>NC_082649.1:101493554-102779437 GCF_028023285.1 Balaenoptera ricei | reverse complement strand
CCTCATACTTCAATGGGGAATAGACATGCTCCCTGGTGGTCAGTGGTGTGAAGGGGGAGCTGGAAGCATAGAGGAGGATCATCCAATGCAACCAGGGGTGTTAGGAACATCCCAGAGGCAGTAGTGTCATTGAGTCACTGGGTACTAAAGGATGAGTAAGGAAGGGCATTCCCAGCAGACAGAATGATGGGGGCAAAGATGTAGAGGCAGGAAAGAGTGTGGCATGTCTGGGGACAAGGCACAGCTAAGACAAGCGACAGCAAAGGGTCGGGGAGCATGAGAGCTGGGACGTGGCAGATGACGAATCTAAAATGTCAGGTTCTATAACAGTTAGGATGCTTTGGGCCACAAGTAACAGAAGCCCCAACTAGAAGTGGTTTAAGCAACGAGTCAGTTTTATTATCCCACATAACAAGATGTTCGGAGATGTGGTGCCCCAGGGTTGGTTAATGCTACGTGACTCAATGACATTGTCAAGGACTCAGATGTACCCATCTTTCCTCTCTGCCATTCCCAGTGGGTTGACTTCTATCTCAGGCTTTGCCCTCATGGTCATGAAATGGCTGCCAGAGTTCCAGATATCACTTGAGAACATTATGACATTAAGCGGAAGAAGAGGGCTTATTTTTTCCCATGGTGCATCTGTTTTATCAGCAACAAACCTTTCTCCAAGGACCCCATTTTCCCCCCACTGACGTCTCATATTTCACTAAGTGACACAAACACCCCTAAACAGATCACTGGCAAGAGAATGGAATTTTCATGATTGGCTCAGACCAATGAAGATTCACCTCTTTGGAGACACATGGCTGCTTGATACCTGAATAAAACCAGGAAGAAATGGGGGAAATGTCTGTTAAGAAGGCAATTAACAGTGTCTGCCACTCGTTCTGGACATGAATGACTTTTTTTAATTTTATTTTATTTATTTTTTTTGGCTGCATCGGGTCTTAGTTGCAGCAGGCGGGCTCCTTAGTTACAGCACGTGGGCTCCTTAGTTGTGGCATGCAAACTCTTAGTTGCGGCATGCATGTGGAATATAGTTCCCTGACCAGGAATCGAACCCGGGTCCCCTGCATTGGGAGTCTTAGCCACAGCGCCACAGGAAAGTCCCATGAATGACTTCTATTATGAAGGAAATGAAGACTCATCAGAGGTTTTAAGCAGGGAAATATAATGAAGTCCATGTTTTTAAAAGATCACCCTGCTGGCCAAAAAGAAGGACATTCAGCAGTCAGAAGAGATGAAGAAATAGAGACAGCAACAGACCAGGTAAGGGAGGAGAAGAACAGCCCTAGGTTTAGGGCAGGAGTAGTGGGATTGAAGAAAAAGATGCATTTCTAAGATGTTTAGCAATCATATTTTTAATTTCCGAGTTTTTTTCTCATTCCCTGACTGATCCGTTTCTGTATCATCTTGTACTCGTTTTATGGATGCTGTATTTTATTTTATTTAATTATATTTTTGGCTGTGCCTCTCGGTTTGCGGGATCTTAGTTCCCCAACTAGGGATTGAACCTGGGCCATGGCAGTGAAAGTGCCAAGTCCTAACCACTGGACCACCAGGGAATTCCCTGGATGCTGTATTTTGTCTTATTTCTCTGAGGATACCAATTAGAAGGTATTTTCTTTCTTCTTCATTTTTAAAAACATCCTTTTCTGTTTTCAGAATTATCTGTTTCCTCTGGGGTCATTTTTTTCTGTTTCTCTTAGTCTCTTGTTTAGGTTGCATGTTTTCCTGAAATGTTTAGATCAGGGGTCGCCCACTACCCCCTGGCCCGCGGACTCCTCAGCCTGTTAGGAACTGGGCCGCACAGCAGGAGGTGAGCGGCGGGTGAGTGAGCAAGCGAAGCTTCGCGTGTGCCGCTTCCCATCGCTCCCCATCGCTCGCATTACCGCACTACCGCCTGAATCACCCCACCCCAGGCCCCCCAACCCGCCGTCCATGGAAAAATTGTCTTCCACGAAACCGGTGCCTGGTGCCAAAAAGATTGGGGACCGCTGGTTTAGATCATTCTTGATTGTTCACTCAGGAAGGAGAGAAGCTAATTGTGTGTCAATTGTCCATCTTCAGCCAGAAATCTCCCGAGATATTTAAAATATAGAATCGCCAGGAATTACTGGGCTCGAGGGAAGCACAGACGTCCAACCTCTGAAGAGCTGCATCCAGGCTGTCTTTGAAAATGTGCTCAAAGAGGGTGACATTTATAGATTATGTTAAACTTGTTGTGTTATATTTGAAACACAAATGACTTGAGAAAAAACAGAATTTATTGGCTCAGGTAAGCGAAAAGGCCAAGGGTGTAAGGTAAGGCTGGATCCGGGTCTCAAAGTCACCAGACATCTGCCTGTCTCTCCAGTGCTTGACTGTCTTCTGAGTGGTGAAGATTCTCAGCCAGTTTCTTGCTTTGCCCTGGCCAGGTGGCCTCCTGCAGCTCCAGGCTAACACCCTACCAGTTTAGCAACCTGTGAGGGGAAAGAGTGCCTCTGGACCAAAGTTCCCACAGAAGCCCTGAAGCCGGCTCTCATCGGCCTGGTGTGGCCCGTCCCTGAGCCGGTCACTGTTGGGGCAGTGAGGAGGTGGGGCCTGGGGCTGGCTCAGAACCGGGGAGTCAGGAGCACCCCCTGCCCCCTTGGCTGTGTGATCCAGGCAAAGTGCTGTATCTCTTTGTGCAGAAATGTCCTTATCATGGGGAACTTAGGATGATGCCTTTAAAAGCAGTAAGCCCTGAGCTCCATGCTGACGCCCCCTGCCAGGGTGAGCAATGCTACCCAGAGGTAGGGTGCACAGCCATGGCCAAGAGCTCAGACCTGGAGCCTGGAGACCTAGGTTGGCAGCTGGGCTCTGCCCTGTCTTGGTTGTGGCCTTGGGGCAAGAGATTTAACCGCTCTGTGCCTCAGTTTCCCCGTGTGGATAATTGTAATAGTTACCTCCCGGGTGTGAAGACTAAGTAGGTCAAAATACATAAAGCCCTTAGAACAGTGTCTAACACACAGGAGTGCTAAGTCCAGCTCTTCTTAAGATAGTATGTGTGTATCAGTGTGTCTCAATCTCATTGCTCTCAGCACCCCTTCATGCACTTAAAAATTATTGACACCCCCCCCAAAGAACTTTTGATTATATCTATTGATATTTCCCATATTAGAAATTAAACTGAGAATTTTTTAACATTTGCTTGTTTAAAAATAACCGGTAAATCCATGATGTGTTAACATAACTAAAATGTTTTCATGGAAAATATAGTTTTGTGAGAAAAGTGGCATTGGTTTACATTTTTACAAATTTTTTAATTGTCTGACTTAATAGAAGACAACTGGATTCTCTTATCTGCTTCTGCATTTATTCAACATATTAAATTTTGGTTGAAGCATATGAAAGCCTCACACAGATATGTAGTTAGGAAAGTGAAAACCTCGTGGTTCCCCTGAAAGGGTTTTAGGACCTGAAGGGTCATCAGAGCAGTGTCGCACAAGAGCCCACGTTCCATCCATAGCTGTTCAACTTGGAAGCAGACTGGCTGGGTGTAAATCTCAGATGTGGGGCAAGTGGCCTAGTCTCTCTGTGCCTCTGTTTTCTCCTTGAGAGGGTTGAATGCCCTGCTTCCTGTGGAGTGGTTAGAGCAGTGCCTGACACATAGTAAGTGCTCAATAAACACTGACTGTTACGATTATTAGTTCAGAGTCTGGCACTAGCAGGGGCTCCCTTTTCTTCCTAGGTTGGGCATCTTCTCAGAGATAATGTTCAACCTCCCAAGGATGGCCTGGGGTTCCATGTCCTCCAGGGTTGCCCTGAGACGCCACACTCCTCCCAGTGGGGACCGGACTGAGCCTGACATGTGCCCTGTGCCACCTCTCTGGCCATAGGCCTAAAGCGGCCACCACCCCCGACACAGGCCTGTCAGCCTGTGGCACGTCAAACAGGGTGTACCTGCGTCGGTGCAGGGAAGCTCTCCCCCTTGGCAGCTGGCGATTAGGAAGTCACTCTCCACAATGGACAGGGTCTAATCAGCCTGCCGATAATCACCAGGCCCAGAACGTGGCCGCGATTCAGGAAAGATGATCCCCAAAGACTAGAGCCACTTAAATCCTGGCATTGACCACAGGTCCCCTTGGTAACCCATAACTCTCAGCACAGTTTAGCCGCTGAGCTAATTGATGTTCTCCAAGGCAGTTAGCTCATACCCGGGTGATTGAAATGGGCTCTAATTGCCAACATCCTTCAGGTAAGAAGCCCCACATGTTCCACCACCCAAGAGGCCTGAGCAGGAACTGAGTCTCTCGGCAAACCAGTCCTCCGGTTGCATCTAATTAATCAAAATAAGGTTCGCAGAGAGAATTAATTAAAGAACATATCAGAGGAAGTCGTGACATCGGGATGGTTCACAGCAAAGCAGGACAGGAGGCTCACTGAATTTGTGAGAGGCAGCTCCTTGAAAGAATGTTCCCCGGCTTTTAAAGCTGCCTGAGCGAGGAACGGCAGGGATAGAGGAAAGACCACTGGCCTTGGAGTCTACAGAACTGGGGTGAGCCTGGTGGTACCACCCACGTGAGATGTGTGGCCGTGGGCGAGTTGCCTCACCTCTCCAAACCAGGCATCTCTCACCCATAAAGTAGGGGTGTAAATCGTGAGTGGAAAGTCCCTGCACAAAGGAGGTTCTTGGTGGCACAGTGCAGAGGTAAAAACCGGCACCTGCAGAGGGCTGTTAGATGTCCTCTAAGGCATTTTAAAAGGCAGAGTAATTGGGCAGATGTTACACTGGGTCACAACATAAGCTCTCAGCTCCGGGGCCATCCTTGAGGCCAGGCTCACAGGTTTGTAGCCACTGCGTAGCACCCTGCAGCATTTGGGTTTGCCCCTCCAGCTCCCGCTCAGGCAGGCCTGATCTCAAATCCCGTCTCCACCTTCATTCACACGTTTGACAAATGTTTGCTGAGCACGTGCCCTGTGCCGACACTGTCCTCGATGCTGGGGGTACAGGAGTGGTCCCTGCTTCATGGAGCGCAGAGTTTGGTGAAGGAGGAGGCATTTATGAAAAAATTGCCCAAGAAGACTGGCAGACGCTGCTGGTCCCTCACTCCATCCCCTCAGCGCTCACCTTTGCGGTACACACAATAGCATCCTAAGATTCTTCACCTGAGGGCCTCTAGTGGTCAGTGCTTGGGGCAAGCTGGAAGTGCCAGGGAGTTAACATGCCCAGGAGCAGCCCTCAACCCCTGATCAATGGGAATCAGAAGAAAATCTCCAGCTTCCTCACCCTGTCAAGTGGGAGACTGAGGACTCTTCTACAGTTTCTCAAGGAAACCCTGCTCACTAATGCATCTACATTCACTTCCTTCCCTTTCCCGAATCCCTCCCCCACTCCGAGACCATTGTTTCCTGGGATCACCCTCCAAGTAAACCACTCGCACTCAAGTCCTCGTCTTGGGCTCTGGTACTGGGGGAACCAGCCTAAGACAGATACAATTACAAACTGTGATAGCTGCAAGGAAGGAGCGAGACGCAGTGCCACATCCCAACAAAGTGCTGTCTGAAATGACAGCTGAGGAGGAGGAGGAGTTACCTAGTGTGAATCATCAGGAGTCAGCAGAGCAAATAGATATCGCTCTAGGAATGTTAAGTGGAAAAGTTAATTTAACATAACAGGGCTGGCGTTCAGCTAGTTGCACTGCTGTGGCCTCACGTGTTTGTCAGAATCCATCCATTCTGATTGGACGTGCGCCCTGATTGGCTGATGCCTGTCGTACCAGTTGTTGAATATCTTGAATATCACTCTTGGAATAAAGTGCTTATGAAATTGTCAGAGCTTGGGGAGCAGTCCTGCAGAAAAATACCACAGAAGTGCCCTGCCGGGGAAGCTGTTTCCCAGTTTTCTAATCAGGAAACTGGGAAATGAGGAGGCTGCCATTGGAATCATCAAGTTAAGAAACCACTACTTGGGGACTTCCGTCGTGGTCCAATGGTTAAGAATCCACCTTCCAATGCAGGGGACGCAGGTTCGATCCCTTGTCGGGGATCCCACATGCTGTGGGGCAACTAAGCCCGTGAGCCGCAACTAGAGAGCCAGTGTGCCGCAACGAAGATCCCCGCATGCCGCAACTAAGACCTGACACAGCCAAATAAATAAATAAATAAATATTTTTTAAAAAAAGAACCCACTACTTAGAATACTATTCAACAATCAAAAAGAACAAAGTAACAAAACATGTTACATCATGGATGAACTTCAAAAACATTATACCAACTGGCAAAAGCCAGGCATAAGAGACCACGTATTATAGATTCTATTAGTATAAAATACCCAGAAAAGGCAAATTGATATTTGAGAGAGAAGGTATATTAGTAGTTGCCTGGGGCTGAGAGTGGGGAGAGAGATTAATTGTAAATGGACCCAGGGATTTTATTGGGAGTCTGAAAATGTTCTAAAACTGATTTATGCTGATGGTTGTACCACTAGGTAAATTTACTAAAAATCATTGGATTGTATTCCTGCAATGAATAAATCTTATGATATGTAAAATATACCCCCAATAAAGTTGTTTAAAAGAGAAAAGAACATACTACCATAGCTATGAAGCTGGCCAGAAAGCCACTATCAACAACTGTCTCTAGATACGTAAGAGCTGGAGTTTGGACGGCAGGAAGCTGCTGCAGAAACAAATCATTATCACCTTGCTTTCCAGCAGGAATCGTCAAAGTGGCCTTCCCAATCTCACACAGGAGCTCACTGTGCTTCCAAAACTCTAGCTGCAAGGGAGTCTTGGAAATGCAGTTTTTGCTTTCCAACCTCCACAGTTCAGGAAGCACCCTAGGAGGTGACCCGGGGTATGTGAGGAGTAGGAGAAAAGGAGGCTCCAGACAGAGGGAACAACATGGACAAAGGCCCTGAGGTGTGTTCAGGAAACAGAATGGGCAGGCCATGGTAAGGAGTTTGGATTTTATTCTAGGTGAGATGGAAGCTGCTGACAGGTCTTAAGCAGGGTGGTTGCCATGGTCAGATCCGCTTCCCTCTGGCTGCTGTGTGGAAAATGGGCTTGGGGGACAGGAGTGGAAGCCAGAGGCCAGCAAATGATGGTGGCCAGGATCCGGGTGGTGGCAGAGGAACTGGGAGAAAATGGGTGGACTTGAGATATATCTAGGAGGTAAAATTTATAGGACACGGTAAAAATTGGATGCTAGGGGAGGGGAGGCATAGAGACAACCTCCAAGTTTCAGACTCATGAGCTGAGAAAAGTCACCTTACTTCTCTCTTAGTTTCCTTTTCTCTGAACTGGAGTTGACTATGATGAGTGATTAATTCATTCAACAGATATTTACAAATTACCTACTATGTGCTGGGCAGTGGGATTAAAGTGTTTTTCCCGATGTCTGGCCCCAGAGTAAGTACTTAGGAAAATTTTCCTTTTTCTTTCATCCTTCAGAGCTCACCTCAAGTGTCCCTTCCCCCTGGAAGGCTTCCCTGATTCCACCCCAAACTGCACTGCTTTCTCACACTTCTAAGGGTTGGCAATCAGGGCTAGAAGATAGGGTGAAGGAGGAAAGGGATGGGCTAAAACACCACAGATTTCCAGTGTTAACAACTCTAAGAACACTGACTTCTTCCCACTGAGCCTTTGTTCATGCTCTTTCCTTCTGCCTGAAATATCGTATCTCTTATTTATCCTTTGACTCAGCTTGGATGCTTCCTCTTCCAGGAAGCCTGCTTTGCCCAGCCAGACCAATTTGTTCTGCCATCTGTGTCTACCTTGCATACTTTGCTAACTACGAAGTGGTTGTCTGTCTCCCCACTGGATGGGGAGCCCCTTAAGGGCTGGGAGTCAGTCTAGGAAACTAAAATGGAAGTGACCTGAAGCTTTCATCATCCATTCAACAAATATATATTGAGCACCGACTTCATGACAGGCCCTTATTTAGGCAGCTTTGATAAAAGCAGACACATATGAGAAGGGAAAGATGGGAAGGATTTCAGTGAAGAGAGAACAAGGTGGGAGGCATCTGTGTTAGTCAGAATTGGCTAAGTTTTGCTGTGGTAACAAAGAAACCCTGACATCTCAGTGACTTAATACAACACAAGTTTATTTCTTCCATGTGAGAAGTCTGATCTAACTTCCATCTGGTGACGCCAGGGCTCAGAATCCCTCCCTCCCATGCTCTGCTGTCTCAACCGGTAGCCTCCCAGGCTTCCTTGGCAGGAAGAAAAGGGTTAAGGGGCTCTAACTGCCACAGCCCCAGACTGACACTCCAGCTCACAGCCCATTGGCCAGGACTAGTCATATGACTCCATGCCAACTGCAAGGGAGCCTGGGAAATGTAGGGAAGCACATGCAGCATCTCTGCCACAGCATCCTAGGCCAAGCAAAAGGCATGTGTGTGAGAGGGGGAAGGACAGAGGTATTTGGGGAGCAGCATGCAGACTTTCTTAAGGATAAAGCCCCAGTGCCTGACAAGAACTCGCAATAAAGCCCCCATGTCTGGGTTTTTACTTTTTTTCTTTTTTGTGTATGTGATTGGAGAATGAATGAAGGAAGGAACAAGTGTGTCTGCAAGACTCAGTTTTGAGTCTCTTCTGGTCTTGGAGCACTAGAGCTAAAGATGCCATTTATAAGGGTTTACTTGGTGCTAGGCACTATGCTTGGAGCTGGACACCTACTGCTCCATCTCATTTACTCCTTAGAACAACTCCGAGAAAGGTGTGGGGATTACTGTGCCCATTTTACAGATGGGAAGACTGAGGTTCAAATTGGTTTAATCATTTGTCTAGGACTGAAGCCAATGCCCAGACCCTTTCCATCATGCTGCACTGGTCTGATCACTCTCAGGGGCAGAGGGGAAACGTTAAATGGCTGGGGGAGTGGGCTTCTCACTCTTCAAATGGTCCCATATCTGAGGAGGTAACAACAGCAGCCACACCAAGCAAGTTTGGAAGGAGGAGAGGGTCGGGTGTATTCTTGGGCAAGTACTTCACTCCTCCACACTCAACTGCAACTCAACTTCAAAAGGACATGACAGCCAGCCTTTTGGGGTGGCCATGGGATTGGATGAGAAAGTGTCTGTAAGCACTGAGCATTCAGGAAGTGCTCTGTAAGTGGCCCATGTTACCTGTATTAGGGTGTCCGCCTTCAGGGGGAGTCTGTGAGCAGAGGGTTTCCTGCTAGGGCCGTGATTGCCTTGATGGTGCCAGTGAAGAAAGCCAGAGGGCCTAGAGGAAAGGCCAGCTCTACCTTCAGGCACCTCGGGGCACCTAACCTCTGTGCTGGGTCCCTCATCAGAAAATAGAAATACCCATCAAATGCTCAATTTTTTAGCAGGCTTCTGAGAATATTAATGGAGATGGTGGGTGTGAGTGTATTTTATAGGCCCCGAGTCTCCCTCTAACCCCACCTCACCTGAACTGCGGTTCCCTGAGGAGAGGAGCAGAGTCTCAGACTCTCTTCCAGCCCCTCCTCTCCCTCCCCAAGAAGGTGACCAAAAGCTATTTGCAGAAAAGCCAAATAGCCCATCTGCCCACCAAAAAGAGGGTGTCCAATGCAGAGTCTAAGGCCCGAGGCAATTTCAGAGTTTGAGTCAGAGGTAGCGAAGTGGAAACGAGTGAGCCAAACTCAGCCTCAGACAAGTCGCTTAACCTTTCCGTACCTTGGTTTCCCTGTTAGGACATTTGGCATAATCATAGTAATGCCTAGGATTATTGTGAGGAGTAGAAGAATTAATATATGTAAAGTGCATAAGAACTGCCTGACACATAATAAGTGTTGGCTATATGTTACTATTATTATTATTATCTGATTCACCGGATGTCAAAGATTCTGGATTCACGTGTCTTCAGATGGCCTCTTCATGTTAGCCCAAGTCTCCACCACTCCCTCTTGTCCTACACCCAGCCTGCCTCCCTGCCTGGCCCCAGAAGGTCCCTGGTTTGAGTCGCCAACCACAGCCTGTTCCTTTGTCCTCATTGTGCCTGCCAGATAACACAGGCTGTTGGTTCCTGCCACAGAACAATGACGATTACAAACCTGAGCCAGACCAGCCCTCTAACAATCAGGCAAACTCAAGGCAGGGTCCTGAGCTGCCTCACACGCCCATGGCTCCACCTCAGCTAGCTGTGCGTCCTCCGGCAAGCCCTTCCTCACCTCCAGGCCTCAGTCTCCCCTGGTGTCAAATGGGCTCCAGAGCTCCAGTCCACCTCCCAGGCTTGTTCTGAGACGGGTTCAGTGAAGGGGACCTTTCACCCCGCCAAGGTCCCTGATTCCCTTCTCAGCAGAGCTGGGGAGCTCTCAGCCTGTCCCCTCTCAATGCTGAAAAGAGAAATCCCACACCAGCTGAGACAGAACTGCGACGAACCGAGATTATCCAGGTGCAGGTTTTATTATCATTGATAGGGGAAAGGTGCCTAGAGGGTTACATACAAGCCGTGACTTCCAAGGTGATGTTTACAAATTCCTGCACATGTTTATTACCACAGCCACCACACAGCACAGCAGCACCTACAATGCTTCCCCCAAGCAGAACACAGCTGTGGGTCAGGGCTCTTCCCACCCACAAAAGGATGCCTAAGAAGAGGAGGAGACCCGGGTACTGGGGGTGAAGTTTACACATGGCAAACCCTGACCCATGGGCAAGGGATGCAAGCTGGATTTGGACATCATGGCTTCAATCCCACCCACCCTCACTGCCTGTTCACACCAGAGGCACCCTGCCCCACTCTGGGGATGCCTTAGAAGACACAGCAGGGTCATCTTAGCCAGGGCTAGGGAGGGGAGCAGGCCTGCAGGGGCATGGGGGGAGAGGGACTCTGGGATCTGCCCCCTTGCCAGTGGCGCAAAGTAGGGTAATATGGGGTTTTAACTCATAGGCTGGCTTTCTCACATCCCTGAAGTAGGCGGGCGAGGCCAGGGGTTTGATGTGTTTGTATACCACGGGCTCAGATGTATGGTCAGGCATCTAAGGAGGAGGGAAAAAGGGGGTCACAAAGGGGTAGGGCATACAGGGCTCAAGACATTCTTAGACCCCAAATTGATTTTACAGGAAACGGGGCTCACTCCTCCAGGGGTTCCCTGGCCTAGGCTGATCGCCGCCCAGGGTGCTGCCGCTTCTCTTCAGCCCCCTGGCCCCTGCTCAGGTCATCCAGGAGGCCCAGCAGAAGGCTGGCTTGACCACAGGATCCCCGGGGCCCACATGGGCTTCCCAGGGCCCTCTTTCCCGGATGCTGGCGTTTCTCAGGCATCAGCTCTCCCTCCTCCTCCTCCTCTTCCCAGCTGCTTTGGGCCTGGGGATCCACCAGCCGTCTGCCTGGGTGCTGCCTCTTGGTGAAAGTGTACCCAAGCCAGGAGGAGCGCCGGCCAGGGTGCTGCCGCTTCTGCTGGCTTACATCCTCTGACCACGCAGCCACATCCTCCTGCCGGCCAGTGTGCTGCCGTTTGTGGGGTCCCACGGCCCCTCCTTCTTCCTCTTCCTCTTCAACTCCCTCTTCTAACTCCTCCTCCCTTTTGCCTGGATGCTGACGCTTGGAGAGCCAATGGGGTTGAAAGATCTGGGACTCTGGGGAAGGAAAGAGGCCAGTGAGGGACCCCCTGACCCCTAGGTGCCCACTTCAGCCTTCCTCCCAGTCAAGGCAGATCCCCACAGCACTCACCCAGATTCATGGCCTTGCACCTGCCTCTCAGGTCTCACAGACACATAGACACTCACACAGATGGTCAAGGGCATGGCCTCTGGTTCCAGTCTCAGCTCTGCCACTCCCTAGCTGTGTGACCGTAAGCAACTCACTTAACTTCTTTGAGCCTCAGTTTTCTTCTGTGTAAAATGGGGTGTGCGAGGGTAATAACAGTACCTATCTGATGCTTAGGAAGATCCTATCGTGTGATAAGGTGTTTGAAGTGCTTAGAACAGTGCCAGGCATAGTAGGTAGTAATTAACACTGTCACATACAAAAAGACTCTCTCTCCCTGGCACAGAATCTTTTCCACTGAAGGTCTGCCCTCTGAAATATTCCCGAAACTGCGATGGAAAAGGAGTCTGGTCCCAGGAAAGGGTCAACTCACCACCTGCCGAGGGTGTGGCCAGTGGGAGTTTCTGAGCTTCTGAAAGGCAAGAGGCTGAATGACCAAGTCGCTCCCTCCCCTTTGCGGCGGAGTTTCCCCTAAACCTCTTGGGCGTCCTCCTCTCAACACGCAGCCCCACACAATCTTGCCCCTCACCTGATTCGCTATCTTTCTGGTCCTCTCGGAGTCGCTGGAGGTCTTCCCGGAGGAGGAGGAGGGGCTCCGCCTGCCGCAGCAGGTCGTCCAGGCCCAGTTGCTCGGCGGCTATAGCCGCCTCCTGCTGGGCCACCTCCGGCTGTGCGCGGACACCGGTCAGGGTCAGGGTCAAAACCATGGCAAGCAGAAACCAAGGGCCGGACATCGTGGCGCCTGGGGTAGGGAGGACAGGGAGAGAGCATAGGTGCGCCGCGCTCCCCTCCCAGCCCATTCTATCGCCCGTTTTCCCGTCCTACCGGAACCCCGAGGCCAGGGGGAACCAACCGTTCAAACACCCTTCCGGAGCAGGACCACCTGCCACCTTAGGGCGGGGCGGGGACAGCCGGAGGGTCTCCCTCGGGTCCTGGGCGTCCTCACCCGTAGGGATGCTTGGAGAGCCTGCCCGCGCCCAGTTCTGCCTGCGCGAGCCTGGAAGCCGTGGGAGCCCCATCGCCACCGCCACTTCTCAAGGCTGCGCGGAGCTGGGGCTGACTCTCCAGGAGTGGAAGCACCAAGATTGCAGCGCGGGCCCGACGGCCAGGATGCTAATTGCAGCGTTGCAGGCTAAAATTCTCCCCAAGTTTCCCAGCGCAACGCTCTCATTCCAACACTCCTTCTACAACGTTCTGACTGCAACGCGGACTCTATTTCTAATGCTAAGATTCTATGGCTAGGCTACGAATCTAATTCTAACGCTAAAATCCTAATTTCAACGTTAATTCCACTGCTAAAATCCTATTTTAGCGCTGAGAGTGAGATTCTAAGGCTGAGATTCGATTCCACCGCGAAAATTCTGTTTCTAACGTGCGGATTCGTCCGGATTCGAATTCTAACTCCCAAGATCTCCCGCCGATGTCCTGCCCAGCTGGCCCCCCGGCAGGGGTAGGATGCGAACCTTCCCACGACGCGCTGCGCGAGCGCTGCAGAGGCCGGGACGTGCGTGCCCACCCGGGAGGGACCGCCACCACTGCGCCCGCGCCGTGCCTCCGTCGGGCCCCGGCCTGAGCTGTGGAAGAGCCGGGGGTATGAGCGCAGCGCCCCTCCTGGGCGCGCTCCGGGCTCGAAAGCCGCCGCTTTCCGTGGGGGCGCACCCGAAGGCGGGCGGAGGGCCCCCTTTCCAGGGCTCCAGACGCGGCCTGTGGGGGAGAAGGGACAGAGGTGGTTACCTGCCCGGCGCGAGCTCCGCGGACTGGTCCGGGATCCTGGGCTCCGATCCGGAGTTTTGCGGTCTGGAGTGGGCGGGTCAGGAGTCGGGGAACGCTCGCAGGACCCGGGACGCCGGCTGCCAGCTTCTCGGCGGGGCTGCCGCTTATATCTGCGCGAGGCGGCGGCGCGGGTGAGGTCAGCGGGGAGGGGTCGCGGCCGCCGGGAAGGGACGCTGACGGCAGCCGGCCCCGTGGGTACCCCGCCTGCCCGCCTGCCCGCCTGCCCGCCAGCTCCGCCGGAAATATGGGGCGGGGACGGCGGGGGCGGCGGAGGGTGGGAGGGGGAGCGAGGAGGCATAAGCGGCAGAATAGGGGGCTGGTGCCGGGTGGTTTCTGCACCCAGCTTCGAAGGTCTTCGAGAACACTCGTGTAGGGGAGAAAGAGAGAGTTGCTGAGAGAATCACACAATTACAAAGGTGCACACAGGAGAAAATCGGAGATAGATAGAGACAGAGACTGAGAGATGCATACAGAGAGAGATACAGAGCAGTCATACACCAGAGAGACCGAAAGACACAGAGACAGGACGGGAGGTGGCGAAGGGAGGGAGAGTAAGGGAGAGACTGAGAAGGGAAGAAAGTGGACAAGTGGACCTGGGCTTTGATCTTGACTATGTCACCTCTGGAAAATGCCTCCCCCTCTCTGGCCAAATTTCCTCATCCGTACAGTGGGGGAGGGAGACAGTTTTCAGAGTTCCAAAACTGATGGCCTATGGGCTACCACTAGTTCATAACTGGTTTTGTTTGATTCCCATAGTGTTTTTGAAAAAAAAATCTGGTTAACCAACATTTTAAAACCAGGAGAACTCGAAAAATATGGATTTATGGCTTCTCTTGAAAATCTCTTGGGAAAATGTGGTCTTGCATTTCCTCCTGACAACAGCCAGCTGGAGCTGAGCCTGGCCGATCCTGGTCACTACACTTTCCACCACTTTCTTATTTTTTTTTTAAATTTATTTATTTATATTTATTTATTTATTTATTTTTGGCTGTGTTGGGTCTTCATTTCTGTGCGAGGGCTTTCTCCAGTTGCGGAGAGCGGGGGCCACTCTTCATCGCAGTGCGCGGGCCTCTCACTGTCGCGGCCTCTCCTGTTGCAGAGCACAAGCTCCAGACGCGCAGGCTCAGTAGTTGTAGCTCGCCGCTCCGCGGCATGTGGGATCTTCCCAGACCAGGGCTCGAACCTATGTCCCCTGCATTGGCAGGCGGATTCTTAACCACTGGGCCACCAGGGAAGCCCTCTCCACCACTTTCTACTTCCAATGTGTGGCTCTAGTCACGGAGGAGGGACATTGGAGTTTCTGACTCCCGGATGAGAAGTTTTTTTGGATCTACCTCACCCAGGCAAAAGAGGGGAGGGGATACAGGGAAGAGAAAAGCATAGATGCCGAGGAGCTTGTCCACCAATCAGTCCCCAAAGTCAGATGATGCGTTGGAGGGGAGCGTTGCCACATCTAGTACTAGGCACAGCCTCCGTACTGAAACATTTAACGGGCACCCACAGTGGGCCAGGCTCCTTGGTCCCTCCTGGAGAGACAGAAGTGTGCCAGGCATACTTAGAGGGAACCACATTTTAGGCAGAGCAAACAACATCAGTGAAGGCATCTCCTACCTCTGGACAGTCTCAACATTATTCTCTCTCCCCATACGATATTTCTTCAGCCTAAAACTTTGAGTACCTGTTGTATGTCTCAGGCCACGCCGGTGGTTTGACAAGGGAACGCAAAGTGTTTCATTGTTACTCCTTTCCTTGGCAGAGCACCCAACTTCCCAGGCACCTCCACCATCTCACTGCATCCTTACATCACCCTTACATCATCCTTACATCTCAAGATAAGTGAGATAGGGACTATTAGTCCCACTTTACAGATCGGGACACAGAGGCCTGGAGAGGCAGAAAGACTTTGAAAGCTAGAGGTGGAAGGGAACTTTCAGATCACCAGCTATAGTCCGCTCCTTGTTTTTAGACGAGGAAACTGAGGTCTGGCGAGATGGCCTGATCACCTTCCCAACTCCCAGGCACACTTCATGTCCCCAGGCTTGATCTCACAGCCAGACCCCAGGATTTGAAGAATTGCCATCCTAGCTAAGCATTAAATCAGACAGACACATAGACCTGTTATCTTTCATATACAGTGGTGGAGGTGTAAATCGATACCATCTCTTTGGTTGGCAGCCTGAAAATTTAACACATACGTACCTTCCACAAGACAATTCCGTTTCCCAGAATTCATCCTACAGATACCCACACCTGTGCATGGGTTGTATACACAGGGTATTCAGTGCAGCATGGTTTATAGAAGCCAGAACTGCAAACAGCCTGGTTGTCTGTCAATCAGGAGAGGTTTGCTTAAATCAACTGGGGCCCATCCAGAACTATGGGGGGTACTATGCTGTTTTCAAAAGAACGAGGCAGTCACATGTGTGGATGTGGAATAAGCTCCAGGATATAGATATATTTTTTAATTAATTTATTTTTATTTTTGGCTGCGTTGGGTCTTTGTTGCTGCCTGCGGGCTTTTCTCTAGTTGCAGCGAGCGGGGGCTACTCTTCGTTGCGGTGCGCAGGCTTCTCATTGGGTGTCTTCCCTTGTTGCGGAGCACGGGCTCTAGGCACACGGGCTTCCGTAGTTGCAGTGTGTGGGCTCAGTAGTTGTGGGTCTCGGGCTCTAGAGCGCAGGCTCAGTAGTTGTGGTGCACGGGCTTAGTCGCTCCGTGGCATGTGGGATCCTCCCAGACCAGGGCTTGAACCTGTGCCCTGCATTGGCAGGCAGATTCTTAACCACTGTGCCACCAGGGAAGCCCCCAGTATATATTGTTAAGTGAAAAAAGAGAACAATTTGTACAGGAGATGGACTGTGTGATGGTGCAGGAGATGGACCGTGATGCTCTTATGCAGAGACTCCCTCCGGAGGGATGCAGGAGTACAGTGCCAGCAAGCTGGGGAGCCGGAGAAGGGGAGAGCAGTTGGGGGCTTGCTTTCACTGGCAGCCCTTAGTGGTGTTTGGATTTTTTCTAAGTGCAGGATTACCTATCCGCAAACCAACAAACAGCACCAAAAAACAAAACAACAAAATCTCGTGTGAGTCTGAGACTGGAGAGGAATGATGCGTGGATGGATAGAAAATCTGTCTCTCGGAGGGTGAAGTGGCTGGAACATTGCCCCCTGGTGAGCCCATTCGATGCATTTCTATAATCAGGTATCTGAGATGCTTGTTAGGAGGAGAGTTCCTGGGTGTCTGGGGCGTGGGGAAGGAGTTCCCACATAGCCCAAGGGACCAGAGAGGATAGTACAGGCATCTGAGGTGTCCTCAGCAAGCCAACTTTCTCCCTCCCTTCCTCCTTCCCTCTCTTCCTTCTTTCAGCAAATATCCACTGAGCCCTTAGTAGGTACTAGGACCTGTTCAAGACCTTGGGCACTGTATTAATGATGTGTTTCTGATGTTTTGACTTCTGCGGTCTTGCTGACTCTGGAGGGCCTGCCCCTCCCTGGGTAGCCAATTCCTAGAGATAGTAAAGAACTCCCATGAGAACACCTTTCACATACAAACTAACCAATCCAGAGCCTTAATCCCCCAGGGTCAGGTGCCAGACAAGTAGGGACAGCCCTGATGCCCCAGAGCTCACTAGAATTATTCAAACTAGCCAATTCTAAACCTGTTTACCCCACTTCACCTGTTCCATCCTGAGACACCACAATAAGGGCTCTTGCCCACTTTTCCCCCACTCCCTGGTCCCTCTGCCTCCTGATGGACCCTGGTGCTTCCCCTTGCGGCCCTGCATGGTGTGGTCTGCCCCCCTCTTAGGAGCTGTGAGTAATTTAGTGACAGTCGTCTCCTGATCTATTGGCCTTACCATACCTGAATAATGATAAAAATTACATTTTTAAACAGGGACCCCCCCAGAACAACAAGTCAGGGACCTCCTCTCTCTCTCATGGAACTAAGAGTCCAGTTGATATATTGCATGCATTTTTCTAGCTTGCTTTATTTTTTCATCTGATGATAAAAATGTGCTTGATTTCAAAACTGTAGTTGTTTATCAAATTAATATGGCTATGCTTGTGAAAATGAATAATGGAATAATTTAACGGTGAGTTTGTATGCTATTTCTAGCTCCCAGTGCCTACAACTACCACCGCCACCCACCCCAACACACACACATACGTCTTCCTGAAGGAGGGCTATTGAGTCCCTGGGAGGGTTTGAAGCAGCCTCACTCAAAATTAAAAGTTTATTAAAAAAATGAAAAAAAATGAAAAGGTAGGCTGGGTGAGGCTGCTTGAGACCTTCTTCAGCTTAGGGTTGATAAAGACCCTGCAATATCTGTGGGACATCTCTGAACGGGGAGCAGAGGGCTTTTGAGAGAGGAGGACAGAAGAATGCAGGGAAGGCAGGGTCTTGAAATCAAGCACATTTTTGTCATCAGATGAATAAAAAGCAAGTTAGAAAAGTATATGCAATATAATGACTGGACTCTTAGCTCCACGGGAGAGAAAGGAGGACCCTAACTTGTTGTGCGGCTGGGTCCCTGTTTTAAAATGACCCCTTCCCCCCTTTCTTTTATTGTGTATGACCCTCTCCCCGCCCCACACCCACTGTGTGCCTAGGCTGGAACTGTGCTGGACACCTGGACATATACTGGAAATACTTGTTGAATAAAGAAATACATCCATGATTGAATTAAGAACTGAAAAAAAAAAAAAAAAAAAAAGAACTGAAAAGTTTGCCGTGGATTCATCATCAACAAAGTCATCGATCAACTGGGTCAAAAATCTCCAATGGAATCTGACTAGGGAGGTTTCTGGAGTGAGTTTATATGGAGAAAAGACAGACACTAAATGGACTCTTCTTCCTGGAATCCTTGAGATAATTTTTATGATCTTGGGGAAGAGAGGACCTTTATTATTTTGACAGCAAAAGCAGAATACAAAGGAAAGAACTGAATATATAAAAGGTACCATTTTCTGTAATTAAAAAGCCACCATGTGGTGGATACAAAAACCTGCACAGGATAAAATTGCATAGAACTGTCTGTACACGTGCACACACATGAGTACAAGTAAAATGGGAAATCTGAAAAATTTCAGTGGATTGTATCAGTGGCTGGAATATAGTACTATAATTTTACAATTTTAACCATTAGGGGAAGCTGGGGAAAGGGTACCTATGACCTCTTTGTATTATTTCTTAAAACTCAGGTAGGGAATTCCCTGGCGGTCCAGTGTTAGGACTTGGCGTTTTCATTGCTGAGGGCCTGGGTTCATTCCCTGGTCGGGGAACTAATATCCCACAAGCCATGCAGCGAGGCCAAAAAAAACCCCAAAAAACAAAAAAACACATTATAAGACAACACAGGTCTTCTGTGTCCCCATTGCACAGATGACAAAACCAATACTTAGAGAGGGGAAAGGCATGCCCGAGTCCCTCAGTGAATTAGCAACAACCTCAAGACCAGTGTTCTACCCAGTGTCTTTCCTTCACGCTGCCTGGGTCAGGGTTTTCTCTAAAGGAGCTGGAAATGACCAAACTCTGGCTGGCAGAGTGGGTTCAGCCTTCCACCCCACGTCCTACCCCACCTCCAGGATCTTGTTCTGGTTTTGTTGGCAGCAAATTGCCATTAAAAGAGTATCGTCTACTCTGAACTCAACAGAAGCAATGTTGAGAAAGACCAGGCCAGCATTCTACAATGAGAACCATACAGCAGACTCTTCCAAGGAATGCATCATAAAATCCATAAATGACTTTTTTTAAAATTAATTAATTTATTTATTTATGGCTGTGATGGGTCTTCGTTTCTGTGCGAGGGCTTTCTCTAGTTGTGGCAAGCGGGAGCCGCTCTTCACCGCGGTGCGCGGGCCTCTCACTATCATGGCCTCTCTTGTTGCGGAGCACAGGCTCCAGACGCGCAGGCTCAGCAGTTGTGGTTCACGGGCCCAGTTGCTCCGTGGCATGTGGGATCTTCCCAGACCAGGGCTCGAACCCGTGTCCCCTGCATTGGCAGGCAGATTCTCAACCACTGCGCCACCAGGGAAGCCCATAAATGACTTTTTAAAAATATTTGTCTATTTTGTTCACTGCTCTATCCCTAGCACTGAGAAGAGTACCTGATATATAGTAGATGTTCAATAAACACTTTATTGAATAAAAAAAATAAAATAGGAGTATCATCTTTTCTGGAAACTTTGGGGATCCCGCCTCCCCCAAAACGTTAAGCCCCTAATAAATGACTCTCTAATGGAGGGATTTCAGACACCATGATGGGAAAAGAGTTGTATTTCAGTGCCAAGAGGATTCCTGACAGCTGCTATTTTTATTCCACTTAAGCCACCCTTGGTCACTGCCCAGCTGCCGGCAAAGAAGAGCTACCTCAGTCCATTCTGTCCAGAACCCTTCAATTCCATACACGTTTATTGAGTGCCACCTCCACGTAGACAATTCAGAGAAGGGTAAACTTTGCATGGTTTTCTCTCTTTGTAGGGTTAAATTCTTAGCCTGGCATTCAAGACCCTTCATAATTTGGGCACAATCTAAGCTCCTCCCCTGCCAGCTCTCCCTTTAGTCCACATCCAGACACCGCCCACCACATCAAGCAATGGAACGCATTTTACAGATACGCTGTGCAGTTTCACACCTCCATGTTACCCCTTGCCACCTGTGGGCTACTTACTTAATCTTGAGCGCCTGCTGCAAATGCCTATTCATCAATTCATCCATTCATCCATTTATTTGCTCATTTAATAAACATTTCCTGAGCAAGTCATGTGTTGAGTGTTAGGGTCACTGGGAGGATCCAGAAAGGAACACTGTTCTGAAGATATTAGCAGTCTGGGAGGGGAGGAGGATGTGTCCACATACATTGCACTGCAGGGTACCAAGTGCTCAAAAGCCCTGGCGTGGGGCCATAGATCCAGCCCATAGGGTCAGGGATGGCGTGTTGGACAAGACTTGGAGTTACTTTGGATGAAAGGACCTGCCACAAGGCTTTCTCTGGCCACCCTGGCTGAAACAGGTGCCCGCCTCACTTTCTCTTCCTTGCCAGCCTTTATCTTTAAGTGCCACCAGGTATTTATTTCCTTGCCCCTTGTCTATTGTCTGCCTCCCATACCAGAACCTTGCTTCATGAGGACAGCTTCTTGTTCCCTGCTGTTTTCAGTTTCTGGCACAGAGCTGGCACTTGGTAAAGAGTTATTGAGTGACTGACTGCATGAATGAATGCGTTCAGCCCAGAGAGAGTAAGCACAAGCTGCCTGGCCCTGTCTTTTGAGCTGAGATGGCACAAAGGCAACCTCCCTCCATCATCTCGGGACATGCACGAGAGGGTCAAGACATTTAGCAGAAGGAGGAACAAACATGGTGGGGAGCAGTTTTGGAGGTGACCCGAAGGCAAGAGCAATCAGGGAAAGCTTCCTGGAGGTGGATGGGCAGGAGGATGAGGGTAGTCAGGACAAGCAGAACTGGAAACAGGTGAGCCCATGCTGTTCGAGGACCTGCTTTTCTTCCCTTCCTGAGCAGAGACATCTTATCCCCAATCTCCCCTCACCAGAGCAGCATGGTCCAGAGATGGATAATGTCCAGGGACTGTTGAGGTTTCCCACTCACTGTGAGATGCCAGGCAGAGTCTGTCCCTGTCTGGGCTCAGGGCCAGTCCAGGAGTCTGCACTCACAGTCTAGACCGACAAGCTGGAGGCTTGAGCCCCACCAACCCAGGCCCTGTGCCGCCATGAGGTCTTACAGTCATGCCGAGAGGCCAATTGCAGATCTGTGTGGTCCAGATTGTTTCCAAAGAGCAATTTTCTGCCCAGCTGGAGCTTGCTGAATGGAGCTTGTGCTCAGGGAGGGCCCGGTGGTTGCTGAGATGCCGCCAATGACAGAGCTGGCATGGAGCTGGATGCACGTGGGCGGTTCTGGAGAGTGTTATCCGATGCATTTAGGTGACATGGAGCACATACACATATGTGTTTATGCACGTCTCTGAATCACACATTCACCTTGAGTGTGTATATGTATATATGTGCAATCCTTGTCTGTATGGTGTGCATGTATGCATGTGTGTTTGTGCCCAGGTGTACCGGTCAGTGTGCACATGCGTTGCACACCTATCTGTGGCTTAGTCTGGGACAGGGTCTAGTGATCATCCTAGGGTCCAGCTGGTCCCTGGTGAGTCCATCCAGTGAAGGCACAAGGCTCTAGATCCAACGTTTTTCCTGTGAATAAACCACCCTCGTTGCCTCCTTCAGCACTGACCTGTTTACTCTTTCATTCTCTGTTCTTTGCTAGCTAGTCTGGTAAGTTAACATGTGTTAATGTAACAGAAGGAATTTCCTTGAGGACAGAGTGTGTTCATCTCCCAGAGAGCTTAGCACACAGTGGGTGCTGAGGAGGAGATGGGTATGGAGAGGGACAGCAGAAAAAGATTGTGTGTAGGAACCAACTCCTGGGTGCCCTGCACACATTTTTTCTCATTTAATGCACGCAGTCCTATGAGGTCAAAATTATTCTGCCTCTTTAAAGAAACCAAGGCTCGGAGAGGTGAAGTGACTTGTTCAAAGTTACACAGCCAGGAAATAGAGGAACATGGATTTGAACTCAGGTTTGCGTTATTCCAAAGATTTTCCACTTTATCCCACTGGAAGGGTATCTACCCAGATGAAAATAGCTAGAGTTAGGATGCTGACGAATATGGAGACTTTTTCTTCCTTTTACAAAATTTTCTTTGATGTTTTGTTTACCTCTTCTCCTCACCACATTAAAGGGAGTATTATTTGATGTCTCAAGGCCCATAATAAAGAGTGAGACTCTGACTTTTGAAATATCGTGAAGCTTATCTTTGGATCCTCTCAGGCTGCTGATTCTGATGAGGACGGAAGCGCTTTGGGCGGCTTGGGGTGGGGATGGGTGATAAACCACATGCTGTCTGTGAGCCACAATCACTGGCGGATGAGACACCTATCATCCATCAGACCTGCCAGAGATAACAAGCCCCCACCCCTGCCATCACTTCTCTTATCACAGGAGAAAAATGAAAACCAACTGCAAATCACCTTGGCCGTTTAGGTATGTTTATCTTGCTGTCAGCCACAAGCAGGCTCTATCCCAATGTTCCTGGCTAATTAGAGCTTGTCCTCAAAATACATGGAGTCTGAACCCTGAATACTGCAAGTGGGGGAGCAGGTATTAATCTGCTACTAACACTAGGGCATGAGTCAGGGTGACAACAGACGGAGGGAGAGGGCCCCAGCAGGTGCTGACGGAGACTTCCAGTTACTCTGGCCCAAGGAGATGCCCATTGTCCCTTCTAAGAGTCAAGTGTTCCTTTTCATTGCCCCATGAGAACTCACTTGTGAGTCTGGAGTGGACACCATCGCGCTTTGGCCTCCTGTATCCATCCTTTGACTTCCAGTAAGCAGAAGGAGCCATCTTTCCTCCTGGGGAGTTGCCTTATCCCCATCCAGTGTGGCCTTGATGGGATACAAGCCAAACCACCGCGTCTCAGTGCAAGGGGTAGGCATGTGGCCCAAGCTTGGCCTGTGGAACCCACTCTCTCCTGGGACTTAGACTCTTGGGTGGAGAGATGGCAGAGTTGTTGGGGGGTGGGAGGCATTCATGTCAGTAGCAGCGACAGTGCTGGGATAAGATGTTTGGAAAGTCTCTGCTGCCTGGACCCTCCAAGGCCCTTCTTTTTGCTTCAAGCCTTTGGTCTTCCTGCTGAGAAATAAATCCCCCTGTAGCTAGAGTTGGGGTCTGCTGTTTGCAATCCTGACTGATAAGGCCTCCTCCTCTGTACCAGCATCTCTCGAGATTCTGCTGTGATTTCAGGAAAGAGAGCTAGAAGGAGGGAAGGTTTGGAAGAGGAATGCTGAGGATTGGGAAGGGTAAGGGGATACAGCTGGGTCAAATGGATGTCGAGGACAGCAAGAAAAAAAAAAAATCCCATGCAGGGGCCCAAAGGTGTACCAAAAATGTTCTCAGCATGATCATAAATAATTCTCACAAACTTGAAAGAAAGTCTTCTTATTTCATTTGTATAGGCGGCTATTATATTCATCTGGTCAGCTCCGGTCCCCTTTTTTCTTATGACAGGACCCCAGGTTTGCAGAGGAGAACCACCCTCCTCTGCCCTCGGGCCTGTTGGTTTGGGTAGGGCTAGCACCACCTTGAGACACACGTGACCAAGGCCTGGCCAATCAAGGTGTGAATCGCCCCAGGTTCAGGGACAGAGGTATGGCCAAGCTGGGCCAATGAGACTCAAACTTGAGACTTTTACTGAAACTAAAAGTAAGAGGTGTTCTTTTCAGGCTGGGGTTGTGGGATGTAAGCCCACATGGCTGGGGGCCATGCTTACCACCTGATGGAAAGATTCTGCTTGTGAATGTTGCCACCACAAAGGTAGTTGAACCAAGAACTGGGAAGTAAATTGGTGTCTCATGACATTGTTTGAACATATCACTGGAAGAGCTGATAAGTTCTTTTTCTGTTTTGGTCAGTCTGTGCTGTCCTTTCTGTCACTTGCAACCTAATGACAACAGATGAAACTCAAAAAGTAAAGGGATCCCAGGACAGGGAAGAGGGACCATGTTGCACCGGAGCAAATTCCCTGTCTTAGCCTCTGCCTCAGACTCTGGAGGCCTGCATTCAAGTACCAGCTCAGCCACTGATTCACTGGAGGGGAGGGGGGTTTAGGTACACTACTTAACATCTCTAGGGCTCAGTTTTCCTTCTGTAAAATGAAGATGAAAATAATGCTTGAGCACTCATAATAATAAAAAGTTTTCAGCCAACGAATTTGTTACTACATGCTAGTCCTTATGCAAATTATTTTTCCTATGCATTATTACGTTAAATCCTCATAAAAACTGAATGATGTGGGACTTCCCTGGTGTTCCAGTGTATAAGACTCCGTGCTGCCAGTGCGGGGGGCCCAGGTTCAATCCCTGGTTGGGGAACTAGATCCCGCCTGCATGCTGCAACTGAGTCTGCATGCCGCAACTAAGACCCGGTGCAGCCAAAATAAATAAGTAAATAAATACTAAAAAAAAAAAAAAAAAAGACTCTGTGCTCCCAAGGTCAGGGTCATGGGACTCAGCTTGGCCCTGTGGACAACATCTGACCAGGACTTTCAAAAGATGGGTCATTTCCAGTGGTCTCATTTGTATGTAGCCAAAGGGAGACCAGAAAATTTTAAGGATAATAAAGTTTTAGGTGATTGAGTGAATGACTGAATGGGTGAGTCAAGGAGTGAATAAATAAGTGAGTAAATCTGTGAATGAGTAAGTGAGTGAGATAGAAGTAAACTGGTTTCCTGCCTTATGGAGCTCCTAGGGCAACTGGGAGATAAGACAAAAACAGTATAAACAACTAGAGAACAATTATGTGCCAAGACACGTAGCACCAATGACGTGTCTCATGGGAAGATGTCCCTGTGGACTGGAGATGTTCAGTCAAATTTGAAGTGTGAGATGCGGCTGATTGGGGTGCTGAAGAATGGGTAATATTAGAAAAGCTTGAGAAAAGAGGGTAAGGCACCAGGAGAGGTCACCTTGTGCAGATGGAGAAGTGGAGCTGGCCAAGTGCAGGAGACTTGCTCCCTCCCTGCAGACCCACCGAGCCCTCAGCACTTCTGATGCCTCTATCAACACTTATCCAGGAGTAATTTGTGGGTGCAGATCTAGGACATGGATTCTGGGGGGAGAAATCACAAGGAAGGGCTTCTCTTAACACTAGCCCACAGCTGGGGTGGAGAGGTGAGCCAGAGCCATCCATAACAAACATCCTGGGTCTGGCCATGCCAAAGGCCGAGACTGCCCTCGTCGCCAGGGCTATTCTGAGGACTCAGCTGGCTGCAGCAAATAGATGTTCCTTTATTGATTTTGGGCCCAGAGAGCTATTCAGGACACTTTGAATGATGCTCAGATAAACAAGGGCTTCTGAGGAGGGGAGCAGGGCTGCAGAAAGCGCTCTGGAATATCATAGACCTGGTTTCCATTCCTCAGACCACCACTACCTTGCTATGTGACTGGGGCAAGTAGCATCACCTCTCCAAGCCTCAGGTTCCTCATCTGTACAACAAGGGTAGTAAAACATACCTCACGGAGGTGATGTGAGGAAATGTGGAATGTTCCTGGCACCATGTTTGCCTGAAACAGAGCAGGTATTTGGAAAATGATAGTTTTTTATTTTCTGACTTTTCCCCAATGGGCACTTCTATTATCAGAAAAAAATATAGTTAATTTTTAAAAAATTTAAAACAACTAAAGTGTATCTGCTTATGGTCTGGGTAGAAAAAGTGTATTGGTCAGAGTTAAGCCAAGAAATAGATGGCATCTTCTAGTTGGATAGTTTGAGGATAATTCAAAAAAAGGAATATTTATAAAAATATGGGCAAAGTGTACAAGGGATAGTGTTGCACCTGGGGAAGGTAGAGGACACCTGATAGCACCTCTGAGCCTAAAAGGGGAAAGTAGGCAGCAGTCACCAGAGTCCAGAGAAGGAAGGGGCTGGATGGAGAGGGTCTTGGCAGGAGTTGTAGCCTTCAGTTCAGGGACCCCACAGAGAGAAGCCAGGGGATTAGACACCACGGCCTCTTTCTTTTCCCACCCTCTGATCTTCTCTGGGACTCACCATTGGCTGAACCCAAAAGTAAACCAGGGGCCAAGGAAGCCATTGATGAAGGCTGGCTTCCCAAGCACGGAGCAGGGAGGGGAGTTGGGAGAGTGGATACAGATGGTCAAATAGAGAGATCCAGTCAAGGGGTTTTGGAATGCCCTGCTGATAAGAAACTTGGAGACGCCTCCCCAGAAACATGCTCTCAAGCCCCCCCTTCCAGTTGCAATCTCAGCCAATGTTCCTCAATGTGAAGAGAGGAATGCAATGATGACAACATTCTGATGAAGGATAAGCTTGGTCTTTTCAGGGACGCAGCCTGAGAATGGGGACGGGACACGGCGCTCCCTGCTCTGCAGGAATGGGCAGGGCCGGATGTCGAGTGGGAACACTGAGGATGCACTTCACACCGAAGACGTCCCGTGATTGATGAGCCACTTGAGTCCAACAGGTAGGGAAATGAAAAGAAGTTGTAAGAAGAACATTTAATAAATTCTAGCTGGAGTCTAGAAGAAAGAGACACCCTCCTCTTGCAATTATCACCAGTCATTTTTCAGTCTGTAACCAGAGTCACAAATCAGCTGTTAGGATGAAGGGGGCTTGGGTTTCAAGCACCCTTTGCAAAGTCTGACACTTCCACTGGGGTTGGGATGGAAGACTGAGTGCTGAGACTGGCCAGGTCACAGCCACCAGGTGGACAGAGGTCCATGGTGGACAGAGGTCAGGGTTGCCAGCTCCTAAGATGGGATAGAGTGGATAAGGAGATGGGGCGTGGGGAAGGTGGTGGAGAAAATGTTACACGTTCAGAACGCACAGATGTACACATGTGCAGACTAATACAGAGACTCAGACACACACAAGGACACAGGACATGAAGACAGACACACAAGAACACTCAATAGGGACACACATAGACACGCAGAGTCACAGACACCAAGAGGTCCAGGCACCCAATGTCTGCTGGTTCCCTAAAACTAAAAGGAAGGGTGGTCCATTAACAACATAATGGACTATGTATTGGGTTGGCCAAAGAGTTTGTCCTGGTTTTTTCCGTAAGATCAATAGCAAACCGTATTTTAAACAAAAGGGTGTCTAGTGGTCCAACAGGGACTATCCCAGGAGAGGCACTTGTTGGATTACAGCCCATTAAGCAAGGGTCAAGCCCAAAGTGGGGTCATACTTACAACTCAATCAACCCCACCCCCCAATCCTCTGTCTCCAGGCCCAGAATTCAGAGTCTCTTGCGGTCGTGCCCCTCAACCGCACCCCAGCCCATCTCCACCACTTCTCTTCCCAGTGCCTCAGCTCCAATCCTGCAGTGTTGCCGCTTCCCCAGATGTGCCACGTCGTTCCTGCCACCAAGCCTTTAGCCGTGTCATCCTTTCCACTGAGAGTGCCTGCCTTCTCCCTCCGCCTCTGCAAACCATACCCGCTCCCCCCACTTGAGCCCTCCTCGTCCAGGAGGCCTTTCCTGACACCAGTGACCTCTCTCTTTCCTGTTCTACAAAGTTACGTTTTCCTTTCCTTCCTTCACACCTGAGGCTCAGACAGGTGAAGTGACTTGCCCAGGGTCACATATCTCAACAGTGATAGAGCTGGGATTTGAACCCAGGTCTATCTGAATCCAAAGCCCAGTCTCTTTCTGCTATACTCCCTAAGGCCCTAGAGATCAGGGGTCACATTTCATGCACATTTAAATAGTTTCCAGCACTTCATTATTCTAAGCAATGCTGCCACAAATATCTTCATGTTTTAGATTATGTCTTTAGCTTAATTCTCAGGAGTGAAATTAATGCTCAAGGCGTGTCTCAGTCTGTTCGGGCTGCTATAGTAAAACACCACAGACTGGGTGGCTTATAAACAACAGAAATTTATTTCACACGGTTCTGGAGGCTGGAAGTCTGAGATCATGGTGGCAGCATGGTCGGGTGAGGGCCCTCTTCCAGATTGCAGACTTCTCATTGTGTCCTCACATGGTGCAAGGGGGCACGGAAGCTCTGTGTGGTCTCTTTTATGAAAGCACTAATCCCATTCATGAGGATTTCACTCTCATGACCTAATCACCTACCAAAGGCCCCACGTTCTAATACCATCACACTGAGCATTAGATTTCACCATATGAGTTTAGTGGGGACACAAACATTCAGACCATAGGAAGGTATACGAGCATTCATTCACCCAAGAGATATTTCTCATCACCTCCACTGCTACCACTCTGGTCTGTGTCATCATTATTGCTCAGCTGGATGTCTGCAGAGGCTTCTCAACTGGATACACTACTCCCCACTTCCTCCTGCAGTATACTGAGAATTGGTCCCAATTCTTCTCCCCTTCCTCCAGCCACACCTTTGCCAAGGCTTCATCATGGATGGAATGGATTTCCCTGCCCCTTAACTTTGGTCTTGACCATTGACTTGGTTTGACCAATGGAATAGAGCAGAAGTGGGTCAGTTCCAAGCCTGGGACCTGCCCTCTTGTGCCTCTGCCATCAACATGAGAACATCCCTCAACTCCACTGCTCCTGGGGGATGAGAGGCATGTGTAGCAGAGCTGCCCAACTGCAGGCCTGTGAGAATACATGATCATTGTTTTAAGCCATTGAGTTTGGAGGTGGTTTGTTATGCAGCATTATTGTGGCAATAGCTGACAGATACACCCTCCTCTAATCTATTCTCCACACACTGATGGAGTTATCTTTTTAATATTTTCTTTTATAATTTGTGCTTTGTGTGCTGTAACTTTTTACCATTAATCTGCCTATCCACACCAAGGCCTTGCCACTTTCTGCCCCAGGACCCCATGAATGAACCGCTGAAAGTACAGGAAGCAGTGGTGGCTGATCAGGTCATAGTATGCTCAGATCTCTTCCAAGTTCATGAGGGTCGACCAAGGCCAAGGTGGCCCATACAGAGGAATTAGAAGAGGCCTGAATCCTCACTGGAAGGGGAAGAGGATGAGCCAGTCCCAAGCACTTGCCAGCTCTCATTTTACCTTCCCAAATATCTCACCATGGGCCTCACCATCCCCATTCAGCCAGGCGGAAACAGAGGCTCAGAGAGGTGAAGTGACTTGCCCAGGTTGCAAGGTGAGGATGTGGCAGTAGTGGGATTGGAACTCTCGCTGGTCTGTTGCCAAAGTAGTTCCTGCTCTCTGTGCTTTGGCTGGCCTGACCCTGGGTCATCAGATGGGACTTCACCCCATGACCTCCTCCCCGCTGCTTCTGGTTAGCCCACAGATATGGCTACTTGCAGGCTGTGTGACCTCACACAAGTGATGTCACCTCCCTGGGCTACTAGACTGCAAATCCTGTGAGGGCAGGGATTTCCTTTTGTTTATTGCTCTATCCCTTTCCCTGAAACAGAGCCTGGTACTTAATAGGTCCTCAAATAAACAAATAGGTCTGTCTGCCTATCTCTTCATCATAACCACAGGATGATTTCTTCCTTTGATCTCTGGACAAGATGGTGCTTGAATTTGGAGGCTATTTTGATAGCCCTTGAGTGTAGGGAGCCTTGGGAGTCAAACTGGCCTGATTCTAGCCAACTGCACCACAGGAAAATTGACTAATCTACTCCTCGGTTTCTCCTCCATCAAATTGACCTCATCATAGTGCCTACCACAGAGATTCAGTTGGGATTGATCGAGATATATGTATATATATATATATATATATATATATATATATATGCACAGCTGATGCTCAATAAACAGGTCTTGCTATCTGGACTAATGGTAAATGTTTAGGCTAAATGACCAGTGGGAGAGGTAACTGGCCAGAAGCCTCAAAATCCCCTAGAAGGTCTATGTCTCCATCCAAGCCCTGCCCTGGCACAGGGGGCCAGGATAAGCAGCCAGGTCTCTGGCTCTGGGCAGATGGGGTCGGGGGGGTGGGGTGAGAAGCAGATTTCTAGTTGTTTTATTCCTGCCCTGAATCAGGTACCTGCTGAGATGGAAAGGAGGGAGGCAGAGGTGGCAGGCCCTTCTAATGAGCAGAGAACTCATCCAGGCAGGTCTGGCTATCGATCGCCTGGCTCACAGCTCACTCCAGCACCGAGGGAAGCAGGAGGGGGAGTGTGTGTGTCCCCAGGAGCGGCATGACCCGAGAGTGGAGATGGAGGGTGGCAAGGGAGATGTACAGGACACCCAATCCCCCGTGGAGGTGAGAGCAGGGATGAGCACACATGGAGAGCCAGCTGAGTGCCAAGCACATCATGTCCTTCATAAAATTGAAGCTCAGAGAGGGAAAGTGACATCCCCAAGGTCACACAGTTGGCATGAAGGATATGACTTCTGAGTCTAAAAGCCTAAAAGCTAAACATGCAAAAATTTTGACTCTCCAGATTGGCACTTCATTTCCATCGCAAGCTCTCTTTCTGTTAAGAAGTGGAAACTTAATCTTAGTCGTTTTAGAATCTCCCACCCCTACTACTCAATCCCAGGAGTCCCCATCTGTGCTGGTATTCTCTCTCTCTCTTTTTTTTAAAAATATTTATTTATTTATTTGGCTGTGCCACATCTCTGTTGCGGCATGCGGGATCTTTTTAGTTGCTGCATGCGGAATCTAGTTCCCTGACCAGGTATCAAACCCGGGCCTCTTGCGTTGGGAACGCGGAGTCTTAACCGCTGGACCACCAGGGAAGTCCCTGCACTGGTTTTCTATCGTTGCACAAGGAATCATCCCAAAACTTAGTGGCTTAAAACAATAACTGACAGAATAACAGAATAGTCTGTTATTCTCTGGACAGTTCTGGGGACAGACTGGGCTCAGCTGGGTGGTTCCTGCTCAGGGTCTCTTGTGCTCTTACAGTCAGACAGTGGCTGAGGCTGGAGGTATCTTGAAATTTCCCTCAGTTAGCAGCTGATGCTGGCTGTTGGTTGGGACCTCAGCTGGGTCTGTGGCCCAGAAAACCTACACGTGGCCTTTCCAAGCCCCTTGGGCTCCCTCACGGCAGGGTGGTCGGGTGCCAAGAGCAAGTGACCCAAAAGAACCAGACCGAAGTTGTGCCACCTTTTATGATGGCCTTGGAAGTCACAAAGCATGCTTGTGCTATACTCACACACCACACTCAAGGGGAGGGAAGCCAGGTCCCCCTCTCCATGAAGGGTGTCGACATCTTACAACATGAGCCTTGGGGATGGGCCAGCCTGTGGCCGTCTTGAAGAATCCTCCACACACTCTCTCCCTTGTGCCAGCCTTGTCCCCATGTGCTCTGTAGTCATGGTCTACATGGTCCGAGACCCCTGGGTCCTCACTGCAAGATCCGCTTGCCTGGGCCTCTTGGGCCACACCATGTCTCTTGGAATATGGGCATCACTTTGCTGCTTCTCACACCAAACAGGAGCACCCAGGGACCTCACGAGGTCACCTCGGAACCCAAACCCCTCTCCCCGTTTCTTCCACTCCCTCCCCAGGCTGGAAAGAGTGGGGCCTGAAGGCCTGTTGCAGACAAGAATCAGAGGCCCGGCATACAGTAAGTGCTCAGTAAGTGTTAGCTTCTGCTCATAGGATCCCTGTAAGTTACCATGGGAGCATGGGGAGGACAAGCTCCTCCTGCTGGGGGTGTGGGAATGGTTAAGGCAAGTCTTAGAGAGGAGGCTGGATTTTATCAGCTGGGGGAATGAGAGGAGGGGCTGTCAAGGGGCAGAAGACAGGCAAAGGTGCGAGAGTGTGAGGCTGCACGTAGCAGAGCACGCGGGGCATCTTGTCACTCAGCCCGGGGGGGCCCGAGCCTCAGACTGGGGCTGCTTGGGAAGCCCCCAGCTGCCCAGCCATGGCGATGTTTGTGCACAAAGCCAGGAAGGAAGGCAGGCTGGAGAAGAGTCCACTCTTTCCATGGGTCCACTTTGAACTCCCCACACCCCAGTCCCCCCAGGGGTGCTCCAGCTCCAGGACCTCGGTGAATGAAGCAGGTAGGCAGGCTCTGCTGAGCTGCCTTCCAGCTTCCAAGCCCCTTCCCTCTGGCAGGGTGCCGGTGGACCACACTCCCATTCTCGGTGCCTTCTTGGGGTGGCTGAGTCAATTAGAGGCTTTGCCAGGAGGTAGCGGAGTGTGTAATAACTCTCATTGTTTCATTAGGAGCAATGTGTTTAATTTAGATAACTGTACTGCTTGGCAAAGGAGAACTGCCAAAGGGGTGGGGGTGAGGGCTGGCAAGAGGCGAGTCTACTTGGCTTCCAGCGACCTTGCCCATCACCATCTCGTCCCACTGCCCAGTGCTTTCTGTAGACTGGGGCTCCTCAAACTCCATGAGATTCTGACTCGATAAGTCCAGGGCGGGGCCCCAGGTGATTCGGACGCAGGCGGCCCAGGAACATGCTTGGGAAGACCTGCTGAAGAGGGAGGTGAGGCTGAGGTCACAGAGGACCTTGAATGTCACTTAAAGAAGTCCACACAACTCTAGTCTACTTGTTCTGTACTGGCTGGACGGTGGGACAACACTTAATTTGAAAGGAGGAGTCTGGAACCAGAACTGACCAGCTCCAGCCCCTGTCTTACCAAAATACATGGTCATCAACACCTGCTAAGGACCAGGCCTTGTTCTGAGGACCCCAAGGGAGACAGACATGGGAATAGGAACCTGAACTGTGACAGAGCTGCTCCTAGTGCTGCCACAGCCCCGGAAATGCAAGGATTAACTCTGCTTCCCAGAGGCAGGGACTTTTGGGCTGGACCTTGAAGAATGAATAGGAGCTCACCAGGGGAAGCCAGCAGGAGGGTGAGGATGGGGTCAAGGGAGGCAGTTGGACCTCTTTTCCCATGGGGTCTGCTTTCTCCCAGTGTGGTGGCCCGCCTTGTGCTCCTCCCTCACAGAGCCTCATGGTGGCCTGGGTGGCCCTGGTTTCTGCAGGCTCCCTGGACTCACCGTCTCCATGCCTGCCACCTCCCCACGCACACCTAAAGGTGCTGCATTGAGTCACCTTGCAGAGTGCGAACATCAGGGTGACAGCTTTCCTCATTGTCACAAAGTTAAGGGTTCCAGCTGCCACAGAGCCCTGTGAATGGATTTCTTTTCTTTCTTCGGCTTTACAATTTTTTTTTTTTTTTATCTCTGGGTCTATTATTCTCACATTTAACTAATGTTCCACTTGACTAATAAGATATAAAAAAAGTAGCTGGGATTGCCTGGGGCTTGGAGGCTGGGATAATTGCACATCTTGGGAAGGAGGGGGAGAGAATTCTGGGGGCTGGCGGCCTTGGTGGGGGGGGGGTGTTAGACGTGGAAGAGGCTCAGCTTGAGAGATACGCAGCAGGTGAACCCACCCCGCTCTGCACCGTCGCCCTGGGTGCACCCTCTCAGGGGCTGCTTCCCTCCTCTTCAGAGTCCCACCACCTCCGTGGTCTCTTCATCCTGCCGCCTCCCAGGACAGCTGGGGCAGTGGTTCTCAAAATCAAACAGGGGTCAGAGACTCCCAGGGTGTGTGCATAAAATGCAGGCTCCTGGCCCCGCTCCAGGAAGCAGGTGAGTGCAAGCCCAGGAATCTGCATTTCAGCATGGCGATCCAGGTACTTATGATACAGGCTGAACTCAGACAAAGTCTGGGATATCATGATTTGGACAAAATGCTCCATTCTCGTCTTTTATAAAAGGGGAATAATCATAGCACCGTTATAAGAATCAGGATCGGGCCTGGCCCCTGTAAGCAAGCATTCAATAAACTTCAACTGCCAAGGTCATTGTCATTGGTTCTGCAGGGACTGTGTCTGTCCGGTCCCCTGCTGTCCCCAATGCCCAGCTCACTGTTTGGCTCTGAAAAAGTGATCAATAGTGTCTGGAGAGCGGTTTTCTTCGGGCAGCCCCGGGGGTGCAGAGTGGAGGGAGAGGAGCTGAAGCTCTTACTTCACCCTCCGGTGCTGTTTGAATGTTTTAATATGTATACTTATGACTTTTCCGATTTTTAAAACTTGTTTAATTTTATACTAATTGGTTAAATGACTCAACCTTCTTGAGGCTTTGGATAGAGAACGCCTTCTCTTCATAAGCCTGTTTGATTAAGAGCGGAGAGTGCAGAATCTGCTTCCATGCAGCCTGTGGGAGTTTCTTTAAGTGCAGGTTCCCAGGTCCCACCCTAGGCCTCCTGAATCAGAATTTCTGGGGCTGGCACCACCTTACTAATAAGCTCCCCCCATCATGGCGTTGCAGGTGGTCTGTACCCACCCAGAGAAACGCTGGTGACACGCTCCTTGGGGCTGGAAGCAGGTACCTGACACCCTCAGGGCAGAGACTTGCATCCCCTCTCTCTTCTGTATCTGCCCCAACCCCAGTCTAGGGAGCTTGGTAAAGACTCGTTGACGGATTAAAAGTGCACTGAGGCCCAGAGAGGGCCAGCGACCTCCCCAGAGCCACACACGAGACGGGGTGGTTAAAGTTGAGGCTTGGAGCCAGAACTGCCTCATTTAACAAGACAAAGCAGCTGTTTCCTATACCAGCTGTGTGGCCATGGGCACGTTCCTCCACCCTCCGCCGCCATTTATAAAAAGGGCTGTTCATCCTTATCTCAGAGAGTCCGAGTGAAATAAAGCAGGTCCGCAAAGGTGCTTAGCACCACCCCTGGCTCCTGCTAACTCCCAGGACCTGGAAGCTGCCAGTGATGTCATACTTATCAACACCCGTGTCACTGTGAGGCCACCCTGGAGCCACTGGCCCCACTTATTATCTGAGTGAACTTGGACATATCACTGCACTTCTCTGGGCCTCGGTTGCCCCATCTATAAAATGGGGACGAGCATGATAACCATCATACCTACCTCGTAGGGCTGTTGTGACTTGATATTCGTGAAGCATTTAGGATGGTGCCTGGCACAGAGTGGGCCCATGTGAGTGTCAATCAGCAGCCTAGATGAGAGGCCTGCTGCGCCCGGGGATGGAGCTTGCCTGCTCGCCGCACTCCTCGGCCCGTCCGTCTGGAAGTCCCGATAAAAGCTGTCTGCATAATGAATGTACCTCTCAGCCAAGCACGGCTGTGACCACGTGGCTCTGACGAATGAGGCCTTGGCGACAGCACCACCATCTATGCAATTAAGCAGCTCCATGGCGCTGAGGAGGTGAGTGACAGACAACCAGGATCGATTTCCTGGTGGGACCACAGCCCAGGCCAGCAGGGGCCTCTGCTGAGATGGGAGATAGCGTGCGGGGCCAGAACTAGGAGGAAGGGCTGGGGCTGAAACCACCCCCGGGCCAGGGTCCTGGAGGCCTGGGCTAGGAAGGCCCCCTCCCTCCTGAATGACCACGTAAGTGCCCATGTTTCATGATAATGTCGATGTGACACAGGAGCTGACATTTAATAAGCATTTAGAGAGCCTCATTTAATGTTCAACCATAGGTGCAGCGATGACTCATTTTATAGACAAGAAACCTGAGGCCCAGTGGTTAAGACTCTGCACTTCCACTGCGGGGGGCATGGGTTTGATCTCTGGTTGCGGAACTAAGATCCTGCATGCCGAGCAGCATGGCCAAAAAAAAAGAAAGAAACCCAAGGCCCAGAGAGGCAGATGTACTGACCCAAGGTCACTCAGCTGGGCTTCAAGCCCAAATCTGTCTGTTCCCAAATATTTCTCTTAACGTTGCCTCCCATTTATTACTTGGGTAAGGATCTTGCTGCTCCTCAGTTTCCCCACCTGCAAAATGGTCATAGAGGACTGAATTGGATGGCCTTAAAAGGCTCATTCTGCGATTTTGTTTGTGGTGAATTAAGTCTTCTGAGGTTTTCTTTGAATCAGCCAGGAGCATGAGCAGGGGCCAGTCTTGGCTGAGACTGAGCCCTGCTGCTTCTCAGAGACTCTGCTACACCCACCGTGGCCCCAGAGGTAATTAATAATAAGCTAACATTTCCAAAGCACTTACCATGTGTCAGGCACTGTTCTAAGAATATAAATTATTTTAATCCTCACCTTTCCCTAACGTACACAGTCTACAACCCCTATTTTCTAAGTGAACAAAGGTGAGGCCCTCTGTTCTCTCCAAGGCGGCCAGAGTGGTCTCCTAAAGCGTCAAGCAGACCCTGTCACTCTCGCTGAAAGACGTCCAGTGCTCTCTGGTTGCTCTCCGAATAGCAGGCAGACTCCATGACCCTGTTCTGATCTGCGTGGCCCTTCCTACCAGCTGGCATCTTCCTTTATTTGCTTGTGAGAGGTTACTGTCTGTCTCTCTCGCCAGGCTCCAGGACAAGGCTGGCTCGGCCGCAAACAGTGGGTTCTCTAACACGTGCTGACTGCTCTCCTGCGGGCTTTCTGTCTCTGAAAAGGCAACCCTCTCCTAACAGTTGCTCGGGCAAAAATTTCGGGGTCAGTCTTGACTCTTCTCTTTCTCTCTCATCCCACAACCAATCTAGCAGCAGATCCTATTGGCTCATCCTTCAAAATGTACTCAGAATCCCACCCTATCCCCCCTCCTCACCCTGGTCCAGCCATCATCTCCTCTCACCCCAGCAACTGCTACAGCCTCCCCACCGGTTTCCCTGCTTCCACCCTGGTCCCCTGTGAGCTATCTTCTACCAGGTGGTTCTTTTTATAAAAAAATAAATAAATAAATAAATTTATTTATTTATTTGGCTGCATTGGGTCTTCATTGTTGCGTGAGGGCTTTCTCTAGGTGCGGTGAACGGGGGCTACTCTTCGTTGCGTTGCGCAGGCTTCTCACTGCGGTGGCTTCTCTTGTTGCGGAGCACGGGCTCTAGGTGCACGGGCTTCCATAGTTGTGGCTCGCAGGCTCTAGAGCGCAGGCTCAGTAGTTGTGGCGCACGGGCTTAGTTGTTCTGCGGCACGTGGGATCTTCCCGGACCAGGGCTCAAACCCGTGTCCCCTGCATTGGTAGGCAGATTCTCAACCACTGTGCCACCAGGGAAGTCCCCAGGTGGTTCTTTTAAAAATTAAAGTCAGCTCATATCCCTCTGCTTCTCAGAACCCTTCCATGGCTCCTTGCTTTAGGGAGAGTAAAAACCCAAGTTCTTATCGTGGCCCACAAGGCCCTGCACCTCCTGCCTCTGTCTCCTCCACTCCTCTGACCTCCCCTCCTACCGCTCTCCCCGTCACTTAGAGCCCTGAGGACTTTTGTTGTTTCACTTTGGGGGGGCCACACTGGGCGGTACGCGGGATCTTAGTTCCCTGACCAGTGATAGAACCCGTGCCCCCTGCAGTGGAAGCATGGAGTCTTAACCACTGGACCGCCAGGGAAGCCTCTGTTGTTTCTTGAAAACACCAAACTCATTCCTGCCTTAGGGGCTTTGCACTTGCTTATCTCTCTGCCTGGAATGCTCATCCCCAGATCTCTGCTTGGCTCACTCCTCATTGCCTTCAGGTTTCTGTTTAAATATTCCTCCCCTGACCATCCTGTATGAAATATCACACACACATGCACATGCACACACATGCACACACACACACACACCCCAATCGACCTTCCGTTACTCTGCTTTATTTTTCTTCACAGCATTTAATTAGTAGTGGACATATTATGTATTTAGTTGTCTCTCTGTTTTTATCCATTTCTCCCACCACATTATAAACTCCAGGAAAGCAAGGCACGGACTTTATCTCTTTTGTTCATTGCTCTGCCCTCAGCTTCTGGCCCAGTGCCTGGCACATGGTGGATTCCACTAACTAGTTATGACATGAGTGAGTTCAGACTGCAGCTCTCTAGGTAAGGCACACTGGAAGTCTGGGCCAATAAGGAAGCTGTAGACATGGCTTTGAAACAACCATGCTTTTAATAAGAAAAAAAAACAAATAAACAGACAACAAAAATGAATCTCATGCCCCACCCTACCTTGCCCCACAATTTCTGATTTACCATCTCTCAGATGAGAACCTGGTACCCAGGACCCATTGTCCCATCTTCTGAGAAAACCCTCTTGCTTTTCCTCTGGAGACTATCCCCTTCCTCGGTATAATTCCTAGAGGTAGAAGGATCCACCCCTCATACCAGAGGTGGCCTCTGACTCAGACCATGTCAATCAGAGTTGTAGCAACTAGTTTCTGGGTGGGCATATGACAGAGTCCAGGCCAACCAGAGTAAGCCCCAGGACATCTGGTGGAATTGTGAATAAAGTTTTCTCCTTGCTTTGTGGTTGCTAGAATGTTCTAGGGGGCCTGCCTGGAGCTGCTGGTAGCCATCCTGCCACTCGGAGAAGGCAGGTTGCCTGAGAATGGAACCACCACAGGGAGAGGCAGAGCCAAGAGATAGGGGCAAATGCACAATGACATCATTAGATTCAGTTCCTGGAGGCAGCCATGCCTGAAGTCTTCCTTCTCCTGGACTTTTTAGTTACATGAGAGCATAATCTCTCCTTTTTTTCTTAAGTCAATTTAAGGTGGGTTTCTATCACTTGTATCCATAAATCACGACTAAAACAATGCTTGAAGTACTTCAGAATTTCTGACACTGTCATACTGTCTCCAGCCAGGTTACACCCCCTGTGCAAACTTATTCCTCCCTCCATGCCTTTGCTCAAGCCATGCCTCCCTGCTAGAGAGCACTTCTTTACTATCCAAACCTTGACTATCTTTCAGGCCTGGATCCAGTCTCCTTTTCCACTGATCACACCCGCTACTACTTCTCCCCCTCTGGCCTCCCCTTGTTGCTGGACACTGGGTCAGGCACAGTCCCCGGCTCCTCCCTCCTCCTTTTCCTTTCAGCTTCCGGCTCCCCCATCCCCGCCCCTAACCCCCCAGCAGAGGAAAACTCCTGAGCCTGGAAGACTCAGGTCAACTTTGCAGCTCTGCTTCCCCCTGGTGGTAAGAATCAGAATTGCACTTTAACCTTGCAGCATTTCTTGCAGTCAGGCTCCCAGGAGGGGCAAAAGCCCATGTAGCCCGGGGCTGCCACACTGGATGTCCTATATGTTTATTTGCTAAATCTGGCAACCCTAACACCTCATCCCCACCCCATCTCAAGATCCTCTTCATAGAGGCTTAGATTTTTCAGACAGGCCTTTGGACTTACATAGGCTGAGCCCCTGAGGCTGACAGGAGACCTCTAAAGGGGGTAGCCTCCACTTCACCCAGCCCACCACAGCCATGAGGGAAGGACTCATTTCTCAAAAGAGGCCCACCTCGTGCTTTTAGATGAAATGTCCCAATTTCTACAGGTTGACAACTAATTCAAAGTTCATAAATTACTATGCGGGTCAAGCAAAGCGTGTCTGGGGGGCAGATTTGTCAGGAAAACAACAGCCAGGTTTTGACCTCCGGAGCTAACTCTCACATTTTACAGACAAAGCTACTGAGGCCCAGAGAGGGGAATGGTGCTGCTTGGTCACAAGGCCAATAAGTGTCATCTTAGGGCCCAGCCCAGTGCTTGCCCTCTGTATAACCAAGCAGGACCCTATGGGATCTTCTTGGAACACATCCTCCCACCCCATGTCCTCTGACTGCCTCTTGTCTGTGGAAAAACTTTCGCTTCCTAGGCCTTCCCCGAGTTCCAAAGAGCAGATTCAATGAGAGAAGTGAGAGAATGAAGAAAGAAAGGAAAACAGTCAAGCAAGAAAAAATAATAATAGTTTAGCCATAAAACAAAGTTGAGGACCTTTAGCTCCTCCTCAAGAGCTATAGATAACAGGCTGAGCCATGTCGTTTGAGCTGTTTTGCAGATACTGAGACCCCCACCAGGTGGAAGAATTTAACTGTATGCTGCCCACAAGCACGTAGACCCCAGACCAGCTGGAACCAGAAGGTTGATGATGTTGACTTCCAATTACCTCATCATTAACCAATCAGAAGAATGTCAATGAGCTAATCACACACACCCCTCCCTCACCCTGTCTTTAAAAACCTTTCCCTGAAGGCCTTCAGGGAGTTTGGGTCTTTTGAGCATTAGCTGCCTGGACTCTTTGCTTGTCACCCTGCCATAAATACGAGCATTTCTGTGCCACAACACAGTGTCAGTAGATTGGCTTTACTGCGTGAGGGCGAGCAGACCCAAGTTTGGTTCTGTAACATCTGCTTGGCCCTCTTGAGCTTCTTCAGCTTCCATTTTCTCCAGAGCAGATCCCGCTGCAGCTGCACCACCCACTCGCTCCTCCTGGGGAAGCGCAGGCCCTGGAAATGGGCTCCAGGACCTTGGGACAGAGATTCCCAGGCCCTGAATCCCTGTGGTGTGCCCTAGAAGGGGGCAGGGTAGACCTCCCTGCCCCGTGGAGGGAGGAGCACCTGGAGAAGATTCCAGTGTGGAGCCTCTAGAGCACAGGGACAGGTCTAAGAGCAGGACGGGGGCCAACACTGGGCAGGTGAGCAGAATCTCCAGCCACAACAAGCCTTGATTGTGCAGACAATGTAAAGTCAAAAAGGCTGACTGTGCCACTTGTTGGTGAGAATGGGAAGCACCTGGAACCCTCCTGGGCTACTAGAGGGAGGGAAAATGCAAAGTCCAGCCGCTTTTCCTCTGCCATTTGACTTGGAAGGTAAGCCTGCACTTGACCAGGCATTCTGCTCCAGGTAGATGTCCCCAGACACGAGGACTCAGGGCCACCGGGGGCTTGGACAGCAAGGTTTGTGGTGCACTCTTCATAGTTACCAAACCTGGAAACAGCCCACCATCCATCTACAAGTGACCGTCCATCCAATCAGAGGAGCAAACCGCTGATTCATACAACAGCTGAATCTCAGAACCATTACACTGAGCAAAGGAGCCAGACATAAAGGACTACCTATCGCAGGACCCCATTTGTGTGAAATTCCAGAAGTGGCCTGACTCATTTACAGCGGTAAAGGTCAGAACAGTGCAAAGGCCCTGGGAGAGAGTGCGCCTCGCTAGATAGGGGAGTGGTGAGGAGGCCAGTGTGGGGAGGGGGTAAGGAGGTGACCTTGGGCCAGATCACATGGGACCTTCAGGCCGCAGTGGGGACTTTGGCTTTTACTCTGAGGAAGGGGGGGACATGGGAGGTTCTGAGTGGAGGCTGGAGGTGACCCAACAGGAGCCTTCCAACTCCTATTTGGGGAGAGGCTGAAGGGAGGGGGAGGAGGGAGACCAGAGGGGAGTCTCTTTTCCCCTTGTCCCCCACTTTTTAAAATCATAGTAAAATATACATAATATAAAATTGACCATTTTAACCATTTTTTTTCTGGTTTTACTGAGATATAATTGACACTGTGAAAGTTTAAGGTGTACAGTATAATGACTTGACATAGGTGTACATAGCAAAATGCTCACTACAACAAGTTTAGTTAACATTTATCACCTCACATAGTTACAAAAAATTATTTTTCCCTGTACAGAGAACTTTTAGGATTTGCTCTCTTAGCCACTTTCAAGTACATGATACAGAAGTGTTAACTATATGGTCACCATGCTGTGCATCACATCCTCAGGACTTATTTCTCTTATTACTGGAAGTTTATACCTTCTGACCACCTTCACCCATTTCACCCACCCCCCAATCCCTGCCTTTGGCAACTACCCATCTGTTCTTTGTTTCTATGAGTTTGGGGTTTTGTTTTTAGATTTCACATACAATCGAGATCCTATGGTATTTGTCTTTCTCTGAGTTATTTCCCTTAGCATAATGCCCTCAAGGTCCATCCATGCTGTTGCAAATGGCAGGATTTCCTCCTTTTTTTATGGCTGAATAATATTCATGGATACACATATATCACACCTTTTTTTTTGGCCACACTGCACAGCTTGTGGGATCTTAATTCCCCAACCAGGGATTGAACCCAGGCCCCCGGCAGTGGAAGCATCGAGTCTTAACCACTAGACCACCTGGGAATTCCCTATATCACAACTTCTTTACATTCATCAATGGACACTTAGGTTGTTTCCATGTCTTGGCTGTTGTGAATAATGCTGCAATGAACATGGGGTGCAGATATCTCTTCCAGATAGTGATTTCATTTGCTTTGGATATATACCCAGAAGTGGGATTGCTAGATCATTTGGTTGTACTATTTTTAATTTTTTGAGGAACCTCCATACTGTTTTCTACAGTGGCTGCACCAATTTCCATTCTCACCAACAGTGCACCAAGGTTTCCATTTTTCCACTTCCTCATCAGCTTTTGTTATCTCTTGTCTTTTTGATGATCCATTTTAACCATTTTTAAATGTATGGTCAGTGGCATTACGTACATTCACAATGTTGTGGAGTCATCACCACGATGTATTTCCAGAACTTTTCACCATTCCAAACAAAAACTCTGTACTCATTAACCAACAGCTCCCCATACCTCTCTCCACCACCCCAAGTCCCTGGTAACCTCTAATCTGCTTTCTGTCTCTATGAATTTGCCTATCCTAGATATTTCGTATTAGTGGAATCGTACAATCTTTGTCTTTTTGTACCTGGCTTATTTCACTTAGTATAGTATTTTCAAGGTCCATCCATGTTGTAGCATGTGTCGGTACTTCATGCCTTTTTAAGGCCGAATAATATTTCATATTATTATATATGTGTATATATCACATTTGTTTATCCAGTCATCTGCTGATGGACATTTGGATTGTTTCTATCTTTGACTATTGTGAATAATGCTGCTATGAATACTGATCTGAGTATCTGTTTTTGATTCTCTGCTTTCAATTCTTTTATGTGTATACCCAGAAGTGAAATTGCTGGATCATATGGTAATTCTATATTTAATTATTTTGGAGGATAGAAGATAAAGTTCATATATCTTTTGTATTCCACAAAGAAATTCAGGTCTGTGTACATGATGGGTTATGAGAGAAAATAACTGAAGTAAAACACCATTGGATTGCATCTTCCTTTATTATGTACCCCACTTTTCCACTTTTGTAACCATAAGTTTGTTTTCTAAGTCTGTGAGTCTGTTTCTGTTTTGTAAATGATTTCATTTGTATCAATTTTTAGATTCTACCTGTAAGTGATATCATATGGTATTTGTCTTTTGTCTGTCTGACCTACTTCACTTAGTATGATAATCTCTAGGTCCATCCATGTTGCTGCAAATGGCATTCTTTCTTTTGTATGGCTGAATAACATTCCATCGTGTATATATACCATACCTCCCTCCATTTTTGACATCTCTTCCAGGAAGTTGACACATGCAAATATCTGTGCCCTTGTTTCCTAACCCAAATACATAAAGTTCCTTACCAGTAGGACAATATCACAAAATATTAGAGTGCCAGATAATTATATACTAGAAATGTTATGAAGATAAGAATTACCATTCACTGAACACATGGCTATCAAAAACAAATTTAAAATAATAAGAACAAGAATTTTTAAAAGTACTCAAATATACCTCAAATTTTAATAAGATCCTCTGTACACACATTTATTTGCTACTGAAAAGTGAAATAACACATCAAAATTTTTTATTACAATTCAAATTTTTGAAAGCAGAGAATCTAGTTAATACACTCTGCCCTAATTATGTTCTAGCCAAACCACCCAATGTTTTCTTTACATTCCCTCCACACAAATTAAGAATTTGCTTCGAATTCTTGGTTTTTGGTTTCATCTTACTGACTTCAGTCTTCTAAAACAGGCAATAATTGAGTTCTATTGTGCTTCTTTGGGTCAAATAAAAAAGTGGAAGTATAGTATTTTGAAGTCATTCAAATGCAAACTACATAGATTCCTTATAGTTACTGGTATCAAGGTAGAAAAAAGATGCAGGAAAAAAATATCACAGAACTTACACTGTAGGTTATCAAAATATTGGTATACAGTCTGTTCTAGCATAGAGTAGCTTGCCCAGCCTGCTCCATAATGATCCTAAAATTGCTAGCAAGAAAAAACAGTACAAGAATAAGGATTTTGGCTAAATAGAGTCCGTGTCATCATTATTCTCCATACCAGAATTCTCAGAGATATCTCTATGATAAAGGCACTAATGACAGCTACATCTGAATCTTTCCATTCTTGATTGTCAGGAAAAAATTGGGTTAATAATTAAAATAATGAAATGGATTAATTTTACCCCAAAGAGATATAATAATCCTCAAATCCAATGTTGGTTATTAGAATAGCCTTCGGGGGTTTCCCTGGTGGCGCAGTGGTTAAGAATCCACCTGCCAATGCAGGGGACACGGGTTCGAGCCCTGGTCCAGGAAGATCCCACATGCCACGGAGCAACTAAGCCTGTCTGCCACAACTACTGAGCCTGCGGTCTAGAACCCATGAGCCACAACTACTGAGCCCACGTGCCACAACTACTGAAGCCTGTGCACCTACAGCCTGTGCTCTGCAACAAGAGAAGCCACCGCAATGAGAAGCCGGCACACTGCAACGAAGAGTAGCCCCCCGCTCGCTGCAACTAGAGAAAGCCCACACGCAGCAATGAAGACCCAACACAGCCAAAAATAAATAAATTTAAAAAAAGAAAAGAATAACCTTTGGAACACAGAACACCAAAAAAAAAAAAAAAAAAAAAAAGGTCAAAACCAAAAACGTTTTGGTGAAAAAGAAAAGGCAGGATTGAAATGTATGGGTACCAAAGAATGCCAAATTGTGGGTCATTTTGTAATGGTAACGGCTGCTGATTGTCAGTCCATAGAAATGTTCCTAGTGTCAGTTCTCTGAATGCCTTAAATGTGACTCATTCAGCTACGGGACATTCTGTGCTCAGGTATTTGCTCCCTTACTACATGGCATTGTCACGAGCATCATGTTTGTGACAGCACATGACAAAGTACAAACATAACACCAGGAGTGAACCCTAATGTAAACTATAGGCTTTAGGTGATGATGCGCCGATGTGGGTTCATCAGCTGTAACCATGAACCACTCTGGTGGGGGATGTTGATAGTGAGGAGGCTGTGAATGTGTCGGGTCAGGGGGTACATGGGAACTCTACTTACTTTCTGCTCAATTTTGCTGTGAACTTAAAACTTCTCTTTAAAAAAAATAGACTATTTTTTTTTAAATTGCAAACATGAAGTGATTTCTCCAGAGTTCCTGGAGATTCAGGAAGTCCAAGCCAATTCCCCTTTCCTCGTCTCCAAAAAAGCAAACCAGATACCCACCCACATAAAATTTCTACTTACATCCACTTCCTTCTCCCACAGTTCTCTGAAGTGGAGGAAGTTGGCTGAGGTAGTGGTATTTAATGATTGGACTTGTATCACCCTTTCCACACTTTCTCTCCAAGCAGTTATCATTGTCTTTACCCCACTCCTCCTCCTGTAGACTGTGTCTCCACCAAACCCTCGTAAGTTCTTTTTTCTGTCCTGTCCGCCCTGCTGGGGTGGACATTCCAGTAGAAAAGAAGGGAATTTGGTACTAGGGTTGAGAGTAAAGTTACTAAGCTTCTTTATTAATACTCCTGAGATATGTTGTGAGGAATCTTCCCAGGAATCTTCTTCACTGGGCATCTGAGAAGATGCCAGGATCCAGGTTGGGTTCAGCTTCTGTGATGAGTCTATTGGAAGTCTAGTCACAGCTTGACTCCTCCTGGATCTTTGGGTTCCCCAGAAGGTGATGCTCAAGACCCTCAAATTGCTACGAAGTAGCCTGGAAAGAACTATAGAGCCCAGAAAGAGTGAGAAAAATCCAAACTCCAACCAACTGTGGTGAGAGGAAGAACTAACCTTTTATATTTAATTTTTTGAGGAACTGCCAGACTGTTTTCCACAGTGCCTGTACCATTTTACATTCCCACCAGCAGTGTATGAGGGTTCCAATTTCTCTACATCCTCGCCAACACTTGTGTTTATGGTTTTTATAATGGCCATCCTAGTGGGTGTGAAGTGGTATCTCCTTGTGGTTTTGATTTGCATTTCCCTAACGACTTACGTTGTTGAGCATCTTTGTACGTGCTTGGTGGTCATTTGTGTATCTTCTTTGGAGAAATGTCTGTGGAGGAGTCATTTCCAGTAGAGAGATGATGTCAGCTCAGACCGGAGTAAGATCAGGGAAGGTAGTGTGAAGTGGTCAGCTTCTAGATACTTTTTGAAGATGGAGCTGACAGGGTTTCCTGATGGACTACACGTGGGCATGGGAGAAAGGGAGGAGTCAAGGACTCTCCCAGGATCTCTCCAGTGGTTTGGCCAGAGCAATTACTGAGATGGGGAAGGCTTCGGGGATGCCGACTTGAAAGGAGGGGGAGGAGTTTTGCTGGATTCTGAGGTCCCTGGAACCTGAGAATTGGTCTTAAGAGGAATTTAATGCTTCAAGAAAGTGGGCAGAGGGAGAAGAGAAGTTTCCTATATTTTACCACCAAGTTGCTTTTCAGAATCCTCCATGGTCATTGCTTCACTTTATGTTTCTCATCAGTTTGAGTTCCCCCGCAATTCCATTCCTAGTTTGAAGCCTGCAGGATAGGGACTGTTCCAGAGACTGCAGATCCATCTGTAGCCAGTAGGTGGTACTGCAGTGCCAGAAATAGCCAGACAGTGGCCTGTGGACCCAGGACCAAGAACTGGAGTTTTCAAATAATTGAAATGTGTAAAAGTACAATTCTAGAATCTTAGGATCAGCCAATTCGAAAACTAAGGAAATGCCACACCTGAGCTCTGTGAATGGGAGGTTCCAGTGGGTAACTGGTTTCAAGAGGTGTTTACCTCCATGGCATATACATGAGTTAATTCCTTGCCAGTCAGTGAGGTTATTCATTGAGCACCTACTATGTGCCACAAGCTGTGTTAAGTGCTGTGGATTCAGCTGTGACCAGGACAGATTTGGTACCTGCCTCAGAGGAGTTTGGAGGTGGAAACGTCAACAGACAAATAAAAGACTAAGGTAATTGTAGATTGTGTGATCAAGGAAACAAACAGGATTGTGTGATGGAGAAAATGGAGGGAGGGAACTAGGTGAGGAGGTGAAGTTTCGGGGGGAGGCCTGGCAGATGAGAACAGGCTGCCCCCCTCCAGACGGACCCCAGCAACTTTTTCCAGATTGAGAAGGGACTCTTGGTTGTCAAGGTCACACAGCTGACTACTACCAGGATCACAAGTCTGTCTGAATCTGAATGGGGCTTCCTAATGGGTATTTGGGAAGATTGGATAAGGTAATATACGCAAAGCCTTCAGTGTAGTGTCTGGCTCTAAAAAATGGAGCTACCCTATTATTCCTCAAATAGGAGCAGGCTTTTAAAAGCAACATCCAGGGCTTCCCTGGTGGCGCAGTGGTTAAGAATCCGCCTGCCAATGCAGGGGACATGGGTTTGAAGCCCTGGTCGGGGAAGATCCCACATGCTGCAGAGCAACTAAGCCCGTGTGCCACGACTACTGAGCCTGCGGTCTAGAGCCTGCGAGCCACAACTACTGAGCCTGCGTGCCACAACTACTGAAGCCGGCGCACCTAGAGCCCGTGCTCCACAGCAAGAGAAGCCACCGCGATGAGAAGCCTGTGCACCACAACGGAGAGTAGCCCCCGCTCACCGCAACTAGAGAAAGCCCGTGCACTGCAACAAAGACCCAACACAGCCAAAAATAAAATAAATAAATAAATAAATTTAAAAGCAACCTCCAGATCACATCTGCCTTTCCTGCCTCAGAGCCTTTGCAATGAGGCTGATGGGAAAAGTATAACAGTGCCAATAAGACGTGCTTTACCTACATTACCCAGATAGCAAACCTGGAGGCAAAAGTGACCTGTAAACTCCAGACTTCTTCAACTCGGAGGGGGCAGATGAGGCCACAGCCAGGAGACCAGTGCCTGGGAGCCCTGCCTGCCCCTCAGGAGTGTGAGTGAGGAGGGAGCAGGAGACCAGGGGCCTTAGGGTCCAATACAGGGGCTGGCACTGGGCAGGTGAACTTCCGCCCAGTGTGACCTAAGACACTGCCTGGGGACAGCTGCCCTGCACATCCCAGGGGAGAAGCTTGGCTTTATCCCCAAGCTGTGGTTGACCACTCGCTTGCTTCTCCAGACCTGCAGGTACCCTCTGCACATACACTCATCACACACACACACACACACACACACACTCATACATGCACACACTTGTTCACCCAAACATTTACATCCACATGTTCACACCCCCATACGATTCACCTGCTCAGACTCATGTGCTCAGACACATATACTTACACATGTGCTCATACCTTACACACTCAAACTTTTATATCCACATGTCCATTCACTCACCCACATATTTACATACCCTCAAACATATACACTCACACTTATACATTCATACCTTTAAATGCACACTCAAGAATATAGTCACACAATTTTATACTCAAACATACTTAAATCTGCTCCCACACATACACACTCAAGCATTTACACACATTTCCACTCACATATACTCATACTCATTCACACACATACACTTACACACATACACACTCAAACATGCTGATATATCTACACATTGATTCACACATTTAATTAACACACACTCCTACACTTACGCATATACTCAAATGTTCTATACCTTGCACACATTCGTATTCACAACACTTACACTTTCACGCACCCACACTGCATTCCCTAATATACATATACTCCACACAGTCATCCCTGCACACACTCATATGCACATTCACACACACTTGCTGACATGTTTACTTACACGCAGAGTCATGCACTTATACACACTCGAGCATTCACACATGTTCATACTCAGACTCACATATTTATACACACTCACACACACTCACACATTCACATAGCTACATATAGACAAACATTTACAAGGTCACACACTCGCTCAAATAAGGGAGATGTGCCCAATTGTCTAACCAGTCAGTAGCATCCAAAAGACATCTCCTTTGTGGTCCTTTCTCTGCCACCTGTGTCATGGAGTTAGTGTGCTGATCAAATGATGAGAAACTGCCCAAGAACAGGTCCTGGACTCTGCCAGACTCTGTACCCACTGCATCTCCCCTGGACAGTGTTCCCCTCAAGGACCAGCCCCCTCACTGCCCACCTCGGGGGGCCTGAGAAAAGTCCTGGGTTGAAAAGTGATGGAGCAGGGGCCAGACCCACTGGGAATAGCCACAGTTGTCATGGATCCCAGCCAACAGCCAGGCGTGTGGTGTGATAGGTGGGAAGGGACATAGGGAGTCTTGGGACCACATGCTATGAAATCATTTACTGCTCCCCCCCACCCCAAGTGTTACAACTTTGTACAAATAAATAAACATTAGAGGGTTTGTTTTAGGGGCCAGATACCACAAATCTGATGGCACACAGACTGTCTCAGTCTGCAGGCTCTTTAATTTGGGCTGCACATTTAACATTTTTATATTTAAAAGTCTTTGTGGGAGGGGAGAGCCCTTCCAGAATAGTGGAGTAAGGACCTCTGAAAATCCAGTCCTCCATAAGAACAATGAGAATGCTGGCAAAAATAGTCAAAATTAACTTTTTCAGTACTCTGGAAATTAACCAAAGGCTTACAACAATCGCAGGAACATTTACTTTAAGAAAAACAAACTGAATCTCAGTAAGAACAGTGAGCTTTGTGGCTATTATCCTATTCCATTCTCCTCTCCCAGCTCTGCAGTAGCCTTGAAAACCAATAGTTTTACGATCATAATAGCCAGGAAAACCAGCAACTTAGCATCATCTGGAGGAGGAAGAAGGCCTTGGTGCTCCCTAAAATGCCCTATCTCCAGAGCATTGTCATTATTTGACCTTCTGGAAGTTAATTGGTAATCCCCACTCCCAGAGTTTGTTTTTATTTGACCTGACTTATCTCTGTCAGTGTGAACAGCTTTTTCCCTGGGGGACTTTTTTCACAATAGAAAAAAAAGATCAGCAGCAATAATTTAACATTGAAGCTGCCTGAGGCACTGATAACAGATGGAACAAACAAGAAGCTGAACAAAAAAATTTAAAAGAAAAGCTGGGGAATGGGCTATCCATAGAGGGCTTTGAAAAGCTCCAATATATTGTTGGGGATCTAGAAGGCCACGCACATGGGCTGGGCTGGGCACCTGCCCAGGAAATACCTGAGATGGCCCTAATCCCTCACCTCTGGCTGACCTTGAGGCTCTGCTGAAGCAGAAAGTGAAGGTTGCAAAACTGTCTGATGGAACATTAAAAGCATGTCTCAACACACACAGAGCCTCTCATCCAAAGCTGGGAGACTTATTGGCTCAAAGAACTTAAAGAAATCTCTGTTAAATCATTAGCTGACCACTAAGCTAACCGGGCAGAGATTTTAGTGGCCACACATGGCGAAGAATACAGATTTTACAGAATATGTTCAGGAAAGTCACCAAACAAACAAACAGCAACAGCAACAGCAACAATGGATAGCAACAACAACAAACCCTGGGGAGGGGGCAAAATCTGATTTCTAGAACTGCCACACTTATTTAAAATGTAAACATTCCAGCAAAATTACAACACACACAAAGAAACAGGAAAGTATGACCCATACACAGGGAAAAAAGAAGCCAATTGAAACTGTCTTTGAGGAAGGCTGGACTGTGGACTTACTAGACAAAGACTATTATTTTTTTGTTAATTTTTATTGGAGTATAGTTGTTTTACAATGTTGTGTTAGTTTCAGGTGTACACCAAAGTGAATCAGTTATACATATACATAGATCCATTCTTTTTTTAGATTCTTTTCCCATATAGGCCATTCCAGAATATTCAGTAGATTTCCCTGTGCTGTACAGTAGGTCCTTATTAGTTATCTATTTTATATATGGTAGTGTGGACAAAGACTTTAAATCAGCTATTTTAAATATATTCAAAGAAATAAAGGAAACCATGTCAAAAGAAGTGAAGGAAAGCGTGAGAATAATGTTTCACCAAACAGAGAATATAAATAAAGAGTTAGAAATGATAAAGTAAGACAGGTAAAAAGAACCAAGTAGCGATTCTGAAATTGAGACCTATAATTACTGAAATGGAAAATCACTAGAGAGGCTCAACAGTAGATTTGAGCTTGGCAGAAGAAAGAATCAGTTAATGTGAAGGTAGATCAACTGCAATTATCTAGAATGAGGAAGAGAAGAAAAAAGAATGAGGAAAAAGCAGCAGAGCCTTAGAGACCATCAAGGACACACCCCATCAAGGACACAAAAATACATTTAATGGGAATCCCAGAAGGAGAGGAAAGGGGAGTGAGAAAGGGGAAGAAAGAATATTTGAAAACATAATGTCAAATGCCCGAATTTGATGAAAAAACAGTAATCTACACAACACAGAAACTCAACAGACTCAAAGAGATAAACCCAAAGTAGGATAAACTCAGAGAGATCCACACGTAGATACATAATAATCAAAATGGTGAAAGACAAAGACAAAAAGAAAATCTTGAAAGCAGTGAGAGAGAAGAGCGACTCATCACATACAAGTGGTCCTTAATAAGCTTAACAGATAATTTTTCATTCAGAAACTATATAGGACAGAAGGCAATGGGATGACATGCTCAAAGTGCTGAAAGAAAAAGACTGTCAACAAAGAATTCTATACCTAGCAAAGCTGAAACCACTAGGTGGCATTTCACAGGGCTCTGAGGAGCTCCGGTTCTTTATGTCTCAGGGCAGAAAGAATTCAGTAAGAGGCAAAGTGACAGATAAGAAGTGATTTATTAGAATAGGATGCTTTTGAGGCTTACAAGCAGGCAGGCAAACAAGCTTTGCACGGCCCCGAGTACTTAGTGGGTTACATTTTTAAAATCAAAGGAAAAGAGGGGAGTGGGAGAAGACCATCTTCTTCCTTGTTCTTCAAGTCTTCCATCATTAACTCCTCCTACATGTCAGGCAGGGGAGTTTTTGACCCTATATGGCTCATCTGGGACTATCATGGTGCTATGGAAAAATTATTTCAGGTCTCAGTGTAATGAGGGTCTTTCACTTTCAAGTGTCACATTTCCCTAAATTATTGTTTTGTGTGTGTGCAGAGAGAATTTCCTAGGGGTCATTAACTTGTTGATATCACTGGGCAGGATGTAGGCCTTATTTTTCCACCATTGTTTTATTATCTTGAGGCATGACTCGTGCCTTCATTGCATGGCTTTGTTGCTAAGCAAGTTAGCTTGGTTTTATTGTTAGGCAAGCCTGTCTGGCTTTGATGCTAAGCAACTTGCTCTGCTTCATGAGTCAAGCAAGCCCACATTGTTTCAGGATTTTCCTATTGCTTTTTTTTTTTTTTTAATCTATTGGCTGCACGACATGCATGATCTTAGTTCCCTGACCAGGGATCGAACCCACATCCCCTGCATTGGCAGTGCAGAGTCTTAAACACTAGGCCACCAGGGAAGTCCCCTCCCATTGCTTTCTTGAGTGATCATTAACTTACTGTGGTCTCCCAAAGCCCCCTAAAGTTCCCTCTCTATCTACAATCCCCCAGTGGGATTTCTGGACTAACTTTTTGATTACACTACTCTATCCCTATCAAAACTATCCTTCAAAAATGAAGCAGATAGGGCTTCCCTGGTGGCACAGTGGTTAAGAACCCGCCTGCCAATGCAGGGGACAGGGGTTCGAGCCCTGGCCCGGGAAGATCCCACATGCTGTGGAGCAACTAAGCCCGTGTGCCACAACTACTGAGCCTGAGCTCTAGAGCCTGCAGACCACAACTACTGAGCCCACGTGCCACAACTACTGAAGCCTGTGTGCCTAGAGCCCGTGCTCTGCAACAAGAAAAGCCACAACAATGAGAAGCCCACATACTGCAACGAAGAGTACCCCCGCTCACTGCAACTAGAGAAAGCCCACGTGCAGCAATGAAGACCCAACGTAGCCAAAAATAAATTAATTAATTAAGTAATTTAAAAAAAAATGAGGCAGATACTTGTATGCCAATGTTCATTGCAGCATTATTCACAATAGCCAAAAGATGGAAACAACCCAAATGTCCATCAATAAGCAAAATGTGATATATACATACCATGAAATATTACTTAGCCATAAAAAAGTCTGAAGTACTGACACATGCTACTACACAGATCAACCTTGAAATCATACTAAGTGAAATGAGCCAGCTACAAAAGGACCAATATTATAGGATTCCAATTATATGAGGTACCCAGAGTGGTCATATTCACAGAGTGGAAAGTAGATTAGAGGTTCCTAGATGCAGGGAGGAGGGGCTAATAGAAAGTTATTGCTTAATGCTTACATAAAGCAGTCCTTCAGGCTGAAATCAAAGGGCACTCGAGAGTAACTCAAATCCACCTGAAGAAATAAAGAGCACCAGTAAAGGCAACTACATTGGTAAATATAGAAGACAGCATAAATGTATTTTTTGGTTTGTAAGCTCTTTTTTTCTTTTGTCTAATTTAAGGAACAGTTGCATAAAGCAATAATTATAAGACTGTGTTGATGAGTTTATAATACATGAAGATATAATTTGTATGACCATAGGAGAACAAAGAAGGGGAGGGAACAGAAATATATAGGCGTTCTGGGCACACAGGTCGGCAATCTCAGCCCATCCCAAAGCTCGGTTTCGGCCCTGGCTCCCTAGTCAATCATCTGACCTTTATTGATCTCCTCTGGGGGATCTAGTGGTAGCCAAGGCAGACCCAGTCGTCCCTGCCTTTGCAGGCCCCGCAGAAGGGATGAGAAGGAATGGTTCGGCATCTGTTCATTCTGCTTGTGAGTTTTAGAAGAATTTTGTCAGGCTTTGGCATTAGGGAGAGAGTTCTAGGTATCAGGCCATCTTTCACATTTTCTGCACTGCACTTTCCCCCTTGTCTCTGTTTCCCCTCCCCTACTTTTGCTCTTCAAATTCTTTCTTCATCATGCAAAGCATTTTCTCTCACCTTCTTGACCTGGGAGCTAGGGGTGGGGGTGGGCTGGTAGGGCAGGGAAGTTGTAAAAGGGTAGGATGGGAAGGGGGGGGGCACCAGAATCAGAGAATGCAGAGCCCTCAACTTCTACCCCCAAGCCAACACTCCTTTCTGCCCCTGTCCAGACACACATGGAGGTCTCCCTGCAAAAATAAAGTAGTATAAACTGTTCTCTATCTCTTTGCACATGTAATTGTGTGTGTAACAGGATGTTAAATTGCAACTTCCTACTCAGTCACCAAGATAAAATAGATAAGACATTCCACACCAAGATGTAAATGTTCAGAGGAAATTAGCAAAAACCCGCTATAAAACCTTAAAAGGTCTTCCCAGCATTGAGGATCTAATGATCTAGTTATTGGAGATTAAATAAATTTGTGAGGAGAACTTCTTTGGAGAGAATAGGACTTTGACTTTCCTCTCCCTTAGTCCAGCCCCACCCAGGGGGAGAGCAATCTAAAGGGCTGGAGAAAAAGAGCTTCAGAGAAGAGGCTGAGAGGGAAGCCTTGCCTTGCAGGTTGTCAGAAGAATGAGCAAACGTGAGGATTTCCCCTAGATGAGATGTGGGCCCCTCAGGAAAGCTGACCTGATCATGCCCCAGAGGACATCTAAGGAATGATGTCATGTTAACAGAGATTCCATGTTGTTTATGTCCAGGTTGTGGGGAGGGAAGAATAAAAACAGGAGCTGAGAGTCACCAGCAGGAGGTAAATGTGTTGCCCAAATCAAAAAGGTAAAATGAAATGTTCTCAAGGGTCTCTAGCATCTACGAAAGCACCCCCTGAGAGGGATCAGCTTTACACACAGGTCAGGACAAAACCATCCTGTAGCAGCATCAGGCAGGTAAGGACTTTCCCGCTCCCCAACATCTCCTCCCTTCCTTCTTCCTTGCCTCTCCACCCCTGCCCCATGGCAGGGGTTAGAAACCACCTGAGCAAGATAGAGGAGGCTTTAAGGTGGCAAAAGAGAAAGAAGGATCCATCCACACTCTAGTAGGGGGAGGGGCCATCTGTAACTTTTCAAAAAGTTGGAAGCTTTGGCTATTTCCCAGACTGGACATTCTAACTTCTGGACTTAGACTGTGTTTACAAACCTAAAATGAATATGGAGTTTTGTTTGTTTGCTTGCTTAATCTGGTGTATTTGTTGGGGCTCTCCAGGGAAACTAAATCCCTCTCTCTCTCTCTCTCTCTCTCTGCCTATCAATCAATCAATCAATCAATCAATCTATCTATCTATCTATCTGTGGAGAGAGAGAGAGAGAAATTTATTATAAGGAATTAGAGTCCAAGGCTGTCTGCTGGAGAATTCTCTCTCTTTTTTGGGGGGGATTCTCTTTTGCTCAGGGAAGGCTTGTCTTTTTGTTCTATTCAGGTCTTCAACTGATTGGGTGAGGCCCACTCACATTCTGGAGAGCAATCTGTTTCCTCAGAGTCCACTGATTTGAATGCTAATCTCATCCAAATGTTAATCTCATCTGGGTGTCTCACAGAAGCACCCAGAATAGCGTTTGACCAAATATCTGAGCACCCAGTGGCTCAGCCAAATTGACACATAAAATGAACCATCACACCTGGGAATGATCAGAAAAACTCCGGGAGTGTCCAAATTTTCACTCAGGGACAGGGGTGGAGCTTCCTCCACTGAATGCCTTTTAAAAAGATAATGGGAGGCAAAATAAATGTTTGTGATTCTACCGCATGAGTAGATTGCTCAGTCGTTACAGCTGTTAGCTGTACTTTGTCAGGGAGTGGAGGGGAAAAGCTGTTCTTAATAGGGGCCCATTTCTTTGGTGGCACTAGAGTTACCCTTTGGGCAAAGATGGCTCTTTTAGTTGGAAAAGCACTTCCCAGGGCCCTTCTATTATCTAAGATAAAGTGAGAGCCCTCTTCTAGAAGGAAGGAACCTTGGCCCCAGAGTTCTGCCAGAGCAAGGAGGCGGCAACTTTGAAGAGACTGTGGGGTTTTTTTCTTGGTTTACTGCTCTGGCTGGGGCCTGGCCTGGGAAGTGAGGATTCCTAGACTCTGGGAAGAGAACAAGGGATTCTGCTCACTAAAATCAGACGCAAAGGGCTGAGGAGAGAAGCAGCCAGCAGGGGCCCCCAGGGCAGGGCTCTCCAGGGCAGGAGCCGGCCAGGGCGGATATCTACGGACTGGGTTTCAGCTTTCCTTTCACTCCCTCGGGCTTTCAGCAAGATTGGGTAAGGACTCCAGGCTGGACTCCTCAGAGGAATTTGGAGAGGAGCAGTGTGGGAAGGTCCCAGAACAACCTGCCGGGCAGCCCAGAGCAGCAGGTCAGAGGCAGCTGATGGACGGGGTGAACAGGCAATTCATCTGTTAATGATGACTCTGGGACCACAGGCTCCCACTGCGAGTGGGTGACCCTAGGGGTCATGGTGGGGGGCTGGAGGGTTCTCGGGGCTACTTGAGAGGTGGGGCGCCTGGTGCCCTGCAGCCTGGCGCGAATCAGACTTTGGAGAAGTGGTGCAGCGTGGATGTTCACGGGGTCCTCTGCAGCCAGACCGCCCGGCTGTGAGTTCCGACTCCGCAGGTCAGTCCATCTCCCTCTGATCTCAGTTTGCTTGTCTGTCAAAGTGAGGTTGTGTGAGGATTAAATGAGTGGGTAGTGGGAGGCGCAGAGTGTAAAGCCTGGGATGTATGTGTTTGTGAAGTAAATAAATGGTGTTGAGTGAGGGCGAGATTGGGGAGCGTGGGCAGGTTACAGAGGCTCCTGTAAGTCACACTGGAGACCCACCCAAGGCCCTAAGTAAAGGGGAGTGAAGGCAGGTGCATGGCTTTTGAGGGCAGACGGGAGGACATTGCTGGTCTCCAGTGAGGTATCTGCAGGAGTGAGGGGCTCTCCCCATGCCCCTGAAACCCCTCTTGTGTCCCAGCCTTGCCCGTACTGCTGAGAGTAGAGGGAGAAAAAAAAAAAGGCTGTTTACCTTTTTCTCAAACCCTTTCCTTCCCTTTGGTGGCACTGTCAGGTCAGGCAGAGGTCATTCCATTTTTGTTTTTCTCTAATATGCTTCCAGCCCAGTGACAGGGGCACAGAGGCCTAAAAATACTGTGAGCCGCCAAGTTGGATCACATCAGCCTCTGGCTGCCAGGCTGCCCGGCCTCTGCTCGGCGCTCCGTGTGGGCTTCACTCACTGGCATCTCTGGGGCACCCACTCCCCACTCTGAGACTGGGGAGTGCGATTTGGAGGGACAGAGCCTGAGATCTGGGGCTCAGGGGTGGGGGTCTCCTTAAGAGGGGCTGAGGCCCAGCCGATGGCCTCAGGATCCAGGGATGGACAGTGTCTTCAAGGTCATCTTGGCCAGCCCTCCCCTTTGTAGAGTTGGAAACAATGAGTCCCCAAAAGGGGAGGCTTTGTGGCTTTCTGAGCTGCCTGCACTGCCTTTTCCCCCCACCCCCCCTGCCTTTTCCCAACTTTATTCAAAGCTGTTATCTCCCACAAAAGCTTCTAAGGATCCTGAGAAGAAACGTCCCAGGCTGGGCTGCACTGCGAGTTCAAAGTCCTGGCTCCAGTCTCCCAGGAGAGGTGGGCCCTCACTTGTCACCTGCTTCTGGGCCTCAGTTCCTTCAGGTGTAGGAGTGAGGGGTGAGGCCCTGTGGGATTCTGCAAAGATGTGAGGGAAGTTGGCAGGAAAGCTGGGGTGGGGGGGTCCCTGGGAACCATCCCCACTTCACCTGAAGCTCTTCTTCTTTCACCTATTTTCTATCCTAGGAATCATAAGGTTTCATCTGAAAAAGGGTTCTGCTACTAAAATAGAGAGGTTTCAAGGATGTGAAGGTTCTTTCTGGCTCCCGTGGTCTGTGGTTAGCTTCAGCTGCTGTCATACCCAAGTTACACCCCTCAATCCATCTGCCCTAAACACCTTGCAGCTCCCCCAGCCTGTCTCATCCCAGGCTTTTTCACATAATCCCTGCTATCCTCCACCTCCTCACCTGGTCACTTGGCAAACCTCAGCCCATCCTTTAAGTCACAACTCAGGCACCATCTCCTCCTGGAAGCCTTCCAGACCTGTCCCAGACCTGCCTAAAGGCCTCCTTGGGGCTGCCACAAATTACAAAGTAACTCCTATCACAGCACTTATAGTACCTTTGTAATTGCCTCTACACTTGTTTGTGTATTATCAGAGAATACCTGAGTTTAAATTCCAGTTCTGCCGCTTCCCGGCTGTGTGACCCTGAGCAAGTGACCTAACCTCTCTGTGCTTCAGTTTCCACATTTCTAAAATAGTATCAGCAACACAAAATGCTTGCTATGTGCCAGTCCCTGTCTTATGTGCTTTATTTAATCCATGCAACATCCCTATAAGATTGGTATGAAAACCATTTATTTGTTTTTTTTTTTTAAATTTATGTATTTATTTATATTTTATTTTTGGCTGTGTTGGGTCTTCGTTTCTCTGCAAGGGCTTTCTCCAGTTGCGGCGAGCAGGGGCCACTCTTCATCGCGATGCACGGGCCTCTCACCGTCGCGGCCTCTCCTGTAGCGGAGCACAGGCTGCAGACGCGCAGGCTCAGTAGTTGTGGCTCACGGGCTTAGTCGCTCCGCGGCATGTGGTATCTTCCCAGACCAGGGCTCGAACGCGTGTCCCCTGCATTAGCAGGCAGATTCTTAACCACTGCGCCACCAGGGAAGCCCATTTATTTGTATTTTAAACAAATGAAAAAACTGGGAATTCCCTGGTGGTCCAGTGGTTAGGACTTGGCACTTTCACTGCCGGGGCCCCGGCAGGGCTCTATCCCTGGTCAGGGAACTAAGATCCTGCAAGCCATGCGACATGGTCAAAAAAAAAGAGAAAGAGAGAAAACTGAGGCCCAAGGTCTCACAGCTTGTAAGTGGCAGGGTCAGTATTCAAAATCATGCAGCCCAACTGCAGGGGGATTCTACTGCCTCTCATAAGCTACATCAGCAGATGTTGTGAGGGTGATATGAGTAAATAAATAAAGCTGTTTGGCACCTAGTAGGTACTCAATAAGTGCTCACTATCTATGTTTTCCAGTGTCCCCTTCTCTGTCAGTTTACACTTGGGGATTTAAACTTGGGGATTTAAAATAGGAACCGGGCATATTTTTACAGTTTTTTTTCTTACTGTGCTCACCCATTTACTGTCATAGAATCATTACATGTCAGTGCTGGATAGGACATATGAAATAATGGGAATAATCATAATAGCTAGCACTTTTTGAATACTTACTATGTGTCACTGTGCTAATGTATTTTTTAAAATAGATTTTATTTTTTGGCACAGTTTTAGGTTCACAGCAAAATTAAGCAGAAGTTACAGAGATTTCCCACATATTCCCTGCTCACCTCCAACCTCCACCATATCAACATACCCCACCAGAGTGGTACATTTGTTACAACTGATAAACCTGTATTGACACATCATTATCACCCAAAGTCCATGGTTCATGTTAGGGTTCACTCTTGGGGTTGTACAACCTATGCCTCTTGACAAATGTATAATGACGTGTATCCACCATTATAGTGTAATATAAAGTATTATCACTACCCTAAAGATTCTCTGTGCCCTGCGGATTCAGCTCCTCCTCCCCCTCACCCCCAGCAACCACTGATCCTTTTACTGTCTCCATGGTTTTGCCTTTTACAGAACGTCATATGGTTGGAATCACACAGTGTATAGCCTTTTCAGGTTGGCTTCTTTCACTTAGTAATAAGCATTTAAGGTTCCTCCATGTCTTTTCACGGCTTGACAGTTCATTCCTTTCTAACACTGAAAAATATTCCATTGTCTTGATGTACTACAGTTTATTTACCCATTCACTTACCGAAGGACTTCTTAGTTGCTTCCAAGGTTTGGCAGTTAACAGTAAAGCTGCTATAAATATCTGTATGCGGTTTGTTTCATGAACATAAATTTTCAACTCCTTTGGGTAAATACCAAGGAGCACAATTATTGGATTGTATGGTAAGAGTATGTTTAGCTTTGTAAGAAACCACCGAACTTCTTCCAAAGTGGCTGTATCATTTTGCATGCCCACCAGCGATAAAAAGGGAGCTCTTGCAGCTCTACATCCTCAAGAGTATTTAGTGCTGTCAGTGTTCCAGATTCTGGCCATTCTAATAGGTGTGTAGTGGTATCTCATTGTTTTAATTTGCATTTCCCTAATGACAGATGATGTGGAACATCTTTTCATATGCTTATTTGCCATCTGTATATTTTCTTTGATGAGGTGTCTGTTTGGATCTTTTGCTCATTTTTTAATCAGTTGTTCATTTTCTTATTGTTGAGTTGTAAGAGTTCTTTGTATATTTTGGATATGTCTTTTGCAAATATTTTCTCCCAGTCTGTGGCTTGTTTTCTCACTTTCCTGACTGTGTCTTTCACAGATCAGAAGTTTTTAATTTTAATGAAGTTCTATTTATCAATTATTTCTTTCATGGTGCTATGGTCTGAAGGTTTGTGTCCCCTCAAAATTTATATGTTGAAATCCTAACCCCTAAAGATGATGATATTAGGAGGTGGGGCCTGTAAGAGGTTTTTAAATCCCTCACGAATGGGATTAGTACCTCATAAAAGAGGCTCCAGGGAGATTTCTCAGCCCCTTCTACCATGTGAGGATACAAGATGTCTGAAACCCAGAAGAGGGTTCTCACCTAACAATGCCAACACTACAACCTTGGACTTCCAGCTTCCAGATCTGGGAGAAATAAATTTCTGCTGTTTACAAGCTAACCAGTCTGTGGTACATTGTTATAGCAGGCTGAATGGACTAAGACATATAGGTCATGCTTTTGTGTTGTATCTAAAAAGTTATCACCATACCCAGGGTTGTCTAGATTTTCTCCTATGTTATCTTCTAGGAGTTTCAAGTTTTGTGTTTTATACTTAGGTCTATGATTCATTTTGAGTTCATTTCTGTGAAGGGTATAAAGTCTGTATTTAGATTCATTTTTTGCATATGAATGTCCAGTTGTCCCAGAACCATTTGTTGAAAAGATTGCTTTTCTCCATTGCATTGAATTTGCTCCTTTGTCAAAGAAAAGTTGATTATATTTATATGGATCTATTTCTGGGTGCTGTATTCTGTTCCATTCATCTATTTGTCCACTCTTTCACCAATACCACTCTGTCTTAATTACTGTAGCTTTATAGTGAGGCTTAAAGTCAGATAGTGTCAGTTTTCTAAGCTCTTCTTCAATATTGTGTTGACTATTCTGGGTCTTTGTCTCTCCGTATAACCTTTTTTAAAAAAATTATTTATTTGTTTATTTTTGGTGGCATTGGGTCTTCGTTGCTGCACATGGGCTTTCTCTAGTTGCATCGAGCAGGGGCTACTCTTCGTTGCAGTGTGCGGGCCTCTCATTGCTGTGGCTTCTCTTGTTGCGGAGCCTGGGCTCTAGGCACGCAGGCTTCAGTAGCTGTGGCACACAGGCTCAGTAGTTGTGACTCGCGGGCTCTAGAGCGCAGGCTCAGTAGTTGTGGCGCACGGGCTTAGTTGCTCCATGGCATGTGGGATCTTCCTGGACCAGGGATTGAACCCGTGTCCCCTGCATTGGCAGGAGGATTCTTAACCACTACGCCACCAGGGAGGTCCCTTTCTGTGCTTTAATGTGAATACTTTCTGCTGCATGTCTTTTAGTTCACTAATCCTCTGTTCTTCTGTTTCTAATCTGCTATAAATCCCATCAAATGAATTCTTTTTTAACAACAACTTCATTAGGGTATACTATATACGCAATAACCACTGTGCCACCAGGGAGGTCCCACTACTCTCTTTTTGAGAAACAACTTTTGGCTTGCTACAGAGCCTTAATAGAGACTGAACTCTTAACCATGAGCCATCAAGTTACCATGTGACTGGAGCTGCCCATCACGAATGAGCTGGGTGTTGTCTGATCCGCAAGCTATAAAGTTGTGCATGCCCAGCAGCGCTCCATTTTCAGTGAAGCGGCATGTATGAGACTGGGCCTGAATGAGCACACATAAGGCACAAGTAGGTTGTGTGAAGAAGTGGCCCACACGCCCACGGCCGCTGCTCCTGCTGCACTGTCTTCTCTCTCTCAGCCCACACCTACAGTCTCATGGGGCATCCTCTATGACCAGCTGACTGGGGAAGAGAAAACTCAGTCGTGGTTTACAGCCTGGTTTACACAGGTCCCGTACAATATGCAGGCTCGGTGAAAACAGACTGCTGCAGGGCTGCAGCCCCTTTCTGGGATACCCTTGAAGAATAACAGTGAAGGAAAAGCCTACCTTTTGGCAAAACCTCAAGCAGTGCACCTGGTTGCTCATTTTGCCTGGAAGGAGAAATGGCCAGAAGCTCTGCTAGTCTAGAGGTCTTAGTTCCAAAGGGAAAATGTTTCCATCAGGAGACACAAAAATGTTTCTGCTAAATTGGAAGTTGAGGCTGTCATCTGGTCTTTTTGGGAATCTCATGCTTCTCAATCAACAGGCAAAGAGGGGAGTTTCTGTCCTGGCTGATCCTGATTACCAAGATTTGATTGCTGCTGCACAACGGAGATGTATTAATAATATAGTTAACTTTATAGCACAGTATTAACTTACAGGATGTCAAAAGCAGAAAGGGAATATCACTCAAGAAGTTTGCATCCTCTTTTTTTTTTAAATTTATTTTATTTATTTACTTTTGGCTGTGTTGGGTCTTCGTTGCTGCGTGCGGGCTTTCTCTAGTTGCAGCAAGAGCAGGTGCTACTCTTCATTGCGTTGTGAGGGCTTCTCATTGCGGTGGCATCTCTTGCTGCAGAGAACGGGCTCTAGCTGCGCAGGCTTTAGTTGTGGCACGAGAGCCCAGTAGTTGTGGCTCGTGGGCTCTAGAGCACAGACTCAGTAGTTGTGGCACACGGGCTTAGTTGCTCCGTGGCATGTGGGATCTTCCCGGACCAGGGCTCGAACCTGTGTCCCCTGCATTGGCAGGCGGAGTTTTAACCACTGCACCACCAGGGAAGCACTGCATCCTCTTTTGCGGAAAGTATTATATGTGTTTTGGTTGTATGCAGGTTAGTTGTGTCATGTTAGGTGGAAGTATGACTTTGTTATCATCTTTATTTCGAGCTTAAGTATAGTTAAGGATATGTGTAGGAATGTGGTTGCTGGGTCATCAGTCTTTTAAATTCTAGCTACTGTAATGAGGGTGTAGAGGCATCTCCTTGTGGTTTTAGTTTGCAAATCCCTGGATGATGAAAGATACTGAACATCTTTTTGTTGCTTATTGGCCACTTAAAGAAAATATTTATTTATTTAGGTTGCGCCGGGTCTTAGTTGCAACATGCGGGATCTTCACTGTGGCACATGGGCTTCTTAGTTGCGGCATGTGGACTCTTACTTGCGGCATGCATGTGGGATCTAGTTCCCCGACCAGGGATCAAACCCAGGTCCCCTGCATTGGGAGCTGGTAGTCTTACCCACTGGACCACCAGGGAAGTCCCTTATTGGCCATTTTTATATCTTCTTCAGTGAAGTGTCTATTAAAATCTTTTGCCCATTGTTTTTTGGGTTGTCTTATTATTCATTTATAAGAGTTCTTTATATATTCTGGATTCAAGTTTTTTGTCAAATATATTGTATTCCAAATCCCCCCTGCCATCTATGGCTTGCCTTTTCATTTTCTTTATGGTGTCTTTCAAAGAACAAAAGTTTAAAATTTTGATTAAGTTCAACTTATGAATCATTTCTTTTATGGTTCACGTTTTTGTGTCCTAAGAAATCTTTGCCTATCTCAAAATCACAAAGACTTTTTTCTCTCTGTTTTTTTCTAGAAATTTACTTAATAGTTTTAGCTTTTACGTTTATCATCCATTCTGAGTTACTTTCCTCAACGGCCTCCTTCAAGAGCTCCTGAGATCTACAGATGCATCCCCACCAACCTCAAATCTAACAGTCAACCTTACCACCTCCTTGGCCTCAATCTTCATCAGTCTATCAAGTCCTGTCCATTATACTCCCTAAAAAGGACTCTTCTCTACCACCAGTCTACCTTGCTTTGACTGTTAAGGCAGCCTCCTAACTGGTCCCCTGCCCCAACTCACATTCCACTCCACATTCAGTGCCGCATTCCGGCCACGCCAAGCTCTCATCCCTTGGACATAATTAAGTCCTTCCAAGTCAGCCTTCAGATTCCAGCCTGAAAATCCTTGCCTGAATCAATCTCCTTCCCTCCTCCCCCTAATACAGGCTCTCTTAGCACCATGCCCCTCTCAGAAGAGATTTTGCTATTTGCAAATTTTAATTTTTTGTGATTCTCCCTGTAACGTTTTCCTTCTCCATCGGTTCTAACTTCATGACTCTTTAACCCCACGTTGTACTTCCAGTAACTCATACAGGGCCTAGCACACGGAAGGAGCCTCAATACATAAGCGATGAACGAATAAATGAATTAGGAAAATGCAGTAATAAAGGGATAGGCTGATGGCTGCTTGTGTTCCCTTGAGTGGTAAAAGCGGACGTGAAATAGTAATAATAAGCCCCTGCCAGCAGCGGCCGAAAACCTGCTGGATCGGAGGAGGAAAGAAGGCCTTACGACTGAAGGTAAGCAGAACAGGTGAGGAACCCGGAGCGGCGGTCAGAAATCCGCTCACACCTCAGCTGCCCTGGGCCTTCGCTCTCAGAAAACGGGGCCTGGCCAGAGGAACTCGGTTCCCGGACCTTTCGCGGTGAAGAGCGAACCTGCAGCGGAACAGCCCGGGACCCGGCGACCGCGTGGGTGGGCGGGGCCACGCCTTTCGGGGCCGTCCCCCCCTGCAGCGTGCGCGCGCCCGCCGCCGCCTCGCGCGTGCGCCGCCTGCCGGGGGCGGAGGTTGTGGGTGGCGGCGGCGGGCGCGCGCGCGCTCTCCCCTCCTCGCGCCGGTTCGCGCTCCCGTGCTGGGACTGAGGCGGCTGTGGCGGCTGTGGCGGCTGCGGAGGCGGCGGCTGAGGCGGCTGAGGCGGCGCGGGGGGAGGGCCGGGAGGGGGGTGGTTGGGGGGGGGGATGGACCGGGCTCGGCGGCCGCAGCGGCAGGAGCCGGTGCTTGAGCGCGAGCGACGGCGCTGGCGGAGACGCCGGCTGCTCCTCCCCTCCCCGCCGGTGAGTGAGTGCCCCCGCCCCCGACGCTGGCGGCGGCCGCGGTCCCTCTCGGCCCCTGTGGCCCGGGAGGGGAGAGTCGTGAGGGGAGCGTGGCCGGGCGGCGCCGCCGACGCGGCCCGGGCCTCCCGCTCGCGGCCTGGCGCGGGTCGGACCCTCGGTCGCCACCGTTCGGGGCTGAAGCCCTGGGCCTAGGGCTCGACCCCCAGCATCCCTCCGGGCCTCTTTCCTCTCCCGGCCCGTTCCGCTGTCATTTTGACCCTGGGGTTTCTCTCCCCTCCCCTTCGCCTCGCCCCCTTCCCAGCACCCCCTCCAGGGCCGCGGGGAGGGAGGGGCGTGTGAGGGGGTGGGCCGAGGCCCGAAGGACTGTTTGGGAGCTGGCTCTAGGGGGGTCGGGGATCCTACGAGCCCTCGCTCGCCCTGGCGTCCCCAGAAGTTGGCCACTGGGGCTTAGCCATTGCCACCTGAAAGCAGTTTTGCACCTTTTGTTTTGATTTTGAACTTGTTGTTTGAGGGGAGGAGGGAGCCGGCAGTTCTGGGAACGGGGAGAATTGGTGGTGCGCGGTGGGATGCGAGTCTGGGCTGGCTGGGCTTGGTCCCAGGTGCCTTTTATTAACCCTTTTAGGAAGGGAAGAGGGGCTCAGTGAGTTGCACCTTCTCTAAAGGGCCAGAGATCCATTTATAGCTTGCAGACCCCAGCTTTTTCAGCTTAAGCAAACGTGTGTGTAGTGTTTGTCCAGGGGTTGGTTTGGTTCATCCCTAACATTGATGGTGAACATCCCCCAGGTGAATCTGCAGTAGTTTCTTGAAGCAGCCCACTTAAGCTGTTGGCTGATTTCCCCCCTCTTCTTTGGTGACACCTTACACATTAGTCTTGGTAGATCTTAGCCAGTGCTTTTGCAGGCTGCCTTTTCATCCTGACTTGTCATAGAGGAAAGGAGGGATGAACACACACTTGTCTTAATCCAAAATGGTTGCTATTAAGTCTGACATACTTATCAGAGGTACCTGTACCATAAGCATCTCTATGAAAGGTCTGAATTCCTAAATTAAAAAGCAGGTAGCTGCTTTAGAATAAAGCAGAACTTTGACTTGTTTATGCCGTCTGACCAGTATCTTACATTTGGAAGTTATTGGCTAAACCAAATCCTTGTCTTTGAAGTACCTGTGTATGGAAATTGTTGCAAAGCCTGGAAGGAGAGAACCTTATGAAAATGTTAATGTGTTCATGACAAGATTCCTCCAGGAGGTAGATACATTTTTTTCTTCACTTGTATTAGAAGAGTGAGACTCGGATTATGAGTAGGTGGTAGTTCTACTAGTGTCGTGTAACAAATGATGCTTATGGGTGGGATTTTAATGCAACAATACCTTGTCCTCTACCGACAGAGTTGGCTTGTATTTTTTTTTGAAATCACACACCCACTCTCTGGCTAGTATAGAAAGATTATAAAGCTGCTTCTGGTCTGTGGGCGGTAACCTTTTAATTTCTGAAGAGTTTTCAGCTGCTTACAGAATAGATTGCTGATCAGCAGCATAGGAAGGATTCAGATATTAAAAATTCATTAGCACATGATCTAGATCTATTAAAATTATGAGTACTTATTAAGATTTGGCATGGTGTGGCTGCTGTGTACTAGGTATAGGAAATGAGATTTCTCAGAGTATTTGCATCTTACGATAAACAGAAGCACAATCAGCTGGCAGTGTTGTGACACCTTACAGTAGTTGAGAGAATCTTTTATGCGCACAAAAAACCTGTACAATTTGATGAAGAAACCCAGTGACCTGGACTAATTGATGACCACCATTACTTTAAACTCTTTGCTCCTCTCTACTAGAATATTTCCCCTTTTCTTTTGCCTGTCATATATATACAAAACCTATAATGGCCGAAGGCTTAAGTTTGAACTCCTCAGAGTGGCATTTATGGATCACTCATTAATTTATCAGTCAAGTATTTGTTGAGCCCTTATTTTGTTCCAGGATTTTTTCTAGGTAAGTACTGAGCAACAGTGGGGGGCAGAGTCCCTGCCCTCATGGAGCTTTATTCTGTGTGTGTGAGAATGAGGATAGCAAATAAGCAAATAGAGATAATTTCAGGTAATGCTACAAATCAGTGATTAGCAAACTTTTTCTGTAAAAGACCAGAAACTAAATATTTTAGGCTTTATGGGCCATACAGTCTCTGTTGCAGCTACTCAACTGTCTTGTTTTAGTGCAAAAGCAGCCACAGGCAGTACAGTACATAAACGAGTGTGTCTGTGTTCTCATTAAACTTTGGACGTTGAAATTTTAATTTCATACAATTTTCCTGTGTCACAAAATGTTTGAATTCTGCTTTTTGATTTTTTTTCAACCATTTAAAAATGTAAAAACCATTCTTAGCTCATAGGCCATACAGAAACATGGGGCAAGCTGGATTTGGCCTGTGGTCTGGCCCTTTAAAGAAAAAGTTAGCTGACTCCTAATGTGAACCATGAAGAAAATAAAACAAGCTGATGTGACAAGTGAGTGACTGGTGGGGGTGGTGGGGAGGCCTCAATGAGGAGAAGATGTTTGAGCTGTGGCCTAAGAGATGGAAGAGCTTTCCTGGCACATGAAATAGCAAATACAGACATCTGCCGATGGAAATGAGCTTCTGTGTTTCCCCAGCATTGGGCTTTTCCACATACCATGTCATTCTTGCCTTGGTGTCTTTCTTCATTTTGTTGTTCTCAACTAGATTGCCCGCCTGTCAGGTTTTAAAAGTCTACCCATTATAGAATCTAAGATTTGGAAGAGAGCTTAGCTTCTTACCCAGCTGCTCTCTTCTCAGATGTTCTCAGTGATTTTTCAACCTCTGTTTGAACACCTTTGATGACAGAAAATTCATTACTTTGAGGTAGCCCGTGCCATTTTTAGATAGCTCTGATTGTTGTTAGAATGTTCTTCTTCATGTTGCAATAGGAGTCAACCTCTCTACCTCCTTCCCCTGATGCTGCCTTACAGTGCCCGTGGAATAAGCCTGAGGTGGGGCTGCACCTCATGCACAGGATTTGGCTCTAAAGTCAGTGCTTCAGACAAAAATTACATAAGATGAAAACTGTACTTGAAAATCCCTTAAATTGTTTAAAAAGCGTAGTGTGCATGTTTTTGCATATATAATTATTTAGTTCTTAAGCATTTTACAGACCGAGAGCCACTAAGCTTGACTGAAGGAAGGAGCAAGAGGGAGAAAATGATGTAGATATGTAGGCCTTCAAAAAAATTTTGCCTTTTAAGAGCTATCAAATCCTTATCAGAGAGTGGGAGATGGTGGAGAATTTTAATGTGTTCCTGCTTTCTTGAAGGATTAATTTTATTGTATTTGTACATTAAGGCTCAATGTATAAATACAAAACATTAATAAATGTTTATCGATATGTTATGAATATTAAATTAGATAATATACATGGAAGCACCTGGCATATGGTAAGTGGTCAATAAATGTTTGCAGGATTTGAATCTAAGTTTCTGCTTCGTTGGGCTCACATGCACACTGTCCTTTGAAAAGTTGTAGAGAAGAACTTGGCCACCTGCTTCCTGTCTTTCCAAATTGGCATTTCCTGTTGTGGCTCTGTAGAGCAGCTGTCACTCTCTGTGTCCTTGAGTGTTGGTCACATTTTACCAGAGGTCAGCTAGTAAGTTAAATGGGCATATGATGTAACTCTGTTAGTTCTGCTACATGACCCTTAAAGTATTTGAACACCGCTCTTATGCCTCTTATTTAAGTCTTCACTTTTCAGGGCTAAATACTTTCATTTCTTTTAGTTTTTCCTTGTTTTTTCACCCTTCTGTTTCTTGTAAGTGTACCAATTTATCATCATTCTTTTTTACTTTGGTACCCTGAAGTACATTTTAAGGTACAAACTTAAGTTTTACCTCCTTGATGAAGTTTTCCCTTATACTTCTAGACCTTCTCTATATTCCTAAATACTTTTATCTGTATTTCTCAATTTAATATTTTCTTATTTTTGTGTTTTATACTTCTTTCATGAGCATGTATCTTACCTCACAATGAGACGACAAGCTTCTTGAGGGCCAAGACCATGTATAAATGTTTACAACTTTATAAAAATAAACTTTAAAAATAAATGTTTTATTTAGAGCAGTGTTAGATTTAGTGAATTATTGTAAAGATAGTACAGAGAGTTCCTGCCTATCGCACACCCAGTTTCCCACGCCCAATTATTAACATCTTACATTAGTGTGTTACATATGTCACAATTAATCAGTATGGTTGCGTTATTACTAAGTCTATACTTTATTCAGAGTTCCAGTTTTTTCTTTAATGTCCTTTTTTGTGTTCCAGGATCCCATTCAGGATGCCACATTACATTTAATAGTCATGTCTCCTTAGCTTCTCTTGGTTGAGGCAATATATCAGACTTCCCTTGTTTTTAATGACCTTGGCAATTTTGAAGATAACTGATCAGGTATTTTTGTGGAATGTCTTTCAATTGGACATTTGTCTGATGTTTTTCTAATGGTTAGACTGACGTAATATGATTTTGGAAGGAAGACCACAGAGGTAAAGTTCCATTCTCATCACATATCAAGAGTACATATGACTTATCAGTGTTACTGTTAACCTTGCTCACTTAACTTGTGCTAGTGTTTGTTTTCTCCACTATAAAGCTACCCTTTTGTGCCTCCCTTTCTATACTATACTCTGGAAGAAAGTCACTGTGCATAGCCCACACTTGGTGAGTGATGAGTTATGCTCTACCTCCTAAAAGGTAGAGTATCTACATAAATATCATTGCTCAAATTGTCCAGCTTTGGCCACTGGGAGCCCTTTCAGTTGGCTCCTGTATCCCTCCCCTTTGTGTGTGAGTACTTTCTTTTTGGCAACATAAAATGCTTCAGGCTCATCTTTTATATGTCATGCCTCAGTCGTACAGTCATTTTTCTAAGGAGCTCTAGTTCCTTGTGTTGGAAAATGGTATTTGAAACCAAGATTTGGGTGCTAGATGTGCTGGTTGCTACCAGAGTGTTGTTGCTTCTAGGCACTCTGAGTGACAGAGCAAGGAGATGGGTGTCTATATTAAGCTGTGTATATACACATATCTATAAATATTTCTGTATGTAGCCATTTGTCTATTAAGCTAAACATGAATTCATACTGATATTTCCAGCGCTAATTCCTTACCACATGGATCATTCTAACCTCTTCCACTCCACCAATGAGAAACCTGGCTCCCACCTTCTGGCATCCATTTACTTAATTCTTCAGTTCCAGTATTCATGTGAACTGGTTTGAGAATTGTTAATCTGTCCCCCTGTGGGAAAACACTTTATCAACTAGAGTACAGTGCTTATGGATAGTTCCTTTTGCCTTTAGACTGATAGACTCCACTTATTTCCAGCATTACTTAGGGGTCAGCACCTTATTCCTCCACCCCCAAATGAGGTTGTTTCATATGTGTAATAGATTTAGATTGTTTTATTGCATTCTGTATTCCATGGTGAGATCTCTTTATCTCTCAAATGATTGTTTCAGAATTTGCATACATTAAGGTTTATTCTTTATGCTTTAAAGTTCTATGGGTTTTGACAAACTTTTAATATCTTATATTCACCATTACAGTGTCATATAGAGTAGTTTCAGTGCTCTAAAAAACTTTTGCCTCACCTATTTAACTCCCCCCTCACCAGCCCCTGACAACCACTGATCTGTGTACTGTCTCTATTCTTTTCTAGAATGTCAGTATATTAAATTTTAAAAAAGTGTTTTTGAAAGATTTTTATGAACACAGCATTTTGTTAAGTAGTGAGAGGTACAGGTACTAGATAACTAACACTTAGAAACATACTTCTTTTTTTCTATTGAGGTAAAATTCACATAACATAAAATTCATCATTTTCACCATTTAAAATGTGTGGTTCAGAGGCTTTTAGTACATTCACAATGTTGTGCAGCCACCACCACCACCACTGTCTAGTTCCAGAATATTTTCATCATCCCAAAATGAAACCTCGTATCCGTTAAGCAGTTCCTTTCCTCATCCTCTGGCAATCACTAGTCTGATTTTTGTCCCTGTGGATTTGCCTGTTCTGTACATTTCATTTAAGTGAAATCATATAACATGGCCTTTTGTTTCTGGCTTCTTTTACTTAATTTTTTAAAAATTTATTTTTATTATTTATTTTTTGTTGGCTGCATTGGGTCTTCGTTGCTGTGCGCGGGCTTCTCATTGCGGTGGCTTCTCTTGCTGCAGAGCGCGGGCTCTAGGCGTGCGGGCTCTAGAGCGCAGGCTCAGTAGTTGTGGCGCATGGGCTTAGTTGCTCCGTGGCATGTGGCATCTTCCCGGACCAGGGATCAAACCCGTGTCCTTTGCATTGGCAGGCGGATTCTTAACCACTGCGCCAACAGGGAAGCCCTCTTTTACTACTGTTTTTAAGGTTCATCTATGTTGTAGCATGTTTCAGTACTTAAGGTCTTTCTTATAGCTGAATAATAATTCATTGTATGGATAGATCACATTTTGTTGAATCATTCATCAGTGATGGACATTTGCGTTGTTTTCACTTTTTGGCTATTATGAATAATGCTGTTATGAACATTCGTGTATAAGTTTTTGTTTGAACATATGTTTTAAATTCTCTTGGGTTTATAACTAATAATATTTCTTTTGATAAATTTTATTTTTATATTAAGAGGGAAGTTACCTGACGGCTTACTTGGAATAAAGTGCTGAAAGAATGCTACTTTCTCTTGGCATGATATTCATTATGAAATCACATAATTTTCCTTTTGTCTTTACAGAGTAAAGAATGTTGGTCCAGATAGGGTAACAGTAGTAGCTTTCCCCTAGAATTCTGTTAGAGGAATATCCTGAATTATGTTGTGTACCATTTAGTCTTTCTGAGAGTGAGATTCACTCACTGTGAAGTTGGATTATAAGATCTGCCTGTGGTCTCAAGGAATCTGAGTGTATGAATTGTGTTTAACATTTTGTATTCAGAGGGATAGTAGGCAAGATCCCCATTCTGTAGTCTGTTTGGCATCAGTGATTTTACAGAGGTTTTATTCTTACTAACCACATTCCCTCTGAGGTTTGGACTATAATAGAGTGGCATTAAATATTAGTGTTTTCTTTTTCCTATTTCAGCACCCAACCCTGAAGCTTTGTTTTGCTGTTATTGCTTTGACACCTTTGCTTTGATAAATTCATTTTCTCAAGAAGACTTGGCAAATGTTTTCTTCTTTTGCCAGTTTGGGGTAAGCTGACCAATTTATTGAAAGCTAATATTTTTCAGACTTCTTGAAAGCAAGGAACGTTCTTTGCTGTCTTTGTAGCTTCTAAGTGACTTGGGGTTCCCTGGAGATGATGGAAAATAGATAAATTATATATTAACTGCCATCATACTTTATTCCAGGGAACTCTGTAGGCAGCCCCTTTAAAAGGGTTTGTGTAATAGAACACTGGACTGGAGCCAAGAATATTTTAATTTCACTTCTCTAAAAGACTCATTATTACTGGACAAATAACTTGTATCTTGGGGCTTCTTTTTATAAAAAAGATAATATTGACTCTGTAATTTACAGGAATGTGTGATGGGAAATGAGTTTGGTTAATCAAGGTACTTTATTTTGGAAGACAGGCATTTTGGAAGATATGTGTATTATGATATGTGTATCTTGTTAGTGTTAACCTTAACCCTTTATTTTAATAATGTAGGTGAATCTGCTGTCTCATTGTAATTAAAGCCTTTGTCAAGTACTGTATGTGTATTCTATTTACCATTTACAGTGCTCTTCAATTTTTCTTTGTAGTTATAGATTTCTACCTGGTACATTTTCCTTCTGAAAGAAGGACTTCTTTTAACATTTCTTGTGGTGCAGATTTGCTGGCAATGAATCCTTTTCATGGATTTTTGTATGTCTGAAGAAGTCTTTAATTTGCCTTGATTTATAGAGGCTGTTTTCGCTGGATATAGAATTCTAGGCTGGCAGTCTTTTTTTTTGGTTTGTTTTTAGTTTCAGTACTTTAGAGATGTTGCTTCACTGTCTTCTGGCCTGCATTCTTTCCAATAAGAAGTTGGCTGTCATTCTTGTCTTTATCCCTGTGTACATAATGTGTGATTGTTTTCTTCTGGCTACCTTTCATTCTTCTTTCAATTTTTAAAAATTCTGGTATGACATAAAATTACCATAACATAAAATTTACCATCTTAATCATCTTAAGTACTGTTCAGTGGTATTAAGTACATTTATATCATTTTGTGAACATTACAGCCATCTATCTCCAGAACCCTTTTCATCTTGCAGAACTGAAATGCTATACCTATTAAACAATAACTCCCCATTCCCCCTCCCTCCAGCCCCTGGCAACTGCCAGTCTACTTTCTGTCTTTATGATTTTGAGTACTCTAAGTACTTCATATAAGTGGAATCATATAGTATTTGACTTTTTGTGACTGACTTGTTTCACTTAGCATAATGTTGTCACAGTTCATGCATGTTGTAGCATATGTTGGAATTTCCTTCCTTTTTTAAGGCCAAATAATATTCCATTGTAGGTGTACGCCACATTTAGCTTATCCATTCATCTGTCGTTTTCACTTGGGTTGTTTTTTTGTTTGTTTGTTTTGTTTTCCCTTGGCTTGTTTTTTTGTTTTGTTTTCACTTGGCTTGTTTTTATGTTTTAGCTATTGTGCTTCGTGCTGCTGTGAACATAGATGTACAAATATCTATTTCAGATCTTGCTTTTAATTCTCTTGAGTTTATACCCAGAAGTGGAATTGCTGGATCATATGATAATGCTGTGTTTAAATTTTGAAGAATTGCCATACTGTTTTCCATAGTGGCTGTGGAAAGGTGGAATGTTTTACATTCCCACCAACAGTGCATAAGGGTTCCAGTTTCTCCACATCCTTGCCAACATTATTATTTTCTGTTTTTGTTTGTTTGTTTGGTTTGTTTTGGGATAGTAGCCATCCTTATGAGTATGAGGTGGTATCTCATTGTGGTTTTGATTTGTGTTTTCTTGATAAGTTATGTTGAGCATCATTCATGTGCTAATTGGCCATGCATATAGTTTTGGATAAATGTCTTTTCAAGTCCTTTGCCCATTTTGAATTGGATTTTTTTTTTTTTATGATTGTTGATTTGTAGGCGTTCTTTCTCTCTTCTGGATATTAATTACTTATCAGATATATGATTTTCAAATGTTTTCTCCCATTCTGTATTCCTCTAGCTGCTTTTAAGATTTTTTCCCCTGTATCTCTGATTTTAAGCATTTTGACTATGGTTATTCCTTGTTGGAATTTTCATTTTCTTCATGTTTCTTGTGCTTGGTGTTTATTGAGCTTCTTGGCTCTGTGGGTATATGGTCTTCATCAAATTTGGCAAATTTTTGTATATTATTTTTTCAAACTTCCTCCACTCCCATACACACCCAAGATTCTAATTATATGTATATTGTTAGGTTCCTTGAGTTTGTCCCATAGCTCACTGATGCTGTGCTCTTTTTCTGTCTTCTTGTATTCCAGGTTTCATTTTGGATAGTTGCTGTTGTTATGTCTTTACATTCACTAATCTTTTCTAATGCATTGTCCCTATCTGCTGTTAATCCCATTCAATGTACAGTTGACCCTTGAGCAATGCAGGAGTTAATCCACATATAATTTATAGTTGGCCCTCTGTATCTAAGGTTCCTGTGCATCCTCGGATTTGACCAGCCATGAACTGTGTAATAGTGTAATATTTACTATCAAAAAATATCCATGTATAAGTGGACCTGTGCAGTTGAAATCCGTGTTGTTCAAGGGTGAGTTGTATTTCATTTTCGCCTTCTATATATTCTATAATTTGTAGTTTGATAGAAATGTGGTGATATGGCAGGTATTAGGAAACACTACCTTAATTTGCCTCCAAAATATAACAAATTCTGTAAGATACCTAACAGGGGTACACAAAATCACCCTATGTGTCAAATTAACTTTGATGTCCCTCAGTTTCCACATGAACTTTGCTTTTCTGTGAGACCTAAATATGTATTTTTTGCATGATTATTCTGTATTTTCTGCTGACATAGACATCTGCATTGGTAGTTCTACAGTATTTGTTTTATAAGGCACTAGAGTGCTTTGGTGTTTTTGGCAATATTATTTGCCTATGTTTGGTTGTATGATATGACCATCATCTTGCAATAAAAAACATGAAATAGATTCTTATGTTTTCTTTATTGCTTATTTATTATTAATCAGAGAGCTGGATTGCTGCTGTCATTGATAACCCCAGTCTGACTGGGCTAGGTCACTGTGTTACCTCCATGTGATCTTCTGATGTTCACTATATCAATCTGAAAAATTTTGCAGACTAACAACTGGTAATTGTTTGCTAGCCAGATGTTTGCGTTCAGTAGTATTTTTTTCTCTTCTAGCTCCTCTGTTCCAGCAGGTATTACTCTCTTGAGAAGACACACCGACAGTTAGCACTTTATTAAGATGCTGACAGTTGGTGAACAGCTGCTCTTGAGCATAAGACTTAGAAGACAGTCTCGATCTTCCCAGATTAAATTTCTTTTTATATGGATCTTCTACTTCTTTGTCTTTTTTAAAAATAAATTTTTGGGAAACATTTTGGATTACAACTGTTGATCCTCATCTATGCAAAGAAAAGAAAGCCATTGTGCTGGGATTTTGAGGAGGTATGTCTTTTTTCTTCTGTTGCAAAATTGCATCACTTAGGCACTCAGAGCAGTATGACATCATATTATAACACTGACTCTCCTCAGTAGAACTCAGTTCTCATTCATTCATTTATTCCATCTTACTTTCTCCTATTCTTCCTTTTATCTAGCAGTCGTCATAGCTCAGTAATAACTTTATTTTTGTTCGGCTGCGCCGCGAGGCATACGGGATCTTATTTCCCTGGGATTGAACCTGTGCCCCCTGCAGTGGAAGTACAGAGTCTTAAACACTGGACTACCAGGGAAGTCCCAGGAATAACTTTCTTGATGTGCAATATAACAAGCTCATTTCTTATATTCTTGGTGAATGTCATTGGACTCTGGGTTAACCTTATAAGTAACAGGAAGAAGCAGTCCGAATCCTTATTCCTCAAGTTGAGGTTGTGACTTTTTTTTTTTTTTATTTATTTTATTTTATTTTTGGCTGTGTTGGGTCTTCGGTTCATGCGAGGGCTTTCTCTAGTTGAGGCAAGTGGGGGCCACTCTTCATTGCGGTGCAGGGACCGCTCTTCATCGCGGTGCGCGGGCCTTTCACTATCGCGGCCCCTCCCGTCGCGGGGCACAGACTCCAGACGCGCAGGCTCAGTAGTTGTGGCTCACGGGCCCAGCTGCTCCGTGGCATGTGGGATCCTCCCAGACCAGGGCTCGAACCCGTGTCCCCTGCATTAGCAGGCAGATTCTCAACCACTGCGCCACCAGGGAAGCCCGAGGTTGTGACTTTGATGAGTTTGTTTGCTCCCATTCTGCATCAGCACTGGGTGGTTTGGGAAAGCTCACTGTCTTCAGCATAATATATGGCTGTATGATTTTATAGTCTGGTTCAGTATCATTTGCAGGAGGAGGTGTGATATTGTAGAGTTTTGAACTAAATATTGAGAAACTTCAGTCCCAGTTTTGACATTATTATGGCCATACTTTGAGAGTTAAAGAGTGTTTGTTTTCTCATCTCTAAAATGTGTTATCGGTGCTTGCTTTACACAAACCTTATGGGATTGTTGAGGATCAGATGAAAAAATTTGTGTGGAAGACTGTTTTATCAATATAAAGGATTGTTATTGCATTGTTACTGCATTGAGAGAGCTTTAGGCATATCTGTTTTATTTTCCCTCAAAGACTCAGTTTTTATTTCTGCAAACTTTGATGGTACAGCCCAGTCATGAATCAGATTTTTAAATCTCCATATTTAATCATGATTGGACATTAGTGTTCATAGTGCCTAATTATATAGTAGATGCTCATTATATTATAAAAATTGGATCTGTGTAATGTAATGCTGAGAAAATGTTGGTTTGTGTGGTAAGGAACCATTTTACAAGATCTTTTGGGTAGTTTTTTTTGAAGAGAGACCTCATTTGTTTATTTTATGCCTTAAAAATATTTATTGAGTGCTTACTGTGTTCTAGGCACTGGGGAAGAAAACTGACAAAAATCTCTGCCTTTATAGAGCTTATTTTATATGTTATATGGGGAGATAGAATAAACAAAATAAATAAGTAAAAATAGTTTTTTAACCTATGATGACAAGTTCTGATGAGAAAAGTAAAAGTGGGAAAGAGGAATAGGGCTTATTGAGGGGAGGGATTTAGTGGTCACAGACAACCTTACAGAGAAGGTCACATTTGAGTAAAGTCTTGAAAGAGGTGAGAGAGAAATACAGAAATATGAGAAGAGCATTCCAGGCATAGCAAGTGGCAAGTGTAAAGGTCCTGAGACACAAGCTTGCATGAGGAATGGCAAGGGTTGGGGAGGGTAGGTTCTTATCTTATGGTGCCTTATGGAAGTGCTTTTCAAACTTTAATGTGCGCATAAATTACCTAGGGTGTTCTTGTTAAACTTCAGATACTGATTTTTTAGGTCTGAGGTGGGGCCCATTTCTAAGCTTCCAGTTGCTACTGGTCCTGTTGGTCCTTCTGAGACTTTAGCTTTTTTTTTTTTTTTTAAATAACTTTATTTATTTATTTATTTATTTATTTTTGGCTGCGTTGGGTCTTCATTGCTGCGTGTGGGCTTTCTCTAGTTGTGGCGAGTGGGGGCTGCTTTTTGCGGTGCATGGGCTTCTCATTGCGGTGGCTTCTCTTTGCGGAGCACAGGCTCTAGGCGCACGGGCTTCAGTAGTTGTGGCTTGCAGGCTCAGTAGTTGTGGCACACGGGCTTAGCTGCTCCACAGCATGTGGGATCTTCCCGGACCAGGGGTCAAACCCGTGTCCCCTGCATTGGCAGGTGGATTCTTAACCACTGCGCCACAAGGGGAGCCCAAGACTTTAGCTTTTATATTGAGTGAAGTAAGTGTTTGGAGGATTTGGGGCAGTGGTGTGACATAATCTGACTTCCATTTTGACATTATCACTACTCTGGCTGCTGTTGGTGATAGACGGATGGTGGGTTGGGCAAGGGCAAAGGCAGGAATGCAAGTTAGGAGGCTGTTGGTGTAATCCAAGTGAGAGAAGTCTACAGTTTGCCCTAGCGGTAGCAGTGAATATGGTGACACACGGTCTGATTTTGAATGTATTTTTCAAGTAGAGTCAACTGATTTTGCTTATAGATTGGATGTGTGCTGTGAAAGAAGGGAAGGAGTTAAGGACAACTCCAGGGTTTTTGCTCTGAGTTCCTGGAAGGATGCTCTTGCCACCTATTGATGGGGAAGACTGAAAGCGGAACACATTTGGAGGGGAAGAACAGAAGCTCAGTTCTGGACATACATTATAGTTGCCTATTAGACTTAGTGGAGATGTTGAATAGATAGTTGGGTTTATGAATCTGAACTTCAGGGGAGAAGATCTGCTGGGTATACCTCAGGGTGTTGTTGACAAATAGACTGTATTTAAAGCCAGGAGGCTGGATGGGATCACCAAGGGAGTGAGTAGAGATAGAAGTAAGAAGAGGTTGAAGAACTTAATTAACTCTGGAGTAGACCAGAGTTTAGAGGTCTTTAGAGGTCAGAGAGACGAGTAGGAACAATCAGAAGAGACTTAGTAGCACCAGCCAGAGCGGTAGGAAGAAAACTACGTAAGAGGTATCCTGAAGCCAAAGGAGGAAAATGTTTCAAGGAGTAGGGGGTGATCAACTGTGTCAAATACTACAATTAAGATGAGGGCTGAGACAGGTCATGGAAGCAACCTAAATGCCCATCGACAGACGAATGGATAAAGAAGATGTCGTACATATATACAATGCAATATTACTCAGCCATAAAAAGGAATGATATTGGGTCATTTGTAGAGATATGGATGGATCTAGAGACTGTCATATGGAGTGAAGTAAGTCAGAAAGAGAAAAACAAATATCGTATATTAATGAATTTATGTGGAACCTAGAAAAATGGTACAGATGAACCAGTTTGCAGGGCAGAAATAGAGACACAGATGTAGAGAACAAATGTATGGACACCAAGGGCGGAAAGTGGTGGGAGGGGGTGGTGGTGGGATGAATTGGGAGATTGGGATTGACATATATACACTAATATGTATAAAATGGGTAACTAATAAGAACCTGCTGTATAAAAAAAATAATAAAATTCAGAAATTCAAAAAAAAAAAGATGAGGGTTGAGAATTAACCATTTGATTTAGCAAAGTGAAAGTTACTGGTAACATTGAAAAGAATAGTTTCATTGAGGCAGTGGGGGTAGAAGTCTGGCTGGAGATGTTGCCTTTCCAACAGCAAAACTGTCCTAAACCTTGTAAAGATTGGACACTTAGGTAAAAATCTATAACTCTAGATAAATGACTGTGATAGGAGGGGATTTAAAATGTTTAAGTACAATTGGCTCGATTAATTGTTCATTTAAATAATTTTGGAAAATGTACTTTGAGATCTTCAGAGTATCCTAAACCGTTGATTATTAGTTCCTAAATTTTTGTTTCATGCTTTCAGGGTTTATAAATAATCCTTAGCAGTTACTATGAAAAAGAAGAAATGTGAGGATTGGTTAGGAACCAACTGGCTATCAGCTACTCTTTCCTAGGGTGTAGGGCTGAAAGACACTTTAAACATTAATATTTGGGCTGTCAAAGGGACTTGTGAGAATCTCCTCACACTCCTATCTGTTTTTCAGTAGAAGTATCCAGTCTTTGTAGCATCCTCAGCTAGATGAGCTTGTGCAAATGCAGATAACCAAAATTAGGTATAATATAATATACTCTGGTCTTGGCATTTATGGAAGACCTCTTTTTCTTCATTTGTTTATTTAAAAAGTATTTATTGAGTACTTTCATATATGTTTGGCTCTGTTGTATGTGCTGGAGATATACTGGATAAAAGTTTCTGCCTGAATGAAATGTATGTTCCAGTAGAAATGAAGTAGCAGATTGGGGCCAAGACTTGTTAGTGGACTCAGACTGCTGCTTGTCTTAATGCTGTGTGGGTTCATGTAAAACCCAGAGAGGGCTATTGTGAGCTGAGCTTTCCTTTCTGACAACACAGTGCACAAATTTTGTGGAGAATATATCAATAGAAAACAGTTAAGCCATTATCTGACCAACCTTGATGGTGAAGAGAGAGGTTCAAATAGTTTTTTGTTTGTCTACTTATTTTTTTCTTTTTAGATTGTTAGATCCGTAAGTGGTATATGAGATTGATCCCGTAACAATTCAAGTCACAGACATTTGAACATGGATTATAGGCAAGGAAAGCCCTGTGCCAGGGACCAGTAGTCAAACAGTAATTTTTAGGGATTTTGTATAAATATAAGCTTTGACCCACTTTTTTTTTTTTTAATATTTATTTATTTATGTTGGCTGTGCTGGGTCTTAGTTGCAGCATGTGGGATCTAGTTCCCTGGACCAGGGATCGGACCCAGGCCCCCTGCATTGGGAGTGCGGAGTCTTACCCACTGGACCACCATGGAAGTCCCTTTTTTTTTTAAAGTAAAGTGTATTTTTTTTTAAATTTTATTTATTCATTTTTGGCTTTGTTGGGTCCTCATTGCCGCGCGCGGGCTTTCTCTAGTTGCGGCGAGCGGGGACTACTCTTCGTTGCAGTGCGCGGGCTTCTCATTGCAGTGGCTTCTTTCGTTGTGGAGCACGGGCTCTAGGCGCGCGGGCTCAGTAGTTGTGGTGCACAGGCGTAGTTGCTCCGCGGCATGTGGCATCTTCCCGGACCAGGGATTGAACCCGTGTTCCCTGCATTAGCAAGCAGGTTCTCAAACACTGTGCCACCAGGGAAGCCCCGACCCACTTTTTAAATTCTTTTTTTTTTCTTGCATAATGTAAATCTAAAAGCAATTTTAATTTTTTTATTTCAAACATTTTTTTGAATAGGAATACTCAAATGTTGCAACAATTTAGGAATGAAAAAAAAAATGTCCCTTTAATCTCTGATGGCCAACCCCCAGTTCTTTTCCTTAGAAATGACCATTTATTTTTTTACTAGTTTTTTGTATATCCTTTCAGAGATAGTTTACATGCATGTATGTATATGTATTTATTTATATCTCACCTTTTAAAAACTCAAATGGAGCCCTACTATTACAACAGTTCCATTTTTGTGTGCAGAGCTTTTTTCTCATAAAATATATCACTACTTAAAACCTTGTCATTTTTTTTTAACAGCTGCATAGTGATCCATGTCATGTATTTACTATAATTTTATTTCTTTCGGTTTCCCATATGCCCAACATTAAGACAACCAGGGCTAGTCTGAGACCACTAGCAAGTCTTGGCCCCAAATCTGCTGCTTTATTTCCACAAGTATTTAAGCTCCATTAGTTTCCATGGATAGACATGAAGTGTATCATTTAGGATACATTCAGTTGTAAAAGTAACAGAATATCTAACACTGACTTAAATAGTAAAAAGTTTAAATTGTCTGATATAAACAGAAGTAAGGAGATACGTGGCTCAGGGCTAGTTCAATAGCTTGGTAATACTTAGGACCCACATTTTTCCAGTCCTTAACTCAGTTAATCCTCAGTGTGTTGGCTTTTCCATTTTCTCGTGTAGCCTCATGGTTGTAAGATGGCCACCTCAGCTCTAAGCAGTACAACTAGCTGCATTTAAAGAAAGGAAATGGAGGGCAAAATATTTTTCTGCTGGGAAGACTGTCATTTTATTAATTTTTTATACTTATTTATTTATTTTTGGCTGGGTTGGGTCTTTGTTGCTGCGCTCGGGCTTTCTCTAGGTGCAGCAAGAAGGGGCTACTCTTTGTTGTGGTGTGCGGGCTTCTCATTGCGGTGGCATCTCTTGTTGCGGAGCACGGGCTCTAGGTATGTGGGCTTCAGTAGTTGCAGCACGCAGCCTCAGTAGTTGTGGGTCGCGGGCTCTAGAGCGCAGGCTCAGTAGTTGTGGTGCACGGGCTTAGTTGCTCTGCGGCTTGTGGGATCTTCCCCGACCAGTGATCGAACCCGTGTCCCCAGCATTGGCAGGCAGATTCTTAACCGCTGCACCACCAGGGAAGTCCAAGACTGTCATTTTAAATGGGAAGGAAATAATTCCCATCAGTCTCTTAAACAATGTTTCATGAATTTTAGTGTGTGTAAGACTTACCTAGGGAGATTCTTAAATATGAATTCCTGGGATCCACTGACAGAGATTCTGAAATCTGTAGGTTTAGAGTGGGGCCTGAGAATTTGTATTTCTAATGAGGTCTCATGTGATGCTGATGCTGTTTGTCAGCAGACCATAGTTTGAGTAACACTGCTGTGTACGACATCTTCTTACATTTCAGTGAGGGTCATGTTGCTGCCCCTGACCCCCAGCGTGTCTGGGAAAGTGATTATCTGGCAAAGAGAATATGATAGCCATAGTTCGCTTCAGCCAATTAGGAGTCATCTTTTGGGGTTGGGCAAATAACCACCCTGAACAAAATTTGAGTTCTGATTAAGGAGGTAGAAGGGAAAAATGGATGTTGGGTGGACCACTAACAGTGTCTAGCACTTTTGCTATTACAAATAATGCTGTGCTGAATATCCATGTTCCAAAGAAAAGATAGGTGTAATTAAATTTTTAATAGATATTTCCACATTGTACTCTAAAGAGCTGGAATCAGTTTACATTCCCATCAGCAATCTGTAAGAGTGCTTGTTTCCCCACACTCCTTACAAATTAGATGTGTTATCAATATCAGACATTTTGATCTTACCACTCAGGTAAAAAATAGTATCACATTGTATTGATAGATTTAATTTACATTGCTCTTTATGAGGGGAGAGGTTGAAGATCTTTTCATCTATATAATAATCATTTGTATTTCTTTTTCTGTGAACTGGCTGTTCATGTTAGACTTTGGTTCTTTTTTCTTTTTAAAAAAATATTTATTTATTTATTTTGGCTGTGCTGGGTCTTAGTTGCGGCTAGCAGGATCTTCGTTGCGGCATGCGAACTCTTTAGTTGCGGCATACATGTGGGATCTACTTCCCCAACCAGGGATCGAACCCGGGCCCCCTGCATTGGGAGCGCGGAGTCTTATGTCCTGGACCACCAGGGAAGTCCTGGTTCTTTTTTCATTGATTAATTGATTTTTTTTCCCTTATGAATTTGTAGGAGCCATTTTTTGTAATGAAATCAGCCTGTTACTATGTATTGCAAATATCTTTTCCTGGTTTGTCTCTTAAACTTAATTTGCTTATTTATTTTGTTACAAAGCACAGTGATTACACGGGATTGTAAATTCTGCTTTTGCCAACCTGTATGGATTTGGATTTGAATATAGTGGTATAACATGCATGCTTACCAAAAATTTTGTAAATGATGCTAAAACTCTTGAGCGTTATCTAATATGTTGCATCAGAGAAAATCAAGGTGGTCTAAGGATGAAGTATGAAAGTGGCAAGGTAGGTGTGATAGAAATGGAAGGTCCTACTCTTTAACAGAAATGATCTGGCCCCAAATAGTTGTTTGTTTTTCATTTGAAAGCCACCGTAATCTGTAAAGTAGTTATATGATGTAGCTGTGAAAAGAGGCTAACATTGATGAACATTTATAGATGTAGTGTTAGATTAAAAGAAGTTATAGTCCCTTTGTTCTTGTACTGTCAGATTATGTCTTGAGTATGCTGTCCACTTATGGATTTTACACTTCAGTGGGACAATGATAATCTAAATTGTCCAGATTAAAGTGACCAGAATACTACTGAGAGCTCCAGCTACCTTTATCTAGTGAAGAACAGTGGAAGAGTCAGGAGCTATTTTGCTATAGAAGATAACACTTGGAAACTTTACTATCTAGATATATTTGAAGAGTTTTAAGCAAGAGAGAGCGGACTTCTCATCTGTATTGCTCCAGAGGACAGACATCAGGTAGAAGCTACATCAGTGGAGGTGAATTTCATCCCGCTGTGGGGAAGACCTTTCAAACATAAGATCTGTCCAACAATGGAATAGCTAAATTATGAGGTCTCTGTCATTAGACATATTCAAATGTAGGCTGGATCCTTGTCTTCTGGAGATAATATGAGAGGAGTTCCTGCAAGAGTTTGGACTGCATGGTTTTTCTCATCCCTCAGAGCTCTTAAGATTTTCTAATTTCAAATGGTCTCTCTCCTTAGTGCTAATATTGGTAATGATGAGAAAGTTATAAAAAGTCTCACTGACTTAGTTCCCTAATAAGGGCAAGAAAAAAAAAAAAAAAGAAATGTTTGCCAACCAGCAAGAGAGTACAGTTTAAAAAGGCAGTTTTTTAAAAAGTATGTAAAGTAGAATACTAGATCTGTACATGGAATTTCATTTTTACTTTATAATTATTTTTTCAACAGAGCATCTCTTAAGACTAGTCTTTCAAGGGCATAATTTGGGACATGTTATCCTCAAGGATTGTTAGAGAGTTTATAATTTTACTCTGCATAATAAAAAGTAAAGGCTGCTGTAGTGTAGAAGAAGGCAGGGATGTGTGTGTTAAAACTAGATTTCGTCCCCATCTCTGCCACTTGCTGTGTACAGTGTGAAATTTAACGATGAGATTTAATTTTCTCATCTGCTATTGGGGGCCATGTCTACCTTTCAGAATTGCATACACTGGAAATAATTTATCCTAAGTTTAATGCCTGGTACAAAGCACATAGATGGCATAAAATTACTGCTAATTATTATTAGTAGCAACTATTCTGACAACATTGCTTAAATTTTTGGGTTTTCTGTTCATGTGTGTGCAGCAAGGTAAGCTGGGAGATTATATCAGCAAATCCAGTTGTATCTTCAAGCTTTACAAATATAGACTAGGAATTAACTACTTTTGTCTGGGTTTTTCCATACCACAACCATTTGTCCAATTCTGTGACACCAACTGAGTGTCCAACTATTCAATTCAGTTCTGACACTATCTACCTGGAGTTAGTGTCAGATCCATAAGTTAAAAGGCTCAGATCCATAAGTTAAAAGGCTCAGTTCCATAAGACTGCCCCCAATGTAGACACTAGTTGTAAGCCCTGGGCCACCTGTACTTCTTTCTGACTTTGCTGCAAATTCTAGGATTCCCATGACCCCCTCCTCAGGTTCAATAATTTGCTGGGATGACTCACAAAACTCAGAAAAACCACTTCACTTACATTTACAGGTTTATTATAAAGGATACAACTCAGAAACAGCCAAAAATAAGAGATGTATAGGGCCAGTATGGGGAGCTTCCATGCCCTCTGAAGGTGCATCACCCTCCCAGTTCCTTGATGTGTTCACCCATCCACAAGCTCCCTGAACCCCATTGTTTAGGGGGTCTTGTGGAGTTTCCATCACCTGGGAATGATTGATTAAATCATTGGCATTGGTGCCTAACTCAGTGTCCAGTCTCTCTCCCTTCCCCAGATTGGGGGCAGGGCCTGAAAGTTCCAAACCTGTAATCACAGGGATAGTTCCTCTGGCAACCAGCTTCCATCTGGAAGCTGTCTAGGGGTCCCACCAAGAGTCGTCTTGTTAGCATAAACTCAGGTATGGTTGAAAGAGACTTGTTTTGAATAACAAAAGACACTGCTGTAACTCAGGAAATTCCAAGAGTTTTAGGAGCTCTGTGTCAGGAACTGGAGACAAAGACCAAATATGTATTTCTTATAATACCATAGTACGATTACATAAAACTAGATTTTGTTTTTAGAGTAGAAGGCTGAGTTTCAGAACATCAGCATTGAATTACCTCTAGGTCATTGATATGTTTCTTTATTGGGCCATGGAGCCACCGTTTTGATTCTTGGTAATATAAATAACATTTGTTTTGAGATCCTTAGATGAAAGGTGCCATTGAAACAGCTAAATGTCATTTTCCGGAGGGGTCTTTATCAAATTCCAGTATCAGTTCTTTTTCTGCCTAGACTTTTGTCCTCAGATGGCTGTACTCTAATCCTGTGACAGAGCTAATTCTTTAGTGTGATAAAAACAGATCATTTTTCTGACAGGAATAAGGCTCATTTTTCTTAGACTATTGGGTCATGAAATTTGGGTAGAGATGTCTTTTGATGGTTTTAATCTTTTTAGTGGTAAACAGCATGTGAATTTTCGTAGCCAGGAAGGAAGGGTAAATTGTTTGAGTTCCAAATTCGTTCCTACTTTAAAGGTTTTTTTCCCTCTGTCTGCTTATTTTAATATGCTTGGCCTTGTCCTCATACAGAAATTTACTTAGAGAGAATGTAACCCTTAAATGTTTTTGAACGTCTCCAGGAGGTATCTTGGTATACAGTAGTGGGCACTGGTCTAACACAGTGCCTAGCAGAGTTCGCCACACGTTTTAGGCACTCAGTATACACCTGTTGCTCTTCCAGGAGTTAGAAGCTTCAGTTCTACCTTTACTACCAACTACCTGTGTAAACTAAGTAGAATATCATTTTTTATCTTTAAAATCATTAGAACCCCTTCTGGCTCTGATTCTGCGACTCAGTTTATTCTTAACCTTATTTTTAAAAATTTAGTTTCAGTATGGCCTTGAAGTCAGTTTCTTGAAAACAAGCAAACACAGAATTACCAGATAGGCTGAACTGGGAAGTGTTGTGAAATAACACACCCTCTGTGGCTTCACATATTTGCTTGGCCACATGTTCTTTCTTTAGTAGAGTTACCTTAGATTTTCTACTCATACTCAGTTGGGACTAGGTATTTATCAATAACTAGATTTTTTTTAGCACCTATCCAAAGAGGATGGAAGCTTCATAAAATGACTGATCATTTTTCCAGTCATATAGAACCCTAAATGGTACCATGTGCAGTATAGTTCAGGTTCAGAGGAATACTATTTAAGCTTTTTTATTATTTTTTTATTTTTTAAATTGTTTTCTTAAGATAGGTTTAGAAAAATCTGGCCAGTTGACCAAACTTTTTAAAGAATTCCATAAATTTTTCCCATGTTTAAATATGTCATGTTTTGGACAATGAATATAAGTGTACTGAAGAAGTGTAGTATTATGATTGTCAGATTTCTAATCTGATTTTATTGAGAGTTTGCTTAATTTCTTTCTTTTTTTTTTTATACAGCAGGTTCTTATTACTCATCAGTTTTATACACATCAGTGTATACATGTCAATCCCAATCGCCCAATTCATCACACCCCCCCCACCCCCCCGCTGCTTTCCCCGCTTGGTGTCCATACGTTTGTTCTCTACACCTGTGTCTCAATTTCTGCCCTGCAAACCAGTTCATCTGTACCATTTTTCTAGGTTCCACATATATGCATTGATATACGATATTTATTTTTCTCTTTCTGACTTACTTCACTCCGTATGACAGTCTCTAGATCCATCCATGTCTCAACAAATGACCCAATTTCGTTCCTTTTTATGGCTGAGTAATATTCCATTGTATATATGTACCACATCTTCTTTATCCATTCGTCTGTCGATGGGCATTTAGGTTGCTTCCATGACCTGGCTATTGTAAATAGTGCTGTGATGAACATTGGGGTGCATGTGTCTTTTTTTTTTCACACACACACACTGTATTTTATTTTTACAAGAGATAAATAGACTGACACCAAACATTGTACATGGATGACCACAACAAAAGCAACAATGATTGCAATTACCAAACACGAAACACACTCATACTATGTCATAATATTGACATTCAGTCCAGTAATCCTCCACTGTAACAGCTCCTTTACTTTGCAGTGAAAATTGATTTGTATATTCTTTGCCTCTGAGTCCTTGTGGGATTTCTTTCTTTTTTTTTTTTTTAATTTAATTAATTAATTTATTTATTTTTGGCTGTGTTGGGTCTTCGTTTCTGTGCGAGGGCTTTCTCTAGTTGCGGCAAGTGGGGGCCACTCCTCATCGCGGTGCACGGGCCTCTTGCTATCGTGGCCTCTCTTGTTGTGGAGCACAGGCTCCAGACGCGCAGGCTCAGTAGTTGTGGCTCACGGGCCCAGCTGCTCCGCAGCATGTGGGATCTTCCCAGACCAGGGCTCGAACCCGTGTCCCCTGCATTGGCAGGCAGATTCTCAACCACTGCGCCACCAGGGAAGCCCCTCTATTTTTTTTTAATTCAAAGAGAGAGTCACAAAAATTATACTCATCCTCATTAGTTCACTCAGTCCCATGTAATTAATTTTTTTTTCATCTTGATCTTTTGTTAGCACTTTTATGAGTTCATCAGTTTTTCATTAGAGTTCTGAAAATGCTTATTCATTCAGTTCAGCAGTACAGTCAGTTACCAGAAACCTGTACTTGTCAGAGTCTTTTCCATGAATTTCTTGAAGATGAAACCCTTTTATAGGAACATATTTGCAAAAGCATCAGAGTACACCCAGAACTGTCTGTAAATGACAAAAGACTTAAAAATGACCACGGTTAAAGATTTGATGAAAGTTCATAATAATGCAGTTGACAAGAAAATTAGCTATTTCTGAGATATACATTTTAAAGTAATAACTAGGATTATGACTTATAACATTATACTACAACATATAAGATTTGTAGAAATTTCATGTAATGTCTGAAACATTAATATTAACATATTTCCATACAAATAACCCAATGAAAGTTTAGTATTAGTTGTTTTGTTTGTTTTTTTATACTGAAGGTTCTTATTAGTCATCAGTTTTATACACATCAGTGTATACATGTCAATCCCAATCGCCCAATTCAGCACACCACCATCCCCACCCCACTGCAGTTTTCCCCCCTTGGTGTCAATATGTCTGTTCTCTACATCTGTGTCTCAACTTCTGCCCTGCAAACTGGCTCATCTGTACCATTTTTCTAGGTTCCACATACATGCGTTAATATACGATATTTTTCTCTTTCTGACTTACTTCACTCTGTATGACAGTCTCTAGATCCATCCACGTCTCAACAAATGACTCAATTTCGTTCCTTTTTATGGCTGAGTAATATTTCATTGTATATATGTACCACAACTTCTTAATCCGTTCGTCTGTTGATGGGCATTTAGGTTGCTTCCATGACCTGGCTATTGTAAATAGTGCTGCAATGAACATTCGGGTGCATGTGTCTTTTTGAATTATGGTTTTCTCTGGGTATATGCCCAGTAGTGGAATTGCTGGGTCATATGGTAATTCTATTTTTAATTTTTTAAGGAAGCTCCATATTGTTCTCCATAGTGGCTGTATCAATTTACATTCCCACCAACAGTGCAAGAGGGTTCCCTTTTCTCCACACCCTCTCCAGCATTTGTTGTTTGTAGATTTTCTGATGATGCCCATTCTAACTGGTGTGAGGTGATACCTCATTGTAGTTTTGATTTGCATTTCTCTAATAATTAGTGATGTTGAGCAGCTTTTCATGTGCTTCTTGGCCATCTGTATGTCTTCTTTGGAGAAATGTCTATTTAGGTCTTCTGCCCATTTTTGGATTGGGTTGTTTGTTTTTTTAATATTGAGCTGCGTGAGCTGTTTATATATTTTGGAGATTAGTCCTTTGTCTGTTGATTTGTTTCCAAATATTTTCTCCCATTCTGAGGGTTGTCTTTTCGTCTTGTTTATGTTTTCCTTTGCTGTGCAAAAGCTTTGAAGTTTCATTAGGTCCCATTTGTTTATTTTTGTTTTTATTTCCATTACTCTAGGAGGTGGATCAAAAAAGATCTTGCTGTGATTTATATCAGAGTGTTCTTCCTGTGTTTTCCTCTAAGAGTTTTATAGTGTCCGGTCTTACATTTAGGTCTCTAATCCATTTTGAGTTTATTTTTGTGTATGGTGTTAGGGAGTGTTCTAATTTCATTCTTTTACATGTAGCTGTCCATTTTTCCCAGCACCACTTATTGAAGAGACTGTCTTTTCTCCATTGTATCTCCTTGCCTCCTTTGTCATAGATTAGTTGACCATAGGTGTGTGTGGGTTTATCTCTGGGCTTTCTGTCCTGTTCCATTGATCTATGTTTCTGTTTTTGTGCCAGTACCATGTTGTCTTGATTACTGTAGCTTTATACTATAGTCTGAAGTCAGGGAGTCTGATTCTTCCAGCTCCGTTTTTTTCCCTCAAGACTTCTTTGGCTATTCAGGGTCTTTTGTGTCTCCATACAAATTTTAAGATTTTTTTGTTCTAGTTCCATAAAAAATGCCATTGGTGATTTGATAGGGATTGCATTGAATCTGTAGATTGCTTTGGGTAGTATAGTCATTTTCACAATATTGATTCTTCCAATCCAAGAACATGGTATATCTCTCCATCTGTTGGTATCATCTTTAATTTCTTTCATCAGTGTCTTATAGTTTTCTGCATAGAGGTCTTTTGTCTCCCTAGGTAGGTTTATTCCTAGGTATTTTATTCTTTTTGTTGCAGTGGTAAATGGGAGTGTTTCCTTAATTTCTCTTTTAGATTTTTCATCATTAGTGTATAGAAATGCAAGAGATTTCTGTGCATTAATTTTGTATCCTGCACTTTACCTAATTCATTGATTAGCTCTAGTAGTTTTCAGGGGCATCTTTAGGATTCTCTATTATAGTATCATGTCATCTGCAAACAGTGACAGTTTTACTTCTTCTTTTCCAATTTGTATTTCTTTTTCTTCTCCAACTGCCTTGGCTAGGACTTCCAAAACTATGTTGAATAATAGTGGCGAGAGTGGACATCCTTGTCTTGTTCCTGATCTTAGAGGAACTGCTTTCAGTTTTTCACCATTGAGAATGATGTTTGCTGTGGGTTTGTCGTATATGGCTTTTATTATGTTGAGGTAGTTTCCCTCTATGCCCACTTTCTGGAGAGTTTTTATCATAAGTGGCTGTTGAATTTTGTCAAAAGCTTTTTCTGCATCTATTGAGATGATCATATGCTTTTTCTTTTTCAGTGTGTTAATATGGTGTGTCACATTGATTGATTTGCATATATTGAAGAATCCTTGCATCCCTGGGATAAATCCCACTTGGTCATGGTGTATGATCCTTTTAATGTGTTGTTGGATTCTGTTTGCTAGTATTTTGTTGAGGATTTTTACATCTGTGTTCATCAGTGATATTGGTCTATAATTTTCTTTTTTTGTAGTATCTTTGTCTGGTTTTGGTATCAGGGTGATGGTGGCCTCATAGAATGAGTTTGGGAGTGTTCCTCTGCAATTTTTTGGAAGAGTTTGAGAAGGATGGGTGTTAGCTCTTCTCTAAATGTTTGATACTGTGAAGCCATCTGGTCCTGGACTTCTGTTTGTTGGAAGATTTTTAATCACAGTTTCAATTTCATTACTTGTGATTGGTCTCTTCTTATTTTCTGTTTCTTCCTGGTTCAGTCTTGGAAGGTTATACCTTTCTAAGAATTTGTCCATTTCTTCCAGGTTGTCCATTTTATTGGCATAGAGTCGCCTGTAGTAGTCTCTTAGGATGCTTTGTATTTCTGCGGTGTCTGTTGTAACTTCTCCTTTTTCATTTCTAATTTTATTGATTTGAGTCCTCTCCCTCTTTTTCTTGATGCGTCTGGCTAATGGTTTATCAATTTTGTTTATCTTCTCAAAGAACCAGCTTTTAGTTTTATTGATCTTTGCTATTGTTTTCTTTGTTTCTATTTCATTTGTTTCTGCTCTGATCTTTATGATTTCTTTCCTTCTGCTAACTGTGGGTTTTGTTTGTTCTTCTTCTCTAGTTCCTTTAGGTGTAAGGTTAGATTGTTTAATTGAGATTTTTCTTGTTTCTTGAGGTAGGCTTGTATAGCTGTAAACTTCCCTCTTAGAAGTACTTTTGCTGCATCCCATAGATTTTGGATCATCGTGTTTTCATTGTCCCTTGTCTCTAGGTATTTTTCGATTTCCTCTTTGATTTCTTCAGTTATCTCTTGGTTATTTAGTAGCATATTGTTTAGCCACCATGTGTTTGTGGTTTTTACGTTTTTTTCCCTGTAATTGATTTCTAATCTCATAGCATTGTGGTCAGAAAAGATGCTTGATATGATTTCAGTTTTCTTAAATTTACTGAGGCTTGATTTGTGACCCAAGATGTGATCAATCCTGAAGAAGGTTCCGTGTGCACTTGAGAAGAAAGTGTAATCTGCTGTTTTTGGATGGAATGTCCTATAAATATCAATTAAATCTATCTGGTCTATTGTGTCATTTAAAGCTTCTGTTTTCTTATTTATTTTCATTTTCGATGATCTGTCCATTGGTGTAAGTGAGGTGTTAAAGTCCCCCACTATTATTGTGTTACTGTCGATTTCCTCTTTTATAGCTGTTAGCAGTTGCCTTATGTATTGAGGTGCTCCTATGTTGGGTGCATATATATTTATAATTGTTGTATCTTCTTCTTGGATTGATCCCCTGATCATTATGTAGTGTCCTTCCTTGTCTCTTGTAACGTTCTTTATTTTAAAGTCTATTTTATCTGATATGAGTATAGCTACTCCAGCTTTCTTTTGATTTCCACTTGCATGGAATATCTTTTTCCATCCCCTCACTTTCAGTCTGTATGTGTCCCTAGGTCTGAAGTGGGTCTCTTGTAGACAGCATATAGATGGGTCTTGTTTTTGTATCCATTCAGCAAGCCTGTGTCTTTTAGTTGGAGCATTTAATCCATTCACGTTTAGGGTAATTATCGATATGTATGTTCCTATGACCCTTTTCTTAATTGTTTTGGGTTTGTTTTTGTAGGTCCTTTTCTTCTCTTGTGTTTCCCACTTAGAGAAGTTCCTTTAGCGTTTGTTGTAGAGCTGGTTTGGTGGTGCTGAATTCTCTTAGCTTTTGCTTGTCTGTAAAGCTTTTGATTTCTCCATGGAATCTGAATGAGATCCTTGCCGGGTAGAGTAATCTTGGTTGTAGGTTCTTCCCTTTCATCGCTTTAAGTATATCATGCCACTGCCTTCTGGCGTGTAGAGTTTCTGCTGAGAAATCAACTGTTAAGCATATGAGAGTTCCCTTCTATGTTATTTGTCATTTTTCCCTTGCTGCTTTTAATAATTTTTCTTTGTCTTTAATTTTTGCCAATTTGATTACTGTGTGTCTCAGTGTGTTTCTCCTTGGGTTTATCCTGTATGGGACTCGCTGCACTTCCTGGCCTTGGGTGGCTATTTCCTTTCCCATGTTAGGGAAGTTTTCGACTATAATCTCTTCAAATATTTTCTCTGGTCCTTTCTCTCTCTCTTCTCCTTCTGGGACCCCTATAATGTGAATGTTGTTGCGTTTAATATTGTCCCAGAGGTCTCTTAGGCTATCTGCATTTCTTTTCATTCTTTTTTCTGTAGTCTGTTCCGTAGCAGTGAATTCCACCATTCTGTCTTCCAGGTCACCTATCCATTCTTCTGCCTCAGTTATTCTGCTGTTGATTCCTTCTAGTGTAGTTTTCATTTCAGTATTATATTGTTCATCTCTGTTTGTTTGTTCTTTAGTTCTTCTAGGTCTTTGTTAAACATTTCTTGCATCTTCTCGATCTTTGCCTCCATTCTTTTTCCGAGGTCTTGGATCATCTTCACTATCATTATTCTGAATTCTTTTTCTGGAAGGTTGCCTATCTCCACTTCATTTAGTTGTTTTTCTGGGGTTTTATCTTGTTCCTTCATCTGGTACATAACCCTCTGCCTTTTCATCTTGTCTATCTTTCTGTGAATGTGGTTTTTGTTCCACAGGCTGCAGGATTGTCGTTCTTCTTGCTTCTGCTGTCTGCCCTCTGCTGCTTAATTTCTTTCTGTACCTAGAGAATTTGCATTGCTCTTTCATGTATTCTGAAATAAGAATTGCCTTTTTCTCTTTTACTTTGCAGAAACAACTGTTTCTTTTACTGTGTTTTGTTAATTAGGCTTTTCTTTTTTGTGGTCCTAAAATGAGATGACAGACTTGGCCATTTGAAAAGTAAACTAGAAGGGAGAGGGAAGAAAGAAATAGGTGAGGGAGGTTAAGAGGTACAAAGTTCCAGTTGCAGAACAAATGAGTCATGGGTGTGAAATGTACAGCATGGGGAGTATAGTTAATAACTGTGTAATATCTTTTTATGGTGATATATTGTAACTAGATTTATTATGGTGATCAGTTTGAAATGTATAGAATATTGAATCACTTTGTTGTGTAACAGGAAGTAACATAGTATTAAGGGTCAATTATACTTCAAAAACAGAGAAACAGGGACTTCCCTGGTGGTCCCCTGGGTAACACTCCACGCTCCCAATGCAGTGGGCCTGGGTTCAATCCCTGTTCGGGGAAGTAGATCCCGCATGCATGCTGTAACTAAGAAGTCCTCATGCCGCAACTAAAAGATTCCACAGGCCACAACTAAGACCTTGTGCAGACCAAAAATTAATTAAAAGGAAAAATCAAAAGAGTCAAACAAGCTCATAGAAAAAGAGATCAGATTTGTTGTTACTAGAGGTGGGAGGATGGGATGGGGCGAGGGGGGGATTGGATAAAGGCAGTGGAAAGATACAAACTTCCAGTTACGAAATACCAGGGATGTAATGTACAGCATGATAAATATAATTAACACTGCTCTGTGTTATATATGAAAGTTGTGAAGAAAGTAAATCTTAAGGGTTCTCATCACAAGAAAAAAAATTTTTTTTCTTCTAGTTCTTTACTTTTGTACCTATATGAGATGATGGATTTTTATTAAACGTATTGTAATAATCACTTCATGATGTATGTAAATCAAATTATTATGCATATTATGCATTATTTTTCAAATCCATGAACACTGTATATATTTACATCTGTTTGTGTTGTCCTCATTTTCTTTAATCAGTGTCTTAAGTTTTCTGAGCACAGGTCTTTACCTCCTTATTCCTAGGTATTTTATTCATTTTGATGCGATTGTAAATAGGATTATTTCCTTAAATTCTTTTCTGATAGTTTGTTGTTAGTGTATAGAAGTGCAGCAGATTTCTTTATGTTAATTTTGTACCCTTCAACTTTACTGAATTAATTGATGAGCTCTAGTAGTTTTTTAGTAGTGTCTTTAGGACTTTCTTTGTATAATAACATGTCTTCTGCAAACAATGATAGTTTTACTTCTTCCTTTCCAATTCAGGTTAGCCTTATGTTGTGTGTTTCTGCATTTAGAGTATAGCCTAACCTACCTGTTGACCTTTTGAGCTTAGAGTAAGCTCAGTTTAAGATATGAAGGATGGATTTTGAGAGGTAGAGTTGAAACAAAGGAAATGAGAAGCTTTTGATTTTGTTTTCAATTCATAGGTAGAATGAATTGGAGGGGGAAGAGACTTGCATAGGTGAGGACAGTTGGAAGAATCATGTTGTAATCCTGGAATAAGGTGGAAAAAAGTATCAAAAAACAACTTTTCCTGCCCTATCATGTGAATAAACATCTGTAAAAACATTGTCTATTGATAAAGGATGCTCTCTCAAAACACTTTTTTCAAAAGTATTTCAGGTTTCAAACTGAAACTTTAAAAAGTCAGTAGTATGTGGAAAATTATTATATTATGACAGTTTGCCAGTGAATAATGTTGAATAAAATAAGTATATAAATTTTGTGTGTTTATGGTAAATATTGCTGTGTGTATTGAATTTCTTATGTTCCCTGTATCTGTGAACCCAGAATTCTGTCTGTAGCAAATAGTGAAGATATGAAATATAGCTGTGGGCCTTTGTATCCTATTAGGAAGCAAATGAGAGATGAAGACTCTATAAAGTATATTTATTCATAATCTGTGCTTAAAAATCGGTGAGGCAAAAAGATCAGGTTAGGGCATCAGGGCACCCAGAAGAGTGGTGTATTCCGTTTTGATCTGCATGTCCTACTCTGCCATTGGCAAAGAGCATGAGGGTCCATAAACTATGGTGTGTGGTAGCTCTGATCTCTGATATAAACTTCTAGGAGTGACTTCCAAATTTGTATCTTCAGGGTAGATTCCCCACTGGTTCCTGAAACTTAATGTCTTCCAAATTCATTGACATTTTGCCATGATCTCTTTGCTTTTCTCTATACCTCTACCTCCTGTAGATTTACTTATCTTGATTAATGGCTCATCATTCTCTTAGTCAAGTAGTCCAAAAAACTTAGGGTTATCTTTGATTTCTTCCTGTTCCTGGCCTTTATGTTGATCAACAAACGTATATTTTACTTCTGAAATGTGTCTTCTTCATTGAACCTTCAGGATATTCATTTGTTCACTCATTCACTCTTTTGTTTATTCTGACACATTTATTGAGCACCTCATATGTGCTAGGCAGTGTGCAAGGTACTAGGAATATAGTGATAAATAAGACAGATCAGTTTCCTGCCCTTATAGAGCTTATAGTCCAAGCTTTCATCATTTCCCCTTCACCCTCTTTGAGTTCCTGTGTTAGCCATTCTTATTTTTTTCTGATTATAAGTATAATACATTCTCTTCTAAGAAGTGCAAGAGTTATTGAAATGTATAAACACCAAAAGAGGGAGACTCCCTATATTTTCATCTACCAGCGATACCACTAATAAAAATTTGGTATCATTTCTCCAGATTAGAAAAAAAAATGTAGCCAAAACTTTGTAACACATCTCTTTGCCTTTACTCCCTCTCTTGTCTGTCTGTATTATAAATGCTACCAAAGATATCTTGTTAAAAAACAGAGTTGATTGTTAGTCCTTTGTTCAAAAACCCCTCAGTGTTTTTCTCTCATCCACAGAATGAAGTCTGAACACCTTAACGTAGTGATTACCACCCATTAGGTTTCTACCATCTAACTTTCTTGTTTCTCCAGAAACTTTCCCAGAAGTAGCCCTTCTTACAAGTGTAAATAAAAGATCTCAAGTGTGCTGCATTAGTGTCCCTCATGTGACAAATAATACTCCGAATAGGGGAGACAGGTTGATATAAGTACAGTAATAATTTATTCAGTTTTCTTTTGTGTGCTTGCCCTCTCCCACTCACCTTGTTTACAGGAAAATAGAAAAAATTACAGGAGTATTCTTAAAAATTAAAGCAGAAAAGTGTAAAGAAGTTGAAACAATCTGAAATTCCATCTCACATGGATGATTACCATTAAAATTTTTGTAAATATTCTTCCATACATGTGTCTTTGAAAGTATATATACACATATAGATGTATGAATATGAAGTAATTGTATATAAATAGGATAATATTATAATGCTGTTTTTCTTTTGCCTCAGATATAGGTTTTGGAGATTTTTGTGTCAATAAGAGACCAGTGTTCAAGATGGTATATTTCTGTTTTGGCCGCACTGCACAGCTTGGGGGATCTTAGTTCCCTGACCAGGGATTGAACCCCAGGCCCTTGGCAGTGAAAGGGCGGAATCCTAACCACTGGACGGCCAGGCAATTCCCAAAATGGTATATTTCAAGAATGATGAGAAGCCTGCTTGCTTGAGAGAGTAAGAAGCTGGTCTGACTTCCCTGACCTTCTAGATTAGAGTAGATGTTGCTCCTCTGAGCTTCCACAGCACCCTGGTTGTCCCATTATGGCGCTTACTGCATTCCGTTGTTTGTCTGTCTACTTAAACCAAAGTCCCCCATATCTGTGTCTTTGTATTCCTTGAGCCCAGAACAGTGCCTGACACCTAGTGGACATTTCAGTATTTGCTGAATGAATGAATGACCGTATGAATGTCTTAGGTGAAGTAAGGTGGTTTGCCATGAAAAGAACTTGCTGCATGTATTCTTTAAAGCCATTTATCTCTGTTTGCTTTGATTATTCATTTACCAAGTAACGTTTTGGTATTAATTCAGTTTACCAATTAATTACCAGGGATTTTACTGCTGAGAAAAGAAGGTACCGACTGTAACCTGGTTGACAGTTATAATTCTGATTATAAATTAAAATAATAGTGCTGTGGGACAGATGAGTATGAGACTTTGCATAATATGAACCATTTTTTCCCCAGAGTATAATTATTCCTTTAGATAAGGTGGTATCCAGGTTCTGTTTGAGCGGAGATATAGGTGTGGTCTGGTGAATAGAAGGCTGGATTCAACTTTGACTCTGCCACTTATTAGCTCTGAGATATTAGGCAAGTCCCTTAACCATTTTAAGATTTAGTTTCTTTATTCGTTAAGTGAATAACTGGCTGCTCAGATCTAGCCCAACGCTAAAACTCTGTGACTATGAAATAAGAGCCATACTTTACCTTGGTCCATTGAAGCCTAACCTGTATACTCTTCTTACTATCTCACTCAAGACATGTAAATGGCCAAAAGTAAAGGCCAGGGAGTATAGTGCCTCAGACCCTTAGAAATACTACAGAATAAAGCAAGAGGTAGCACTGTGATAGTTTTTAGAGGAAGTACGAAGCTGAGAACTTCTTTTGCATTCTTTGCATTATTTCACAGCCAGTTCTAGATAAAAATAATTATCTTGTTTGTGAATAATAATATGTCATTTGGGGATGGAGAGGATGTCGATTTGGTTCCTCAGTTTTCTAGCCTTATTCTGGGTAACTTGGTGAACTAGGATTGATTATGTCCTCTTTCTTTCTCTGACTTTTTTTTTACTCTCAGTAGAAGGATCTCGAGATTCATTCTCATTGTCTGTGACACACATAGGTTAGATCAGTGATAGAAAAGAGTTGGGAGACTTGTTTTCCTTCTTCATTTTGAGTTAAAGCAAATTGCTTTACTTCTCTATGCTTGATTCTTTTTACTAATAGAAGACAAAATCTGGCTCTTCTTACATCATGTGCTTTGGGATAATGAGGTAATTCTTTGGAATCTTTTTAAAAATTTCATTTAAAAAACTTGATGTACAATTTCTAGTAAATGCATAAATCTAAGATGTATATGTAGTTTAATGAATTTTTACATATGTATGCTGCTGTATGTGTATAATTATAACTACCAGTCAGATCAAGACGTAGAACATTTTCCTCCCCCTAGAATTCCTTTATGCCCCTTTCCAGTCAGTACCCTCTTTTTGAACACTTTGAGTTCTTTATTATTCATATTAAGAAGCCAGTGAAGACAAATCTTTTATGTTTCATCAGTAATTTGAATCTTGAAACCTGTAATAATGTCTGATCTGTAGATCGTAAGGTCTTTAGCCTTTTAGAAATAGATAAGGCATAATTGTGTAAAAATGCTTTTCTAATAAAATTTTAATCCAGGCTACAGAGGGAGTAGTTTTTTTTTTAAGATTTTTTTTTTTTTTTGGACGTGGACCATTTTGTTACAATATTGCTTCTGGTTTATGTTTTGGGGTTTTGGCTGTGAGGCATGTGGGATCTTAGTTCCCTGACCAGGGATTGAACCCACAGCCCCTGCATTGGAAGGGGGAGTCGCAAACCACTGAACTGCCAGGGAAGTTCCCAGAGGGAGTAGTTTTACACTGATAAAGGGGCAGTGTTATTTACCAGCATTTTCTTTTCTGTGTAGACATTTTCCTGAAAATTTTTGGGTTGTCTGAAAGTCAGTTTATTTGGAAAGTTGTAAGTAAGTGGGAAAAGGAAAGCTGTTTGGCCAGATGAATGAAGAAGTTGTTCCAGGTCTGTGAGTTCCAGCCTTCCTTCTACCTGTGCCATTGTGTAACCCTGTGAACAAGGCCTAACCTTATTTTTTACATCTAATATTTATGCAGCGCTTTTTTGTCTGAGGCACTGTGTGTGAGTCTTTCTAAAGTGCTGTGGTGCTGGGCTTCCTTGGTGGCGCAGTGGTTAAGAAGCTGCCTGCCAATGCAAGGGACACGGGTTCGGTCCCACATGCCGTGGAGCAACTAAGCCTGTGCGCCACAACTACTGAGCTTGTGCTCTAGAGCCCGTGAGCCATAACTACTGAGCCCACGTGCCACAACTACTGAAGCCCACATGCCTAGGGCCCATGCTCTGCAACAAGGGAAGCCACGACAATGAGAAGCCTGTGCACCGCAACGAAGAGTAGCCCCCGCTCACCACAGCTAGAGAAAGCCTGTGCACGGCAACGATGACCCAACACAGCCAAATAATTAAATAAATAAAATAAAAAATAAATTTATTTAAAAAAATAAATATATAAGTAAAGTGCTGTGGTTGTGCTTTAGCCTACCTCATAGTTTAGCTATATATTATGTGATTTTGTTTACTAATTTGTATATCTATGTCTTTTATTTTAGAAGTTTTAGATTTATGGAAAAGTTAAGCAAAGATAATACATAGAGTATATCATGTACCCGTTTTCCCTGTTGGTAACATCTTGTTTTGTTAGTTTTATGGAGGTGTATTTAACATATTTTAAAATTCACCCATTTAAAGTGTACATTTCAGTTTTTAGTGTGTTCACAGAGTTGTACAATCATCACTGCACTCTAATTCCAGAATATTTTCATCACCCCCAAAAGAAACTCTGTACCAAGTTATCAGTTATTCCCCGTTTTTGCCCCCCACCCCGCCCTTGTCCTAGGTAACCACTAACCTACTTTCTGTCCCTATGGATTTGCCTCTTCTGGACATTTCATATAAATGAACTTATATAATATGTGGTTTTTTGTGACTGGTTACTTTCACATAGCATGTTTTCAAAGTTTATCCATTATGCAGCCTGTATCCATTCTTTTTCTTATTGCCAAATAGCATTCCATTGTAGGGACTTCCCTGGTGGTGCAGTGGTTAAGAATCCGCCTGCCAATGCAGGGGACACGGGTTTGATCCCTGGTCCGGGAAGATCCCACATGCCGTGGAGCAACTAAGTCCGTGCGCCACAACTACTGAGCCTGCTCTCTGGAGCCTGCGAGCCACAACTGCTGAGCCCGTGTGCCACAGTTACTGAAGCCTGCGTGCCTAGAGCCCGTGCTCTGCAACAAGAGAAGCCACCGCAGTGAGAAGCCTGCACATCGCAATGAAGAGCATCCCCTGCTAGCCGAAACTAGAGAAAGCCTGCAAGCAGCAATGAAGACCCAATGCATCCAAAAATAAATAAATAAATAAAATTTAAAAAAAAAAAAAAAAGAACATTCCATTGTATGGATGTGCCACATTTTGTTTATTCATTTTTTAGTTGATGGACCTTGATTGATTCCACTTTTTGGCCATTATGAACAGTGCCGGTGTGAAATCTGTATATAAGTTTTTGTGTAGACTACATGTACCTGCCTAGAAATGGAATTACTGAGTCCTGTGGTAACTCTTTTAACGTAAGGATTTTTGAGTAATTGCCTGCCTGGGCCATTTTACATTCCCACCAGCAATGTATGAGGGTTCCAATTTCTCTGCCTTCTCTTCAACACTTGTTATATTGTCTGTCTTTTGATTTTAGCCATCCTACTGTGCATGAAGTTGTATCTCACTGTGGTTTTGATTTGCATTTCCCTATTGATTAGTGATGTTGAGCATCTTTTCATGTGTTTATCAGCTAGTTGTATATTTGGAGAAATGTTTTTCAGATTCTTTCTCTATTTTTTAATTGGGTTATCCTAATTATATTTTAAGTTTTGTTTCACCAATGAGGTTATAAGTCACTTGAAAGATTATAAATCACTTGAAAGGTTCTAGCCTTAAACAGTAATTTTTTTTTTGTTACAAAAATTAACCTATTTATTATAGGCTAGCAACGTTTCAAATGGTGGTGCTGCTACTGGTCCTTCAATTCCTTCAGTCTTCTGATGGCAGACTTTACTGTGGCGGCAGAAGTGGTGTTGTAGGTCCAAGCACCACCAGCTACCGTTTTCATGCAGGAACCACAGTGCCAGATGCCCACAGCTCATCTGTTCATCTTGGTTTTGCCCCAGAAGGAGCAAGTGTACTTGGCGTGCTGGCTGATTTTAATTTTCTTCACCATTTTCCTGAGGGAGGCCCCATAATGGGTCATTTACCCACAGTTCCGACATTCTTGGTGCGTTTAGCCGTGTCGCTGCAACCTCGGTCCGAGCCCAGAGACCTCTAGCGTTAAACAATAATTTTAAAAATAATAATTATTTGGTGTTTCTGCTTGCCTTTACTCCTCCCACTTTTCTCAAAACAGTAAGAGAATGTCATGCAAGTTGAAGTCCCATAGTAAGCACATTTGGTTTATTTTTTCCCTTATTTGACCACACAGAAAAACAAAGATGGTTGGGAAAGCATGTTTGTTCAAATCCTAGATAGTCTACACATTCCTTGGTTAGTGGAGTAAAGTTTTTTAAAAATGCTTTTATTGCTTTCTTGATGAGAAAATTAACAGATTTGTATAGCAAATAGAAAAAAGGCCCAGATAAATATAAACCAGAAAGTTATAATTTCTATGATAATTTACAGCGATAACCAATGTTATAATTTTAATATATGTGCACTGTAGGCTGATGCAAACATACCTATAAATACATATGTGTATCTGGATAAGAGTATATATACTGTTTTGTTACAAGTTTTTTCCCCTACTGCACTTAACAATATATTATGAACAGATTTCTATCCACATAATACTTTGTGGAGTTAAATTTTGACATCAGGTTATGAAACATCTATTTCTGTGGTTGTTTCTTAATGAGGATCAGTCGATTTCTGAAGATAGGAGGGTGGAAAATGTTTAAATGTTTAACCTATGTATTTTTCAAGTTGTTGGATTTTTTGTAGATTAAATTAACTAGGGGTAATTATTTCCTACTTTGCTTTATGTCAAGAAGTACCTGCTTTTGGTGTCCAAAAAATAGTTTTTTTCAGTTGTCATTGGTGACGGATCGATGAAAAATTGTACAACTGTCCTAATGTAGGGAGATAAACTGCCATGTACCTTCATAATTCTGGAGTATGGATTATGGTATTGATAGTTATTAATGGAAAGTTTGAAATCTCTTGGAAAGTTTAACATATATTTATTGAGCACCAACTGTGTGTCAGGCACTGTAAAGGGGGAAAAAATGATCGAAGTCCTAGATATGTTTGTTTTTCAGGCAGGGATGGGGAGGGAGGCAGTGCCAAACTGCATTAGAGCAAAGTCAAAAGGTAAATTTCCTAAAATGCTAATTTATTTTTGTGGTTTATTTTATACTCAAATTACTTGCATTTCCATGTTTGTTTCATAATGACTTATTTGCAATACATTTAAACGATAAAAATGTATCTGCATATTTAAAAAAATGATTCTATAATAACAAGGAAATGTGACTTTGAAACATCACTTTTTTCTCCTTGAGTGTTTATGGCATTAATATGGTTATAATAATAGATTGTCTATGAAAATTTTGCAATGTCTATGGCAAAGTGAAGGAAATTATACTATGAGCAAGTCAGAACCTCAATAAAAATTTTAAAATAGGGTCTACAAGATTATTTTTGTTCCTTTAAATTACTGCTATCAGATTATTTTTCTGTCACTTTATCGTGTACTATATTGACATTAAATAACTGCTTTGACTGTGTGAGAAGAAATGATGAAATAATTTTTTGCAGATATATATTTAAATCGTGCAAGATTCTTTATAATTAGTTACTAAAAGTAAAAAGTCATTAAAGCTATCAGAAAAAAATCTTAAATTTCACCTGTACCTCTGAATAAGAAAGTCTGTTTTTTCCAATAGATATGTTGGAAACCAAGATGCAGTCAGGCAAAACGGGACAGTTTGGGGTTTGTATGTTTTAACCCTTTTATTCTTTTTCTCAGCCACTTAATCTCCACACATGCTTGCGGATGTTTAAATGTGAGAACAAGAAAAAAATTTTTGTTTTGATTCTGACTACTGAAAGCATTTTCTTTTTTTTTTTTTTTTCCTTTTTTTTTTCACACACACACACACACACACACACTTGAAAACATTTTCTTATTTTCTCTTATAAGAGCATTATGTAAAATGAGAGATTACACTACAGATGCTTAAGGTCTTGTAATTCTTTGATTTATTCTACTTTTTCAGTATCTTTAATACTGTTAATGGTTTACCGAGATACCCTGGAGGATGGTGTGCAGAAATTGTATTTGCATTGTACAATGTGTCTGGTTTAGAGGCAGCTGTGGTAGTCTGGAGATTAAGGTTCCAGCTCTTCCACTTGCTGGCTCTGTGACCTTCAGCATGACACTCAGGCCTCATTTTACTTATCTGTAAAATGTGATGTAACAGCAAGAACCTCACAGGATTGTTGTGAGGATCAAATGAGATAATGTGTTAAGTACTCTGAAACTGCAATGTGATGTGCGAATGTGAGGCAAGAAAAGAAGTCTCCACATCTTAATATATAAAGAGCAGTAGTTTCACATCATTAGCTTTTGTCTTCAATTTACTGTTTCTTCCTGCTTCCTATAGATTTGTTTTTAATTAGACTCGATTGGTGATTTCTTTTTCTTACCAGATTCAGCAAAAAACTGTGTGAGTGGCAAGAACCTCCCACATAGAAAGTAAGGTTATTGTACCCAGGGTGATGAGAAACACCTGCTGCAGCATTCCCAGTGGGAACCACTACATATGTAGGTGCCTGGCATTTCCTAAAATAAGGAGTTGGGTTTTTTTTGGGGTTTTTTTTAGCATTAAAAGAAAGTGAGGTATAGCTGATTTACAGTGTTATATTAGGCATAAAACAGTGATACAAAATTTTTAGAGGTTGTACTCCATTTATAGTTACTATAAAATATCGAATATATTCCCTGTGCTGTACAGTATATCCTTGTAGCTTTTTTTTTTTAACCTAATAGTTATGTTGTGCTTATTGCATAGCAAGCTCCACTCTAAGTGTTTTACATTTAATCTTCACAACAACTCTATGGGAGTAGGTACTATTGTAACCCATGAGGAAATTGAAGGTTAACAAATAACTTGTGATTGGTGCTGCAATACTTTGAAACCTTTTCTTTTTAGTGTCGTTATGTTTGCACTTCATACATTTGCAGGCTTACCACATATTTGCAAAAGACTACTTCTGTCAGGTTTCAGCAATAGGTTATTGTAAATTTTAGCTTTGATTACCTCTACAAGGCAATGATAGATTTTGGGATAAGTAAAGGTCCCAGGAGTAGTGTTTCAGTCTCTTTTTTTTTTTTTTAAGTACTTATTTTATTTATTTATTTTTAAAATTTTATTTATGTATTTATTTATTTAAGGCTGTGTTGGGTCTTCGTTTCTGTGCGAGGGCTTTCTCTAGTTGCGGCAAGCGGGGGCCACTCTTCATCGCGGTGCACGGGCCTCTCACTATCGCGGCCTCTCTTGTTGCGGAGCACAGGCTGCAGACGCGCAGGCTCAGCAGTTGTGGCTCACGGGCCCAGTTGCTCCGCGGCATGTGGGATCTTCCCAGACCAGGGCTCGAACCCGTGTCCCCTGCATTGGCAGGCAGATTCTCAACCACTGCGCCACCAGGGAAGCCCCAGTCTAACTCTTCATTAGAAAAATTTGGAACAAAGGTAGGTGTTGGTTAGGCACACTGGTGGTATTTTATAAATCCCCTATTTCTAAGAGGAATGCTTTTTTTTTTTTTCTCATCTTAATGTGTTGACATTGTGTGCATTTAGTATGGTAGCATTTCCCTTCAAAAAGTGGTTATTTAGGTATAGGTGTGCCTTTTAATCAATTGATGACATCTAGAATCAAGAAAATACAGTAGTGTTTAGACCATTTGACTTTATTTTTTAGCTAACAAGCACTATCAGTGCGCCATTCTTAGCCCCATACATAGTCTTTGCATATTAGGTACTAAGAGCTAGATTTTCTTTTAGCCGGCTAAGATTGCAGTTGCTATGGGTTCTGAGACTTGACTTTGTATCCTCACTCTTCTTTTTAGACTTCTTGTAAGGATATCTTGATCACTCAGAGACAGAAGTACCTCATTACGTGTTTTGCCTTACTAGCTACTGCTAATTTAGTGAATCAGCTAGTTGAAGAGGTAAGTTAGCAAATAATTTCACTGGGGACAGGGCCAGAATTAAAACTTGCAAGTCCAAGGGCAGTTAATGTTTACTGGGTAAATTCAAAACATTGTTTTATTTTGGGAACCCACTGCTACCTGTGTCCTTGTCCCTGTTCCCTGGCAACCATTAATGAGGTCTCCGTCTCTGTAGTTTGGTCATTTTGAGGATGCTATATAAAATGGAATCATATAGTATATAACCTTTTGAGATTGGCTTTTTTTCATTCACTAAGCATAATGCCCCTTAAAATCTATTCAAGTTGTTATGTGTACCAATATCAATAGTTCTTTCCATTTTATTGCTGAGTAGTATTCCATTGTATGGATGTACTGGAGTTAAACATTTGCCTATTGAGGGGCATTTACCTTGTTTCCAGTTTGGGGTATTGTCAGTAATGCTGCTATGAACACTCAAGTACAAGTTTCTGCGGGAACATATGTTTTACTTTCTTTGGGAGAAATGCCAAGGAGTATGATTGCTGGGGTGTATGGTAACTAAATGTTTAATTTCCTAAGAAACTACCAAAGTTTTCCGTAAGAGCTGTACCATTTTACATTCCTACCAGCAGTGTAATGAGTCCACTAATATTTTCTTATTGCTTGTTCATTCATTTGCTGTCATATTAGTGGTGGTAGATGCCGAAAATTTAAGAAAATTTTATGTGGGAAAAGTCATAAAAAATAAGGTCTATGCATTGACATAGTTATTTTAGCAGAATATACAGTTTTATTCAGGAGATTAAAATTAATAGTTCTAGATTGTTTGCTTTGGCAGTCTTTTGTTGATCCTGTTGAAGAGATTAATAACTTTGAAGAATGAGACAGGTTTTTTACTGAAGTTTCATGCTAAGTCATTTGGCTGTTTTGGAATCTAAAGAACCAGTGCTTCTTTCTTTTTAACTCTCTTAATTTCTCTAGAAATGTTTATCTTTTTCTAAATTGTTAATAATTTCTGATACTACAGCCCTTGTTTATTACAGGCTACCTTACATTTTTTTCATTCATTTGCCTTTTTATTTTGTCATGAATTATTTTATCCACTGTTTTTAATGACTTTGAATTGTTGAAACACCATTGAGAACTGTTTGCTTACCATCAAAACAGGCAATTCCCCTACGCAACCATATCTATGCACAGGCTTTACTCAGTCACTGAAATAGCATGGGGTTTTTAGGCCAAGGAAGCTATCCAAGAATTTTGTGAATAAGGCTGAGTATTGACTTTGCCAGAATTCACGGGGAAGTTATCTTTCTTCTTGTTTTGTATGGTGGAAGAGGGTTTTTCATCCAAACATTGCCCCAATGTTTTTTCCTTTTCCTACTGAGGGTTTTTTTTTTTTTTTTATGTCTAGAGATTTAAACTTCTTTTTTAAAAATTTATTTTTTTTAAATTTTAATTTTATATCAGAGTATAGTTGATTTACAATGTTCTGTTTCAGGTGTACAGCAGGGTGATTCAGTTATACACATACACACGCACACATCTATTCTTTTCCAGATTCTTTTCCTATATAGGTTATTACAGAGTATTGAGTAGAGTTCCCTGTGCTATACAGTAGGTCCTCGTTGATTGTTTTGTGTATGATAACATGTATATGTTAATCCCAACCTCCTAATTTATCCCTCCCCCCTTCCTTTCCCCTTTGGTAACCATAAGTTTGTTTTCTAAGTCCGTGAATCTGTTTCTGTTTTGTAAATAAGTTCATTTGTATCATTTTTTTTTAGATTCCACATATAAATGATATCATATGATATTCGTCTTTCTCTGTCTGACTTCACTTAGTAATGATCTTCTCTAGGTCCATCCACGTTGCTGCACATGGCATAATTTCATTCTTTTTTATGGCTGAGTAATAGTCCATTGTATATATATACAACTTTTTAAAAATAAAATTTATTATTTATTTTTGGCTGCGTTGGGTCTTCGTTGCTGCGCGTGGGCTTTCTCTAGTTGCGGTGCACAGGCTTCTCCTTGCCGTGGCTTCTCTTGTTGCAGAGCACGGGCTCTAGGCGCGCGGGCTTCAGTAGTTGTGTCTCGCGGGCTCTAGGCGCGCGGGCTTCAGTAGTTGTGTCTCGCGGGCTCTAGAGCACAGGCTCAGTTATTGTGGCGCACGGGCCTAGTTGCTACGCAGCATGTGGGATCTTCCCGGACCAGGGATGGGACCCGTGTCCCCTGCATTGGCAGGTGGATTCTTAACCACTGCACCACTAGGGAAGTCCCTGTACCACATCCTCTTTATCCATTCCTCTGTTGATGGACATTTAGGTTGCTTCCATGTCTTGGCTATTGTAATTAGCGCTGCAGTGAACATTGGGGTGCATGTATCTTTTCGAATTATGGTTTTCTCCAGTTATATGCCCAGGAGTGGAATTGCTGGATCATATGGTAGCTCTATTTTTAGTTTTTTAAGGAACCTCCATACTGTTCTCCATGGTGGCTGTACCAGTTTCCCACAACAGTGTAGGAGGGTTCCCTTTTCTCCACACCCTCTCGAGCTATATTTACTGTTTGTAGATTTTTTGATGATGGCCATTCTGACCAGTGTGAGGTGATACCTCATTGTAGTTTTGATTTGTGTTTCCCCAATAATTAGTGATATTGAGCATCTTTCCATGTGCTTTTCTAGCCATCTGTATGTCTTCTGTGAAGAAATGTCTATTTAGATCTTCTGGCCATTTTTTGATTGGGCTGTTTTTTTGATATTGAGCTGCATGAGCTGTTGTATATTTTGGAGATTAATCTGTTGTCGGTCTCATCTTTTGCAAATATTTTCTCCCATTCCGAGGGTTGTCTTTTTGTTTTGGGTATGGTTTCCTTTGCTGTGCAAAAGCTTTTAAGTTTAATTAGGTCCCACTTGTTTATTTTTGTTTTTATTTTCATTACTCTAGGAGGTGAATCCAAAAAGATATTGCTGAGATTTATGCCAAAGAGTGTTCTGCCTATGTTTTCCTCTAAGAGTTTTATAGTATCCAGTCTTACATTTAGGTCTTTAGTCCATTTTGAGTTTATTTTTGTGTATGGTGTTAGTGTTCTAATTTCTTTCTTTTACATGTGGCCAGTTTTCCCACCACTTATTGAAGAAACTGTCTCTTCTCCCTTGTATATTCTTGCCTCCTTTGTCATAGATTAATTGACCATAGATGTATGGGTAAACTTGTTTAAATGTTATTTTTTGGTAGACTTTTATTTTCAGTAATTTGTTTTGAGATAAGTTGAGTAAGAGGTTCAGATTCCAAGACAAACCGGGGGTTTATCTTTGCTTTGGGACTTGACAGCGAGATGTTAAAAAAATAATAATTTTGTTTTGAAAATTGTAATCAAACTTAGATTTAGATTGCTTTATTTTAGAGTATTCAGTGGAGTTTGATTTTTTGATGGTTTCCTCATGTAAATAGGAAGCCAGCAGAAGGAGGCCTGTGATGAATAAACTTCATTATCTCTGCTAAAGGGACCTTGTTAAAGGAAATTAGATGTAGTAAGGATCCTGACGATGGGAGCTTGACCTAGTATTGAATGTTCTGTGATTCCAGGCACCTGAACTTTGACCTAGGCAATGTGGACCATGTTTGATGGTTCTTGAGCGTGGTTCATGCATTTGATCATTCATGCAACATATTTTTATTGAACTAACCAGGCATTGGGGATATAATGTGGAGGAAAACCTGATGTGATACTATCCCCCATGGAACCTATGGGCTAGTGGAGGAAATACATATTAATATTAAATTAAATGTAAAATTATAACTGCAGCAGTGGTATAAGTGATATTAGTGAAATTTGACCAGGTTAGAAAATGCATCCTCAAGAAATGATACTTCTGCTATGATTTGATGGAAGAGTAGGTATTGACTTGGCAAAGAGAGGAAGGATGGTTGTCCAGGCAGAAGGAACAGCAGGTGCAAAGGCCCTGTGGTAGAAGGGAAAATGGTGAAATGAGGCTAGTGTGGCCTGAGAAGTGACAGCTAGAGGGAGAATGAAATGGTTTGAGGTGGAGAGATAGGCCTGCTCTTGCAGGTTTTTATTAAAGGTTATGTTAAGTTTTTGCCTTTATTCTAAGAGGAACAAGGAACCGTTAGAGGGTTTTAAGCAAGAAAGGACAAGGTCAGACTTGTTTTGTTTTTTCTTTTTGGCTGTGCCACATGGCTTCCGGGATCTCAGTTCCCCAACCAGGGATTGAACCTGGGGCCACTGCAGTGAAAGCCTGGAATCCTAATGACTAGGCAACCAGGGAACTCCCCAGACTTGCTTTTTGATGTGAACATTTTTTACCTCAAGGCAGAGAATAGATTGAGGTGCACCAGAGTGGAGGCAGAGATACTGGTTAGGAACTTAGTCTAGTTCAGGTGAGAGATAATGGTGACTTACTTAGACAAGAGTGGTGTTGGTGGAGAGGATAAAAAGGAATTAATTCAGGAATGTTTAGGAGACGTGGTGATCATTTTGTAATGTATAGAAACATCGAATCACTATGTTGTACATCAGGAACTTACATAGTGTAGGTCAACTATACTTCAGCAAACAAACTTATAGAAAAAAAGATCAGATTTGTGGTTACCAGAGGTGGGGGGAGGGGGAATTGGATGAAGGTGGTGAAAAAGTACAAACAGAAGGAGATGTCTTAGTGCAGGAGAGAACTCATTGGTTAAATTTAGATATACCCTCTTATTGTGTTTAGTTCGATAGTTTTGTTCTTAAGATGCAAATAAATACATATGTGAGAATTGCTTTTCCATACTGGTATGCTTATCAGTACTTTCCCCATCCTGTAGGTTTTTACATGTGTTGATGTGTACTGCAGTTTTAACCAAAGAGTAGGCATTAGATAATATTTCCTGAATGAATGACTAGATCAGTAATTTTAACGCTTTCCAGAAATAGTGTTCTCCTGCTCATGTTTCTCATGTTGGCAAATAATTAAGGCTGCGTTATTAATTGATATTTGCACTTAATTAATAACAGTGTACTCTCCCTACCCAACAACCCCTTCCCCTTCTATAAGCCATGACTTGATTGCTCAGAAGCATGTTACCCAATGGAATCAACGTAGAAAATTAAAAATAGCTATCTGCATGGTATTATTTAGCTTTGAGTTATTTTGTTCTCTACTTACGCTAGCTGGTTTATAATTTGATGAAAGTAGCATATTTGAGTATTTTCTTATTCTTTTGATCATTAAAAAAACTAAAATATATTGAATTTTCATTGTTGTCTTTTTAAAATTTATTTATTGATTTTATTTTATTTATTTTTGGCTTCGTTGGGTCTTTGTTGCTGAGCACAGGCTTTCTCTAGTTGGGTGAGCGGGGGCTACTCTTCATTGCATTGCGTGGGCTTCTCATTGCGGTGGCTTCTCTTGTTGTGGAGCATGGGCTCTAGGTGCACGGGCTCAGTAGTTGTGGCGCACGAGCTTATTTGCTCCGCGGCATGTGGGATCTTCCCAGACAAGGGCTCGAACCTGTGTACCCTGCATTGGCAGGCGGATTCTTAGCTACTGCACCACTAAGGAAGTCCCCTCGTTGTTGTCTTTTATAACTAAGTTGCCTTCATTTCTGTTGAGCAGATGCTTGTTCGAAGGGATTTAAATGACAAGCTTTTTCTGTTTTTGATCCACTCAGCTGACAGCTTTATTTTTCTTTCCTCAAAAGCCAGAACTAGGCCTACAGGAAGGAAAGGAACGTAAGCCAGAGCCAAAGGCTGGTGTTGCATAGGCCTGTGGGGGTGCATATTCAGAAGCTTTGCAGTTGGTTGGCCTGGATCTGTCAAAACAGGTTTGGTTGGTTCTGGCTGTGCCATGGTTTATTTATATGCTTCTGAGTAGTGATCTTGGGAATGAATGCATTATGAGTACAGTTTGGAAAGTTGTTGTATCGATTGCTTAGGGAGGAAAAAAAAAAACCCACCCGAGAAACCCCACTGTTGAACAGGTCTTGGGTTCACTGATTTAATTTTCTCTGAGTGCCGTCCAGTGAGTAAACCTTTGCCTCATCTCAGCAGCAACTGCCAGTTTTCTGGATGCAAGTTAGTTCATGGAAGAGACTTTGTGTGATAGGAAGACAAAATGTGAAATTAAATATATCTTAGCTCTGGCCTAAGTAGATATTGTTAAACATGAGTGAGTTGGATATAAAATAAGCTTTCTCTTCTGGTTTCAGGAAAGCATAGTGGAAAAAAATGTAGGATTCTTTTCTAATTTCTGTTGATCCAGCTAGGATATTACGTCTTGCGTTTTTAAGGCATTCAAACATTTGTTCAGTTGAATTGTGGGAAAAGGATAGACAGAAGAACAGGACATTCTATGTTTGAACATTGTTAAGTAGAAGAACATGAATTGGTGAGGTAGTTGTATCCTTCTACATTTTTGACTATCAGGATTTAGATTTTGTTACAGATTATGCAATTATATTTACAAAAGAAATGCAGACATTTCAGTAAAGTACTAACAGTTTTCAGATGAGACCTAATCTGAGTGTTAATTAGAAAAGAATTTACAATTTTGCATTAAATGTAATCCTTCTTAAATCTTACTATTAAATTTACTTTATGATCACGATGAGGTACATTTTTTTAAAAATAATTTTTATTGCATTTTTTATAGTTGGTTTACAATGTTGTGTTAGTTTCAAGTGTACAGCAAGGTGATTCAGTTATATATGTACACATATATATATATATATATTTTTTTTTTTCTTTTTCAGATTCTTTTGCCATATAGGTTATTACAGAGTACTGAGTAGAGTTCCATGTGCTATACAGTAGGTCCTTATTAGTTATCTGTTTTACATATAGTAGTATGTATATCTCAATTCCAGTCTCCCAATTTATCCCTCTCCCCCTTACCCCTTGGTAACTATAAGTTTGTTTTCTACATCTGTAACTCTATTTCTGTTTTGCAGATAAGTTCATTCGTACCCTTTTTTTAGATTCCACATATAAATGATATCATATGATATTTATCTTTCTCTGACTTCACTCAGTATGACAATCTCTAGGTCCATCCATGTTGCTGCAAATGGCATTATTTCATTCTTTTTTTATGCCTGAGTAATATTCCATTGTGTATATATACCATGTTTTCTTTATCCATTCCTCTGTTGATGGACATTTAGGTTACTTCCATGTCTTGGCTATTGTAAATAGTACTGCAGTGAACATTGGGGTGCATGTATCTTTTCGAATTACGGTTTTCTCCGGATATATGCCCAGGAGTGGGATTGCTGGATCATATGGTAGCTCTATTTTTAGTTTTTTAAGGAACCTCCATACTGTTCTCCATGGTGGCTGTACCAGTTTCCCACAGCAGTGTAGGAGGGTTCCTTTGTCTCCACACCCTCTCCAGCATTTACTGTTTGTAGATTTTTTGATGATGGCCATTCTGACCAGTGTGAGGTGATACCTCATTGTAGTTTTGATTTGTGTTTCCCTAATAATTAGTTATGTTGAGCATCTTTTCATGTACTTTTTAGCCATCTGAACGTCTTCTTTGGAGAATTTTTTTTTTTTAATTTGTTTATTTTTGGCTGCGTTGGGTCTTTGTTGCTGTGCGTGGGCTTCCTCTACTTGTGGTGAGCGGGGGCTACTCTTTGTTGTGGTGCGTGGGCTTCTCACTGAGGTGGCTTCTCTTGTTGCGGAGCATAGGCTCTAGGCACACGGGCTTCAGTCGTTGTGGCTCGCAGGGTCTAGAGTGCAGGCTCAGTAGTTGTGGCGCACGGGCTTAGCTGCTCCGCGGCATGTGGGATCTTCCCAGACCAGGGCTTGAACCCATGTCCCCTACGTTGGCAGGTGGATTCTTAACCACTGCGCCACCAGGGAAGCCCTGGAGAAATATTTATTTAGATGTTTTGCCCATTTTTTGATTGGGTTTTTTGGTTGATATTGAGCTGCATGAGCTGTTTGTATATTTTGGAGATTGATCCCTTGTTGCTCGCTTCGTTTGCAAATATTTTCTCCCATTCTGTGGGTTGTCTTTTCGTTTTGTTTATGGTTTCCTTTGCTGTGCAAAAGCTTTTAAGTTTAATCAGGTCCCATTTGTTTACTTTTGTTTTTATTTTCATTACTCTAGGAGGTGGATCCAAAAAGATATTGCTGTGATTTATGTCAAAGAGTGTTTTCCTCTAAGAGTTTTATAGTATCCAGTCTTACATCTAGGTCTTTAATCCATTTTGAGTTTATTTTTGTGTATGGTGTTAGGGAGTGTTCTAATTACATTTGTTTACATGTAGCTGTCCAGTTTTCCCAGTGCCACTTATTGAAGAGACTGTCTTTTCTCCGTTGTATCTTTTTGCCTCCTTTGTCATAGATTAGGTGACCATAGGTGCATGGGTTTATCTCTGGACTTTCTATCATGTTTCATTGATCTATATTTCTGTTTTTGTGCCAGTACTACACTGTTTTGATTTCTGTAGCTTTGTGGTATAGTCTGAAGTCAGGGAGCCTGATTCCTCCAGCTTCATTTTTCTTTCTCAAGATTGCTTGGGGACGCAGACATAGAGAATGGACTTGAGGACATGGAGAGGAGGAAGGGTAAGCTGGGACGAAGTGAGAGAGTGACACTGACATATATACACTACCATATGTAAAATAGATAGCTAGTGGGAAGCAGCCACATAGCACAGGGAGATCAGCTTGGTGCTTTGTGACCACCTAGAGGGGTGGGATAGGGAGGGTGGGAGGGAGATGTAAGAGGGAGGGGATATGGAGATACATGTATACATATAGCTGGTTCACTTTGTTATACAGCAGAAACTAACACAACAGTGTAAAGCAATTATACTCCAATAAACATGTTAAAATAAAAAAAAAAAGATTGCTTTGGCTATTTGTGGTCTTTTGTGTTTCCATACAAATTGTAAAATTTTTTGTTCTAATTCTGTGAAAAATGCCATTGGTAATTTGATAGGGATTGCATTGAATCTGTAGATTGCTTTGAGTAGTTTAGTCACTTTGACAGTATTGATTATTCCAATCTAAGAACATGGTATATCTCTCCATCTGTTTGTGTCATCTTTGATTTCTTTCATCAGTATCTTATAGTTTTCTGAGTACAGGTCTTTTGTCTCCTTAGGTAGGTTTATTCCTGGGTATTTTATTCTTTTTGATGCCATGGTAAATGGGATTGTTTCCTTGATTTCTCTTACTCATCTTTCGTTGTTAGTATATAGGAATGCAAGAGACTTCTGTGTATTAATTTTGTATCCTGCAGCTTTACCAAATTCATTGTTGTGCTCTAGTAGTTTTCTGGTAGCATCTTTAGAATTTTCTATATACAGTGTCATGTCATCTGCAAATAGTGACAGTTTTACTTCTTTTCCAATTTGGATTCCTTTTATTATTACTTTTTTCTTCTCTGATTACTGTGGTTAGGACTTCCAAAACTATGTTGAGTAAAAGTGGCGAGAGCGGACATCCTTGTCTTGTTCCTGATCTTAGAGGAAATGCTTTCAGTCTTTCACTGTTGAGAAAGACATTTGCTGTGGGTTTGTCATATATGGCCTTTATTATGTTGAGGTAGGTTTACTCTGTGCCCACTTTCTGGAGAGTTTTTATCATAAATGGGTGTTGAGTTTTGTCAAAAGCTTTTTCTGCATCTATTGAGATGATCATATGGTTTTTATTCTTCAATTTGTTGAGGTGGTGTATCACACTGATTGATTTGCTGATATTGAAAAATCCTTGCATCCCTGGGATAAATCCCACTTGATCATGGTGTATGATCCTTTTAATGTGTTGTTGGATTCGGTTTGCTAGTATTCTGTTGAGGATTTTTGTGTCTATGTTCATCAGTGATATTGGCCTGTAATTTCCTTTTTTTGTGATATCTTTGTCTGGTTTTGGTATCAGGGTGATGGTGGCCTCGTAGAATGAGCTTGGGAGTGTTCCTTCCTCTGCGATTTTTTGAAAGAGTTTCAGAAGGGTAGGTGTTAACTCTTCTCTAAATGTTTGATAGCATATGCCTATGAAGCCATCTGGTCCCGGACTTTTGCTTGTTGGAAGAGTTTAATCACAGTTTCAATTTCAGTACTTGTAATTGGTCTGTTCATATTTTCTGCTTCTTCCTGGTTCAGTCTTGGAAGGTTGTGCCTTTCTAAGAATTTGTCCATTTCTTCTCAGTCCATTTTATTGGTGTATACTTGCCTGTAGTAGTCTCTTATGATCCTTTGTATTTCTGCGGTGTCCATTGTAACTTCTCCTTTTTCATTTCTAATTTTATTGATTTGAGTCCTCTTCCTTTTTTTCTTGATGAGTCTGGCTAAAGGTTTATCAATGTTCTTCATCCTCTCAAAGAACCAGCTTTTAGTTTCATTGATCTTTGCTGTTGTTTTCTTCGTCCCTATTTCATTTATTTCTGCTCTGATCTTTATGATTTCTTTCCTTCTACTAACTTAGGGTTTTTTTGTGTGTGTGTGTACACATTTAGTTTTATTGTAACAAAGCAACTTGTACACTTCTAACGTTTAAAACTGAGCATCATCTTTCCTTCCCAGTGAAACAAAAAGAAAAATTTAAAAATAAACAGGAACAAAACTACAATAGAGAATGTCAATTGCAAATAAGATCCTACAGGTTCTGCTGATTCTCCCATTGAGTGGCAGGGCTCAAGTCATCATTAGGAGAGAATTTTATTTTAAAAGTGTCATCTTAAACTGCAGGGATGTCCGTTAAACATCACAATTAAACATGCCAGAGGAGAAGCCATGTTGTCAAAATGCCCACTTAACCCACCCAGACATCTCAAACCCATCCTTTGCTGACCTTCTATAACCCCATTTTTTAAAGTTTTTTTTTTTCTTTTTTTAAACAAGAGAAAGTAGGCAGATACATGTTGGTAAATGCTAACTGTCCATATTCACATAGAGCCACAGTGCAATCTCTGAGCCCAATATACAGAGAAAGGAGGAAAAAAGCTAGAATTCTATGCACTACTACACAGGGGCCTAGCACCCTCCAGCTTCCAGCAGAGCTAAGGGAGCAGAAGGCTTTTCTTTTTTCCCACAGAGCATGGTGGTGTTGATTCCATAAAGTTTTTGTTGAGACAAGAAGGGATAAAAATGAATTTGGAACAGAAAGGCGTAGAGATTCTTTTCCCACTGAATTCTGTTCAAGGTATTTCCCCCCAAAATAAGTTGTGAGCCATGGTATAAAGGAGAAAAGAAACCTCAAAAACAGGGCGACTGAGCACAAGAGGAGGAGAAAAAAAAAAAAAAAGACTGCAACTTGCTCCCAGGGACTGGAGAAAATTAAAAAAGGAAGGTTGGAATCCATCAGTGTTCCATTAGTCATCTTCTCCTTCATCTTCCTTCATCCTTATCCCCTTCTTCATCAATATCTTCCAATCCTTCTTCCTCTTCATCATCATCGTCACCTTCTTCTCCTTCCCTTTCCTCATCATCCATGTCCGGAACCAAGTAGTACTGTAATGGATTTGGCCAAATATCATCTTTGATGACCTCTCCTAACTCATCTGCTCCTGCATCAGAATGATCAGTAAACCAGGTGAAGAAGCTTTCTGGTTCCTTATGCTGTCTCATCCTGCTGGCTTTATTCTGCGTTTGACTTGAACGTTTTGTCGCATCCTTTCCGGATTTCCATTTGATTTCAGTGGACTTTGAAGATGGATCACCAGTCTCATTCCGATGAAGTTCTTTGGCTAGAACTTTATTTTCGAAGTAAGGGTTTTCATCAAAATAATCTATTCTGTAACCTGATTTAATATCTCCAAATTCTGTCACTTCAACTCCTGTCAAATAATGCAGCGCCTCTTCATCCTCCTCCCCAAGCAGTACAGACACTTGTGGATGGTTAACAGATGTTGTTACCCAAAAATGTGGGGTTTTGGCGATCAATTCTGACCTCTTCTGAAGAAATGGTTGGCGGAGTTTGTTATATTTCTGTTCGGCTTTCAAAATCTCCTCACGGGCTTGTTGGTTAAGTCTGTCTATTTTCATTTTGTACTTCATCAGTATGTTCAATTGCTTCTTGCTATTCCTTTTCTTCCTTCGGCAAGTTCGGAGAAGCAGATGTTTCCTCTGGCCTGGAGGCAGGAGTCAGTCTCGGTTTCTTTGGTTTCTTTGCTTGGGGTGGAAGTGAAAACTGGGGTTTGGGGGCCATGCTGGGAGAAAAGCCAAGAATCCACCCAAGGAAAGAGGCTCGTACCAGGAGCTCTGAGAACTTTAACTTTGGGTTTTGTTTGTTCTTCTTTCTCTAGTTGCTTTAGGTGTAAGGCGAGGTTGGAGGTACATGTTTAATAGTAGTTTAAAAAAAAAAAAGCAGCTAACACTTACTGAGTATTTGCTTACTTCTTGCCAGGCACTATATAAAGTACTTTCCATGCATGCGTTGTCTCATTTATTCTTTACGGTAACCCCATGAGATGGGAAATATTTTTATCCATACTTCAGAAATCAAATTAAGTAATTTGCTCAAGGACTCACAGTTAGTAGGCAAGTGAGCCATAATAGCATGTACTGCACGTCTTAAAATTTTACTTCATTTAAGAAATACTGAAAGGTTTTGTATGAAAGTCTGATTTCAGTAGACCATTTTGTTTCAGCTTTGAGGAATTTATATCTTTAGGATTGTTGAGAATCATACAAAGTAAATTATTCAGAGCTACAGAAAATGTTTTGTAGTATATGGTAATATTTCATTTGTTTAATATTGAAAGGGGATAAAGAGTTGTAAATGTTTCCAGATTGGTAAAGTTTACCTCTTGTTGAAGAAACATAGCTTTCAAAGAAATTAACCATTTTAGAATAGTAATTTTTCTGAAAGGTGTGTTCCTTTTTGACCTTGTAAGAAAAAATTTTTCACCCTCTTAAAGACAGTTTTCTGTGTACGATGAATCTGTTCTTTTTTTTTTTTTAAATTTTTTGGCTGCACCCCGTGGCATGTGGGATCTTAGTTCCCCAACCAGGGATCGAACCTGGGCCCCCTGCATTGGTGGCGCAGAATCTTAACCACTGGACTGCTAGGGAAGTCCCTAATGAATCTGTTCTTGATAACTCAGGGCTTTTGTTAGGACCATCAGTTAATTTATTTCACTGTAATGCACTACTTTTTTTCTTTTCCCTTGCTCTAAGTTCTCTTATTGTTTGTGCACACTGCTTCTTATAATTCTTTTATTTAAATAAATGTAACAATTAATATGTAAATCAAGAATTAGATTGGCCTCACCTGTAAAGAAGCATTCAGTTCACCAGATTCTGGGGGGAAAAAAAGAAGATAGTATTCTTATAGCTACCATTAATTGCGTACTTCCAAATTTGGCAGAGATGATTTTCATGTATTATTTCTTTTAATTCTTACAACAACCATATGAATTAGATGTTATTATAGAAAATGAGACTGAGGCTTAGAAAGCCAAGACTCCCTTTGCTACCAGTTATTGAAACTGACAATCAAATTTAGGACTGATTGTTTCTAAAGTAGATTCTTATCTACTATTTCATACTCCTTGCATTTGTTTCCTGATTGTTTCACAGTTCTTGGCTCAGTGTTGAGTATGTACGTGTTCAAAACTAATGTTTGTTTCTTTATCACTTTATTAAAAATTTTTTAATTTTAATGAAGTATAATTAACATGCAGTAAGTTGCACATAAAGTTTTTAATTTAGTGAGTTTTGACATAAGTATACACTTTTGAAACCATCACCATAATCAAGATAAATATTTTCATCACCCCCCCAAAGTTTCCCCTTGTCCCTTGTAATCCATCTTTCCCTCCAATTCCATCCACAGGCAACCACTGTAGGTTAATTTTATATGCATACATATGTATATATATTATATATAATTTTTTATATAACTGGAATCATAAAGCTTGTATTTTTGCTTGGCTTCTTTTACTCAGCATAATGCTTTTGAAGTTCATTGATGTTATTGCATGTGTTGATCTTTTTTTTTTTTTAGTTTTTATTGCTGAGCACTGTTCTGTCGTATGGATTGTTATCCATCTAGTTTGGGGGCTATTTTAAATAAAGCTGCTGTAAACGTCTATGTACAAGTCTTTGGATGTATGTTTTCATTTCTCTTGGGTAAAAATCTGGAATGGAATGGATGGGTCATATGGAGGGTGTTTGTTAAATTTTTTAAGAAAGTGCTGTTAGCTTCCTATTACTGTAACAAATGACCACAAACTTAATGGCTTAAAACAACACATGTTTACTGTCCTACATTTCTGGGGGCCAGAAGTCTGAAATGGATCTCACTAGGCTAAAATCAAGATGTTGGCAAGGCTGTATTTTTTCTGGAGATTCTAGGGGAGAATCCTATTTTCTTGCCTCTTTCCGACGTCTAGAGGCTGTTTATACTCCTTGGTTCATGACCCCCTTTCATCTTCAAAATATAATCATACCGACCTCTCTTTCTGTGTCCCATCGCCTCTGACTCTGACTCTCTTGCCTCCCTCTTTCACTTATAAGGACCTATGTGATTACATTGAGCCCACCTGGATAATGCAGGATAACCTCCCAGTGTCAAAATCTTTGACTCCATCACGTCTGCACAGTCTCTCTTGTCAGGTAAGGCAACATATTCACAGGATAGAAACATCTTTGGGGGGCCCTTCTGCCTACCATACTGCCATACATTTTCCAAAGAGGTTATACCATTTAGTATTAGCACTAGCTGCAGTTGCTCCACATCCTCTCTGATACTTAGTTGAGTGATCTTTTAAATCAATTTAATTAAAAGAATTTTAATTTTCATTTTGAAATAATTTCAAATCTATAAAGAGTTGCAAAACTAGTACAAAGAATACCCCGAATTCTTCACCCAGAGTCCCCAAAGTTCACATTTTATTGATCACAGTACAATTACCAAAATCAGGAAGTGAACATCAGTACAATACTGTTATCTAACCTATAAATCCTGTTCAAATTTTGCCAGTTATCTTTTCTTTTGTTTCCTGGTCCCAGATCCAGGGCAGAGTCCATATAGTCTCCTTTAATTTGGGACGGTTCCTCAGTCTTTCTTTAACTTTCGTGAGTTAGACCAGTATTAAACTGGTATTAGGCCTCCTTTATACTTAGATTATTGAGGACCCCAAAAAGCTTTTGTTTATTTGGGTTATGTTTATTGATATTTACTGTATTAGCAATCAAAACAGATTTTAAAGAATAATTAATTTTAGAAATAATAAACCCATTACATGTTAATATAAATAACACGTCATTTTCTAAAATAATATTTAATAAGAGTAGGATTATTTTACATTTTTGCCAATCTCTTTAATGTCTGACTTCATACAAGACAGCTAGATTCTTATATCCCATTAGCCCCAAGAGCCATGAGAACGTCATGTTATCTTCATGAGAGGGTGAAAGTGAAAAAGGCAAAAAATGTCTCAATATTATCATAAGGGTTATTAGTCTGTTGTTTTCTTGAGGTGGTTTTGTCTGGTTTTGGTATCAGTAATGCTGGCTTCATAGGATGATTAGGAAGTATTCCCTCCTCTTCAATTTTTTGGAAAAGTTTAAGAAAGATTGGTATTAGTTCTTTAAATGTTTGGTAGAATTGACCAGTGAAGCAAATCAAGTCAGGACTTTTATTTGTCAGGAGATTTTTGATTACTGATTCAATCTCCTTACTCTTTATAGGTCTATTTTTCTAGTTCCTCTTTTTTTTTTTTTTAATATAAATTTATTTATTTATTTATGGCTGTGTTGGGTGTTTTGTTGCTGTGCGCAGGCTCTCTGTAGTTGTGGCGAGCGGGGGCTACTCTTTGTTGTGGTGCGTGGGCTTCTCATTGCGGTGGCTTCTCTTGTTGCGGAGCACGGGCTCTAGGCACGCGGGCTTCAGTAGCTGTGGCTCGTGGGCTCTAGAGCACAGGCTCAGTAGTTGTGGCGCATGGGCTTAGTTGCTCTGCATCATGTGGGATTTTCCCGGACCAGGGCTCGAACCTGTGTCCCCTGCATTGGCAGGCGGATTCTTAGCCACTGCGCCACCAGGGAAGTCCCCTTCTATTTCTTCTTGATTTAGTCTTGGTAGATTTTGTGTTTCTAGGAATTTGTGAGCTAATATATGGTCTGTCCTGGAAAATGTCCCATGTGAACTTGAGAAGAATGTGTATGCAGTTGCTTTTGGATGTCCTAGTCTTTAGTGTGTTGCTCCCGGTAGTGGGGAGAAGGATTGGGAGAACAGGATACCAGTCCTTTAAATAAATCCCTTGGAAGTCACTTAGCTGGAGAGGGAGGGCCTTGCAACTGCAGGGGGTTGGGGGGGGTGGGGAGGTAAGGTGCAACAAAAATGGGCACCTGTCTCTTTGCATCTTTGTGATCAGAAGCAATAATCAGTGATCAGGGCATACATAGATCTGTGATATTTGGAAGACAGGGTCTTTTTTTTTGCCCACCCTAGCTCCCACAAGCTGTGTCCAAGCTGTTGTAGGAACCTTGCTCAGCTCACGTCCATGTTGCTGGAGGAAGCTGTGTAGCTGCTACAGTGCTAAGAGTTGAAATTGAAATTAAATGCAACTTATTGTCCAAGCCTTCCCCCCTGGAAGATCCAAGCCTTAAATAGACTCCATAGTTCCAAAATACATCAGATAGAGTCTGCCAGTGCATTTGCTGTCTAGCAGTTATCAACTACTTACTGGACAGTCTCACTTTGACCATATTTCTCACTTTAATGAAACACTGTATCTTAGTATTTTGTATTCTCATGTTTGCGTGTTCATTCATTCATAGAACAGTTTAAGCTAAGGCACTATAACTACCTGTTCTTTGTAGTCACTGTAAGGTCCTCTTGCTTTGGCCGTATTTACTGAATAAACTCAAGGAAGTGTGATAAAACTATATTTGTGACTGAAGAGATTACATTTTTCAAAGTAGTAGATGTCTATTGAACTTCCTTGATTATATCTTTCTCATTTCTGTCTCAAGAGAAAGATTTGTTTTGAGTGTGAATGACTGGGCTGGGAAAAGATGTTGCTAAATCACAAATCCCCTTAGGAGGTAGCTGGAAAAATGTTGTCCCTTATAAAATAGAAGCATGAGAAGAAATAATGACTTCAAGAATAGAACTGTTGAATAAATTTGCAGTGTAGCAAAGCATAAAGTATGTGTTACCATTGAAACCATCTCAAATGACCTACAGTGAAGGAGAAAGAGCATAAGTTAGAGACTTTTTTAAAATCTGAAAAACATGACTAAGTTTCATTTCTAAACTTTGTGTTCATCCATTTACTCTAGAGAGATTTACGACTGGCTCTGTGGCAGTTGAGCAAAATTTGACATTCTGAAGGCGTATTGAAATGTAACATATGTTATATGTTTATTATGAGTGTTTTTTCCTTTTTCTTTTGAATGACATATTGTGACTGCTTGATGATGTAAGAAATTTGAAATCAGGATTTTTAAAAAATTGAAGTATAGTTGATTTACAGTGTTGTGTTAGTTTCAGGTGTACAGCAAAGTGATTCAATTATACACACACACACACACACACACACACACATACACACATATCTGTTCTTTTTCAGATTCTTTTCCATTTTAGGTTATTACAAGATATTGAACATAGCTCCCTGTGCTATACAGTAGGCCTTGTTTATCTGTTTTATATATAGTAGTGTGTATCTGTTAAGCCCAAAGTCCCAGTTTATCCCTACCCCCTTTCCGCTTTGGCAAGCGTAAATTTGTTTTCTCTGTCTGTGAGTCTGTTTCTGTTTTGTAAATAAGTTTATTTCATTCTTTTTTATGGCTGAGTAATAGTCCATTTTATACATAATACCACATCTTCTTTATCCATTCATCTGTTGATGGACATTTAGGTTGCTTCCATGTTTTGGCTGTTGTAACTAGTGCTGCTATGAATATTGGGGTGCATGTATCTTTTTTTTTTTTTTAATTTTATTTATGGCTGTGTTGGGTCTTCGTTTCTCTGCGAGGGCTTTCTCTAGTTGTGGCAAGTGGGGGCCACTCTTCATCGTGGTGCGCGGGCCTCTCACTATCGCGGCCTCTCTTGTTGCGGAGCACAGGCTCCAGACGCGCAGGCTCAGTAATTGTGGCTCACGGGCCTAGTTGCTCCGTAGCACGTGGGATCCTCCCAGACCAGGGCTCGAACCCGTGTCCCCTACATTGGCAGGCAGATTCTCAACCACTGCACCACCAGGGAAGCCCACATGTATCTTTTTTAATTAGAGTTTTTTCCAGATATATGCCCAAGAGTGGGATTGCTGTATCGTATGGCAACTCTATTTTTAGTTTTTTAGGGAACCTCCATACTGTTTTCCATAGTGGCTGCACCAGCTTACATTGGGAAAGTCCTTATTTCCTCTTCATTTATGAAGGATATTTTCACTGGATATAGAATACTGGTTCGGCAGTTTTTTCCTACATTTTAAAGTTGCTACTCCACTATCATCTTGCTTGCACAGTTTCTGACAAGAAGCTTATTATAATCCTTATCCTGTTCCTCTGTATATAATATGTTTTCCCCTCTCTGGCTGCCTTCAAGCTTTTCTCTTTGCCTTTCAGCGATTTGAATTTGATATGTTTCGTTCTTTTTGTTTTTGTTTTTTTGTTATTTATCCTGTTTGATGTCTTTGGACCTTTTTAAGTCTGTAGTTTGGTGTCTTGTTACTAATTTTGGTAAGTTTTTAGCCATTCAGATATTTCTTCTGCTCTGTTCTTTCTTCTCCAGGCATTCTGAGTGTTACACTGTTTGATATTTTCCCACAGTTCTTGGATGTTTTTTTTCTGTTTTATTTTCCTATTCTTTTTCTTCTTTACATTTCAGTTTGAGCAATTTCTATTATCCGATCTTCAAGTTCACTGATTCTTTTTTTAGCTGTTTCAAATCTAGTAATAAGCTTGTCAGAAGCATTTGTTATTTATTACCATGTTTTTTCCACTTGATTTTTTCTTATGATTTCCACGTCTCTGTGAAATTACCTATCTGATCTTGCATGTTGTCTACCTTTTCCATTAGGGTCTTCACCATATTAATCATGTTTTAAATTCCCTGATAATTCTAAAATCTATATCATGTCTGAATCTAGTTCTGATAATTGCTTTGTTTCCTCAAACTGTGTTTTTATTACTGCCTTTGGCATGCTTCATAATTTCTTGTTGAAATGTGACCATTTTGTATAGAACAGGAAATACTGAGGTAAATATCTCATGTGCTTGGAGAACACTGCAAGTTTCCTTCTGCTAGTCCTTTAGGGTGGAATTTGAATTAATCTGTTAGGGGTTGAGCTATGTTTAAACATTATTATTGCTATGGTTACCAGAGTTGACATTTGTTGTTGCCATGGAAACCAGAGACTTCGGATTTCCCTAGTGTCTCTTATCTCCCTGCTTGGCTTTGGGTTTTCCCTTTGTGCTGTTTCACACAGTGAGTTCGTCTTTTGCAGCTATATTCCATTGTTATTTTTACTCAAAGCTTATTAGCCTGGTGGTGGAGGGTGGGGGAAGTTCTGTGGTGGTTTGTTAAACCTCAGATTTTGGCAGGCACTAGAACCTGGGTCTCGGAGCTGTGTCCTTCATAAAACTTTCTACTTCTAGGAGTGGGGTTGTTTCCCTTCTTTGTTTTTCCCCAACTGCTGTGTCTGGGTTAGGTTTTCTAACACCACCACCCCCTTTTTTTAAGGCAAAGTTTTTTTTTTTAAATAGATTTTAACCAATAGTGGTTTATTCTTTATTTGAATTTTCTATTTAAAGCAGCCTTCTCTGCCCCTGTATTTTATTTTATTTTTTTGGCCATACCACAGGATCTTAGTTCCCCAACCAGGGATCCATCCCATGCCCCCTGCAGTGGAAGCATGGAGTCTTAACCACTGGACCACCAGGGAAGCCCTGAAGTTAAAGTTTTTAAAGCCCTTTCCCCCTGTATTAAGATTGTCACTTTAGAGAAATAGTGAAGATTGGGTGTAGTCTCCTTTTCTTTCTTCCAGCTATAGTGAGATTCTACCAGTGTTCTCAGGGTACAGGCCTTGGTGATTTTTTTTTTTTCTTGCAGATTAAACCTTTAATTCCATAGGGAGATAGGGGAAATAGATCTGGGCTGATTGGCATTGGCTGCCAAGCTCCACAGGGGTGGGGGCAGGGATGAGGAACTTTCTTTGCATTCTCTCAGATTCCCCCCCCCCCCGCCCCTGCATTAGAGAGCGTTTTGGGGTTTCTGGAGGAAAAGCCTGTAATAGGGTGGAAACTCTCCTATGATTGCAGCCCCCAGAGACTTTACACTCTCATGCTAGCCCACATTCAGTCTTCAGCAATTTGTCATAATTTGTGGTTTAATCTTCCTGACAGCAATGGGATTCTTTCATGCTCTTGGAGCTATATTTCCTTTAGTTAGAGAGAAAGCTTTCTCTCTTTTAAGGTTTTAGGTGCTTGTCCAGCCGCTGTATTGCTCCATCCCATCTGTATCGCCGACAGGTTGGGTCAGGAGACAGTGTGGGTGGTGGGGAGAATGTGGTTTCATCTACTCTTTCTAAACCTTAGGAATCCACACTGTGGTCAGAGAATAACTTGTGAAACTTGCCTTAGTGCTCAGCATATGGATCAATTTTTGTAAGTGATCTCTTTGTGCTTGATAGAATATTTATTCTGCAGTTACTGGGTGCTGTGTTATATAAATGTCTGTTTAGTTCTAGTTTGTTAACCATGCTATTCAAATCTACATTTATCTCTTTATTTCCTCCTATTTAGGTCATTTATTCTATCAATTACTGAGAGAGATGTTAAAAATTTCCCCATTATGATTATGGATATATTTCACTTCTCCTTATAGTTCTGCTAAGTTGTGCTTTATGTATTTGGAGGCTATGTTATTGCATGCATACAAATTTAAAATTATGTCTTCCTGATGAATTCTACATTTAATCCTATGAATTACTCCTCTGTTAATGCTTTTGCATTATAATCTACTTTGAGTACTATTTTTTTTTTTAGAAATTCACGTTCTTTTATTTATTTATTTATTTATTTAGCACTGTGTTGAGTCTTCGTTTCTGTGCGAGGGCTTTCTCTAGTTGTGGCAAGTGGGGACCACTCTTCATCGCGGTGCGCGGGCCTCTCACCATCGCGGCCTCTCTTGTTGCGGAGCACAGGCTCCAGACGCGCAGGCTCAGTATTGTGGCTCACGGGCCCAGTTGCTCCGTGGCATGTGGGATCTTCCCAGACCAGGGCTCGAACCCATGTGCCCTGCATTGGCAGGCAGATTCTCAACCACTGCGCCACCAGGGAAGCCCTACTTTGAGTACTATTAATAAAGCTAGAGCAGCTTTTGTTTAGTTTATGTTTATGTGACCTTTTCCATACATTTTATTTTAATTGTTCTCTCTATATTTTTTTTTATTAGTTGTTTTGTTTGTTTGTTTTTTTATACTGCAGGTTCTTATTAGGCATCAATTTTATACACATCAGTGTATGCATGTCAATCCCAATCGCCCAATTCAGCACACCACCATCCCCACCCCACCGCAGTTTTCCCCCCTTGGTGTCCATATGTCCATTCTCTACATCTGTGTCTCAACTTCTGCCCTGCAAACCGGCTCATCTGTACCATTTTTCTAGGTTCCACATACATGCATTAATATACGATATTTGTTTTTCTCTTTCTGACTTACTTCACTCTGTATGACAGTCTCTAGATCCATCCACGTCTCAACAAATGACTCAATTTCGTTCCTTTTTATGGCTGAGTAATATTCCATTGTATATATGTACCACATCTTCTTTATCCATTCGTCTGTTGATGGGCATTTAGGTTGCTTCCATGACCTGGCTATTGTAAATAGTGCTGCAATGAACATTCGGGTGCATGTGTCTTTTTGAATTACGGTTTTCTCTGGGTATATGCCCAGTAGTGGGATTGCTGGGTCATATGGTAATTCTATTTTTAGTTTTTTAAGGAACCTCCATATTGTTCTCCATAGTGGCTGTATCAATTTACATTCCCACCAACAGTGCAAGAGGGTTCCCTTTTCTCCACACCCTCTCCAGCATTTGTTGTTTGTAGATTTTCTGATGATGCCCATTCTAACAGGAGTGAGGTGATACCTCATTGTAGTTTTTGATTTGCATTTCTCTAATAATTAGTGATGTTGAGCATCTTTTCATGTGCTTCGTGGCCATCTGTATGTCTTTGGAGAAATGTCTATTTAGGTCTTCTGCCCATTTTTGGATTGGGGTGTTTGTTTCTTTAATATTGAGCTGAATGAGCTGTTTATATATTTTGGAGATTAATCCTTTGTCCGTTGATTCGTTTGCAAATATTTTCTCCCATTCTGAGGGTTGTCTTTTCGTCTTGTTTATGGTTTCCTTTGCTGTGCAAAAGTCTTGAAGTTTCATTAGGTCCCATTTGTTTATTTTTGTTTTTATTTCCATTACTCTAGGAGGTGGATCAAAAAAGATCTTGCTGTGATTTATGTCAAAGAGTGTTCTTCCTATGTTTTCCTCTAAGAGTTTTATAGTGTCCAGTCTTATTTATATTTAGGTCTCTAAATTTTGAGTTTATTTTTGTGTATGGTGTTAGGGAGTATTCTAATTTCATTCTTTTACATGTAGCTGTCCAGTTTTCCCAGCACCACTTATTGAAGAGACTGTCTTTCCTCCATTGTATATCTTTGCCTCCTTTGTCATAGATTAGTTGACCATAGGTGCGTGGGTTAATCTCTGGGCTTTCTATCTTGTTCCATTGATCTATGTTTCTGTTTTTGTGCCAGTACCATATTGTCTTGATTACTGTAGCTTTGTAGTATAGTCTGAAGTCAGGGAGTCTGATTCCTCCAGCTCCATTTTTTTGCCTCAAGACTGCTTTGGCTATTCGGGGTCTTTTGTGTCTCCATACAGATTTTAAGATGATTTGTTCTAGCTCCGTAAAAAATGCCATTGGTAATTTGATAGGGATTGCATTGAATCTGTAGATTGCTTTGGGTAGTATACTCATTTTCACAATGTTGATTCTTCCAATCCAAGAACATGGTATATCTCTCCATCTGTTGGTATCATCTTTAATTTCTTTCATCAGTGTCTTATAGTTTTCTGCATACAGGTCTTTTGTCTCCCTAGGTAGGTTTATTCCTAGGTATTTTATTCTTTTTGTTGCAATGGTAAATGGGAGTGTTTCCATAATTTCTCTTTCAGATTTTTCATCATTAGTGTATAGGAATGCAAGGGATTTCTGTGCATTAATCTTGTATCCTGCAACTTTACCATATTCATTAATTAGCTCTAGCAGTTTTCTGGTGGCAGTTTTAGGATTCTCTATGTATAGTATCATGTCATCCGCAAACAGTGACAGTTTTACTTCTTCTTTTCCAATTTGTATTCCTTTTACTTCTTTTTCTTCTCTGATTGCCACGGCTAGGACTTCCAGAACTATGTTGAATAATAGTGGTGACAGTGGACATCCTTGTCTCGTTCCTGATCTTAGAGGAAATGTTTTCAGTTTTTCACCATTGAGAATGATGTTTGCTGTGGGTTTGTCATATATGGCCTTTATTATGTTGAGGTAGGTTCCCTCTATGCCCACTTTCTGGAGAGTTTTTATCATAAGTGGGTGTTGAATATTATCAAAAGCTTTTTCTGCATCTATTGAGATGATCATATGGTTTTTATTTTTCTATTTGTTAATATGGTGTATCACATTGATTGATTTGCATATATCGAAGGATCCTTGCATCCCTGGGGTAAATCCCACTTGATCGTGGTGTATGATCCTTTTAATGTGTTGTTGGATTCTGTTTGCTAGTATTTTGTTGAGGATTTTTGCATCTGTATTCATCAGTGATATTGGTCTGTAATTTTCTTTCTTTGTAGTGTCTTTGTCTGGTTTTGGTATCAGGGTGATGGTGGCCTCATAGAATGAGTTTGGGAGTGTTCCTTCCTCTGCAGTTTTTTGGAAGAGTTTGAGAAGGATAGGTTTTAGCTCTTCTCTAAATGTTTGATAGAATTCACCTGTGAAGCCATCTGGTCCTGGACTTTTGTTTGTTGGAAGATGTTTAATCACAGTTTCAATTTCATTACTTGTGATTGGTCTGTTCATATTTTCTATTTCTTCCTGGTTCAGTCTTGGAAGGTTATACCTTTCTAAGAATTTGTCCATTTCTTCCAGGTTGTCCATTTTATTGGCATAGAGTTGCCTGTAGTAGTCTCTTAGGATGCTTTGTATTTCTGCGGTGTCTGTTGTAACTTCTCCTTTTTCATTTCTGATTTTATTGATTTGAGTCCTCTCCCTCTTTTTCTTGATGAGTCTGGCTAATGGCTTATCAGTTTTGTTTATCTTCTCAAAGAACCAGCTGTTAGTTTTATTGATCTTTGCTATTGTTTTCTTTGTTTCTATTTCATTTATTTCTGCTCTGATCTTTATGATTTCTTTCCTTCTGCTAACTTTGGGTTTTGTTTGTTCTTCTTTCTCTAGTTTCTTTAGGTGTAAGGTTAGATGGTTTACTTGAGATTTTTCTTGTTTCTTTAGGTAGGCTTGTATAGCTATAAACTTCCCTCTTAGAGCTGCTTTTGCTGCATCCCATAGGTTTTGGGTCGTCGTGTTTTCATTGTCATTTGTCTCTAGGTATTTTTCGATTTCCTCTTTGATTTCTTCAGTGATCTCTTGGTTATTTAGTAACGTATTGTTTAGCCTCCATGTATTTGTCTTTTTTACGTTTTTTTCCCTGTAATTCATTTCTAATCTCATAGCATTGTGGTCAGAAAAGATGCTTGATATGATTTCAATTTTCTTAAATTTACTGAGGCTTGATTTGTGACCCAAGATGTGATCTATCCTGGAGAATGTTCCGTGCGCACTTGAGAAGAACGTGTAATCTGCTGTTTTTGGATGGAATGTCCTATATACATCAAATAAATCTATCTGGTCTATTGTGTCATTTAAAGCTTCTGTTTCCTTATTTATTTTCATTTTGGATGATCTGTCCATTGGTGTAAGTGAGGTGTTAAAGTCCCCCACTATGATTGTGTTACTGTCAATTTCCTCTTTTATAGCCGTTAGCAGTTGCCTTATGTATTGAGGTGCTCCTATGTTGGGTGCATATATATTTATAATTGTTATATCTTCTTCTTGGATTGATCCCTTGATCATTATGTAGTGTCCTTCCTTGTCTCTTGTAACATTCTTTATTTTAAAGTCTATCTTATCTGATATGAGTATAGCTACTCCAGCTTTCTTTTGATTTCCATTTGCATGGAATATCTTTTTCCATCCCCTCACTTTCAGTCTGTATGTGTCCCTAGGTCTAAAGTGGGTCTCTTGTAGACAGCATATAGATGGGTCTTGTTTTTGTATCCATTCAGCCAGTCTATGTCTTTTGGTTGGGGCATTTAATCCATTCACGTTTAAGGTAATTATCGATATGTATGTTCCTATGACCATTTTCTTAATTGTTTTGGGTTTGTTTTTGTAGGTCCTTTTCTTCTCTTGTGTTTCCCACTTAGAGAAGTTCCTTTAGCATTTGTTGTAGAGCTGGTTTGGTGGTGCTGAATTCTCTTAGCTTTTGCCTGTCTGTAAAGCTTTTGATTTCTCCATGGAATCTGAATGAGATCCTTGCCGGGTAGAGTAATCTTGGTTGTAGGTTCTTCCCTTTCATCACTTTAAGTATATCATGCCACTCCCTTCTGGCTTGCAGAGTTTCTGCTGAGAAATCAGCTGTTAACCTTATGGGAGTTCCCTTGTATGTTATTTGTCGTTTTTCCCTTGATGCTTTCAATAATTTTTCTTTGTCTTTAATTTTTGCCACTTTGATTACTATGTGTCTCGGCGTGTTTCTCCTTGGGTTTATCCTGTATGGGACTCTCTGCGCTTCCTGGCCTTGGGTGGCTATTTCCTTTCCCATGTTAGGAAAGTTTTCGACTATAATCTTTTCAAATATTTTCTCTGGTCCTTTCTGTCTCTCTTCACCTTCTGGGACCCCTATAATGCGAATGTTGTTGTGTTTAATGTTGTCCCAGAGGTCTCTTAGGCTGTCTTCATTTCTTTTCATTCTTTTTTCTTTAGTCTGTTCTGCAGCAGTGAATTCCACCATTCTGTCTTCCAGGTCACTTATCCATTCTTCTGCCTCAGTTATTCTGCTATTGATTCCCTCTAGTGTAGTTTTCATTTCAGTTATTGTATTGGTCATCTCTGTTTGTTTGTTCTTTAATTCTTTTAGGTCTTTGTTAATCATTTCTTGCATTTTCTCAATCTTTGCCTCCATTCTTATTCCGAGGTCCTGGATCATCTTCACTATCATTATTCTGAATTCTTTTTCTGGAAGGTTGCCTATCTCCATTTAGTTGTTTTTCTGGGGTTTTTTCTTGTTCCTTCATCTGGTACATAGCCCTCTGCCTTTTCATCTTGTCTATCTTTCTGTAACTGTGGTTTTTTCTATTCTCTATATTTTTGGTGTGATTCTTTTAGACATCATAAGACTGAAAAATTTTTTTTTTTCGGCCATGCTGCGCAGCTTGTGGGATCTTAGTTCCTAGACCAGGGATTGAACCTGGACCACTGCAGTGAAAGCACCGAGTCCTAACCATTGGACCACCTGGGAATTCCCTGTTTTTTATTTAGTATGATGATTTTTTTCTTTTGGTCCACTTAACATTTAATGTAATTACTGGACTATTTGGGTTTACGTTTGACATCTTATATTTTGCGTTTTATATGTTCTACTTATCTGTGATCTTGCTTTCCCTCCTTTTTGCACTTATTTGGGTATTTTAATTCTGCTATTCCTTTCTATTAGCCTAGCAGTTATATACTCTTCTACTATTTTTAAATGTTTACCCTAGAGATTAAAACATGTAAACATGTATTTACTTTCTTTTTTCAAATATGTAAGTTTATTTTTTCTCAACATAATAATAGTCATAAAGTACAAAATTCAAAAGGTAGAAAAAGTTTAAAGATGGAAAGTCCTCCATTCACATCTGCCCACCAGCCGCTTAGTTCTCCAGATGACTCAGAAATAAGTATCCACCAGTACAGGCATCTGGCCTCTTCACTAGCCCCCAAACGTATACTGTATTTACTGATCTGTGCTGTGTTTACTGCTCTCTAGCTGGGAATCTTGGCCTATATCTTCCTGCTTATTCATCCATCTTCTCATCCTTCATTAAAGCTTCTTTCTCCTTCTTGAAGCTTTTCTGAACAAATCTAATCTAATTGATCTTCTGCTTCTGATGGTAATCACAGTTTTCCTCCCACAATTTAGCACTTAATTATGTTGTTTTGTGCTGTTTTCCTCAAGTTGCAAGTATGTAAATCCTAACTTTCCATCCTAGATTGTGAGTTCCTTGAGGGTAAGATAGGATATGTTATTTGGTCTGTATAATGCTGAGCACAAAGCAGATGCCCCCCAAATATGTGCCTAAGTAAATTGCTTCTCTGGTAATGGCTGTCAGAAACTTGTTTTCCACGAAATTTTCAATTTTGGTGCATCTTGAGCCTCAATTGTTCACGGTAGATATAGTTTTTAAGAGTTGCTTTTAAATATAAAATTGCAGATAGACAATTGGAAGCTACTTGAAAAATATTTGCTTATAAAATTGTGCTGTTTTTCATGTATGTACTTGTTTTGCATTTCATGTTACTTTAAGATCAGTATTAATGGAATATCCATTCCTAATTCAGTACCATAGTGTAAAAATATTCATTGCTATTTATAAAACATGCCACTTTCTTTTTTAAGTATTGACAAGTTTCTTTTTTTCCAAGGTATTTTTCCTTGTTTACAGTTTTTTATTATACCTTTGCAAAATTAGAAAATACTAAAAAACACTAGAAAAAATTACCCTACTCCCACCAGTGAGAGATAAATGTTAACATTTTGTTATGTGTATACTTAGTTTTTTTCTTTGTTTGTGTAGATGTTTCCCTCTTGTAAGTTTCTCACTTTGTAATTCTTAATGTTTGCTTTTCAGCTTTTCCTAAAAGGATTCCAGAACACCTTAGCAGTGCTTGAGGAAGAGTGATAAAGGCAAGTATCCAACTCTTTATCATCAGTGAAATAACTTGGTTCATAGCCAAACCAGAAAGCTTTGGTCACCGTACCTATCACAAAAACTAAAACGTTGGGAAGAAAAACTTAAAGGAAAAAAAGAAAGATAATTCATATATAATTTGGAATTTTTTTGCAAAACTGTTGTAGAAAAATTGTTAAAAATTCTGAGAATTTAACAGAGTTATCTGAAATACCTGGTTTGTTGGTGGCTACCAGTTTTCCTCCTCTTTTTTCCCCACTTTTCACCCCTTCCCCTGCCCCCTTTCTCCCATGTCCTTTTGTTCCCTTTGCTCTTTACCCATTTCCTCTGGCTTACTTAAAAGAACTTTACTTTTCAGAGAAGCTGAATGAATAAAAGAGAAGCTAACATTTCCTTCTTACGGAAGCACACTTAGCTTTACTGTTGTACTTGTTTGTGTTAAACCAGAGACCTCAATATGGTTATTTGGGAAATTTTATAAACTGAGCAACAGTTATTATTGATTTGAATTTTACTGCTGTCTTACAGAAGAAAATAGGGGAGTCCTAAAAAACTTCCACATTATTGAATTCCTTTAGTGCTTGCTTTTCTTACTGTCACAAGTTTTATGTAATTAATTATTATAGCATTACTGTCTTTGGTATTTTTGGCATAGCATTTGACCTTCCTTAATATTTGTCACAAATTGAAAGGTGGCCTTAAAGATTTTTTCTTGGCCTACAGAAAGTTTTACCAAGTTTCACAGTATTTGACAAGAAATATTTCTTTCTTTCTTTTTCTTTTTCGGACAAGAGATATTTCTTGTTTGTGTTGATATCACAGCAATAATGCAGATGATAGGTACAAGTACCAGATTACATTTTATAGTCAGTGCAACAGGTTGTTTTTCAAAATTCTTATCTAACAACTTGATGTTTAAAGCTCAATTTAGGTTTCTTTAGTGTTCCATGTTAGGTAAGCTTCTGTTAGTATCATTAACATATGTTTTACCTTTAGAAATCCCAGAATTTATTACTCTTCTACTAGGTAATCTTTGCAGCTGTGTCGATATCCTGTGCAAACTTTGGCTTGGAAATTAACACTTTATTTCTAGGTTTTCCTAGGAATGCTGGCATTTCCTTGTAATTGATCATTTTGAATTGTTTGAAAATAAATAATGTAGACATGCTAGTGAAATCTCAAATGAAGTTACTGACATTTAAAATGTACCAGATTCTCCATTTTTTTATAAATACGAAGCAGGTGACCACCTGATTAGTTTATAACACTGCCTAATGAAACTGATTTGCTGAGTAATAAATTCCTGATATGTTTATATGTGAGACAAGTGGGTCATTTGGTTTTCCAGCTTACCTTCGCACCATTCCTCTCTTTATGGTATCTCTTATTCTCATGGGAGAAACTTATTTTACATATTTACTTTCAAAATCAACCAAAAAAAAAAATCAGTTGTATTATTTAGCTAATGCAATACAAATAAGAAAAAAAGTAAATTACTTCCTCATTATCAGCCTGCTGCTTTCACAGTGCAAGAAGAGATTACTTGATATACACTGTTACTGGATTATCTTGGTTACATAGCCCTTTTTCTCTGAGAAGCTTAATGCTTTGCAGAGTGAAAATAATTCAATAACTATTAGTCTGTGCTACAAACTCCTGAGAGAGGATGAGGATAATTAAATACATACACTATTGGCAACATTTTTGCCCACAAGGAGCCCCAGAAAACTCCAGTACAAACCAAGACAGTTGTTAATCTAGTAAGGATTAAGGGCTTCTTTCTTGGCTCTTGAAAAGGGAAAAGGAAAAATAAAGCAATACACAGCCAGGAAAAGGGTAGGAGGCCCCAGTGGTGTGGCAAGATTTCGGTGTGGCCACAAAGAATTTGAGTGAAAAGCAGTGAAATTTCCCATTCTCATGGCTCCTACTCATTTGCTTAGTTTGGGAGCAAAGAATTTTGTGGTATTTAGACAGTAGGAAGGTACTGGTGAGAGACAAAGGTCTTTAACCCTGTCAACACAGTTTACTCTCCTGAGTCATGAAGAGGTTAGGAGATGGGAAAATAAGCATGAAAGAATATGGTCAGCAGAGCCACAATGACAATGTCCATATACATGGTGAGAAGGTCTTCTGAGAGTAGTTACCAGGAAGAAAGGTCTAGTGGGTTTGCATTCCTGTCCCTTTGAACTCTAGTAGCCTGGAGGTCACAGTGAACTCTTAAATCCAGCTAATTTATGTCTTTTAGATTGCTACTTGGTGGCCAGGGGTCTGCATATCCCCAGAACATGACCGCCTTAGGAGCTTCACTAGTAGTGACTTAGACTGTTCAAAGTACTTGGTGTAGTGTATGGAGTTTTAAAGCTGTTTGAACGAAAGTCTGAGGTAAAATATGGAAATAAAGACCTTCCTACACCATATTTTGCCCTCCCTAGCAGGTTCTGTACATTAATACAATTTTGTTTTATATATTTGCAGAAACTCAATTAAAAAAAAACACACTTTCTATTATGAAAAATCTCATCCTTATTACCATCCCCTCCTTTTTTTTGGCATGTGATCTCTGTAACCATGGCAGTTGTGCTGACCTTGCATCTCTTAGTTTCAACTTCCTTTTAATTTCCTGCATTTAATATTGGTATGTGGTTGCTATTTGACCTTTCTTTTTCTCTACTTTCAGTCATACCCAGTTACTGTGTCACTTCTTTGCTTTTGAGTTTTTGTGAATACAGTTGTCCCTTGGTATCCTTGGAGGATTGGTTCCCGGACCCCTGCAAATACAGATATCCTCAGATGCTCAAGTCCTTTATATAAAATGACATAGTATTTGCATATAACTATGCACATCCTCCCATATACTTTAAATCATCTTTAGAGTATTTATAATACCTAATACTATGTAAATGCTATGAAAATAGTTATAGATACAATGTAAATGCTATGTAAATAGTTGCTGGGCACATGGCAAATTCAGGTTCTGCTTTTTGGAACATTCTGGAACTCCCCCACCCCCAATATTTTCCATCTGAGGTTGGTTAAATCTGCAGATGTGGAACCTGTGGATATGGAGGACTGACTGTGTATGAGAAGCCTCTGTCAGGGTTGACACTGTTCAAAGAAAGGGATTTCTTTGAGTCTCTTTTCTTGATAGCTGGTACTGAGCAAAGCTTTAGTCTCTCTGAAGACAGATTCTCTCTGGATCATTCACTCATATGGTGCCAAAAGATCATTTGGGCTTCAGCAGAGAATTCAACTTATAAGATTTTAATTTCCATTTTCTTCTCAAAAGTGCAAACCTGTAACTTCTAGTTGCCAGTGACCTTGATGAGTATGAAAGTTAACCAGAAATTCCTCTTTTCCATTAAAATCCACGTACAGTTAGGTTGGAATATTCACTTCTCACTATTATTCTTTGAATTTACTCTACTGAGCTTCAGCATACAGATAATTAACTGTGGTTATGAATGAGAGGAATAATTTAAATTGCCTCAGCAAGGCTGTATATATTGAATGCTCTGTGCTCTGTTCTCTCTTATTCCCCAAGTAATGGCTGTTCTCTCAAATATTATGGTTTCCATTCCAAGATGACTCCTCTAGTATTCAGTTCTTCTTCATATTGAAACTTGTAGGGATTTTTTAAAACGTTGCTCTTTTCATTTCCCGTGTACTTGTTTCTGAGCTTTTTCTCCTATTCTAGAAAATAATCATTACCCACTATCTGGAAAACTATCTTTTAATCTTCTGATTAAAGATTGTTTAATGATAATGCCTAGTTGTTTGGCTAGTGGCATGTTTTTCTTTGTTTTAACCCTGGAGTTTCTGCATGGATTTATAATATGAGGTTCTTTTTTTTTTTTTTTTTTTTTTTTAACATTAGATAGGCATGAAGCCTTCGTCTCAAAGCTGCATGTGTAGTTACTGTTGAAGCAATGCCTACCTAATTTGACAGTCTTGGTGTGTTTAAAAATTTTTGAGTTTGCAAATAATCGTATTAAGTCTACTGATGGAGCCTTCGGGCAGTGAACAGTTATTTGAGGACCCTGATCCTGGAGGCAAATCCCAAGATGCAGAGGCCAGAAAGCAGACAGAATCAGAACAAAAGTTGTCTAAAATGACCCACAATGCTTTGGAGAACATTAATGTGATTGGCCAAGGCTTGAAGCATCTCTTCCAGCACCAGCGCAGGAGGTCATCAGTGTCTCCACATGATGTGCAACAAATTCAGGCAGATCCAGAACCCGAAATGGATCTGGAAGGCCAGAACGCGTGTGCTGAGATTGATGGTGTCCCCACCCACCCCACAGCTCTGAATCGTGTCCTGCAGCAGATCCGAGTGCCACCCAAGATGAAGAGAGGGACGAGCTTGCATAGTAGGCGGGGCAAGCCAGAGGCCCCAAAGGGAAGTCCCCAAATCAACAGGAAGTCTGGCCAGGAGATGGCAACTGTTATGCAGTCCGGCCGACCCAGATCTTCATCCACTACTGATGCTCCTACCAGCTCCACTGTGATGGAAATAGCTTGTGCTGCTGCTGCTGCTGCTGCGTGTCTGCCAGGGGATGAGGCATCCGCAGAACGGGTAAGTCTGTTAGATTATCTGTTAACTTATTGTTCTTTGTATCTAGGACTCTGCAAACTTTGCTTTGGTGACTAAAAACAGGTATCTCATCAAGTACCTCGAAGTTGTGGCAAAAGATAGTTTCCATTTTCATTAAATAAGTGAGTTGAATAATAATCATTATAGCTAATAATGAATGCTTATAATTATATTCCTATTTGCTTCCTAACATATTGCTGTATTTTATTTATTTTATCCTTTTGCTAAAACCTTCAGTATACTTCATGTGCTCTTCATGTATTATATTAAAAGGCTCAGTTTTATGGCAGAGCAATAAAGATGCTTTGTTTGTTCTTGTTGCTTTAGTTTTACACATGAACTGGCTTTCTTAATATTAGTGAAGATAATGAATAAAGTTCTGGTATCTGGGTTTGTGCTTAGCATGGGAATATACTAAATTGCTTATAATTTCATTACACACTGTACCACATTATCAGCATTCAGTATACATTTTGCTTTCTACAGTAGAACGTATGCATTCTTATCATTTACACTTTTTTTTAAAATTTTTTAATTTTTTTTTTTATACAGCAGGTTCTTATTAGTCATCAATTTTATACACATCAGTGTATACATGTCAATCCCAATCACCCAATTCATCACACGACCATCCCCACCCCCCCTGCAGCTTTCCCCGCTTGGTGTCCATACGTTTGTCTCTACATCTGTGTCTCAGCTTCTGCCCTGCAAACCGGTTCATCTGTACCATTTTTCTAGGTTCCACCTACATGCGTTAATATACGATATTTGTTTTTCTCTTTCTGACTTACTTCACTCTGTATGACAGTCTCTAGATCCATCCACGTCTCAACAAATGACCCAATTTCATTCCTTTTTATGGCTGAGTAATATTCCATTGTATATATGTACCACAGCTTTATCCATTCATCTGTCGATGGGCATTTAGGTTGCTTCCATGACCTGGCTATTGTAAATAGTGCTGCAGTGAACATTGGGGTGCATGTGTCTTTTTGAATTATGGTTTTCTCTGGGTACATGCCCAGTAGTGGGATTGCTGGGTCATATGGTAGTTCTATTTTTAGTTTTTTAAAGAACCTCCATACTGTTCTGCATAGTGGCTGTATTAAGTTACATTCCCACCAACAGTGCAAGAGGGTTCCCTTTTATCCACATGCTCTCCAGCATTTGTTGTTTGTAGATTTTCTGATGATGCCCATTCTAACTGGTGTGAGGTGATATCTCATTGTAGTTTTGATTTGCATTTCTCTAATAATTAGTGATGTTGAGCAGCTTTTCATGTGCTTCTTGGCCATCTGTATGTCTTCTTTGGAGAAATGTCTATTAAGGTCTTCTGCCCATTTTTGGATTGGGTTGTTTGTTTTTTTAATATTGAGCTTCATGAGCTGTTTATATATTTTGGAGATTAGTCCTTTGTCTGTTGATTTGTTTCCAAATATTTTCTCCCATTCTGAGGGTTGTCTTTTTGTCTTGTTTATGTTTTCCTTTGCTGTGCAAAAGCTTTGAAGTTTCATTAGGTCCCATTTGTTTATTTTTGTTTTTATTTCCATTACTCTAGGAGTTGGATCAAAAAAGATCTTGCTGTGATTTATGTCAAAGAGTGTTCTTCCTATGTTTTCCTCTAAGAGTTTTATAGTGTCCGGTCTTACATTTAGGTCTCTAATCCATTTTGAGTTTATTTTTGTGTATGGTGTTAGGGCATGTTCTAATTTCATTCTTTTACATGTAGCTGTCCAGTTTTCCCAGCACCACTTATTGAAGAGACTGTCTTTTCTCCATTGTATCTCCTTGCCTCCTTTGTCATAGATTTGTTGACCATAGGTGTGTGTGGGTTTATCTCTGGGCTTTCTATCCTGTTCCATTGATCTATATATCTGTTTTTGTGCCAGTACCATATTGTATTGATTACTGTAGCTTTATACTATAGTCTGAAGTCAGGGAGTCTGATTCTTCCAGCTCCGTTTTTTTCCCTCAAGACTTCTTTGGCTATTCAGGGTCTTTTGTGTCTCCATACAAATTTTAAGATTTTTTGTTCTAGTTCTGTAAAAAATGCCAATGGTAATTTGATAGGGATTGCATTGAATCTGTAGATTGCTTTGGGTAGTATACTCATTTTCACAATGTTGATTCTTCCAATCCAAGAACATGGTATATCTCTCCATCTGTTGGTATCATCTTTAATTTCTTTCATCAGTGTCTTATAGTTTTCTGCAGAGAGGTCTTCTGTCTCCCTAGGTAGGTTTATTCCTAGGTATTTTATTCTTTTTGTTGCAGTGGTAAATGGGAGTGTTTCGTTAATTTCTCTTTCAGATTTTTCATCATTAGTGTATAGGAATGCAAGAGATTTCTGTGCATTAATTTTGTATCCTGCAACTTTACCAAATTCATTGATTAGCTCTAGTAGTTTTCTGGTGGCATTTTTCAGATTCTCTATGTATAGTATCGTGTCATCTGCAAACAGTGACAGTTTTACTTCTTCTTTTCCAATTTGCATTCCTTTTATTTTTTCTTCTCTGATTGCCGTGGCTAGGACTTCCAAAACTATGTTGAATAATAGTGGTGAGAGTGGACATCCTTGTCTTGTTCCTGATCTTAGAGGAAATGCTTTCACTTTTTCACTGTTGAGAAAGACATTTACTGTGGGTTTGTCATATATGGCCTTTATTATGTTGAGGTAGGTTCCCTCTATGCCCACTTTCTGGAGAGTTTTTATCATAAGTGGGTGTTGAATATTATCAAAAGCTTTTTCTGCATCTATTGAGATGATCATATGGTTTTTATTCTTCAATTTGTTATTATGGTGTATCACATTGATTGATTTGCATATATTGAAGAATCCTTGCATCCCTGGGATAAATCCCACTTGATCATGGTGTATGATCCTTTTAATGTGTTGTTGGATTCTGTTTGCTAGTATTTTGTTGAGGATTTTTGCATCTGTATTCATCAGTGATATTGGTCTGTAATTTTCTTTTTTTGTGATATCTTTGTCTGGTTTTGGTATCAGGGTGATGGTGGCCTCATAGAATGAGTTTGGGAGTGTTCCTTCCTCTGCAATTTTTGGAAGAGTTTGAGAAGATTGGGTGGTAGCTCTTCTCTAAATGTTTGATAGAATTCACCTGTGAAGCCATCTGGTCCTGGACTTTTGTTTGTTGGAAGATGTTTAATCACAGTTTCAATTTCATTACTTGTGATTGCTCTGTTCATATTTTCTGTTTCTTCCTGGTTCAGTCTTGGAATGTTATACCTTTCTAAGAATTTGTCCATTTCTTCCAGGTTGTCCATTTTATTGGCATAGAGTTGCTTGTAGTAGTCTCTTAGGATGCTTTGTATTTCTGCTGTGTGTTGTAACTTCTCCTTTTTCATTTCTAATTTTATTGATTTGAGTCCTCTCCCTCTTTTTCTTGAGTCTGGCTAATGGTTTATCAATTTTGTTTATCTTCTCAAAGAACCAGCTTTTAGTTTTATTGATCTTTGCTATTGTTTTCTTTGTTTCTATTTCATTTATTTTTACTCTGATTTTTATGATTTCTTTCCTTCTGCTAACTGTGGGTTTTGTTTGTTCTTCTTTCTCTAGTTCCTTTAGGTGTAAGGTTAGATTGTTTATTTGAGATTTTTCTTGTTTCTTGAGGTAGGCTTGTATAGCTGTAAACTTCCCTCTTAGAAGTGCTTTTGCTGCATCCCATAGGTTTTGGATCATCGTGTTTTCATTGTCATTTGTCTCTAGATATTTTTTGATTTCCTCTTTGATTTCTTCAGTGATCTCTTGGTTATTTAGTAATGTACTGTTTAGCCTGCATGTGTTTGTGTTTTTTATGTTTTTTTCCCTGTAATTCATTTCTAATCTCATAGTGTTATCATCAGAAAAGATGCTTGATATGATTTCAGTTTTCTTAAATTTACTGAGGCTTGATTTGTGACCCAAGATGTGTTCGATCCTGGAGAATGTTCCGTGCGCACTTGAGAGGAAAGTGTAATCTGCTGTTTTTGGATGGAATGTCCTATAAATATCAATTAAATCTATCTGGTCTGTTGTGTCATTTAAAGCTTCTGTCTCCTTATTTATTTTCATTTTGGATGATCTGTCCATTGGTGTAAGTGAGGTGTTAAAGTCCCCCACTGTTACTGTGTTACTGTCGATTTCCTCTTTATAGCTGTTAGCAGCTGCCCTGTGTATTGAGGTGCTCCTGTGTTGGGTGTATATATATTTATAATTGTTATATCTTCTTCTTGGATTGATCCCCTGATCATTATGTAGTGTCCATCCTTGTCTCTTGTAACATTCTTTATTTTAAAGTCTATTTTATCTGATATGAGTATTGCTACTCCAGCTTTGTTTTGACTTCCATTTGCATGGAATATCTTTTTCCATCCCCTCACTTTCAGTCTGTATGTGTCCCTAGGTGAAGTGGGTCTCTTGTAGACTGCATATAGATGGGTCTTGTTTTTGTATCCATTCAGCAAGCCTGTATCTTTTGGTTGGAGCATTTAATTCATTCACGTTTAAGGTAATTATTTATTTTTTATTTTTTTAATTAAATTTATTTATTTATTTATGGCTGTGTTGGGTCTTTGTTTCTGTGCGAGGGCTTTCTCCAGTTGCGGCAAGCGGGGGCCACTCTTCATCGCGGTGCGTGGGCCTCTCACTGTCGCAGCCTCTCTTGTTGCGGAGCACAGGCTCCAGACGCACAGGCTCAGCAATTGTGGCTCACGGGCCTAGTTGCTCCGCGGCATGTGGGATCTTCCCAGACCAGGGCTCGAACCCGTGTCCCCTGCATTGGCAGGCGGATTCTCAACCACTGCGCCACCAGGGAGGCCCTAAGGTAATTATTGATACGTATGTTCGTATGACCATTTTCTTAATTGTTTTGGGTTTGTTTTTGTAGGTCCTTTTCTTCTCTTGTGTTTCCCACTTAGAGAAGTTCCTTTAGCATTTGTTGTAGAGCTGGTTTGGTGGTGCTGAATTCTCTTAGCTTTTGCTTGTCTGTAAAGCTTTTGATTTCTCCATGGAATCTGAATGAGATCCTTGCCGGGTAGAGTAATCTTGGTTGTAGGTTCTTCCCTTTCATCACTTTAAGTATATCATGCCACTCCCTTCTGGCATGTAGAGTTTCTGCTGAGAAATCAGCTGTTAACCTTATGGGAGTTCCCTTGTATGTTATTTGTCGTTTTTCCCTTGCTGCTTTCAGTAATTTTTCTTTGTCTTTAATGTTTGCCACTTTGATTACTATGTGTCTCGGCATGTTTCTCCTTGGGTTTATCCTGTATGGGACTTGCTGTGCTTCCTGGCCTTGGGTGGCTATTTCCTTTCCCATGTTAGGGAAGTTTTCGACTATAATCTCTTCAAATACTTTCTCTGGTCCTTTCTCTCTCTCTTCTCCTTCTGGGACCCCTATAATGCGAATGTTGTTGTGTTTAATGTTGTCCCAGAGGTCTCTTAGGCTGTCTTCATTTCTTTTCATTCTTTTTTCTTTATTCTGTTCCACAGCAATGAATTCCGCCATTCTGTCTTGCAGGTCACTTATCCGTTCTTCTGCCTCAGTTATTCTGCTATTGATTCCTTCTAGTATAGTTTTCATTTCAGTATTATATTGTTCATCTCTGTTTGTTTGTGCTTTAATTCTTCTAGGTCTTTGTTAAACATTTCTTGCATCTTCTCGATCTTTGCCTCCATTCTTTTTCTTAGGTCCTGGATCATCTTCACTATCATTATTCTGAATTCTTTTTCTGGAAGGTTGCCTATCTCCACTTCATTTAGTTGTTTTACTGGGGTTTTATCTTGTTCCTTCATTTGGTACATAGCCCTCTGCCTTTTCATCTTGTCTATCTTTCTGTGAATGTGGTTTTTGTTCCACAGGCTGCGGGATTGTAGTTCTTCTTGCTTCTGCTCTCTGCCCTCTGATGGATGAGGCTATCTAAGAGGCTTGTGTAAGTTTCTTGATGGGAGGGACTCTTATCATTTATTCTTAATGAATAGTTTTTTTTGGTCTGCCTGGAAGGAGAGCTAAGCATAACAAATTTAGGGGGAACTCCATTCATATAACTCTAACTTCATCTCTCAGTTATGGTTAATTGAGGCACTAACCTCAAACTGTTTCAAACTAGGTTTTGAAAACTCAGATACATGTAGCTAGGTACGTAGTGACAATGAGTGAACTCAAGTGTTAGAGGCTTGGATGGACTGAAGAAAGAATATGTGCTCTGTCTATGGGACTTCCCTGGTGGCTCAGTGGTTGAGAATCTGCCTGCCAATGCAGGGGACACAGGTTCGAGCCCTGGTCCGGAAAGATCCCACATGCCGCGGAGCAGCTAAGCCCGTGTGCCACAGCTACTGAGCCTGTGCTCTAGAGCCGAGTCACAACTACTGAGCCCATGTGCTACAACTACTGAAGCCCGTGCACCTAGAGCCTGTGCTCCCCAACAAGAGAAGCCACTGCAATGAGAAGCCCACGCTCCGGAACAAAGAGAAGCCCCCGCTCGCCAGAACTAGAGAAAGCCCACATGCAGCAACGAAGACCCAACGCAGCCAAAAAAAAAAAAAAAAAAAAGAGTGTGTGCCCTGTCTAAAGGGACAGTGTCTTCTTAGCTTTAGCTGATTGTTTTAATTTAGGACTGTGAGCCCAGTCTTGCCAGGGCTTCTGAATTTTCAAGAGAGCTAGAAAGTTAAATGAATAATCTCTTGATTTTTAACGTACTGTGCAAGCCAAAACAGAACACATTTGTGGGTGAGGTCTGTCCCTTAGTGTCACCATCTTGCTATCTTTTGGCTTTACTTTTATGTATTCCTTAGGGCTTTTATCATAGTAAATCACTTTTCATTCTGTGTCTGCTTCTGGCACCAGTCAGTTTATTTTATAGCCTAGAAATCTAAATATTGAGTCTAGGACCTTTAAACCTCTCCTATCTAAAGAAGACACTGTGGGCTTCCCTGGTGACACAGTGGTTAAGAATCCGCCTGCCAATGCAGGGCACACAGGTTCGAGCCCTGGTCCAGGAAGATCCCACATGCTGCAGAGCAACTAAGCTTGTGCGCCATAACTACTGAGCCTTTGCTCTAGAACCCGCGAGCCACAACTGCTGAGCCCGTGTGCCGCAACTACTGAAGCCCACACGCCTAGAGCCCATGCTCCGCAACAAGAGAAGCCACGACAGTGAGAAGCCTGTGAGCCACAACAACTGAGCTCGTGTGGCGCAACTACTGAAGCCCACATGCCTAGAGCCATGCTCTGCAGCAAGAGAAGCCACCGCAATGAGAAGCCCGCGCACCACAACGAAGAGCAGCCCCCACTCTCCGCAGCTAGAGAAAGCCTGCACGTAGCAATGAAGACCCAACAAGCCAAAAATAAATAAGTAAAATAAATTTAATAAATAAATAAATAAAGTAAAAAAGACACTAAATGGAAACAAGCAGATAGTGGACAGTAAATCTCTTTAAGAAGTTAAACGTGTCAGAAAAGCAGATCCACCAGAATAACAGAATCATCAGAATAATGATTCACTTCATTAAAATTAAAAGTATAAATGAGGAAAAATAGCATATATTTATGCTATAATTCAAGTAAAAAGGACATTTGATCATTAATTATGCAATCTACTTGGCAATACAAACTAACAATATAATTGTATAATTTGTCTTAATCTGTACCATAGAACATTAAGAAATTTATTGGTAGTGATTCTAGGATTACAGACTTTTATGTTATAATGAAAGAGCATAAGTAAAGCTTATTGTATGCATTTATATTGTTTTGAAAACTTCATAGAAACAAAGCCAAGGGAGAATCTTTTTTCATAAAATTGTTTTTTTTAATGTTCTTTGTCAACTTTACTGACATATACTTCAATAAAACCCAGTAATTTTAAGTGTGCAGTTTGATTAGTTTTGAGAAATTAATAGCCATGTAACAGCAATCATGGTATAGAACATCTCCATCACCCCAGGATGATTTCTTATGCTCCTTTGCTGTAAGTCCTCTGTTCTCTAACCAACCGTTGGCCCCTGGCAACCACTGATTTGCTTTCTATCACTATTGTTTTGCCTTTTCTAGAATTTAATGTAAATGGGATCATACAGTACATAGTCTTTTGTGTTTGGCTTCTTTCACTTGGCATAATGCTTTGGAGTTTCAGCTATGTTCTTGCATCGTTTTTATTGCTGAATAGTATTCCATTGTGTATCTGTTTGTTTATCCATTCACCAGCTGATGGACATTTGGATCATTTCCATTTTCTGGCTGTAATGAAATGAACTGCTATGAACTTTTGGATATAGGTCTTACAGACAGTCAGTAAAAGTTTTTATTATCAAAAAAATTATTTAAAAAGATACGTACTTTGAATATTTTATTTTATTTTTATTTTTTAATTTAATTTAAATTTTTTTTGGCTGCACTGCGTGGCTTGTGGGATCTTAGTTCCCTGACGAGGGATCGAACCTGGGCCCCGGCAATGAAAGCACCAAGTCCTAACCACTGGACTACCAGGGAATTCCCTTATTTAAAAAATTTTATTGAAGTATATTTGAATATTTTATTTTAACGTAAAACTAAGGTTGTCTTACATTTTATTTTCCTTTTTAAATTGAACTATAGTTGACATACAATATTATATTCGTTTCAGATGTACAACACTGTGATTTGACATTCACATACATTATGAATTGATCACCACAATAAGTTAAGTAACCATCTGGCACCATACAAAGTTATTATAATGTTATTAACTGTATTTCCTATGCTGTGCATTACATCCTCTTCACCCATTTTGCCCGCCTCCCCACCCTTCTTTCCTCTGGCAGCCACCAGTTTGTTCTCTTTATCTATGGGACTCTCCGTCTTGTTTTTTAGGTTCAACATATAAGTGAACTCACATGGTATTTGTCTTTCTCTGACTTATTTCACTTAGCATAATAGCCTCTAGGTCCATCCATGTTGTTGCAAATGGCAGGGTTTCATTCTTTTTTATGGCTGAGTAACATACCATTGTGTATATATCTTCTTTATCCATTTGTCTATCAGTGGACACTTAGATTGCTTCCATATCTTGCCTATTGTAAATAATGCTACAGTGAGCATAGGGGTGCATATATCTTTTCAAATTAGTGTTTTCATTTTCTTTGAATAAATACCTAGAAGTGGAATTGCTGGATTGTATGGTAGTTCAATTTTTAATTTTTTTGAGGAACCCCCATACTGTTTTCCATAGTGGTTGCACCAATTTCCATTCCCACCAATAGTGCATGAAGGTTCCCCTTTCTCCACATCCTCGCCAACACTTGTTATTTGTTGTCTTTTTGATGATAGCCATTCTGAGAAGTGTGAGGTGATATCTCATTGTGGTTTTGATTTGCATTTCCCTGATGATTAGTGATGTTGAGCATCTTTTCATGTATCTATTGACCCATCTGTATGTCTTCCTTGGAAAAATGTCTTTTCAGGTCCTCTGCCCATTTTTTAAATTGGATTGTTTGGTTCTTTGATATTGAGTTGCGTGAGTTCTTTATATATTTTGGATATTAACCCCTTATTTGATATATCATTTGCAAATATATTTTTCCATTCAGTAGATTGTCTTTTCGTTTTGTTGATGGTTTCCTTCACTGTGCAAAAGCTTTTGAGTTTGATGTAGTACCATTTGTTTATTTTTGCTTTCATTGCCCTTGCCAGAGGAGACAGATCCAAAAAAAATACTGCTAAGACTGATGTCAAAGAGCATAACGTTTTAAAAAACATAAATCTACTATTGGACTTCTGTTCCTTTCTTGTACTCATTGTATAGACTGTAATTTCTAGTTTTAATTTTTATAAAGTGGAGTGATAACTTAATGACACTTGTGAAGCAGTTGGGGTTTGAATCTTAGGTTTTAATAATCTCTTGAAATATCTTGCCCACCTTAAATTCATTTTTTTAAAAGCAGCTTACCTGTATTGAGTCTTAAAGTGCTTTACTTAGTTTTCATAGAAACAGCAGCCCTTTTTCTACTCATATCTGATTGGTTTATTTAGTATTTAGTTAAACTATTATAATGAGTATAAGAAACTGATATGGGAGCAAGATGTGTATGGAAGTACTAGCCATGAACATTGATTCTCATGAAGGCATAAAGTCCACATGTCTTTTGAAGAAAACAGAGAGTTTAAGAATAATATGACAAGTTGGTTAAGTAGAGATTAGTCTGGAGAACTTCTACTCTGCTGTATCATAGTATGTGAGATTGATCATTTTGAATTCTAAATATTGGCTCCTCTATTTTTATATCTTTTTTTTTCTCTCTTGACTCAAAGTTCTGAGTATGAAAATGTTTCAGTACTGGTTATAAACATTTAAGTACACTGATATTTCTGTCCCATGGAGTTAATATCATTCTTATAGACTTGCACGTGCATGTAACCATGTGCACACACAACCCGAAGACAAATGTTGAGTTGATTTTCAAGTGTATCCATTGTGCTTGAAAGCTACCTGCTTTTGCCTTAGCCATCTGCCACATAACCAGTCTAGTTTTAAAATTAGATTCTTGGCCTTTAAGCTCGATTCCTTTTTTAAAAAAAAAAAAAAATCAGATTTGGCAAGTATTTATTTGTGGCTAATATGTGCAGACCATGGCTTTGACCTAATATTGGAAATGAGACCTGGTTGGAACAGTCATGACATGTTGAATACAAAGGTTCTGTATTCCCTTTCTTTTCAGGTTTACTAACGTCAATCTTTTTCTCACAGAAAAGTCTTATTGACAGATTCAGTCCGCTACAGTACTTGTATATACTTGGTCAAATTACATTATTTAAAGGATCATCTTTAAATTCACAAAGGCAGATTGATATAGTCATAAGCAGTTTTATCTATAAGTGCTTTGTGATTTGAAAGTTAAAAAGTTAATTTTTTTGAATTTGAAAGAAATATGCCCAGTGTAGAAACCTTTGAAAATACAGAAAAATAAAAGAAGAAAAAAACTATTGCCAATATTTTGGTGTTTTTTCTCAATATATTACTTACATATGAAAAACATATCGAAGAAAATTTAAATTTATTTAGTTTTATTAAGATTAACATTTTAAGATAAAACCAGAATCTTATTAAATGCACAGTTTTTTTTGTTTTTTGTTTTTCTATTATTTTTGATTAAAGTTCTATCATGAGCATTTTTAGATACTTATAAATATTCTTTATAGATTCTTACTGACTGCATAATATTATAACATATTTTGTTGTAATGCCATAATTTGTGTTAACCATTTTTAGATATTCAGTTGGAGATGGGGAAATGAATATATTTAGATTTTCAATATAATTTCCTTTACGTAAAACTATATGGAATATTAATCAAGAGATATTTAGGAGTACCTAGTGGTAGTGATGATAATGATAGGCTACCATTCGTCTTGTGCTTATTATGTGGCGGACATTGTGTTTACACAAGTTATGTAATTTTCTCATTAATTCTAAAACAGCCCTCTCTTTTGTATTTTCCCTTTTCTGTTGATGAAATAACAGAGGCATAGAACAGTTAAGTATGCCATGATTTCACAGCTAGCATATTTCCAACTAGAGTGTTTCAGAACTAAAATAATAAGTCTAGGCCATTTATATTTTGATTAGATATGTTTTAGTAACTGCTGTGTGCTAGACACTATCTGATTCGAAAACTCTTTTATCATACCAAACTCTCTCTCCATTTTTATGTATTGGGCATTGGTCAGAGGAATCTGGGAAAGCTTTGAAGGAAGGGCAACAGGATTTTGTTGTAGATAATAGGGAGTAAGGATATCCTCTACGTTAAAGACGTTTTGGAATAAAACTAGTGTTTTCTTAGTAAACTTACAGTCTTTCAAGGTATATTATGGACTTGAACAATAAGGCCTGTGACATTTTGGATGATATGTTGAGAGAATGCCTTGTGTCCACAGGGCTTGCAAGACAGGTGCCAGGTCTTAGCTTTGTATCCCTCCGAGCACCTAAAAGGACAACATTTTACACACAAGTACCTCATGCAGAAATAGCATTTTAGGGTATTTACTAACTAATGAGCAAATCCTCTTCTCTGTCTACATCTTAAGTGTTGTGTCCTTCTAAGTTTTAACCATAGCCTGTACCAGTCTTTTTACTCCTTTGTGAACTTAAATGCTTCCACAAAATTTTGGTCTCCAACCTGACCAATCCTATATGATCTTCAGAATTGGTTATTTATCTGTTGGTTGTCTGCATAGACAGTTCAAACTCATCATTTACAAATTTAAATTCATCATCATCATCTCTCATAAACTTTTTTGCCTTTTAGGGTGTTTTTTGTCTCAGTTGTTTCAAAACTTGAGTGAATACAGTAAAAATCCCTTTGGACACTAGTTGAAAATAAGATTTCTGTGCCCCATTCCCAGAATTTCTGATTTAGAAGATCTGGTATGGAGCCTAGAAATGTGTATTTTTTAAAAAAATAAATAAATTTATTTATGTATTTATTTTTGGCTGTGTTGGGTCTTCATTGCTGCGTGCAGGCTTTCTCTAGTTGCGGCGAGGGAGTGCTATTCTTCGTTGCAGTGCGTGGGCTTCTCATTGCGGTGGCTTCTCTTGTTGCGGAGCATGGGTTCTAGGCTTGTGGGCCTCAGTTGTGGCATGCAGGCTCAGTAGTTGTGGCTTGCGGGCTCTAGAGCACAGGCTCAGTATAGAAACGTATATTTTTAATCAAGGCCTCAGATGATTCTAGTGAAGTCAGCCCATGAGTTTGAGAATTACTGGATCTGAATTTCTGGAGCCACCAGTCACGCGGGTTGGCAAGCTTTGAGTTATCTGGACCCCTCCTACTCTTTAATCACATGATCCCCAAGGTTGCCCCCATTCTCCATTCCTAAATCAGTGTCCTAGTTTAGGCCTTCATTCATCTCATTGCCCTTTCAAAACCTTTCTCCATGCTGCGCACAGCTTGTGAGAGCTGTCTAAAATCAAAACAAATCATTGCCATTTCCGCTGCTTAAAAACCCTTCACTGGCTCCATCATTTCCTGAGGCATATGTTCCTTGAAATGACATGCAAGACCTTCCATGATTTAGCCCATGTGCACTTCTTTACCTCATACCACTCCCAGCTCATACAGCAAGTAGCACTCCTTTCCCATACTTTTTATTCTTCCTCTAAAGTTTTTCCTATTTCCATATTTTGGCTTATGCTTTCATTCAGTCATTCATTCAGCAAACATATATTGATATGTTCTAGGCACTGTGGATACTGTGATGAACAAAAACAGATGTGAGGGCTTCCCTGGTGGCGCAGTGGTTGAGAGTCTGCCTGCCAATGCAGGGGACACGGGTTCGAGCCCTGGTCTGGGGGGATCCCACATGCCGCGGAGCAACTGGGCCCGTGAGCCACAACTACTGAGCCTGAGCGTCTGGAGCCTCTGCTCCGCAACAAGAGAGGCCGCGATAGTGAGAGGCCCGCGCACCGCGATGAAGAGTGGCCCCCACTCGCCGCAACTGGAGAAAGCCCTCACACAGAAACGAAGACCCAACACAGCCAAAAATAAAAATAATAAAAACAAAAAAACACAAAAAACAGATGTGAGCCTTACTCTCATGGAGTTTATTATCAGATGGGTACACATATTAAATAATCATTTGGCGAATTCCCTGGCGGTCCAGTGGTTAAGACTCCATGCTTCCAATGCAGGGGGGGCGGGTTCGATCCCTGGCCGGGGAAGTAAGATCCTGCATGCTGTACAGTGTGGCCAAAACAAACAAAACTAAACTAAAAAAAAATCATTCAAACAAATCTAAATTTTCAGCTGTGACAAGTGCTACTAGAGCCTGTTATTGGAACATTTGACCTTAAGGAAGTCAGGGTATACTTCCATGAGGAAGTGACAGAGATCTATAGGATAATCTGGGGTAATTAGGTGATGGAGTGAGAACTGCAGGTGCAAAGGTGCTAAGATAGAAGGAAGTTTACTGAGTATGAGGGATAGGATGGCAGGTGTGTATGTCTGTGTGTGTGCACATGGATGCACTCAGTGGTTAAGTCTGGAGAAAGAGATAGGAAGCAGTTCATACAGAGGTTTGCAGAGAGTGTTAAGGGGTTTTTCTCTACCTAAGAGGAATGAGTAGCATCAAAGCATTTTAACACGTTATTGACTGGGCGATTTTTGCAGAAACTAACACCTGGGGCCGTAATACATCTCCGGTCAAAAATGTGTTAAGCGAGGGGGGCAGTTTCAACTTTGTGATTAGAAAATATCACTATGCTTATAGCATGGAGAATGGATTGACTGGGTTCAGGTGGAATGCAGGTAGATGAGCCAGAAGGCTGTCGTGTCCAGGTGAGAGATGACAGTAGTTTGGATCAAAGAAGTGATGGGAGTGGAGAGAAGAATTACCTAAGGGCAGGAGTGTGCCTTATTCATATTTGAATTCCCCATGCCTAATACTTTGGCCCTTGGATTATTTGTTTGATGAATTAGTAGTAAATAGAGATAGGGAGCAAGACAGGATGTCTAATTAGTGAGTTTGAGAATGTACATGGATAAGTTTCTGAAATGGAGTAAGCTTTCATTCAATTATTCATCAATACTTATTAAATACATACTATGCACTAGGCAATGTTCTAGGTAGTTAGAATACACCAAAAAATGAAACAGGCGAAAATTTCTGTCCTTATGGAGCTTACTTTGTATTGAAGGAGATAGCATACAATAGATATAATAAATGAATGGTATGTTATATTGGAAGATGATAAGTATTATGGAAAAAAAGAACAAAATTAGACCAAGATAAGAGATCAGGAGTGTGTATAGAGGGGAGTTGAGTTGCAGTATAAAGTAGGATGATAAGGGTAAGCCTCTCTGAGAAGGTAACATTTGAGTGAAGACTTGAGATGAAGGAGTTAAGTCACGAGGCTGGCCCTCTGGGGGATAAGTACTTAGGCAGATGAAGTAACTCCAGGGTGGGAGTTACTCCAGCCTGCCTGACATGTCCAAGGAATAGCAAGGAGGCCAGTGAGGAAAAGCTGAGTGAGCAGGGGACAGTAGTAAGAGATGGGGTTAGAGAGGTCACAGGTAGCCAGATCGGGTAGGGCCTCAGATATCGTAAAGCCTTTGGCTGTACTCTGAATGAGACAGGGAGCCATTGGAGGGTTTTGAGCATAAGGGTGATATGATCTGACTTACCTTTTTTTTTTTTTTAAACATCTTTATTGGAGTATAATTGCTTTACAATGGTGTGTTAGTTTCTGCTTTATAACAGTGAATCAGCTATACATATACATATATCCCCATATCTCCTCCCTCTTGCATCTCCCTCCCACCCTCCCTATCCCACCCCTCTAGGTGGTCACAAAGCACTGAGCTGATCTCCCTGTGCTATGCAGCTGCTTCCCACTAGCTATCTGTTTTACCTTTGGTAGTATATATAAGTCCATGCCACTCTCTCACTTCGTCCCAGCTTACCCTCCCCCCTCCCGGTGTCCTCAAGTCCATTCTCTACGTCTGCGTCTTTATTCCTGTCCTGCCCCTAGGTTCTTCATAACAGATTGCCAACAAACACATGAAAGAATGCTCAACATCACTAATCATTAGAGAAATGCAAATCAAAACTACAATGAGGTATCACTTCACACCAGTCAGAATGGCCATCATCAAAAAATCGACAAACAATAAATGCTGGTGAGGGTGTGGAGAAAAGGGAACCCTCTTGCACTGTTGGTGGGAATGTAAATTGATACAGCCACTATGGAGAACAGTATGGAGGTTCCTTAAAAAACTAAAAATAGAAATACCATAGGACCCAGCAATCCCACTACTGGGCATATACCCTGAGAAAACCATAACTCAAAAAGAGTCATGTACCACAATGTTCATTGCAGCACTGTTTACAATAGCCAGGACATGGAAGCAACCTAAGTGTCCATCGACAGATGAATGGATAAAGAAGATGTGGCACATATATATAATGGAATATTACTCAGCCATAAAAAGAAATGAAATTGAGTTATTTGTAGTGAGGTGGATGGACCTAGAGTCTGTCCTACAGAGTGAAGTAAGTCAGAAAGAGAAAAACAAATACCATATGCTAACGCATATATATGGAATCTAAAAAAAAAAAAAAAGACTTACTTTTTAAAAAGGATCACTGGCTGCTGTGTGAATAGACTGCAGGGGTCGAGGGTGGATACTCAGAGGACCTGTTAGGAGTCTGTTGTAGAATCTAGGCAAGAAAGGATGATACTGAAAGCAGTGTCTTAGCTGCCTTAAATAGAGCAGTCAGAGAGATCAAAGCAAGAGAATAACTGTGGTCGGTTTGAAAGATTTTGAAAGTCCCAATAGTATGTCCCTGGAAGGCAAGTGGGGTTAATTAGCAGTATGTCAAGAAAGGGATTCTCTATGAAGAAAAGAATAATGAGCTTTGATGTAGATTTTATGCAACATCATAAAACATTTTAGAAAAACTACTAAATTATTGCAGCAGAGGCCCAATGAAAGAATCAAAATTTAAGGAGTTGGCAATTGAATACATGTTTTCATGACAGTAGGTTAGAGATAAGCCATGTTTTGAAGCAATGGTAAGATTCATAGTGGTTCAGAAGTCAAGTATACATTTCATGGTGTAAATTGAGATTATTTAAGTAAATGCTTTGAAATTTCAGAATAGTACAGTTGACCCTTGAACAAAGTGGGAGTTCAGGGTGCCAATCCCCCACCCAGTTGAAAATCCACATATTGCCATCTCTGCATCAAAAACAAAAGAATTGATATAGAACGAACTTATGGTTGGGAGGGAGGGAAGGGTGGGGCGGAGGGATAGTTGGGGAGTTTGGGATTGACATGTTCACAGTGCTATGTTTGGAATGGATGACCGACGGGGACCTACTGTGTAGCACGGGGAATTCTGCTCAGTTTTGTGTGGCCACCTGATTGGGAAAAGAATTTGAGGGAGGGAAAATGATTTATAAAGTGTAGAACTGCCTAAAAAACCAAACCAAAACAAAAAACCCCAAAAAACCCCCAAAGAAGTTGATAAATTACTCACCCAAGAACAGGAAGCTGAAACAGTTTGGTTTGGATAGAATCTGGACTCAAACCCTAATTCTTTTGAATTCACTATTGTGATCTCTAATCAAATACAAACTTTCCCCCCATACTTAGTTAAAGATCTGTAAGATGAAAATACAGGTGCTATATTTATTGAAAAAAATCCACATGTAAGTGGACCTGTGCAATTCAAACCCATGTTGTTCAAGGGTCAATTGTATATAAATGTGCCACAGTATTAGGCTAGTGTTGTTTAAAGATAACGTGGTGACATCAGGGGAGAAATGGACAGTAGAGTTAGAGGAGAAAGGAGGCCTGCTAATTCAGAGTAGTTTAATTTGGTTCAGTTCCCTCAAGTTTTTGTATATTGTAATTGTTGTTTTATGATGAGTCAAACTTCTAAACACTCAGGTTACTTGTAACATTATAAAGCCAGATTTTATACCTCATTCTCAAATAGAAGAGTGTAAAATAATTGATTAAAATGTGCTTGATTATAATGGAAAATAGTGTTAAAAAAAAAAAAGCTTCTGTCCTTGATTTGCCATTTACTAGCAAGTGATTTTAGGCAAGTCACTTAACTATCTCATCTTCAGCGCTCCTGCCCATTTTTTTCTTTGTTTATGATGTGGAATATGAAAAATTGTATAGATGAAAGTGCAAACCTAGTTAAGCATACTAAAGGCTTTTATGGTGATATCTCAGTTTAGATGCTCTTCTGTTATATCTTTTATAAAATACCATGGGATCAGAAATGTTTTCCCCCTATGTATGTTTGTTCATACATTTGTTCAATATTGTTTATAGAGTGTTTGACCTAGCATTGTTTTAGGTTAGGGATCTGCAGAATTTTTCTGTAAACAGTCATTTAAATATTTTTGACCATATGGTCTGTCTTGCAACTACTCAACCATGTCGTAGCATGAAAGCAGTCACCCATAATATGTAAATGAATGGGCATGCCTGGGTTTGACTGTGGTGAACAGTATCTGGGCCTTGGCCCATACTTTGCCCACCACAGTTTTAGGTGCTAAGAATATATGAGTGAATAAAACAGACAAAAATACTCGCCCTGGTGGAGTTTAAGAGGAGGTAAACAAAACATATAAGTAAAATGCACAATATGACAGTTGCAAAAGAAGATAAAGAATTCTAGGGCAGGAAATTTTAAGCAGAGTTGATCGGGGAAGACCTCACTGATACATGAGCAAAGACCTGAAGGATGTGAGGAGATAACTAGGGAAAGAGCAGACCAGGCAGAGGGAAGAGCAAAGGGGAAGGTCCCAAAGGCCTGTACTATAAAGAAATTTTACTGAAATTGGATTTTTGGGGGCATTGTTAAGGGGAGAAAATGATAATGCACATCAAGGCCGTAAGTCATAGCCTCCTGTCTACATGTGCCAGATGGGTGAGGAGCAATACTTAGAATAGTTCTTACTAATGAGAATTTGGTCTGTATGCATTATTTAAACTTATGTTGTATGGTTTAAGTGTTAGTACTTTTCATCTTGTTAAAAAACAAAGTTCAACTGAGCAAATTTAAGGATCTTACTGACTTTATTCAACGATTCATGAATTGGAGAGCATTCAGTCTAAGCAAATAGAAGGAACTCTGAAGAGCTGTACAATATGAAAGACTTTTATAGGCCGAAGGGAGCAGGAACAAGGAAGTTATACTAGGCAAAAAAGTATATTGGTTATTGCTAGGTTACTTTCCCTGTAGAGGATGGCAGGGGTTACCTAACTAATGCTGATCAAGCAATTCCTGATTGGCTGGTTTGAGTCCATTTCTGGGAGAGACAAAACTGTAATTTAGTTCTCAGTTTGACGATGTGAGGATTAGCATAAGTGACTCCATTTGGGGCCTGTTGTCTTGTTTTTAACAAGCATACTGTGCTTAGATGTAGCTTTTAGAATAGTCATGTCAAGTTGCCTAGTCTAAGGTGTAGTTTCAGGGCACTCTTCTAAAGTGTATTTGTCCTCTTTCTTATTTTCTCTTTATGTACATATATGAATACACACAAGTGTTTATACTATTCAAACACATTTCTAAATATGTAAATTAAGATTATCTTTTTTATTAAATGGGACCTTTCTTTACAACAGATACTTTTATCCCACCAATAATATCCCTTAAGTATTCCTCAGTTGGAGATTGGCACTTTGAGAGAGATGAGAGCTACATATAAATCATGTTAACAACCTTATTTTCAGAGACCTCACAGTCTTGTTGGGACGGCAAGATTTATGTAAGTGGCAATTAAAGAAGCAGTGTGATGTGGTATAATCAAGCCCAGGAGTCAGGAGCCTACAGTTTTGGGTTCTAAGAATGCCTTATTTCTGTTTTTTTTATATCAGCGTGACCTTAAACAAATTAAATTCTCTAGGTTTCATTTCCTTCATTTTCAAGATGAGGTCATTGTACTAAATAATATTTAAATTTACTTCTAATTTGAAAATTAGAAGCAGGATAAAGTGATGACATGTGAGGTGGTTGATCCAATCACTGTAGGCTCTACTTGGCCACCTAGAGGGCTGAGGCTACTAATATCTATAGCATATTATAACCCTTTCTTAGCAGTTAAAAGCTTTGTTAGAGAACACTGTATAATCAGCTGTTACTGAAATTAAGGACAGTAGAAGTTCCTAGAAGGGAGAGATAAGTATGGGGTCAAGTTGTTGACAGGGGCTTTATAGAGAATGTGCTCCTTGGAGATGTTTTAGGAGTATGAAGCACACTCAGTATAGATCTTCTCCATTGTAAGACAACACAATACATGCAGATTTCACGTTTCAAAATAGTTGAGATGTGCTTTAAAAAAGAAGAAGAATCAATTCCTCTTTCTTCTCCGCCATCCTGTGTGCGGTTGAATTTGCTCCTTGCCATGTCTTCTCACAGACTTTCAGGGTCATGCAATTCCTGGCCAAGAAACAAAAGCAGAATCGTCCCATTCCCCAAAGGATTCGAATGAAAGCTGGTAATAAAATCAGGTATGTCTCCAAGAGAAGACATAGGAGAAGAACCAAGCTGGGTCTGTAAGGAGCCCCGCACATGAGATGGCACACATATTTATGCTGTGTCAGGGTCACTTGCATCTTACCATATCACTCTGAAAACATCACCACCATCAGAACAGCTGGATGTATTTTATTGGGAAAATGATTTTTCTCTTTGTGTCAGTGTTTCTGCACTAGTGTTTGGCTCAGTAATAAATATGTGAGACCTTTCAAAAAAAAAAAAAAGAAAAGAAGAAACCCCAATTGTGAGCCTCTCAAGAGCTAGGACCATGTGCTAGTTATCTTTATTTATACCCCACATAGAACTCTAGGGCCTAACCAGTATGAGGACCAGTAAGAAATTAGAGGAAGTAATGAGAGATAAGATTGGAAGAGCATATGATTATATATAGCTGATTTCTAAAATTTCAATTTAGGGTAGAGGTCTTTGATTTAGCATAATGAATGTGAAACAATAATTTTGATGATGTTATTGGATATAGGGACCCCTCATTATATATTTCTGAAAGGGGGGTTGTGTGTTGAAAATATCATATACGATTTTTTTAAATAGTTATGTTCAAGGTGGAATGAAGTAAGAAAAAAAAAAAGCTGAGGTATCAGGGAGCTCAGCTAAGAAGTTACTGCCTTGTATTATAAGCATCCACCAACTTCTAAGACAACATTCAAGTGTGAAGGGAAACTTTGAGGTTAGTGATCCTGGTTCTCTATTTAAAGGTTAGTATCACTTCAGAGCTCACTGTATCACTTTCCTGTTTATAGATGAATTTAGAAAAAGTAATATACCTTTATTAGGCTGCAGTTAGGGAAGTTTTGTGGGCTGATTTCAGTTTGGACAGAGAGAAAGGGAGTTTTTTTTGCCACTTTAATATTTAATTTTATTGTTCATGATGGCTATTACATCTGTTTGAAGATCCATAAAATTGATTTTCTACCCACTGGGAAATAAATGGGCTATTTAAAACCATAGGCCACAGACAAATCTCCTGAGGTGCATGAGAGCACATTTCTCTCAAGAAAGGGAATTTTCTTGTAATGCCTGGCTGAATCTGGAAATCAGAGAAAAGAGGAAAGGGTTGAGGCAGGCAGGTGAGGTAGAAGGAGAGAGGTAGGATTACTCTTCCTGTTGTAATTCCCACTTTTTGGTAGCTAAGAGCCCAAAATGTTGGGATGATTTCACACTGAATAGTCTGAACCACCTTTGATAGAATCATGGTTTCCAGGCCTACATGTGGATTTTCCATGCAGTGGGACTACATAGCTGTGGGCAGGGCTCAAGGGAAAGGCACCACCTGTCACCTTTCTCCTGTACTGGAGGTCCCATGCAGCAGCGCCCCAGCTGCTCACACTGCCTCCGGCCTGGCACCTCAGGAGCAGCAGGAGCAGCAGGAGCTTCAGACTCCTTTCCCCTCGGCCCGTATCTCCACAAGGTGGAGTCGGGCCCACGCAGGCCCGGAAGGGCTTCCAGCTGAGGCCAGCACTGGAGAAGGCATGCAGAGCTCAGCACCCGCTGCTGTCTCGAGTTCATCTGAATTACCTCGCAAAAACCCATTCCTTCTCATTCTTACTCAGTAACAAATAATTTGTAGACTTAGAGTTTGTGAATTACCCAGCGTTTATAAATAAGGAACTCTGTGCTCTGTGGTAAATTGCACCAGGATGACATTCTGCTCTGTTCAAATGAAAGGGAGATTTGTAAGATTGAATTAATTGAGCTGCGAGCAAAACCAGAAAGCACAGGTGTAATGTTCTCCTTCGGGGGAAGAAATGAGATGATGGGAAGGGTAATTCCTGTTGCTGACCACAGGGTGGTGCCCGTAGACCAGGAGAAGTAGGTGGAAGTGAGGGGATGACTCCTACTGACAGGCCAGTAATAATGAGGGGATTATACCTTGAGAAGTAACTAGTACAGGGAATCGTTAGGATATGGGCTGGATTGAGTAGTGATTATCATGTAGTGGTAGGTGCTCTTTTAAAATACTGAACTGAATTGATAACTATGGAAATGGAATAGACAGTAGTAGAGTAGGTAGAATTTAATGACAATGTTAGAATTTAAAATAATTAAAGACAAACAAAATTTAAAACCCAAAGATATGCTTGGGAGAACTAGTAAAATAATGTCTGTTTTCCTAAAAAACAGTTGAAAATTGTAGTTTTTAAATGAAAACCAATACAGAGCTCTCTTTTTTGTGTATTTAGTGTCAGGTAGCTGACGCTGTTAAGGGAATATTTTATTCCCTATCAAGGGAATCATATGGGAATGCAAAAGTAGGAATAAGTTAGAGATGAAGATGTATTTTGGCTTTTTAGTTGTTCTCCAGTAAAGGTACTTTATAGAACAAAACTTGCATGCCAAAGGAAGTAACTTTTAGGTTTATTGACCCTAGCTTAGACGTCCAGAATGTGTATGTTTCTTTTAATATAGTATATTTATGTAGTGACCGAAAAGATATCTTTATTATCCTTAATGATCCTATGTTGACTTTTTTTTTTTTTTTAATTTTATAGCTACTTTATTTATTTATTTATTATTTATTTTTGGCTGTGTTGGGTCTTCGGTTCGTGCGAGGGCTTTCTCTAGTTGCGGCAAGCGGGGGCCACTCTTCATCGCGGTGCGGGGGCCTCTCACTATCGCGGCCTCTCTTGTTGCGGAGCACAGGCTCCAGACGCGCAGGCTCAGTAGTTGTGGCTCACGGGCCCAGCTGCTCCGCGGCATGTGGGATCTTCCCAGACCAGGGCTCGAACCCGTGTCCCCTGCACTAGCAGGCAGATTCTCAACCACTGCGCCACCAGGGAAGCCCCCTATGTTGACTTTTAATATGGTTGTCCTAAGAGTGCAGTTGAAGGTATAGATAGGATGTCCTTGACCTTGCTAAGTTTATCATGCACAGTTATCATCATAGGGATGCCTCCTCAAGTTTGGTTTGGTTTTGTTTTTTAAATCTGAGTTGTATTCCTTCTGTTCCAAGCAGCAGCTTTTGTGAGAACGCTCAACATAATGCAAAGTCAAGTTCACTCTTTAAGTTAAATTTAACCTCCTTTTCCTTTATATTGCAAAATATATAGAGTCTTTAGAGTAATTAGACCTGTAAAGGAATGTATTGTAGTATGTGACTTAACTTCTGCTTTCCCTTTTATTCACTAGCGATTTGAGTACTTTATCAATAGCCTTGAATCTTAGGAGTGGGGGAGAATTTTAGCACTCAAAGTCCACTACTCTTCTGTTTATCCAGAACACTGTTACAAGGATTTGTCTTGTGACTGTTAGCTTCCAAAGACTTATAGGTAAATAAATAGGCAGAAGGACAGAGCAGGATCATGTATTATAGAAGATAATCACTAGTACAGATTGGTTTTTCTTCAGCGATCATAGTACAACATTTTATCTAAAGAAAGATAGGCAACTTTGGCAAGTTAGCATAATATTGGGCTTTAGTAAGTGTTTGTTAAAAATTGACTTATTTTGATGTTACCTCATTATGTCCTGTGATCTTGTCAGTCAGTGGGAGCAGACCGGATTTCACTTTTGAGCTTTCATACTTCAGGGTCAGCATATATTTATTATGCATTAATTTGTGTCTCTCATTTTATGTATAGTTAGACTTTGAAAACATCTTTTTTTCCTAAATAGAATCATTTAAAATATATAAAACATGTTTGATTTCAAAAATTAATATTATGACAAATCCCTTTGTAAAAAGGATTAGCAAGGATTTATTGGTTTATATATTATAAAAATATTCATATCTTCAGCCCAAGATCAAGTCAGATATTTATTAAGAACTGACAATTACATTTTTTTTAAAAAATTTTATTTATTTATTTATTTATTTATTTATGGCTGTGTTGGGTCTTAGTTTCTGTGCGAGGGCTTTCTCTAGTTGCGGCAAGTGGGGGCCACTCTTCATCGCGGTGCGCGGGCCTCTCATTATCGCGGCCTCTCTTGTTGCAGAGCACAAGCTCCAGACGCGCAGGCTCAGTAATTGTGGCTCACGGGCCTAGTTGCTCCGCGGCATGTGGGATCTTCCCAGACCAGGGCTCGAACCCGTGTCCCCTGCATTGGCAGGCATACTCTCAACCACTGCGCCACCAGGGAAGCCCTGTTCTTCTGCTTTATCTTTTTCTTGGTGTTATACCTCCTGGAGCCCTCACTTCTCCTATAGTCTGAATTGATTGCTGTCCAAGACCACACACCTTTTGTCAGAATTCCTTCCTCTGTTAATAAAAGATCCCTGTTTCCTTGGTTTCATGTTGTTGTCTTTACTGACTTAGTCCTTCCTTTTTATGAAGCACATTCTCCATGGAGCCTTATGAAGAAGGATGCATAGGAGATCATTTTTCAGAAATTATGCTCATTTCAGATTTTCTTTATTTTACTCTAATACTTAATTTAATACTTCATTGACTGCGTGTGGAATTTTAGATTGGAAATAATTTCCCCTTAGAATTTTATAAAGCATTGTGTCTTTATCTTCTAGCTGCTAGTATTAATAGCTTCTGGTGCCTTACTGATTCGCAGTCCTCTGGGTAGCAGTTTTTAAAAGTCTTCTCTTTATCTCTGTTTTCCTGAAGTTTTACAATGATGTGCCTTGGTGTGAGTCCTGGCATTTTTTGGTCTGGGTACTGTGGGTCCTTTCCATCTGGACAGCTCAAAGACTGGATCTAGAAACAGTAGTTTTAGAAAACTATCTTACAATATTAATTTCTGTTCCATCAAACCTCCCAAATTTGTTTTCACCACACCTCCCACTAACCTGCCAAGCATTTACCTGATGGGAGAAAAGCTGATTTTGTTTTAAATTTTTATTATGTAATATTTTATTCATATAAAAATAAACTTATGTACTATGACACACAAGACCTGTGAACCTACCACGTAACGTAAAGATGGGAACATTAGAACATTACCATCACCATGTTCTTGGAACTGTATGGGATTCTCCCACTGTTGAAAATTTTTTATTTCACTCACTTTACTTTAAAAAAAAATACTTAATTACATATTGTATGTGGCACTGTTTAGTTGTACTTGTTTGGGGGCTTTATAAAATGATATTATAGCTTATGTAGTCTTCTGTGACTTGCGTTTTACACAGAAATATTTTTCTAAGGTTGGTCCATGTTATTGCATACGGTTGTAGTTCATTTGTACTGTTTATTTAATTTTCTCCCCCATTTCTCTTTTTCTTAGTCAGAGGTTGGATCTCCTATTTTGTTTTGTTTCCTTACTTTCTGACTCTTTTTTTTTTTTTCACACACACACACACACACACACACACTGTATTTTATTTTTACAAGAGATAAATAGACTGACACCAAGCATTGTACATGGATGACCACAACAAAAGCAACAGTGATTGCAATTACCAAACATGAAACACACTCATACTATGTCATAATATTGACATTCAGTCCAGTAATCCTCCACTGTAACAGCTCCTTTACTTTGCAGTGAAAATTGATTTGTATATTCTTTGCCTCTGAGTCCTTGAGGGATTTTTTTTTTTTTTAATTCAGACAGAAAGTCACAAAAATTATACTCATCCTCATCAGTTCACTCAGTCCCATGTAATTAATTTTTTTTTCATCTTGATCTTTTGTTAGCACTTTTATGAGTTTATCGGTTTTTCATTAGCGTTCTGAAAATGCTTATTCATTCAGTTCAGCAGTACAGTCAGTTACCAGAAACCTGTACTTGTCAGTCTTTTCCATGAGTTTCTTGAAGATGAAACCCTTTTATAGGAACATATTTGCAAAAGCATCAGAGTACACCCAGAACTGTCTGTAAATGACAAAAGACTTAAAAATGACCACGGTTAAAGATTTGATGAAAGTTCATAATAATGCAGTTGACAAGAAAATTAGCTATTTCTGAGATATACATTTTAAAGTAATAACTAGGATTATTATTTATAACATTATACCAGAACAAGATTTGTAGAAATTTCATGTAATGTCTGAAACATTTATATTAACATATTTCCATACATATTTCCATACAAATACAAATATAAGATTTTTAGAAATTTCATGTAATGTCTGAAACATTTATATTAACATATTTCCATACAAATAACCCAATGAAAGTTTAGTATTAGTTGTTTTGTTTGTTTGTTGTTTTATACTGCAGGTTCTTATTAGGCATCAATTTTATACACATCAGTGTATACATGTCAATCCCAATCGCCCAATTCAGCAAACCACCATCCCCACCCCACCGCAGTTTTCCCCCCTTGGTGTCCATATGTCCATTCTCTACATCTGTGTCTCAACTTCTGCCCTGCAAACCGGCTCATCTGTACCATTTTTCTAGGTTCCACATACATGCATTAATATACGATATTTGTTTTTCTCTTTCTGACTTACTTCACTCTGTATGACAGTCTCTAGATCCATCCACGTCTCAACAAATGACTCAATTTCGTTCCCTTTTATGGCTGAGTAATATTCCATTGTATATATGTATCACAACTTCTTAATCCATTCGTCTGTTGATGGGCATTTAGGTTGCTTCCATGACCTGGCTATTGTAAATAGTGCTGCAATGAACATTCGGGTGCATGTGTCTTTTTGAATTACGGTTTTCTCTGGGTATATGCCCAGTAGTGGGATTGCTGGGTCATATGGTAATTCTATTTTTAGTTTTTTAAGGAACCTCCATATTGTTCTCCATAGTGGCTGTATCAATTTACATTCCCACCAACAGTGCAAGAGGGTTCCCTTTTCTCCACACCCTCTCCAGCATTTGTTGTTTGTAGATTTTCTGATGATGCCCATTCTAACAGGAGTGAGGTGATACCTCATTGTAGTTTTGATTTGCATTTCTCTAATAATTAGTAATGTTGAGCATCTTTTCATGTGCTTCGTGGCCGTCTGTATGTCTTCTTTGGAGAAATGTCTGTTTAGGTCTTCTGCCCATTTTTGGATTGGGGTGTTTGTTTCTTTAATATTGAGCTGAATGAGCTGTTTATATATTTTGGAGATTAATCCTTTGTCCGTTGATTCGTTTGCAAATATTTTCTCCCATTCTGAGGGTTGTCTTTTCGTCTTGTTTATGGTTTCCTTTGCTGTGCAAAAGCTTTGAAGTTTCATTAGGTCCCACTTGTTTATTTTTGTTTTTATTTCCATTACTCTAGGAGGTGGATCAAAAAAGATCTTGCTGTGATTTATGTCAAAGAGTGTTCTTCCTATGTTTTCCTCTAAGAGTTTTATAGTGTCCAGTCTTATATTTAGGTCTCTAATCCATTTTGAGTTTATTTTTGTGTATGGTGTTAGGGAGTATTCTAATTTCATTCTTTTACATGTAGCTGTCCAGTTTTCCCAGCACCACTTATTGAAGAGACTGTCTTTTCTCCATTGTATATCTTTGCCTCCTTTGTCATAGATTAGTTGACCATAGGTGCGTGGGTTAATCTCTGGGCTTTCTATCTTGTTCCATTGATCTATGTTTCTGTTTTTGTGCCAGTACCATATTGTCTTGATTACTGTAGCTTTGTAGTATAGTCTGAAGTCAGGGAGTCTGATTCCTCCAGCTCCATTTTTTTGCCTCAAGACTGCTTTGGCTATTCGGGGTCTTTTGTGTCTCCATACAGATTTTAAGATGATTTGTTCTAGCTCCGTAAAAAATGCCATTGGTAATTTGATAGGGATTGCATTGAATCTGTAGATTGCTTTGGGTAGTATACTCATTTTCACAATGTTGATTCTTCCAATCCAAGAACATGGTATATCTCTCCATCTGTTGGTATCATCTTTAATTTCTTTCATCAGTGTCTTATAGTTTTCTGCATACAGGTCTTTTGTCTCCCTAGGTAGGTTTATTCCTAGATATTTTATTCTTTTTGTTGCAATGGTAAATGGGAGTGTTTCCATAATTTCTCTTTCAGATTTTTCATCATTAGTGTATAGGAATGCAAGAGATTTCTGTGCATTAATTTTGTATCCTGAAACTTTACCATATTCATTAATTAGCTCTAGCAGTTTTCTGGTGGCAGTTTTAGGATTCTCTATGTATAGTATCGTGTCATCCGCAAACAGTGACAGTTTTACTTCTTCTTTTCCAATTTGTATTCCTTTTATTTCTTTTTCTTCTCTGATTGCCGCGGCTAGGACTTCCAGAACTGTGTTGAATAATAGTGGTGACAGTGGACATCCTTGTCTCGTTCCTGATCTTAGAGGAAATGCTTTCAGTTTTTCACCATTGAGAATGATGTTTGCTGTGGGTTTGTCATATATGGCCTTTATTATGTTGAGGTAGGTTCCCTCTGTGCCCACTTTCTGGAGAGTTTTTATCATAAATGGGTGTTGAATTGTGTCAAAAGCTTTTTCTGCATCTATTGAGATGATCATATGGTTTTTATTCTTCAATTAGTTAATATGGTGTATCACATTGATTGATTTGTGTATATCGAAGAATCCTTGCATCCCTGGGATAAATCCCACTTGATCGTGGTGTATGATCCTTTTAATGTGTTGTTGGATTCTGTTTGCTAGTATTTTGTTGAGGATTTCTGCATCTATATTCATCAGTGATATTGGTCTGTAATTTTCTTTTTTTGTAGTGTCTTTGTCTGGTTTTGGTATCAGGGTGATGGTGGCCTCATAGAATGAGTTTGGGAGTGTTCCTTCCTCTGCAGTTTTTTGGAAGAGTTTGAGAAGGATAGGTGTTAGCTCTTCTCTAAATGTTTGATAGAATTCACCTGTGAAGCCATCTGGTCCTGGACTTTTGTTTGTTGGAAGACTTTTAATCACAGTTTCAATTTCATTACTTGTGATTGGTCTGTTCATATTTTCTGTTTCTTCCTGCTTCAGTCTTGGAAGTTTATACCTTTCTAAAAATTTGTCTATTTCTTCCAGGTTGTCCATTTTATTGGCATAGAGTTGCTTGTAGTAGTCTCTTAGGATGCTTTGTATTTCTGCGGTGTCTGTTGTAACTTCTCCTTTTTCATTTCTGATTTTATTGATTTGAGTCCTCTCCCTCTTTTTCTTGATGAGTCTGGCTAATGGCTTATCAATTTTGTTTATCTTCTCAAAGAACCAGCTGTTAGTTTTATTGATCTTTGCTATTGTTTTCTTTGTTTCTATTTCATTTATTTCTGCTCTGATCTTTATGATTTCTTTCCTTCTGCTAACTTTGGGTTTTGTTTGTTCTTCTTTCTCTAGTTTCTTTAGGTGTAAGGTTAGATGGTTTACTTGAGATTTTTCTTGTTTCTTTAGGTAGGCTTGTATAGCTATAAACTTCCCTCTTAGAGCTGCTTTTGCTGCATCCCATAGGTTTTGGGTCGTCGTGTGTTCATTGTCATTTGTCTCTAGGTATTTTTTGATTTCCTCTTTGATTTCTTCAGTGATCTCTTGGTTATTTAGTAACGTATTGTTTAGCCTCCATGTGTTTGTCTTTTTTACGTTTTTTTCCCCTGTAATTCATTTCTAATCTCATAGCATTGTGGTCAGAAAAGATGCTTGATATGATTTCAATTTTCTTAAATTTACTGAGGCTTGATTTGTGACCCAAGATGTGATCTATCCTGGAGAATGTTCTGTGCGCACTTGAGAAGAACGTGTAATCTGCTGTTTTTGGATGGAATGTCCTATATATATCAATTAAATCTATCTGGTCTATTGTGTCATTTAAAGCTTCTGTTTCCTTATTTATTTTCATTTTGGATGATCTGTCCATTGGTGTAAGTGAGGTGTTAAAGTCCCCCACTATTATTGTGTTACTGTCGATTTCCTCTTTTATAGCTGTTAGCAGTTGCCTTATGTATTGAGGTGCTCCTATGTTGGGTGCATATATATTTATAATTGTTATATCTTCTTGGATTGATCCCTGGATCATTATGTAGTGTCCTTCCTTGTCTCTTGTAACATTCTTTATTTTAAAGTCTATTTTATCTGATATGAGTATAGCTACTCCAGCTTTCTTTTGATTTCCATTTGCATGGAATATCTTTTTCCATCCCCTCACTTTCAGTCTGTATGTGTCCCTAGGTCTAAAGTGGGTCTCTTGTAGACAGCATATAGATGGGTCTTGTTTTTGTATCCATTCAGCCAGTCTATGTCTTTTGGTTGGGGCATTTAATCCATTCACGTTTAAGGTAATTATCGATATGTATGTTCCTATGACCATTTTCTTAATTGTTTTGGGTTTGTTTTTGTAGGTCCTTTTCTTCTCTTGTGTTTCCCACTTAGAGAAGTTCCTTTAGCATTTGTTGTAGAGCTGGTTTGGTGGTGCTGAATTCTCTTAGCTTTTGCTTGTCTGTAAAGCTTTTGATTTCTCCATGGAATCTGAATGAGATCCTTGCCGGGTAGAGTAATCTTGGTTGTAGGTTCTTCCCTTTCATCACTTTAAGTATATCATGCCACTCCCTTCTGGCTTGCAGAGTTTCTGCTGAGAAATCAGCTGTTAACCTTATGGGAGTTCCCTTGTATGTTATTTGTCGTTTTTCCCTTGCTGCTTTCAATAATTTTTCTTTGTCTTTAATTTTTGCCAATTTGATTACTATGTGTCTCGGCGTGTTTCTCCTTGGGTTTATCCTGTATGGGACTCTCTGCGCTTCCTGGCCTTGGGTGGCTATTTCCTTTCCCATGTTAGGAAAGTTTTCGACTATAATCTCTTCAAATATTTTCTCTGGTCCTTTCTCTCTCTCTTCTCCTTCTGGGACCCCTATAATGCGAATGTTGTTGCGTTTAATGTTGTCCCAGAGGTCTCTTAGGCTGTCTTCATTTCTTTTCATTCTTTTTTCTTTAGTCTGTTCTGCAGCAGTGAATTCCACCATTCTGTCTTCCAGGTCACTTATCCATTCTTCTGCCTCAGTTATTCTGCTATTGATTCCTTCTAGTGTAGTTTTCATTTCAGTTATTGTATTGGTCATCTCTGTTTGTTTGTTCTTTAATTCTTCTAGGTCTTTGTTAATCATTTCTTGCATCTTCTCAGTCTTTGCCTCCATTCTTATTCCGAGGTCCTGGATCATCTTCACTATCATTATTCTGAATTCTTTTTCTGGAAGGTTGCCTATCTCCACTTCATTTAGTTGTTTTTCTGGGGTTTTTTCTTGTTCCTTCATCTGGTACATAGCCCTCTGCCTTTTCATCTTGTCTGTCTTTCTGTAACTGTGGTTTTTGGTCCACAGGCTGCAGGATTGTAGTTTTTCTTGCTTCTGCTGTCTGCCCTCTGGTGGTTGAGGCTATCTAAGAGGCTTGATGGGAGGCTCTGGTGGTGGGTAGATCTGACTGTTGCTGTGGCGGTCAGAGCTCAGTAAAACTTTAATCCACTTGACTGTTGATGGGTGGGGCTGGGTTCCCTCCCTGTTGGTTGTTTTGCCTGAGGCAACCCAACACTGGAGCCTACCTGGGCTCTTTGGTGGGGTTAATGGCAGACTATGGGAGGGCTCACGCCAAGGAGCACTTCCCAGAACCTCCGCTGCCAGTGTCCTTGTCCCCACGGTGAAACAGAGCCACCACCCGCCTCTGCAGGAGACCCCCCAACACCAGCAAGTAGGTCTGGTTCAGTCTCCGCTGGGGTCACTGCTCCTTCCCCTGGGTCCCCATGCACAGATTACTTTGTGTGTGCCCTCCAAGAGTGGGGTCTCTGTTTCCCCCAGTCCTGTCGAAGTCCTGCAATCAATTCCCACTAGGCTTCAAAGTCTGATTCTCTATGAATTCCTCCTCCCGTTGCCGGACCCCCAGGTTGGGAAGCCTGACATGGGGCTCAGAACCTTCACTCCAGTGGGTGGACTTCTCTGGTATAAGTGTTTGCCAGTCTGTGAGTCACCCACCCAGCAGTTATGGGATTTGATTTTACTCTGATTGCGCCCCTCCTACCGTCTCACTGTGGCTTCTCCTCTGTCCTTGGACGTGGGGTATCCTCCTTGGTGAAGTCCAGGGTCTTCCTGTCAATGATTGTCCAGCAGCCAGTTGTGATTCTGGTGCTCTCACAAGAGGGAGTGAAAGCACGTCCTTCTACTCCGCCATCTTGGTTAATCCTCTCACTTTCTGACTCTTTTTTATCCTGACTTCTGGGAAATTTCCTTAAAACTTATTTTCCAGTACTTCCATTAAAATATTTTATTTCTATCATGTTTTAAATTTTTGAAGTGATTTTTCTCTTCTATGAAAACTTTTTTATAATAACCTATTCTTTTTTTTTTTTTTTTTAAATCCACAAACAATTTATGGGTAGAGGATTTTATTTATTTATTTATTTATGGCTGTGTTGGGTCTTCGCTTCTGTGCGAGGGCTTTCTCCAGTTGCGGCAAGTGGGGGCCACTCTTCATCGCGGCGCGCGGGCCTCACCGTCGCGGCCTCTCTCGTTGCGGAGCACAGGCTCCAGACGCGCAGGCTCAGTAATTGTGGCTCACGGGCCCAGTCGCTCTGCGGCATGTGGGATCCTCCCAGACCAGGGCGCGAACCCATGTCCCCTGCATTGGCAGGCAGACTCTCAACCACTGCGCCACCAGGGAAGCCCCTAATAACCTATTCTTATAGGTTATGTTTTTTTTTGTGTCGAAGGATTTTTTGTTTTTTGTTTTTGCTTCCTATATAGTCTCTGTCTCTTCAGAGTTTCTTTCCCTTTTTCTTTTTTCCTGGGTGTTTTAGTCTCTGTCTTTTTTGTTACAGGCTTTTCTCAAGTATCTTTCTTGCCATGGCTTTGTCTTCATATTTGAGGGAGGCATTAAAATGCTGTGGGAAGCTCTCCTTTGTGAAAGGCTTGTAGGTTGATGGTTTTTTACTATAGAGTAACTAGGCAGAGACACATTTTATTGCAGACCCCTCCACTTGTCAGTATCTGTAGGTCTTGTCTTCAGTTCTACAGTCACCTTTTCAAGAGAGATTATTCAAACTTTTGCATTTGCTGGTGGATGAATGATGGTGGTGGTAATAGCCTGGCTGCCTTGTGGCTTAGTGCCTTCCACTGGGAGGAAGAGGACTAAAATTCTCATTTATCAGTTTAATCCTTATGTCCTTAGAATGGTACCTCATTCCAGCCCTCAGCTGTGTCTAGAGTCTCTCAGTTTAGAATCCTTCTCGTCCCTTGTTTCAGTCTTCCCCAGAAAATAAACCTCTGGACCGATCACCTTCCTGTGAGTTAGCAGAATGAGCTGCTGATCTAAGTGTTCATTATAAATACTTATAACCAGTCCTTCTGTTTTCAGGCCCAACCCAATGCCCTTGTTTTTGAGTAGCCCCTGATACTTCTAAGTCTTGACCTTTCTATACTTTTGGCATAAATAGGCTTGCTTCTTGTTGGTTTCCTCACACCACCCACTACCCTGCCAAGTACTTATCTGAATGGAGAAAACCCAAAAGCTGTCATTTATTACCAGACCATCGTTTTTTCACCTCCCAGAGAGTTTTATTGACATCTCTTATCTACTGTTGTCTCCTTTCAAGTTTGCTGTGCCTTTCTGGGTATATGCCTTTTGTTATTCAATTTTAGTAGAAAGCCAAGATAAATATGTTCAGTTCTTCATGTTTAATCCATGATTCCTCTCTAAGGAAGCTTTTATTACAACAGAAATGTGAGGGACTTTGATATAGACTTGCCTTCTAAAGTCTTCTTTGTCCTCAAAGTAGAAATCAGCAAAAATTTCATTTCTACTGGTTGTGATCCAGGTTAGTCTATTTTTCAGCCCATACAGAGCCTTTTGAAATATAGGGGGCCACTCTTGTAAAGTAGAAAAGACTAGGATCCATTTGTTTCTTCCTGTAGCTACTAAAAAAATAGCATTCCTATAGCGATTTTGTAGTTATCGTCTGTCTCGGATTCTTTTTACCGGACAGCTAAACATGAACTTCATTGACCTAGAGTGTCATTGACCTAGAGTGTCATAGACAGAATAATCTTTTTAAAATTTGAATTTGGATATTAAAGCTTGGTTTTCCAAATCCTGATTTGGGTGAAGGAAATCTAGATTAAGTTTAACCAAACTGTGGTTTTTATTATGTTTTATACTTAAATAGTACTTTGAGCCATATGAAATTGCCAATAGTTGAGCAGTTGTAGCCTATAAAAATGGTAATTTTATGTGATTCAACATAATAAAGTTAAAAGATCTTAATAGTTTAGTTAACAGTCCTTTTTGTCCAATGTAGGAATTTGTTCTATAGCATTTTTGGAAATATTCCAGTAGGAAGAAAGGATGAGATAAAATGATAATGTCAGGCTAAGTAAGAGGAAGAGTTGAGGTCCCTATTCAGTATAACTGTACGTCCAAGAGTCGCATCAGGGTTCCTATGGTGTTCTAAAAGCTCCACACTCCTGAGGCTGGAGGCTATAAATTCCATGGAGTGCCAATTAGATACACAATGCCTGTGAATTTGGACACTAACACACACTCCCTGAGTACTTGGCTGCCAGGCTACAAATCTGTAGAGGATTTCAGCAAATATCAATTTAGCTGGAATAGTATCACTTAATTTTGTTTATTCTGTATACAGCCTTTATGTGTTATTTCCTTAAGTTAGTTAAAAGTTGAACTTTAAAATGATAATACGACTGTCAGTGAGGTTTAAAACATTGTAGAGATAAAATATACAACAACAATAGCAAAAAGGACTGGGGGGAGGATTGGTTTGTTTGGAAGGTGGTTGAGGTAGACTGTAACCCTATAATTTACAGGGTTACCACTAAAAGGGTAACACAAAAATGCATAAAAAACTAATAGAAGAGATTAAACGGAATATTATAAATACTTGATGAATAGAAAAGAAGAATAAAGGAATAAAGAACACATGGGACAAATTTAAAACAAATAGCAAGATGGAAGTAAAAAGACAGAAAAAAGACCATGCAAACACTAACCAAAAGAAAGCTGTTGTTAAAGCTTTGTTAATATCAGATGGGTTAGACATTAAGGCAGGAAGTATTGCTAAAGATAAAGAATGACATTTCATAATGCTAAAATGGTCCTCTCAGTAGAAAGACATAACAATCCTAAACAACCTTCTGTTGTTGCTTGGTTTGCTGACCATACATGTGTGGTGTTTGGGTCTTTTCTTTTCACGAGTGTTGTCATTTTTCACTGCTAGAGATGTTTCTTTAGTCTGTGAGGGAAGAGTTGTTGTTGCTTTGTCTCTCCGACTGTGGTTATGTTCATTTTAGCACATGCTCTGGGCATTGTAAACGATTGTGTGGGGTACCACCTGAGAGAACAAAGCCTCACAATTATAATTATTTCATTTAGTGTTGTAGTTACTTTTAATGTAATTATTGTCCTTTAAAACATGCCATGCATGAGAAATAGAATTTAGATGAGGACTAAAGAAGTTATGTTTCAAAGAATTCTTTTTTAACATTGTGCGATTATGAGTAATAAGGTACTATAAGGAACAAATCAGAAAGGAGAAGCTGGATTCTTGTTAGTAAGCCTTTTTTTTTTTTTTTTTTTTTTGGTATTAGGTCTTTAAAGCCCTGCAGTGATGTGTTATTGTCAAAAGTCTTCATTTCTATCTGGAGAGAATGTCCTGTTATTTAGAGAATATTCCATTTTTCTGGAAAAAGACATCTGTTGGTTGATCTTCATGCCTAAATGTAAGAAAAGGAGAGACGTTTAAGGAAACAAAAGTGCTGAATCAAAGAGCATACTTGGAAATAGAAATACAATTAGTGTAACTTTAAAAAATTTGTGGTAAAAGCACATAACAAAATTTACTATTTAACTGTACAATTTAGTAGTGTTAAATATATTCACTTTGTTGTGAAATAGATCTCCAAACCATTTCATCTTGCAAATCTGAAAATCTATACCCATTTAAAAACTCTTCCTTTCTTCCCTCCCCTCAGCCACTGGTATCCACAATTCTACTTTGTGTTTGAATTTGACTACTCTAGGTACCTCATATAAGTGGAATCATACAGTATTTGTCTTTTTCTGACTGGCTTATTTCACTTAATATAATGTCCTCAAGGTTCATCCATCTTGTAGCATGTTACAGGATTTTCTTCCTTTTAAAAACTGAATATTATTCCCTTGTGTGTATAGACCACATTTTGTTTATCCATTTATCTGTTGGATATTTGGTTTGCTTCCACCTCTTGGCTATTGTGAATAGTGCTGCTATAAACATGGGTGTACAAATACCGTTTTGAGACCCTGCTTTCAATTCGTTTGCATATATACCCAGAAGTGGGATTGCTGGATCATATGTTAATTCTATTTTTAATTTTTTGAGGAACTGCCATACCACTTTTCCACAGCAGTTGCACTGTTTTGTATTTTACATCAGTATGCAAGGGTTCCAATTTCTCCGCGTCCTTGCGAACGCTTGTTTTCTGTTTTTTTTGTTGTTGTTGTTAGTTGCCATCCTAACAGGTATGAAGCAATATCTCATTGTGGTTTTGATTTGCATTTCCCTGATGATTAGTGATGTTGAGCATCTTTTCATATGCTTGTTGGCTGTCTTTTGTCATCTTTGGAGAAATGTCAGTTCACATCCTTTGCCCATTTTTTTCATCAGTTTGATTTTCTGTTGTTGAGTTGTATGAGTTCTTTATATATTTTGGATATTAAGCCGTTTTCAGATATATGACTTACAAATATTTTCTCCCATTCAGTAGGTTGTCTTTTCATTTTGTTGATGGTCTCCTTTGCTTTGCAGAAGCTTATTAGTTTGATGTATTCCCACTTGCTTATTTTTACTTTTGTTGCCTTTGCTTTTGGTGTCAAATCCAAAAAATCATTGCCAAGACTGATGTCATGGAGCTTACTGCTTATGTTTTCTTCTAGGTGTTTTATGGTTTCAGGTCTTACATTCAAGTCTTTAATCCATTTTGGGTTAATTTTTGTGTTAGTGGTCCCGTTTTATTCTTTTGCATGTGACTGTCCAGTTTTTCCAATACCATGTATTGAAGTGACTGTTACGACAGTTATTTAAAATTCTTTGTCTGGCAAGTCATAGATCTTTTTCTTTAGAGTCGGTTTCTGGAGTTTAATTTTGTTCCTTTAATTAGGCCCTACCTCCCTGTTTCTTTATATGCTTTGTGGTTTTTTGCTTGGGCATTTGAAAAAAACAATCACCTACCCCCTGCCTTTGCATACTGGATTCCTTCTAGGACCTCTCAAGCCTTTTCTGATCTTAGCTCCCCCTGGGATTTGCCTACAGAACTGCAGTTGTAAGGTGCTTTTTGCATCTTGTTTACAGTGTCTTGCAACTCTGGTTCCTATTCTCTTAGGGCTCTGAGTTGCCTAAGACAGAAGCCAGTCCCTCAGGCAGTTCCCAGACAAGCCAGAATTGGATGTATTGTCTGTTTTGTTTGTGTTCCCAAGGGAAGAGCCTGGCATGAGGGGTTTCTTCCTGGTTGCTCCACACTGTGCTCTGCAGGGGAAGCGGCATGAATGGGATGCCAAACATCACAAATTTTCCTACCCCTTTCATTGGAATCTTGTGTTGGGTTTACAGTAGCCCAGCTGCTATAGCTTCTTAACTGTTCTCTAGAGTTTTTGCAGTGATATTCTGGTCTGTCTTTTGTTGTTAACTCAGTGTCTCCGTAGGGGAAGGAGGGCCTGTATTTTCCTAGTCTGCCATTTTGCTGACGTCACCCTCCCTAGTATCATTTTTTGAAGTATAAATTCTGCCAGATAATGTGTCTCTTTATAAGACATGTAGGTAAAAGGGAATCAAAGATGTAATATTTTGGACTTGAGTAAGGTGATTTGTTCTTTGTGAGGTTCATGTCTGTAAATGGAGAAGATGAAATCTAAAGCAGTGATATCCTATGAAATGTTTTATTTTGGAATAAAGAAATAAGGTAATCCTATCAGATAAGACCATGTTTTCTTTTATGGTTTTCAGGGCATTTGACAAATATTTAATTGAATGTCTACTATGTGTAAGGTACTATGCAACTGGGATACAGAAAGTATGAGATGTAATCCTTCAAGGTGCTCATTTTTAATTTGATGAAAGACAACCTTAATGCAGAAAAAACTAACAGTACAAGATCTGCATACCAAATATAAAAGTACAAGAACTATCACTGTGAGCTATGCAGAAGCAGAAGTGACAGTGAACTGAAGTGAACAGGAATGGCTTCCAAAAAAATGGACCTTCAGTAGGTAGGATCTTATCTTAGTGTCCATCCTGGAGGGAAAAAAAAAAAATCACACATCCCAAAGCAGGCATGTATAGGCAGTATGTTTGTACTAGCAGAAATGTAGAAATAATCTAAATGGTCATAAGAAAATGGATAGGGCTTCTCTGGTGGCGCAGTGGTTAAGAATCCACCTGCCAATACAGGGGACATGGGTTTGAGCCCTGGTCCGGGAAGATCTCACATGCCGCAGAGCAACTAAGTCCGTGTGCCACAACTACTGAGCCCGCGCGCCTAGAGCCCATGCTCTGCAACAAGAGAAGCCACTGCAATGAGAAGCCCTCGCACCGCAACGAAGAGTAGCCCCTGCTCGCCACAACTAGAGAAAGCCTACCCGCAGCAACAAAGACCCAACGCAGCCATTAATTAATTAATTTAAAAAGAGGATGGATAAATAAACTGTTCTGTCTATACTGTGGAATGCTGTGTAGCAATTAGATAGTGGAGATCCATATGTACTGACAAAATTTTCTAAGTTAATTGAGTTTTTAAAAACAGATATCTTAGCTTATTTGCGTTGCTGTAACCAAGTACCACAGACTGAGACGTTTATAAACACAATAATTTATTTCTCACAGTTCCAGAGGCTAGACATTCGAGATCTGGGTGCCAGTGTGGTTGGGTGAGGGCCCTTTTCTGGGTCTCAGACTTCTTTTTGTATCCTCACATGTTGGAAGGGACTAGGGAGCTCTGGGGTGTCTTTTATAAGAGCACTAGTCCCACATGGCGACTGTAGCACCTCTCAAAGGCCCTACCTCCTAATAGTATCACACTGGGTTTTAGGATTTCAACATAAGAATTTTGGGTGGACACAAACATTCAGACCACAGCAAAGGAGGTTTCAAATAATATGTGTGGTATGATATTAGTTGGGTTAAAAAACAAACCAAGCTAAAAACAAACCTACAAATAATACTGTGTACTTTTATAAGTAAATAATATATAAATTCATACTAAAGGAAGGTTAAACTGATAACAGTGGTTACAACAATTAAGCATTTATAAATTACTTGTATAATTAAAAATAAAGAAAAGGCCCAGATGAAAATTTATCTAAACACAATTAGTGGTTACTTCTGTATGGTGAGATTATTAACACATTTTCTTTATATTTTACTGTATTTTCTGAATTTTTACAGGAAACATTTTATTGGAAAATGTTAAATTATAAAGAATCATAAGTGGGAGATAAGTAATTGACAAATAGTTAATAAAATTAATTTTCACAAAGTGGAATAGAAGAACGAGTAGAATTAGGTGGAAAAATCAGGGAGTTTATGGGTAAGGGAGATGGTTGAGGGAGAGAGAGGGAAATCCAGAATGTCTTAGAAACTTTTAAAGTTTTATAGAGTCATTATATTTTTAAGCCATTCATTCAGTAAATATTTAATAAATATTTGGCCTAGTAGGTGCCAGGATCCCTGCCCTAAGGAGCTTATGTTTTGATGAAGGGGATGCAGACAAGGAAATTACAGTGTATTAAGGAAGAATCAGTTAGTAAGGTGGAGAAAGAGGTCGTTGAGGGTTGATAGAGAAGGTTTTCCTGAAGGAGCAGAAGTCTAAGCTGAGATTTGGAGTTAAGTTGAAAGTAATGTGAGATGTCTGGAGAGGGAAAGCAGGGACCAGCACAGGAAACACCTTGTAAACCGTTTTAAGAACTTGATTTTATAGTGTTTAAGTATTTCAAATACATAATCTTGCTGGGTGTTCTTTGCATCGTAGCAAACAATAATCATGTTGGTTGTTTGGTACTTAGTAGGCACATTATAAACTCTTCCTCCCTCCCTCTCTTCTCCCTTTACTTTTCTCCCCCTTGTATGCATTCAGTGCAGGTGATGCACAGCATGGGTTTCTGGGGGAAGAAATAAACGCAAATTCTAAAACATTGCTGATGTAATAAAAGGAGGCAGCCTTAATTTAGCATATTTAAAAGAGCCGTGTCCAGTTCATCAAAATAAAAATGTTAATTTGATATGGTTGGCTGCTGTTTAAATCAGCCATTACAATGAGTTATGGAATTGAATACAATTAGGTGTTCAAAAAAATTTTTTTTAATTTATTTTATTTTTGGCTGTGGTAGGTCTTCATTGCTTCACGCTGGCTTTTCTCTAGGTGCGGAGAGCGGGGGCTACTCTTCGTTGCGGTGCACGGACTTACTGCGGTGGCTTCTCTTGTTGCGGAGCACAGGCTCTAGGCGTGTGGGCTTCAGCAGTTGTGGCTCGCGGGCTCTAGAGCGCAGGGTCAGTAGTTGTGGCGCACAGGCTTAGTTGCTCCGCGGCATGTGGGATCTTACCGGACCAGGGCTCAAACCCGTGTCCCCTGCATTGGCAGGCGGATTCTTAACCACTGTACCACCAGGGAAGCCCAGGTGTTCAAATTTTTTTAATCATCAATATCTTTTAACATCTTACTACTTAATAAATTATACTACTTTCAGGGTTATTTATATTGACAGTGGCTTGGACTTTTGTAAATAACTTCACAAGTTACTTAATCTGTTCTTGGGTAGATAAAATATGGTATCTTATTGTTATCTATTGTGGGATTCCCAAAAGAAAATTTATTTCTGCAAGACAGAATGCTCATATCATTCAAGGGGCCTGAATTGCCATAGGGAATCCTGAAACTGGAGATGTTATTTACTAAACTTTTTGAAAGTAGATTTTTCTCTCTCTTTGCTTTAAAGACAGACAATAACTGAAACAATCGTAACTTCTGTAAAGAAAGAACCTATCACATTATTATTCGTTAATGATGGGCTATACCCGTTTGGGCAGTTTATAGCAAAATAGTTAACAAACATGTGCAATTTAGAAAGAAAGAATAAATGAATTTTTTTATAACCTACATTCCCATTCCACAAAGAAAAAATATTCTGAAAAATATTCAGGCTTACAACATGTTGCCTTGTTAGTGTGGAAAAACTAAATTTTACTTATCACTTGATTTGCGCCTCTGTGTCTTTAACTTGTGTTTTTTGTACCCCCTGGAGTGCCCTTCCCCTTTTTTGTCCATTTGCAGAATTTCTATCCAGCCTTAAAGACTCCAACTTCAAGATTTTTTCTTGTCCCACAGAAAGTTCATCTTTCCCTCCTTTGTGCCACCACTGTCCCTGTATTATAGCACAAGAACTTTATCACACAACGTATTTACCATTTTGTTCCACTACCTTCTGCCATTTCTCAGGGAACTTCATAATTCCGTCTTACCAAAACTTTTTATCGTTTTGAGCAAAGAACTGTTCCAGGTGCCTTTTACAGTCTTTCAGGGAATTGAAATTTTTTCCATTAAGAGAATTTTGTAAAAAACAAAATAAATGGAAATCCAAAGGTGCAATGTCTGGTGAATGTGACGGATGAATCAGAACTTCCCAGCCAAGCTATAACAGTTTTTGCCTGGTCATCAAAGAAACATGCGGTCTTGCGTTACCCTGATGGAAGATTATGAGTTTTCTGTTGACTAATTCCGGATGCGTTTTGTGGAGTGCTGCTTTCAGTTGGTCTAATTGGGAGCAGTACTTGCTGGAATTAATCATTTGGTTTTCCGGAAGGAGCTCATAATAGAGGACTCCCTTCCAATCCCACCATATATACAACATCACCTTCTTTGGATGAAGACCGGCCTTTGGTGTGGTTTGTGGTGGTTCATTTCACTTGCCCCACGATCTCTTCCGTCCCACATTATTGTACAATATCCACTTTTCATTGCCTGTCACAATTTGTTTTAAAAATGAAACGTTTTCGTTACGTTTCAGTAGAGAATCACATGCGGAAATAACCATCAAGGAGGTTTTTTTCACTTATATGGAACCCAAACGTCAAATCGATTTACATAATCAAGCTGGTGCAAATGATTTTCAGCACTTGATTTGGATATTTTGAGTATGTCGGCTATCTCCCCTGTGGTATGATGTTGATCTCAATTAATGTCTCGATTTGATTGCTGTCAACTTCAACTGGTCTACCTGACCATGGAGTATTGTCCAGCGAGAAAATCTCCAGCATGAAACTTCAGAAACCACTCTTGACACATTCAGTCAGTCACAGCACCTTCTCCATACACTGCACAAATCTTTTTTTGTGTGTTTCAGTTGAGGTTTTACCTTTCTTGAAATAATAAAGCATAATATGCCGAAAATGTTGCTTTTTTTTCTTCCATCTTCAGTATTAAAATGGCTACACAAAAATTCACCAATTTTGATGAGTTGTTTTTTTTTTTAATGCATGCTGATGTGACAGCTGTCACAATACAATCTAACAAAATTGTTTCGAATGAAGTTAGAGCCAACTAAGTGCTACTAGAGCCATCTTACGGAAAAAACCGAATGAACTTTTTGGGCTAACCCAATAGGAGGAAGCATGATGTAATAATGGGAAAAGCAGTGTAGTGAAATCTGGGTATTTGGGGTTCTAGTCCCAATTCTAATACCAATTTTGTGATTTGGGGCAAGTTTGAAAATCTCTTTGAACTTTAGTTTCCTTCTCTGTAAAAGTGTAACTTATAATACATGATGTTCAATAGTAAATACAAAACTTTAATATCAGTTTATTTTTAAAATGTGTTTACAGGGAATTTTAAGAATTAAGCTGGTGTAAAGGGAGGGACACGTGTTTTGAATATAGAAACCAGCTAAATTGGGATAATTACTTAAATTTCATAAGTTTTCATCCAAGGTGTTTCTGAATTTTTTTTTCAGTAGTAACAGTACAGTCCTAGTTTTGTCAAACAAACAGACATGAATATGTTTATACATGTGCAGGAAAACATACAGTTCAATAAGTTTTAATATTATGCTCAGTGTGGAGTTGTATATGATGGATAAAACAAGGAGAATAAAATAATTTTCTTTTTTTTTTTTTTCTATAATGGTAATGAAGAAAAGTTAAAAGAAAATAAAAGACCATTTTATAAAGACCATTTGTGGCTTTGGAAGTAGATTATCTTATGACATGCAGTAAGGAAAATGTAAGGAACAGGCTTTTTTTTTTCTTTCTGTTTCCCAGTTTTACTAAGAACTGTTACCTATGGGGGAAAGCAGAAAACAAGATGGCTTAGTGATTGATGATGATCACCTCTTTTTCAGTCATGATAGTAACAAGGGTTCTTTTTTTTTTTTTCTATTGAAGTATACTTGATGTATATTACACAAGTCACAGGTGTATAATGTAGTGATTCACAATTTTTAAAGGTTATACTCCATTTATAGTTATTATAAAATATCTACCCCTATATTGCCCTTCACCCCTTCCCTCTCCCCACTGGTAACCACTAGTTTGTTCTCTATATCTGTGAGTCTGCTTCTTTTTTGTTATATTCACTAGTTTGTTGTATTTTTTTAGATTCTAAATATAAGTGATATCATACAGTATTTGTCTTTCTCTGAATTATTTCACTTAGCATTAATAGCCGCTGGGTCCATCCATGTTGCTGTAAATGGCAAGATTTCATTCTTTTTTACGGCTGAGTAGTTTTCCATTATATATAATACTACTCAGCCGTAAAAAAGAATGAGATATATATATTTGCCTCATCTTCTTTATCCATTCTTCTGTTGATGGACACTTTGGTTGCTTCTGTATCTTGGGAATTGTAGATAATGCTGCTATGAACATTGGGGTGCATATATCTTTTCCAATTAGTGTTTTTTGGGTTTTTTTGGGTATATACCCAGGAGTGGAATTGCTGGGTCATATGGTAGTTCTTTTTTTAGTTTTTTTTTACATGGTAGCTATTATTTATTATTATTACTTACTTTAGTCTTTTGAGAAACTTCCATACTGTTTTCCACAGTGGCTGCACCAATTTACATTCCCACAGACAGTGTATGAGGGTTCCCTTTTCCAAGAGTTCTTAATACAGCGTCTATCAACAAGCTTTAGTGGAATCCATGAACCATTTGGAATGGTATCAAAAACACTGAGTATGTCCATGAGTATGTCCATTCATGCATTTCCTGTATGTCACTCCAGTGACTGAGTCCATAGGTTTTAACAGATTCACAAAGAGTACATGATGCAAAAAGTATGAAGAACACTATGGACAGTTCTTATCTGCTTCTGCATAGAGTGTAAGAAGATGTGGGGCTTCCCTGGTGGCGCAGTGATTGGGAATCTGCCTGCCAGTGCAGGGGACACAGGTTCGAGCCCTGGTCCGGGAAGATCCCACATGCTGCGGAACAGCTAAGCCCGTGTGCCACAACTACTGGAGCCCATGTGCCCAGAGCCCGTGCTCCATAACAAGAGAAGCCAGCGCGATGAGGCCTGTGCACCACAACGAAGAGTAGCCCCTGCTCGCCGCAACTAGAGAAAGCCCGCACGCAGCCAACAAAGACCCAACGCAGCCAAAAATAAATAAATTAAATAAATAAATTTATTTAAAAAAAAAGAAAAGAAAAAAAAGAAGATGTGGATTTTTAGTCACAGACTACTGAAAATGGCATTGTATATTTGGGTCCTGGAGTAATAGGGAATGTTACAGGGCTGTTGATTTTTCTCTCGGTTATGCATTTTTATGTTTCCTGTTATTATTTTGTAACCTTTGATCTTGGTCTGCTATTCTCATCCAAAAAGATGCCAGACTCCTCAAAATAGATAAAATTTAGAGATTCTAATCTTTCCCCTAACAGCTCAATTTATTGAGTATCTTTTCAGTTTTTTGTTTTATCAAGGAATGAATTGGATTCATGTGTTTGAATTACTTGTAACAGGCTTTATTGCATTTAAACAATTCGAGTTTTATCTTTATTTTAATAGGCAAAAACTGAGTAGGTTCCTCCTAGAATGAAGACACCATCCTTTTAAGTCTTCTTATGTGTATCTGGCACTTTGAGGATTTATACCCTGTTCAGTTATGATTGATATTTAATGAGTACTTGAGTCTGTAGACTTTTGACATTTCTTTCTAATTCCTTTTCCTCTTTCCTTTTTTTTTTTTTTTTTTTTTTTGGTGGGGGTAGGGTTAGAAAGAATCTTACAGCAATGATCTGGGATTCTGGTTGCTTGTATTAGAAACACCTCATGTTTATGTTTAAAGACACTATGTCTTGGGAATTCCCTGGCAGTCCAGTGGTTAGGACTCCACGCTTTCACTGCCAAGGGTGTGGGTTCAGTCCCTGGTTGGGGAACTAAGATCATGCAAGCCGAAAGCATCTCATTAATTCTTCTGCATTCCCAGGAGAAGTGTTCTGAATACTTGGTTTCTTTCTTTGTAGGAGAAAAACAGAGGTACTGGTACTCTTACCATTAAAAAGAAAACACACAGAATTCAAGTTCTCTATCAACCTACTTTCCACTTCGAATTAAATTTCAATCAGTTTAACTGTTAGGTTACATTGCATACTCTGAACCCAGATATGAAGGAGTCTTCACATTCATTCAGACCTGTTCATCTAATAGTTTTTGTAAGCTTTGGAATTTCACAAAGTTTAGTTAAATATGTGCAATTCTTTTCCATTTAAAGTTTTTTGGAATAAAAATTTCATATATGCGTTTTGGTTAGAGTAATTTTTTGGAGACTTGGCATCCTGCTATTTGTTTGAATTTGGTACCTCTTTTCCTAAGGTACTGTGAAATGTGTGTGTCATATTTTAGGTGAATTTTTTAAACTTGTGCATCATATTTGGTGATAATTGGAAACAGTAGTGTGTGATATGGGCATAGTTGAGAATAACCATTGCTCAAAGATCTTTTTTTTTAATTTTATTTATTGATTTATTTAATTTTGGCTGCATTGGGTCTTCGTTGCTGCACGCAGGCTTTCTCCAGTTGCGGTGAGCAGGGGTTACTCTGCATAGTGGTGCGTAGGCTTCTCATTGTGGTGGCTTCTCTTTGTTGCAGAGCACTGGCTCTAGCCGTGCGGGCTTCAGTAGTTTTGGCTCATGGGCTCTCGAGTGCAGGCTCAGTAGTTGTGGTGCACAGGCTTAATTGCTCCATGGCATGCGGGATCTTCACGGACCAGGGCTCGAACCCATGTCCCCTGCATTGGCAGGCAGATTCTTAACCACTGCGCCACTAGGGAAGCCCCAAGACCTATCTTTTCAAATTCATTTTTCATTTTTCTCACCTGAAGAAAAAATTTATTAACACTATATGGTTTACTCATAATATTGAGATTTTAGAGAGAAGATCCCTGCTTTACTTATCTGAGTTGGATATTAATACATATTTCACAGGGTTGTTTGAGAAATCAGTGGGATGAAAGATGTTAAGTACTCAACACAACAACTGCATATAGTAGGTTCACTTCAAAAAGGCTGTATGTAGCCTAACACGTCGTCATGCTCACAGAGAATTGAGAGTCACTGGAGCAGGAAAAAATTAATATATGCCAAAAAGTTCTGCCTTGGTCAGTTATTAAATTCATTCAGAAGTAATGAAAAATTTGGAGAGGAGCATATAGAGTGGACAGTTTCATTAAAATGAAGCTTTATCCTTAAATTTGCTGTCTGGAAGCAGAATCAAATAGATAGGAAGAGACTAGTAAATGATAACAAAATATTTTTTTATCTTTGGAACTGCCCTCAAAATTGATATTTTTTCATACCTTTTTTACCTGCATTAATTCAGTCTGAGCGGTTCCTTTTGTGTGTAGATTTTTTAAAGTTACATTGTTCTAATGAGAGAGGGAAAGCATCTCAGGAGGCAGTTTCAATTTGTTTAACTTTCTAAAGAAGTTGAAGTCACCCTCGGAATAGGCGTCTCTGCACCTGACATTCCTGCCCCAGGCCGGCCGGGACCCCTCCCTGTGAGTAAGAGGAAAGGCTTGGCCAATTACTTAGACAAAGCCGGACGGCTGCCGAGCCGGCGGGGAGGAGTTTCCTTCTCGGAGTAGGGCTTCGTTCACACGGTTTCGCCCAGCAAGATTACCTGCGGCGGAGGTTGAGTAGGGGTTGTTGTCTTTGCCGCGGACCCCCTCCACTGGGAGGGGTCGGGTGGGAGGAATCGTCGCGGTTGCCAGTTTCTCCTGGAGGCAGATGCCTTCTGACCCCAGCGCTCCGGTCCTCCTCCCACACAGACAATCAGGTCAGTCCCCGGAGTCTCAGGTGGCACCACGGCGGCATCCTAGGCTAATGATTTGGTGGAAAGGGAAGGGGTGGTCCTTCTGCCTGGACCCCTCTCGGCTGACTCACAGGAAGTGCTAGCAGAGCCGGGCACTGGGCGCAGCAGCTCCAGGATTCCGCCCTCCCCGCCGCGGCTGCCGCCCTCTCCCTCCTCCGTGGGCTTTGCCGTATCTCCCGTAGAACAATGAAGGGCTTCCAAGTTTGCTAAGACTCCCAGGCACATTGTTTGGACTTCTGTGATAGTCTTCAAAATGTTTTGCCACCGACTTTTACAAGAAGCTGTTTTTTAAAAAGCCCTTCCCTTCGTGGATTGCTTTGTCTGAAGATTACTCAGGGTGACCATGGTTCAGCGCTTTAGCCTCAGGAGGCAGCTATCCAAGGTGGGTACCTTGGGTAGCTTTGTGTGTGTGTTTAGGGGAAACTCAGCAGCTTTGGCGTGGTCTCCTTTTTCTCTAGAACTGTTCTGTCAAGCCTGCCTCCTCTGGTGCTAAGGAGGGACAGAGGGAGTAAGCGCCGCCTTTTGTTCTTTCCTCAGACAGACACAAAGGTTTAAGGCTGACTGCACTGGAAACCCCAGATTTTGTTCCCCTAAAACTAGAGCTATCATCTGTAAATTTGCAGGAAGTTGTAGTCTGCTTCTCAGTTACAGTTTCCAGAGGGTGTGAGTGAAGGAGAGAATAGTGGGTAAAAAGTGCATGTTTAATTAGCAATTCATGTAGCAGCTTTTGACCAAAATGAGAAAGCTTTATTGGTCTTTGGAATCAGTGCTTTCATACAGAGTTTAATATTAAACTGGGGAAAACTACCATAAAATAGTTCAATAAGCATGACCGGCTTGAAAATGTTAACATGAGTGGTTGTATTAAGAAACTCGCATATTCTTTCATTAAGGAGTGTGTGAAAAGCAGTAACCTGAAGGCTCAGGAATCAATTTTTACAGAGTTGTGCTTCAAAAACAGGTTTCATGTGTGCAGCTTTGGGGGAAAACTTCTTTTAAACTAAGAAAATCAAACTTAAATTTAAAAAAAAGAAAGAAAGAAAGCAAAGCCCTCTTAGAAGAGGGGCTGCTGATTTTATGAATCAGCCTTGGCAGTGGACCTCTGTTGAGGCAGTCATTGAGCTCTCTTTTTAAGTGAGTGCAGAAACTACTTTGGAAAGAGATGTGCTGAGAGTTGAGCTTATTTCAAAAACCCATTCTGTTTTTTAAAAGCTCTATTTTTTAAAATGTAGCAGTTGGTGGCTAAATTGTGTCACAGTTCATTCTCTGCAGACAGAAGCTTAAACAAATAGTAAAGCAGTAGACATTCTACACTTCCTTGGTTGTTAGTCAGAATTGTTAAATCCTGAAATGCGTTATTGTCTTAAGGGGAAACCTTTAGTTGCTCACAGGTGACCTCAGTGTAGGATGTGTGCATTCAAGCAAAAATGAGCAAAGCTCTTGCCTTCATCCCCATGTCAAATTTCATCTTTTTTCTTGGATCTCCAAGCCTAACAGGGACTTTTTAGGAGTATTAGAATAAATTTTCCTTGCTTCCCTTCTCCTCATTCCAGGTGTGTGGGTGGGGGTGAGGGGGCTGGGAAGCCTCCACATTTCTCCTAAACAATAGAGTCATTTTTGTTTCTCCTTCACATGAACCTCTGATCACGTATTTTCAAATATATAGTACAATTAAATGGCAGAAGTTGTGTAGATTGTCAGGGCAGTGACCTTTCTGCATAAGGATGTTTGAAACAACTGAGAGCTAGGTGATAAGTTTCTAAGTAGAAAATAACTGCTTTCTAGGTATTTCTCTCCTAATTATTTTGTGAACTTTTAATACTCTTTTCACTCTGTACTGTATGCATGACCATGCTTTATAGGGGGGAAAAAAACACTTTTAGGGGGATTAGGAGCACATCTTCTCTATAACATGAAGAAATAAAAGGTACAAATTATGTAAAAAGACTCCAAGAGGTAACCTCTTTTAATTCCTTTTTCTAACATCCCTCTCCATTTTAACATGGTTTCTGGGTCCTAAACTGGATGGTCAGGACCAAATCGAAGGAAATTTGTTTTCTATCAAGAGTCCTTAGCATAGTAATGAATTGAAAAAAAATTCAGTAATGAATTGAAAAAATAATATTCTTAATTGTTTCAGTCTGTATGGCACTGAAATATGGAGGAGAAACTGAATAGTTATGTCAAAAAAATTTTTTTAAACTACAGTGAATGCACTGTGCCTCTATTCTGTCTTTTTGGCTAAATCAATGTTACCTGAAAACAGAGGCCCTGTTGTACCCCAGTGCATGGTATTTCTGGCACACGTGGAACACTTAAAGTGAAATTGGTTTTTTGCAGGTCAAAAACAGTTGAACAATGGCAATTTCATATGATTCCAGCTTTTCGAACAAGTGTTTTTGCCAATAAGAGATAATCTCCCACAAATGTAGCCTTGTCTTAAGATGATCTCATATTTATAAAGCAATTTCCTATTTTGATGAGAAGAAATACTCATGTGATCATCTTTAAATTTTTTTGGAAATTTTCTGAAAGAAAATATTTATAAATGTTTGCAGTGATTTAAAACCCAGTATCTAATTTAGATTTTTTTTTTCCCACCAACAAACTTCTATTTATTCCTTAGCTGCTTTTTATCTTTAAGTTTGATAGTCATGTTTACTTACACTGGATATTTCCCCTAGAATATTCAAATGATTCCTTCAGGCTAATGGATATTGACATCTGAACTAAGTAAAAAGGAGGAAGTAAATTAAATAGATGAAGTAAAAATCTTCATTTTAAAAGCGAGATGCTCAGTTATTCTCTATGACCAGATCCCAGTTACCTGACTCCCAGAAAAGTTCCTTTTCCTTGCCATTTTAGATTATTTTCTTCCTTTATAGTTTTCTCACATGTGACTTCAAAATATTCACTAAGGAAAGCTTTTTCTTTCTTCCCTAAGTCCTCTTCATGAGCCAGCCGAAATAGTCTGAAACCTGCCAGTTTGGATGTTACATTTAATTCTCCTAATGATCCTTAAAGTTAGGTGGTATCAGCTTCATTTTGTCATTAAAGAAACAGGTTCAGGGGCTTCTCTGGTGGCACAATGGTTAAGAATCTGCTTGCCAATGCAGGGGACACGGGTTCGAGCTCTGGTCGGGGAAGATCCCATGTGCCGCGGAGCAGCTAAGCCCGTGCGCCACAACTACTGAGCCTGCGCTCTAGAGCGTGCGAGCCACAACTACTGAGCCCACATGCCACAACTGCTGAAGCCCGCACACCTAGAGCCTGTGCTCCACAACAAGAGAAGCCACCCCAGTGAGAAGCCCATGCACCGCAGCAAAGAGTAGCCCCTGCTCGCTGCAACGAAGACCCAACGCAGCCAAAAATAAAATAAATAAATAAATTACTTAAAAAAAAAAAAAGAAAGAAAGAAAGAAAGAAACAGGTTCAGAGAAGTTAATTTTCCCAAGATCAGCCAGAGGCAGACTCAGGTTCAAACTTAGGTCTAACTCCAAACCCATTCTGCTTCCCCACACCAACTGCCTCCCTAAATTTCTGTTGTATTAATCAGTTTACTCTCATGGACTATGATATTTCTCCATGCTTATAGAAAACAGTGTAGTAAATAACTTAGGTAACTTCTTTGGAGAAGCCCGGGCTGAAATTAATGTCTGATAGGGTTTGAATATGTCAGTCAAACTTGCTAAGTGTTTTCCACAAAGTTGTTTTCTTTGGCCAGAGAACCATCAATTTGAGTAAGATAGTTGATTTAATAAAGCCATATTAAATGTAGTTGAAGCTTAACTGCATGTACTTACATGAAAGTTTATAAACTGTATTGCCTTTTAGAAAATGTCTTTATTAAGGAGAAGAATTTACTCTTGAGTTTCTATAATAATGTTTAAGGGATGAAATACAATGAATTAAAAATTCAGAAAGTCTTGTTTTAACTCACTCTGGCTCTGTTATCCCTCCCCACCAACCCCCTCAAATCTTTTAAATGGGTAATAGAAAATAGTTTTTTTCTTCTTTTCTGGAATTTCAGTTTTTTAGAAGGTATGATAAAAGCTGAGGAGGCTTTGAGAAAAATAGATCGATTGTTTCAGTAAGAATATTATACTCTTTTATTTTTTAATAGTAATCATTTCTGTAGTTCAAAAATAAAAAAATTACATAACTGTGAACTCTTGCTTCCATGTCTTTTCAACGGTTTCGTATCCCTGCCTCCATAGGTAACCAGTGTCTTGTTTAGCCTTCCATTGTTTCTTTACTCACATGTAAGAAAATGTGAACATGTATTTTCTGACCTTTCTAAAATGAAAGATAAAGGCTATACAGTTTGTTCTAAGATAATAGCTTGAACTTTAATTTTCCAGGAATGGATGCTCAATAGTTATCTCGGTTTGGGGTTCACATTTATTTTCACATTTTCACAGGAGGCTTACTTTCTTTAGGACAGATATAGCCACACAGAATCTACTTTCTATATCAAAGATAATTAAAATAACAGCAAATCAATGATGACTTGATTCTTTTTTCATTCATATCACGTTTCTTTCCTACTCAGTTGGAGAGCTTTCGTTGGCTATATTAAAATTTTTCATGTGGTGAAAAACATAGAATATAAAAACCATACCAGTGTATTCTGGGTTGGCCTGTGAAGAGATTAATGGCCGAGAAATAGGAGTTGTGGGACTTTTGCCCCCCAATTCACCTATTGACCTATTGAAATAATTTCATTCAGACTTGTAGAGCACTTGAAAATATTTTTGTCTAAAAATGTTACTCTTGCCCTTCCTACATTTGATAGTGTCCTATTATTTGGTGTCAGTTTGGTACCAGCTTAAGAGACTTAAGATTTAGAGAAGTGTTGATCATAATCTGAATTCTTAATAAAAACTATTACATTTTCAAACGTAGTTTCCTTTGAATTTCCACCTGATTTGTTTTGGGTTTATGACCTGTGATAATATACATGATTGACTTAATCTTTCAATGAATGTACTCTTATTAGTAAAAGGAATAGGGATCTCTCATTTCCATTTTAAGTAAATTAATTAGGGTCTTTTAAAAGTATTTTGATGGCTAAAATGGTAAATCTTATGTATTTTTACCACAATTAAAAAGAAAATATTTCAAACCCTTTTAATGATAAATACCATATGGGTACAATGAAGTAGTATTTTATGTAATTAAACAACTCAAATACATAGGCAAGGGAGTCAGTACCAGATGGGTGCTTTTAAATAATGGAAATGTATACAACATCTCTTTCAGGCTTTTTTTTTTCTTTTTCATGCTTTTAAAATTTAATTTTCTATAAGTTCTTCACACATCAACTAGTTTCATACTTGTAAATATAATGTTTTATATGTATGTTTTGCTATCAGTTAAATGTTACATCTTCATGTTAATCATTAACCCACTTTTAGGAGGCTTAAGTCAGGTAGTAATGTCATCAACGTTATAAGGTCATTCTGATACATTACATAACCAAAATAGGAAGACTGATGGATGCTGCTCTTCTGTTATATGAAATGAGACCCTAGTAAAATCAGTTCCATATATTGTGGATGCGGTGGGAATAGATAAGGAATAGAGAATGGCTTTCCTATTCAATTATATTGGCAATAATAGGCTGAAATAAAGAAACTAATTTAAAAATATGTGTATTGTAATTCTGAAATGTTTTCATGATGTTGATGCCAGTTTATTATTTAAAAATAATAGTCAATAACAGTAAGTTATTGACTGTAGATTTGAGACCCTGGAATATGCTACCAAGAGAAGACAGTAAAATCTCCTTGGAGGGTGTTGCTTTTTTGTTTTTTAAGTACACAACTTTCATTTGGTGTTGACTTGAGTATCATTTTCCTGAAAGAGATGGCTATATTAAATGACTCAATTAGATTCTTTGAAGTTGGAATATGTTTACCAAGGGCTGTTAGTTTTGAAGATCAATGAGCTGTGATATACTTGAAAGCACTTTGAAAACTATGAAGCACTATATTAATTTAAGAATTTAAGATTATGGTGTTTTTATTATTCTGTCATTCTGTAAGCATTGTTGCAAAGAAGTGACTGTACTTTAAAACTACACTTTGAAATATGCACATATACACACACACCTTTTTTTTCATACACATAGGCTGTCTTTGGATAGGTAGCGGTTGATTGCCTCTGAGAAGATTGGACCTGGGAGACTTGGGTTGAGGGTGGGAGGGAGACTAGCTTTTTTTTTTTTTTTTAAATAAATTGATATCCCCATTTTTAGTGTTATAGATCTTTTTTAATAAATTTATTTACTTTATTTATTTATTTTTGGCTGCATTGGGTCTTCGTTGCTGCGCCCGGCCTTTCTCTAGCTGCAGCGAGTGGGGGACTACTCTTCATTGCAGTGCGCAGGCTTCTCATTGCGGTGGCTTCTCTTTGTGGTGGAGCACGGGCTCTAAGCACGCGGGCTTCAGTAGTTGCGGCTCGCGGGCTCTAGAGCACGGGCTCAGTAGTTGTGGCGCACAGGCTTAGTTGCTCCGCGGCATGTGGGATCTTCCCGGACCAGGGCTCAAACCCGTGTCCCCTGCATTGGCAGGCAAATTCTTAACCACTGCGCCACCAGGTAAGCCTGGGAGACTTGCTTTTTAAAAATTATTTACCATGTACATACACTTTGTTAAATAATAGTCTAAGTCAAATGTGTTAAAAGATCAAATGTAGAATTTCAGCCTCATTATTCTTCAGTGAAAACCATCGCTGATAGTTTACTTAAACGTTAATGGTTGGAAGATGATATTCTTCTGGGCTTGATACTTTCTCCCAACCATAGATGTTATTCACAGATTGAAGATAACTTTTGCATGTAACACGTAAGTTTGTAGTATAAAGTTAACAACCCTTTAAGAAATTTTTAGATGGACCTGTTTGGAGTGAGTTAACCATACTATTCTGAAAGCACATTTTGGGAATGGTGTATAAAGGCAGGAAGACATTTTACTTGTTATATCTGTATGTAGAAGTGGCATGTAATACTTAATAAAATATTCTGATTTGTTCTTAATCATTTTGGCTTACCTGAGAAAATTAGAAGAATTTGCTCTTTTGGATACCCTGGGGTTAATTACGACTAACCTCTGCTATATACATGGACCTGTAACAGTCCTACTGCAAAACATGTTGAATAAGAAAACAATGCAGGGACTTCCCTGGTAGTGCAGTGGTTAAGAATCCGCCTGCCAATGCAGGGGACACGAGTTCAATCCCTGGTCCGGGAAGATCCCACATGCCACGGAGCAGCTAAGCCTGTGCACCACAGCTACTGGGCCTGTGCTCTAGAGCCAGTGAGCCACAACTACCGAAGCCCGCGTGCCTAGAGCCCGTGCTCCACAACAAAGAGAAGCCACCATAATGAGAAGCCCGTGCACCGCAACGAAGAATAGCCCCCGCTTGCTGCAACTACAGAAAGCCCGCGCGCAGCAATGAAGACCCAACGCAGCGAAAATTAAATAAATAATTTTTTTTTTTTTTAAAAGAAAACAATGCAAATTGAATGTGCCTTGTGGTAGCACAGGAAATTGCCATTAAATTTCAACCTGTTTCCATCAAAAGTTTTGTAAGAAGCAGATTACTTTGTGTGCCTTTATTAGAAATTTAGTGTTTGAGAAGAATCCATGTTAAAGCCAGCAGTGTCTAAAATCCAAAGGTAACACGTATAATAAACATTTCATAGCTTTCCTTTTCATTCAATAAAATTTATCCCAAAGGTGTTCATCACTGAAATTAAGTAAACTGTGGCTGGCTGTATGACTTTAGACAAGTAATTTGACCTGTCTGAAGCTTTCTCCTCATCTGAAAAGTGTCATCGAGGATCCTTGAGAGATGTAAAGAGATGGATCCTTGAGAGTTGTAAAATTATGTGATCTGTTTGTGAGCCAGATTATAGTCCTAAGAAAAATGACTTTATATAGCAAACACCAGGGAAAATATGTAGTTTTATACCAGGAGGGATCTAATGTTATACAGTTGTTCTTAGCTAAAGTAAATAAATTCATGACTTTAATGGATAGGCTTAGAGTTTAGATTCTAGCCGGCTCTGGATAATTCAGATTTGAGAATAGCAAGAGATTAGTTATACACTTATTAGAGACCGAGCGCTGAGATGATGTACATTTCTTCTACCTCTTCTTTGTCAGGAGAAAATTTAAAATTTCTCTGTGGAAACAGATATTCCTTATAATGGAAATTTACCTTATACACAACAGAATTTTCTTCTTACGATGGTATATTGGAATCCAAGTCCTTTTTCTTGAACAAAACACACTTTTCTTACTCTTAAGGAAAAGTTAATCATAACTGGGGGGGAGGGGGGAGAAAGGTAAAAAACTAATATAAGCTTTTTATTTTTACAAATTAACTCGTCCTTTGAACCTGAGGTGGGCTTGAAAAGCCCTGTAGAGGAAGTGGGATTTTAGCTGAACCTAAAGGATTTGGATTAGTGGTTCTCGACTTTCCCTTCCCGTTAGCCCCAACATACCTCAAAAATGCGACTTAGTCCAATGACTGTTTGTAGTGAACAAAGAAATGAACGTTTCCTCTCATTAATTTTAATCACCTAAACTTGAAAGATTCCTTAGTCTTTTTTACGTGCCTGGAAGTTATATTGAACTTTATAGTTTGATATGAATTATATATTCCAGGTATTTTAGTTGCATCTCTAATAAAATTATCATTTGGTTTTGAAAAAAAAATGTGACTTAGGCTTAAGGTAGTAGTCATTTGGAAGGTGACTTGCAAAATCCTTCACCCTTCTGATGCATACTCCTGGAGAACCCCTTCCTTTGCAAATCATTGATGTCGATGAAGGACAAGAGGAAAATATTCCAGGAAGGGGGCAAGATCACCAGATATGGTTTTGTTGAGAGGGAGAGGTATGTCATATTCAATATCTGTTATTTTTAGGGAGTTCTAATGTGAACATCCTTTAAAAATCTAATCCAAGAGTTAGTTTATATTTTCCATGGGGAAATTTAACCAAGGTAATGAGTGGGGTTGCCAACCTAAATGAACAGAGGGGTAAAACTAGGAAGCTGTCTTCTAGATAATGTATGTGGGTTGTTTAATATTACCACTTAGTGTATGGAATTTTAACAGCAAAGTCTTAGCATACTTCTCTAACATTCTTTCCGTCTTCTAATCATTTGATGAAATGTACATTGAAATGATACAAACAACACCTGAGTATAATTGCCCATCCTCTTTTTGTTGCAGAGTGTTCTTGTGTGTGTCTGTGTGTTGAGACTTAGGAAACTAGCCACAAAGGTTGGTCTCAATTAACAAATTCTCTTTGGACAAAATTGAAAATCTGACCCAGGCTATTCAGTATCTAGTGATGAGTGTTTATTTTAGTTTTGAGTCTTAGGAAATGATGTTATTGACCACTGTATTGAGATAACACCCAACCTTTGGGACTTCAAGAAATTTTAGAGCATATAGTAGAAATTCTATGTATATTCTAACTTGGAGAGAACTTGGAACACAGTAAATGGAGGTCGTGCATGTAGATGAGCGTCTCCCTCACATCTTACTACTCTTTTCCTTTACTCAAGGTGCTCGAGCTGTACCCCCTCCTTGCTGTTTTTTCAAATGCACCACAGCCTCAGGTCCTTTGCACTTGTCCTTCCTTCTGCCTGTAATCCTTTTTCTCCAAATATTGGCTTGTATATCCTTGAAGTCTCAGCTCCGAGGTCACCTTTTTAGCAAGGCTTTGGCTGACTGTTTTCTTTAAAATAGCAAAATTACTCCCTACACACACACTTGTTCCCCAGCTCTCCTTATTTCCCTTCTCATTTCTTTTCTTTTACCCCTCCAATTTATTTATTGTCATCTGATATATGTGCTATATATTTTTCTTACTCTGCCCCCCAATCATGTAAACTTTATGATGCTATTTATCTATTTTGTTCGTGTCTATATACAGGAACATAGAATAGTGTCTGGTACATGGTAAGTGCTAAATATATATTTGTTTCATGAATGAATTTGAGTATAAAGAATAATTAAAAAGTGGCTAGTCTACTTTCTTCCATCTCTTCCCATACTACTACCACCATCACCACCTCAGGCTGCTTCTAATCCAGCCTCCCTTCTGCTGCAGAGTAATCTCATGTCTGATAAGACTTGACACTTAGTAGACACCAACTAAATATTTGATGAATCTCTGCTAATATTATCTTCCCTCCCAGATATCAGACAAGTCTAAAAATCAGAAATGGCAATAAATTGGCAACCTCACTCTAGTTCTTGAATTATAGGTATCCACATTTTAAAATTCATCTTTTTGATATGATGAAAAGAGCCCAGAAGTAGAAACCCACAGGTTTCCTGTTCTGTGTGATTTTTGACAAATCACTTGATTTTTCTGTATTTCAGTTCCTAAATCTTAAAGTAGCATAATGATACTCTTACTACCTCATAGAAACAAGTAAACATTGAATATGTTTGAAATGGCATTTAAAACTCTTAAGTATAAGGTAATATTCCAAATCACATTTTACAACTATCAAATACTTCTAAATAGTCAAGACCACTAATGTGGCTTTCAGTCTTTTGTTTTTTCTCGCTCTCTCTTTGGTTGCATGTTGGAAAATAGAGGTTTTCCCTCCCCACCTTTATAAATAAAGCTCTGTGTCAAGCGGTGATAGCCACCTTTACTAAGTGCTACATCGTATGAAAAAATGATCACAAAAGAAATGCTAGAGCTGTACTGACTATTGGGAAGTATTATGTGTTATATCTGCATTTTTCCTAGACTTTGAGATTTAGGAAATTGTTCCTCTATAGATTTTGTCATATAGACTCCTGCATAAAAGCATCACTACTTAGAAACTAGAATCCTAATGAAATTTCCTTTCTCTGTTATTCAATGAACAAATACATTTAGGTATTTAGACATCATAATGTAGAGACTTTTAGGGACCTGACATCTTTCAGTCTGGCTAAACTGAGAAAAAGGACTCATACTTCATTCTGCTGAAGAGAATAGTGACCCAACACTTGAGCTGTCACTAGGTTTGACAAACCTAACCCAGCTGTTGTATTAACCACAAAACACATTTGTGTTTGAATATATATAGTGGCTTCAAGAGTCACCTTGCCTGTTTTTCAATTTAAGGGAAAGGGCAAAAGGCTGTTATAAAATAGCTTATCTTATAGGACAAGCTAAATGGAATTCCCCATTCTGGTCTCTAAATTAGCTGAGTTTTTAAACAACTTTTCATCTTCTACCAGCTTCTAAAGTTGTCAGGAATACTTGTGCTTTAGCTGATAAGTGGAAGCTCTTTCTACCACTACCCTCCGTATTTCCTGTGTCTATCCTCAAATAAAAGAAAAAAAAGAAGGAAATAACATATTACAACTATTATACAATATTATATTGTAATAACATATTACAATAAGATATTACAACTCATATGGTAATCAAATTGTACTCAGCAACCACCTGAAAGTCATAGAAAAGATGGCACACATTCCCAATAGATGCCCCTCTCCCTTTTCTCCCAAGTCCTTCTACTCAAGTAAAAGTTGTTCCCCGTGAGAGTCAAAGGAGGAGTAAGTGAGGGAGACTATGTCTGTCAGTACCACTCTAATTGTATAGCTTTGAAAACTTAGAAATAGAGACCTTCACTCTGGCATTGTTGTTAATTTCACCCGTGTCACTTCCCCGCATGTGCTTTGCCAAGATCTCCAGTGCATCCTCTGTGTTGCTAAATTCAGTCATCAGTTCTTAGTTCTCATCTTGATTTTAACATTTGGCGTGTTGGTCAGTCTGTCCTCAGTGAAGCACTTTCTTCACTTGGCTTTCAGGATACCACACTTATGGTTTTTCCCCCACCTCACTAGTCCTCACTAGTCAATCTCCTTTGCTGATCTTTTAATTAATGTAGCTATGGCCTAGACTTAGTCCAATTCACTACTTTCTTGGTGATTTCATCCTGTCTTACAGTGTTAAATACCATCTATATGTTGACAGTTCTCAAATGTATATTCCCAGTCCTGATCTTCCCCTTGAATTCCAGACCTGTATATTCAGCTCCCTATTTGACATCTCCATTAGGATGTCTATTGGACATTTTAGACTTAATATGTCCAAAACTAAGCTTCTGGTATCTTTTCCCCTCCCTGGTTCTCTTGAACTTCCCCTTCTCAGTTAACGGCACCTCCACCCTTCAGGCCTGAAATCTTTGAGTCATCTTTGGTGCCTCTTTCTCACTCCCAATATATCATCAAATCCTCTTGACTCCACTTTTAAATGTATCTAAAATTTGCCAATATCTGTTCTCTGCTGCCACCCTCTTTCACTTGTATTACTGTATTAACCTCCTAACCAGTGTCCTAGCATCAACTTTTGCCCCACTAGAATTTATCCTTATCACAAGAAACACAGTGATACTAATAAAACTTAAGCCAGATGATATTATTCATATGATTAAAATCCTCCAATGTTTTCCTCTCTCACTCACTTTTACATGGCCTTTAGGGCCCTACACAATCAGTTTCTTCATTAAACTCTCTGACCATACTGGCCCTCTAGCTATTCCTGGAACATACCAAACATTCTCCTTCTTCAGTACCTTTGCAGTATACTTTACTATCTGCCTGCGTTCTTCTTCCTCCAGGTAGCTACATCATTCATTTGGTCATGGCTTTCAAATCTTACCTTAAATGTCATCTTCTCAGATCTTCTCAGTGAGACCTTCTCTGAGCACTCTAAAATATAAAATTACAACATCTCCTTGTTTTATTTTTTATTCCTAGCATTTATTACCTTCTAGTATATAATAACTCTAATATACTATATAATTTATTAATTTATTTTGTCTGTTCTCTTTCCGCCTCCCCTCGCCCACCTCAAGAATGTAATTCTTTGGAGAGTTTTTGTCTGTTTTATTAATGTATCTTCAGCACCTAGAATATAGTAGATGTCTAGTTTCTATTTATTGAATACATGAATGAATCATTTATTTGACGAAATGGAAGGAAAGAAAAGAGCCATCCTGAATTAAGAATATAATATTCCATGGATCATTGTATTTTATTATCGAACAGGAATCTTAGTGTTTAACTTATTAAAAGTGATTTCATCATTTCCCTTGAATGTTACAACAGCAAAACTAATCTTTTGCCTAGTCTTTATTTTTTAGCTTTTTTATAAATAATAAATCCCTAGAGATTTCTTCTTGCCAACAAGAAAAATCAAAGTTATTCAGTCTTATTTAGTTTGATCCTATGAAATAGATAGAACAAATGTTATTGTCCTACTTAGTAGATATATAAAATAAGATTTCAGTGTTTCTTATAACTCTTTGATTTTAGTTAAATTCATATTAACACAGAAATATCTCCTGTTTTGGTAGTAAATGCCAAATTCCTTAAGTAGATTAAATTCTAGTTGGGAAGATAAAGCATGAAAGAAGACAAAACTAAGTTCTATTTAATTGTGTCCAAACGTGGGCTATATACTAGTGCTCTGAGAACTTACAGAGGGGAAGGTAAGCTAGGAGAGCTTGAAGGAGATGGGCTTTAAAAGATAGATGGGCAGAAAGCCAGTGAGAGGAGAGGAAGCAAAGAGCCAGCCGGAAGATTATTGTCTGTTTTCTTTTCTGCATTATTCCTGGAACCTGGAAGTGTCTCACAGGTAGTTTGTTTATTTATTGAATAAAAGAATGAATGAATGTGATAATGAGAGCATTATCCCCTACATGATCAGTGAGAACAGTTTGGCCAACAGAGTATGTGTTGGCAAAGAAGATATACAAAGACGTTTGATGAAGCCAAGCCTGGCAGGTTTAGATGCCCAGATAAAGATTTCGGACTGGTTTGATTGTGTTAGCAATCCAGCCCGTGTTCTTAAATGGAAGAAAACCCATGATGTAAATAGGGTGCTAAGAAGTGTTGTCTAAGATTACATCTCCTTCCAGTAGAACTTTCTGTGAGGATGGGAATGTATCTGTATCTGTGCTGTCCAATGTAATAGTCACTAGCCACATGTGGCTGTTGAGCCCTTGAACTGTAGCTAGTGTGAATGAGAAACTGAATTTTAAATTTTATTTAATTTTAATTTAAAAAGCCACCCACGGTTAGTGGCTACCATATTGGACAGTACAAGAGAATATTGGATGGTTTGGAGAGTGAACAGAGTAGGACTGAGAAAACAAATAGTAAGCTTTTAGAGTAATCCAGGCATGAATGATAAATTTTAAAAGGGAGAATATCTGCTATCTAGAAAGAAGGAACAACAGGATTTAATGAAAATGAGATGAAAGAAGGAAGACTCAGACTTGCCTTTTAAGCCAAGACTTTGGGTAATGAGGAATTGAATTATTAAGGAAATAGGACATTTGGAGCGAGCTGAAGGGTAGTTTGTTGGTTTGGATGTAAATACAAGTTTGGGTATATTATGTCTTTGGTGAAGGTAGAGTGACTAAGTGGAGAGACCGTGTATTTGGAAACAGAATTTGGGGTTAGCAATGGTGGTGATATTAGCTTAGAGTTAATACCTGAAGTCATGAGTGGAAGAGCTTTGAGCAAATAAAAGAGGAGTGAAGGTGATTAGAGTCATATGGCAAAGAGAAAAAGATGAAGACTGATTAAATTTAGTCATAAAACTATAGGTTTCGTAGAGGAAGAGACCCTAGAGATTGTCATCTAATCAGTCCATTCAATTTACAGATGAGGAACGTGATGCTCAGTGATGTGAAATGAAATGTTTAAATATACACAGCTTGTAAATGTCAAAGGGAAGTATTGAACCTAAATTCTCTGCTGACCCCTTCAATTTACTCCTTTTCCCATTGTGTTGGCAAAACAGGAAAATCTTATTGAGGAATATAATTTCAGTAGAGCAGGTTGGAAGCTAACACAGTGGTAAGAAAGTGGAATATGGGATAGAGAAATGGAATTAGTAAGTGTGGGCAGCTTCTTTAAGAAGCCTGGCAGTGAAGAAAAAAGAGATTGAAACGGGATGCAATTGGAAGAGGCAGTAAAATCAAACCAAAGTTTTTTTGGTTACGGAAATATCACTGAATATTCTGGCATGAGAGGCAGGGGATAAAAGTGACAAAGTAGTCTTACCTTCCTCTTACTGCTGCCTAGGAATATGAAGTAATTGACTCAAGATTATCATCAGTGGAGCCGGAAATAAATAGTCCTTAGATCTACTGAAACTATTTGATGACCAAACCTTCTGATTGTGTGTATACAGAAAAAGAGTCATGCCTTACTGCATGTTATTCATTATTCTGTTTTGGTTTAAGATGTTGATTGTTGGTGTGATTGGCATTTTACTTGGAAAGATATGACTTCATAATATTTCCTGTTCTTCAGGCCACTTGATCCACTAAGATCTAAAAGGAATTCAGAGAGACAAATTTTTAGCGTGAATACTTTAAGGACTTTTTTTTTATAACTTTTAATTACCTAACCACCACTCTTTGAGGATATTTCCCATGATATTAAAGAACCAACCGCTATGTAAGTTAAATGTGCCTCAGCATGTCAGTTATATCTCAGTAAAGGTAGGGTGTGGGAGAAGAAGTTTCCCTGATTCCCTCCACTCCAAAAAGGTACCTCAAGTGATACTTTTTTACAGCTTTAAAGTATGATGTCATATTAGAAGGAGAACTCTTACTGAAATGGTGATTACAGACACTGAGAATATAAGTTGGAGAAAGAGAAACAATTGAAGATTGTTAAGGACCCAGAATATCGATTTATATTATGGTTGTTATTAGAAAAAAATGATCTTAGACTTCCTAGGCTTTAGCCTTATGTAGAAAATTAAAAGGTAAAATATAGGAATTCTTTTAATATTGCAATGATGTCTTAGAAATAACTGACAAGGGAGTTTGAAGCTAGAAATTACATCTTGGTGTTTAATTTCTGCTACCAATTTATTTCTGAGAGCACATGACCACTCTTAGTTGATTTACTGCTGCTACATAGTCTCTGTATATTATGATGGAGAATGCTGTGCTTCTCCTCAAAGTCATTGAATTCCGAACGAATTGCCAAATCAAGATACAGTTGTTTGACCCTAGATTCTCGGAAGAAAACACACACACACACACACACCCTCAAAACAAAGCCCTGTTAGAATGGAGTTAGGCTGTTTCATTAACTTTTTTAAAAGGGAGCGTATTATCTTGAGAAAATAGTACACTTCTGGCAATTATGCTGTATTACAGGGAGATCAGATATTGTGAAATTCAACCTGTTTTGAAGGCAGAAAAGGGGAAAGTAACTTTAGCCTATTTCATCAATGAGCAAATAAAGGCAAAAGCACAGTTGCATAGTGATACAATCATGATTAGGATTTCTCTGTGTTACTTTCCAATTTCATGCTCTTTTGGCCTTAATATTAAATGAAAATTTTGCTCTGTGTTTAAATTTTGAATTTTTTTTTTATTCCAGACCTTAGTCTATTAATATACCCTAGTAAATAGACTGTTTACCTGGGAATATTCAGAAACTTAAATGCTGTAGTTTGCTTTTAAAACATTTCAGCTTAGAAGAATGTGTCTTGTTTGCCTTTTGCTTGCTAAGCATGTATGACTGGCAGAAGTTCTTTAGCCCTGCTGCCCACATGGTCTGGACAAAAGAAGTAGCAGTCTGTTAGAGAAGAACAAAAGAGAAGCAAGGAAAATAATTTTCCTTTGGCTGGAAGATATCACTGAAGCCTTGATCTCTAGAGTTTAGACAACAACTGAAGTAGAGGGAAATCAATGGAAAATAGTGTGTGCTGGTAGGAAGGAGGCATTCTGGTTGGGGGTTGGATTGCATGGCATGCAGAATAAAGGTTCCTATTGGTCAATGGTATTTCAGCCTCATGTTCCCAGTTGGAATTTAAGTGAGAAATATTCTGGCATTTTTATCTTGTTTAGTGTTTTTGAGGAATCTATGTTCTTTCAGTTCAGTTGACTTTTGTTGTTTATCTAAAAACAAACAAACCTCTTGACTCTAAAGGGGATAACTAAACAATATAATCTAACAAAATAAAAGCAAAAAAAAAATGAGATATAACTGAACTATGATACTTTTCCTTCTAATCTGTCTAGTTTTAGAAAAGTCAAGAAGTCTTGTTTTGGAATAAGATAAGCCCAAGGAGCTTGCGTTTTGAGGGGAAAGGCAGGTATATGGTCGTTCTCTGAGTTCTGTATGAAGGGTGGGGAACTTAACATAGCTGTGTATTGAAGTGAATCAGTTGACCTACTTTTAAGTCACTTAAATACTTCTGTACCTGTGCTAAAACCAAACTGGAATCTTGGAAAAAACCTTGAGTTGGTACTTATCAGTTGTTTCCCTACAAAGAATCCTGTCCCTTTGCTTATTTTAGTGTTCTCAGAATAGATAGGAATTTTTAAATCAAATTATTCCCCTAGGAAGATTACTGTAACTTGCTGTAGTGTGCTGTAATTTTTTGTACTTTTTTTTTTTAATCAGTGAAGGGAAGATAGTTTTATAGTAGTAGCTGTGATTGAATGGGTGCCAGCTGTGATTGAATGGGTGCCTATTGTGTAGCAGAAATTGTACTCAGCACTTTACCAACAAGATCTCATTTAATCTTCTAAGCAGTTGTGATAATTAAGATTCAGATTGGGACTTTCTCATAGCACGCTTAGAGAAGATTGTACCATGTACCAGTCTTTGAATAGTCGTCAAATAGCATTTGATCTATTTTCTTGTTTAATTTTATGTCCCAACTCCTAGCATAGTTCCTGGCACATGGTAAGCACTTAATATGTTTGTTGAACATATGTCTGACTTCAATGATACATACTTTTCCTTAATGCCAAGCTGCCTTTCTAATAAAGAATGCTCTCCTACAGCATTCAGCACTTTGGGAATATTTTCTGGTTTTCCTTCTTCATCTCTGGTTCTTCCTTTTTGTTCCTTTTTGTGTACAGCCCCTCTTCTTCTGCTCATTCCTTAAGTGTTGATGTTCCTCTGGGCTCTGTTTTAAGCCCTCTTTTGTTTTCTCTCTATTCTTCCCATGGAAAATACCTATTTCCTTGGTATCATTTGTCATGCACATGTGGAAGATGCCCACATTAGTAGCTCCAGCTGAGATTTTCCTTCTGAACTGAGCTTCAGTTCCATTTATTTGTTTATTCATTTGTTAATTCAGCAAACATTTATTGAAGGTCAACTCTGTACCATCTATACAAAGTAGAGCAGTGAAAAAGGTAAAAATGGTTTCAATTCTCATGGAGTTTATGTTGTAGGGAATAGGTAAACAAACAGGATTACAGATTGTAGTCCAGTAAATCATGGCAAAGTGGTAGAGAGTGGTTAGAGAAGGACTTTTTGAGGAGATGATATCAGTATTTGAGATGAGAGCTAAAGGCAAAGAACAAGACTTGTGTGTTGAGGGAGGAAAGGGGAATAAAGGGAGGTGAGGCAGTTCCCTAGTGCAAGGATTCTAAAAGCAGAGAACTTGGCCAGTGTAGGTAAGGCCTAATAAGTGAGAGCACTTGATAAAAGATGAAAAAGGGTACATATCATGGAGGAATTTTTTGGCTATGGTAAGGAGTTTGATTTCATTCTAAAATTCAATAGGAATCCCTTCAAGGGTTAAAATAGGGAGTAATGTGATGTGATTTATATTTTAGAAAGATTAGCTACAGTATGGAGACTAGATAATAGAAGTGGATATATGGAGACCATTGAGAGAAATACTGATGATTTGCAGTAGGGTGGTTAACAGTGGAGATGAAGAGAGGTGGACAGATTAGTACTATATTTTGATTTTTGAAAGTGGTCTTGACAGTATTTGGTGGTGGATTAAATGTGGGGAATGAGAAAAAGAGCTCATTGCCTACTTGATGTCTCTTCTGGGATCTTTCATAGTCACTCAGTGTTTAACATGGTCAGAACTGAGGTCATCTTCCCCTCCCCTTCCCCCAAAGTTACTTCTTTCCCAGTGTTTTTCTTATTAAATGTCACCCCCTATGTACCCAGTTACTTATGACAGAAACCTAGGCATTATCTTCAGTTTCTTATCTTTTCCCCGGCACACCCACCCCCAACCAATAAAAGCCACTGATTCCGCTTCCTACATCTCTCTCACATTGCAAGTATTTGAGTGCACGTCTCCATGCCCAGTGTCACACCTGAATTTCAACAGCAGACCTCTAACTGGTCTCCTTGCGTCCTGTATCATTCCCCTTTCTAATCTATTCTGGATGCTGCAGACAGATTTAATTAAAGCTTTTGTCTGCTGAAAGTTCTTCATTGGCTCCCTCAGGATAAAGTTAAAACTCCCCTAACATAATCTGTAGACTTTTTATGACCTGGCCTCTGCTCACCTCTTTTTCCTCATCTTTCACACTTCCCACCCTTGCTCTCCACCAGCCACACTAAATTACTATATTTCCTCAGTGAGCCACACTGTGACTGTTTTTGCATTGTTTTCCCTCCCTTTTCCTAATTCTCTCGCTACTCACTCTCCACTTTCCATCCTCAAGGAACAAGCAAATGTATAAAAACTCCTGAATGTCCTTTGGGTCTCAGCTTAGATGTCGTTTCTCCAGAGAAACTTTGTGACCCACCAGTTGTAAGCCAGTTGCCCCTCTTTTGTGTTCTCTTAGCACCCTGTACTACCTCCCACCAGGCCACTATCTCAGTATTCTGAATTGCCGTTGTTTTCCACTAGACTGTAAGCTTCATGAGGGCAGGGGTGAAATCTTCCATGTTCACCATTATACTTCCAACTTCTAGATTATTATTTTTTTTAATTTATTAATTAATTTATTTATGGCTGTGTTGGGTCTTCGTTTCTGTGCGAGGGCTTTCTCCAGTTGCGGCAAGCGGGGGCCACTCTTCATCGCGGTGCGCGGGCCTCTTCACTATCGCGGCCTCTCTTGTTGCGGAGCACAGGCTCCAGACGCGCAGGCTCAGTAGCTGTGGCTCACGGGCCTAGTTGCTCCGCGGCATGTGGGATCTTCCCGGACCAGGGCTCGAACCCGTGTCCCCTGCATTAGCAGGCAGATTCTCAACCACTGCGCCACCAGGGAAGCCCCCATTTGCAGTTTTCACCCTCACCTGTTGATTAGAGTTCTGCCTGCAGGAACTGTATCAGCCTACTTTCCCTTTAGCATCTCATGAATTATTATTATCATAAGGAAGTGAGAAGTTTGACCATTGTTGTCACAACCAAACTGAAAGGAAGCACTTAACCATATAATGGCATCGGGGAAATTGTCATAGCCTTGATGAAGGGAAACTTTGGTTCAACATTTAATTTACTATGATAGCTGGTCATGTTTAAAGCCTGAAGAGAGAATGTTTTGTAATCTTTATATTGAGGCCTAGAAAATCACCAGGTCTTTGTGCTTTCAACTGATCAGCAGTGGAGGCTGAGCAATGATGGTATGGCAAACAGCGGAGATGGTAAACATTACAGAGTAAAAAAAAAAAAAAAAAAATTCCAGTTTTAAAAGAATCCGTGTTAGTTTTTATGTATGAGAAGAGAAAAGTTGCTCATCATATTTTGCTTTTACTTTTTTTGTCTACCAGGAAGACTTCGACTTAAACTTTAGGTCTAGTTTTAGCAAATGCTGTAATATTTAGTCTAAGTTTATGAATTATTTCTCTACTTACTTATATGGTAGTACATATTTACTTATCCTTGTTTCAATGTTCTTGTTTTGCTTCTTTTTTTAAAAATATTTATTTATTTGGCTGTTCTGGGTCTTTAGTTGCGGCACGCGGGATCTTCGTTGCAGTGTGCGGAATCTTTTGGTTGCTGCACGCAGGCTCTTGGTTGCGGCATGCAGGATCTAGTTCCCTGACGGGGGATCAAACCTGAGCCCCCTGCATTGGGAGCGTGGAGTCTTGAGGACTGGACCACCAGGGATGTCCCTGTTTCTTACTGTAAACCATCTTTAAAAATATTTTTTAAGAACTGGGTTGGGGGCTTCCCCAGTGGTGCAGTGGTTAAGAATGCGCCTGCCAATGCAGGGGACACAGGTTTGAGCCCTGGTCTGGGAAGATCCCACATGCCATAGAGCAACTAAGCCCGGGTGCCACAACTACAGAGCCTGTGCTCTAGAGCCCACGTGCCACAACTAATGAAGCCCGCGCACCTAGAGCCTGTGCTCTGCAGCAAGAGAAGCCACCGCAATGAGAAGCCCACACACTGCAACGAAGAGTAGCCCCCGCTCACCGCAACTAGAGAAAGGCCGTGCGCAGCAATGAAGACCCAATGCAGTCAAAAATTAATAAAATAAAATAATAATAAAAAAAATCACAAGAGGGAGGAGATATGGGGATATATGTATATGTATAGCTGATTCACTTTGTTATACAGCAGAAACTAACACCATTGTAAAGCAATTATACTCCAATAAAGATGTTAAAAAAAAATCATTGTGCCATTAAAAAAAACAATTGAACTGTAGGGAAAATAAACTATTTATAAAATAAAATAAAACAAAAAGAGGGTGGGTAACTGAGCAGCCTGTAAAAATTCATTTTTAAGAATCCTTTTGCAGCCTGCATTAATGGAGCATGCGTTCAGGGTTAAATTTATATTTTAGATTAGGCTTCAAGTATATGGGGGATTAACATTTTATTGAATGCCTTTTATGTGCCTAGAAGAAAAAGCTCTCATACATTAACTCATTTCATTCTCACAGCATTTATACAAAGTAAATATTATTCCTGTTTTACTGATGAGGAAACTGAGACTGAGATTCAAAAAGCTTGCCCAAGTTTACAAAACAGTAAGAAAGTAAGTAGGTGTTCTTTCTGCTCCTCCATACTATTATCTCCAACTGAGTACTGGTGACGTGCTGGGCGTTGCACAGATGCTGTTGCCACAGTGTTGAACACAGCAGACACTTGCCCCTGTCCCCCTCTCTCTCAAAAAGAAGGTGAGGGGACTAAGCATATAGAATAATAAACCTGGTGTGACTTCATCTAATTTTAAAACTAGTGAGAATCTAAGTATTTCAGATATTCCTTACAGTGGTCCATTTTCTCTTTTAAGAATGCTGGGAATGCTTTATTGAATTTCCTTAGCCTTCCAATATCCTTATGGAAAAAACATTTATTATACAAATGCACAAGTAGCGTTGAGTGTAATTATGATTGTCTCCTTATCATCGAGTTTATTAGTGGAATCACTTTAGGACCAAGTTTTCTAACACTTGATATTACACAGTAGTCATCAGTCTGCATATTATTGAAAATTAAAACAGTTTTTAGAGCTACATCTATATTCATTAAATCTTCTCTAAGAGTACTTAATTTCTTTTCCTCCCTTTCAGGGATTTAAAAAATAGACAAAAAGAAGAGGGGTTCAGCCATGTCTGTCTCTTTGAGTAGCGAGGACATGCTTTGTGCTCCTGAAGTGGAGAAAGAAAGACCAATACCCTTAGGATCCAGAACATCTGGCAACGCTGCCCTAGAGGCTACACACCACAACTGTAGATGTACAAGGTTTCCCATCAGGGCATTTGCTTTGAAGGGGGAGGATTCTTTTGGCAACAGCTAGGGTTAGAGAAATGTGAAGCTGCTCTTGGAAGAGGTCGAGCTACAGAGTGAAGCGCTCGGCTTTGGCACTGTGGCTGAGAAGCTGTTGATGTTACTCTGATTATGAGCCCACAAGAGAAGGTATGGAGTTGGTGCAGGACGTGACAACAAAATGTTTTATAATCTCATCATACAAGCCAAAGAGAAGAGTGAGTTTCAAGAAATGTGAATGCATGTTTAAAACTGTTGGGAAATTTGTTTTCTCTGTTTTTTTTTTTTTGTTTTTGTACTCCTGAATAGAAGAATTTTCCGGGGCTTCCCTGGTGGCGCAGTGGTTGAGAATCTGCCTGCCAATGCAGGGGACACGGGTTCGAGCCCTGGTCTGGGAAGATCCCACATGCCACGGAGCAGCTGGGCCCGTGAGCCACAATTACTGAGCCTGCGCGTCTGGAGCCTGTGCTCCGCAACAAGAGAGGCTGCGATAGTGAGAGGCCCGCGCACCACGATGAAGAGTGGCCCCTGCTTGCCGCAACTAGAGAAAGCCCTCGCACAGAAACGAAGACCCAACACAGCCATAAATAAAATAAAAGTAAAAATAAAAATAAAAATAAAAAGAATTTTCCTACGAGATCAGTGTCTCCAGCGCTAATAGCTGGTACCTTGAAATCTAGTTTAATTTGATTTAACACATGACAGTGAAGTGCGTGTTTTCTAAGAAATTTTATTCTCTTTATATTGTGTGATAATGGGGAAGTCTTGAAGATTCGTGCTGTGTTCTAAATGATTACCAAAAATTATCATACAAGTTGAAAGCACAGATAGGCTTTATAGGCTGGAAAAACCTAGATTCAAATCCCTTCTTCTTTACTTATCAGTTCTGTTACCTTGAGCAAGTTTCTTATCCTCTCAGCTTCATCTTTGAGTTGAAGATGGTGGTGGTAACAACTTCCTCCTAGGGCTGTTATGAGATTATACTGAATATGTGTAAAACTCTCAATATAGTAGTATACGAAGATTACATAATATGCTATTCTTATTTTTTTTAGAAAGTGGTGAAGATAAATGGGTTGTCTCAACTTAAAAATACTTGATTTTCTAAAAACTTCTGCAACAAACCAGCCTCATTGCCACCTTCTACCTCTTTCCCTGAAGTTGCTACAAGAGCTCTCTCACCTTTAGATACCTACTTGGTACCAGTGTTAAACTTACAAGGTGAAATTAAGGTTTAAATATCTTATCAGCAGTGTAAGCATCCATTTTGCACCTAATTTGGTACATGGAACACAACATTAGTCATATTTACTCTAGAGATTTGGATAATTTCAAAGAAACTTTTTAAAAGTCATACTCTTTGGTGTTACTAGAATTAAAGAGGCTTTTCACTGTGAACAGCTTCATTAGATGCTGTTATGACTGTAATTTTTTTTTATAAACAAATGAAACTTGGCATTCAAAACCTACCAAAGTGCAAGAAAAGCTTTGATTTAAGTTTTATGAAACAGTGAAAGTATTTTTTAAAACCTGAATTTTAAATAAGTTAAGAAAATAAGTTAATGAATAGCAACCAGGTTGTGAGTTTTAAGTTTTTCTTAGAGTTTAGAAACTGAACTCAAAAATGCCTCTCTCACCCTCCATTGTCTATGTTTTTATTTATTCATTTATTTATTCATTCATTCATTTATTTATTTATTTATTGCCTGCGTTGGGTCTTCGTTGCTGTGCGTGGGCTTTTTTCTCTAGTTGGGGTGAGCGGGGGCTATTCTTGTTTGCAGTGCGCGGGCTTCTCATTGTGGTGGCTTCTCTTGTTGCGGAGCACAGGCTCTAGGCATGCGGGCTTCAGTAGTTGTGGCGCATGGGCTTAATTGCTCCAAGGCATGTGGGATCTTTCCGGACCAGGGATCGAACCCATGTCCCCTGCGTTGACAGGCGGATTCTTAACCACTGCACCACCAGGGAAGTCCCTATCCATGTTTTTGAAGCTATGATCAAGATTTTTTTCTTTATCAGGGCAGTGCATTTTGCAGACCATTTAGCCTCTTTACCAGTTTTTATACACTGAGCGAAACATACATACAATTAATTTCCTTGGTCTGCACCATATAATAAAAAAGTAAATATAACTAACTCAGTGCCTATCACAATATCTGGCTCAGAGTAGGTGTTTTGTTATTCATTCGTGAAATGCTATGAGAGTTGGGAAAAGGATTTCCTCAAACGGAACTCAGAGAAAGCTTCATGGGAGCATTGGCATTTGGGCCTTTAAGATCATGGTGATCTGGGATATAGAGAGAGTTAGAAGGGCATTCCAGGATGAGAGAGGTTCAGGAGCCAAGGCCCAAGGGTGATGGATACCATGCTAATGTATACATTGTTTACAAACCATCCAGTTCTTTTGAGCTGCTGTCACAATGTGAATCTAAAGACATTGGAACAAAAATGAAGCTAGCAAGGTAGCTACCTTCCTTTAGGATAGGTAGAATAAAATGAAGCCTCTCCCTTGGGATTTGGTTTGTCATTTGAAGTAGGCCCCTCTATGAGAACATCGAAGATAGATTGAATAGCAAAGGTAACCAAGTGGCTTACCTTCTCTGAGCCTTAATTTCCTCATCTTTAAAAATGAGGCCAATGAATAAGTAGAGTGTGGGGTATTTTGAGGATTAAGTGAAGTAATGTATATGAAGAGCCTAGTACTTAGAAGGTCACTGTTCTTTTGGTGGTTATTGATAGTAGTAGTTGTATATATTATATATGTATATATTTTTATATATACATACATATATATTTTTAAAATTTTATTTATTTAGTTATTTGTTTTTGGCTGTGTTGGGTCTTCGTTGCTGCACGCGGGCTTTCTCTAGCTGCAGCGAGCGGGGGCTACTCTTCGTTGTGGTGCGCAGGCTTCTCATTGCGCTGGCTTCTCTTGTTGCGGAGCACAGGCTCTAGGCGCACGGGCTTCAGTAGTTGCAGCACGTGGGCCCTAGAGTGCACGGGCTTCGGTAGTTGCGGCACATGGGCTCAGTAGTTGCAGCTCGCAGGCTGTAGAGTGCAGGCTCAGTAGTTGTAGTGCATGGGCTTAGCTGCTCCCCAGCATGTGGGATCTTCCCAGACCAGGGATCGAACCTGTGTTCCCTGCATTAGCAGGCGGATTCTCAACCACTGCGCCACCAGGGAAGTCCCGAAAGTAGTAGTTGTAATGAAAATAGTAACATGTTGTTTGGGATGAAAAGACATTTCGTTATCCAAAAGAATCAATGGTGCATTACAGCATAACAGCTTTATGAGTATTTCTAATTCTGGTGTCAATCACATATACTTCACAGTGCCATTTGTGTAATGTAAATACAACTTTGTTTTTCTTATTCCATGATAAAATTTTTTACTCTGAATACTTTATATATGTAGAGGAGTAGCTGCATATTCCAGAGATTCACCATAATAGATACCATGAAGTACAATGGCACTTTTCTACAGAAGCCTTTTATAGGAATGTTTAATTCTTTTTTTATCCCTTATCCCAGCCTCCCTAGAGTTCTCAACTGCTCATTAAGTTCAAATATGTGCAAACTACAAGAAAATCTTTCTAAGAGAGTTGATTCAGCCAAGAATTTTATCATAAGAGACTTCAGAGATGAGGAAACTGGGGCTAATTGAGATTTGTCTGCACAGGTTATTTGTGCTAAAACTGGGATTGAGTCTGTTTTCTTCTCTCCCTGGCTAGGACTCTTTCTTTGGTATATACCATTGTGTCTGTAATTAAGTACCATCTATGCAGTAAACCTGTATTGATCTTAAGAGTTGGGGTGGCCGAGGAGGGCACAAGTCCTGTTAGAAGTATTTCATCAAGGAATGATTTTTAAGTTTTAACAGCTTTTCAACAAGTTTTAACAGTTTTTTAAAAGAATAATCACATACTATACAATTCACCCATTGAAGCTCTACAATTCTATGATTTTTACCTTATTCAGAGTTTTGCAACCATCACCACAATTAATTTTAGAACATTTTTATTACCCAAAAAAGAAACCACATACATCTTAGCCATCACTGCCCAATCTTCCCATTCACCCCAGCCCTAGGCAACCACTAATCTAGTTTCTGTCTCTATATATTTGCCTGTTCTGGACATTTTATACAAATCAAATCATAAAATGTATGGTCCTTTGTGACTAACTTCTTTAATTTAGCATACTGTTTTCAAGATTATACTGTGTGGAGCTTCCCTGGTGGCGCGGTGGTTGGGAGTCCACCTGGCAATGCAGGGGACACGGGTTCAAGCCCTGGTCCGGGAAGATCCCACATGCTGCGGAGCAACTAAGCCCATGCGCCGCAACTACTGAGCCTGCACTCTAGAGCCCACGAGCCACAACTACTGAAGCCCCCGCACCTAGAGCCTGTGCTCCGCAACAAGAGAAGCCACCGCAATGAGAAGCTCGCGCACTGCAACACCCGCACACCGCAAGAGTAGCGCCTGCTTGCTGCAACTAGAGAAAGCCCGCGCACAGCAACAAAGAACCAACACAGCCAAAAATAATAAATAAATAAATTTATAAGATTATACTGTATGTTGTTTATCAGTATTTTCTTATTATTGCCAAATAATATTCAATTATATGGATATATCACATTTTATATGTTCATTCATCAGTTGATGGACATTGAGTTGTTTCTCCTTTTTTTTTTTTTTTTAATTATATATTTATTTATTTATTTATTTTTGGCTGTGTTGGGTCTTCGTTGTTGTGGACGGGCTTTCTCTAGTTGAGAGAGAGTGGGGGCTACTCTTTCCTTGCAGTGCACAGGCTTCTCAGCTTCTCATTGAGGCGGCTTCTCTTGTTGCGGAGCACGGGCTCTAGGCGCGTGGGCTTCAGTAGTTGTGGCACGCAGGCTCAGTAGTTGTGGCTCGCGGGCTCTAGAGTGCAGGCTCAGTAGTTGTGGCGCACGGGCTTAGTTGCTCTGCGGCATGTGGGATCTTCCCAGACCAGGGCTCGAACCTGTGTCCCCTGCATTGGCAGGTGGATTCTTAACCACTGCACCACCAGGGAAGCCCTGTTTCTACTTTTTTGATACAATGAATAATGCTGTTGTGAATATCTGTGTACAAGTTTTTGTATGGACATTTGTCTTTATTTCTCTTGGGCATGTACCTAGGAGTGGAATTGTTGGATCATTTGGTAACTCTGTTTAATCAGTTGAGGAACTGCCAGACTGTTTACCAAAGGGACTGCACCATTTTACATTCCTACCAGCAATCTATGAGGGTTCCATTTTCTCTACATTCTCACCAATTCTAGTTATTGTCTGTCTTTTTTATTATCGCCATCCTAGTTAGGTGTGAAGTGGTATCTCATTGTGGTTTTGATTTGCATTTCGCTAATGGCTAATGATGTTGGGCATCTTTTCATGTGCATATTGGCCATTTGTCAGTCTTCTTTTGAGAAATGTCTATTCAGGTCCTTTGCCCATTTCTAAATTGGGTTTTCTCTCTAATATTTAGTTGTAATGGTTCTTTATATATTCTATGTACAAGTCCCTTATAACGCTTATGAGTTGCAAAATTTTTTTCCCATTCTGTGGGTTGTCTCTTCAGTTTCTTAATGGTGTCCTTTGAAGTTTGGTCTGTTTTTTCTATTTTTTTTTCTTTTGTGGCTTATGCTTTTGGTGTCATATCTAAGAAACCATTGACTATATCCAAGATCATGAAGATTTACACCCATGTTTTCTTCTAAGAGTTTCATAGTTTTAGGTCTTACATTTAGATCCTCGATTCATTTTGAGTTAATTTTTGTATACTGTGTGAGGAAGAGTCCAACTTCATTCTTTTGCATGTTGATAGCCACTTGTCCCAGTATCATTTGTTGAAAAGACTATTGAGTTGTCTTGGCAAAGGAAATGATTCTTAAGCATTGCTTTAAAAGGAGAGATGTAAATGGCAGAAATGAAAGAATTCTGATCTGGCTTCTAGGTATATTATGTGAAGAGTGTGAGGTCAAGATATTTAGACCAGGGACTTCCCTGGTGGTCCAGTGGGTAAGACTCTGCGCTCCCAATGCAGGGGGCCTGGGTTCGATCCCTGGTCTGGGAACTAGATCCCACATGCATGCCACAACTAAGAAGTCTGCATGCTGCAACAAAGATCCCGTGTGCCACAACTAAGACCTGGCGCAGCCAAAAAAATAATAAATAAGTAAAATAAATATTTTTTTAAAAAAGATATTTAGATCAGAGAGTCCTTTCCCCATGGCAGACCGTTGGAAACCGTAAGTAATAGATGAGACATCTGCTGAGGAGGAATTACAGTATTGGAATTACAGAGTTAAGTTGTAGTGTTAGAAGTCTATCAATAAATGATCTGATGGTCTTAACTTCTTTTGTTGAAATAAGTCATGGAATCTTCAGTTATTAAGATGAATGTACAGAGGAACGTTGAGGGAACTTTTAAGTATGCAAAAGCTGCTGTAAATTTATAAGATAAAGAAAGCCAGTGTAGAAAAAATAAATGACAGAGCTAGAGCATGAGAAATATAATTTATAATTTTATTTCCTCCAAGTAAACACAGAAGCACAGAAATGGATGGAAATAACTGAATGGCAAAATAGTGAAAAGAATGTTAGTGAAGGCAGAGGACGCCTGTACTCACGGGCGGCGGGAGCCGGGACCCGGGACCCCGGTGCTCCTGCGTTAGTGGTTGCAGGATGCGGGCGCCTCCCAGGGCTGAGAGGAGCTGAACCGCCGCGTCCTGCTGGCCAAGGAACTCGTCATCACGGATAGCGGCGCAAACCAACCCCAACCCCACCTTGACTGGGCTCTGAACTTGCACCACCACCCCCATCACCCAGACCTCGCTGCCAGGCTCGGATCCTCCTGGTCCCACTCATGTCACAGACACAAAGCCAAAGCAAGCCGTACCCACCCCCACCCCCGACACTGGCACTGGAAAGAGAGTCCCAATGGCCACACAGAAAAAACGGAAAGAGAAATGGGTGCCATGAGTAACAGAAAATCAGTTTTTAAAAGGGGCTTTAGGGCTTCCCTGGTGGCGCAGTGGTTAAGAATCCGCCTGCCAATGCAGGGGACACGGGTTCGAGCCCTGGTCCGGGAAGATCCGACATGCCGCGGGGCAGCTAAGCCCGTGCACCACAACTGCTGAGCCTGCGCTCTAGAGCCTGTGAGCCACAACTAGTGAGCCCACATGCTGCTACTGAAGCCCGCGCGCCTAGAGCCCATGCTCCGCAACGAGAGAAGCCACCGCAATGAGGAGCCTGCGCACCGTAACGACAAGTAGCCCCTGCTCGCCAGAACTAGAGAAAGACCGCGCAGCAACGAAGACCCAACACAGCCAAAAACCAATTAAAAAAAACAAAAACAAAAAGAATGTTAGTGAAGAGTCAGAATTCCTCCATTCTAATCCTAACCTACACTAGTTATGTAACCTGGAGTAAGTCAGCCTTCAGAATAGTAGCTGATAGGGACTTCCCTGGCGGTCCATTGGTTAAGACTTCACCTTCCAATGCAGGGGGTTCGGGTTCCATCCCTGGTCAGGGAGCTAAGTTCCCATGTGCTTCGGGGCCAGAAAACCCAAAACATAAAACAGAAGGAATAATGGAACAAATTCAATAAAGACTTGAAAAATGGTCCACATCAACAACAAAAAAAATCTAAAAAAAAAACAGAATAGTAGGTGATATTTACAGAGGCCCTACCGTATTCCAGACCTGTGCAAGCCTCAACCTCCTTTTTTGTAAAATGGAGATTATGTTGAATTAATTACTTTGAAAACTTCCGTAAAGAGCCATGTACATAGAAGAGATTATTCTTGAAATTTGGTTTTATTCACTGTAGTAGTAGTAGCATCTGATAGTATGTGTGTCAGTGCTCAAAACAATTCTGAAGGGTGTGCTGTATTCTTATTTTGATGAAGAAACTGATGTTCAGTGGTTATGAACGTTGCACAGTCAGTAATCAGTAGAGTCGTGATTCTAATACAGTTTTGCATGATTTCTTTTTACCACCTTGACTTTGTCTTGAAAGATAGTAGATCCTAGTGGGCAGAGGAGGGGGAAGGAATAGGGTAGCACCAGTGAGATTTAATTTATTATATATGAAAGCTTAAGATGTAATTCCAAAGGGATGATTAGTCCTGAGATTGGTGATCTCAGTGGTGAGGTGGAACACTACCATGTGTTAAAGGTCATAGGTATATCCCATTTGATTAACTTGTAAGTCCCAGAAGAGCTAAATGTTATGAAGCACAGTCATATAATAGTTTATCCATGTGTCTTCTGGAATCTTGGACATTTTTCTTCAGGAGACAGAGGGAAGACAGAACACTGATGAGGTAATGAAGTCTGAGTGCAAAGCGGAGGTGAGTACAAGAGGCCAAAATAGTACTATAGTTTGTGGAGATGGGTAGACTTTGCTTTGAACCAAGAGGATGTCACTTCTTAGAATTAATTCTCATATTCATACCCTTTGAAGACCCTTCTCACCCACCAATAAAGTGTCTATGATTAATTTCCAAATATGGAACTAAGCAGGTCTTGAGTGCTTCATAGCTTTGATCTCTCAGCTCTTTTCACACTTCTTATCCTTCCCATGGTTGAGTTGAGAAATATTATTTGGAAATATAAGACTAATAGACCAGAAAGAGTACAGAAAGACCGGAAAAGAATGCAAGAGCAGAACAGTTTTTATTCATTGATTTATCCTGTGCCATTTTCTTCTTGACAACAAGTACAAAGTTCAAGCTTTAGTTGTCATCCTGCTGCTGCTGCTGCTGCTGCTGCTAAATTAACAAGCAGTAGACATGCTTCTCTTTGATGCAGTTTATCTGTTGGAGATGTCGTCAGCTGGCACAGGGGAAGCAAAGAACTTTGAACTCTAATTCTGTTTTGCAAACTTTTAGTTTCTACATAGAAATCCGTGGTGATTGGTGTCTATGAGAATAGATCTGTGATGCAAATATGAATAGGAAAGGTAGCTAATATACATTGGGCTCATGCTTTACGTGAGGCAGTCTGAAGCCCTTGAAGAGGAAGTAAGAGTTTCAGAAATTACGAAGGCCTGAGTTGTTTTCATTTATACTGCTGTGCTTCTCAGAAATGGCAGAACTGGTATTCAGAAGAAAACTTGAGAGACATTTGAGAGAAAGCTGATGCTGTGTGCTAATTTTGCATGTGCATGTGTGTGTTCATGTGTTCCATCACTCTGAAAGACTGCCTTGGTAGTCACACCTAACCCCACCATTAATCCATAATTCATAATTCATTCTTTTCACCATAGTTTTGTCTTTTTGAGAATGATAAAAGGATTGGGTCACTTTTGGTCTAGAGTAAAACTTTCATAATGTAAGGGAGACCACAAAATGTAAAGGATTATATACATTGTCCTATGTTTTCTCTTGACAGAAATTCCGTCTTCTGGTTCCTTTTTCTATTTAGGACCTTTTTTTGTGTGTTCCCCTTATTTCAGGGAAGAATTTCTAACAGTACAGTTGTATACATTCTTGGTGACCTAAAAAGAAACAATAATATGCATTAGGTTCGTAGCAACTTCTGCTTTTTGGGTATATGTGAGAAATGAAGTTTTTTAACCATATCTTAAGTTCCAGCATATATCTATTACCAGAAATATTTTTCAGAATATTCTCCCTTCTTCCTTGTAAAGTCACAGAGAAGTTTTGGGGCTCCTCAGCTAGGTCACAGTGGCCAAAAGACTGTGCCTCATCTTAGAATAGAATCAGTATATTATTTGTGATACAAAACAAAGTAACCAATAGTTCTTCAAATTTCCCACTTCCTGTTCGTTTCCTCCAGACACAAAATAGGTTTGAGGAAAAAAGTATTTTCCTGATGCTTTGAGCTGCCTGTGTTTGGGATTCAAAGTATTTTGGGTGCTTATTGCTTAACTGGGCTGAAGATTATCTCATGTGACAGCATAGATCTCTTGTTTTGGAATTGCCATTACTTTCTAGAACAGCCACTCTGTACACCGGCCAACATGCCCTGGATCCTCTTGCTTCATATTACAGTGATACTGCTTTGTCAGGGTAGAATTCAGCCTCACAGGGCTGGTGTCAGTCTCTGCTGACCTCATGCCACAGTACAGCATGTTCAAATCTGGGAGAAACCCGAGGGTTATTCGACACATTCCTCCTCCTTCTCCCTCACAAGCATGGAACCCTCACTCTCCTCGGAAACCGTATGTTGTATATGTGTGTGTATCTGTCTTTTTTAAAAATCTCTTCCTTAATCTTATAATTCTACAGCTTTAAGTGGGGGCTGGTTGAATAGACAGACACAGGAAATGCTGTGAGCTGCTGAAACTTAGCATTTTTCAACAGTAGATCTCAGCCACGGGTATTCGCTATTTTGGGTCTGACTTGTGTGAGGCTGCAATAACTGAGAAGCATATTATGTGTTTCCTAGTTGTTCATTTTACCCATAGGTGTTTAGGCAGAATGCACAGGGTGTTCTTTGGCTGTGTGGTCATGCTCAGATCATACCAGTGTGTCCCCATTCTCCCGTATGATGGGCTGTTTCAGTGCAGAGTAAATGTCATCCTCACTCTCTCAGGCTAAATAGTTATCCAAAAATAAGTGTTTTCTTCAATGAACAAAAGAGTTTCGTTTGCCTTTGGCAGCTTGGGAAAAGCTTGGGTTAAATTTGAAGATGCCAGGCATGCATAACAAATGAGAATTAGGATTAAAACCATTTGAAATATTTCTCACATTTAAAAAAATAACAAAAACGGTTCTTATTACTCAGCTACTTGTTTTCAGTGTATTTTTCCCAAAGACTTGGCAATTTTCTGAATTGTAAAGCAGTATGCACATATCTTGGTGCTAAGTTCATGTCTTCAGGTCACCAGAGCAAGTCCCTGAGATACAGCTAGATGGGAGGGTGATCCAGCTTTATGCAACACAGCCACCGTTTTCACATTTCATCCATAGTCATGCGTACAAAACCTTGCCTGTAGCTTGATTTTACCATGGTTTTTTTGGTGTTGGCTTTATAAGTGATGCATAGATATTTTCTGAGATAAATGCTAAAGCAAAGCAGAGTCTTTGTAGTTTTACCTGATTCTAAAGCTAACGTTTATTAATATTGTTTGGTGTGAGCCACTGGATTTAAGATCCAAACAGATTTTTCACCCTGAAGTTTGGTATTAAATTACTCTCTTATTCCTTTTGGTTGATAATTTAAATGCCAACTTTATTAACAGATTGTACCCCTGCTCTGTACCCTTTTTTTCTGTTGTTTGTTCTGTCTCTTGGAATTTAAAACCCTGGCACATCTCTGTTTGTTCTGAGGTTATAAAAGGTCAGTTTACTTATCTTTGTTTTATTAAGAATGCGAGCCCAGGTTGAATGGGGTGGTCAAAAGGAAAGAATTCATAGGTGAACCCTAAAAGGATAGGGGGTGGAGACTGATAGTAAAACAGAAGTTAACTCCTTTTTCACCATTATTGACAGTCCAAAAAGAGGAGGGAAACAGAAGACATAATCTAAATATTTATAATTGATTTTATTTTCTCCATTTATTGAATTAATCCATGAGTAGAGGAAGCTTGCCAAAAGTGTATACTTAGTACCTGAGTGAATGATTATGTTTCCTTGCTTCACTACCCATGTCTCTGTCTCACTTACCCAAACTATTCGTCAAATCTGGTGAACTAAAATACTCCTATTGAAACAATGATTAAAATGTTCAGAAATGAGGTACTTGCTCCAGTTCCTGAAATTCTTAATATGGCTATCTGGATACATCAAACTGCTCTAAATAGGGGTTTACATATAACCTCCTTGCATGAGGTTGCCACACACTTTGTAAAAACTACAGAGTAAACATTTTGAAGGAAGAAAACCCTAGAGGGGAAAACATATCAGACTCTAGGAAAGAAATGGGAGAGTTTCAGGAAGTGGGATATTATAGAATGCATTGTATATATTGAACTTATATTTTAAATACATAAGATAATATTCCCAGATGTTGACCAGTTTTAAAGATGAATAATTTCCTCTTTCCTTTCTTAATAACCCTGCAGCACCACACATCTGTATAAGTTGCCTTGGTTTTCTGTACAAATGCACAGAAATTACAGTGACAATTTAGAACATAGCATGTGTAATCATTTGGTTCTGTATAGATGCTATCATTTAAACATTTGTTATTTACATTAGGCTGTCACTTTATTAAATGGTGAACTTTTGAAAGATAAAACAAAACTCCCCTCCCATCTAAACCCTCAAACTGCTGCTTGACCTAAATCTCATCACTCCATAGGGCTCAGAATGCCACATAAAAGTCAGATTCCATAGGAATGATGCAAAGTTCTGCCCACATTATTTTTTAATTGTGGGATTTCTTTTTAATTGAGTTTCATTCAAAAGAAATAGCTAGAATAGTGGTTTTGAATGGTGGATGAGAAGTGTACAATAAGGCAGCAGAAGGAGACTGTTTCATGTTGCAGTGTTTCCTTCCTCCCAGTGCTCAAAATGCCTTCCTTCTCCTCATGAGAATGTTTTATATCCCTTAAGACTGTTAGAGGGAAAACAGGTCGAGAACTCTCACCTAATGCTTGAAAACATTTGTCATTGATTATTTTAATTCACGCCAGAAATTATTAAATGCCAGAGCTCCAGTATATCCTATCTGAAAGAGAGGGTGGTGTAGACCAATCATTTGTTCACTGAACAAACAATTATTGAGATTCTGCTGTATATCAGAGTTTGGGAGTTGAGATGGATTGTCTGCCCTCATGCAGCTTACATTCTAGTTGGGGAAGATGACAACAAGTAATAAGCCTATTAAGTTAACTAGGAGTATGTTAGAGAGGTGTGGGCTATAAAATAATAAAGCTGGGAAAGGGAGATTGGAAGTGCTGGGGGCAGGCTGCCTTTTTTTTTTTGGATAAATTTATCTATTTATTTATTTTTGGCTGCGTTGGGTCTTTGTTTCTATACACGAGCTTTCTCTAGTTGTGGCAGGTGGGGGCTACTCTACGTTGTGGTGCACATGCTTCTCATTGCGGTGGCTTCTCTTGTTGTAGAGCACGGGTTCTAAGGCGCAGGGGCTTCAGTAGTTGTGGCACACAGGCTCAGTAGTTGTGGCTTGCGGGCTCTAGAGTGCAGGCTCAGGAGTTGTGGCGCATGAGCTCAGCTGCTTCGTGGCATGTGGGATCTTCCCAGACCAGGGCTCGAACCTGCATCCCTTGCATTGGCAGGCAGATTCTTAACCACTGCACCACCAGGGAAGTCCCTGGGCTGCCATTTTTAATTGGATAGTAAGTGTAAGCCTCATTAAAGAAGACATTTGAGGAAGGACTTGAAAGAGGCAAGCAGGTTAGCCATACAGCTGTCTGAGCAATGAGCATTCCCAACAGAGGGTACAGAACAAAGGCAAGAGTGTTCCTGATGGATACAAGGAATAGGAAAGAGGTTGGTGTGACTAGAGTAAGAATAAGGGAGTGTAGAGTGGTAGTAATTGGGGTGTCAAAGATGTAATCGAGTGCCTCAGTTATCTATTGCTGTATAACAAAGCACCCCAAAACTTAGTGACTTTAAACAGCTATTTTATTTGCTCATAATTCTGCAAGTCAGGTATTTGGGCTGGGCTCAGTTAGGTGTTCTTGTGCTGGTCTTGCCTGGGGAGTCACTGTAGTCGTTAGGTGGTTCAAGACGTGTTTGGCGGTCGGTACAGCTGAGCCTCTCTCCTTGTGGTACAAGGATTTTAGCCTGAACAGCTATAAGGATGGAGTTGTCATTGACTGAGATGTAAAGCCTGCTGAAGGTCTCAGTATAGCAAGAGAAAGCAAGCCCCAGGCACAAACACTTTTCAAGTCTCTGCTTGTGTGACATTTGGTAATGTTTCACTGGGCCAAAACAAGTCCATGGCCAAACCTTGTATCACGGGATGGAGAAATAGATTCCATCTCTTGATGGGAGGAATGGCAAAGTCAAATTGTAAAGGGAAGGGCATACTAGATTGGATGAATTTGTGCTATTAATCTGCCACACAGAGGGCCAGATCAGGTGTGCCCCTGAAGGCCATTTTTAAGGACTAGCTTTCTCTTTGAGTGTAAGGAGGACACATAGAAAAATTTAAGCAGGGGAGTGACGTGATTTGACTTAGGTTTTTAAAGGATCATTCTGGCTGTTGTATTGAGAATAGATTATATGGCAACAAGGGGGACCAGTGAGGAGGCCATCGTAGTAATCCAGACAAGATATGATCATGGCTCAGACTAAAGTAGTAGAAGTGAAGATAATGAGAAGTATTTAGATTTTTTATGTATTTTGAATGTAGAACCAACAGGATTTTCTGATGGATTGGCTATAAGAGAGAAATTGATGACTACAAGGAGTTTAGCTTGAACACTGGAAGAATGGATTTGTCATTGAGGTAAAAAGTCTGCTGGTGGGGCAGGTTTTGTGGGAAAGAGGAAGAGTTCAGTTTGAGGTGTCTATTAGATATCTAAGTGGGAATGTCGAATAGACAGTTGGCTGTATGAGACTGGAATTTAGGAGACGTCGAGACTGAAAATATAATTTAAGAAGGTATCACAATTAGATGATATTTAAAGTCATGAGACTAGGTGAAGTCATCAAGAGAGAGAATGAGTGTAAAGAAGAGAAGAGGAAAAGGCAATGAGCCCTGAGCACTACGGTTTGAGAAGTGGAAGAGGAGCCTGTGAGGGAGGAGGGAAATGAGAGTATGTGTACTGGAAGCCAACTATAGAAAGTCTTCATAGGAGGGGGGAAACATCAGCTGTGTCACGTGCCACACTGATAGGTCAAGTAAGATGAGGACTAAGAACTCGTCTTTGGATTTAGTAATGTGACGATGATTGGTCACCTTGACAAAAACTTTTTGATAGAATGAGATAAAATCCAGTTGAATGGCTTTGAGAATGGGAAGAGAGGAATTTGAAGACAGTGAGTTTTATGCCATTTTTATGAATTTTACTGTAATAAGGAGCAGAGAAGTAGGGAGTAACTGGTAGAGGAAATGCAGTCAAAAAGAAATTTCTTTAAGGTGGGAAATGGAAAAAAATCATGCTGATAGGAAGAATTCAGTAGAGAGAAGAGAAAAATTATGTTTCTTTCATTTATAATATTTAATAAACTTCAGTGGCACTTGCATGTGCGGGCACTATTCAGAGCGCTTTACAAATATGAACTCATTTAATATAAGAATGAAAACAGGGCTTCCCTGGTGGTGCAGTGGTTGAGGATCCGCCTGCCAACGCAGGGGACACAGTTTCGAGCCCTGGTCCGGGAAGATGCCACAGGCCGCGGAGCAACTAAGCCTGTGTGCCACAACTACTGAGCCTGTGCTCTAGAGCCCGCAAGCCACAACTACTGAGTCTGTGTGCCACAACTACTGAAGTCCACATACCTAGAGCCCGTGCTCCACAACAAGAGAAGCCACCGCAATGAGAAGCCCGCACACCGCAACAGAGAGTAGCCCCTGCTCACGGCAACTAGAGAAAGCCTGTGCACAGCAACGAAGACCCAACGCAGACAAAAATAAATAATAAATAAATAAATAATAATTAAAAAAAAAAAAAAAGAATGGAAACAGTGACTGGCCACTCAGTATAAAGTACTGTGGTGGGTGCTATAAGGAGTTCAGGGATGTGTAGGACACAGCCCTGACTTAAGGACTTGTGGTCTCTATTAGAAAGTATAAAAGCTTGCAAAAAAATGAAAATAGGAAGGTAATATATAATAAAAAGGATATAGTTTAGAACTTCAGAGAAGGGAGATTACTTTCAGCTGGAGAGTAAGGAATGTCACTAATTTGATTCTAATTAAATAACAACAGGCCTTTAAACTAGAAGTAGGCTCATTTGGACCTAAATTCATATACGTTTCGCCTTGAGCGTGGACAGGAGTGTGTGTGTGTTATAAGGTAGAATGGGGACAGGGTTGGAGGTAGGAAGGAAAACATTTTTCTCTTCAATAAGTAGTCTAAAGAGGTCTAATACGGAAAAGACAACTTCAGAGATGCTCCTTTGTAAATTACCATAATTGTCATCTTCTTGTTTATAGTCCTAACCTCCATATGTAAGGGGCGGGTTGGGGGTTGATGGCAAGGGAAGAGCACGAGCGTGCGTGTGCATGTGTATGTGTGTGTATGAGTATGAACTGCATGTGCATCTTCAGTACCTAAAGTACAGGGATTCCTCTACCAGTTAGATATATTTAGGAGCCTGTCTTTGATTTTTAAATAGTTTGGGGAACAATTCAGAATTCTTTTTCCAGACAAATAAAATAAGAAAAGTTGAGATATATAAGCCCAGGAAATATGATTAGAATATGTCCTTACATTATTATCTGCTCTTAATGAAAACTTTAGTGGTTGTTTGAAGTCTGAAGATAAATAGAGAATTCAAATTGTTTAGAATTGGTACTTGGGTGGAAGACAGTATTTTTTGTTCGGTAGAACCTTGTGAGGAGCCGTTTATACAGAATCATTCCTGGGGAGTGGAGAAGCCTAATTCAAGTTGGCTTTTTTTTTTTTTTTTTTAGTGGTTCCTCATACATATTGTCTTTTTGAAAGATCTAGGGACATTTTAATTTAATCAGTCTAGGGACTGATTGCAAGTTCAGGGAAGAGATTCTTATGAGGGTCCCAAGGAGCTCACAGAAAAAGGAATATGCATGGTCAAATTACGTATCAAATGATGGTCGTTTACTCATAATTAAAAGAATGCAATTGATAATTAAAATGAGATCTTATATTCACTTATCAGATTAATTAAAATACAAAAGTTTGATACCTAGAGCTGACACAGTCATTCACCTACACTATGGGTAGTATTGTAAATTGCTGTAATCTTTCTGGAGGACAACTTGGTAATCTCTATCAAAGTATAAAACATACACACTCTCTGATACACTGCTAGGTATTTACATTATCAGTATACCCAGAGAAGTTCACCGATAGATATATATAGAGAGAGAGAGGGAGAGGGAGAGTTTGTAATTTTAAAATGAGAAGAATATGTTTTGATACCCAGTTGAAGTTCAACAATATTAAATATCTTTGACATCCCCTGCTGCGCCAAAGTGAAGCCTTCTTCCTTACTAGAGAATTGGATCCTATATCATCCTATTTTACAGTTGTCCGGTGGGTTCACAGGAATTTTTTAAAGTGTCCTAGATTTAAAGGCTTTTCATTTATTCTGTTAATGGCCATCACTGGAGATGAGGTGTTCAGAAAGATCTAATACTCCAAGATAATTCTCACAAAAGAGCTATTAGGAACAGAATGGGCTACAGTAGGAAGCTGATAATTAGAAAACAAATCTTTAAGAAGTAAAGACTACATGGATTCGTATGTGAATGAAATGGGGGAGTGAGTAGTCTAGAGGAAGTTGACCATAATTCTGCATCTTCAGATAATTCTTTTTTATATATATATTGGACTATAGTTGATTTATAGTATTATGCAAGTTTCAGGTATATAACATAGTGATTCACAATTTTTAACAGTTATACTTCATTTATAGTTATTATAAAATATTGGCATATTCCCTGTGCTGTACAATATATACTTGTAGCTTATTTATTTAATACATAGTAGTTTGTACCTCTTAATCCCCTCTCCCCATGGTGCCCCTTCCCCCTTCCCTCTCCTCTCTCCTTAACTGGAAACCAGTAGTTTGTTCTCTCTATTCAGATAATTCTTTTAATTTCTAAAAGCTCTGTTTTTATTTTGAAGAAGAGAACTGCCAACTAGGTCACAAAATTTGCAAGAGCAGTAGAGGAAGATGAAACTTTTATTACATACTTCTTCCTAAACTAATGCTGCTTTTACATTCTTCATCATTACATTTACATTTATCATACATACCTTTTATCATACATGATTTATCAAATATAGGTTATTATATGAAACAGTCTAATTTTTGTCTGTTTATCTTAGGTTTCCCCAGTACAAGCTCTGGTAAATTGCTTGCATCATTTGACTCACTGTTACTCTCCACTGAGTTAATTATATAAAAATTACCTCTGAGTTTTGGAGCTGGGCAGGGAGAAATAGTAAAGCCAAGTGCAGGACATCCAGATGGCAGCTGTTCATACCTCAAACAATAAGCAAGATCTAAAGACTATACTCAATTAATTACTTCTTTGGGGGCGTGAAAGCAGGATTAGAGTAAGGCAGAACTCTTACTGGTTCTCACTGACCAGGTGGTTGTGGTTTTGACGATCAGAGTGAACATTTTCACCTTGGAGGCAAGGGTTCTAGACTGTAGTGCCACTAGAGCCTCAGTTGTCTCTAAAAAGGAGAATAATATCCGCCAGAGGCTGAGGTTCAGGAGACCTGGTTTATAGTCCCAGCCCTTTCACAACTAGTTAGGAACTTGGGGATTCAATTAACATGCAAGAGCTTTTATTCCTCACCTGTAAAATAAGACTATTTAACAAGATAACCTCTCAAGATCTTTAGATTTTAGCAGATTCAGAATTTACAGGTACAGACATGTATAGATTGATTTTAAAAATAAAGTAACACATTTTCCTATGACTCAGAAATGGACAGAGACACAGGTCTCAAACTTAGCATATTTTCTGTTTCTAGTTTATTAGATTTAAAAAGCAATTTCTTAACTGATTATTTTTCTTTGATTACAAACTACTCATAGAAGTTAAATGAGGGATTTTACTCGACTGAAACTAGAACTACTAGTATATAGGAAAATCTGGATTTAGACAAAGCCTTATAACTTCGGGTAGGGTGATTATTTACTTTCAAAAGCAGTCATTCTAGATTCCTTTAAATAGCCGCTTTTAAGTCCAGTATAATATTTTTAAATGTAATAAATATCATTCTATATGTAAATCCTTAATTTGCACATTATTTTGCTGAAACAAAATCTGCCTCAAGTGAGAATGGCATACCTTAATTTACATGAGATTAATCTCTGTAGCCTACCAATTAATAAGTTGGAATTTAAAATTAATAAAAAAATGTACGGTGAAATGGGTGTAACCATATGGTGTATATATGTACTTTAAACATTTACTTGATCCAAAGTTTCTAAAACACTGAGAGTCTTAAGGTAAAACTGTAATGCTTCAGGTTTTTTTTTCTTTTTTTTGGCTCCCCGGCGGGGAACCGAACTCAGTTTTCTTATTAATGTTAAAATTAGGTGTACAAAGGTATTTTCTGGTTGCTATTAATTCTTCGAAAAATAGACAAATTTTCAGTCTCCTTAGCATTAAATTGTTACTATTAAAGACCAGTGGTTAGGAGTACATAAATAAGTACTTTATAAAAGAAGCCCTAGTTCCTAGGGCATTAGATTTTCTAAGTTTAATTACCCTAGATTAAACTCATTTCCTTTTTTAATAGGATTACTGTAGTAGTAGGGATATTCTGAAGACATAGGATATCTAGATTTCAGCAGTACATTTAAAAAATTTTTTTTAAATTTATTTATTTTGGGCTGCGTTGGGTCTTCGCTTCTCTGCACCGGCTTTCTCTAGTTGCTGCGAGCGGGGGCTACTCTTTGTTGCGGTGCGCAGACTTCTCATTGCAGTGTCTTCTCTTGTTGTAGAGCACAGGCTATAGGCATGCGGGCTTCAGTAGTTGTAGTGCGTGGGCTCAGTAGTTGTGGCGCACAGGCTTAGGTGCTCTGCGGCACGTGGGATCTTCCCAGACCAGGGCTTGAACCCGTGTCCCCTGCCTTGGCAGGCGGATTCTTAACCACTGCGCCACCAGGGAAGCCCCAGCAGTACATTTAAGAGAGTTTTTCATGATATCTTTTGAGGGGGAAATTATAACTGATTGTTCATAACTGAGTAAGTGAATGAATGAGTGAAAAGAGTCCTAAAATATCATCCTGGAACACAGTCTCTGATGAATTGTTGCAATTTGCTTCCTGTCCTTTTCAACCTCTTCATTAATCCTTGGCTAAAGACATTGCCACGCTTAGTCAGAGTTGAAGATGTCAAGCAGCTGAAAAGAATAATTAAAATTTTGAGCTGTAAAGTTGGAATCCAGTGGTATTCTCAGACATAAAGCATAAGTCACCACATTATGTGATTCATGGAAAGGTCAACTGTTCTTAACACCATTTGCAATTAAAGAGAAAGCAAACACAGGGACTAAATTAGATGCTGTGACTAGGTTCTCTAGCAGATCTCTTAACTCGAAGTAATTTAGATACTGTGGGATCTTACCTAGTGGGTAAGATCTTAATTAACCTAAATCAGACAAAGCTCTTGTTACATTGCAATACATTTTTATTAGATTGTCTTGGAAATTCCCTGGCGGTCCAGTGGTTAGGACTTGGTGCTTTCACTGCCAGGGCCTGCGTTCAATCCCTGGTCAGGGAACTAAGATCCCACAAGCTGTGCGGTGCGGCCAAAGGGAAAAAAAAAAAAAAGGTTGTCTTAGTCATTCTTTGAAATTAAAATTCTAGAAAAGAAGCATTATTAATATTACCTTAATATTAGGATGTTATAACAGAAACATTGTTGTTGATATACTTACGACATAAAACACCCTGAGAGAAAACAGAGTTCCTAGTAGTTTAAAAGAATAAGAGAGATGCTTAACAATATCCCCATCTCAGTTTTGTTTACAAGGAGCCACTAAGAACAGAGAACATTTGTTATCAGTTGATCATGGGCAAATTTGTCTTACTAAAGTTTTCCCCTTAATGTGCAAGAGAAAGCACTAAGTTATTAGGAATTTTAATTAGGACTTTTCCTTTCCAGTTCGCTAGATTAATTGTCTACAAATTCTATAATACCCTATGAAGCCTTAGCGATCATCTAAACTTTAAAGTTAACTTTAAAAACATTTTAACTTTAAAATGTTTTGAAAATTAATGTTTATCAAATCATTAGGAGATAGAAATAATTTTGTCAGAAAATATTCATGGGAAGATAGAAAATGTTTTTTTCCTGAGTGACTGCCAAAGTCAAGAACAAACTAGAGGCAGTTCCATATTGATTTTCTAAATAATGGCTTGGAAACAGAGGTCTTCCATATTTATTGCTTCTTAGTCTTAATGTGAGAAATTTGTCTCCTCATTTTAATTGTGGGTGATTTCACTTAATCATGGGGTAAACTATCTTTTACGGTCTGTTACAACTCTGGCTTGGAATTCTGTGGAGAAAAAAAAATTGTAACTCTACCTTTTATGTGGTTGTAGAATATCAGAAACTAACTCAATCCTTAGAGGACTAAAATTAATTCATAAGCAAACACTGTCTAGCAATCAGAGGTGGCTCTGTAAAACACTGAATGCAAAAAAAATGGAAGATTCCAATTCAGAAACCAGCCACAACTATCTGTAGATTTAAATAGCATAAGCATATATTTGAGGTGATATGATTTATATTCTTATTTCTTATGGATTAATTCAACAGACATTTACTGAGCCTACATTGTCTGCCTGGTCCTGGAGAACCAGAAGCAAATGTAGGCCCCACCATATGTATCCCCCTTCTTTTATGTAATTATAAATAAATTGGTCTCTTATAACTTTTAGGGAGCCTGACTTTATGAGTAGTTTCACTGGGACCCCAGGTTGTTGACCTGAGGCTGTAAGTCCTTATTTCACTGTTACCATAGTGAAATTACAGAGTTTAGTGATAGCCTGTGTTAATTAACCCATTCAAATACTATAGCAAGCCTACACGTAGTCTAACGGAATACAGAAACCTCGGGACAGGGTTTCCTCTCTCTTCTGTGAATAAGTCATTTTATTGTTATATTAGATTTTTTTTTTTGGAAGTATTTCAAATAGGTTGAGCCTAAGGAAATCAGGCCAGTGAACATGATGGCATTTATTACTGGATTCTGACAAGTAAAATCAAGATTGAAGGCTTACAGATACTTAATGAATGAACCATATTTCATGAAAATTCTTGAATTGTAAAGTTCAGGTGTCCAGGAACTTATCAACTCCTACCCCACCTCCACCTCTCCACCCCACTGCCCACCCTGGCTTTTGGAAATGTGAGAGGGTATTTTGGTTGTCGCAAAGATGTGGAGAGGGGAGTGATTCTGGCTTTAGTGAATAGAGCCCATGGATGACATAATGGCCAAAATGTCAGGAGTAACCCTGGTTGGAAGCAGAGTCCCCAGGCATATTTCATCTCCCTCTGCCCTTCCCTCTTCTCTTCTTTTCTCACTAGAAAGGGAAAACCCCAGCAGTACGGATATTAGGGGTAGCAGTATGCTGTTAGCACCCTGGTGCTCTTGTCACGGCACTTATTTGGTGTCATTCCCTCTTTTACATCTAAGATATTTTTCTGAGGAAACATTGATGTCTAAATTAGTATGTAAAGTGCTCAACATCATTAGTTATTAGAGAAATGCAAATCAAAACTACGATGATGTACCACCTCACACCAGTCAGAATGGCCATCGTTAAAAGTCTGCAAATAACAAATGCTGGAGAGGGTGTGGAGAAAAGGGAACTCTCCTACACTGTTGACAGGAATGTAAATTGGTGCAGCCACTATGGAAAACAGTATGGAGGTTCCTTAAAAAGTTAAAAATAGAGTTGCTGGACTTCCCTGGTGGCACAGTGGTTAAGAATCTGCCTGCCAATGCAGGGGACATGGGTTTGAGCCCTGGTCGGGGAAGATCCCACGTGCAGCAGAGCAACTAAGCCCGTGCGCCACAACTACTGAGCCTGCGCTCTAGAGCCCTCGAGCCACAACTACTGAGCCCACATGCCACAACTAATGAAGCCCGCATGCCTAGAACCCGTGCTCTGCAACAAGAGAAGCCACCGCAATGAGAAGCCCACGCACCGCAATGAAGAGTAGCCCCCGCTCGCCGCAACTAGAGAAAGCCCACACACAGTAACAAAGACCCAATGCAGACATAAATTAATTAATTAATTAATTAAAAATAGAGTTGTCATATGATCGCACTCCTGGGCACATATCCAGAAAAAACTCTAATTCGGAAAGATACATGCACCCCAGTGTTCATACCAGCACTATTTACAATAGCCAAGACATGGAAGCAACCTAAATGTCCATTGACAGATGAATTGATAAAGAAGATGTGGCATAGATACACAATGTGAATACTACTCAGCAATAAAAAATGAAATAATGTCATTTGCAACAACGTAGAGGGGCCTAGAGATGATCATACTAAGTGAAGTAAGACAAAAAGAAAGACAAATACCATATGATATCACTTATATGTGGAATCTAAACTATGACACAAATGAACTTATTTACAAAACAGAAACAGACTCACAGACATAGAAAAGAAACTTATGGTTACCAGGGGGGAAAGGGGGTGGGGGTGGGGATAAATTAGGAGTGTGGTATTAGCAGATAAAAACTACAATATATAAAATAGATAAACAGCAAGGTCCTACTGGATAGCACAGGGAACTGTATTCAGTATCCTGAAATAAACCATAATAGAAAAGAATATGAAAAAGAATATATATAACTGAATCACTTTGCTGTACACCATAAGCTAACACAACATTGTAAATCAACTCTACATCAATTAAAAAATTTTTTAATATAATAAATAAATTAGTGTCTGAAGGGACATTAATTCTCTATACTTTTTATATTAGAACATATTTATTGACCCCAGTAGAAGGTGTGCTGTTATCTTCCTTATCTTCTTCCTTTTCCCCTCTGTGATTATAATCATAAGTATACTATTGCTGTGTATACATCTATTGTATATACATTGATGTAGTTCATTGAAGCTCTAGGAGTGAGTTGTTTCCTAGCTTCAGTTTAGTGAACCTGTGCTTGTGATATTTTCAGGAACAGTACAGATTCTCATTCAGCCACTTTGACTACTATAAACCTGATGTGAGTTTGGAATTTAAAAGTTAGTTGCTTTGACCTCGGCAAGACTTGTTCACTTATACGCTGTTCCTATTTAATGTAAGCACACTTGGGCCAAAGAACATGTAAATATTTGGCTTCGTATTTGTCATCTCACATTAAATGTTGACACTAGTTATAGAAATATCTCTAGGAGACCCTTTTCTTTGGATCAGAATTCCAGCTTCACTTTCTTTCTAACCATTTCTAAATGATCATCTTATTGCAATTCAAAATATCTGAATTTGAATTCATAATTGTCTTTCCTAAAACTAACCCTGTTTTTCATCTTCCCTATTGCATCATCACTCTCTTAGACTGGAAACTTGGGACTCATCTTTTTTTTTTATTTAACTTTAAAAAAAAATTTTATTGGGGTATAGTTGATTTACAATGTTGTGTTAGTTTCAGGTGTACAGCAAAGTGAGTCAGTTATACATATACATATATCCGCTCTTTTTTAGATTCTTTTCCCATATAGGGGCCTCATCTTTATTCATTCTCTCTTTCATCTCCAATATGTAGTCAACAAATCCTGTTGGTTCCTTCTTCAGAAGAATCACTAGGCCTTTCTTTCACATTTCCTCTGCCACTACTTTACTCCAATCCTTATCATGTTTCACTAAGAACACCTCTAGTTTCTCACCTCTCTTCAAGCTTTTGACTTCTCAGGTTAAAACTACCAAAGTAGATGGCAGAATGCGTTAAGACATAATGTCTCAGGAAAAAACAGGAGACAGGTGAATATTTACTCTGAGATCATCTAATCTGCAGCAGAGTAAAATTTGTCTTTTGTCCTAAATTTTAACTAATCCCAGAGTTTTACTTACTCATTTATTCCTTCATTTAATAAATATTTAATAGTATTTATTAAGTATATGTTCTGGTATAAATAGCTAAATATTATATTTATTGTCTTTTCATTTTCCTTTGACAATTGATCTGTTGTCTTCAATTATCCTATTTATGCTTTCTCTAGTTTTTTAACCTCAACCTTGCAAGCTCTAGTCCTGTTTCTTAGGTACCAGGCCTTGATTCGTTTTAAGCTCCGTAAATCACACACGTCCCAAAACTGATGGATGGCAAAGCAAGGACTCAACTCCATCTCTTCTGCAGACCAGCAGCCTTCCAACCCCATCTTACTAATATAATAAGGCCTGTTGTCTAAGCTTAATGACATGAAACAATAGAATACTATAATGTGATGGTATCTCAAGAGAAAGGGCAAAGGAATGAGAAATTGGCCCTTTAATTGTCTTTTTATAACAAACTTTAAGAAGTTTGGAAGGCATTATATTCCCATAAGTAGCTAGTTAATAGCATACGTGTCTTCAACTTGCTTCCTACTCCTTCTTGGTTGTATTTTTATTTTGCTATTCTTAAAGAATATTTGGAACCACTAGGGCTGTATGCAGTTTAGTGGGAAATTAAACAACAAAGAACAGTGAAGCCAGGTTATTTAAAAATGTAATAGCTTCATATCTTCCCCTGCCGAAGCCATCTATGGCTAGTAAGATTTTGGAAAGAATAAATTGAGTCAATCCTTGTTCTTCTCACATGGACTTGAAATAGCCCTTGAAAGTCATTTTCTTGCTCTTTCAGCAATTTTTATGTTTTCTGAGAATGTGAAAAATGTGTTTGTTTTTTTATTCCTGAGAGCCCAGTATGGTCTGTTCTTCACCTGTGATTGGAAGGTATAAAATAGATATTAAGTAAGGATTTTCAGTAGATGGCTTATGTAGATCTGACATTCATGGAGCATAGCAAGAAAACAGCTCCTTACTGTGGCGAATAGCATTTTCTAAAACAATATAGCATTACCTATGTATTTCCTCCAAGTGGTAGTTTCTCTGACATAGAATATGCTTGACCATATTCTAATGGTTTACCGTATACTTTTGAAATTTGAGTTGTTTTATTTTGCCTTTTTTATTATTAATTTTTATTGGAGTATGGTTGCTTTACAAGGTTGTGTTAGTCTCCACTGCGCAACAAAATGAATCAGCCATATACATACAGATATCCCTTCCCTTTTGGACTTCCTTCCCATTTAGGTTACCACAGTGCATTAGGTAGAGTTCTCTGTGCTATGTTCCCATCAGTTGTCTATTTTATACATAGTATCAGTAATAGTATCAGTAATGTATATCAGTAATGGTAGTTCTATGTTTAGTTTTTTAAGGAACCTCCATATTCTTTTCCATAGTGGCTGTATCAGTTTACATTCCCACCAACAGTGTATGAGGGTCCCCTTTTCTCCACACCCTCTCCAGAGTTTATTGTTTGTAGATTTTTTTGAAGATGGCCATTCTGACCAGTGTGAGGTGATACCTCATTGTAGTTTTGATTTGCATTTCTCTAATAATTAGTGATGTTGAGCATCTTTCCATGTGTTTGTTGGCCATCTGTATATCTTCTTTGGAGAAATGTCTGTTTAGGTTTTCTGCCCATTTTTGGATTGGTTTGTTTGTTTTTTTGATTTTGAGCTGCATGAGCTGCTTGTATATTTTGGAGATTAATCCTTTGTCTGTTGTTTCATTTGCAAATATTTTCTCCCATTCTGAGGGTTGTCTTTTCGTCTTGTTTATGGTTTCCTTTGCTGTGCAAAAGCTTTTAAGTTTCATTAGGTGCCATTTGTTTATTTTTGTTTTTATTTCCCTTTCTCTAGGAGGTGGGTCAAAAAGGATCTTGCTGTGATTTATGTCATAGAGTGTTCTGCCTATGTTTCTAGTGTCTGGTCTTACATTTAGGTCTTTAATCCATTTTGAGTTTATTTTTGGGTATGGTGTTAGGGAGTGTTCTAATTTCATTCTTTTACATGTAGCTGTCCAGTTTTCCCAGCACCACTTATTGAAGAGGCTGTCTTTTCTCCATTGTATATTTTTGCCTCCTTTGTTGTAGATTAGGTGACCATAGGTGTGTGGGTTTATCTCTGGACTTTCTATCCTGTTCCATTAATCTGTATTTGTTTTTGTGCCAGTACCACATTGTCTTGATTACTGTAGCTTTGTAGTATAGTGTGATGTCAGGGAGCCTGATTCCTGCAGCTCTGTTTTTCTTTCTCAAGATTGCTTTGGCTATTCAGGGTCTTTTGTGTTTCCAAACAAATTGTAAAATTTTCTGTTCTAGTTCTGTGAAAAATGCCATTGGTAATTTGATAGGGATTGCATTGAATCTGTAGATTGCTTTGGGTAGTATAGTCATTTTGACAATATTGATTCTTCCAATCCAAGAACATGGTGTAGCTCTCCATCTGTTTGTGTCATCTTTGATTTCTTTCAGAAGTATCTTATAGTTTTCTACGTACAGGTCTTTTGCCTCCTTAGGTAGGTTTATTCCTGCGTATTTTATTCTTTTTCTTGCAGTGGTAAAAGGGATTGTTTCCTTAATTTCTCTTTCTGCCCTTTCGTTGTTAGTGTATAGGAATGCAAGAGATTTCTGTGTATTAATTTTGTATCCTGCAACTTTACCAAATTCATTGATTAGCTAGTTTTCTGGTGGCATCTTTAGGCTTTTCTATGTATAGTATCATGTCATGCCTGGTTGTTTTTTTTTTTTTTTTTAACATTGAAGGTATGATCTGGGATTAGAGGAAATGGGGAATTACTGATTACTGAGTACAGAGTTTCAGTTTTGGATGATGAAAAATTTCTGGAAATAGATAACGTCAGTGGTTCTACAACATTGTGAATGTACTTAATATCACTGAATTGTACACTAAAAAATGGTTGAAATGGTAAGTTTTGTGTTTTGTATATATTACCTCAATAAAGAAAAAAATTTTTTGAAAAACACTGAAGGTATGACCTCACTTAGAAAATAAAACTGAAATCAACCTGGCCCCACTAAAGGCTATATTTTTTCTTCCTCATAAGCCTGCTGTTTTGAAAATGTTTGTTTACAAACAGCATATATTATTTTTCCTGAAAAAAAGAAAAGTAATGAGGAACTAAGAGCCAGTCAGCATTTTTGAGCAGCACCAGTATAATGATACCACCTGGAGTACTTAAAATTCCAGACAAAATTAAATATTTGTCATTTTAACCTGCATATACAACTTCATTATGGGTGAATGTACACTTTCTATCGGGCCCTTGGAAATCTGGAAAACAGCTTGACTCTTTTACACACCTCAGGTTGGAGACCACTATTCTATACTCTGTCTCATGACATCACAGATACTATTTTATTATACCATTTCATCTTATGACACAAATTTCTGTATGATTCTGCACTTGCTTTGCAGGTGGTGCTTGGGGGTTACCTGGCCCTTCCTTGGTTGGAGGCTGCTATTCCCATCAAGGCTTTATGGTACTTTACAGATGTGAAATAGCTCCCCAGACACCTTTGAGCCCCTTAGGTGGTACATGATTCCTTTGAGGTAGGCAGAGCCTAAATAAGCAACCTTCACTGCTTATTGTACTTCTTCAGTTAATTGTCTCGAACAGGAAGACAGGTAATTTAACTAATTTCTAAAGAAGGTCAGTGCCTCTATTCTTCCTTCCTAAAACCTCATGATTCTGGTATTGGCTTTGGCACTAAGCAAAAGCTTCTGTTGCTCTCCTTTCTGAACTAATTGGTTCTAAGCAGTAAAATAAAGTACTTGCCTTATTTAGAGGTTCATATGACTATACTAATCTCAAAAGATTTTAAACTCCTTTACAGTTCCTCGCTTTGTCATTTTTCTGCTCCCCTACCCACTGGCTGGTTATGGGGGTTTACTTTTACATAAAGAAAGCCGCTGAAGTCAAACAAAACCTACCTCTTATTGAATCCCAGTGGGAGGTTAATACAGTTAGGGACTTTTTAGCTGAACTGGCTGCCAGCTGGAGGAGGGCAAGAGAAGAGACTCCTTGAGGAATGCACAGCCAACTGATGCGACAGGTTTTAACTTCAGTGCCTTCCTTGCAGATCTGTTCTCTGCTTTCTACAAGTACAGATAGTAATTGATGTATTAGATTTATCATTTTTCTTCCTTGATTCAACTTTACTTTTCCCCATCTTTTGCCGCTTTTGGAAAAATTTTTCCAGCCAGTCATCAGGCATCAGCATCAAGAAGGACAGTCTGTAGAAACAGAACAAGTTCCTTGGTCTTTGGACATTTTTTCCCAGTAGATCCTTCATGAATAAAATATAGTAAAGCGTGAAAGAGAAGGAGAACATTAGGCATTTTATCCAAAAAATAAAGTAGTATCCATGAGGTCTGACAGCTGAGGCAGGTTTTAATAATATAGAAAAGCCTCTGGAATTAGTCTTGGTTTTTATAAGGAGTATCTTTTGTCTGGGATTAGCTTCCAAATAATTGCAAGGGAGGGAGGAAGTACCAGCCATGAGTTAATAATTGAAGCTGGATAAAGAGTGCATAAAATTCATTATCCTCTCTACTTTTATATATATTTGAAATGTTGCATAACAAAGAGGTTTTTAAAAGACATCTTTTCCCCAGGAATTTTGGAAGGATAAAATCTATTTTCTTATGAAATTTTCAGCATCCCCCCCCCCGCAATACTCAACAGTGTTGAACACCATAAAGATACTATTATAGGTTTGTATTACTGAGGGAAAAAATATTTTCTTGTCAGATATAATTCTGAATTTAGTAGGGTTTTTTGTTATTATTTTTGTTTTGTTATTGTCCAGATTATTGTATTTATACAGCAATGTGTAAAATTATTTCAAAAACTAGATTCTAGTGAAACTTGTGTTCAGCTTTTGTTTCCGTCTAAAGGCATGTTCAGTAAACTTTAATCAGTATTGAGAAGTCTGAAAACTACTCAGTGAAAAAATAGTATTAAACAGTTTCTTTATAAAGTAACACTTAAACGTTTTTAGTTGTTTGTAAAGGAAACTTTTTGTGTTATCATTAAAATATCCCTGATACATCTTTAGGTGGTATTTAGTAAAGGAGCCTATTTTCTCAGTCTGGGTCCTAACTTAACTTTACTGCTAAATCGTCGGTGTCTTCTAGTTTGTCATGTTGATCACACTTATTAAAATATCTATGCCAATTGAGATACTGTAACTTTGATCTAAAGCAAGGGTTAGCAACCTTTTTTTTTTTTCTTTGTAAAGGGCCAGATAGTAAATATTTTACGCTTTGAGGGCCACAAAAGTGCTCTATTACATATTCTTCTTTGTTTTTTTTTTCTTAGAACTCTTTAAAAATGTAAAAATAGTTCTTAGCTCTTTTGTAAGAGCCTTATTAAAACAGGCAGAATTAAACAATTGCTTTTTAATTAGATGCTTTACAAAATATTAATAAAAGCTAAGGACCCAAATGTTAAACGTTATTTTCAAAGGTCAAATTATGACTCTCATACAAAATGAACATATGTCAAAGATTGTATTTAACTCACTAATTAACCAATTATTAGGAGCCAGGAAGATATTAAAATGAGAATTGGACTTAACGGAAATTTATATTCTCTACCAGACAAAATTGATTTGTATTTCATCACCAGTGCTGTCCACAAGGTAATTTCCGTCTCTACAGGGTTTCAGAATAACCTAGCCAGAGACAAAGATGCAGACCTTTATACTATCAGATAACTCCAAAATATCCAATAGACAACACCAGATATTCCCTTGAAAGGGCACGTAAAATTTTTTACCATTTTAGTCTTTCACAGTGTCTGCTGACAATCTCCCATCCCTCTTGTGATCATAAATAATTTCCCAAGATTTTTCTTGATCACAAAATAGTTGGTCTCTTTAGGTTTGACCTGATTATTTATATAGATGCATTAAGAGTGCTAATTAATCATACAGACATCCTTGAGTTTTCTTTGCAAATCCACAGTGATACAGTTTTGAGCAATTACTAAGGCTACAAGATTAACTTCTGTATGGAGGTTTTCGTAAAGAATTTTAGGTTGGACTTTTAAACACCTCTATTATTTACTATCCCAAGGTTAGGAAACCACACCTAAGAAACTCTCTGACTAGATTTCATCTACAGAGCTGATAAATTTGAGTGAGTTAATCTCATCTTTAGGTCCCCAGCATTTGCTGAGGCTTGCCGGGAAGTAAGTGACCTTCCTTACCACCGCTAAGCCAGGGACCCTGTAAATCAGGCATCAGGTCGGTTTTCCTGGGAGGGCTTCTTTTTAGACATTGGCTCCATATATAAAGTCAACTATTCTTAATGTGGTTTTTCATATATGCTTAAATGAGACTCTTTTTCAAATATGACATTCTAGGTATGTGTGGTTACAAAATCCAATTATATCCTAATAAAAAGGAGATAAGATACTAGTATTGATCCTACACAAATAACTGTATTGCCATAAAAAGTTAAGGAAAACTCAGTAAGTTTCTGAATACTGTTGATTCAGTGAAAATCAGATACCACTTAATGTTTTATTTTAGATCACAAAAGCAGAGTCTACTAAAATGTGAGTTAGAAATAGTTTAAGAAGAAAGTAAAAGGGCTTCCTCATGTAGCCACAAAAAATAGAACATTAAGATAACATCAACAGTATTCTAAACAAAAAACCACAATAAAATTTCCTTCATCAGTTCATTCCATCCTGTGTAGTTAGTTCTTGCTCAAATGGAACTTGGGTCAGCAGTCTGCTTTCATGAAACATCTGCTTCTGGACTGAAAAGCATCGTGGAAATCCTGGTCTAGTCCACTGGTAAATTCTGAAAGTTATCTAAGTGATGTCAGCTCAGAAACATGTACCTAAGGGTCTGTTCTTTGGAGTAGCAATAGTTTGTAGAGTACCTTGTACATTCCTTTCCATGAGACTCTTAAAGATAGTTTTAGGTTTAACAGTTAACCTGAAAGTTTCATTTTTCTATATTTAGGAGCCAGTCTTGGGAAGGCAAAATCAAAAGAATTGTTGAAAGAGATTTGGGCCCTTGATTAAGATAGGAGCATGGATGAGAAACAGTACTTGGTTATTTAATCAAAATGACAATAAAACATTATAATAAACACGTAAGGGAATGCAATTTCAAAGAACTTAGCTCTTTCACAAGTAAAAAACCTTTGTTCTTTCTGGTTGGTTTGTTTTGTTTTTTTAATCATTAAGAACATTGTAAATCCAACATAAAGCCAGAAAGTTATTCTGCTATCTAGGCAAATTACACAGAAGATAAAGAATAATCTTTCATATTGTAGATGAAGGCATTAATCAGTAAGCCAAGGAAACTAGCCCATCAAAACTGATTGAATTTTGCAAAATTTGGACATATTTCATATCTTCTTTTCAGATCCCAGTAGTATAAACCAAGGCAAATCAAATTCAGTTTCTAAGATTTGTCTTTCTTTCAAATTCTGGAACAAACTGCCATTTTAACTTTGGGACAAAAATGCTCTTTTTCCTTCAAAAACAAAAGGACTTTACACCTTGTACTGTTGCTCCTAGCATAGTTTGAACCTCCTATATCAATTATAACATATTTCAGAGAGAAGATTAGGTGGAGGGAGTGGATAATAAGAAATATCTGTCACACACAAGGATTTTAGCAGACCAGAAAGGCTCCTGAATAAACATAACAGACTTTCTACAGCCCCACATTTCTCTTACACCTTCTTAAAGTGGCAAAATGAACCCGATTGGTAACATGACCTGAAGATATAGCCACTCTAATAGCATATACAAATAAGAAGCAAATGTATATCAACTTAAAACTATGCTTAATAATCAACATTTAGTATTCTGTTTACTTAGAAATTTATCTGAGCATCCAAGAATTATTTGTTAATTAGCTACATTTAACATTAGTTCAAGATTTTAAATTGCCGTAAGATCTTGGAGCTATTTAAGCTGACACATAATTGCTATTGGTATAAAAAGTTATTCAGTATTACGATTCAATTTAGATGAACACAGATTTTCATTTTTCTAAATATCAGCATTATATAAGAAGAATAATATTAACTTATTTGTTCAGTAAACCTGTATAAGTAAATTTAGGAAGTTCAGATTAATTTTAATCTGAATTAAAACAAACCCAAGTAAATTAAAATGTGTGCAGTATTATACTTGGACAAAACTAGTCTTTTTTCTTTGGTTTTGTTTGTTTGTTTACAAATCTAGTCTTGATTTGCAAAATATTTAACTTAATTATATGAATTTGGATTTTTTTAATGTTTCAGAACTAGTAGTTTCTGTAAGAAGGATTTTTTTTCTTTGTCTAACATATTTGAAGTATTACATGTTCAGTTTGTTTTCTTGGACTTCTAAGAATATTTGATATGTAAGTGCTTATTTAGCTCTATAAAACCAACGAGAACAGAACCCCTTAATTTAAGAGCTATTATAATTAATTTTTAATGTCTTCTAAAAATAGGAAAACATTTTACACTTACACAACAAGAAGTCAAGATCTTTCTGAATTTCAGACACAGACACACAGAGAGCCATGGCTTCAGTTCTACACCTTCAGCCATGAATCAAAAGTAAGCACAAAACCTTACCAGTACAGATCTCAAAGAGCTGTTCCCGTTTATAATATATACAGCATTTTTAATTGAGTTGAGCTCAATATAGACAAATGGGCAAAAAGAAAAGTCTAACAAACTGAATTCACTTTTGGTTTATTACCCAACAGAAAATAGATCTATTGTGTGTCACTTTTCTGAAGAGACCACCAAATGGTCAAATTATTAAAATCAAATTCTCATTCTGTGCTGCCATCAATGAGGAGTAATTTATCATAAAGCAGAAACAAACAAAATCAGCAAGAGAAAAAAAATCGAAAGAACCAGAAAGTAGCAAAATTAATGTTCTATTGCCAGTTGAGATTTGCTTTGGGAGCCAAGAAGACTTGTACCCAGGCTAAGGCAGCCAGTGAGGGGTACTTCTCTGACAACTTGGGTAAATTCATTAGCATCTTGGTGGAACCTCAAAAACTGTTTGAGAATAATTTTTTGTAAGGTAAGATCATGACTCATATAAATACACAGTGAACATTTCTTACACACAAGGTCTTACACACCCAGGAAACTCTTCAGCGCTGCTCTGTACATATGGCAGCTCATCCAGTCAAGGCAGTTTTGATCTTATGACACCTTGTCTCAACACTTGCTTCAGTGATCTCAGTGGGAAGGAAAGAGAATAAAAGAGCCTCATGACAGAAATGTTTGGTTTGGTTTTTTCTAAGTGATGAGATTACACGTAATTTTGCTTTCTTTTATGCCCACTCGTGTTTTCAAAGTTTTCTACAGTGAACATAATTGTCTGAAGAGAAGGTATATTTAAAATGCTAATAAACAGAATTAAGCAAACATCTGCTAATGTTGATGCTAGCAGTGCAGGATTGGTTTTGGTTTTGGTTTTGTTTTTTTGTCATTGTTTTTGTAGAAACAAATATTTACTCTGTTGAAACCTTATAACCTAATTTTTAAGCAAAGACACAACTTGTATTAAGTCATAAAATTCTCTATTAATTTGTTCTGGAGAGTCAAGGTCTGAGTTCTGTGCCTCTAGAGATAAAAGAGGAATTTCTGGAGCCATGGTTTTAACCCAGAATTTTCTTCAAATTCATTCAAGATACTTTGGATTCCATTCAGAGTACTTTCTCTGATTATAAATGAAAAATGCTAATGAAGCTGGTGAATGCTGATAGAAGAACCTTCTTTGAGCTCTCAGTACTCTGCTGGCCTGAGCTTCCAGCCCCATACTTAAATAGAAGTATAGAAATGATCACAGCTTTAGGCTCATAGAAAGGACTGTACTGTACTATATCAAATTGTCTTCATGTTAACCTTTGTGCATGTTAACTTCAAAAAAATGTTACTAGCTATTATACATTGTACACGCTACACTATATTTTATAATCATTAAAATTCTTCCCGTGTGCATTTCCCAAAACTACTTTTATAAATGAAGAAATAAAGCTCAGATCTGATAGGTTGTTTTAGGATAAATCCCAAAGTGACTTTTTCAGTGCAGAAACAGTTTCTTCAAGACATTCAGTTCTTTCATGCAGTATCGTGGGTATTGAATAAATAGTATGTGATGGTACAGGAGCTGAGCTCAGGTTTACGATTGTGGTGTTTTAATCTGTTGCTTAAACTTCAGAGACCTTAATGCTTTTCATTCAGAAGCTTTTTCTCCCTTTGTCCATAGTGAAAAAGACTTCAGGGTCTCATGCTGTGCACAAGAAGTCTTTCTGAAGTCTTTCTCTTGCTCAGTTTTCATTTAAATGACTTTGTGAACCTAAAATGAAAATAAGAGAAGAAACATTAGAAAAGCACAGAAATTTGTCCTGGCGATCTTTTAGTCCTTTGTTGAAACATGGGTAGATTGTTTTCTCTTTGTATTTATTGAACCAAGCTACCTAAACAGTGTTATCCTATTTAGAATGTTTTTAACCTTCTTTAAGCTATTCTCTAAACCTTATCTGGTTTTAAATGAAAATACAAATGTGGATGGTGAATTAATGTCCTGTAGCTTTAAATTCAGCCAGTTTGGTGCTTTTGTCTTTTGTAAAAGATGCTCACAGCTCGAGAAGAGAGGCAGCTACTGTCTGTGATCTCCATTCTCAAACTATTCAACTATTCATTTGCATTAGCAGCTCTAGCAAACCGCACCCGCATCCAGGCGCGCGCGCATACACACACACACACACACACACACACACACACACACACACACACACACACACACACACACACACACACACACACACGGATGCTTGTTTGGCAGAAGCTTTCTGTCCTCCCTGGCTCCCAGATGTAGAAAGCTCTAAGAGTTGATGCAGGAGATAGAACCGGAACTGTATGAAGGCTGAGGAAGGCACTGCGGAGGATTGGCTATGCAGGGATGTTGATGTGGTGTGGCTGTACCTGCCTGCTCTGTGAAAGGCACTTCTCTGAGGCTGTGAAGGTGAGAAGCCCAGGGATCAACTAGAAGCTTCATTTCGGCCGGCTGTTGGTGGGGGAATGCATTCCCAGTGGTAGCTGTCCTCATTTACAGAGTTATTCTCGGAAACCAAGTATGTGCAGCCTTGACAGACTATGCCACAGCTCCTCTGCAGTTTGGAAGCTGGGACAAATGGAAAGAGCTTACAGCCAAAAGAGGTTGTGATTGTTTGCACGATCCAAGCTTGCTCTGGCAGTGCACAAATGAAGGATGAGCTTTGTGGCAAGCAAAATCAGCAGACTGCCTGACAGGGGGTTTTGGTAAGATAAATGTGTTGCTTGTGTTTTGGGTCTCCACCACCTTGCCCCCCACCTTTTTGTTTTGTTTTGTTTTGTTTTGTTTTTACTTTTCTGTATCAGCTATATAGAATTGCCTCTTAGCAATAACTAAAACATTTTAGAGATTCACATTTAGCGGTAAGGGGTAGCCAAGGGAGCTAGAAAGGAAACCATTATTTCTGGTCTTTCAGTTTTGTGACCTTCAGAAATAATCATCAAGTTTTCTCCATATCCATGAAGAGGCAGAAGCTAGGAATTTCCAGAGCAAAGAACGCTAACAATAAGATATCCCTTCCCTTCTTTGAACAGTCATAATTACCCCCGCTCCTTCCCCCCCCCCCCAGCTTTCCCTATGGCCTGAAGTGGAGAAGAAAAAATAAAGTCTTCTTGCTCTTATTAAATTATTGCCGCTGGAACAGTACTAGGCTGAGAATATAAGTATGGAGGTGGAGGAAGGCAGGTTGAGGAGTCTCCTATTTTCATAGCTGTGCATTGGTGGGTGTTTAGCTTAGGTTCATTAGCATTGCTGTTCATTGTCAAGTGGTTGTTAGTGCTTTATCTCTTTGCCTGTACTGTGATTTAATCCCTTTTATGTTCTATTTTGTACAGTTTTTCTTTGCCAGGCCCAGTTGTATCATTATGAGGCCTTTTTCTGTTATTATTAATACATATTAGCCTTTATTAGAGAAAAGATGGTTGTAGAAAGTAGCCCTGAAATACTTATGGACCCCAAGAAAGGTAAAGATATTTTCTCTTTAAAATCTAGGGTTTGCTTTCAGCAGATTCTGGAGTCTTGATTTGGGGATCTTTAATAAGCATTTTATTGCAAGTTAAAGAAATAGTCACATTAGGTCTGTGAAATCCTACCTTGCTCTAATCTGCCTTAAGTTGGATCCTGTTTCTTGTGTTTTTCTAAGCATGAAGGTTTACTTTTCCTCATCCTTTCTTAGGCAAGTGTTGCTGGATGGTATGGTGACTGTTTTATTAGCCTACCTCAGACCTTGTCCTTGAGCCCCCCCTTCTCACCAGTGGAGAGAGCCAAGTTTTCTAGCTGCTTAGAGGGGCACAGAAGAGAACCATTGACACCTGGCTTTTTGCTGACTCACTGGTTATATAAGCCTTGTAAATACAGCTATCCATATACTCCATTAGGTTACTGGGCAGGTGGCCCCCTCCTTGTTTACTGGCCTTTTCCTTTCTCATCATCCTTCTGCTTCTTCCTTAAGTTTTTGGTAACACAGTCTCAACCTTTCACCAAGTGAGTTCTAAGAAGCAGTGAATAGACAAATCTTTTTTCTTCTATTGAATTGTTGGGTTAACTGTATTTTCATCTTGATTATGATAAAATTCCAAATTCTGTATTTTCTTGGCACATGAAACCTACAGTAATAATACATCTTTTCATATGTGGGCCAGTTAAAGTAAAAACTTCCTTTTCTATCTTTGAGAACTCAGTTTAAATGCCCCTGTTCAAAGAATTATTCTATGACCTCCCAATCTAAAGTAGGTTTCTCTGCCTTACATTATTCCTTTTCTCACAGCACTGTGTTCTTTTTCTTTGCAGCACTTTTCACAATTTATGTTATTTGATTACTGGTTTTTCTGTTTCCACCACTTTTCCCCACTCAGCCCTAAGTGTCATGAAGGCAGAGACTTTATTTTTTTGTCAATATATGCCCAAGCACCTAGCAAAAGGCCTGGCTGAGAGTTGAAGAAACGACAATAGGCAGCATTACGTGTGTAAAGACCCTGTGCTGATGTCGACTGAAAAAAAAATGCACGACGTCAGAGTTGTGAAGTAAGTTTTATTTGGGGCAAAATGAGGACTATAGCCTGGGAGACAGCCTCTCAGATAGCTGTGAGGAACTACTCCAAAGAGGTAGGTGGGGACTTAAGTATATATGTGATTTCGGTGAAGGGGGATTCATGCAGTCAAGCACACATGTTGGCAGAAAGTTGCCACTAGTCACAAGGAGCAGATGCCTCCATTAATGATTTAAGTGCTTTTCTAAATATGAGAGGATGCAAGAAATTGGGATCATAAAATCTGAAAAATATCTAACGATCTGAAGCCCTGTTCTGCCAGTTTTTCCCGGAGCACAGAGTGCCTCATTCCTGATCTCTGCCCTGGCTCCTTTCAGGGTGTGTTGAAGGTCAGCGATTACGGTGGCTAGTGACTTCATCCTTGTAGAGGCAGATGGTGAGCAACAATTCTTCATCCACAGTGAGAAGAAACAGGATGAGCAGCAGGGTCTAAAAAAGGCCAGTGTGGCTAGAGTGGGAGGAGCATTCTATAAGATGAAGCTAGAGAGAGGTCCAGAGCCTGAAGCTAGAGAGAGGTCCAGAGCCCAGTCAATCACATAGGACTTTATAGACCAAGTTCACATTCTTGTTGTTAATATTTTAAGAGTGTGGAAAGCTACTAAAATAATTTAAGCATTGGGTGATTTAGGATTTCCTTTTTTTTCTTCTTCTTCTTTTAATTCTTCAGTTTAATTGAGGGCCTAAATGAATGCAGCTAGATCAGTCAGGGTGAGTGATTCAGGAGAGAGAGGACAAGATTTTTTTTTTTTAATAGTTCTTCTGTTCCTCAATTTAATCTTTTTTTTAAAATAAATTTATGTATTTATTTATTTATTTCTGGCTGTGTTGGGTCTTCGTTGCTGCTCACGGGCTTTCTCTAGTTGCGGCCAGCAGGGGCTACTTGTCGTTGCGGTGCGCGGGCTTCTCTTGTTGCAGAGCACAGGCTGTAGGCGCACGGGCTTCAGTAGCAGCATGTGGGCTCAGTAGTTGTGGCTCGTGGGCTCTAGAGCGCGGGCTTAGCAGTTGTGGCTTGCGGGCTTTAGAGCGCAGATTCAGTAGTTGTGGCGCACGGGCTTAGTTGCTCCGCGGCATATGGGGTCTTCCCTGACCAGGGCTAGAACACGTGTCCCCTGCATTGGCAGGCGGATTCTTAACCACTGCACTGCCAGGGAAGTCCTGAGAGGACAAGATTTTGTCCTAAGAGTTTGACAGTAGAAATAAGTAGAGATAGGTGGGAAGTATTATAATTTGACAGAAATTTGGAAAGTAAAATAGATAGGACTTGGTATTGGATTGGATATAGGTAGAAGGCAGATGATGTCAAGGATGATTCCTGGGCTTTGGCATGGTTTGGTTTTGGCTTGTGTAACCTGATGGATAGTAATGCTTTCCCTGAGATATAGAATACTATAAGAGAACCAGGTTTAGAGAAGGATCACAGTGTTTGGTTTTGGTCATGTAGATTTTGATATAGTCAAGTAGCCCTTTGGATCTGTACATCTAGATTCCAAAGGAGATTGTACTACTTTTACCATTGGGAAACCTTTAGTGATATCCTTGGAATAAAGTCCAAAACAGTTTAGACCTACCTTGGGAGCTTATCTCCCACCATAGCCCTCTCCTGTGCCATACTTTTACAGTCTCATGAACCATTCAGTTGTCTTGAAGAGACTATTACATTTCCTTCTTCTGGGCCTTTGCTCGTACTGGCGGTCAACCTGAAATGCCTTTCCTTACCCCTTCTCATTTTTATCAAAAACTTCTTCCTTCAAGGCTCATTTCGTTTTTCACCTCCTCCAAGAAGCCTTCCCTGTTCCCTCTCCGTTCCTGTATTCAAGAAGTACTTTACCTTCATATCTACCATATCATTTACTTAATCAGACCTGTGTTTCATTTCTGTGTCTCACCGACTAGGTTATGTGTTTCCTGAGAGCAGGGATTCCACCTTTATTCAGTTCGTTAGATAAGAAGAACAAAGGATAATTGCAAAATTAATTAAATAGTAGAAGCCTTGATCTTTTCTACACCCTGCTTCCTTAGTCTCATAGCACCATGATGTCCATCTATCTACTCCTGATTTTCTCTAGGCTGTCCTACATTTGTACCTTATAGATACCTACATACAACTTTTCTACCTACATAGTAGAAAAGTTCTTCCTTTCATACGCAAAATCCCTAAGCTAGTCATTCTCATCATATACTTTTTTACTTTTACTTTATTTGTAATTTATCAGAAAAACTGAAATCTTGCTGTTGCTTATCACACGTGAAAGAATTGACCAAGACAGGAAGGACCAGAATTCATAGCTGATCTTGTTCTCTGTGTCTCCTCTTTTCCCATTCTCTGGAATAATTCTAGAATCCATGCAGTACTTTTTTCAGTGAGGTCACTTATTGGCGTTTAAGACTGGGTAAGACTGTGCATTGCAGGAGGCGTGACCCACATTATTTCCTAGTGCTCCCTGATAGGATAGCACTGTCCCCAGTTGAGCAAGCCTCCCCCCAGGGAACAGAGTGTAGAAATGCAGAAACAAGTTATGAAGGTTGGCTCCTTCCCATTTAAGTAATTCTTTCACAGAGGCTTAAGCATTCAATTTGTCTCTTCAGACATCTTTAAATAGTTGAATTTCCTTCTTACTATCTCAGTTAATATTTGTATGTATTGATTTTCATTCTTTGGAAGCCTGAATTTCAGTGATTTCTTACCCCTTTTAGGAGTTATAGATACCTCTGTTTAAAAACCTGAGAGACAGTTGGACTACCCTCTGAAATTCATACCAGTCACATATTTATGCTATTTTTTTTTATAAATGTGTTTTTAATTTAGACCTTTCTTTTAGTCATAGTTGTCCCATTATAACTTGGAAATATGAAGTAGATTGTATCCCTTATGTTCTATTTGAGAACGTTGGTTTATATATCATCCATTGTCATTACAGATCTTGAATGAGAAAAATCTAAGCAACTCTAAACATTATATCACAAAAGAATGACTGTAGTTCTAACATGATTTGATTACTTGCAACTAAATAAAAATTATTTTAAGATAAATTTATTTAAACAGAGGGACAGATCATTATTGCACTCTTGATAAACTCTTCTCAGATCAATTCTGTTCATTAAAAAAATATATAAAATCTTTGACAAGTGATACTCTAGGCTATTACCTTTCTTAGAATTTGTACTTAATTTTGAGAACATAGCTGCTTTTTTGTACAGTAGAAGAAAGCAGATACACATATAAAGTTTGTTTAAATACCTGCTTTGTAAACTATCTAATATCTTGAGAGTCATCAGTTTTTAAAGATCATGGAAATGTTAAATTACTTTTTGCCTGTACTTCCCTTTATGTTAGCTGCTTTTGGACAGTGCCATACTACTACTATCTGGATAGCTCCAGTAGTACCTCACTTCATGCTCCATATATATAATATATATATTTAATAGACTTTAGGAAGGGGGTTGTAATCCTAAATATGGGATTCGCATCCGGAGTCTGACTTTGTAGAAATCATCAGTGCCTCCTTTTTATGTTGATCCAACTGGTGGTAATCATGGCTGTTACGAAAAGCATTATAGGGAAGTAGTTAAGGACAAGGACTCTGAAGCCAAATCCTATGGGATTTAAGTCCTGGCCCTGCTGCTTACCACTGTGTGACCTTGCTACTTAACTTCTCCTAATTCAGTTTCCTCAGCTGTAAAATTGGGGATTACAATAGCATATATTTCCTAAGGTTGTTTTGAGGGTTAACTAGGTAAATATAAGCAAAGCACTTACAGCAACACCAGGTACATAGTAAACATTCGATTACTAGTACATTTAAGACTATCACCATCATCATCAGATTTACATATAAAGCAGATTGAACCTTGAGCTTTCATAGCCTGTAAAGATACCTATCTGAGGAATAAACCTAGTGAGATAATCCTAAAAATGTTCAAATAGTTCACATAGGAAAGTAATAATGTTGGGCATTTAACTCATAAGCCTTTCGAATTAAAAAATATCTGATGTCTGAGCCAAGTATTTTTTTAAAAATGTTTTATTGAAGTATAGTTGACTCATAGTGTTGTGTTAATGTCTGCTGTACAGCAAAGTGATTTACTTATACATATATATACATTTTTTTTATTATTCTTTTCCATTACGGTTTATCATAGGATGTTGAATATAGTTCCCTGTGCTACACAGTAGGACCTTGTTGTTTATCCATTCTATATATAATAACTTACATCTGCTAATCCCAACCTCCCACTCCATCCCTCCCCCAACCCCCTGCCCCTTGGCAACCACAAGTCTATTCTCTGTATCCGTGAGTCTGTTTCTAGTACATTTAAAAAGACCTACCTTGGGAGTAGACCTACCTTCTGTTTCATAGATAGGTTCAATTGTGTCATATTTTAGATTCCACATATAAGTGATATCATACACTATTTATCTTTCTCTTTCTGACTTAATTCACTTAGTATGATAATCTCTAAGTCCATCTATGTTGCTGCAAGTGGCATTATTTCATTCTTTTTGTGGCTGAGTAGTATTCCATTGTGTGTATATATATATATATATATATATATATATATATATATATATATATATATACTACATCTTCTTATCCATTCATCTGTTGATGGACGTTTAGGTTGTTTCCATGTCTTGGCTATTGTAAATAGTGCTGCAATGAACGTTGGGGTGCATGTGTCTTTTTGAATTATAGTTTTGTCTGGATATATGCCCAGGAGTGGGATTGCTGGATCATATGGCAACTCTATTTTTAGTTTTTTGAGGAACCTCCACACAGTTTTCCATAGTGAGCCAAATATTCTTAATGTATGACGGTAAGATATTTCAAGGAGCATTAGAAGTCAGTCTTTGATTTAATACGATCCTATTATAATGCAGATAAAGTTATAAATAACCTTGTTAAGACCTCTTGGTATTACAATAAACAAAAACACTTTAGGTTGTAATGAAAGAGAATTGTAAATAGCCAGTACCCAAAATAGTTTCTGAATAAATAAGTGAATAGGAAATAATTTCATTCTTTCGGGAAACATTTAAGCAGCTACTAAGTGCTATGCACAGTTTTAGGTGTTAGAGAAACAGAAGTAGACAAAACACAAAAATCACTACCTTCATGGACTTTACATTCTCGTTTTTGTTGATAGATATCAAAATATATGTCATGAGGTAAAAAGTTCTATGCAGAGAAAAGAAGTCTGGAAGCTAGAATAGGGAGTTCATAATGGAAGCAGAGGCTGTAATTTTAAATACAGTGTCAGGGAAGACCTCACTACTAAGGTGACATTGGAGCAGAGACTTAAAAGAGGTAGATAGAGTAAGCCATGCAGGTGTCTGGGGAGGGGCGTTCCAGGCAGAAGGAACACGAAGTGAAAAAGCACTGAAATGGTGCATGCCTGGCACATTCTAGGAGTAGCAAGGAAGCCATTGTAGCTGGTGGCAGTGGAGTGAAGGGATGAGTAAGTAGTAGGAGGTGCACTCAGAGAGATTATGGATGTGGGGCAGGTGCCAGATCATAGTCATTTAGGCCATTGTAAGGACTTTGGCTTTACTCTGACTGAGTTATGGAGCCACTGGAAAGTTTTAGATGTAAAAGACTGTTGTGATCTGACTAACGTTTTTAAAGGACCGCTCTGGCTGCTCTTCATATAATTGATTATAAAAATATTATTGCAATAATAGTGTAGGAGACCATTGCAGTAGTCCAGGCAAGAGCTGATAGTGTTTTACACCAGGGTGGCAGCAGTTGAGATATAGTGAGAAGTAGTCAGATTCTGCATCTCTTTAGCAAGTAGAGCCCAAAACATTTTGCTGGGGTAATGTAGTGTGCATAGGGGGTAACAACGCAGACTCTGTAGCCAGACTATCTGGGTACAAACATTGGATTTGCCACTTCTTTACTTTGTGATCTTGGACAACTTAAATTCTCTACGCTTTGGTTTTCTTAGCTGTAAAGTAGAGATAATAATAATACTCATCTTGTAGTGTCATTGTGAGAACTGAACAATTTACTAAACTGAAAAAGAACTTAGAACAGTGCCTGGCACACAGTAAGTACTACACTGTATGTATTAGCAGCTATCTTTATTAATGTTAACTGGGTACGGTATGAGAAAGAAAGAGGAGTCGAAGGTGACACTAAGGCTTTGGATCTGATCCCATGGATCGGTGAAGTAGCCGTTATCTGAGATGGGAAAGACTGCAGGGGAAGCAGGTTTGCGGGATGTCAGGAGCTCAGTTTTGCACGTAGTAAATTTGAAATGATGGTTAGACATCCAAGTAGAGATATTGAGTAGGTAGTTGGATATATGAGTCTAGAGTTAAGGGAAGTATGGGCTGCGGTATGCATTTGGAAGCCGTTAGCAAATAAATGATATTTAAGACCATTTTAAGAGAAAGAAGAGTAATTAAGCCATAAAATGGAATTGGGGATATACAGTTTGTACAGCCCCGACTTAGAGCCTTTACTCTTCACAAGCTAACAAGCCTAACAGTAGCCAGTTCAGAGACAGCCAGATTATCACAAACCCCATGGAGCTTTCCAGATTCTTTCATTGCTTTTTAGAATTTTGTTTTATCAGAATTGCTTGAAATAAATAGGATTAAGCTGAGGCTTAGAAATCTTTTGTCTTAATTAGACTGTGTCATAAAAGTATTTGCAGGGAATTAACTTGTAAAGGGGAACTCATTGGTGGCAGTTTTACAAATTGGCTATCCACACATGGGTTTTATATGTATTTTTAAATCCTCAGTAGTGAAAACATTTTTCTGTGTCCCTTTCTCCTTTTACTAGTTAGCACCTGCTCAAAAAATAGAAACTAATTTTAGTATTAGCAGATCTGTGTGCTTCATACTAATCATTCTTCATTCTGAGGTTTGTGAGATTGATTTTTGAATAACCCATATCCCAAGTCAGTATTTCTTTTTAACAAAATTTAAAACCTTAAAATTAGAAGGAAACTTGGATCATCTGTTCCAACTGTCAATCAGTATATCCTCATATGACATTTTTAACATGCAGGCATGAAGTCTCTGCTTGGACATTTCCAGTGACATACGTGAACTGATATTTGAAACCCCCTGGTTAAGTTGAACAATGTACCTCTTCTTATTTTCAGTATGTGTCACTTATTCTTTTAGTTATCAGGATGAGATTTTTCTCTTAAAATCTGCTACTCATCTATAAAATAAATTTTCTTAACTGGATGACCTGTTTGGTTCCTTTCTAGCTCAAAGAATCTGTGCTTATAAAAAAAACTCCTAACCATAACAAAGCAGAATTTTATACTTAACACCATTGATGCTGTGATTTTGTAGGCTCCTTATGGACTAACTTTCTTTCATTCATTCTTTCTTTCTCTCTTTCTCTCTTTCTTTCTTTCTCTCTTTCTCTCTTTCTTTCTTTCTCTCTTTCTTTCTTTCTCTCTTTCTTTCTCTTCTCTCCCTCCCTCCCTTCCTTCTTTCCTTTTCCTCCCTTTTCCTCCCTTCCTCCCAGGCTCACATGAACCTATTAAATCCAAACATCGGGCCTGAAGTACATCTGGCAGTGCAAATCCTCAATGATGTATTTCACGTAAGCCAGGAAATCAGTCCTCCTGTGACAAAGCAATTCTGAGCAACAGCCCTAGATTCCATAATGGATATTTTGCAGTGGGGTTGGAACAGGTTGGCCATTTAGGATGTTAATAATCTAAACTCATATTCAGCTCAGTCAGCAGTTTTTCCTCAGCAGCCTTGGAGGGATGAATATAATCTGTTGGAAGCTATTTTTCTTACAAAAATTCTGACCTTTTTTCCATTCAGAGTAACATAGGCTCAGTCACTGCATGGCATATGAGATCTAAAAGGATCATTTTAAGGAGATGCTGGCGAGCATTTATATTGAACATTTACTTGATATCTTCTTTGTCCAAGGCATTGTGGTACCTTCTTCGGGCACAAAGATGAATGTGATGTGACCCCTGCCCTCAGGAACTGTCAGTGGAGGCAACACACTCAAGCAGTCATTTCGGCATAATGTGATAGGGACACGTGATACAGAAACATAGATAAATGAGACTATAAAGGAGGAGCCATTAATCCAGCTGGGAGAGGGAGGTTGTCAGGAAAGATTTCCTGAAGGAGGTTATGCCTGAACTGGGTTTCCTTCATCCAGAAAAGGAAAGGAGAATATACCCTGGACTGGCCGAGGGAGCCGTGTGGGCAGAAGCCTGGAGGTGTGAAACAGTGTGCCATGTCAGAAGAACCAAATTATAGTTGTGACCCTTAGCATATATAGATTTAAATTTAAAGTTTCCATTATTCCCAAGTGATCCATGATATAGTTTTTTGGTCAAAATTTTGCTGAGGCACATGGTAGGATCTTCAGCTACAAAGCTAGAGAGCAAACCTCACCAGAATTCACATTTCAGTGCACGTCACCCATGAAGTGATTTTAAAACTTTGTTTTTGATGAAGATGGACCTGAAAAGTGCTGGTGGTAGAAAAGAGAGTGGGGCCTTAAGTGGTTCTCAATAGAAAAGGGAAGTTTGAGACAAACTAGACTGTAGTGCCAAATTCACAAGTGACCAGGATTCTTGTCATGAGTATTACTTGTATATCAATGATTTTTCAAACTTTTTTTGAGTGTGATTTTGTGTGTGTGTATTTTTAATTGCGGTAACATTGGTCTGTAACTTGACATAAGTTTCATGTGTACAACATTGTATTTCGACTTCTGTATACACTACTTCATGTGCACCACCAAAGGTTTAGTTTCCATCCGGCACCATACAGTTGACCCCCTTTACCCATTTTGCCCTCCCCCAACCCTCCTTCCTCTCTGGTAACCGCCAATCTAATCTCTATATCTAGGTGTTTTGTTTTTGTTCTGTTTGTTCATTTATTTGTTTTATTTTGTTTTTTATTCCACATATGAGTGAAATTTTCTCCATCTGACTTACTCACTTAGCATAATACCCTCAAGGTCCATCCATGTTGTCACAGATGTTAAGATTTCATCTTTTTATATAGCTGAGTGGTATTCCATTGTGTATATGTGTATGTATATGTATGTGTATGTATTCCATTGTGTGTATGTATATGTGTGTGTATACACACACCACACACACACGCCCCCCACACACCCCACATCTTCTTTATCCATTCGTCAGTTAATGGGCACTTAGGTTGTTTCCATATCTTGGCTTATAAATAATGCTGTGATGAATATAGGGGTGCATATATCTTTCCAAATTAGTGTTCAGATTAGTGTTTCCTATTACTCTGGTAAATACCCAGAAGTAGAATAGTTGGATCATATGGTAGTTCTGTTCTTGATTTTTTGAGGAATCTCCACTGTTTTCCATAGTGGCGGCACCAATCTACATTCCCATCAACAGTGTACAAGGATTTCCTTTTCTCCACTCACCAACACTTGTTATTTCTCTTCTTTTTGATGATAGCCATTCTAATGGGTGTGAAGTGATATCTCATTGTGGTTTTGTTTTGCATTCCCCTAATAATTAGTGATGTTGAACATCTTTTCTGGGCCCATTGGCCATCTGTATATCTTCTTTGGAAAAATGTCTATTTAGATATTCTGCCCATTTTTTTTAACTTTTTTTAAAATTTTTATTTTATTTTATTTTTATTTATTTTTGGTTGCGTTGGGTCTTCACTGCTGCCTGCGGGCTTTCTCTAGTTGCATCAAGCGGGGGCTACTCTTTGTTGCGGTGCGCAGGCTTCTCATTGCGGTGGCTTCTCTTGTTGTGGAGCCTGGGCTCTAGGCACGCAGGCTTCAGTAGTTGCAGCATGCAGCTCAGTAGTTGTGGCTCGCGGGCTCTAGAGTGCAGGCTCAGTAATTGTGGCACACGGGCTTAGATGCTCCGCGGCATGTGGGATCTTCCCGAACCAGACAAGGATGGAACCTGCATTGGCAGGTGGATTCTTAACCACTGCGCCACCTGGGAAATCCCACTCTGCCCATTTTTTAATCAGGTTGTTTGTATTTTGTTGTTGTTATTGTAGAGTTGTATGAGTTCTTTTAGATATTAACCCCTTATCGGTCATATCATTTACAAATGTTTTCTCCCATTCAGTAGGTTGTCTTTTGTTTTGTTGATGATTTCCTTTGGTGTGCAGAAGCTTTTTAGTTTGATGCCGTGCCATTTGTTTATGTTTGCTTTTGTTTCCCTTCCCTGAGGAGACATACTCAGAAAGGTATTGCAAGACCCATGTTAGACTATAAGGCCTATGTTTTCTTCTAGGATTTTTATGGTTTCAGGTCTTACTTTCAAATCTTTAAACCATTTTGAGTTAATTTTTTGTGTATGGTGTAAGATAGTGGTCTAGTTTCATTCTTTTGCATGTGGCTGTCCAGTTTTTCCAACACCATTTATTGAAGAGACTGTCCTTTCTCCAGTGTATGTTGTTTGCTCCTTTGTCATAAATTAATTGTGGGTGAGTTTCTGGGCTCTCAATTCTGTCCTGTTGATCTGTGTGTTTGTTTTTCTGCCAGTACCATGTTGTTTTTATTGTTAAAGCTTTGCAGTATAATTTGCAATCAGGGAGTGTGATATGTCCAGCTTTATTCTTTTTTCTCAGGATTGCTTTGGCTATCCAGGGTGTTTTGTGGTTCTGTACAAATTTTAGGATTTTTTGTTCTATTTCTATGAAAAATGTCATTGAGATTTTGGTAGGGATTGCATTGAATCTGTAGATTGCTTTAGGTGGTATGGACATTTTAACAATGTTAATTCTTTCAGTTCATGAGCGTGGAATATCTTTCCATTTCTTTGTGTTTTCTTCAATTTCTTTAAACAACGTCTTATAGTTTTCAGTGTACAGGTCTTTAACCTCCTTGGTTAAATTTATTCCTAGGTATTTTATTCTTTTTGTTGTGATTGAAAATAAGATTGTTTTCTTATTTTCTCTTTCTGCTAGTTCCTTATTAGTGCATAGAAATGCAGCAGATCTTTGAATACTGATTTTGTACCCTGCGAATTTACTGTATTCGTTTATTATTTCTAGTCGTTTTTTGGAATCTTTAGGATTTTCTGTGTATAAAATCATATCATGTGCAAATAGTGATGGTTTTACTCTTTCCTTTCCAATTTGGATGCCTTCTATTTCTTTTTCTTACCTAATTGTCTGGCTAGGATTTCCAATGTCATGTTGAGTAAGAATAGTGAGAGTAGGCATCTTTGTGTTGTTCCTGATCTTAGAGAGATAGCTTTCTATTTTTCATCATCGAGTATGTTGTTAGCTGTGGGTTTGTCATATATGATCTTTATTACATTGACATATGCTCCTTTTATACCCATTTTATTGAGAATGTTTTTATCATAAATGAGTGTTGAATCTTGTCAAATGCTTTTTCTGCATCTGTTGAGATTATCACATGATTTTTATCCTTCATTTTGTTAGAGTGGTCTATCACATTGATTAATTTGCAGATGTTGAACCATCCTTGCATCCCTGTCAAACTTTTTAAAAATAAGCGATAAAACATTGTTTCCTTTTCTTTTTCTAAGCAAAAATTTCCCAGGATACCCATATAAAATAAATGAAAGAAGAGGTAATCAGGGTTCCAGGAGCCCTGCTCACTTGGCTTCACTATTCCCCTTTGTGGTGATCCAGACACATCTCCACAGAACCTAGGATTGTTTCATGTACCAAAGTTCTGTGTAAAAAAAGTGCCAAGGTGATTCCTAGAACTTGTAGGAAATGCTTCGGTCTGTATAAGAATTATTTATCAAATTAAGAAAAAGTTTTATGACAACTGAAAAGGCCTGTTTTTTAGACTATGACCTGAATTTTGGTTTTAGGTCCAAAGCAGAATATGGAATGCTTAGAGAAAAGGCTTGCTTGCTGTGGGCTAGTGGAATTTAGTCTATTTTTATTTTCTAGTACACCCACTTGAGATCTCCTCTCCATTTCACAGCATGGCAAACTCAACGTCGGTCAGAATCTCACAGGAGAAATTTGCTCAACAGAGTTGTGCTGACTATGAGGAGGGAAGGGCATTTGTTTCTACAGTGAGACTGTGGAGATAGGTGAAAAAACATTGTCATGATTAAGATATACTTTCTTCACAGAGTGCTGATAGACTGTGGGGTTTCTTTTCTTTTCGTTAGGGATGAGGCATGGGGGAGGTGGAAAGGCAAGCCTGAAGGAGATGATGCAAAATTCAGATCCAGAGCTGTGTAACACCTAAGGCAGGACTCTCTCTTGTGTTTTATATCCTCAACACAATCCGCCTGGCAGAAGAAGGAAAGCTTATAAAACCAACCAGAGCCTCTTCATGTTTATTATCGATTAGAAGGTAGATTCCTATGTGGTTCTTAGGGCCAAGATTAAGAATCTCTAGGGATTACCATTTGTATTGGATTTGGGGAGTGGTCTCCCCCAAATCAAATATTCTATCTTATTGCCCCCACTAAGTGTACTTGAATTGAACCATACACTCCAATTTTGATTCGAAACATGACCACTGTATCTCTGAGAAAATATTTGGCAGAACAGTGGTCTGCAGGTGCCCCAGCATCAACTTGCACAGGCGATGGCACAACCCATTCTGTGAAATTGGCTTTGGAAAAGATACACTTTCAAAAAAACCAAAATAGTCAAGCTTGTATTTGTTTTCAGATTAATTACAAAGACTTCCTCACTCTCTACCCCCTTCTTCTTTTATCGTAAAATTCCTTCTTCATTTTCTCAGAAAAGATATGGATTATTTAATGTGCGGAGTGTGAGATTGCCTGAGAGAGACAATACTCTATAAAGCATAGATAAGATGACTTCATCATACTAAGTAAGCAGAATGGGACTGTGGCTTTTATTGAAGATAGCAGTGTCAAGTCAGGGATTTCTGAATCTTTTTTAGCTACAAATATACATATCTTGGATTTTGAGTAATGAACCAGGTAAGGAATAGAAAAAGGTAACTTCTTGAATGCTTACCTTGCTTGGCAGGCATAACACACATTTAACATCTTTTCAAATAATCTCATGAGAAAATGATAGCCCCATTGTATGGAAGAGAAAACTTAGGCTCAAAGAGAACTAGTAGATGGCCCAGAGACACACAGCTGTGAGGTGACAGAGTCAAGTTTGAACCCAGGTCCTTTTACTCTTGAAAGTGCCCTTTCCACCGTGTTGCCTTTATATATGACTGTTCTCAGAGCTGGGTCCTGCTGTGTTCTAACACTTTAATCCACTTAGAGAAAGTCGACAGATCTTTAATATATTTACAAATGAAAATTGAAAGCCATTATAAAGCTTTATCAAAACTCTGCCGCAGATGGCTCCAGTCTGTCCTTGATTAATCAGTGTTTTGAGGTATAGCTGTTGAAAATTTTCTCTTGGGCTGTTTTCTGGTCAGTTAATTCAGATTAGTGAATAGATAATTTCAACAATGAATTCTTAATAGTAAGAGACAAAGTACAAACAAAGCAGTATAGTCTGCTTGTTATAGCAACAGTTAGATATTAATTGTGGCTTCTGACCATATCTCTAGCCTTGTAGCATATTGCCTAACTTATAATAAGTAGTCAAAATATATTTAACTGACTGACTTTTGGTCCTAGCTTTTTCTATACCAATTAATTCTAACCTCAGCAATAAGTGGGCTGCTGCTTGCTATTTGGTGGGTATGATTAGATTTGAAAGCCCTTCAGAGGGTATGGTCATAGGAAACCCTGTTGTGAAGGTGATATTGCTGATGCTGTTGTCAGATTGCCAAGTGATAAGGTAGTAGGAGGCACCTCACTGTCAATTCACTTGTAAATTAGTGATAACACTGTCTACTTTGTAGGGTTATTGTAAGAACTGGAAGATTAGGCAACCAGCTGCCTAGCCACAAGACCAACTGTCAAGAAAGATGACTATTGTTACTTTATGTAATGTTGAATTACATTATTCCTTTGGTTCAGGCTCTTCATATCCCCAAGTTTATGCCTGAAATGTGAAAGATCTTAGAAGGAAGTATATTCTGGAATCTTTTAATATTTGAATTTTTTGAAAAGAACCACTTACATGGTACAAAAATAATAGCTAGTACTAACAGCTTACACTGTGCCTGGTACTGTTTTGAGAGCTTTTATGTTAATTGACTCACTTCATCCTCACAACAGTCTTCTGAAAATGGGCATTAGTATTATCCATATTTTACAGTTGATGAAATGGATATAGACAGAGGTTAAATAACTTGCCCAATGTCACATGGCTAGTAAGTAGCAAAGCCAGTTTCGAACCCAAGCAGTTTATGCCAGAATCCATGCTTCACTGCTACACTAAATGTAGCCAGACTTAATAGTCTTGTTTTTCTGATCTGTGCCTTTTCCTGTATAAGAAAACCCTTTCCTGTTTTCCAGTACTGCCTTCTAAAAGGTTTTAAATTTGCTTTTCACATTTGCAATTACACATTTCAAATTTGCAATAGTTGTTTGTCTGGAGTGAAGTAGGAATCTAAATTTATGTTGTTTTATGTGGATAGCCTAGTATGCTAGCAAAGACTATTGGAAAAGAGAACTTTTCACTTGGTACGTTCACAACTCAAGGCTAAGTCAGGCCCTTCCAGTGCTAAGTATTCAGGCCACCAAGGACTTGATTCATAGTTCAAAAGATACCGAGAGAATAGGCACAACCCCTGTCCTATAATTCTGTAGTTCAGTATATCTTTCTCTTTCCTCCTCTTTCTCTCCCCTCCCCTCCCCTCCTCTCCCGATTTCCTGCTCTCTCTCCTTCCTTTTTAAGAACAGTGCCTGCCAAGATTGGGAGGAGTTACTGAGTAATGGAGTGATTCATGGTTTCAAGTGTAAACTACCCTCCTGCTGAAGCTGTGGGTTAGCTTTCTTTCTCAAGGCCGAGGACAGTGGATTCTGTCAGCTGTACTCTTGCAGCCATATTGATGATTCTAAGTGGGAGTCACACACTGGAAGGACATAGTGGGGCTCCGAACAGCCAGGTAGGACAGAAGTGAGAGTAAAGACAGTCTGGTTTATTTCTTTAGTTACTGTGCAGGGAAATAAAGACACATCTAAACTGATGACTTGTAAATAATTATATTGAAACTTTATTCAGGTTTTTTCAATTTTAGAGATGTAATCAAACCTTGATTCTAACAACAGGGTCCTACTGTATGGCACAGGGAACCACATTCAGTATTCTGTGATAAACCATAATGGAAAAGAATATAATAAAAAAAAAGAATGTATTATATATGTGTAACTGAGTCATTTTGCTATACAGCAGAAATTAGCACAACATTGTAAATCAACTATTTTTCAATAAACACATAAAGAAATAATAATTTAAAAAACAACAACAACAAACCTTGATTCTAGTCCCAAAGCCATCTTTTGAGCAGTATGATCAATTTTTGTCCTCCCAGAGTAACAGTTAAACTTGATTTCTATGTCTACAATTCTTTAGACACCAAGAATGCATATAAGTTGATATTCAAGTAATAAGAAAGAACCTAAGAAAACTAGACCATGCATAAGCTTGTAGTCTTAGATCTAGAGACGTTTCGTATTGCTTTCCTTTTATACCGTGGTAGATTTTGAGCTATTAAACATAAGTACACAATCAGGGTCATATTACGTACTGTAGTTATGGGGTCTGAAATTCCGTTCAGAAAGAAAATCACACAATGGGAACTCTGTACAGCTTAAGAGAATGAACCGAAGGAACTGAAGAGAGTGGGTTTCCAGGAGCTTCTCTTGCAAGTCTTGGCGACTTGGTTTATCTGGATCTCTGGCTCATCCTCTCTTCTGCTGCCTTCCCTCTGGCCCTTTCACTGCTTATTAGCACGCACCTAAAGATGAACAGGGCAGATGGAGAAGTGACACAAAACAGTTACTGTGCTAGTCCCTAACTATTCTGCATATTCTTTGTATTAGTGGAGCATAATGTCATTTTTGTTATTCATTTCAGTTTTAAATTATTTTTTTGCTTTTATTTGAATGTACAGTATTTCACGTTTGTTCATCTAGAAGGAAAATAATATTGTTTCTGTTCACATTAGTAGTAATATATTGAATCCAGTAATGAACTAAATGTGTTTTAGAGATCGGCATAGTCCCTGCTCAGACAGTAAAACTGAGGAGATACAGCCAAGATGAAAAACAGAGAATGCATCTCTAGACTGACAAGTTAATTATCAGCATTTCATGAATATTTCAGATTTGTTTTATTATTGTCCTTATAGAATTAATTCAACTTTTTAAAATATGAGAGTAACCTACGTATAGTCCTTCCTAGCAGATTGTTTACTGGTGACAGATTAGGGGTGGGAACCAAGGAAAAGAGTGTGCTCTTAGTCTCCAGGATGGTAAACTTGTACACTGTCACTCCTACTGGGAAGTTTTGTTTCCCTGCGATTGTTATTTTATTATTTATTTCGGTTACTACTCAATAGAGAGTAAGTTTCTAAAGCCTTTTTCCATGGGCCCTTCCCTAATTTACCACCACAAGCCACACCCAGGGGCGCCTTCTTGAAGGACTTTTTTCTCCTGAGTTAGAGAAACATGACCACCCCTTAGCTTTGGCTAATGGCTTTGAAGTATGATAGTGTAAGTTTTCAAATCTGAACAATTTGTCTTTTTCTTCAACTTCCTTGAATGATCACTCATGCATACCAGAGGCTAGTCATTATATGTGTTTTGGAGTCCCTTGCCTAATAAAAACCTTTTGCTAGATAGCACTCACAAAATTTGAGCTTCAAAAGGCCTGAACTTCGTCATTGACTTGTTAATTACTTACCTCTTACTGTCTGTGTCCCTGACTGTCCATGTTATCTTGCCTAAGTTTATCACATTTACTTGTGGTTTGGGTTTTTAACTCTCAAGAGCATACCACGTTCATCCTTGCCCTTTCAGCAGTACCCTCCCATTCCCTCCTTCACCTGTCTGGAGCTACCCATTAAGTGCCCCTGATAGAACAGAGAGAATAATTGCATCAACCTTGACATGATTTGATAAAAAGACACTGTGATAACAATTGGATTTTTATATCTAGCCACTTAAATTACCTTTTCTCGCCAGCATTTTCAGATGACCGTAATCTGAAAGCATGAATTGGAATACAGTGATGTCTGAATACTAAGATGATATTCATATAATTAAATTGAAATACAGATGTACTTTGTTGTACATAGATATGCTTCTAAACAAAAATATGTGTGTAGAATGTTTGTGAATTAATTCATGCTTTAAACCCACTAGGAGAGGTTTATTATTTAAAGAAATACAGTAATAAATCCTCTAGCAAAGGAAGAATACCCCCAGTTTACATCTTGTGCAAATCTTTTTTCATATATATGTTTTGCTTAAAGCAAAGTGTACTTATACGAGGACAGTATCCAAGAGGGAGATGGGGCTTGTACAGGACAGAAGGAATTAGGTCAGCTATCTGTGCTGAGTAAGTAAATTTTCAATACATTTGGGCCCATTGATTCTGGAGAGCTACTCCTTTTGGGCTCCTTCTAACATCCGCCTCTTGCTTTTATGCTAGATCGAGCGGTTGGAAGTAAGCAGCCTCGCCCAGACTTCCAGTGCGGTGGCCTCCAGCACTGATGGCAGCCTCCACACAGACGCTGTGGATGGAACACCAGACCCTCAGCGCACAAAGGCTGCTATTGCTCACTTGCAGCAGAAGATCCTGAAGCTCACAGAACAAATCAAGATTGCACAAACAGCCCGGGACGACAACGTTGCCGAGTACCTGAAGCTTGCCAACAGTGCGGACAAGCAGCAGGCCGCCCGTATCAAGCAGGTCTTTGAGAAGAAGAACCAGAAATCTGCCCAGACCATCCTCCAACTACAAAAGAAGCTTGAGCACTACCATAGGAAGCTCCGAGAGGTGGAGCAGAATGGGATCCCCCGGCAGCCAAAGGACGTCTTCAGGGACATGCACCAGGGTCTGAAGGATGTGGGAGCAAAGGTGACCGGCTTCAGTGAAGGTGTAGTGGACAGTGTTAAAGGTGGACTCTCCAGCTTCTCCCAGGCAACCCATTCAGCAGCAGGGGCCGTGGTCTCTAAGCCCAGAGAGATCGCTTCACTAATTCGGAATAAGTTTGGCAGTGCAGACAATATCCCTAACCTGAAGGACTCTTTAGAGGAAGGGCAAGTGGATGATGGGGGAAAGGCTTTGGGAGTAATTTCAAACTTTCAGTCCAGCCCCAAATATGGTAGTGAGGAAGATTGTTCTAGTGCCACGTCAGGCTCAGTGGGAGCCAACAGCACCGCTGGAGGCATTGCTGTAGGAGCATCCAGCTCCAAAACAAACACCCTGGACATGCAGAGCTCAGGATTTGATGCACTACTACATGAGATCCAGGAGATCCGGGAAACCCAGGCCAGACTAGAGGAATCCTTTGAGACCCTCAAGGAACATTATCAGAGGGACTATTCATTAATAATGCAGGCCTTACAGGAGGAGCGATATAGGTAAGTTACGTGGAATTAAAATCCTAAATTATTTATGTTTAGGTTCCCCTCCCTTTGGATACTGGGGAGTAGCTTTAAAAGGTCTTGGTACAGTGTCTTTCTCTGGAGTATTCACAGCACTTTAGATACGTTACGTGATGTTTGCATGAGTTCTTATCATAGAGAGCAAAAGAGAGGCAAGCAGAGTTAAATGACTCCCAAGATCACACACCAGTGGAGTGTTTCAGTCAGGAGGTGATGATTACTGTAGCCCTCTAGTCTTCAAATTTCAAATGAAGCCCACGCTTTCTAAGGCATTCCACCTACTTATTTATAATCACAGAACCACAAACAATTGCAGCCTATAGTTATAATACATTGAATTTAAAAGATCTATAACCCTCTGAACTCTGTAGAAATCAAAGATATAGCCCAGCCAAAATGTAATGAACCTTGTAGATATTTGACTTTAAACACACTTATCTGGGCAACTGGTATAGAAAGATTAGACTGGAAATAAATCCAGATAAGCCCGTCTGTTACTTTTATGAATTGGCAAATGTTTGAATGAGAGTGGACTTAAACATGAAATCGTTCTACAATAGTTAGAGAATTCGCGAAGGACTAAGTGCTTTGAGTCATAATCTGCTAAAGGTAGAAACTGGTCTCTTTTTTGTGTTTCACATTACAAACTGTATTCATATTAGACCACTCTTAGCTGTTCTCCAAATGTGTGTCCCTTCCCCTTGCTTCCATCATGTGCAGATAGAAATAATATCCACGTGGAGTACTCATTCAGATCCAAACTTTGCCAGCCAGAGCCAGGCCACCTCACTGATACAGATTAAGGGCCAATATTACAAGAGCCACACAGCCTGTTAACAGCCACAGGTTAGGCCCTGAAAGGCCTGGATTGTGCTTTTGTCCCAGTCACGATCTACAGGGAATCCTCAGTACTTTTACTATAATGTCAAGGATTGAACAGATAGTCTCTTAAGGTCCCTTTACCTCTTGTGAAAAAAAATATAATAAAAGTGATTTTTTTTTTTAAGTTTACTTCTATGAGATAATTTCAGGGCCTGAAATAAATTGTTCGTGTGTATCAACTAGCTCTGAAAGGAGTTACCGCAGCAGGCTCTTTTCAGGTGGAGAAAATGCTAATCAATCACTCAGTCCTACCTCTTATCTTCACTCTTCTGTCCTTCAATTCTGACTTAAGACTTAAGGGAGAAGAAAAGAGAAGTGTGGGGGAGAGAAATGAAGTTCTAAAAGCAAGTATATGACTATTCTTATTTCATTGTTTTATATATTCTTTAATATACTCAGAAGACAATTTCTAAAGCAGCGAGCAATCTAACAAATACTCAGATGGACTCTAAAAATAAAACACCTGGTCCTTTGTACCACATTAAACCTAACCCCCCGGGTTCAAATTCTAGTTCTGCCACTTACTAATCTTGAAAACTGGGCAAGATTCTTAACTTCTCTAAGTCTTGATTTCCTCATCTCTAACATAGAAATAATAATAGTCCTTCATAAGATTATTGTGCCATTTAAATGAAATAATTTATGTAAAGCACATAGCTCAGTGCCTGGCCCCATAAGTGCTTGATTGATGTTAGGTAGCAGCTGCTACTGCTGCTATTAAAATACACGCCTCTGAACATGGAGACCTGGGCGTTCCACGGTCAGTTGCTTTGACCCCTTTATTGTGAAAGGATAGCAAAACATTCCAGTTTTTAAATTCTTCCAGAGCTTAAAATTCATATAGTTTGTTACGTCTTCAAGTCAGGTGTAGGCCAGCGTGAGAAAATCAGGGAGGAAAAACGAGTCTCCCAAGGCCTCCTTTGTATCCATTTAAAATAATTCACAGACAGGACAGAACTTTAGGTCCTCATTATTACCTCATTAAAAGAATCATGTCCAAGCCACTTATGACATTAAGGAGAAGTGCATTTCTTTCATTGCATTTTGGGCTCTTGGTAGTAAGTGAATGACTTGTTTTATGGAATGAAGAGAGAATAAAGGAAACTTGTGAATTTTCAAAAACAGAGGGGGGCAAGAGGAATACATAATATAATGTGTAATCTGACTGTCAAATCACTGCAGCTTGAGAATGGTCTTTCCTTAAAACAGAATCTTGAATCTTTTTTTTCCCAAGAAAAGCAGTGGGAAAGTCACAACTGTTTTACTCAACTATTTCGTCGCACCAGTATTTCCATGTATAGAGCAGTAAGGGATTTCTCCTCCGTTCCATATGTCTTTACACGGTAAATATATTTATCTAATTGTGTTGGTCTTTGAACTGTTCTACATAAGTGAGATTTTCCCCACAGATTGTAGTTTATTCTTTTAAGCACCAAAACTTTTAACATTTTAAGCATTTTTGCAGAATTTCTCTACCTTCTTTTAAAAGAGTAGTTACATTGAACCTAACATGATTGGAAATAGCTTAAAACAGTAGTGTTCTAGCTTAGAGCTATACTCTCAGCTCAGTGAGGGTGTCAGCTTACATGCCTCTGCAATAAATGGTCCTAGGCAGCTTGCTTTTTAAACTTCTGCTGTCTGCCTTTTTAGTTTGTTCTTTCTCCTTTCCACATATTCTGCACACTCTTAGTGAGCTGCCTGCAGCAGCCTCTCTTTGCTAATTTCTATTTCTACTCTGTTACAGGCTTGGCTTTTTGTCTAGGAAGGAAGTAGGGAGGGATGGACTTAAGGGACTTTTCTGTGACCAAGAAACCAGTTAATGTGTACATGGCTGCTCTAGATGCATTTCTGCTTATTTTCTCTGCTGTAGTTTATTTTACTAATATCTGAGTTGACAGGAGGGAGGCCATGCACAGTATTAAATGAGGAGGATAGAGGACTCTACCTCTGGCAGCTTCTCTCATTAAACTCCTATGATGGTGCATAGTGCTAGATGCTTCATGTATATTTGCTAATCCTCACAATGTCCCTGCAGGTGCATTGTATTACCCCATTTTACAGATGAGGAAATTGAGGCCCAGTGAGGTTTTTAAGTTTTGCCAAAGATTACTCTGTAAGTGGTAAAGCCAGGAATCAAACCCAGTTTTATCTGACTCCAAAGCCTGTGTTCTTTTCATACCAGGACAAGTTTTTTCCCAAACTCAAACCTGACATCTGTATGATTGAAAAACTAATCTATAGTCTAGCTCTAAGAAGCATTGACTTTGATAGCAAGAGGTATTGGGCCTTTTCCAGGTCACAGTGTATATTTTCCTAAAAGTTGTCCCTGTTTTAACATATTCTGTAAAATTCTGTGAATGCACAAGTTCTAGAAAGTTTTCTCAAGCTAGTATCTGCACTAGTTTTCTCAGGTGTAGGTAAGTAACAGGGGACCCCCTATTTAAGTAAACCTCCACCCCTGTCCTGATTTCCCCCTTTTCAGAGGCCCTTCTCAACACTGTCACTCACTTAATGTGCTTCCCATTGGTCTCTACCCCAGTGAGTAGCACCAGGGTAAAGAGTTTTGCCCAAGACCATCTACTTTGGAATAGTCAGAAGCATTCAGAAACCTCTCAGCACCCACGTGATTGCGCCATGACGGAAGAGTGTTTCTTCAGCACCCACATGCATTTAGCCCAGGAAGTCATTGTAGCAGAGCTTGGATCTGAACTCCACCTCAACCTTGGGGCAGTAACTAGGTACTTAGTCTTTGAGCTTTGTATTAGACTCTTAGATATGAGTGGGATCACGAATTTGAGAAGGTAGGAGACAAGAATTAGACATTTTTTTTTAGTGATGGGATCTGTGCTGACTTCAGTTTCTCCTTGTCCAGCTAAATTCATCCCATTAGAGCATGATTACAGATTTGTTAGTGGCAACTGGGTTCACTTTAGTACTTCAGAGATAGATATCTAGTTTAATCTCATTCTATAGATGAGTACACTGAGCCCCAGAAAGATAAAGTGACTTTTGCCAGGTCACACAGTAAAATGGTTTAACATATATTTAACTTGCTGCTAAGAGCTGGAGGATTAGTCTGTTCCCAAAATGGGTATCCTGTATTGAGCTACAGTAGGAAAAAGTTCAGCTGTGGCAAAATGCATTGAAAGTAGGAGAGAACTAGGAAAACAATTCATCAATAGTTTTACAGGTTCCTTTTGTAGTTTTTCCCTTAGGGAATCTGGCCCGGAATTTTACTCAGCTACTGCCTGTATAGAGAGCAGTGTCATGTCACGCAGGCTGAAAACACTCCTAGTGTTGATGAACAGTAATGCCATTTGAAAGCTTCTGTTTTAAGGGGAGTACTGTTCTTTGGAAATCGGCTTCTGAGACTGTTTGTATTAAGCCCAGGGATATTTTAAATTGCACTGAGTCATAAGAGCAAAAATACAGAAGGAGGCAGTCACCATGAGCAGTCATCACATGCAGTAGAACAGTCAGTAACTAGGCTCACCCAGTTAGGCACAGGCCATTGGAGTTCTAACTAAAGAAATTGTTGTTTAAGTATGAACTTTTACTGTCACTGGGCATAAGACAGAGACATGGTCAGATATAGCTATGTTAGCCCCGTATTCCATGTGTTAGACCTGTTTGTCAACTGTAAGTTGATCTGAGACTCTCCAGAGGATATGTAGACTAGGTTTGGCCATAAGTTTGAAATGGAAACTGAAAATATTGGATCAAATTAGTTCTTCATTTATAAGAGGAAAAAAAGCCCAGTTGAGAGGTGCTCATAAGAGATGCTTCATAAGAAGGGTAAGACCTTCCATCAAAGAGATCTTTCAGGCTTCCCTGGTGGCGCAGTGGTTGAGAATCTGCCTGCTAATGCAGGGGACATGGGTTCGAGCCCTGGTCTGGGAAGATCCCACATGCCGCGGAGCAACTGGGCCAGTGAGCCACAAGTACTGAGCCTGCGCGTCTGGAGCCTGTGCTCTGCAACAGGAGAGGCCGCGAAAGTGAAAGGCCCGTGCACCGCGATGAAGAGTGGCCCCCACTTGCCGCAACTAGAGAAAGCCCTCGCACAGAAACGAAGACCCAACACAGCCAAAAATAAATAAATAAATAAATAAATAAAATTAAAAAAAAAAAAGAGAGATCTTTCATACAGATAGGCTCTTCCCACTTTAGCCACTGAAGAGGTAATGGAGGGCGAATGGGAGGGAGGAAGGAGGAACAGGGGACGAGAAGGAGAGCAAATAAATTAATTACTCCGTTAATTAATTAAGGTTGGACAGCCTGAATTTTCTTGCCAGTTCTGATACTAATTAGCAGTGAGACCTTATGTAACTCACCCGAGTCTCAGTTTCCTCTGTAAAAACAAGGTAACGGTATCTATTGTACAGGGTTGTTGAGATTATTAAATGAGATAATGTTTGTGGAAGCACCTGATATGGTCTGAGAAGTGGCAGAATATTAGAAAGCTGTCATTACCAAGTCTCCAAATTGCCCAGAAAGCCCCTATAGCCTTCATTTATTTCCTATATGCTTTAGGCATCTGCTGCTTTTTGACTTTAAGATAATGCCCTGCCTCTCCTGAAAGTTTGGGGGACTGATTGTTAATTGGGGACTGATTCTGTGCTTTTTCCTTTTCAACTGAAAGCTAGCTAGTTCAGTGTTTCCTAGCCTCTTTTTGGGCTTAAGCACAAATATGGTAACAAAAGGTAAGGAGGGAAAATACACTTTCTTTCCCCAATTCAGCCAGGAGTGTATTCAAGCTCCCATTGCATGTCATAATCTCCTGCCCCAGTTATGTCTGTCCATTCTAGTCAAACACTAGCAGAAACTACCTCACGTCTCCGGTATGCACTTGGGAAATAATACAGTGGACTGCTTTCATAGTTGCCTATTGGTGTCAGTCAGCCCTGGGACCTAGTTCTTCCTGTTTCTCTCAATACCTGTTCTACAAGATTCTTCAGCCATCCTGTCCTAGTGACCTGTTGCCCAACTAGGGAAGCACCACTGGCTCTCAGAGGTGGCTGCAAACTTTTGAGCCACACCCAAAAGGTGGTGCATTAAGTGAAGCATTCCCAACCTGTGCACTCACCAAAATTTCTCATTTGTCAGGAATTTGACCCAAAAGAGCCCTGGCTTATCTTTGATCTAGGAAGGTGACTACTGTGTTGACTAATCCAGTGGATGAAATTGGATCAATTTCTAAGACCATTTGGAATTTTCACTTTCCAAGACCCATATTCACTTATGAATGGTAAACCTACAACAAAATCTAGATGTGTTTTAATACTTTGTAGATAGAGCAGGTTTTGCTTCTGGGGGAAGAATTTCACCTGCCCAAATATAATATAACCTACTTCTTTTAAAAACATCTCACAGTGTTCAAGCTTTCTGTTTACTAATAGTTAAGCTCAAATCATATTTAGCCCTCTTCGTTCCCTTTGAGTTGTAATGATTGAGGAAGGACCTTTAAGTAAAAAGTCTCAAAATGAGATTATTAATCTCATGCTTTTTGTTCCAGATGGAATGACATGAAAAGCATGTGCCAGTCAAAATCATATACTAGTAGGATCAAGAACACCCCTGCTTCATGTCCAGAGAGTTTTAATTAGTGTCTTATGAAGGGGTTAAAATCCCTTACAGGGAGTTCTTGATTTTAAAAAATCACATATGAAAGGCTGTTACACAATTTACTTTCCCTTTTTTCCCTTTGCTGGTTTGGTGTTAATATTTAATGAGAGAATGGAGGTGTTCTTTCTATGAATTCCCTAGGTATCTGGCTTCTCCATTTTAGAATTTAGACAGGAAGTAAACACTAGAAAGTAAAGTGAGCAAAGGAGTTTATAACATTAAAAACGGGAGGAGTAGGAAGTTGGTGGCAAGTATTTTCTTCCTTTTGTTGTTCAGATTTTGCGTTTGACTCATGGGGGGTGGGTGTTAAAAGACAACAATAAAACAAATCTAAAAAACAGGTAGTGTGAACCAAGCAGTTCAGACCCTCCCTACACCTCACTAACAGGGGAAAGTTGCAGCATTTTTCTCAGTCTCCCATTTCTTAATTATAATTTGAAGTACGTCCCAGAGAGGAAGGAGGTGAGGATTAATGGAGAAACGTCTTCGTGAACTTGAGTTCCTCCGAGGCAGACGCTTCACATAAAAAGGTGTAGTGGGCCGGGTAGCTGTCATTGTTCTTGTTATTTTTGGTGCTGATGTTTTGATGCTTACAATGATTAAATAGGTTAGATTGAACCCTAAATTCGTCCACCACACACACCCCTCCACCCCAAATAACACCACGTCATTTTCACTGAGCTCTTTGTGTTAGCCTGTTTGCGGACCATAATTTCACACGTGGATTATATAAGCCACTCAGGCTGATAACACTGAAAAAATGTTTGATTGGAAATTGCTAAGCATGGTCAGGTTTGTGCTTTCAGTTTGCAGGTCGTGAGGTTGTGAAAAGAGCTGAGGAACAAACTTCCGTGAACCAGGTGAAAAAATTAGGGCAAGTGTTTTAATAATGACAAGCCAGTACAGTTTTTTCAGGGTACTGAGGCAACCCAGAAGACTGCATTGCAGGACACCAGGGGCATCTTGCCAACCTCTTTGTTCATCGTGTTTTGCAAAAGCCTCAAATTTTATGGCTTTCTCAGTCTCCTCCCTGTTGTTTCCTGCAGATTGGAGGTGCTTACTATGGTAACCCAAACACAACTGTTTGTGTGAGTGTAATAGGGTTTCAGCTACACAATAACAGCTTCAACTTTTCTGTTCTTTCAGAAAGCCATCACTCTCCAGGTAATTCTTATGACTTGAAGAGGGAAGTAAATGCTGGTAGTCATTAGTGGATGAATTAATGGGGCTGTTTCATCTGGACCCTTTGTGGGTTTTGCTTCACCCCTGAGTTCTGCAGCTTTGTGTCACCTCAGCAAGTCTCCTAACTTGTTTGTGTTTCATCTGTGGGAAAATGGAGCTCATTTTACTTACCGAAATGCTACTTTGCTATTTAACTATTTGCTAATAAAGTGCTATTTTGGGGAGCGATAGTTATGTTTTTCCCATTTAGGAAGACTCAGCTTGAGGAGATCTTGCTGTTAATTCCCATGTAACTGTGAGTAAATTGTTCAGCTTCTGAAAGACTTCATTTTCTACAAGGGCATGGTAATCCATGGTAAGGATTAGCACTTTCTACTCAACTCTTTCTGAAGATTTACAAAGATCAGATAAAATTTATTTTAAGAGACTTTTCCCTCACACATGTACAAAACACGTGCCATGAAAGGAAGGTAGATAGGAGGTTTTTATCAATTTAAAGGACAGCTTGGAACAGGCCAGTGAATGGAACTAGTTGAATTATCTGGCAGACTTGAGCCAGATAATGGCAGGAGCCATTTGTATGCTTGTGCTGGCCCTCCTCGTGAGGAAGTAAGAAGAGGCTTGTGCCCAGAGTTGAGAAGGACAGAATGTGTGCCCAGTAAACCCATTTGTGTGATGTCATAGAAAAAACAACATGAATATACTGGAAACAATGAAAATTCCAGAATATATGAAATTGAGAATGTAGAGATAGATGAAGAAATGAAGGATTAGAGGAAAAAATCAGAAGTAGGAAGCCGTGAACGGTGGAGCCATATAGTAGTACTTGGGATCACATGGCAGTCGACAAGCAGTGCCTTTGAACCACCTCACCTAGGGGTTGTACCCTTTTCTGCCAGACATCTACCTCCTATGTAATCCACACAGTTGCCCTTTGGAGTAGATAGATTTCTTCTTAACAGATGAACAGGGTCACTCACACCAGTGTGTCGCAGAGCCAGGATTTGAGTCCAAAACCTGGATGAGCTGATACATCGGCTGGCACAAACTGCATAACACAGCATAAAAACATCTCTAAGTCAAAAGAAGGTGCAAAGCAGAAGCAGTGAAGGTGGAGAGCCTTTAGATATCATGTGGAGTGAACAAAATTCGATCCTAAAATGGTTTCCAGAACCTGTGACATGTTAATGACCATTATATGACAAACATTGGTTTATAAGCTTCAAGAGTTAGAAACAAGTGCTGAGGACTTTTGCAAGTACTCTATTATTTATATATAGTATTACATACTCATGCATAGTGTTAAATAATTATAGAATTTCTCCTTTCACAAATGGGTTAAAGAATCTGAGGGGCAGCCTCAGGTATTATTTAATAAATCATCTTAGCTGTTCATAGGTGTAAGTATCCAAAACATGTTTTGTCACAACCCAAAGCCATGAAACAGCCCAAAAAGGAACCTGAAAGAGATACATGCAGGAGGGAGCTCCATAAAATACTCTCAAACAAAAGCTGCAAATGTCACAAGGAAATCTAGTTGATAAAAGAAACCCAGTGTGAAACAGACGAAGTAAATGAGACATTATACTGCCAGAGGACAACAGAATGATACCTTCCAAATGCTAGGGAAGAATAACTACATGTAGGCTGCTCTGTCCACCTGATATATTATTCAAGGAAGAGGATAAAATCAAGACACTTTCAGACTTATGTAGATAAAAATTACCTCATATAAAACCTTGCTGAAAGAAATACTACAGGATATATTTCGAGAAGAAAAAACATGAACTCACACCATTGGTGAAAGAAATCAATAAAGCGTGTTGGTAAATCTAATTAAGTGGGGACTTAAAATTATATATATTGAAAATTCTTAATGTCTACATCAATTTGGATGGAAAATTCTGGAAGAGAATATAGGATTCAAGGGTTGCATTTCAAAGGAATGTTGAAGTGTTAAAAGTTTGGGAGAAAAAACATTTCTTATACCCTAATCTGCCTGTCACTTGCCACCTGGCAAGTTTCTGTTCACTTTATTCCTGTCCCCTTAAATTGATGGATGCTCACAAGAGCATTAGGATAAATAAAACACAAATGCAAATGCGATTTTGCTTTTCAGTTAGAGGTTTATGTATGAAACTCCTGAGCCCTAGGCAAAAATTACAAAATAGGCTGACTTATTCTTTCTTCTTCTCACCTGACCTTTTATGATATACAATAAAATGTATATCACCCTAGCAAGGACAGTTACCAGGCTTAGGGGCTGAGATACTCTCTAGCAGCAGACTCTAAGCTCTGAGTGGCCTTGCCCTTACCTCCTGCCTTCGGTGTCTTCCACCCAGGATGAAGACAGTGGAATAGAAGGCAGGCTTATCTTTACAAATAACATGAGGCAAGAGAGAGAGTTGAAAGAAACCAGTCAGCAGACTGAGTTCAAAAATGATACTGACAGATGCGTGTGCGGTCAGGACTTTAGGGATTAGTTCTGTGGAAATCCATAGGGAACTATCTCCTATTGCTGAATGCAGGTATCACAGGTAATGTAGATGAGAGAGGGGGCTTGAGGTGAGAGTTATGAGTCGCTAGGTTTTAGTTCAGTTTTAGATGGATAGCTGTATCTATCTAGCAGTGAAAACAACTGCCTTAAGAAAAACGATACCCTGCCACTAGAGGTGTTCACAGAGAGATTGCTTGTCAGGGATGTTGTAGAAATAGTTCCTTGATGGAAAGAGATTTAAGTAGGCTTTTTCTAATCCCTAGAATTTAAGATTCTTTATAGTCAGGGAACTTATTTTTATCTTTCAAACAATACTTTAACTGTTTGTGGTGTATTTCTCTTTGTAACCTACTGATTTTAACACCTCTAAAGGGGAAGGGAGGTACGTGAAATAGTGATCATCTTAGAGACATGTAAAACAGGGTGTGAGATACTGGATTTATTTTGTAGTTAGCACAGTGATGTGGACTGCCGATGAGCCTAAGATGAGACTAAGGCCATGAGTCAGTCACCACAGGAAATATTTGGTTAGTTAAAAAGGTTTTCAAATTGCCCATGAATTCCTTTCAGGGAGCACGTACTCACGCGATGCCTTCTTCATTATGAAGTAGAAACATTTTCGAAAGGGCCAGTGTGTTCTTAGTAGACTGTGAAGATGGAAAGGAGAGAGACATTTTTTAACACCTCCTGTATACTCAAATGAATATACAAGGTAGAGATTATTACCCTCAGTTTATAGATGAAGGAACTTGCTATGCAACTTTGAGAGGTAGAACCAGGAATCAAACCCAAGTGCTCCTGGCTATGACACCTATAATCATTTTTTCCCAATGTTTATTATGAAATTTTCAAACACACTGCAGACTTGAAAAAGATTGTACAGTGAACATCCATACACCCACCTCTTAGAGTCTACATTTTACAATATTGTCTTATCGTATATCTTTCCATCTATCCATCCTTTATCTGTTTTATTTTTTTTATGCATTTCAAAGTAAACTACAGGCATCCATAATCTTTCTTAACAGCTTTATTGAGATATGCAAATCAGTAGTTTTAGTATATTCATAGATATGTGCAACCATTACCATAATCTATTTAGGACATTTTCATCAGTCTCCAGTCTTCTCAGTCCTGCCCCAGCCCCTGGCAACCATTAATCTTTCTGTCTCTGTAGATTTGCCTATTTTGAATATTTTCATATACATGGAATCATACAATTTTCAGGCCTTTCTTACTGGCATCCTTCACTTAACATAGTATTTTCAAGGCTCATCCATATTGTAGCATGTGTCATTACTTCATTTCTTTTTCTTTCCAAATGATACTGCATTGTATGAATAGACCACACTTTATGTATCCACTCACCAGTTGATAGTTGTTTCCACTTTGGGGCCATTATAAATAATGCTCTTATGAACATTTGTGTACAAATTTTGAGTGGAAATAAGTCTTCGTTTCTCTTTGGTGTATACCTGGAGTGGGATTTCTGAAGCATATGGTAACTCTGTGTTTAGCTCTTTGAGGAGCTACCAAGTTTGTTTTCCAAAACAGTTGCACCAGCAGTATACCAGGGTTCGAAAATCTCCACGTCCTCACCGACACTTGTTATTATCTTTTTTCTTATTCTAGGTCCATAATCTTTTTATTACACTCCTCCTCCCATTGACTCCACCTTGACATAAAGCTTCAAACCATCACATCAGCGTAGTACTGTCCAGGCCCCTTTGTGGCCAGGTGATTTGGATCAGCTTTAGACCTGACTCACATTTCTTACTTATGAAGGGAATTAGTTTATCTGGGCTTCTTGAATTGTTTCAAAGTGGCATCATAGCACAGAGGTTAAGAACTTTAGCTTTAAGGTCAAACCAGCCTGGATTCAAATCTTTGCTCCCCTGCTTAATTTCTGTGTGCCCTTGAGCAAGTCTCTTTACCTCTCTGAGCTACAGCTTCCTCATCTGTAAAGTGAAGATAATACCTACTACCTTCTTGGGGTTGTGGAAGTTAATTTACATAGTAGGCACTGAATAAATGGTAGCTGCTGCTATTACTTTTTAATCTGTTCTAATGGTATTTGTGAGCCATGTTTAATATCAAATAAGATTCTCCAACATTCCTGAAAGGCCTGAAAGACTGTACAATTTGTGGGCTAAGGGGTTGAGGTGGTAGCCTGTGGAACACATGCTAAAGATGTCATCTGGGTCTGCTTTCTTCAGCATGCAGGCTGGTTGCCACTACCACCAGGCTCCCCTCCCTGCCACGCCACATCAATCCTTAGCTTAGGATAGTTCTTTGCTGCCAGGCTCAGCCCTTCCCTTAAATCCCAGGGGACTGACACAATGGAACACCACTTTTAAAAAGTCTCTAGCCCCTCTGTGGTGAGGAGAAAGAATAATGAAATCATCAAACACTGAAAACACCACAAACAGTGAGCTTAATAGGACAATCATAAAAAGACAATATATTAACATAATCTTGTGGCATTTGTTGAACTTAAAATCTGGTGGAAAATCAACTCCAGAGGTGGCATCTGTTTCTGAGCATGCCGAGGGTCACAGATAAAGTGAAAAGGCAGAGTCACAGAGAATCCGCCCTAGTTACGGACAAAAAGTGGAAACCTTTCTGATCAATTGTTCAGTCACTTTAGTGACAGTTTCAGTGGGAAAGAAAGCAGCACAAAGATTCTTATCGAGGACACAGGAGAACTAAATAGGATTCAGTAACATAGTAAAAAGGGTCAGCTGCACCTTTTTTTAATCCTTGTTTCATAGAGGAGAAATGGAGTTTAGGATATAAATGAATATAATTATTCATTATACAATTATTAGAAGGGAGAATGTTGGTGATGCCGCCACATAAAAATTACCTTGAACAGAGAACTTCCATGTATTCCTTAAAAGTTTGTGTACTATACATGTGGCTAAAAACAAGAGGAAAAGGGAGGGTAGTTTTAAATGTTTGAGTTTGTTCTGACATTTTTATTTTTTTAATACGAAGTCTGCTGAGACTCACACGCTAGTGTTAGGTGTGTGCTTGCCTGAGCAGCGCTCAGCGGTAGCACCTGCGGGGCATTGGTTCCCGGACACACATTCCCCCTACTCCACCCCCACGGATACCAAAATCTGCAGATGCTCAAGTCCCTTATATAACCTATGCACATCCTCCCACATACTTTAAATCACCTCTAGAGCACATATAATACCTAATACAGTGGAAATGCTGTGTAAATATTTGCTGGTACACAGCAAACTCAAGTTTTGCATTTTGGAACTTGGTGGAATTTTTTTTTTTCCAAATATTTTCATTCCGAGGTTGGTGGAACCTGCAGGATGTGGAACCCCAACTGTATATATTCTCCTGTTGGGATGAGCCCTCTGTCTGACTGAGACTCTTGCATTCTAGTCACCCTAAGCTAGACCTGTGTTTATTCTTCCCTTTCTAGGCTTCTTAATGTGTAGTCGTCAACCTTTCTCCTACCTACTTAGCTCCTTTTTTGGTTCCTTGAACTCCACCCACAACCTGCCCCAAGCTTCACTGCTAGCAGACAACCCATTTCCTTAAAACACCGTGTTCACCATGTCACCACACCGCCCCCCCACCCCCGCCAGCAGTGTGCTTTGGGCCCTTGTACTGTCTATTCCAGAATCCCCACTCCCCTACCTACCTTTTACGGGCAGATTTCCCTTTTTTTCTCCAACTTAGGTCTACTATTCCAGTTAGCCTATACATTTCCACCTCCTGTCCTTTACCTGTGTTCTTTTTCTACCAGGAATCTCTGATCTCGTTCTTTAAAACTGTTCCAGTCCTACTGGTCCTGAGATGCCCTGCCCAGGTCCCATCTTTATGTAGAATAAACCTTTTCATATGTAGTCCTAAATGCTAGAGGTGCAAGATGAACAAAATGATCCCTCCTCCTGAGGAACCTTATCTCCCTGCATTCTCACAGTTTTTTACTCAGCTGCAGCCACACTGTCCCTACTTCCTGTCCCTGAAACCTGCCAAGCTAATTCCCATCTTGAGAACTTTATACTTGCAATTCCTTCTGCTTTAAGATACTCTTCCCCTCACAACTTCACGGGGCTTATTCATGTCATCACTCAGGTTTCAGCTCTCATTGTTTAGAGCATTGAATGGGGGAGAGGCCTTCCCTGACCATTCCAGCTTCATCAGCCGCTGGGCACTGCGCCATATGCCCGTACTGATCTTTCCCGGTTTACTTATCCATGCCTGCGGTCGTCTTGGTTTTCCTGCCTTCCACCCCCATTGCAGAACGTAAACTGAGGGCAGGCGTTCTGTCTTGCTTATTACCGCAGTGTTCGCAGCACTTTGAACATACCGGGCACACAGCAGGCTCTCAGTAAATATCTGTTGACACTGTCACAGACACTGTGCTTGGCTGTAGTGATGATGGGCTCTGAATAATGAACATCCAGGTGAGTGACCTGCCCGGTGTTGGAATAAGCTACTGGTGATTGCCAGAAGGTCAGTTTCCATTTATGTGCTGTTTATCTTCTGATAAGACCTGCTTAATGTTGCTGTAGTTTTTGCCTCTCCCATATACTGCTCAGAGCAGAATAAGAACTGCCTCGTTTATAATGGATATGCTCAAAACTAATCAGGGCTGCTGGCCTCGCTACAAATACCGTGTGTTGAGAGATGTGGAAGAGCCATGTTGCTGCTATGATATGGCCTTGTGACAAGCTGTCCATTCCAGGGACTAAGAGCTGTACCCACTAGCATGCCCTGTTACCTCAGGCCACTCACTTAATTTCTTTGTGCTTTTATTTTCTTCCTTTGCAGAATGGATTTTGGGGATTGGATGTGAATAATACCAAGAAAAATACAGAATGCATAAAAAATTTAACTTTTCCCCCTTCTTAGATGTGAACGATTAGAAGAACAACTAAATGACCTAACAGAGCTCCACCAGAATGAAATCTTGAACTTGAAGCAGGAATTGGCCAGCATGGAAGAGAAAATTGCATATCAGTCCTATGAACGGGCTCGGGACATCCAGGTTAGCATGAAGGATCAGGTGTAAAAGCAAAAGGCTAACAGAAAGTAGAATGGTGGTTTCCAGGGGCTAAGGGATTAGGGGGATGGGGGGTGGGTTATTGTTTAATGGGTCCAGAGTTTCAATTTTATAAGATGAAAGAGCTATGGAGATAAATGGTGGTGATGGTTGCACAACATTATGAATGTTTAATACCACTGAACTGTACACTTAAAAATAGTTAAGATGGTAAATTTTATGTTATATGTATTTTACCACAATAAAAAAAGAAAAAAAAAGAATGAAGTCCTGATACATACTACAGTATGGATACACCTTGAAACATTATGCTCAGTGAAAGAAGCCAGTCACAAAAGGCCACATAGTGTATGATTCCATTTATAGGAAATGTCTAGAATAAGCAAATCTCTGGAGAGAGAAAGTAGATTAGTGGTTGCCAGAAACTAAGGGAAGGGGGAAGGGAGTGATAGGTAAAAGGGGGTTTATTTTGGGGATGATGAAAATGTTCTGGAATTTAATAGTAGTGATGGTTGCATAACATTGTGAATTTACTAAATGCTTCTGAATTAAACACTTTAAGATGATTAAAGTGGTAAATTTTATGTTATGTGTATTTTACCACAATAAAAAAAAATGTTTAGGGGGAAAAAAGGATGGAGAGGGTAGAATATTGAGAAGCTTATACCAACTGTAATACACCTGCTCTTCAGATGAGGTGCATTTCTCAAAAGTCTATGCCTTTTGGAGGTGGTATGCTTGCTTGCGTTCTTAGGAAATGTTTCTTAGGATCACAATTGTCTCAGTATATGGAAAAACACATGTGTTACATCTGTTCGTTGCTGCTTCAGGAGCTGCTGTGACATGTCTCAGGGCCACCTTACCTATCTTCTTCTATGGTAAAGGGGGCTTTTGTGCTAGCTGCCAAATCCAAACCTTTTACAGGTGCATTGCCAGGCAGTTTACAAGAATAACACATGAGGCAATAATGTTTAAGGCTAATACTCCTCTAGTTTAATCTCTGGGAAAAAACAATATTTAACTTTTTCTCATGCCATTTGGGATGATATTTCTAAGAAAACAGTTGGTGGTTTCATATGAAAGCATCTTGAAATAAACTAGTCTTAGAGAAGGGAAGTGGTCCGGGAAACTTGTATTACAAAGAATCAAGGGAATGTCTAGATCATTTGCCCAGATGCCATCTTCTCCATGCCCCGGAATTCTGCTTACGTTTTAGTTTTTTTCCCCAAGGTCATTCTGGGCTGGTATGTATCTGTTGTATGTCCATTCTCTAGCTTAGCTTCAGTCTGAAGCTGCCTAGCCTTCACCTCAAATCCCAGGAAACCAGGGCCCACTGAAACCAAGGTCAGAAAAACCCAGGGCTCCCACCACTGCTGAGCTTTGGAGGGTATCTGACCATTGCTAAGGAACTAGGTTCTGTCCTCTGAGTGTTATGGTAAATTCTGTATAAACTCATGGGTGAAGATTATGGCCTTGAGAGGAGCAGATCACTTGAAATGTTTGGTCAAGTGTTTGGGCATAGTGTCTGTCCTCTTCACAGAGATAGCTCTTCTTAAGAAGACAGAGCAGGGAGCCCTTTCCCCTGATGTCAGGGAGTTACTTAACTTGAAAAACACCAGGTAGCGTGTACAGGGATGTCCAAAGGATGTTCACCTCTCCATTGTTGTAGTGGGAAAGTTGGAAATAACCTATGTCTCTCCAGTAGGGAACTGGCTGAATAAACTGTGACATATCCAAGCTATAAATGCTAGGTAGCCGTTAAAAAGAACTAGGTGGGCCTCTACGCGTTGACACGGAGAGATCTCCAGGACCCGCTGTCAAGTGAAAAAAGCAAGCTGTGGATCAGTCCTAGGGTATGATACTATTTTCATTAAGGCAGACAATTTTTAAATAATTCCATGCATATCCCTAGGGACATATGTGTATAGACTTAAACACGGGTGAAAGGACGAGCACACACCAAATTGACAGAGTTACGTCAAGGGCAGGGACTGGAACTGAGGAAAATACCAAGAGAGACTGCCTTTGTGTCCTATTTGAAATGTTTTTATGTTGAACAATTACGTGTGTCCTGTGCAACTTAATAATTTTTAAATGGAAAAAGAAACAAAATCATATATTTGAGATCTTGTTATTAAAATATTCCAGACCAAATCTAATTGTGGCAACTGCTTCCTGTGAGCTGTCCCACAGGAATGCAATGGAAGGCAGTTTAGGTGAATAATAGTCACTTGAATTGTGAGTTATGCATTTGGCCTCTCACATTCAAGACTCTAGCATATTTTAAATCATGGGCGTGGCTCAAGATGCATCTGGCTCGCCCAAGGGGCATGTCAGCTACTCAGTGCTTGTGAGCAGAAAGCTTAACTCTTCCCTGTCTGGCCCACAGGAGGCCCTGGAGGCGTGCCAGACCCGCATCTCCAAGATGGAGTTGCAGCAGCAGCAGCAGCAGGTGGTACAGCTGGAGGGGCTGGAGAATGCCACCGCCCGGAACCTTCTGGGCAAACTCATCAACATCCTCCTGGCGGTCATGGCAGTCCTTCTGGTCTTTGTCTCCACGGTAGCCAACTGCGTGGTTCCCCTCATGAAGACTCGCAACAGGACGTTCAGCACTTTATTCCTTGTGGTTTTCATTGCCTTTCTCTGGAAGCACTGGGATGCCCTCTTCAGCTACGTGGAACGGTTCTTTTCCTCCTCCAGATGATGCTGGCACAAGAAGGCAGTGCTCCCCTACCCTCTGGCGAGTGCATGCGGCGAAGAATTAGACAGCAACTTACCTACTCTGAAGTTTTCTACAACAACAAAAGAGTTGAGTGAATCTGTTTACATTTAGAATAATGTTTTTTTCTTCAAAAGACGCAATTGCAATAGTATTTTTTAGATTTTATCCAAGAAGTTTTTTGGGCAAAAATCTTGGATCATTTTTATGTAGCATGATTTTCCTTGGGATGCAGATCTTAAACAGTCCTTTAACATGAACCAACAATCTGGAGCACACTGAAGGGCATTTTAAATTGTGGCTTGAAGGACTGCACTAAAATCCGCTAAAAAGATGCGAAAACCTGATTAGGGAAACCAGTTAAACCTAACACCCTGCCTTGTCTGGGCTCACCACCTCTCCCCCTCCCAGACTAACTTTACTGTGAAGTCCTACCACATTCCATGTCTGAATTTCTGGATTCAGGGTGGATTTTCCTTCTCCGTGGAAGAACACATGGATCTCCCTGGCTTTCTCACCCAAGTTGGCCACTCATGGTAACCCTGGAAGTATGATCACTTTTGAACCTGGTCCCTTAACCTTTGCTAGGATACACAAGTGAGAGCATCATGCCCCAAAGGATCACTGCACAGTCCTACTACAGTATTTTGAAGTAGCCCTCTAAATACTTAACTTTAAGCGAATCCCGTGGCCGCACTTTTAAGGTTTTTTTAAATATGTGTATAGTCACCAATTTAAAAAACAAAAAATCTGAACAGCATACTTGAAGAATGTAATACTCAAACTCTCAGTGCTTCCTTATGGTTTCTAATAGGATTTTTTATTATTGTTATTATTATTATTGGGTTTTTTTGGAAAGGGTTGGGAGGGTCTTTTATTTTTTCCTTTGAAATAAAGAAGTGATGTTTTTAAATGAAGAAATGTGTGGATATTTAAGTGTGCTGCTCCCTCTTGTCTTGAAACAATTTGAGTAAAGGAACACTTGCTGTAAATGCCACCCTCTGACACCCTTGTTTTGAGACCCAGCTTAAACTCCATCCTCTGGCTGCTGCTACTGCTTTTTGGTGTCCTGCCACCCCACACCACCACTTTATGGGCTTGGCTTGGTTGGAGAGGAAAGGGGTACGCAGGGAGAGGGGGAGGCTGTTTCCACAAACCAGCATGATAGGGTAGAGATTTTTTTTGCCCCAACAGTATGTTTACCCAGTGACTTTGGGCTGGGATTATCTGTAGGAAAAATTGAGACTGTACTATGAGAGTCATAAATAATTCCTTGTGTTTTCTTAGTTTATTTTTTTACACCCCCTAATAACTGAAACCAAAGTGATGTGGAATCTTCTGTCTGCATTTTGGCCCCAGCATCTTTAATTTCAAAGCTTTATTCTGTCTGCCCGAGAGAATCAACTGAAGGTGATTTCTCTCTAAAGAGCAGAAAAGGAAATGTCAGGTTAGAAGGACTCAAGTTTGGGGTATAAAATGTCGTCAGCGTCCTCTTCATCTAGACTGACTTATTAACATAACTATGCTTAGTGGACCTTTATAGACAGTTTAGAAAAATGGACTGAGCCTTCTTCCCCATCCTATAACCAGTTCTACCATCCTGGTGGAACTTTGGGCTTTTAGAGCCTATCTAGAAAGCTTGGCCAACCTTTTCGTATTCATAGTATTGAATCACAAATGCTGTTCCCTCTTGGCCTCTGTTCTGTGCAACCAGGTGGTGAGCAAGGGGCACATACTTTGCCCTGAAAAGAGTAGCAAAGCATGCTCTGCCTATCTCCCCTATACCAGGAAATTCTTCTGGAATAGGTTAACACTGCCTGTCTGTCTGAGAGGATGGCTTACATGACAGCTCCAGCCTCATGTGGCTTGGCAGGCTGGCCTTCTCAGAAACAGCATGTTGTTTCCATAATCATTTTCATATTTTAACTCAGGTACCCCAATCTTCACTCCATCCCCCAATGATTGTAGTACACCTGTTAGCTCTGTTGACCTCTCAAAATCAGTGCCCAGAGCAGGCACCACAGGGGTGATTTTTCTTTTAAAAAAATAATTGGAACCAATTTATGTTCAGGCCAAAAACAAATTGTTCGCAAGCCTATGTATTTACAATGTTAACTTTGCCTAAAGATATTGCAGTGACTTTAGGCAGAAGTGCCAAAGGACACCATGACCTTGTCAAACTAGCACAGTTTTTCCTAATTTTTTGCTTTAGTGAGGGAAAGACAGTCCCACAAAGTTATTGGAAAGATGCTCTAGCCACAATCCTCCAGTTCTTCTAAGACAGAACTTCTGAGTCCCCTGAACTGTGTAGAGGCTACGAAGTATTGTGGGCACTGGAAGTCACTGGCTAGATGGATTGAAATTGTTCCCATTTGCCTTGGGACAGTTTCTGTCAAAGGAAGATTTTCACCTCTGGAAAGCCCCCTGAGCTCCCAGCCAAACAGGCCCGCGCTGACTGTCCATCCTCCATTCTCAAAATGTCCCCGGAAGGACCTCCAGGCTTGGTCAGGCACGGTAATGGCTTTCTAGATCTCTTGTCCCTTGATTATTCACCAGGCCCAACAGTTGTCTGCATTTTAATGCTGTTTGTAACCATGCATCTATTTTCTTGCCTTCCTTCCACTTTGTGCTGCCTATACCTGTTGCCTTTGAGCTTCTTTGCATTGTGGCTGTTCTTGGGTTCTCTTATCTATTCAAAGCTCTTCTATAACCTCGCTCTAATGGTTTTAACAGTTCTGTGGATGGAAACTTATCACTCTAATGCTTCTTCTCTTTTAAAGACTACATGCATTCCATTTGAAATGAAGCATTCCTGGATTACTGGTTAGTGCTGGTGTATGAGGCTGACTGTGGTAGCCTGGGTGACTCTGTTCAGGTTGTAGAGTGACTAACATTTACCTTTTTTATGATAGTTGAACGGCACTTCTGTCTGCTCCAATTTCAGTTCTTTGGAAAGATATTCAGTGCATCCTAGCAAGGAAGGCTTTCTATTCCACTGGCTCCTTAAGAAGCAAAAGTAGGTTAAATTTTACACTTCCCTGACCGGGTGGGGTTTTCCCTCTCCCCTGTACCCCCTCCACCCAACTGAGGTAAAAATCTGATACGAAGAAAAACTCAGATCAAGCCTTCCTTGCTAGCCATGTCGTAACAATGAGCATAATTTTCATGTGGTCTTCGCTGTATTTGGTTTTGTTTCTGATTTCATATTCCTTTGAGGTACAGTCAGATGAAATGCTGAATTCCAAGTGAGTTCCAGTGAGGAGCTGCCTTTCAGCCTCGGAAAATGTGCATCCAAAACAAAACCAAATATTATCAAAAAACTGACAGAGGTAAAATTATGGTTCCCACCCCCAGGTGAAGCTGGGGATTTTGAACGTGGCTCTAAGAGTTAACATTTCTGTCTGTGTGTCGTGTATGCTGGGTGATGCCCTCAGTAGGATTGACTACTAGACTGTAAGTGTGTTTTATCAAAGTATGTAAGAATAAAAACTCACTTGCACGAATTGAAAAGTACAGAAATGACACTTGTGAACGTGTGAACATTAACACTGTAGTTGATAGATCTTAAGCTGCTAATTGTTGAGAGAGAATTACATTTTTGTTTTGTCTGGTTGCTGCAGATTCTCAGCAGCACTTTTACTGTACATACAAATTGAAATAAAGACCTCAGCTATTAACGAGGTGGTTGGACTCGGGTTTGTTTTGCTCTTTATTTTTGCATATTCAGTTCCGGTGACAAGTTTGTCAGTCTGAAAACTTTCCACTAGCTTGTGCATTAGAAACTTTGTGAGTGTGTGTGTGTGTGTGTGTGTGTGTGTTTAGCCAGTATCTTAAAACTGTAACCGATAGCTGATAGCTGGGTAGCTGTCACCGTCTCCCCGGATTGTATACACTTCATTTCAGACTGGCATTTTGCCACAGTTCCTTTAGGCTGGTAGGTAGGACTGCCTTTTAGTGCTTTGGAGGGAGTTCTTGGGAGGGAGTTCTTGAGAGGCAGTACCCCCCAAATTCAGCATCTGATGCCCGCAATGGGTATAATAATCCCTGTCCATTGTTACAAGGCTTTGTTAATAAACCAGTGTTATGATGGGAGTAAAAACTTACTTTATAAAAACATTTGAGGTTTGAAGTTCTACATTCATGAAAGGGGTTATCTTCTAGCCTAACTCCAGCTATGGTTTTGGTATAGATGTAGTAGTTTCTATTACGGCTTTTCTTTGATGATCTCTGGGAGGTCTCTGGAAATCGAGAAGCTCTAATCTTGCCTTTTTGTAATTTTTTTTTTTTTTTTGGCCACGCTGCGGCACGCAAGATCTTAGTTCCCTGACCAGGGATTGAACCCGCGGCCCCTGCAGTGGAAGCGCAGAGTCTCAACCACTGGACCGCCAGGGAAGTCCCTAATCTTGCCTTTGACAGGGTACCAAACAGGGTCCTCATGGCTTGGTCCTTCACACCCTCAATCTGAATGTCGAGATGTTTATTTAGGCCGCACTTCTGGCTTACTAGTTCTGTGCCTCCTACCCCATCTATAAACTAGAGATACCACACCCATCTTGATCCTACCTTGTGGGTGATGTGAAAATAAGAGATGCCGCTTGTGAAAACTTTTAAACTCGCTGTGAGAATGCCCTAAACTTCTTGAAATATGGACCAGGCTGCCACGTACAGATGTGCAGGTCGTACGCCAGCCAATCCCAAGGGGCCGTAAGAAAACTACACTGTGAATGACACGTCCTAGAGTTTCACAGTGCACAGTGGGCACCCAGAACAGCCCTGACCGCAGCTGATAATTTGAAAGCCTGATTTATTGTCATCCATTAAAAACTTTGGAGAGTGGAAGGCTGGAAACATAAATCTGAGAAGCTGTGGTGTAGACAACAGACTGGGGAGGCAGGGGATGGGTGTGTGGCCAACTAGAAAATGTCGGCCTCACCTGAAGTGTGCAACTGTAGTGTTTTAAAACTCCTTGAGCTAAACTAAACTAGCCAACTTGTGACCCCAAATCTAGGTAATGAAGAGTAGCTAACATTTATTGAGTACTTACTGAATGCTGGGCTTAATGTTTGGTACTCGTAATGCAATTCTCACTTAATTCTCCCCAGGGTCTTACACAGGCCTTGTCATCCTTATTGTCTAGCTGAGGAAATGAAACTTAAGTGGCTTGCCCAAAGTTATACTGTTAGGAAGTAGTAAATGAATGTGATGGAAAATAGGTCTGTGCAATGTACGTAACAAAGGATTGGGTGTCCACAAAGAGTTAATACAAACCGAGAAAACCGTCAACTAAGTAGAAAATAGGCAAAAGATTCACAGAAAAAGAAATTAATCACCAATAAGCATTCAGTAGAAAATGTTCGGCCTCATATGTAAATCAGTGCGTTAAATGGAAAAAAAAAAAGTGGTGAAATAGTATATTGTCTATTTGTGTTCAGAATAGTTTTTTTTGCATAAATATATGTATGTAAGTATATAGAAATGAAACCACATTAAACTGTCCCTAGTAATTACTTCTGGGAAAGGGAGTGGGAGGAATGGTGGTGAAATAGGACTTTCATGCTTGACTCCTATAAAGTATGAATCTCTTAATACAAATGTATTTGTGTATCTTTAAAAAATCAAAACTTTTTAAAAAGAAAATAACAGGTCCCTTGAGAGGTGGAAAAGAGATGACAGTGTTACTCGTGCCAGACTGTAATGGAACATCTTTTGCTTTAGGATTGCCTTAGAAGGAGCTCTGGACCAACTTTGGACCACCCGGTGGGCTTTCTTGCCGCCCTGGATTTCTAGGCGTTGTGGTCAGATGGCCATCCCGGTGCCAGACAGGACGTGGGGCAGTGGGCTTGCAGCAGCTGGTACCACCTGTTCAGTTCAGCCCTTCATTCATCCTGCAGCATTTGAGAGCCAGGCTGTGGAGACGTGCTCAGTCAAGGGGAGAGGAACCTGTGTTGTAATAGAGCTGGAAGCCATGTGTGGGAGCGAAGAGGAGGGAGCAGTTCTGACCGGGCAGTTGGGAAAAGCTGGATGGAGGAGGTGGGGGGTGTCTGGGCTGAGAGATGATGGGTTTATGGTGAGTGAAGATGAGTGAGGAGGGCCTTCCAAGTTGAAGGAACAGTATTGGCAAAACCACGGAGGTGACAAAGGCCGAGGTGAGTGGTTCAAGCAATGGATCAGAGCCTCAGATGGCTGGGAGGGTGCCTGGAAGAACATGTGAATCGGGGACAAAGTTAAAAATAGTTGCGAAAAATTCTGAACGCCATGCTGAAGGTTTACCCTGTGGCTGCAAGAAGGTGTCGAGTGGTGTAGTGACCCATCCTGTGTTTAAAGAAAATTATAGCCCTTTTGGAAGGAACCAGTAGCCTCCTTTTCATGTCATCCAAGTCACTTGGCTGGTTGAGAAATGCTGTCCAAGGTATTTGATCTTTTGCCTTTTGATCCTGTAATGGAAGGAGCTTAAACTTTTTGTTTGATCTGGGAGGTGAGGGTATAGGAAGCTCAGAATTCACTTCATATATATAAACGTATGTCACTTCTGGCATTAGAATTGTTAAATTCTACAACGAGAGTACTTACAAATTTATTCAGGCTTCTGTCTTAATGAATGCTTAAACTGTCCAAAGGAATATTCTTTTAGAAGACTTCATTTCAGTAGTTATTGAGACTCTATTAAAATGTACAGCAAACCATGATGAAAATAAATTATAATAACCACTATACCTTAGAGAGCGGTTCTGAGGATTAAATGAAATAATTGTGCAGTGCCTCACCCAGCTCCACAAATGGTCTCAATTATTGTTATTAATAGACTGAGAATTCCTTGAGGACAGGGACCTGTCTCGCTCATCTGAATCTCTTCAGACTATATCATGTCTCTCATTCTTACCTGATGAAGGACCCAGTAGCCAGAGTTTGGGCTGTCTGTAGCCAGCTCTGGCTCTTGAGTTGGTTTGGAAAACCAAAAAGTAATCAGTATGTGTCAAGAATACTCTGACCATAGAAACAACAGAAGAGAGCATCCCAGCCATAGAGAACAAAAGCTGGCTAACGGATGCATATACGCTGGGCTGAGGGGCTAACAATAGATTTTACTGGTGACTTCTTAACCACAGGTAAGGACGTTGTTGTGTTCATGGCTGTGTCCTCAGTGCCTGGAATGGTGCCTGGTGCATGATGGGTGCTCTTTGAAAAGTGGAATTTTAAAATTGCTACATATTGAATTCCTAGTCTGTGCCAGGCACAGTGCCACTTGTTTTACTGCTAATTCTTACAGTTGCTCTGAAGAGGAGATGGTGTAATTTCCATGTTGCAGATGAAAACAAACTCAGATAGGTTTTTGGGTTTTATCCTATGGGCAAGTCGTTTCACTAGTAAATGGCAAAGTCAGGATTTGGACTCAGAGACCCTGAATCACACTTCTTTATGCTCTGGAAGCATTTTTTTCTCTCTTACGTGTTTTCATTAGGTATCTTCCAGAACATAAATGAAACACTTCCTGCTGAAATTCATTTAATCGTCACGACCAGGTTGCCAGCCTAGAGACACTGACTTGGAAAATTGGAATGTTATGCTGTTTGCCCCTGCACTAAAACAACCCAGACTACTGTACTTACTCTTTTTTGAAAATACCAGCTTTAATGAGATACCATTCAATTCGGTCGTTTAAAGTGTTCTATTCAGTGGTTTTTAGTTTCTTGACAGTTGTGCATCCAGCATCACTAATTCCAGACCATTTTCATCACCTAAAAATGGAACCCTCCACCCATTAGCTGTCACCCGCCTATTCTCCCAGCCCTAAGAAACCGCTAATCTACTTTCTATCTATAGGTTTGCTGATTCTGGACGTTTTATGTAAATGGAATCACATGATATGTGGGCCTTTGTGACCGGCTTTTTTCACTTAGGATGTTATCAAGGTTCATCTATGTGGTAGCATGTTTCAGTACCTCATTCTTTTTTACTGCTAAATAATATTGCATTGTATGGATACACATTTTTAGCCATTCATCAGTTGGTGGATATTTGGGTTGTTTCCATTTTTTTAGCTATTATGAATAGTGTTGCTGTGAACATTCATGTAGAGGTTTTTGAATGGGCCTTTGTCTCATTTCTCTTGGGTATATACCTGGGAGTGGAATTGCTGGGTCATACAGTAACTATGTTTAACCTTTTGAGAAACTACCAGACTGTTTCCAAAGTGGCTGAAGCATCTTACATTCCTACCAGCTGTCTGCACATCCTCACCAGCACTTGTCATCATCTGACTTCTTGATTATACCCATCCCATGGGTGTGGAGTGGTATCTCATGGTCTTGATTTGCATTTTATGTGTTTTTATGCTAATATCTCTTTTCATAAGCTTTCCTATCCATATCTTCCCAACCCAGGCTGTGGCTGTCACATTTCATTATTGCCACTGTGGTTGCCTTACCTAAAAGCCTTTCATTTCCCCACTAAAAACTGCTTTTCATCTACTGTGGGCTGGGATTCCGTATAACCTAACTCATCAGAATTATATCCAAAGTAAGGTTAACTGGATTCTGAATGAGTCCCCACCAATAAGTAAGATGTGTGCTTGGACTTTGTGACTGCTGATCTAGCAGCTTTGAGACTATTTCTGCTTAAAACCAAGATTTTATTTTAAAAAAAAGAGAGTGAGGAAGGAGAGAGAGAGGGAAGGAAGGGAGGAAGGAAGAAAGGAAGCCTGGCCTCCCACTAGTCATGTGACCTTGGACTCAGCCCAAGTCCTCACGCAGGTGTCCCCCGCTCCTCCCGTCCTGCCTTGTACTGCTTCACTTCTCTGCTCCTTTGCATGTGCTCTTCCCTCTTCTTGCAGTGACGCCCCCCCCCCACCCTATTTATCTGCCTGACAAGCTTTTACTGTTTTTTTTTTTTTTTTTTGGCTGTATTGGGTCTTCGTTGCTGCGCGCAGGCTTTCTCTACTTGCGGCGAGTGAGAGCTACTCTTCGTTGCGGTGTGCGGGCTTCTCATCGCGGTGACTTCTCTTGTTGCACAGCACGGGCTCTGGATGCGCGGGCTTCAGTAGTTGTAAAACGCGGGCTCAGTAGTTGTGGCTCGCGGGCTCTAGAGCACAGGCTCAGTAGTTGTGGCACACGGGCTTAGTTGCTCTGCGGCATGTGGGATCTTCCTGGGCCAGGGCTCGAACCTGTGTCCCCTGCATTGGCAGGCAGATTCTTAACCACTGTGCCACCAGGGAAGCCCTCTTACTCTTTTATTTTACTCTTTATTAAGGAATTTTTCAAATATAGGCCATAAATGAATGGGGTAATAAACCCCAATCAACAGTTACCAACTTGTGGTCAATCTTGCCCTCCTCTCCCCTCTCCCCTCAAACTGGATCCATTTGGAACAAATGCCAGGTAACATACATTATTTGTCCTTTTTGGGGTTTTTTTCTGTAAGGTGAAATTCACATAACAAAATTAACCATTTTAAAGTGAACAACTCAGTGGCATTTGGTAGATTTACAATATTGTACAACCACTGCCTCTATCTAGTTTGTAAACAGCTTCATCATCCCAAAAGGAAACCCCATACCTGATAAGCGGGCACTCCCCATTTCCCCCTTCCACACACGCCAACCACCATTCTGGGCTCTGTCTATGAATTTGCCTATTCTGGATGTTTCATATAAATGAAATCATCCAAAATGTGACCTTTTGTCTGGCTTCTTTCACTCAGCATAATGTTTTCAATGTTCATCCATGTTGTAGCATGGATCATTACTTCATTCCTTTCCACAGCTGAATAATATCCTTCTGTAGGGGCAGACCACAAAAGAAGGGTTTTGTTTATCCTTTCTCAGTTGATGGCCATTTGGGTTGTTTCCACCTTTTGGGTACTATGAATAATTCTGCTGTGAACATAGTGTACATGTACTTGTCCGAGTACCTGTTTCCATTTCTTTTGAGGTGTACACCTACGAGTGAACTTGCTGGGTCGCGTGGTCATTCTGTGTGTAACCTTTTGAGGACATAGGCAGCCTCTCCCCTGTGAAGCCTGCCCCGACTTCCCCACATACATTCAGGTGACCCCGGCTTTGCCACCCTCTCTGTTACAGCACTTACCTCACTATGACTTCTTTGGTTTATGTGTGGTTTTGCTACACTACATCGCTTCCCGTGGTAACTGAGCTCTTTTTCACGAAACACCTTCCCCCATTCTCGCTCCCCATCATTCAAGTGAACTAATCCCATGATCCTGGCTCAAGAGCTGGACAAGTAATTCAAGTCAGGCCAGTCACAGTTGGTCCTGAGGCTCTTGCTGGCTGAGTTGGGAAAGAGGGACTCTTCTCCTTCAGTTTGCTACCTACAAGGACCCTTTGTCCCCAGAGCTGCCAGGAGCACAGCCTACCCAAGTATGAGGTCAAGAGGGAGGGAGGCAAAGCCAAGACATGGACAAGAGAAACAGGTTCTTGATGAATCAGTTTGACTCCTGGATGCAGCCATGCTTGAAGCTAGATTCATCTCTTGAACCTCCCAGTGTCGTGAGCCAGTAAATTTCCTTTATTGCTAAGGTAGTTTGAGTTGGGTTTTGTCACTTGCAGCCAGGAGACACACATGATGGTGGACTCATAAGGGGCTGTCTGACAATACCCTCCCTTCCAGGACCACACCTCCCCACACTTCAGCCGAGCTGTCTGCATGAGAGGGACCGTATTCTCACAGCCTGGTACTGTCGAGTTTGGGACCAGAAGGAGGGTCAGTCCTAGTTCTTGGGTCATAGGAGCAGGTAAGTGTGAAGTTCGTGAGAGCTGTTGGCAGGGAGAGACCCCAGGCAGGCAAAGAGAGGTGAGGCAGGGTGCACCCCAGCACCCCGGGCCCTGGCCCAGCTGCCAATGCTGGTCGTACAGACCTCGCCATGGTTTGGTCGTGTAAGACATGCCCTTGTGCCTCTAACTAGTCACCCTTTGGGGGCCCAATCTAATTCAGGCCATATTTCTGTAATATGCCTAGTCACATGTCTCCCACAAGCTCCTTTAGCCACAAACCGCTTCTTATTCACTTCTGCATCATTCATACCTGTGAGGAGCTCTGCCAGGGCTCCTGCCTGCGTGGACACACCGCTGACTCTATGTCAAGTGCTTGTGCATCCCAGGAGCCATGCTTAGTTGTTGTATGGGTGTCTTATTTGATCCTACTGGATGCTAGTAGGTGGAACTGTGTGAAATTGCCAATAGTCAACTGTTTTTTGCGCTATAAAAACAGCCATTTCACATGGTCCAGTGTCATACAAATGGTATTTTGCTGATGAGGCCAGCGAGGTTGGTGTCTTGCCCGAGGGAAGCCGGGTAGAAAACGGCGGAGCTGACAGCAAGGGGAGGCCTTGACTTTCAGTGGCGTGGGTGAGTGAGAGAGGGGAGACAGGGAGCGGAGGTCTCGTAACAGAGCCTCCGCCCTGCCCGTCTGCCCTCAGCTCCCTGGGCAGTGAGAGAGGAGGCTGAGGGCCCGCAGGTGCTGCAGGCCCGCCCCGCGGCTCCTGGGAGCCCAGCCCATGGACAGAACGGCAGGGCTCACTCAGCGCCCGGTTCGTCCTGCAAAGGCCCTCTGGTCAGGCAGGAAGGGCAGCACGCCTCTGGGGAAGGTCTCTGCCCAAGTCAGCCGCCCGTAACCTCAGGCAAATCCTTCCACCTGTCCCCGCCTCCTTAACTCCACTGAGGAACAGAGGTAACAAGGGCACCAGTCTCAGGAGGTTGTTAGGAGGGTGTCGTGAGTTAACTGTTGTCAGGTACCCAGAGCAGCCCCTGACAGGCAGTAAATGCTCAGTGAAAGTCAACCAGCCTTGCTGTTATCAGAAGCCAGGCTCCCTTGTACCCCCTTCGCCACACCTGACACAATGCTGCCGTTCCCATGTTTACTGTCACTGCCATACCTTCACACATGCTGTTCTCACTGCCCTGCCCTCCCTCTGTCTGCTTAGGGAATTTCTCTTCTTCCTTCAAAGAGCCCCCCCTTCTCAGAAGTCTTCCTTGACCAGCCCTTCTCCCCACATCCCCCAAACAGACAAGAAAGCCATCTTCGCTCCCTTTTCTGTGTCTCTGGTCCAGTGCCAGCTGAGTTGGGCTCTATGACAGCTACACAGTGAGTGGTGGTTGAGCGTTTACATGACTGTCAGCCCCGCTGGACTGTGAGGGGAGCTGGGGAGGGGCCAGTTTCTCTCCTGGGGGACCTCAGACTCTCAATGGTTTCAAGTGTGAAACAGTCAGTGATTGAGATAGAAATCTCCCAGCTACGGGACAAGTACACAGAGGAACTTGAGTCTGGAGGGAGGCCGGCGTGTGGTGGGTTCTCACACTTCAGACCCAGCTCCCTGGATCCACCCATTGGAGAACTGCAAACTGTTTAGCTAGTGGCTCCCCCGAAAGAACTTGGAAACACTGTGCCCTCTCACACATTCTACAGTTGACATCTACAATATTAAGGCTTAAATGGGGAGGACTTCCCTGGTGGCGCAGTGGTTAAGAATCCACCTGCCAATGCAGGGGACACGGGTTCGAGCCCTGGTCCGGGAAGATGCCACATGCTGCGGAGCAACTAAGCCCCTGCACCACAATTACGGAGCCCACGTGCTGCAACTACTGAAGCCCACACGCCTAGAGCCTGTGCTCCTCAACAAGAGAAGCCACAACGAAGAGTAGCCCCTGCTCGCCGCAACTAGAGAAAGCCCACGTGCAACAATGAAGACCCAACACACCCAAAAATAAATAAATAAATAAATTTATTGAAATTTTTAAAAAAAGCTTAAATGGGTGCAAAGGATGTACTTTCCAGGGTATTTTAAATATTGACGCTGTAAGGTTGAACTGTTTCGTCACTCTGTAACGCATCCAGTGACGCTAAAGAGCATAGTGATTGCGTCCCCATCATCACCTATGTAAACAGCATGCAAGCAAGCTCTTCTTTATTAATGAGGTTTCACCTCACTTTTTTATCTCTGAAAATTGTATTCAGTTCCTCTCCCCACAAAGTTTTAGCCTAATGTACTATATTCTTATGCCTGAAAGTCTCTTATTGATCACACCATCTTCTCTGTACCAAAAACTATGGATGTAAACTGGTTTTAAAATTTTTAAATTTTCTGTGATCATAAGTCACTAAGTGTTTTTAAAATGTTATTCTGGAAAGGTATGATTACAAATATTAGTATGTGATTGATCAAAACTATAAATATTACAAATATTGATAGATACAGATTAAACAAAATGTTACTATATATTTCATTTTTTTAATGAGTTGATTGGATTTCCCCCATTGTGTGTACCCATGGATAAATACGAAGCTTATTTCTACAGCTTCATTTCTTCCTCATTCTCATTTTTACAGGTATAAGCACTCAAATCTTCTCACATAAATAAGGAACAGAAACGAAAGGAAGGAGTATTGGAGCAATGTTACTCAGTTATTTTAACTCCCTTTGAGTTTTATGCCAAAAATCAATAGTAATCCATCATCAAGAATTATTTTTTGTTGCAACTTGGTGATAGGTAAATGAGAGTTCCTTATACTATTTGTGTATGTTTCCATTTTTGATAATATAAGTTAAAAGACGCTATGATTTCTCTCTATTGGCTGACAAAAGGATTTGGCCCTCCTGCAATTTTGTTGCAAGCAAAAAATAGAAACTACTCGACTGGCGAAAAGATTTGTCTCCCAGTATTTGGAGCCCTTAGAGCCCTTCTTCCTCTCCAGTCCCAGAGAAGGACTTCCAACTGGCCTTGCCGGTTGGGAGCATATGTCTTTCTTTCCCAAAGCAAGAAGCTGCTTTCTCAGGGAGTCAGTGCCCCATTTGAAGACTGTAGTGGATGACTGTGATGGACCCCTTGGCCAAGGACCTGGGGAAGTGGGTCAGACCAGGAAGAATGAAAGAAAGACTCCATCTCAGAATGTAAGTGCATTCTTTGCCCCTTCCAGCCTCTCCCACACCCCTTGCTCAGAACCTGGCACCTTTGAGTGGAGAAGCCCTGAATGGGACCTACCCAGGTTCATGCGGTTTAGAAGGGTGAAGCTGGAACTCTTTACATCCATCTTTTCCAATTACTTCAGCCCGGGAAAGCCTAGTGAATAAATTTCATTTAAAATAAAAATGAACAACTAAATGTGATCCTGGAGTGGATCCTAGATTTGGAATGGGGGCTGGGGGTGGGTGAATGCTATAAAAGACCTCGTTGGGACAACCGGCAATATTTGAATAATATTTTGCATCGTAAATAACAGTATTGCATCATGATGAAATCGCCTGATCTTGAAAACTCTGCTGTGGCTGTGTAATAGGATATCCTTGTTCTTAGGAAATACACACTGAAGGATTTAGGGTTCAAGGGGCATCACGTCTGCAATTTACTCTCCCGATGCTTGGAGGGGGACTTGAATATGCAAAGATGGGGTCACAATGCTAAAACTTGATGAATCTGAGTTAAGAAAGGGGTCCAAGAGTTCTCTTGGAAATTATTCTCACAATTTTTCTGTAACTTCGAAACGATTTCAAAACAAACTCTGGCGCCGCAAGCCCGGTCTCTGGCGCCGCCTGGTGGCTGCTTCAGGGAGCGCACCCTCCGTGTCAGAAACCTTTAAACTACCCGCCTCGGGCAGCGGTTCCCGACGTCCCTCTGTCCAGCCACCCCGCGGATCAGCCCCTCCCGCCCACGGCGTCTCCGGCTGTGCCGGTTTGATTTTCCTTTCATAGGACCGTCCGCGTCTGTGAACCGCTGCAGGCGCCTTTCTTGTGCAACCAAGGTTAGGTCGCGTTAATCTTGGTTTGAGAGTCGTTAATTTCAGAGTTTCCAACCCGGATGCTTTCTACGACTAGGGAAACTGAGGCCCGGAGAGGGCAAGTCGCCGATCATGGCTAGAACCGAAGTTTTCCTGACTTCTTTGTTCTCTGCAAGCTGCTGGCCCGAACCCCACCGTCTCCTCCCTGGATTTGACTCAGATGCGGCCTCTCCCCTTATGTCTGGGCTCCCACGAGGCCGCTCTATGACTTCACTCACGCCCGCCACGCGCCTCCACCCGCCGGCCTCGCACCCACGCAGCACATTCTCGTCTCCGGGACTTTGTCCACGCGGTCCCTCTACCCCGAAATCCCCCGGGGCTGCCTCTTCCGTGCTTTCTGCCAGCATATCACCTGCCAAGAGCCTTCGGCGACCACCCAACTACCTGAGCCCTCCTTCACTGGTCTCCCCGTTTGTGCAACTGTGCAGTCACTTATTTGGCGTCTACTTGTTGCTCTCTGCCTCTCTGCCCCCACTGGAATGGGGGCCCCTGCAGACGGGACCCTGTCTGGTTTCCCGGTGTGTCCCCAGCGCCTGGTACAAAGCGGGGGCTCTGGCAAGGGCAAGAATATTCGTCCCCCTCCTCGATTCCCCAGTATTGCGCCCACGTGACCATCGGCGAGGGAATGTCCGCCGCCCCCATCCAGCGGCGTCTGTGGTTTCTGAGGGGCTCAAAGCCCCAAGGGGGAAATGAGGGGTGATGGCTCAAGTGACCCTGGCCACTGGGGACAGCGTGCTGGCCGGAACCAGGAGCGCAGTCGCTCTACAGTGAGGAGCACGGGGCACGGCGGGGGACGCTGGACTCAAGTCCCCAGCCCTGGCCTCCCCCTTGTAACCGAGGAGGGGCGGCGTGGGCCGGGGGAGGCTCCGCCCCAAGACCCAGGGACCCCAGCCCCGCCCAGGCCCGGGGAGGGTCCCACCCCCGGGACAATGCGGGGCGGGGCCGGAGCGGACAACCGGACAATGGGCCCCGCTCACCCCGCGCGCAGCTTCCGGCCTTTCCCAGCCTGGGCTGGCGGGACGCGGGACCGCGGAGGCCGGCGCTGCTTTGGGTGCCGCATGTCCCGGCCTGGGCGGGACTAGGCAGCGCCCCCGTGCGGAGCCGGAGCGCCGCGCCCGCGCAACCCCCCCCCACCACGCCGGGCCCCAGACTGCGGCGCCCTGGGGGCCAGCGTCCACCCAGCCCCGCAGGCGGCCGGCAAAGGGAGTGGCGGTTTAAAAAATGTTTTTTGTTTTCTATTGAGGTATAATTTACATCGAGGGAAATGGACAGATCTCAAATATGTGAAGTTTAATTAATTTTTACACATGTTTATACTCTGTAACTAACTCTCAGAACAAGACGGAACATTCCAGCTCCCCAGATAATTCCCTGGTGCCCCTCCCCAGTCAATCCCTGCCCCCAATCCCAGCCCGTGGCAACCACTGATCCCTCGTTTGTCGGTACAGCTTGGCCTTCTCCAGAATGTCCCATAACTGGAATCCTGCAGTATGGAGACCTTTGAATCTGGCTTTGAGATTCATCCGTGTTGTGTGTCCATAGCTCATTCCTTTTGATTCCACCGTAGGGCTGCATCTTATTTGTTAATCTATCGGTTGTAGGAATTTACGGTTGTTTCCGGCTTAGGGCAGTTATAGAGCTGCTATACACATTTGTGTACAGGTTTCTGTGTGCAAGTGTGTTCTCATTTCATGTCAATACCTAGGAGTGGGATTGATGTTTTGCCTAACTCTACGTTTGACTTTGTAAGAAACTACTAAGTTGTTTTGCAATGTCTGCACCGTTTCACACACATACACATGCCCCAGCAGTGTGTACAAGTTCCTGTCGCTCCTCATCCTTGTCAACACTTGCTATTGTCAGTCTTAAATTTCAGCCATTTGAGTGGGTATGGAGATGTCTCAAGAGAGTGATTATTGACTCAACAAATGAACAAACACCCAGAGCACGCCAGCCTTCAGAAAGTCCCAGCAGTTTCCCAGCCTTTCCTCACCCTACTTCCAGGCAGTATTTAGGTGCAGGGAGGAGCCAGAGTCAGCCCATGTGCACACTCTGGGTGGACAGATGCCTGTCCCCATCAGTCCCTAGGACTGAGCTGGCAGGAAGCTTTTTATGCTCAGGTCCTTCCCAGATGCCTAGCCCCCTGGGGAAGGAGCTGGCACTGAGTCCACAGGTCAAAAGGGATGGGACTGGGTTTCAACTTGGGTCCTACCTGCTCAGCCATCCCAAACAAAGAGCCTGTCTTAGTCTGATTGGGCTGCTATAACAGGATTCCTAGAATGAGGGGTTTACAAACAATGGATATTTATTTCTCACAGTTCTGGAGGCTGGGAAGTCAAGGATCAAGGTAACAGCAGATTTGTTACCTGGTGAGAGCCGACTTCCTAGTTCAATACATGGCTGCATTCTCCATGTGCCTTCACATCACAGGAGGGACAAGGGAGTTCTCTGTCATCTCTTTTATAAAGGGCACAAATCCTATTCATGAGGGCTCCACCTTTATGAGCTACTCACCCTCGAAAAGTCCCACCTCCTAATACAGTCACATCGTGGGTTAGGATTTAACAGAGGAATTTGAGGGGGATGCCCTCAGTCTATAGCAGAGCCTCTGGAAGAATCACTGAAAGACAGATGAGGAAAGAGGGGAGTGAACACAGGTGCAATGTTTGGAAACCGAGGATGTGGAGGGCAGGCAGCAGCCAATGCACCTGGCAGGCAAGTAGTTCTCATGGCTGGACCTCTGGTGGCCACCACCTGAACCCACAGGGCACCTAGAGGCCTGGCTCTGCCTCTGAAGCCCCTTGTGATCTGAGTTTTGGAAGACGGGGAGGTGGTGCCAGGAGGGGCCTGCCTCCCTGCCTTCAACACATCTTTATTGCACATCTGCTGTGTGCTGGGCACTGTCTGGCACAGAGCACCAGCCCCTGCCCTGGCGAAGGTCCCAGTCTGGCAGGAGAGATGGCTGACAGCCCCCAACGAGCACGTTGGTCTGGGAGGGCCTCTTTGAAGGGGGACATTTGAGCAGGGACTTGAGTGATAAGAAGGCAGCAGCCCTGGGGAAAGGGCATAACAGGCAGCAGGAACAGCAAAGGCCAGGGCCAGGAGGTGGGAACATGCTAGGTGGACTGAAGCAACAGAGAGCAAAGGGGACAATGGAAGGAGCCGAGGCTGATGAGGGCACCGGGTCAGATGGTGTCTTGGTCGGCTTTGGCTGCCGTAACAAAGTACCACATCTCAACAACAGAAATTTCTTTTCTTACAGTTCTGGAGGCCAGAAGTCCAAGATCAAGGTGTCGGCAGGTTTGGTTTCTCCTGAGGTCTCTCTCCTTGGCCTACAGATGGCCCCCTTCTCGCTGTGTCCTCACATGGTCTTTCCTCTGTGTGTGTACTTGTCTGTGTCCTAATCTCTTCTTAAAAGGACACTAGTCCTATTGGCCTGGGGCCCACCCATAGGACCTCATTTTAACTTAATCACCCCTTGAAAGGCCCTGTCTCCAAATACAGTCACATTCTGAGGTACTGGGGGTTGGGACTTAAATATATGAATTTGGGGGGACACGATTCAGCCCGTAACAGTTGGCTTTTGCTCTCAGGGAGGTGGGGGCCTGGGTAAGGGTTGAGCAAGAATGGACAAGATCTGATTTGCCTGTTAATAGGATCCCTCTGGCGCCACGGCCAAGAGAAGGATAGACTGCAGGGGAGGAAACCAGTGAGGAAGCTACTGCCTCAGTCCAGGCGAGAAGCCGGTGGCTGGACATGGGTGGTGGGGTGGGCGGGGAGCAGGGGTCGGACTCTTGTTATGTTTGGGAGGTGGTGCCTGTAGGTTTCCCAAAGGATGGATTTGGGAGGGGGAGGCCGGGAGGGGGATGGCGCCCTGGGCGCTGGCTGAGGGAGGTGCCAGCTTCCCCTTCCTTCCCCCTTGATTCCTTACCCACCAGGTGCCTACTGTGTGCAGCCCTGCGCCCACGGGAGAGGCAGCCGAGACCTAGAGGCAGAGCCCAGGCCCTGGGCATGCTGACTCGGGCCTTCTTCTCCTCCGGCCCTTCCTCCAAACTCCTGGCTGCGGAGCCTGACCCCCACTTGGACAAACATCTTGCGGCCATTTCCGCCTCGCCTGCCCGGAGCCCCAGCCTGGCCTGAACAAACACTCGGGACCTGTGCTTCCGGCCTCAGCTCTGGGAAAAGCCCAGCCAGGGGCCGTTGAGGTCAACCCTGGAGGGAAGTGGGAAGGAGGCACCAGGGGCCTAATCACACCCATCTCAGAGGACCCTAGGGAGGGAAGAAGCACCCTCTGGGCCTGGCACCAAGAGGGGGACACTGCCCACAGGGCTGTGAGAGGCCTGGGGAGGGTGCTCCAAGGGACTCCCCCAAGGGACCACGGTGCTAGAAGGGGCCAGATTTTAACCTCCCTCCTGTGGCCTCCCCATTCTTGTTCCCTTTTTTTTTTTTTAATTTATTTATTTTATTTGTTTATTTTTGGCTGCGTTGGGTCTTCGTTGCTGCGCGCGGGCTTTCTCTAGTTGCGGCGAGCGGGGGCTACTCTTTGTTGCGGTGCGCGGGCTTCTCATTGCGGTGGCTTCTCTTGTTGCAGAGCACGGGCTCTAGGCCAGCGGGCTTCAGTAGTTGTGGCTCACGGGCTGTAGAGCACAGGCTCAGTAGTTGTGGCACACGTGCCCAGTTGCTCCACGGCATGTGGGATCTTCCTGGACCAGGGCTCGAACCCGTGTCCCCTGCACTGGCAGGCAGATTCCTAAACACTGCGCCACCAGGGAAGCCCCTTGTTCCCATTTTCTGAAAAGTGTCCCACAGGGTTACACCTCCAGTCCAGTTCCTGTCACTGCAGAGCCTCCCAGTGTCACTGTCAGCGATTAGGAACCAGGCCAGGGGTGGGGCAGGAGTGGACAGACATTCTTGACAATGCAAATATGTGAAAATGGTTAATTGTGAGGAGTGAGCTCCCCATCCCTGGACGTATGAGCACAGGCAGCTGGATGTGCAGCAGGCGACTTGCCAACACTTCCTCTTCTTTAACTGCTCCTAGCACCCTGTGAACTGTGGGCAAGCTAGTGGGTTCTGGGGTCAGAGATATCCAGATTCAAATCCCAGCTCTGCTGTGCGACCAACCAGCCCCTCGGTTTTATGGGTGTGAAGGGGAGGCTGCTTGGCGACTAAGTGAACTGGTTAGGGAAGAGCATCGGCATCCACAGCGCTCACCCCCTGAGGGGCTGGTGGAGGCTCCAGTGCCCCCACCAAGGGGCACTGGGGTCTCCTGTCTCCACTTCACCGGGGGATCTGGGCTGCTCCACCACTCAACCCCCTACTTGAACACTTTGCCAGAGAAAGCCTCCCAGCTGGGGTCTGATTTTGATTTTATTTTTGTTTTTCAGGCAGGATCTGGGAGCGGAAACAATGGAATTAATGTGTGTGAGGGTTGGGTTTGTTTTTTTTTTTTTTTTTTCCTTTGGAGCAGTTTCTCCTCATCTGAGAGCTGTGGGGTTGGATTACCACCTAATCTTCCGGTCTTTGGAGGAGCCACCAGGAGGATGGGCGTGGGCGGGGGAGTCAGGAAGGGGGGATCTGGGTGGGGAGGTGAAAGGGAAGGAAGGTCCAGGCAGGGCCAGCAGTAGGGAAAGGAGTGATGTGTTCCTTCTTGCCTCTGGGACTTTGCACGGGCTGTCCCCTCTCAGCCTCTGCCCCTGTTGGTAGCCCTGTGCCTCCTTGAGATCAGGCATCCTCTCCTCCAGGAAGCCCTCCCTGACCTCCCCCAGCAGGGCTAAACCGGTGTCAGCACCTTCCTGCTCTCATTACGCTCCATCTTCCACTGTGGGCTGGTCCTATTGATTTACAGCCCTGTCCTCTGCGTGAGACTCAGCTCAGCACAGGGCCTAAAGACGGCCCTCAGGGGACACCAGCTGAGTAGAGCACAGAAAGGGGGACCCAGTCCCCCCTGCACCGTGGTCCTCACTGTCCGCTCAGGGGTCTTGATCTGGGAAGGAGAAGGCAAGCGGGGAAAAAGCAGAGGGAGAGTCGGACTCAGATGTGAGGCCAGTGGGTCTGGGTAGGGGGTACAGGCATAGAGGGGGGTATGGGTGGGACAGTGCACAAGGACTAGACTCCGACGACCCTGGCTGTGTCACTTTGGGCAGTGAGTTCTCCCTGAGCCTCAGTTTCCCTCTCTGTAAAAGAGATAACAGCACCACCTGGCGAAATTAACTTGAACTGCCCCAGCACAAGGCCCAGGAGGCGCCCTGCAGGTGCTTTAACCAGCTTAGCAAGGGTGGGAGCTGGGGTTGGTGCCGAGGCAGTCGGAACTCTGTGTGGGAGGGTCCAGGGCATGGAGGCGAGAGCAGAGCCCCTGACCCGTAACTCACTGCGGCCCATTCAGCTACTGGGGCTAAAAATAGTGCGACCCCCGCCCCCTCCTGCTTTCTCCCGGCATCCTCCGCGAGGGGGCCACGGGTCCTGCAAATGGAAGTGAATTACGGTCAGGTGGGGACTCAAAAGTAAATCAAGCTGTGACTAGCATTTAAGAGCCTTTTCTGAGGCTCCTCACTTAACCTCTCGGCCCCTCCTCTTTCACTCGGGGACAGCGCTGGATGGGCACGAGGGCGTCCAGAGGGTCAGGGCTCCTGCTACCAATGCCCAGGCCTTGAGGTCCAGAGGCCTTGAGGTTGGGTAAAGAGAGAGGGACTGGGAAAAACACCTGCACCTTTGGGCTGGATGATAAAAGGGGGCGGGGCTGGCCTGTGGCCGTAACTCGCAGATAATGGGCACCCACGCAGGATGGTACGGTCCCGCCCACCCTTACGCATGCTCGTGGCACTGAGGCCCCCCCCCCAACCTCCGTCCGTCCGTCAAATAGCAGACACACGTGTGCACGCCCGGCGTTTGTCTGCTTCCACCCCGAGTTAATGCTCCAGGGCAGCCCGAAGAAACTGAGGCACAGAGCAGGGCGGTGACTTGCCGGGGAGCTGCAGAGCTGGGGTGCCACCAATGCTGCCTTTCAGAGGGCGCCTGACAGCCACCCAGGTGAGTCCAGCCCTAGAAGTTGTGTCTGAGGGGAGGGTCTGGGGTGGGCAACCCTGTTAGCCCTTATTGGGTGGGTGACCCCAAACAGGTGGCCAGATGTCCTGAGCCTCAGTCTCTCCACTGCGGTGGAGCTGAGTCTCTCCCTCTGGGCTGTGGGGCGGCAACAGGGCCTGGGCTGGGCTGAAGCAGTCTGAGTGCCCCCCACCCAGGCTCCCCGCCCCATCCCCCTTCCCTTTGTAGGTGCAGCTGTGCTTTTGGCCTCTGATTCCTAGCAAAAATCCACCAGCACCCACATCCCCCAACCCATGGTTCTTGTCCTGTGTTGCCTTTACCACAAATAATATACATTCTCTGATGAAACTTAGAACATTCAGACTTGAAAGAAAAACTTCAAATTCCCCGCTCCCACCCAGCAAAGCATCAGGGTTCATCCTGCCTGATTCTGCCTCTCCCCGACCCTGTAACCCGGGGCGCACACCCTCAGTGGCGGGGTCTCAGGGTGTCCATTGGTAGCTGCATGACTCGTCCAAGCCCAGGTGCTGGGGTTAGAGCTCTGGATGTAGAAGCCCTTGGTTCAGAAGGGGCAGGGGTTGCCCAACTCTGCCCATGGCACGGAGGGGGAAATGAGAATGGAGAGGCAGGGATGGGGTGACATGGGTCCAGTTGAGGAAGTGAAAGTTCTCCTGAGTCCACCCACCTCTGACAGGGCTGACTGCAGCCGGCCACCACCGCTCCTTGTCCCAGATGGAGGTTCACAGGGTGGTGCCCCCACCAAACCCGGCCAAAACCATCCTGGGGCCCCGGGCTGTGATGCAGGGAGGGAGCGGGTCCCCTGGTCCCTTGCCCAAGGAGCCTCAGCTCAGGGGGACCGTCCCAGCCTCAGACCCCTGACTTTGGTCTGGCCAGCCAAGCCTCTTGAGTGAGGATGGGGAAATTGGGGCCAGGGAGGGGGCACTTGATTGGCCCTGTTTTCAGGTAGAGACTGAACCGGGACTAGAGTCCAGCCAGGGCCTCAGACGCCTGCCCCAGACATTCTTGGTGGCGGCCTCCAGGTCAGTGCTGGTGTCCCCTGAGTCTACTGTACCCTCTGAGAGATCTCCATGGTAACACAGAGCTGAGTTCAAGTCCCGTGCTAGCCTCCCTGCTGATGTGGCCTTGGCAAGCCCCTGCCTCTCTTTGGCCTTCTGTAAAATGGTGCCAGTGAGACCTTGTGCTCATGTGGGGAGTAGATAAGTACAGACCCGCCCTGGGTGGGCCCCAGATGGATGTCAGTTGGGTTGGGGGTTTGGGCATGGGGCTGCTCCTGCCCCACCAACCGACCCCAGGTGTGGCGGGACAATGGGCTGGTGGCCGCATCTGTGCTGAGCTCACCAGCTTCCGCTGGGGCCCCACAGGGCTGCCTGTTTTGCTGGGGAGAGGGTCTCCCCTCCTATCCTCTTCCTCCAGGCCTCCTTCCTGCTTCCCTAGGTGAAGCCGGCCCTTCCGTCCAGGCGCTCATCAATCGCACCCGAGGTGCCGAGCGTCCGGCTGGCCTTCTCAGGCCCTGACTCACTTCCTGTTTCCCGGAGCTAAAAATAGCTTCCCCTGGATGCTAGACCAGTGCTGGGGGGCTCCCTCCCCGGGCAGCTGCTCAAAGTCTCCACAGCGCGCCCCTACCCAGGCCTGTGCACCCACCACTAAGCCTGTGTTCTGTTGGACACCAAAGCAGCCCAAGGACCCCTTCGTTGCTCGCTTAGGGATGTAGGAGCACCCCTGGGGGCCTAGCCATGGGGCAGCAGCAGTGAACAAACAGATGAGGACCTGCCCTCGGGTGTCTGCAGACATTAACCAAATAACTCTGCAACTAGGTGCCTTGAGCCCTGTACAGGGAGGGTGTGGAGGCCTCTGACTGCCGCGCAGCCCACAGAGGCTATGGATGAGGAAAAAGCGGTGGGGCTTTTACCCCTTTTCGAAGGGTTTCAAGTTGTAGAAAAACAGATTCTACAGATTTGCAATTTGAAAATCTCCCTCAGGCTGCTTCATGGAGAAGTGATTCCGGGAGAGGCAGGAGGAGGCGTCCAGGCAGGAGGGGGGGTTTCAGACCAATGAAGTAATCTCAGACTGATGGGAGGTGATTAGGGGGTGACGTCTGGACAGGTGGGAGGAAGGGACGGGGTGTCCGGGTGCCCCCCGGGTTTTGCCTTGAGTGCAATGCGGTGGAGGCCTGGGCTGGGTCCAGGAGGTGCGACGCATCAGCCCATGACTGTGGGCGAGTCACTTAACTCCACTGTGCCTTACTTCCCATCTGCAAAGTGGGTATAATGAAAGGGCCTCCCTCCCAGGTGGTTGTTGTGAGGAATAAACATGATAATCCATGCGAACCTCGTGGGCAGCCTCGATAAACTTTAGCTGCTTTTATTTTCTGCCTTAGGCCTGGTCTTCTGCCATGTGCCAGGGGCTGTGAAAGGGGTGATGAGGCTCCTCTGAGTTGGAGAGGTGCAGCCTCACCCCCATTTTGCAGAAGGGGAAACAGAGGCTGGGAGAGAGAAGGACTCTGTCCCAGGTCCCACTGGGAAGTCGTGAGGCAGGATGTAAACCTGGTCCCTCTGGCCCCATGGCCTCCCACGGGGATCCCAAAGTGCCCCTCCCCTGCCTGTGGCCCTAAGCTGGGGGAATGGAGGTGAAGCTGGTGCAATTGCCCTATAAATTTCAACCCAGCCGAGTCACGCCCTCGTAGGAAAACCTGTATTTTTAGACTCACAAACCCTCCCCAGGCCAGGCCTGGCCAGGAGGTGTCGACCTTCCTTGGCAGGTGGGTGAGAGCAGGTGGGGACATCAGCAGGATCCTGGGGGGAAGGAGGGCCCTGGAGCTGTATGGAGTGGGTACCAGCCAAGAAAGTGATGAGAGAACATTTGTTCATCTCCTCCCCCATTCGTTCATTCATTCATTCATTCACCCTTGTGAGCCTGCTTTGAGTCCAACCTTCTGCCTAGTCATGCAGGGGTCACAGGTATGCCCCCAACAACATCCAGCTCCTGAGGTGCCCCCTGGTGGGGGAGCCAGAGCAACAGACACATTGTCACCTGGTGTGGCTGCTCTGATGGTGGCAGCATAGGGGGGCCATGGGAGCCCAGAGTAGGAGGACTGATCCAGCCTGGGGGATCCGGGAAGGCTGCCTGGAAGAAGAGAGGCCAGAGCCGAGTCTTAGAGACACCCTGGGACTTAGCCAGGGCGACGGGGCAGGGAGGGAAGTTCAGGGTCATGGTGGAACTTAATATGCACACCAGGACCCTGAGGACTGCAAGGCTTTTGGGACTCAGATTCTGACCTGGGTTGGGGGAGGTGTGTGGGGAAATACAGGCAAAAGGTGGTGGCTCATCCTGAGACTCCCAGCTGTGGTTAGTGGGGGCTGCTCTTGAGTAAGATGAGGGATGGCGTCATCCAAAAGTCCCTGAAGAACCAGTTCCAAGTTCCTCAACAGAGGGGACTTTGGCCAGGCTGAGTAATACTCACAGGCTGGCCTGCCCAAGGTTAAGGGCTGGACCATCCAAGGCCCGCGGCTGGACCATTTAAGGTCAGAGACTAGACGACTCAAGGCCAGGCTGAACTCTACAAAACAGAGATCAGGCTATTGAAGGTTGATAATAATAATCTTGGAGTTTCAGGAGGAAATCCTCTAGCAGCCCTGGGGGCAGAGGAGGGTGTAGTCTGGAGAGGACAAGAGCCTCTTGAGGTGAGGCTCTGGCTGCAGGGGGAAGAGGAAGGGACAGGGAGAAGAGCTACCTCTGTGGGCACCTGACACCCAAGCCAGCTCTGAGCTCTGTCCAGCTAGGGCAGGGCAGGGACAGAACTTTCCAGAAGCCAGAGCTGGAAGGATGGTGGGAGCAGCAACGTCTCCTCCCCATCAATGACTTTAATAATAAATGTCATTGATTATTTACCACGGGCCGGATGGCTGGTGGCTCCACACTCTCTAGGGATTATTTCATTTGATCCCCCACAGCCTGGAGGGATAAGAACTCTGAGACCCATTTCACAGGTGTGGAAACTGAGACCCAGAGAGGTGAAGGGACTCACCCTGGGTCATGCAGATGGGAAGCAGAGGGTTGGGATCTGAACCCAGGTCCCAGGACCACAGGCTGACAATTCCATAGCCTTGACTGGACCCTACTCCTGGAGAAGAGGGAACAGCCAGACCTAAGAATTCCTGCTCCACCTTGAGCAGCTGGGTGGCCCCGAGCGAGTCACTTCCCTTTTCTGAGCCTCAGTCCCCACCTCTGTAAATGGGCCTCACAGCCCCTGCAATGTGAAGTTTATGAATGATGAAGTTTATGTTGGATACTCAGTAATCCTGTGAGGGCTCCTTAAACTGGGCTCAGGTGCCCCTTCCCCTGGGAAGCCTGCCTTGCTTGCTCCCATGGGCCTGGTTGCCGGAATGCTCCTCTGTGTATCCTCAGGGCATCATCGCTGCTGTGTCCCAGGGCATACAGTAGGTGCTCACTCAGTATCCGCTGGAATGAGTGTGCTTAGACAGACCTCGGTTCAAATCCAGGACCACTGCTTTGCCTCTCTGAGCCTGAGTTAACTCATCCATCAAATGGGATCACTAGCATGGACCTTTGACGGCTTTTGCAAGGATTGGCTGAGAAACGTCTAGCACACAGTAGGTGCTCAGCCCCTGTGACTCCCTGTCCTCTTCAGCTCTGGGCCTCCCCTGCTTCCCTGTGGCTCCATTCGTGGAGTCCCTACCTTCTGCTCAGGAATCACCTGCCCCTGCCGCCCAGCCTGCCCCGGGCAGCTGTCCCCTGGAGATGGCAGTAGCCTGGGAATGTGGGTGGGGTCCACCAGGGGCGGCCCTGCCCCCTCCGCCACCCCCGCTGCTGGACAGAGGCCTCAGTGTGGAGCTGCTGGGGTCCTTTCACGGGGCCAGACCCATGACTGGACGTCTGAGAATGCCGCCCATTATCCGACTCACAGAGCACAAAGGGGCCACGTGGGGGCTTGGCAGGCTAGGCGCCCGGGATGGGTGCACGGGGGCTCCGGGTCCCCACCCCAGCCTGCTGCGTCCCCACCACAGAGGGCAACGATGTGCCCAGAGTCGGGAGAGGGCGTCTGTCACACGCAGGAATGAGAACCATTTCCTTCAGCCCCTCGGGGAGACAAAGACAGAGAAACGAGCAGGGGCTTGGCTCGTCACAGACAAGGGCGGGCACCCCTCCTGAGCCCTGATACCAAACCTAGAAGACCACCCCCCGCCCCTGCCACCCAGGGGTATCCAGTGGGGCAGGGGAGGGAATACTCCAGAACTCGGAAGGGGGGAAACCTCCGTGGTCTTCCACAGAGTCTGCAGTGGGGAAACACCAGCAGAACCACACCAGCAGCACCAGTGGTCTGTAACTGAGACACGAGTGTGATGGGTCCTGTGTCCCCTGTCAGTGCTGCCACTCGAGGGTCACCCGGCCCCTCTTGGGCCCCTCCTGTAGGACATGGTGGCAATGACAGGAGACCCAGTGTGGAGGGGCAAGGCTGGCTAGAGATGGGGCAGGGGTCACTTCGGGCCACCTATTTGCTGTGTGACCTCAGGCAGGCCTCTAGGCCTCTCTGAGTCTGGCGTCCATGTTTATGAGAAGAGGGGAGGGACACCTGGTGGAGGGTTAATTAAGGCAATGTCTTGCATCCGAGCCCTTAATGGCACTGGCACCGATGACGCGTCTCAGTGGCAGCTGCTATCAGGATGACATAATTATCTGGGTCTGGGGGCTCTCCTGAGTGGGGTACAGATGACCAATTTGAGGACCCTGGGGAGAGGACCCCTGTGATTCAGAGCTGGAAAGTCAGTGGACGCCATACTTCCTGATGTGCCAGGCCTTTGACCCGTGTATGTTTTTCCATCCTCACAGCAGCCTTGTGAGGTGAATGATACTCCCCTTTTCCAGGTAAGGAAACAGAGGCTCAAAGGGAGGTGGTGCCACCAAGCTCACCCAGGTGGTTGGGGCAGAGCTGCGCCTGGAGCTCAGGTCTCTCAACTCCAAGGCAAGAGGTAGAGAGGGACACAGTGGCCCAGGGCAGAGTTTGGAGGCCGGTGAGCTGTGCAGCTGTGGGCAAGTGGTGTCACCTCCCTGACCCTCAGTGTCCCCGTCTATAAAAAGGGGCTGATAAAACCCACCTCTCAGCCTTGTTCCCAAGGGGAATGAGATGGGCAAAGCCCCCAAGGAACTGCAGTGGTGGCTCCTGGCACCGTCGGGGCCCACGCTGGGGTTGCTGAGCGGTCCCGGAGGCCTCTGTTCCTGTCACCAGGCAGTGCTTGGAGCAGTGAGCACGTCAGGAGCACTTCCTGCAGGGGCAGCATTCGCTGAGGCCAGGCCTGAGGCACAGGAGGGCAAGGACCCCCTCCTCCCTGTGCAGCCCTGGCCCCACTGTTATTTTTTCCAATTGAAGAAGGAAAACATTTCCTCCTCCTCCTCACGCTCTGCCCTGGGCAGCCAGAGAGCCGAGGATGGACGGGGCAGGATGGGGAAGCCCCTGCCCAGGCAGCGGTGAAAGGCCCAGGCCCGCCTTGTCTGGGCCAGCCTGGCCACCTACCCCTGGGTGTCCAGGCAAAGACCTGCCCCTTCTGGGCCGCCATGTCCTCATCTACGAAGGCACTGGATTAGATCAATGTTTCCCAAATTTTAGGCATTTTGTACCACCAAGGTTATGACCATATTTGTCTCTAAGTTAACTCACATTTTAAAAACTTCGATAGGGACTTCCCTGGTGGCACAGTGGTTAAGAATCCGCCTGCCAATGCAGGGAACACAGGTTCGATCCCTGGTCCGGGAAGATCCCACATACCGTGGAGAAACTAAGCCCATGTGCCACAACTAAGCCTGTGCTCTAGAGCCCGCGAACCACAAGTACTGAGCCTGCGTGCCACAACTACTGAAGCCCGCGCGCCTAGAGTCCGTGCTCTGCAACGAGAAGCCACTGCAATGAGAAGCCCGTGCACCACAACGTAGAGTAGCCCTTGCTTGCTGCAGCTAGAGAAAGCCCGCATGCAGCAACGAAGACCCAACGCAACCAAAAATAAATAAAATTAAAAAAAAAAACTTTGATAAATGCATTTATCAAGCAAGCTTTACATCATTATTATACTTGGAAAGCCTGTAGTATCACTTGCCAAAACCAGAAAATAACTGCAAATATTATAAAGAAAACAAGGAGCTATAAGTAAATTCTAGAATGCTGAGCTTGAGACCTTCTATTAAAAACGGACAATGACAAATGTTAGAGGCCTTAAAGACACATTAGCCCCAAACAGAGTCCTTCTCCTTGATATAATCAGAAGTCTTGAACAAAAACTGAAAAGGGCCTGAATCGCAGTGTAAAAGCCAGCAGTCACTCCAGGGTTGGTAAATCTGGTTTAGTTAATTCAAAGTGAGCTGATGCTGGGTGCTACCTAACCTGCCCTCCTGGGTACCATCCATATCCCCTTGGTTCGCTCTAAAATCCCTTCTGGGAGGATACCCCACCACCTCTTAGCAAGGCCAGGGGAGATGTGGGTTCTTTCATTCATTCGTTCCTTCCTTCGTTCACTCAGCCCAAGTTATCAGCACCTCTCTGCCCAACCGGGGGTATAGGGTGGCTGCCACCATGATCCATCCTGGCCTGAGGGAGCTCCCAACTAATGGGCAGAGGAGAGAAAGCACAGGATTTGGAGACAGATCTGGGTTCAAATCCTCCTCTTGCTAATAGCTCTCAGTTTCTCCATCTGGGAAATAGGTTCGATGACCCCTGCCTTTTCAGCTGGCTGTGAGGATGGCATCAGATTGTTCAGGGCAGTGCTGGGTGCAGTAGTTTGCTCTTGGTAGACGGTGGCTCTGCTAGCTACCATGAGGCCCTGATGGGCCATTGCTCAATGTAAGGGGAAAAGCGGGCATTTGCCCAGTGCCTGCCACGTGCCCAGCACTGTGCTTTCTGGTACATTTCGTTCTTCACATCATATAACCTCCCAGGGGCTGGTGTGCTATTATGATTGTCTTCATTTTACAGACAAGGAAACTGAGGCTCAGAGAGGGCAAGTGCCTTGCCCTAGGCCACACAGCACTTCCACCTCCAGCTTATGTGAAGACACTTGGACCCCGGCTATGTCTTCTGCGGCTAACCTGGCCCTGCATATCCCCAGCTCCAGGCGGCTCCTGAGACCCAGCACTCAGCTTGGCAGGTAGTTTGTGTCCAAAGTGCCCGGAAGCATCCACTCTGCACCAGACTGAGTTGCGACCACACAGAGCATTATCCTCAAGGCTCAGTGGGGGGAGCTGCAGGATGCGGCAAGATGAGCCCAGAGACAGGAAGGAAGCTAGGAGGGGCGAGAGGGGGAGCGAGGGGTGGGAGATAGGGAGGGAGACAGAGAGAGGCAGAGACACAGAGAGAGAAAGAGATACACACACAAAGAGACAGACAGTGGAAGGGTGGGGGGAGAGACTGGGAGAGAGAGAGAGACAGAAACGGGAGGAGCAAGAAGACAGACAAAACCAGAGATGGGGTGGCGAAGGCTGAGAAAGATAAGATGGGGAGGGAGACAGACAGAGGGATGATCGGGGAGGGGTGGGGCGAGGTGCACCCAGGCAGGGCTCCCAGGCTGCTTCCACAGGTGGCACAAGATAAGTCCTCCCCACCCCGAGATGGAGGTGGGGACATCGGTCCTATCAAGCTGCCCCGAGTGGCCTTGAGCCCCAGGGGTGGGGGATGGGGCCCCGAAAACAGAACCTTTGATTTTCTGTGTTGAATACTCGTGGCTGTCAAAGCAGTGGTCAGACTGACAGAGGGGGTGGAAAAAGGCAGGCGTGATGAGCACATGCTGATGGCAGGAAGGCGCAGTGTTGGGGGCGTGTGCGGGACTGCTGTTGGCTTGGCCTTTCCTACCTCCCCCATGGGGCACAGAGAAACCCCTGTTCTTCCTTCCTGACCAGGTGGGAACAGGTGAGGGAGGCCACGCCACCCGCAGAGCCAGGACCACGGCACCATGTGGGAGCCCCCCATTCTGAGAGGCCTGGGCCGGGGGAGAGTTGGGGTGGGGTTCAGAGCCAGCAGACTGGGGCTTCCAAACATTGTAGTTCTCCTCCTTATGAGCTGTTCGTCTTGGGCCAGTCCATTCACCTCTCGGGCCTCAGGCTATGAATCTGTAAGGTGGGACAGTAATCGTACCAGCCTCAGGAGGTGGCTGTGAGGGCGAAGTGAGTCAAAACACATGAAGGGCTTGGCATAGTGCCTGATAGGCAGCGGGCCCTGCTTGAGCGCCCTCACGTAAGCTCTGTGACCCTGTAAGCATCACTGCCTGCCCCGGCCCCCAATGCCCACCTGCTCCTCCCAGGTGAAAGGAGAAGCAGGCCCAGTGCCAGTTCACCTGTGGCTGGTGTTCAATAAATCTGGGAGGATTTTAGGTCCTTTCAGAGTCCCGAATAAAGCGGGTGGAAGGGCAGCTGGGTCTCCACAGGAGGTAACTGTGGGCCTCCTGGGGCCATCATCCCCCAGGATCAAGGCTCCACTCTGGGTACCCAGGGGCTTGGCACAGACCTGAAAACTCCTCTTCACTTTTCCCTGATTTATATGTCTGACCCTTCATCTCTGGTCCCTGCCACTTGTCAGACCCCTTTCCAGGCTGGGGATCTTGGAATCTGAGGGGGCAGTGCTCTCTGCCCAGCTGACCCTGGGGGTGTCCATGGTTTGGGATCTAAGGTCTGGACAGTGTCCTGCGACAGGGAGTGGAGTGTGAGGTGGAGAGAGACAGGGAGGGCAGGGGGAGAGGAAGGTGGACAGAGGTGGAGGAGAGAGGGGGTAGAGGGATCGAGAGAGACAGAGGGTCCGAGGGGGCGGGCGCGGAGGGAACCAGGAGAGAGGGAGAGAGAGCCAAGGGCAGAAACACAGGAGAGAAGGGGGAGAGAGAATACAGGGGAGAAAGGGGAGGGGCGGGGTAACAGACGAGAGAGCGAAAGAGAATCAGACTGAGAAAAGGAGAGACAGCACGCACGGAGTTGGGGTGGGGGGCGGGACACACAGAGACAAGGAGACACTGAGAGACACTTACCGAGAAGGAGGGAGAGACAGAAAAGGAAAAAATAAAACAAGCTCGAGAGACAGGCCAAGGGGCCAAGAGGGAGAAGGAACTAAAGCAACCAGCGACGGAGCCGGAGGCAGCTCCGGGAAAGGAGCCTCGGGCCGCGGGTGCCGCACGGGAGGGTCCTGGAGGGCGCGGTGCGGCCAGACCCAACAACAGCTGAGCGAGGGCCCGGCGGCCGGAGGGCGGGGCCGGCGGGCAGCGGGGGCGGGGGCCCGGGGCGCGTGGGGAGGTGGGCCCCGGGCGGGCGGGGGCCCCGGAGGCGGGCAGGGCGCGGCGGGGGGCGGGGCGCGAGGGCGTGTCCGCAGCGGAGCCGCCCCCGCCCCGCCCCTGGGTTGCGCGGAGCCGCTGAGCCGGGCCGGGGCGCCGGGGCCGGGGGCGGCTGGCGCGGGCAGGAAGCGCCTCGCGGCCCGGGCCCGCCCCCCGCCTCCTGCCGCCTCCGGGCTCCCGGCTCCCGGCCGCGCCGCGCCCCATGCACTCGCCGTGCCGCGCAGCCCGCGCACGCCCGGATGGCTCGTCGCGGCGCGGGCGGCGCACCCCTTAGCGCACGGGCCGCCGCGGCCAGCCCCCTGCCGCCGCGCCCGCCATTCTGGGCCCCGCCGTGCCCTCCACTGTTGCTGCTGCTGCTCCTGGGGGCGGCGCGGATAGGCGCCCTGGAGATCCAGCGCCGGTTCCCCTCGCCCACGCCCACCAACAACTTTGCCCTGGACGGCGCGGCGGGGACGGTGTACCTGGCGGCCGTCAACCGCCTCTACCAGCTGTCGGGCGCTAACCTGAGCCTGGAGGCCGAGGCGGCCGTGGGCCCGGTGGCCGACAGCCCGCTGTGTCACGCCCCGCAGCTGCCGCAGGCCTCGTGCGAGCACCCGCGGCGCCTCACCGACAACTACAACAAGATCCTGCAACTGGACCCCGGGCAGGGCCTGGTGGTCGTGTGCGGTTCCATCTACCAGGGCTTCTGCCAGCTGCGGCGGCGGGGCAACATCTCGGCGGTGGCCGTGCACTTCCCGCCCGCCGCGCCGCCCGCCGAGCCCGTCACGGTGTTCCCCAGCATGCTGAACGTGGCGGCCAACCACCCGAACGCGTCCACCGTGGGACTGGTCCTGCCGCCGGCCGCCGGCACCGGGGGCAGCCGCCTGCTCGTGGGCGCCACGTACACGGGCTACGGCAGCGCCTTCTTCCCGCGCAACCGCAGCCTGGAGGACCACCGCTTCGAGAACACGCCCGAGATCGCCATCCGCTCCCTGGATGCGCGCGGCGACCTGGCCAAGCTCTTCACCTTCGACCTCAACCCCTCCGACGACAACATTCTCAAGATCAAGCAGGGCGCCAAGGAGCAGCACAAGCTGGGCTTCGTTCGCGCCTTCCTGCACCCTCCCGACCCGCAGCCGGGCGCCCAGACCTATGCGTACCTGGCGCTCAACAGCGAGGCACGCGCGGGCGACAAGGAGAGCCAGGCGCGGAGCCTGCTGGCGCGCATCTGCCTGCCCCGCGGCGCCGGCGGCGACGCCAAGAAGCTCACTGAGTCCTACATCCAGCTGGGCTTGCAGTGCGCGGGCGGCGCGGGCCGCGGCGACCTCTACAGCCGCCTGGTATCCGTCTTCCCCGCGCGCGAGCTGCTCTTTGCCGTCTTCGAGCGGCCGCAGGGGGCCCCGGCGGCCCGCACGGCTCCGGCCGCGCTCTGTGCCTTCCGCTTCGCCGACGTGCAAGCCGCGATCCGCGCGGCGCGCACCGCCTGCTTCGTGGAGCCCGCACCCGACGTGGTGGCCGTGCTCGACAGCGTGGTGCAGGGCACCGGGCCGGCCTGCGAGCGGAAACGCAACATCCAGGTATGCCCAGGCAGCGGGGGCGCTGGGGACCAGCCCAGGGGGCTGGAGAGAGAGCGTGCGGGTAACTGGGCAGGTTGTGCGCTGAGCGGGTCACACGTGTGAGTGTGCCGTTACCTAGATGTGCGTGTATGGAGACTCAAGTGTATACTCTGAGCCACAGGTGCATTTGCGGGGACCCAGATGTAGTCGCGAGAATACAGGTGTCAGCAGAGGTGGGGGGCACTGCCGTGAATATGGCCTAGGTGTGCGCGTTGGGCACTCAAATGAGTGCTGGGTTACAGGTGCACATATGTAGGTGTGCGGGGCGGTCGGGTTGTGGATGGGTACCCAGGTGTGCGCTGAAGAGAGCCGAAGGTGCATACACATCCCGGCTGTGCAAGTGAGGGTCGCAGCAGTGGGCTGTGTGCACAGCAAGTGAGTGCAGCGTCTGACCCAAGGTATGTTCTGGGCCGACTGCGTGAGCCCGTGAGGGCTGCCTTTGGGAGTTGGCAGGTGTGTGCACGAGTGTGGCAGGTGTGCAGGGAGGCATGCAGGCGTGCATCAGGGCCCTGCAGATGGGGGGTGAGGGGAAGCAAGGTGTATGCACCAGACTTATGTGTCACTGAGCTGGGTCACACAGGTGTGAGGGCAGGCAGGTGCGTGTGGCAGGGACACACTGGTGCAACAGGGCAGGCCTGGGTGCGCAGTGGGATGTGTGCGGCAGGGGACGCAGGTGTTTGGAAACCAGTAGGCACTCTGGGGAGGCCGCTGGTTGGCAAATGGGTGTGTTCCTGAGGCCAACTTTTTATTCACTCATCCAACACACATTTACTGAGCATGTAGCATGCACCAGGCCTGGGGGCTATGAGGAAGGCAGTAACACTTGTGGAATGCCTACTAAGCGCCTCACATGGCATAACTCTAGGTTTTAATAGCAGTCCTCTCAGCTAGGCTCTGTTCTCATCCCCATTTTACAGATGAAGAAACTGAGGCACAGAGAGATTCAGTAACTTGCTCAAGGTCACACAGAACTAGCAGAGGCAGGATTTGAATCCAGGCTGTCTGGTCTCAGCATCTGTGCTCGTAGTGCTGCAGAGCCTTTGCCGCCTTACAGATGTGGAACTCAGAGTGTGTGTGTTGGAGGAGTCCCGGCGACTGGGGTGGGGAGGTGCCGGCTCCAGGAGAGTGGAGGGAGGTGAGCAGGACTGCATGTAGCGCTTGAGTGGGCCGTGGGGGTCTGGAGGGAACGAGGAGGGCCAGGTATAGGGCCACAGCAGCTGGGGTGGGGGAATGGGGCCCATTCCCAGGTGTCTGGGCTGGGCAGGGCAGGAGCGAGGAGGCCAGGTTGGGGGAGATCGATGTGTGTGTTGGTCTTGGGTGGACGTGACACAGGGGTGCAGGAGGGTTCTGTGTGTGGTTCCACTCAAGGGAGCGCATCAGCAAGGGGTCACTTCTTTAGAGCGCCCTGGGAGGTGGACCCCTGTGCCTTTTCTGCACTGTCCATCCCGAGATGAGTCAGGGGAGACTTGGCCACTCCCTTAGGAAGCCTCAGCTTCTCAAAATGCAGAACTTAGCCTTCTCCTGGTGATTACGGAGCTCTCCTTGGGGTCAGGCTCCCTGTGGCTCTGCCCCATCCCTCCTCTGTGATCCTCAGGCCCTGGCAAGAAGCTCGTGAGATTAATTATTCCCCTGTGGGTGTGCCCAACACTGGGGCTTTGAGAAAACGCAGATTCCTTCGCCTGCAGCTGGTCCCCACACTGCCTACCACCCGGCTGGCCGGCTGCCCTGAAAGTAAAGGTCATGGTGGGTGAGCAGGGCAGACTGGCCCGGGAGCGGGTCTGCTACCAGCAGGGGCCAGCTTGGTCAGGGTGGCCACCCAGCGCTGCGGTTGGGACATGCACTCTTCCCCTCCCCAGAGCCACATGCCCCAGTGGGTTGTGTTGGAGGGCACAAGCTTTGTGTCCGGGGGTCTCAGAGCCTGAGGAGGTGAATGGGGAGTCAGTCGCTGCTCTACGGAGGGAAGACCCTGTCGGAAGGGCCTTCTTCGGGCCTTTCCAGGCTTGTGTGTCCATCTAGGCCCTCAGTGTGAGGCAATCCGTGGGATTCCTCAGGCTGCCACAGTCTCCCTCTCCCCCTCCCCCTCTGGCAGGAACCGTCCTGGTTCCCACGGTCCCCCGTCCCCAGGCTGGCCTGGTGCAGTGACTCACTGCTGAAGGGAGCTGGGGCTTCCCTTTTCTTCGGGGGCAGGGCCTCTCCAGGGACACAGCCCCAGGGACAGAGTGCTCAAGGGCCTCCTCCCCACCCCAAGGTGGGGTGGATTCCTGGCCCTCCTTGGCCACTCTCCCTGTGTCCTCCACACCCCTCTCCCCTTCCCCATGCCCAGCTGTGGGCACAGGCCCCAGGGTCTGGGCCTGTAGCCTCAGGTGGGGATGGGAGAGTGCTCCTGGCTGTTGCCAGCTCCCCAGTTACAGTCTAAGAACTTGGACCTCGCACCCAGGGTTAAATTCTACTCTGTCACTTCCCAGCTGTGTGACCTTGACAAGTGACTTAACCTTTCTGAGCCTCCGTTTCCTCATCTGTAAAGTGGGGACAGTAAATCTCCAAGGATCCCTGAGGACCAAATGAATTAATTAACGTAAAGCACTTTGAACCCGGCACGTAGCAAGCACCTAGTAAGCACCTAGTAGATGTCTGCTGTTCTTGTTATTATCACCCCGGGGGGGCGTGATTAGCACAGGCCTGGGCTTGGTCCTCGACAGCAACCAGGGGCCTATTTTGGCTTGTTCTGCAACAGTGAAGACCATCTCTAGCGCCCGATGGCAGCCTCAGTAAACATTTCCTAAGTCGCTACTGTGTTGCTGTGTGCTGGGGACCAGTGGTGATTCCCATACTGTCTTCTCTCGTGGACCGTGCCGGCAGACGTGTGGCCAGGCCCTTCCAGCCCAGAGGGCTGGGTGCTGTGATCCCATCCGGGCAGACGGAGCCCGGAGAGGGGCATCAAGGCCTCTGGGGGGAGTGGTGTCAGAGCGCAGGTGGGTGGGTGAGCAGGAGTTAGTCACATGAAGCTGGCAGGAGAAGAGGAAGGGGTCCAGGCAGAAGGAACAGCCTGTCAGAGGCCTGGAGGTAGGAAACAGCAAGACGGACTGGAGCAGTGAGAGGTGGTCATTGTGGCCGGGGAGGGGAAACAGGAAGTATGAGCAGGGCTGGGAAAGGCGGGCAGGCCTGCCATGTGGGTGCAGATAGGCGTGACTGTGTCCTGGGGACGTGGGGAACCATGAAGGGTTTTAGCCAGAGCATCTGGTCTGAACGAGCACCTCAGTTTCCTCCTCTGTAGAACAGGAACGATAATAAAAATACCGACCTCGCAGGACCGCTGTGGGGATTAAATGAGATGCTACAGGTGAAGCACTTAGCAGAGTGCCTGGCACACGTGTTTGCAGTTACTGTGATGGTTTTTAACGGAGCTAGTTTAGAAAGTCGTTAGGTGGTTGGTGAGAAGGAGAGAGGAGAAGCCGGGAGAGTAGGAAGGAGGCTGGTGCCATCTTCCAGGCAAGTGATTCACTCCTTCATTTGCAAATATTTCTTGAGCACCTACTGTGTGGTGGGCACTGGGCGCAGAGGTAGGGGTGGCCGGCCAGGTGTTGTTCTAGGGGGATGTGACAGGCCTGGTCTGAGGGCACAGAGAGAAGAAGGGGGGGTTCAGGACGGATTCAGGTGCCTGGATGTAGCCCCAGAGGTGGGGACGGACAGGATGGAGGAGAAGGGAGTTGCCCAGTCCAGCCCGGCATTGGGATGGAAGTCGGGGATGTGACAGGGGTGCCTCTGGGGGAGACGGTGGGTTTGGTAGGGGGGCGGGGGTGAGTACCAGGGGCCTGGAGTCCCTCTTCCTCCCAGCCCCGTCGGGCCTGACTGCTCCAGCACCAAGTGGTCTCAGTGGGGCTGGACAACGGGGGACAGGACCCTGCCCTTCCATCTTTTCTCCAGGGATGTCTGCCCCCCAAGCAGGGTGGCTCAGCCGGGCCTCTGGGCACCCAGCCTCGTGCTGTTGCCCTTGGGGCCTCAGGCCTGAAGCTCCAGAGCCACGGTTGGGGTGGTCTTGGACGTTCCATCTCCTCGCCTGGGAGGCTTTGCCCCCCGCTCACCACCTTTAAGGCAGTGAAGAGGCAGGGAACCTTGTCCTCCCAGCCTTGGGCCCCAACTTTGTCCCTGATTGCTTTGGGCATATTTGGGGCCTTTGGACTATTCTGAGAGAGAAAGTGAGAAAATTAGCCTCCGTCGCATGTAGCTTGGATCCCTTTTCTCAATTCACGTATGTGGTGAAAGTGAGTTGGGAAGTTGCCTGTGCTCTCGGTGGGGAAACTGAGGCACAGGGCCACCCAGCAAGGCGAGGGCAGACTGAGTCCGACTCCTTTCCCTGAATCTTTCCTTTAACCAATGAATGGCCATAATATTTGTATTTTAAAATAAAAAAGAAAACCGACAGGGAAATGTCAATGTTGCATTTTCAAGGTGTCTTTTTATAGTAAAGGTGGAAAAAAAAATCCTCAGGCGGTTTTAAACTGGCATGCAGTGGGTGGGTGCCCGTCGTCAAGAAGGCATTTTCTGAACCAATTTAGGGGCTGAAATGCTGGGTGGAGGTGGAGGGAGATACGCTTCCAAGATGGGCTTTCCATTTGGAGTTGGCCTGGGGGCTGGGAATGAGCTCCCTGCGGCCGAGGGTAAAAGCAGAGACACTTGGGGGCACTTAGGAGAGGGGGCTCTGGCGGGGTTGGCTGGGATGACCTTCTAGCCTAGAGAGACAGACACATCTTGGGCCAGGAGACGGTTAACATACCTCCCTGCCCTGGGAGTGTCATCAGTCTCGACTGCCAGGTACGTGAGTGTAGAGCTGATGGTGAGTCCTGTTCTCCTGCCCGTAAGCTGTGTGACCCAGGGTGAGTCACTTACCTTCTCTGGGCCTCATGCTTTCTCACTGTAAAATGGGACAGTGTCTCCTTCTGAACTGAAGTCTCCCACGAAGTGCCCAGGAAATGGCAGGTGGAGGTAGGAGTACCAGGAGAAGAGAAATACATCTGAGAAAAGTGTGCTCAGTGTGTGGAACAGCCGGTGGGGCAGGGAGCGCTCAGAGGAGGGAGGAGATGGGACCAAAGCAGGCCCTGAAGTGAGCAGGGGTGGGCGAGACAGAGGGGTGAGGCGCGGGTGTGTCGGGTGCCTCCCAGCCCGAGCTCAGCGGCGGGAGGCACAGGCTGAGGAGAGAGCCGCCGGACGCCGCTTCTGTTAATGGTGAGACGCTGCGCATCTGGTAGGCCTGAGGGGTGTGCAGATGCTGGGTGCCCTCTCAGCTCTCTGGGGCTGAAAAATGACGACGGCCACCCTCCCAGTTCTGAGCAGGGACGCTGCATCGGGCCCTTCACCTTCGCCAGTGTGTTTGCTCTCGCAGCACCCCACCCCCACCCCGTGAGGCAGGAAGTGCTGTTATCCCCAGTTTTACAGATGGGGAAACTGAGGCCCAGGGTCCCACGCAGCTGGCTAGTGGCGTAGGGACCTGCAGACTGGCTGTCTGGCTCTGGAGTCTGCCGTGGGTGACCGCTGGTGTCAGCTGTGGGCTCTCAGCTGGGGGTTTTGCAGTTACCCCCCAATCCCGCAGAGATTTGGGTGGAGCCCTTTGTAGAAAACCCCTTCTGGGGCAGCACCTCCCAGCAGGCCCCGGATGGAAGCCGGGATGGAAGCCGGGAGCTGCCGCTGCAGTGACTCAGTTCCTGAGCCGGCTGAGGCTGGCTAGGGTATCTGCAGAGGCCCTGCCACAAGTGGGGGCTGGGGCTGAGGGGGCCTCCTGAGGAAGTCAGGGAGGCAGGGAGTCACTTAGTGACATTCATCTCTGAAAATGTGATTGTGACCCCCTGGCCCTTTGGGTGCGTGAATGAGAGATGTGGTCAGTTTGAATGACTTGACAAATCCCTTTCAACCCTGACCCCAGCCCTGGACCATGCTGTGTACTGGGGCTGGGCAGGCCGCTGCCTCCCCTCCAGGGCAGCCCCTCACTGTCCAGCGTTTGCTAGGAGGGTGGAGGAGCCGTCATGGCCCTGGCCATGCCCACCGTCAAGCCTGCCACACCCACACACGCCCAGAGTGGTGGACGGGTCAGTGCTGGACCCTGGCACCAACTCCCTGGATTCAAATCCTGGCTCTACACCTCCTCCCTGGGGCCTCCAGCAAGTCACTTACCTTCTCTGGGCCTCCACTTCCCCATCTGTAAAGTGGTCTCAGCATAGACAAGAACAGGGACCCCTGGAGTTCAGCGGAGGCCGTGTGTGAGTTGGCTCAGCCCCTGCAGAAACACCCTCTACAGGAGTCTCATTTACTCACTGCCGCGGCTGCCAGTTTTCATGGAGATTAAGGAAACAGGCCGGCTTCCGGGTTCTAGTTTCTGGAGGGTGGAGAACAGACACAGTGTGTATGGAAGAGGAGCATGAGGGCCTGAGCCCATGGGCCTGAGGGATCCCTTCCCATTTCTGGGCCTCAGTTTCCCAGTCTGAGTTGGGCTGTGGGGTGGCAAGAAAGCCCTCACTCTGTCACCAGAACTGCTTGCATTGGCATCATTATTATTATTATTGTTGTGTCTTGGAAACTTATTCTGTGTCAGGCAGTTTGCAAAAGCACTTGACATATAATGCGTATCTCTTAATCCTGCCAGCAATGGAATGGGGTGAGTGTTATGCTAAGTCTACAGGAAGGGGAAACAGAGGCCCACAGAAGATAAGTGACTTGCCTGAGGTCACACGGCGGGTAAAAGGTGGAACAGGTGTCTGGTGTCAGAGCCTGTGCTCATCACCTTTACTCCCTGGTTCCTCTGAAAACGCTGACCTAAGGGATGTGAGCCAAAGAGGCCCTCAAGGTCACAGTGATGGGGTGAATGGGTCCGTTTTAAAGTTGAAGAAATTGAGACCCAGGGATGTTCTTCCCCTGCTGGGGCTGCAGTGGGGTGTAATGAGAACTTCCCAGTGAGGCCAGCAGAGCTACCGAGCCCCGTGCCCAGTGTGGTTCCAGGCTGGGGCCAGGTTCCCCGGGTGCAGGGCTCCTGTTCCCCACAACTGCAGCTGTCTCCACCTTTGCCCACCAGAGCCCAGACCTCCTGGGCACCATCTCCTGCCTGTCTGTGCTCCTGGTGGAGGGTTCCCTGGAGTGTGGCAGGGAGGGGCTCAGCTCTGTTACATGGCAGCCCGTTAAAAGGCATGAATCGGACCCTGCCCCTATCCTCCAGGAGCCCCAAGACAATCGGGGAGGAGTTCAGGACAGAAGATACGCCAAAGCAGAGCTGAGTCTGAGGGACTCAGGGAAGGCTTCCTGGAGGAGGGGGGTGTTGGAGCAGGACTTTGACAGATGGGGCTTGGGGAGGCCTTCCAGGCAGAGGCGAAGGCTCAGAGACGTGGTAGAACATGGTTTGGGTAGCAGGCAGAGATGAAGCTGAGAGCATGTGAGGTCTGGGGTGCAGGCCGAGGATTTGGACACTGTCCTGTGGGCTGCAGGGAACCAGTAAAGGCCTGGGGGAAGAGTGAGACACAGTTGATCTAGTTCTAGAGGAGACCCCGTGGCTGCTGGCCCACATTCGTCCTGCCAGGTGCTGGCGGGAGCAGGACGCTCTCTCCTGGAGGCCCCACTGGGGCTGGACCAGGTGACTCCCAAGGGGCCCTCCAGCTCTGCCAACGGTGTGGGGATTGCCATGGAAACCAGCTGGTCCCCAAGTGGGGACAGGCCCGGAAAGTCTCCTGGCGCCAGCCACGTGGATTTGGATCCCGGCTCCCCCCAGAGCTCGCCTGTTTTCCTTCTTTCCAAAGCCTGTGTTGAGCCAGGGCCGAACCCAGCAGGCTGCCTGGAAGGGCCCCGCTGCCCCGCCCACTCTCCCGCTGCCGCTGATCTCGATGCCGATGCCACCGAGATCGGCCGGGCCAGTGAGGCTCGCCCCACCCAGTCCACCATCCTTCACCCTGGAACACGATAAATCACGCGCTGGAGGAGGGAGGAAGCTCACAGCTCCATTACGAGGCCCAGCGAGGCCCCAGTGGGGCGTTAATCACGGTGCGCTTTCTGTTCTGATCAGTAAATAATGGGGGGGGCGGCCGTGGGCAGAGGGCTTGAAGTGGAGTCCAGGCCCAGGAAAGGAGCTAAACAGCGATCGGCGGTCACCTCCACCCCCCCATCCCCCTCTCAGAGCTCATCTACCATCTGTGTTGGAGGTGATTGAACCCTCTGGAAGTGGCTAGCTCCTTGATGGGCCCCAGTATCCCCAGCTTGCAACCCAGGGCCTTTCCAGCTCCACATGGCCAGACTCCCAGTAGTTGTTGGCTGCACCCGACAGACCAGGGGGCGGAGAGACTGTGGATTAGGACGAGGGTACTGGAGCCAGCCAGCCTAGGTTTGAGGCTCACCTCTGGCTATTCTGGCTGTGTGACCCTGGGCAAGTCACTTTACCTCTCTGTGGCTTAGTTTCCTTTACCATAAAGTAGCAGCAACTTATGAGGATCTGGTGAGGGTTCAGTGAGGTTATACAGGCAGAGGTCTCTGCACAAAGTAAACCATTGCTGCTTATTATTGTTGTGTTACTGATTCCACTGTGTTGCTACTATTATAAAGCTGTCCCTTCCCCACGTGGGGGTGGTCTCTGAACTGGGACATTGATAGCTAGAGAGAGGGCCCCATGTCACCTCCATGTCTCCAGCACATGGGACCCGGCCCAGAGATGTTTGCTGGGAGCCCCTCAGCTGCGGTCGGTCACAAGCCGTTGTCAGATGACTCTGGGACCGAGGCCAGCACCCCCAGGGGATCGGGAGGAGGGTGTGAATTCAGTCTCCAGGGCCCCTCAGCCCCAGGAGGAGGAAGGCCTGGGGTCCGCAGGAGAGCCAGCTGCACTCTCAGCTTCTCCCAGCCTGCGTCCCTTCAGGGGAAGAAGCTGGGACCGAAACTGTTCCAGGGTGAGGAGGGGCTGGAGCTGCTGCGTTCCGCCTGCCGCCCCTCCCCCGCTGGAGCTGGCGGGAAGGAATGACCCCCCCCCCCCAACCCGCGCCGCCCCGGCCAGGGAAGAGTCCTGGCTGCCCATCCCACACTGTGCTCCTCTGGGACCCGGGGGGAGGGCTGGAAACGGGGCCAGGCTGGGCCGGAATGAGAAACAGCTTCGAGAAGGGGGAGCTGAGTGTCTGGGGGGCCGTGTCCAGCTAACAAAACAAGGGCTGCTTGAGTCAGCGGCTGCGGCAGCAGTTCCCAGGCAGGCCCCGAGCAGAGCCGCCCCAGCCTGGGCGAAGGCAGCGCTGCTGATGCAGCCTCAGATGCTTGAGTTCGGGGAGTGGTGGAGCGGCTGGTCCCAGGGGCCCTCCTGTCCTCGGGCGTCCCCGAGCCTCTGCCCAATGGCCTGCAGAGATCATTGGGAATGTGCATTGAGCACCTGTGGTGCTCAGTACTGAGGGCTGCCGTGAGCTGAGCCTCTGTAGTGGGTGCAGTTATTGCCCCCATTTTATAGGTGAGAATACTGAGGCTCAGTGAGGATGGGGCAGCCCACAGTGAGTTAAGAGCTATAAGACTTGGCACATCAGGAGACTCGGTTTCTCTGTCTGTTAAATGGGAACCCAACGAGAGTGTGTGCTCCACGCCTGCATGCAGCAGGTCTTCAGTCTAGCCCGGCCTCTGACCTCAGCCTGGGGCTGTCCCTCCAGGCTGTGTTCTGTTTGGCGGCAGGGTCGGGAGTGCCAGTTGTGGGTGGGTGGACACATCGTGCTCAGGGCGGCCTGGCTGGCTGGTCCACACGGCCCTTCCAGGTGGTGCCCAGCTGGCCTGGACGGCCTCAGTGCTTGGGCTGGGCGATCCACCTCCTCCAGAGAGAGGGTCAGGGAAGCCAAGGCAGGCCCCTCTGAAGCTGTGGAAGGGTGCACGCAAGCTGTTCTGCCCATTGCCATTTGTTGGTTTTTCCTGCCTGATTCAGGCAGCCTGGGACCAGGAAGAGAGTTACTGCACTGTGTGTCCTGAGGAAGCCTCTGCCCCTCTCTGTGCCTCAGTTTCCCCAAAGCACTGCTTTTCCCCTCCCACTCAGAGCCAGGCCTGCTGACTTGTTCTCTGGCCTGGCTGGCCATTCTCTCCCCCACTGCCCCCCACCTCCACCCCTTCAGGAAGTGAACATCTTGATCACCAACTGGGAGGTGCTGGTATTTCCTTTCTTGGCAACAGGCAGCTTCCTCCTTGGTGTGAGGGCCATTGCCAGAGGCCCCCCAGAGTTGAGTCTGTCCTGCCCCCTCCCAGGACCGGCATGCGGTAGGCCCAGGGCTCTTTTCATGCCTCGGTTTACCCTCAGTGGAGAGGTCAGCTCAGTGGAGCCGTAGCCCAGTAGCCGCCGTGTTTCGAGAGCACGCACAGGCTGAAGTGGTTGGGTGGAGTTTGGGTTTGGGAGTCGCAGGTGTGGTTTCAAGTCTGGGCCTGACCTGTGCCCTTGGAGACCTGGAGAACACTTCCCCCTTTAACCTCAGAGCTTTGGGAGAAGGTGGGGGGAGGGCTTACTCACCCAGGCTCTGCAGGAAGCAGAGTTTAGTGCCCTGTTTCTAGGCCTGGCTTTTGATGCTGTGCCTGTCAGACCCCCATTACTGCCCTGCTGGCTCCCCGTTCTCCAGTCCTGGCCCCTCCTCTCCTGTCCACGCTGAGGGAGAAGGAGCTGGCCAGGACAGGGGTTGGGGGAAGCCACAGAGGGGCATGCCAGGTCGAGCAGGGCCTTGAGGGCCCAGGAGCAAATTTTGGGTTTATGCTGAGGGCACTGGGGATCTATTGAAGGCTGTTGAGCTGTGGGAGGGACACAAGCCACTTTGCATTTTTTCTTTTTTTTTTTTAAAACAACTTTTTAGTTTGGAATAACTTTAGATTTACAAGAAAGTTACAAAGGTAGCACAGATAGTTCCCGCATACCCTTCCCTCAGTTTTCCCCACTGCTAAGATCACACGTTATGACAGATGCGACATATATTTGTCAAAACTAAGAAACCAACATTGGTATCTTACACTCAACTAAACTCCAGAGTTTCCTCCACGAATGTCCTTTTTCTTTTCCGGGATCCCACGTCGCATTTAGTGCTTTGCGGTTGTAAGAGCTCTTTTTGGCTGCTGTGGAAGGGTGCGTGGGAGGGGGCTCAGTGCAGCCCCTAGCCCGTGTGGTGAGCGGCAGGCCGTCCTGCAGTCTGCTGCTTAATACCCCAAAGTGATTGGTGTGCTTTCAGCTCCTTGGTAGTGAAACCTCACTTTCCCGGGATCGGGGTTCGGTAACAACCAAAAACTTGAGGCAGGAAAGTGCCCTCACTTCCCAAGCACAAAACCCCGACAGCCGGTGTAGTCTACACCTGGGGCGGAACCGCTGGGTCTTGTAGTCTGCCACTGACGCCTCATCCTGCTCGGAGTGCCACCTGCGGTGGGGCTGAGGTCTGGTGGGGTCTGCAGGCAGGAGGCGGGAGGCTGAGAAGCCAGGCTCTGGAAGCTCTTGCTCCAACTGGCTTCCTGGGGAGAGAAAGTCAACACAATTACAGTTGGTAGTGAAATCAGTATGTCAGGGTTCTAGTGGGAGAGTGGGCAGAGCTGAGCTTTGGCCCCCGGAGGCAGCCAGCGGAGAGAGAGGAGGTGTCCTGCTCCTAGAAAAGAGCTGAGACCAGCAGCCACCCGTTGCTCATCCCATTTTAGAGAAGGATCAACTGAGGTTCTTAGAGGAACCAAAAGTAGCAGCCAGGTGCTGCCTGGCACTGAACACCTGGCTCCCCCGTGTTGTCACACGCACAGTTGACATACAATTGACCCATACTTTTCCTTCCGTTCTCCAGCGCCCAGCATGGCAGTGTTGCTCTCATTGTTTTTTCTTTTTTATGTATATAAATTTATTTATTTATTTATTTTGGGCTGCATTGGGTCTTCGTTGCTGCACATGGGCTTTCTCTAGTTGTGGCCAGCGGGGGCCACTCTTCATTGTGGTTCGCGGGCTTCTCATTGCGGTGGCTTCTCGCTGCGGAGCACAGGCTCTAGGCACGTGGGCTTCAGTAGTTGTGGCGTGCGGGCTCAGTAGTTGTGGTGCACGGGCTTAGTTGCTCCACGGCATGTGGGATCTTCCTGGACAAGGGCTCGAACCCGTGTCCCCTGCATTGGCAGGCAGATTCTTAATCACTGCACCACCAGGGAAGTCCCTCTCATTATTTCTGCTTGGAAAGGAAGAAGCTGAATACAGTCATTCACACTTTAGTCAAAATTAGTTTCCTTTCTTTAGTAAACACTCACCCCAGAGCACAGTCTCCACCCTGGAGAAGCTCATGCATATGCTACCATTCTACCATGAGAAATGAAGGTGGTGACCAGCACAGTGCTGTCACAGAGGGCTGGAGAGGTTTTTTTGCAATTGCATCTTGCAAGCTGGCTGAAAACTTGCTGCCTGGGCATGCCTGGCAAAGGGAACAGCGTGGGTCAAGAGGAGGGGAAATAGAGGGCTCAGAGGTATGAGAAGGGCATTGGCTACTGAGGGAAGAACATCATGAAGGTTCAGGCGCCCCAGGAGGAAAGTGTGGCCACATTTGAGAAACTGCGGAGATTGATGTGGTCGGAGCTGAGGGCGGGGCAGAGGAAGAAGTGAGACTCCAGTCCTGAGCAGCCGGCAGGAGCCAGATCACAGAGACCTTGAATGCCAGGCTTTACCCTGAGGATGGCCAAAAGCCAGGGAGGGGCTCTCCAGTCTTGTGCTTGGGAAGGTGGCCCTTGTGGGTTGGAGGAGGCCACTGTGAGAGTCCAGCCCTCCCCCTGATCTCAGAGGAATTTGTGTTTTGAAAGACCAACGCCGCCGAGTGAGACTGGAAGGCGGGCTGGTGCTGATGGAGGGATTTCAGGCCGTGTCACACGGTCAGGGCAAGCAGTATTTTGGGCCTTGGAGCTGACTTCCCCTGGAGACCGGGTTCGGCTGAGGGCACACCCGGGACGGCCGCCAGTTCCCCCGAGCCCACTTTCCCCCTTTCCTGGGCCACATCCCCCAACAGCGGAGGCCTTTCCCGCCTGCCCGGTGGACGTGTGTCTGGCTTCCGTTTTCGAGTCAGTTGTAGCCTTGTGATTTCCCCTGGTGGCTGGGGAGCCAGCTTCCCCCTCAGAGCACAGATCATGCAAAGCAGCCAACGGGTTACTTCTCCTTTAAAAATTTTTTTAAATTTTATTTTTAGAATAAGAAAAAAAAAGTCAGAGGAAAGGCTTTTTAGAGAATTCCTCCAGTGCAGAATTAATGGCTGTGAGCGTCAGGGCGGGCAGGCGAGAGCTAGATTCCCAGCCATTCCCGCCTCATCCTCTCTGCACCCCCGGCCCACAAATCACCCTGATCTGGGCGCCTGGTCTGGCTGTTCCCAGGACCCCCCATTCTGGCTGTCTGGGGAACCCCCATCGCAGGGCCCAGTGCAGAAAACCCCAAAGTTGTCACCCAGGCCCTCCAGGTGTCCCCTTCCTGCCTTCCCACCTCTCCCAGAGCTCAGGGAGGAAGCGCCTGTCCCCTGGGCGAGGGTTTACAATTTTAATTTTAGAACAACGTATTATTAAATGGCGCCAGTAATCCACAGATTTCAGCGAAGAAAAGTTATACAACCCCTGGGAAAAGCGTCCTCATGCCAGGTCTTGGGCCCAGGTGCCCGCTGTCCTGCCTGCTTGCTGGTGGAACCATCTCATCTCTTCCCTGCAGCCGCAGGATTGCGGGGGGTGAGACCAGGGCTGGGAGAGGCCGCTGGGGAGATGGGCCAGCAGCCTCCTTCCAGGGCCGGCCCCCAACTTGGGCACAGAGGTGAACACAGAGGATGGGTCAGGCAGGGTAGTCTGAAGCTGAAAGATGAGGAGCCAGTGATCAGACAGTCTGGGCACTGGCATTCCAGGCAGAGGGACTGGCACAGGCAAAGGCCCTGTGGCAGGACCCAGCTTGGACTGTTTGAGGGACAGAAATGAGGCTGGTGTGGCTGGAGTGGAGGAGTGAGGGTAAGGATGGGATGGGATGGGCCCAGAAGATCCCAGGGGCCTGAAGGCAGGGTTTAGGATTCAAGGTTTATTCTCAGTATCGTGTAAACCATCCGAGGGTTTCAAGCAGAGGAGACCTTTGTACCCTTTTTTTTTTTTTTTTTTTTAATTTATTTATTTACTTATTTATTTATGGCTGTGTTGGGTCTTCGTTTCTGTGCTAGGGCTTTCTCTAGTTGCGGCAAGCAGGGGCCACTCTTTTTTTTTTTTTTTTAATATTTCCACATCTTTGCTAACACTTGTCACTTGTTATTTTTCTTTTTTATTTATTTATTTATTTATTTATTTTTGGCTGTGTTGGGTCTTCGGTTTGTGCGAGGGCTTTCTCTAGTTGCGGCAAGCGGGGGCCACTCTTCATCGCCGTGCGGGGACCGCTCTTCATCGCGGTGCGCGGGCCTTTCACTATCACGGCCCCTCCCGTTGCGGGGCACAGGCTCCAGACGCGCAGGCTCAGTAGTTGTGGCTCACGGGCCCAGCTGCTCCGTGGCATGTGGGATCTTCCCAGACCAGGGCTCGAACCCCTGTCCCCTGCATTAGCAGGCAGATTCTCAACCACTGCGCCACCAGGGAAGCCCCAGGGGCCACTCTTCATCGCGGTGCGCGGGCCTCTCGCTATCGCGGCCTCTCTTGTTGCGGAGCACAGGCTCCAGACGCGCAAGCTCAGTAGTTGTGGCTCACGGGCCCAGCTGCTCCGCGGCATGTGGGATCCTCCCAGACCAGGGCTCGAACCCGTGTCCCTTGCATTGGCAGACAGACTCTCAACCACTGCGCCACCAGGGAAGCCCGAGACCTTTGTACCTTTAGAGGGCTCACTTGGCAGCTGTGTTCAGGGGGAAATGTTGAGGGCAAGAGTTGGCCCAGAGAAGAGGGGCCTGGAAGAGCCTCCTCGGTGAGAGGATGGCTGCCTTAAGGTGGTCCCAGGTGGTCCAGGTTAGAAAGTTTTTGAGGTAGGCATGATTTGCCCCCAAATTCCACTTTATAATAATAATTTCAGTGACTGTCATATCTGAAACAGCGATAGTATCAGTTGACACTCCTGGAGCATTTACTGTGAGCCACGCTCCGTGCCAGCGCTTTACAATGAACTGTCGTATCCGAGTGCCTATGAGGGAGGTGCTGGAGATGCACCCATTTTATAGTTGAGTAAACTGAGGCTCAGAGGAGTGAAGCGACTTGCTCCGGTCGCTCCTGGCCATCCTGTGGAAGGCCACCCGGTCATGAGTTGTGGCCCAGGGCACTCCGCAGCCCCACCCCATCGCTGGGCTCAGGGCTCAGTTCTGTTTATTTTCCCAAGAATGAAGGACCTGGTATTTATGGTTTGCTTTTGAAAACTAGTTGAGATTTTGTACAAAACCCATGTGGGCACATCATCAGTGGCTTTGGCTTGCAAAAAGCACAGATAAGGGGAAAAAAACCTCTCTCTAAAGCCGTGCCCTAAAGCCAGTTCTGCTGGCCGCTTCAGTCCTGGTGGCATGATATTGCAGCTGGTGACATGGAGCAGGCCACATCCCCTCTGAGCCTCAGTTTCCCCATCTGTGACATGGGACCTCAGAGGGCTGCCAGGATTCAGGGAGTTGATGCACAGGCCCGGTACAGGGTCAGTTCCCAGTAAACGTGGCCTGTATTACGTTTGCTGTCGTGACTGTTACTTTAATGTTTATGTGCCAGTTTTACCAAAAAGGCCCCATGACGTCCTGGGACTTTTCTCAGCCAGATATCCTTCTTCATAATCAGTGCAGATTTGTGGTGTCTCCCAGGGCTGGGGTGGCTCTCCTGGATGATGTGCTCAATCCTCGTGGACACTGAGGTTGTGTCTCCCAACCCCCGCTCTTCTAAAACACCCTTGTGTCTGCATCCTTGTGGATTTGCACAGTTGTCTTCTGAAAGGCACTTCCTGGAGGCCTGTGTAGTACTTCTGTGGAGATTGCAGAAGAAACCTTTGAAAGAACCAACAAAACTCAGAGAAAGGTGGAAAAGGTGGGCGCAAGTCCAGGGAATGGCGGGGACTGGGGATGCCAGCGCGGTTTTCCCGCTCCTGTGAGGTGGGGCTGATGTGGATGGCAGGATTGTGCACTTGGACACACCTGGCCTCGGTTTGCCCATCTGTAATGTGGGCAGATGAAGGGATGTGTGTTGGGAAAGGAGAGAGGGGCCTCAGTTTGGGGAGCCCTCAACCTGGGTCTGGTGAACTGCTGGGAATTTGGGAGGGGCTTGCTGGGGTCAGAGCAGGGGCCTGGGGGGAGGAAGCCCCATGATTGCTGTGGAGACCTCGCCGGGACAGGAGGGACACCTCTTGGGTGTCGGCAGGTAAGCTGGGGCAGAGGCTGGCCTCCCTGGGCCTTCTTGCCTTCCTCACATGACTCCTCCTGTCCAGCTCCTGCATGCCTGGAACGTACCCATCTCCTTGGGGCAGCTCCGTGACTGAAGCCAAGGGCAGGGGTCGACCTGGGCTCAGAGACGGGGTCCTGCTTATGTTGGGGCCTGAGCCCAGCGCTGGGCATACAGAACCGGAGCAGGACTTTAAAAGCACTGTTGCTGAGGCCGGAGACCACAGCCGGCTGTGTGGGCAGGGAGCTGGAGAAGGTTCCGGAGCCGAGGTCTGACATGAGTCTCTCTTCCAGCTGCAGCCGGAACAGCTGGACTGCGGGGCCGCCCACCTGCAGCACCCCCTGTCCATCCTGCAGCCCCTGAAGGCCTCGCCCGTGTTCCGAGCCCCGGGCCTCTCCTCCGTGGCCGTGGCCAGTGTGGGCAACTACACGGTGGTCTTCCTGGGCACAGTCAGTGGCCGGCTGCTGAAGGTAGGGCTGGGCCTGGGGGGGTCCCCGGGGGGGTAGAGGGCAGGGGTTGGGGGGAGGGGCCCACGGGTTATAAGGCGGCATCTTCCACGTCTGTTTCTTCCACTCTTGCTCACAGCAGTAAGTGCCCGTCGTGCAGAGGAGGGATCCGGGGCTGAGAGGGGGCCCTTCTCTCAGGGCTCCAGGACGGGGGTTTTGAAATCGGGTGGATCTGAGTTCAAGTCTCTGGGCTCTGCCACTTGCAGACTGTTTGACCTTGGGCAATGAACTTTCTCTCACCCGGCTTCAGTTTCCCCATCTGTTAAGGGCTGCACTTTCGGCCTCTTGAGACCGTTGTAGGGCTTTGAAGGGGCGGGGGGAGGCCACAGCCTGGCAAGTGGGGACTCTCCCTCCCGTTTCCTCCTCCACTCCGTTGGCCGCCCTCTGCAGATGCCCCAGCCCAAAACCAAAGTGACTGGTTTCTGGAGGTAATGATGCCTGGCCCTGAGTTGCCTGGAGCTGGGAAGGGGTGAGAGGAATCTGGTTTCCCCACTTAGCGGCCTCCAGGTGAGGGCGTGCACCTGCCCCCCAGGCACCTACCACACCCTGCCTGTCCGGAATGTCAGCCACCTGGCATGCCTCCAACTGGCACCAGGCCCTGGCCTAATTGATTCAGATCCGATAAGATAATCCAATTCCCTCAGTTCCCCGGGCAGACGCCACAGGCTGGGGGTGAGCAGTGGGGGTCGGCGTCCCAGCCCACCTGGCCCCGGACCCTAGCAGGCCCACTGACATCTCTGGGGGAGATGCCGGGCGTGGGAGCAGGGAGGGGACAGGGGTCCTCCTCAACCTTCAAAGCTTCCGTTGAGGGTCCGCAGACAGTGGGGCTTGTGTTTTGGGGTCAGGTACTCGGATGGGGATCCTCGCTCCTCCCCTCCCAGCTGTGTGACCTGGGGTGGTTACTTCTCACTCTGAGCCTCAATTTCCCCATCTGTCCAGGACTCTCCCCCACCCCCACCCACGAAGCTGCAGTTATTAGGCACCACTGCCTACCCAGCCTCAACAGGCATGTCACGGGCATCATCTTGTTTAATTCTCACATCCCTTCATGGGAGGCAGAGCCTTGATCCCCATTTCACAGATGAGGACGCTGAGGCTCTGAGAGGGGAAACAACTGCCCCAAAGTCACACAGCGAGAACCGGGATTGAATTCAGGTCCAGTCAGCACAGAGCCGCCCCACCCCTCAACCTGGACCTCTTCACCCTCCACCCTGCGCCGTGCTGGGTCATCTCCCGCCCAGTCTTGTCCAGCTTGGGGCTTAGATCGTAGCACCCAGCCCAGGCCCCAGAGCACACTAGGTGCTCAATAGACTGTTTTGTTTTTTTTGGTTTTTTTTGGCTGCATTGGGTCTTTGTTGCTGCGCGCGGGCTTTCTCTAGTTGTGGCGAGCGGGGGCTACTCTTCGTTGCGATGCGCGGGCTTCTCATTGCGGTGGCTTCTCTTGTTGCGGAGCGCGGGCTCAGTTGTTGTGGCTCACGGGCTTAGTTGCTCCGCGGCACGTGGGATCTTCCCGGACCAGGGCTCGAACCCGTGTCCCCTGCATTGGCAGGCACATTCTTAACCACTGCGCCACCAGGGAAGTCCCATCAGTAGACTGTTGAAGGAGTAGAAACATGTCTGCTGGATGCCTGGGGGTAGGAATGGGGCCAAGCTGCCCGGGACAGACTCTGCCAAGAGGCCACTTGGGACAAGGGATGTTGCAAGGGCAGGGACAGCCTGTGGGAACCTGGGGAGAGAGTAATTCCAACTGGGTGTGTGGAGGGCATCTGGGAAGCCCTCCTTTTTGTTGGAGACCTTGGGAGGACAAATCTTGGTCCAAGGGCGAGAGGGAAGTGTTCCAGAAGGGAGCACAGCATGGGAAAAGGCTCAGAGGCTGGGATGTTGAGTCGGGTTTAGTGGGTGGGGATGAGGCTGGTGGAGTAAGCTGAGATGGATCGTCAGGGCCTTGAACGCCAGAACAAGTTGATGCCGTAAGCAGGAGGAGCCATTAAAGGTTTTGGAGCCCACCGAGGAGGGCTGGGTGGTAGGAGGCCCCAGGGAGGCATCTAGACCCCTGACCCCAGCTCAGGGCTTGGCAGGACCTTGACAGGGCAGCATGTTGGGATTGTGAGACCAGCCGGAAGAGAGCAGTTTGATGGGTCTCTGATCGGCATTGTCAGTTCTCTGGGGGACATGCAGAGGGGCCCTCAGCCAGAGAAGCTTCCAGGCCCTAGCTAGTCCTGGTCCTTCTCCTGCCTGGACATTGGACCCCACACCCCAGCCCCAGCCTTGGTCTCTGGGGTCAGACAGGCCTAGGCTTGCATCGCGACCCTGAGGCATCTTCATTTTAGGACTCTTGCCAAGTCCCTTGGTTTCTCTGGGCCTCAGTTTCCTCATCTGTGAGATGGGCGTGAGAGGGGAGGGATGAGACGGGTGGCTGTGCAGCTTCTCCCGGGCCTGGCCCTAGCAGCGCTTCGCCCACATCTTCTTTAGCACACGTCATGGTCACGCGGGGCAGGTATCGTCGTCAGCCCCATTAGCTCAGAGAGGGGAAGTGACTTGGACAACTTGTACTTTGTGCAGCTTGTAAATGTCAAGGCCAGGATTCAAACCCAAGTCCCTGCTCCTTGGCATGATGCCCAATGGCCTCCCAGAGAATGTTTTGTAAACTGTGAAGCCCGAACCTATTCACAGGGTTGGATGTGCCCGTGAAGGGCAGCGAGGGAGGCCCTGGTGGGGGCACAACAGAGGCAAAAGTGTAGAGTGACCCTCTGCCAGTCCTGGAAGGGCCCGAGAGAGGGGCAGAGGCGGAGACTCCAAGCCCGGGTCAGCCCCTACCCCCAAGGCAGGTCCCCCACACTCGGCCTCCCCCTGCCGGGGCACCCTCCTGGCGCACCATCCCCTGACGGCTCCCCCCCGCCCCAGATCAACCTGAACGAGAGCATGCAGGTGGTGAGCAGGAAGGTGGTGACGGTGGCCTACGGGGAGCCTGTGCACCACGTCATGCAGTTTGACCCCGCAGACCCCGGTTACCTCTATCTGATGACGTCCCACCAGGTAAGGCCCGAGCCTCCGTGTGACGAGGTCCCAGGACGAGCTGAGCTCTCTTGCTTGCCTTGCCTTTGCACGTGCTGCTGCTCCTGCTGGGAGCGCCTCCGCCCTCACCCCCCGGCCTGCTCATCCGCACCTCGCAGCGCAGGCATCACCTCTGCAGGGAAGCCTTGTTCCCTGTGTTTCCCCCGTTACGGCATCGAGCCTCAGTTTCCCCAGCCTCTCACGGGCCTCGCCGCGCTGACTCCCCTGGGAGGGGCCGGCAGCCCCTCTGATCTGGGCCCCCGCCTCTGCCTCTAGATGGCCAGGGTGAAAGTCGCCGCGTGTGCTGTGCACACCACCTGCGGGGACTGCGTGGGTGCGGCCGACGCCTACTGCGGCTGGTGTGCCCTGGAGACGCGGTGAGACCCCTGAGACGGGGGCTGGGCCAGGGAGGCCGTCGGGGTGGGGGAGCCCCCCTGCGTCCTGACCTGTGCCGTGCCGCCCCAGGTGCACCCTGCAGCAGGACTGCGCCAACTCCAGCCAGCCGCGTTTCTGGACCAGTGCCAGCGAGGGCCCCGGCCGCTGTCCCGCCATGACCGTCCTGCCGGCCGAGATCGATGTGCACCAGGAGTACCCGGTGAGTCTCTGGGGAGCCAGGACCCAGCTCTGGGCTCAGAAGTACGGGTGGAGAGCAGCCCTTCACCTGGCACCCAAACCCTGAGAGGTGGAGACTCCTGCGCATAGCACCCCAGGGACCTGGAGGCAGATGACGAGAACAATAACGACCGGATGGTCTTAACATCCCCATTTTACAGATGAGGAAACTGAGGCCAGAGCGGTAAAGTGACTTGTTCAAGGTCATACAGTGAGGGAGTGGCAAAGCTGGGGTTTGAATTCAAGTGGGTGGGCTCCAGAGTCCCAGAAAAGGGGGGGCAAGTTGGAAGATGGGAGGAGAGCCAGCACCCCCATCTCACATCCTGCCTTTTTCTGGCCCCAGTACGGGGTGGGGGGAGGCCACCAAGTGCCAGACTGCTGTTTCTTGAGCTGGGAAACAGATGAATCTGCAGCATGGGGGCAAGTAGCTACCCCCTCACCCGTGTCCAGGAGGGCCTAGAGCTGCCGCAGCCTGCTGCTTACCTGTAGCAGGCAGCCTCTGGGCAGGGATGTTCCAGGCCCTGGCAGGGGCTGAGGGACAGACAGGCTTGGGTCCCACCCAGCTCTGCCCTCAGTGACTTCTCTGAGGCCGGCATCTTCCTCTATCACCTGGGGGAGATGATGGCTCTGATGGCCCAGACAGGTCCTGGGGCTCCTCGGCGCCCTCCTCCCCATCATTGCATATCACAGTCCTGCACACACGTCATCTGGTCAGGCAAACTGGCTGTGTGCCACGTGCAGGCCTAGACTTGGGGACACAGCAGTGAGCAAGATAGACAAACGCCTGGCCCTTGAGGGGTTGACACGCTCATAAGGGAGAGAGACGAAGCAAGATAAAATGCCAAGATGGTGATAAGTACTATAGAGAAAAAGAAAGCAGAGCAGAGAACGGGGTGGAGAGCGAGTAGGTTGTGGGGGAGTGTTGACATTTTAGACCAGATCGAGGTGGGGGGCTCACTGCAAAGACGACATCTGAGCAGAGATAGGAAGCCAGGGTGAGTATCTGGGCAGAGGGAACCGCCAGTGCAAAGGCCCTGAGGTGGGAGCAAGACTCATGATTTGAGAGAGTATCAGAGGATGGAGTCTGAGGTCACGGGGGCCGCATCATGCAGCGCCTCTGGCTACTGTAATATGGTCAGTTTCATTTTGCAAATGGGGAAACTGAGGCCCATGTAGGCTGCAGCCCTCTGGCGTGGAGGCCTGACCACCCACCACCTCTTCTCCCAGGGTTACAGGGCGGGGGTGGGGCGTCGTGGGGAGTGGCCTTCCTCCACCCCCACCCCCCGTTCCCCACCCCCCCAGCTAAGGGCCCTGGCCTCCAGGGTATGATCCTGCAGATCTCAGGGAGCCTGCCCAGCCTCAGCGGCATGGAGATGGCCTGTGACTATGGAAACGACATCCACACTGTGGCTCGGGTCCCGGGCCCTGCCTTTGGCCACCAGATCGCCTACTGCAACCTCCTGCCGAGGAACCAGTTCCCGCCCTTCCCACCCCACCGAGGTAAGCACTTCACTGCCTGGGCTGTGGGGACAGCCAGATGGGGGCTCTCAGGTGGTGGAATCTCAGGCATGGGGGTCCTGATATCACAGCCTCTGACGTCGGTGGAGACCCCCTGCTCCCTTGTTCTTCTCTCCCTGGATCCCCTGCTCTGTTTCAGACCATGTGACCGTCGAGATGGCAGTGAGGGTCAACGGGCAGAACATCGTCAGGGCCAGTTTCACCATCTACGACTGCGGCCGCGTTGGGCAGGTGTATCCCCACACAGCGTGAGTGGGGCGGGGGCTGCTTCCAGGTGGCGGGAGGAGGTTCTGCTCCTGGGGAAGCCTGGGGAAGAGAAATGATGGTGTCCCAGAGGCAGACAGGACTCTTGGTTGTTCACTCGCCAGCACGTTTGTGCAACAAACTCGTCACCCAGTGCCCCTCATCTGTGAGCACCCAGGCTAGTAGAGGCCGAGAGAAGTGCTTTGATTACACTTAATTAACTTAGTCTCCTAAAGGCCCTGCTTGCCTATTTCCTCCTTGCATACCTCTTGCAGCAGGAAGCTCACTACCTAACAGAGTGCCCAGCCCCTCTCGGCAGCTCTGATGTTGAGAAAGACCTTTCCCTGTGCTGGGATCTGCACCCCTGGGTCCCAGTTCCTGGGCACGGGGGTTGGGAGCCGGGTAGCTGAGGGCCCCCCTTGTCTTCCAGCTGCACCAGCTGCCTGTCGGCACAGTGGCCCTGTTTCTGGTGCACCCAGCAGCACTCCTGTGTTTCCAACCAGTCTCGGTGTGAGGCGTCACCAAATCCCACGGTAAGCCAGGCCCAAGGGGTGCCCTCTGCCTCCAGTGGTCCATTTTTTCCCATTTAGTATGTTGAGAACATTTCCGTATCGTTAAATTTTCTTCCTTCGCTCCAGATTTAACAGCTGTGCCGGGCTCATCACCTCACAGTGCGTTTAACCAATCCCCTCTTGTTGGACACGCCGATCCTTCCTGTTTCTTTTTTGCGTTCTGATACGTCCAGGGCGCTGTGCACGGCCTTGATTATTCCCTGGAGACCAGTTCTTCAAAATGGCATTTTGGGGTGAAAGCCTGGCCATGTTTTTCACTTTTAGCTCGGCTGACCCCCAGAAAAGCCTGAGCCAGTTGACGCTTCCAGCTGTAGGAGGAGGCCCCTTTCTGCACATTGTGCTAGTTTTCAATTTCACCTTCAACATTTTCAGCAACCCTAGAGAGTACCAGCCCCCAGAGCAACTGAAGCCCCAGCCTCTTGGCTCTGGGCTCAGAGAACCTCGTCAGGAATCCCCAAAGCCTAGTCTGCCCATGGCAGGTGCCAACGAGCAATGCTGAGGAGGGACTTCATGGCCTGAGCCTGGAATCCTGTGGTCTCAGCCCCTCCTGCCTGAGCCTCAGAACTGCTTTGAGGAAGAGGTGTCCAGCAGGAGCAATGCTTAAACTCAGAGCAGTGATGCAGTAACGTGGGGTTTCCAGTGCTGGGAGAGAGGCCCGGTAGAGGCTGTGTGGCCAAATCCCAGGGGAGGCTCCGAGCCTCTGCAGTGGGCGGTGGGACTCCAGTCTAAGCCAGCCAGGACTCCTGCTCTCGTTTGGGGCCGACATCTCCTTCCGGCCCCAGCCCTGGGCTGTGTATACAGTAGAGACTTGATGAATGTCATTGTGAAACATTCATGCCGGCAGCCTGCCTCCTGTGCTCTACCCTAGGATACTGGGGCGAGGAGGACCCAGCCTCAACACTTCACTTATTGAGCACCTGTTGTATGCCTGGGTGTGTCCTAGGCACTGGGAAAGCGCCAGGTTAGACACAGTTCTGCCCTCCCCGTCGTGAACCCAGAACCTGAGGTGTGAGTTGTGGCTGTGTGATCCCGGGCAAGCTGCCAGACCTCTCTGTGCCTATTTCCCCGTCTGTAAAATGGAGCCTATTTCAAAGGCTGGGGCGGGCATCTGGAGTTACACCTGTCTGTAAGGTACCAACTTCATACTTGACACACAGTAGGTGGCCACTCTGCTGGGTGGGACAGGGAGGACTTCTCTGGGAGGGGAACCTTCTGCCGGGTCCTAACAGATGCACAGGAGCTCACCAGCCTGGAGGTGTATCTGTGGCAGTGCCCCCGTGAACCACTCTCTCCCAGGTCTGCGGCTCTGCAGGTCAGGGTTGAGCGGGGTGCAGAGGGGGCCTGTCTTAGAGGATTATGGCAATCCAGTGGGAAAAGAGGCAGCTCCCACGCTGGGCCTGCAGGAGCTTCTGAACCGATGCTTAATTTGGCGTTTAATTAAGTGCCAGTTAGCCGTGGAGGCGCCATGCCTCTGATCGGGCGGCAGGCAGCGGGGTCTGCACATCCTCCCGGACCCCTCAGGAGCTGGGAGGAGGCGGTAGGGCTTGGGCCAAGCCAGAGAGGTGTCTCTGGGAAGGCAGGTGCTAGGGGCTGAGTCTTCTCTCACTTCCCGTTCCCTCGTGGGCCCCAGAGGAAGGAAACCGGGGAGTGCAGAATGCCAGGCGGAGGGGAGGAGACTCAGGAAGGCGCCGCATCCTCCACTTTCAGTTGTCCAAGGAGGGTGTGGCCACCCCAAGGCGGTGTGACTTTCGGCCAGAAGCAAGGAGGGTTTGGGCAGATGGAAGGGGAGGGTCTCTTGGTGGGGAGCCTGGGTAGACGCCTCCATGAAGGTGGTTAGGAGCCGGTGGAGAGGGTAGTTTGGTGGGAATGCGGGGGAAGTTTACAGGGGCTGGGAGCGGTGCAGAAGGGCAGGGAAGGAACAGGTCAGGTGGGTTCAGGGTCCCAGGGCCACCCAGTGCTCCGCTGGATTGGGACCCCAGCTCTCAACTCTTGAGCTTAGAAAGACCTTGGGGGAGTCTGTGAACTCCAGTGTGGAGACAGGTGAGGCCCCCTGTGAAATGGCACACACTGGGCTCACATCTGGGCTTTCTGTGGCTCCTGGCATTGCTGCCCTGGCATCTGTTCCCCCAACTCCTGGTCTCCCGCCTTCTCAGCTCTGCCCAGAGTTCGGTCAGTCGGCCGTGGTTTCCTGAGCCTGCAGCTACGCTCTGGCAAAGGGGAGAAGCCGCTCGGCCTCTTTCTGCGGCATTGACGGCTCTGCTTGGGATGAGACAGAGAGGCCCCAATCCTTTGCGAGCAGGGAAGCCCTCGCTCAAACTGGCCTCAGCCCCAACAGAATCATGTGGCTTGTGTGAGTACAGAGTCTGAGGGGCGGCATCCCTTCAGGCACAGCTGGATCCAGGGGCTCCAACAGTGTCAGCAGGGCCTCCCCACCCCTCTGAGTGGCCTCCACTCTCAGGCAGGCCCTCCCCTCTTGGCAGCAAGATGGCCTCAGCAGCCCCGGGCAGGCTCCTGATCCCCCAGCAGCCCCAGGAGACTTTCTCGTTGGTTCTGCGGAAGTTCCAGGGGAACTGGGTCACGTTCACTCCCCATACCAATTGCTGAGTCCAGGACGGGCCTGGGTACCCGCCCATCCCTGGGGCTAGGAAGTAGGGTCAGCCCTCCCAAACCACAGGCCTGGGGGTTGAGGAAATTCCCCAATGGCCAAGGCAGACTTGGAGGCAGATGGTGGGGGGCTGGAAGCTGGCAGCAGATGTGCCAGCTGTCCCCAAGGAGGATTAGCCAACCCTGGGGGAGGTGCTGAAAGAGGGCAAAGATGCGCCCGCACTCTCAGCCTTGCTCCCACTCTGTAGAATGGGTACAAGCATCCAGGTGGCTGTGGGTTATAAGGATCAAGGGGAGTAGGGGCCCTCAGGGATGGTCCTGCGTCATTTCCTCTGGGGGCACTCTTGTGGAAGCTCCCCCTTCCCAAGCCCTCACCCCTCCAGCCCCCGCCGTTGGCCACCTACCCTCAGGTGGGGGGGAGCTGGGAGGACAGAGCCGCAGGGCCCCCAGCCAGCTGTGAAGCGGGCTGGCAGCGGCTGTGAAACCCGATTAGAAACATGTGGGTTCCATTCCCGGAAACTCCAGGGGGTTTACACATGGATGGCACAGCACAGCAGCTCAGAGAGAGACAGACTTGTGGGTCACACAGCGAGTGGACACCAGCTGCTACCTCCCAGCCCCACAGCGTGGTCAGCTGAGGAGGAGGAGGCCCCACCTGGGCCCAGCCATGTTGCCTCTTTGGCCAAGGCCCCTGTGGTCGACTCTCAGGGAAACTCACCAGTCTGGGCGAGGTTTCTGGCCTGGAGGTCAGCAAACATTCTGGACAACTAGAGCCCGCTGTGCTTGGGCAAACCACTTTGTTTCTCTGTGCCTCAATATCCTAGTCTGTAAAATGGGTGTAATGATGGTACCTTCCTCATAGGGTTGTTGGGAGAAGGATTTGTTGAATTAATACTGTGCAAAGTGCTCCAAAGTATCCAGGTGCACAGGGAGGGCTTTGTCAGCTGGCCGCTACTGCTGTCACTACCATGGTCACTTATGACCATGGTCAATGATAGTAAATATGGCTTTGGCATCCCTCGAGCTCTGGTTTTATGCTGGGCCCCTGAGGGTCCCCTGAAGGAGCTCCCTGTCTGATTAACAATAAGGAGTAAAGACCCCTGGTCCCTGGCCCTCAGTTTCAGGCCTCAGTCTCTGGCCCGAGAGTCAGACAGATGGGAATTCAAAGGGCAACTCTGCCCTCTGCCCTCAGGTAGCTCCCCTCCTCTCTGAACCTCGGGTTCATACCTCCCTCCCCCTTCCCTAACTTCCTTCCTTTTTTGAAGTCGCCTCTGTGGCTCCGTGGACGGAATGCGGATGTCCAGGCCCTCCGCAGGACTTCCCCGGAGCTGGCACCTCCACCCAGAGGCCTGTGACTCGCCCAGGCAATGGGGAGGGGTCTGGAGCCTGGCGGCACCAGGGCGCTCACAGCCTGTTTCCCGTGGGCTGTTCAGAAGTCTGGGGTTTCTCTTTTCTGAATCATTTATCGTGAGTTAACCTGGAAACCAGAACTCCAGAGCTGGGTGGAGTCCCAGAAAGTGGTAGAGCCCCTCATTTTACAGCTGGGAAAGGTGAGGCCCAGAGACGGGGAGGTTTCCTCTGAGAGGCACGCGGTGGAGCGGCCATGGGGACCCAGTTCCACTGGGCAGGGTACTGCATCTCTCTGTGCCTCAGTGTCCTCGTCTGCGAAATGGGGCCAATGCGTTCTCCTGCTCGTAGGTCTTGCCGTGAGGGTCAAGTGAGATGGTATGTGGGAGGCAGTGGGCACGCAGTCCTCGGTAGGTGTGGTTGGTACATTTTGTTAGTAGTGCTTCCTCACTTCCCCGGGCTGCCTGGTGCCTCCCCGGGGAGACGGGGCTGCGCAGGCTGGCTGGGGTGGTCGTGAACCCCGTCTCTTCCGAAATGCCCCAGTGCCAGCCCCACCTCCTTGGGTTTTGACTGCAGAGCCCTCAGGACTGCCCGCAGATCCTGCCCTCAGCCCTGGCTCCCATGCCCACGGGCAGCTCCCAGAGCATCCCGGTGCATCTGGCCAACGCCGCCTTCTTCCAGGTAAGTGAAGGCTGGGCGGGGGTGGGGCGGAGGGCTGGGAGAGTGTCGTCCCGGATGCGGGGACCCTGCTCTGGGCCCACCACCCATGCTTTGGTTTCCTTCCTCTGAGTTTCCAGGCTATGTTTGAGAAAGCCCCGCTGTGGTTGCACGGAGCTGGGGGAACAGGAAAGTGGGCGGGGAGGGCCAGGCCATGGGGACAGCAGGCCGCCCCCAGCACCTGCAGGAAAGCCTGGCCAGGACCCCCAGACCCTTCTACCCTCTAAGGCTCCCCTGACAGATCCAGGCCCAGCCCCGCCCAGTGCCGCAGCCCATGAGTGACACTGTCCATATTATGCCCGCCCTGCCCTAGCCCCCAGGCTGAGTTGTGACCCTGGACACACCTTCCCAGTTCGTGGCTGACATGTCTTCCCTGGAGAATGGCCAGAGAACCCCTTTGCCGTCCAGATGGGGAAAATGAGGCCTAGGAAGGGGACGCAGGTGCCTCCAGGTCACACGACGTAGGGCTGGACTTGCACCCTAGCCCTGGACTCCTTGTTGAGTGCTCTTCCCTACAACCAGTCTTCCCCTCCCCCTGCCCATCTGGGCTGGGGGAAGGGACACAGCCCCTTTCTGGGTCCCTCCTGGAGGAGCGTCCTGGGTGGGAAGTGTTGATGAGTCCTGGAAGCATGCCAGCCACCCCCTCCCCAGCTTCTGGGGACTTGCCATCTGTCGCTTCCACGGGGGAGCCGAGGCCCGTGACGGCTGTCACACGTGGGGGCCACATGCCAGGCATCTGGGATGCGTCAGGCAGCCTCGTGGCAGGGGCTGCAGCTCAGTGAGGGGCATGACGGTCCTGCCCTGGGCCCTCAAGCTCTTCCCTGCAATGGTTGGGAAGAGCCTCCAGGGGCAGCAAGGGGCCTGGACCCATGTGGAGGGCTGTGCCGCTCCCCTGGGCTACAGGAGCCTGGCATGGGGAGGCCCAAGGCCTGGGTTTGGGTCCTGGCTGCTGCTTTCAAGCTGTATAATCAGGGGGCACATGTCTGCTTCATGGGGCCTCAGTGATCCCAGCCCTCCTCCCCCCGGGCCTGCTTCTGGAACACTGAGGGTGGGGGTGGGCAGAGCCCCCTGCCTGGGCTCTGCAGCAGCGCTGTCCACTGAGCCTGCGCCCTGCAGAGCCCCAGGACAGGCTGGGCCTGCGGCCCTGAGCCCGGGACTCGGACGACAGACCCATCTCCCAGCTCAGCGTGGCAGGGACACGTGAGCTCTCAGCCCTATCAACAGCCACTTTCCTGTGTCAGTTTCAGAACGAAGCGGGGAGGGGGCAGGGCAGGGGAGTTGCTGACCTGCTATCTCCTCAGGGTGTCACATCTGCCAGCGACAGGGACATAAACAGGAAGTCCTGCCACGCGGCTGGCCTAACACACTCAAAACCCGGGTTTGTTCATTCAGCAGATATTTACTGATGCTGCTCCCGGAGGCCTGTGTTGGGCTGAGGGCAAGACGGGATTGGGGAATTGGCCCTGTTTAGTCTTTCAGCAAGCATTTATTGAGCACTTCTTGCATACTAATAACCGCCAGCATATATTAGGCACCCACAGTGTGCAACCCACTAAAGATAACAAGATCTCCAGTTTTCCTAGAATCCTGCAGAGTAGAGCAGCCTCTTTCTGTTGCAGAGTTTAGAAACCCGAGGCCCAGAGAGGAGGAGCCACTTGCATAGGGTCACACATCTAGGAGGTAGCAGAGGTGGGATTCGAACCTGGGTGGGCCTGTGTAAAGTAGAACCTGAGCTATTTCAGCTGCCATCTACTGCCCTTGGAGGTGTCAGAGGGGCTGAGACCCAGCCCCAACCCTCCCCAGTGGGTGGGGGGACAGGTGTAGACAGAGCCTGCACAGGGGATAAGGGTGGTCCTTGGCATACAGGGTCGGGGACAGGCTTTAGGAGCTTAATGGAGCCCCTGGCACACACCCAAATGTTCATTGCTGAATGGATGGATGATCAAGTGAGGGGTGCCCCTGTGATTTGAGGGGGGAGTCTGGGAAGGCTTTGAAACATGGGACATTTGAGCTGGATTTTGAAGGCTGTGTTGAGTTTTGCTGGGTGGAAGAATGGGCTTGGGCAAAGGCTGAGGGCAGGAGAGCCTGTGCTGTGTCGACATGTGTCCTGTGGCTGGTCCCAGGCCTTGTGGGGCAGCGGCGGGGGGGTGTTGACGTTAAAGGGCAGGTGGAGTCTCACTGGGATGAACCTTGGACGTCGGTCATGCTGAAGAGTCAGGGCTTTACCCGCGGAGTGAAAGGCCCCGGGTTTAGGCCATTGGGAGATGTTGGTGAGACTTTTAGTGGCATGGAGAGAGCACAAGGCCAAGGTTCTAGGTGTTCCTGTACCCCCTGCCTCCATCGAACACTGGACATGGAGGCCAGGAAGGACATCCTGGAGGAGGTGCAGCCCAGGCAAAGGCCTGATAGTAGGACCACGCCCACTCTTCAGGACAGCAGTGTCTGATGTCCTGATGGAGGTACAGGGCAGGGGGTGCTGACCTGACTCTCCCCAACCCCCATCTCCCAAAGGGTGCCGCGCTTGAATGTAGCTTTGGTCAAGAAGAGATCTTTGAGGCTGTGTGGGTGAATCAATCAGCTGTATGCTGCAACCAAGTGGTGGTGAGTGGTGTAGCTTTAACGGCGGGAGTCGGGGGCAGAGGGGAAGGGGAGGCCTGCCGCAAGTCCAGATCCTACACTCCTTCCTTTCTACCTCCTCTTTTTGGACCCCCTGCCCCCAGTAGCCCTGCCCTCATCTGTCTCCCTGACACCCCTCCCCCAACAAAGACCCGACACCATTCACACCTCTCACGGTTTTTCCTGTCCTTTTGCAGCTGCACACAACCCAGAAGAGCCAGGTGTTTCCACTCAGCCTCCAACTAAAGGGGCGGCCAGCCCGATTCCTGGACAGCCCTGACCACATGGCAGGTGGGAGCGCCTCACATGGCCTCAGGGGACTCAGCCGCGGTGGGTGGGACGCAGCCTTGGGGGACTCATTCCTGTGCTCAGGTGTCCACCTTGCCGTTCCCTAACACACACGCTCTCTCAGATCCCAGCCCGGCCTTTCTGTGCCTGGTCAGTTACTCAGCGCTTGATTATCGAGCAGCTGCTCTGGGCAGGCACCACGCCCTCGGGGCATCTCCAGGCCAGTGGCTGTGCAGCCCCAGGTACTTACTTACCCTTCCCTTTGTGAGCCTCATCGTCCTCATATGAAGCAAGGGCAGAGGCCCTTTCGCAGAGGGTGTGGTGAGGATTTGCTGAGATGATGCACACGAAGCCTTGCAAGGGTGTCTGGGACACAGTCTGTGCCCCTATATGGTGGTTGGTGTCTTTGCTCTTATTATATGTACTGAATCAACTCTCCAAGGACCTGTCTGTTCATGGGGAGTCTCAGACATCTCGGTGGACATGGGCACCCCCCACATCCATACTATGAAGGTCCCAGACAGAAGCCCCAGAACCACCCTGCACACCCTGAGGCCCTGGAGAACTGGCCCTGCAGTCCTTCTCGTGCCAGTCTGAGGATCTGGTCTGAGGCTCACAGAGCCCGCATTGCTCAGTGGTTCCCTAGCATCCTGGAGCTCCGTGGGGGCTCAGGAGACCCACTCGGGCCTGGGTATGAATCCCGCTCTGCTACGCACAGGCTGTGTGACCTTGGGCAAGTTACTCTACTTCTCTGAGCCTCATGTCTTTGTCAAATGGAGCTAATAAACAGCTCCCGCTGGATAGAGTCACAGGAAGGATGAATGTTAATGGGGCTGTGGCTGCACTGTGCTTAGCACAGCCCCCAGGGGGTTTGGAGAAAACTAAGAACTTCATGGGGTCCTGACCCTAAGAACAGGACCCTGCTGACCTGTGCTGCCTCCGTGTCTCCCGCAGTGGAGGTCTATAACTGCGCCATGGGCAGCCCCGACTGTTCCCAGTGCCTGGGCCGGGAGGACCTGGGCCACCTGTGTGTGTGGAGTGACGGCTGCCGCCTGCGGGGGACCCTGCAGCCCCTGCCTGACACCTGCCCCGCCCCCGAGATCCGAGCGGTAAGCACCCCGCCCCCACCTCCCCGCTCTGAAGCCCGTTGCACCCACACGCCTGAATGTGCACACGTACAGCGCCCACGTGGGCTCAGGGACCCGCAGCACGCGTGCTTGCACACACCCAGGCCCATGCGCACTGTGTTACCCCCTGAGCACCTGCTGGGTGCCAGGCCCTGCCCGGTGCTAGAGACACAGCAGGGAACGAAACAAGTACCTGCCTTCATAGAGCTAACGTTTTAGTTGGGGTTAGGGGACAATAATGAGAAAGGAAATAGTTTACATAGAGAAGGTGGTAAGTGCTACAGCAGGGCAGGGCGGGGGCATTGGGAGTCTGGGGTGAAAGAGATGCTGGGGCTGATTGACTCCAAATTTTATAGCGAGGTCAGGGAAACCTTGCTGATAAGGTGAAAATGGGGGCTGCCAGTAACTCCGAAGCCTCAGTTTTAATTAAGAAAAAAATCTCAGGGAAGGAGTCTGTTTGGCTTAGCCTGGGTCAGGTGCCCATCCCAGGCCCAGTCAGCTCTGGTTGGGATGTAGGGGCATGTGGTCAGACATGGCCGCTGGGAGTGGACCTCGGTGTCCCCAGGAGATGCCCCTCAAATAGCACTGACTCTGTCCCTATGCACTGGTGTCCCCAGGCCCAAGCCGGCTCAGTATCACAAATGCACATCCTCTCTGGCAGCCCCAGTGACCTGCCAAGTGGCTGGCGGTGCCAGCGCTCTCAGAGCCTCCCCTCAGTGATGGGTCTGCCTGGCCCTGCCTCCCCGGGAGCCTGCCAGCATCCCAGCCTCTGAACCCCATTCGCCCCTTTCTCCGGTCGCCTGGCAGGTTGAGCCCCTGAGTGGCCCCTTGGACGGCGGGACCCTGCTGACCATCCGCGGCAGGAACCTGGGCCGGCGGCTCAGCGACGTGGTCCGTGGAGTGTGGATTGGCAGCGTGGCCTGTGAGCCGCTGGCCGACAGATACACGGTGTCAGAGGAGTGAGTAGAGGGCAGTGCCTGGAGCCATTCTGAGTGACCGCAGGCCCCGCCCCACCCCACCCGGAAGTGCCAACTGCATCTCTGCCCTCCCCTCTCCCTTTTCTTCTCCCCCCTCCCCCCTCTGCCGTCCCACTCTCCTCGGCACCCTTCTGCTCCCCAGAAGTCACTCACTCCTGGGTCTCCCGGACTTTGCTCAGGCCATTCCCACCATGCGTCCTGCCCTTTCCTGCTCGGGACACCACTCCAGCGCCTGCTCCCCTGGGAAGCCCTCCCGTGTTCCCCTAGACCAGCCCTACCTCCACGGAAGCCTTGCTCCGATGAAAAAAATTGCTGCTAAGAAAGTGTGGGGAGCCGCTGGTGTGGTGCAGAGGTCTGGGCCTGCAGCTGTGGGGCCTGGCCCGGAGGGCAGGGAATGAGCTGGGTTTCCTTTCCGAAGGCTGTAAGTCAGGCTTGCAGATAAGGCCGTCAGTCTCCCAGCCCAGCAAATGTTCTCATGGTTGGAGAGCTTTCAAATATCCCCAAAGACCATCTTATCCAATCCCCTTGTCTTATAGATGCAGAACTGTCGTAAACTCAGGTCGGGGGTGGTCCCGGGGAAGAGCTTGGCACCAGGGTGACACCTGGGGGACTCAGTGGCTGTTTTCCAACTGATAGGGAATTGTCTCAGTATTTTGACATGGGTAATGCCGTTGGGTGTCCTGGCCAAATGCCAGCGCCAGGTGTGAGTGGGCGGGTGGGTGGCTGAGTGCAAGGATGGGGCGCTCACACTCCCTGGGGGTGGAGCAGGGGCCACTGTTTGAGGGAGAAACCAGATGGCACCTGCCTGGGCCCCCAGGATCCGCTGGCTGCTCCTTGACCAGAGTTGCCTCCCCCAGGATCGTGTGTGCCACGGGGCCAGCCCCAGCGGCGTTCTCGGACGTGGTGACGGTGAACGCCTCCAAGGAGGGCAGGTCACGGGAGCGCTTCTCCTACGTGGTAAGGGAGGCTGCAGCCTACCCCCCTGCCCACCCTGCCAGGCTCACCCCGGGCTGGCCTGAGGCCTGACCGCCTGCCTTCCTCCCCACAGCTGCCCCTGGTTCACTCCCTGGAGCCTGCCATGGGCCCCAAGGCAGGGGGCACCAGGATCACCATCCACGGGAGCGACCTCCATGTGGGCTCCGAGCTCCAGGTCCTGGTGAATGACACGGAGCCCTGCATGGAGCTGGTGTAAGCCCCTGGGCCGGGGGGCTGGAGGGCTGGGGGTGATGTCCTTGCACCAGGCATCACCAGGGACTTCACTGGCTGTGTCCCCTTGGCCAAGCCCCTTCCTCTTTCTGAGCCTCAATTTTCTCAGCCGGTAAGAACAGTACCAGTGACTTGTGGGAAGTGCTGCGCCCAGCATACAGTAGGTACTTCATAAGTGACCTTAACCTGCAGGGAAAATGGTGATGATTGTACACACTCTGAGAGCTGCTGCTGGCCCAGGGGTGTGGCCAGTGGCAGGGTTCTGGTCCAGAACCTCTTGGTGAAATACTTGTCTTTATTATGCACTTAACGTGTACCAGGTGCCATTGATGGGCATTGCTGTGGATACCAAGATGAGCCCAACAGTCTCAGCCCTCAGGGTACAGCAGACACTGTCACAGGAGCTAGGAACATCCAGGGGGGTCAGAATTGGGAGAAGTCAGAGCTTCCAGGGCTGTGGGCACAGGGCCCTCACCGGGGCGGGAGCCAGGAGAGGGTCTCTGGGAAGGCTTCTTGGAGGAGGTGGGATGGGGCAGGTCAGAGAAGAGAAGGCAGGGTGTCCAAGGTGGGGCAGACAGCCCAAGCAAAGGTGCGGCAGTGGGAATGTGGAAACAAGATTTCTGTATGAGGTGGGGGCCAGGTGAGCAGGCCTGGACCCCAGGCCACGTGCCCCAGGTGACGGGGTGCTGGTCGCTGGGGAGTGACGGAGGCGGGTTCCTGCTGACGAGGCCCGCGTCCTCCGCAGGCGCACGGACACCAGCATCACCTGCACGGTGCCTGGGGGTGCCCTGCCGGCCCCCGTGCCCGTGTGCGTGCGCTTCGAGCGCCGCGGCTGCGTGCACGGCAACCTCACCTTCTGGTACAAGCGGAACCCGGTCATCACGGCCATCAGTCCCCGCCGCAGCCACGTCAGGTGAGACCTGGACGTGACCCCAGGCCAGGGCACTCTCCGGGGCTGCACCTGGGCTCACGGAGCTTGCTGTCCCCCCGCAGTGGCGGCAGGACCATCACGGTGGCCGGCGAGCGTTTCCACATGGTGCAGAAGGTGTCCATGGCCGTGCACCACATCGGCCGGGAGCCCACGGTGAGGGCGGGGCCCCGGCAGGCAGGGCTGGTTGCGGCCCCGGCTGACCAGGCGTCACTCCGCCACATCTCCTCATCTCTGCCTCTCCTGTCTCTGCCTCTCTCTCTCCCCCTCTTTTTCCACATCTGACTATCCCTCCCGTCCCCCACCTTGGCCCCGGCCCCCCTCAACCAGCTCTGCAAGGTTCTTAACTCCACCCTCATCACCTGCCCATCGCCCGGGGCCCTGAGCAATGCCTCAGCCCCCGTGGACTTCTTCCTCAACGGCCGGGCCTACGCAGACGAGGCAGCCGTGGACGAGGAGCTCCTGGACCCCGAGGAGGCCCAGCGGGGCAGCAGGTTCCGCCTGGACTACCTCCCTGACCCACAGTTCTCCACGGCGAAGAGGGAGAAGTGGATCAAGCACCACCCCGGGGAGCCCCTCACCCTGGTCATCCACGTGAGTGCCAGTGGGTGCCAGGTGGGGGCCGTGAGCAGGCCGGGCTTAGCCACAGGCCTCACGAGCACCCCTTCTGCTCCCACAGAAGGAGCAGGACGGCCTGGGCCTCGAGAGCCACGAGTACCGGGTCAAGATTGGCCAGGTGGCCTGTGACATACAGATCGTCTCCGAAAGAGTCATCCACTGCTCGGTCAACGAGTCCCTGGGCACAGCAGAGGGGCAGCTGCCCATCACGGTGAGTGGACGGGGCACTAGAGGCAGAGGTGGGCTTGGCCCCCAGTCTTGCCCCAAGTGCCTGAGCATCTGCCCCCTGCCCGGCACGTCTCAGCTAATCATTGTCATGCTCAGAAGCTTAGACAACCAGGGCAAAGAGGAGCTTTACCTCCCCACTTGGGCTTTACCTCCCCACTTGGCAGATGAGGAAACTGAGACCCAAAAACTTAGTGACCTGTTCAAGGTCAGTGATCAGCCCCAGCTGACTCTCAGAGGCCATGACAAGTTGTCCCCGTTCCACTTGTTGCTCTACCCAGAGTCTGGGCCGCCAGTCGCCATGCCGAGTCATGGAGGGAGGGAAGCAGGAGTGGAGAGAGGGCCCAGAACATGGGATCTCTTCTGCACTGTACCTGCTTGCATGCCTCCTGAGATGGGGCGCTCACTCCCTCCCAGGTGGCACATGCCACCCAGGATGGCTCTGACTGCAAAAGCTCCCTTTCACCTGTACCCCAGTCCCAGTTCTGCCTTTTGAGTCCTAAGAACTCACCTGCTCCCCTGGTCCTTGGGCAGCCCTACAGATACTTCAGGACATGGCCAGGCTCTATGAACTGCCCGGCCACCGGCTCTTTGGCTCCTCCTCCCAGGCTGTAATAATAATCACAGTTGCCTGTATTTATTGAGTCTCCCTTCTGTGCCAGGCTCGGGACTAAGGGCTTGACAGGCATCATCTCATTTAGCCCTCATAGCATCCCCAGGAGATGGGTGGGGCTCTCTCTGTCTTATACTTGTGGCATCTGAGGCTCAGAGAGGTTAGGTGCCTTGCTCAAGACCACACAGCTAGTGAGGAGAAGAGTCAGGGCGTAAGTCCAGGGAAGATACAACCCCCTCCCCCCACCTCTGTGCAGATCCAGGTAGGGAACTTCAACCAGACCATCGCCACGCTGCAGCTGGGGGGCAGTGAGACCGCCATCATCGTGTCCATTGTCATCTGTAGTGTCCTGCTGCTGCTGTCCGTGGTTGGTAAGGAGCCCCACCCTCATGTCGCTTTGCGGGGGGCAGACCTACCCCACTTTGCCTCAGCCCGTCTGAAGATCCGTGGGTAGGAGAGAAGGCATAGTGGGCCGGGGCAGACTGAACAAAGGCGTGAAGGTAGGAACGGGTGAGGCGCTCAGAGGTGGTGAGGAGTGTGCCCCAGCGACAGCACAAAGGGTGGAGGACAGCAGCTGTTGAGAAGCGTGCTGGGCCCAGACGATGGGCCCTGAGTGCCACGCAGAGGGATTCGGAACCTTGTTCTCCAGTCAGTAGGGCCTGCTGAAGGTACTTATAAGAGGGCTGTTCAGGGAAGATTAACCTTCCTCTTAGCTAGGCTATACCACTATTAAAATAATGGTTATGAAAGTAATGTATTCAATGTAGCATGGAAATTGAAGCCCTCATAAACTGCTGGTGGGAATTTAAATGGTGCCATTGCCGTGGCAAACGCTCTGGCAGTTCCTCGCCATGTTAAATAAAGTTACCGTGTGACCCAGCAGTCCCCGTCCTGGGTATCTGCCCAAGAGAAATGAAAACATATGTCCATACAGGCACCTGTGCATGAATGTTCATAGCAGCATTATTCATCACCAAAAGTGGCAACAGCCCAAATGTCTATCAGCTGATGAATGGATAAAGAAAATACGGTTTATCCATACCATGGGATAGTATTAAGCCATAAAAAGGAGTATATATATTTTATACATCTCGTTGTATGATATATATAGATAGATATATTACATCTCAGAGAGGGGTTATAAGTACTGCTTTGTAATTTTTTAGAAGTTCTGACACGTGGTACAGCATGGATGCCCCTTGAGGATGTCATGATAAGTGAAAGATGCCAGACATAAAAGATCACATAGTTTGATTCCGTTTATATGAAATGTCCAGAATAGGTAAATCGATAAAGACAGAAAGCAAATTAGTGGTTGCCAGGGGCAGGAGGAGAGTGGATGGGGACTGACTACTTGTGGTTATGGGTCTTCAAGGGGCAGGGAAAGTGCGCTAAAATTAGGTAGTGGTGATGGTTACACAACCCTGTGAATATACTAAAAGCCATTAAATTGTATGCTTTACATGGATAGACTATATGGCATATGCATTATATCTCAATAAAATTGTTTTTAAAAAAGTAATATATTCAATATAGAAAATTTAGGGAAAACTGGGATAGAATATATAATATATAAAAATATTATATATATATATATTTTTGGCTGCGTTGGGTCTTTGTTGCTGTGCATGGGCTTTCTTTAGTTGCGGCGAGCGGGGGCTACTCTTCGTTGCGGTGCGTGGGCTTCTCATTGCGGTGGCTTCTCTTGTTTCGGAGCACGGGCTCTAGGCGCGCGGGCTTCAGTAGTTGTGGTGTGCAGGGTCAGTAGTTGTGGCTTGTGGGCTCTAGAGCTCAGGCTTAGTAGTTATGGCGCACGGGCTTAGTGGGATCCGCGGCATGTGGGATCTTTCCCGACCAGAGCACGAACCCATGTCGCCTGCATTAGCAAGCGGATTCTTAAGCACCATGCCACCAGGGAAGCCCCATGTATATTTTATGCATCTCATTATATGAGATATATAGAGATATGTTACATCCCAGAAAGGGGTTATAATATAATACTGCTTTGTAATCTTTTAAAAGTTTCTTAATTCACAAGTAATACCTCGTCGTTGTAGAAAGAACTGAAAATGCTAAATAGCAGAAAGAGAACAGAAATCCAGTTTACCACTATTTTTTTTTCACTCAAGTAATTTTTTTAAATTAAGTTTTATTTTATGTTATAGTTGATTTACATTGTTGTGTTAGTTTCAAGTGTACAGCAAAGTGATTTAGTTATACATAAACATATATCCATTCTTTTTCGGATTCTTTTCCCATATAGGTTATTAGAGTGTTGAGTGCAGTACCGTGTGCTATACAATAGGTCCTTGTTGGTTATCTATTTTATATAGTAGTGTGTGTATGTTAATCCCAAACTCCTAATTTATCCCTCCTCCCACCTTCCCCCTTTGGTAACTGTAAGTTTGTTTTCAAAGCCTGTGAGTCTGTTTGTTTTGTAAATAAGTTCATTTGTATCATTTTTTTTAGATTCCACATATAAATGATATCATGATATTTATCTTTCTCTGTCTGATGTCCTTCACTTAGTATGATCATCTCTAGGTCCATCCATGTTGTTGCAAATGGCATTATTTCATTATTTTTTATGGCTGAGTAATATTCCATGGCATATATGTACCACATTTTCTTTATCCACTCCTCTGTTGATGGACATTTTGGTTGCTCCCATGTCTTGGCTATTGTAAATAATGCTGCAATGAACATTGGGGTGCATGTATCTTTTTGAATCATGGTTTTCTCTGGATATATGCCTGGGAGTGGGATTGCTGGGTCATATGGTAATTCTGTTTTTAGTTTTTTAAGGAACTTCCATACTGTTCTCCATAGTGGCTGTATCAATTTACATTCCCACCAACAGTGCAAGAGGGTTCCCTTTTCTCCACACCCTCTCCAGCATTTATTGTTTGTAGACTTTTTGATGATGGCCATTCTGATCAGTGTGAGGTGATACCTCATTGTAGTTCTGATTTGCACTTATCTAATAATTAGCAATGTTGAGCATCTTTTCCTGTGCTTTTTGGCCATTTGTTTGTCTTCTTTAAAGAAATGTCTTTAGATTTTCTGCCCATTTTTTGATTGGGCTGTCTGTTTTTTGATATTGAGCTACATGAGCTGTTTGTATATTTTATAGATTAATCCCTTGTCGGTCACTTCATTTGCAAATATTTTCTCCCATTCTGTGGGTTGTGTTTCCGTTTTGTTTATGGTCTTTTGGGTTTTTGTTTTTGTTTTTGCTGTGCAAAAGCTTTTAAGTTTAATTAGATCCAGTTTGTTTTTTTTATTTTCATTACTCTAGGAGGTGGATCACAAAAGATAATGCTGTGATTTATGTCAGAGAGTGTTCTGCCTATGTTTTCCTTTAAGAGTTTTATAATTTCCAGCCTTACATTTAGAACTTTAATCCATTTTGAGTTTGTGTATGGTGTTACAGAATGTTCTAGTTTCATTCTTTTACATGTAGCTCTCCAGTTTTCCCAGCACCACTTATTGAAGAGACCGTCTTTCCTCCATTGTATAGTCTTGCCTCCTTTGTCATAGATTGATCATAGGTGCGTGGGTTTATCTCTGGGCTTTTTATCCTGTTCCATTTATCTATATTTCTGTTTTTGTGCCTGTACCATACTGTTTTGATTACTGTAGCTTTGTAGTATAGTCTGAAGTCAGGGAGCCTGATTCCTCCAGCTCCATTTTTGTTTCTCAGGATTGTTTTGGCTATTCAGGGGTCTTTTGTGTTTCCATACAAATTGTAAAATTTTTTGTTCTAGTTCTGTGAAAAATGCCATTGGTAATTTAATAGGGATTGCATTGAATCTGTAGATTGCCTTGGGTAGTATAGTTATTTTCACAATATTGATTCTTCCAGTCCCAGAACATGGTATATTTTCCATCTGTTTGTGTTATCTTCAATTTCTTTCATCAGCATCTGATAGTTTTCGGGGTATAGGTCTTTCACCTCCTTACGTAGGTTTATTCCTAGGTATTTTATTCTTTTCTATGCAATGGTGAATGGGCTTGTTTCCTTGATTTCTCTTTCTGATCTTTCATTGTTATTGTATAGGAATGAAAGAGATTTCTGTGTATTAATTTTGTATCCTGCTACTTTACCAAATTCATTGATTAGCTCTAGTAGTTTTCTGGTAGCATCTTTAGGATTTTCTATGTATAGTATCATGCCATTTGCAAACAGTGACAGTTTTACTTCTTTTCCAATTTGGATTCCTTTTATTTCCCTTTCTTCTCTGATTGCTGTGGCTAGGACTTCCAAAACTATGTTGAATAATAGTGGCAAGAGTGGACATCCTCGTCTTGTTCCTGATCTTAGAGGAAATGCTTTCAGTTTTTCACCATTGAGAATGATGTTTGCTGTGGGTTTGTCATATATGGCCTTTATTATGTTGAGGTGGGTTCCCTCTATGCCCACTTTCTGGAGAGTTTTTATCATAAATGGGTGTTGAATTTTGTCGGAAGCTGTTTCTGCATCTATTGAGATGATCATATGTTTTTTATTCCTCAATTTGTTGATGCGGTGTATCACACTGATTTTTTTTTTGCAGATATTGGAAAATCCTTGCATCATTGGGATAAATCCCACTTGAGCATGGTGTATGATCCTTTTAATGTGTTGTTGGATTCGGTTTGTAGTATTTTGTTGAGGATTTTTGCATCTATGTTCATCAGTGATACTGGCCTGTACTTTTCTTTTTTTGTAGTATCTTTGTCTGGTTTTGGTATCAGGGTGATGGTGGCCTCATAGAATGAGTTTGAGAGTGTTCTTTCCTCTGCAGTTTTTTGGAATAGTTTCAGAAGGGTAGGTGTTTATCACTATTTTAAACAAACACACATTTCTTATTATAAGAATGGGACATGGAGCCTTATTTTCCTGGCCGTTTCCCAAGCCCTTGGCCCTGTAGTTTTCAACCCACTGGGGAGGAGAGGACCGTGAGCTGAGGCGCCCGCCCCAAGGAGCTGGAGCTGAGGGGCGCAGGCAGGACCTCTCCCTTCAGGCCCAGGCCCTGCACAGGGCAGGTACCGACAAATGCTCTCCGAAGGGCTTTCATTGGCCTGACCCGCCTCTCTGCTGCCCACAGCCCTGTTTGTCTTCTGCACCAAGAGCCGCCGCGCTGAGCGCTACTGGCAGAAGACACTGCTGCAGATGGAGGAGATGGAATCCCAGATCCGAGAGGAGATCCGTAAAGGTAGCGGGTGGCGACCATGCGGGACCTTGGGCCTCGGCTTCGCCATCTGACCCACTCACAGCCACTGCCTGTTTACCAGGCTTCGCTGAGCTGCAGACGGACATGACGGATCTGACCAAGGAGCTGAACCGCAGCCAGGGCATCCCCTTCCTGGAGTACAAGCACTTCGTGACCCGCACCTTCTTCCCTAAGGTCAGTTCAGGCCCCTGCCGGCTACTTCAGGAGCTCCTCGACCCCTCCCTGGGCCCTGAGAATCTAGAGGGCACTTCTGCGCCGATCGGAGAACTTGACAAGTGCAGGCTGGGCCCCTTGAGCAGAACGAAACCTGCACGCCCGCCTGTGGCAGCCTGGGCCCCTGCCCTGGCCTGCCGAGGGAGAGGGCCCAGTTTCCCCCACTTTCCTTCTCTGCTCACTGATGTTTTAACTGTCCATACAGAAGCTGGCTGCCAGGCCCACTTTTCTCCTGGGGTGCTGGGCATGCCTCCCCTCTCAGGGGGGGAGTATAGGCACCAGTTCACTGCCAGCCCCTCTCCTCTCTGGGCCCCTTCCCAGGGAGGCCTCTCTGGGTCTCCGCATCTCCTCCTTCTGTCCACTGGACTCTGTCCCATCCCTTCCATGCCTCTTGTGCTGTTCCAGGGGCCGCTGCCTTGTCCCCACCTTCCCTGGCCTGTCAAGAGCGTTTATGCCAGTGGCCAGCACCCTCCTCTGGCCCTGTCCACACTGTTCTCCATGCAGCAGCCACAGAGAGCCCATATTGTGGTCGCTGCAGGCATTTCTCCCTCAGTGTCCCTCATTCTGCACTGAGCTGCGTTTGCTTCCTCTTAAGCCTCGTGCACCCCAGCTTTGCCACACCTTGGCTCATGCTGCATCTGCTCCTTTTCCTCCAGGAAGCCCCCGGGGACTCCCCTCCCCTCTCCTCTGGAGTCCTATGGCACCTGGGCGTGGCCCACTGCCTCTTCTTCCTTTGTAAAGTGGGCTTTTGCATTTGTCGCGCGGCCCCTGCATGTGTCAGGGGAAGGTGCAGCCCTGCCGAGATGCTGGGGGTCTGCGGCCCTGCTGAGGTGCTGGGGGTCTGCTTCCACAGTGCTCCTCCCTCTATGAAGAGCGTTACGTCCTGCCCTCCCAGACCCTCAACTCCCCGGGCAGTTCCCTGGTGCAGGAGACCCACCCACTGCTGGGAGAGTGGAAGGTGAGCAGCCCTCCACCCGTACACACACACACACACACACACACACACACACACACACACACCTGCCTCAGGGCAACCCCATCTCTCTCTGGGCCCCACTTTCTAGCTCATCTGACCCATTGATCCTAATCATGAGAAGTTGGGAGGAACCTGCCATTGGATGGTAGTGAGCCCTCCATCGCAGGAGGTATTCAAGTGGCCATTCAGGGTGTTCTATGTGCTGACTCCCAGGCCAGGTAGAGAGGGGAGAGGATTGGGTCCCCCTGGACATCCCACTCCCCCTGCTGCTTAGAGAATGGAAGGTGAGAGGGTCCCCCACACAGGGATACTGGGTTGCCTTCAGGCACCCTTGCCCGAGCCGCACTTTCCAACTCAACTGAGCCACTGTTCCCAGTCACAGGGAGGTAGGCGGCGTCTACCACTAAAGGTAATGAGCTCCCCCTCCCAGGAAGCATTCGAGGAGCCATTCAGGGCATCTTAAGTGCTGACTCCTAGGCCAGGCAGAGACACTGGACCTCTGTGGACACCCCCTAACTGAATGCTTCCGCAGATCCCCGAGAGCTGCCGGCCCAACATGGAAGAGGGCATCAGCCTGTTCTCCTCGCTGCTCAACAACAAGCACTTCCTCATTGTCTTCGTCCACGCGCTGGAGCAACAGAAGGACTTCGCGGTGCGGGACAGGTCAGGCTGCGAGGCTCCGGGGGAGGGCGGGGGCCTGTCGGAGGCCACCCAGCCGGTCCTGGGTCTGCCTGGCTGGATCCAAGGCTGGGCCAGTTTCCAAATCACCATGTCCTTGGGACAGCTGGCATCTCCCCAGCGTCAGACCCTGGGTCCTGGGGCTGTGGAGGTCCTGAGACCCCCTCCCCATTCTTCCCCTTCCTGGTCTGCTTGCCCAGGAGAGGGCTCGTGGGCATGGCGGTTGCTGTGCGTGGTAGGGAAGGTAGCCCATTCTCCAGCGAGATTTTAGTCACACTCACCCGTCTGCATCCAGCGACAAGGTAGCAGCAGAACCCCCACTGCGTGGTCCTCAGAGCCCAGGGCCTTGCGGTGCGGGCGGTGCTGACGCCCCCCGCCCACGCCCACCCACAGGTGCAGCCTGGCCTCCCTGCTGACCATTGCGCTCCACGGCAAGCTCGAGTACTATACGGGCATCATGAAGGAGCTGCTGGTGGACCTCATCGACGCCTCGGCCGCCAAGAACCCCAAGCTCATGCTGAGGCGCACGGAGTCCGTGGTCGAGAAGATGCTCACCAACTGGATGTCCATCTGCATGTACAGCTGCCTGAGGGTGAGGGTGCCAGGGTGCGGGGCACCTGTGGCGCTGCCTAGACCTGATTTCATTTTATTCTCATGCCAACTCTGCCGAAGGGATTATCGTGTTCTTTGTGCAGATGTGGAATGGGGGGCTCAGAGGGCACGGGGACAGCCCCATAGGATCCATCATACAGATGGGGAAACTGAGGCTCAGAGAAGGCCTGACTTCCTGCAAGGGCTCAGAGCAAGCCCAGGACGGAACAGAGGCTGTGTCAGTGGCATTGTTTCAGAAGATTGTTTTCTCAGTCCTCACATGCCCCCTGATGTGCCTTCGAGTCCAGCTCTGCCACTTCCCTGCTGGGTGACCCTGAGCAGGTTGCTTGCCCTCTCTGCGCCTCGGCAATGAGAATGACACCCCGTACCTGGAAGGGTTGCTGGCATGATGAAATGAATGTGGCCACCCACATTAGGCGATGTTCGAGCTTGGAGTCCACAGAGACACCTCTGGGTGGAGGGTGGGAGTGAGGCAGCAGCACCAGGATCAAAAGGAGGGTATTAAGCAGGCAGCCACAGAGGTATTGGTAGAAGGGGGTAGCGAAGGCGTTCCAAGTTGGGGCCGGAATCTGGAGTGTAGGCTGGAGGCCAGGGGCTGGGCCAGGCAGTCTGGCCTCAGCCTCTGACAGGCCCACACCTACCGCAGGAGACGGTCGGGGAGCCGTTCTTCCTGCTCCTGTGCGCCATCAAGCAGCAGATCAACAAGGGCTCCATCGACGCCATCACAGGCAAGGCCCGCTACACGCTCAACGAGGAGTGGCTGCTGCGGGAGAACATCGAGGCCAAGCCCCGGGTGAGCCGGGCGGGCAGGCGGGCAGCCGGGCAGGACGTCACGGGCTGGGCTGGCAGGGAGGGGTCCCGCACCCCCGGAGAGCCCCGGCTCCACTGCTGATCGCCCCCCCCCCCCCTCCACTTCCCACAGGCTGTCTCCCCTCCAGGGCCCAGTGGGTGCCCGCTGACCCTCCCCCTCTCTCCTGCAGAATCTGAACGTGTCCTTCCAGGGCTGCGGTATGGACTCGCTGAGCGTGCGGGCCATGGACACAGACACGCTGACGCAGGTGAAGGAGAAGATCCTGGAAGCCTTCTGCAAGAACGTGCCCTACTCCCAGTGGCCGCGTGCCGAGGACGTCGACCTAGGTGGGCAGGGCAGGGGCGGCTCCTGCCTTGGGCACACACACTCCCGCCCCTCATCAAATGTGCGCTAACTGTGGCTCTGGGGACGTGAAGACAGATCAGCTGCCAGGAGCTCCATTTGGGGCGGGGAGGGGAGACAGGGCCTGCGGTGGGAGGTCGATGCAGGCTGCTGCCAAGGTGGGCGGGAGAGGCCTCCCCAGCAGCTCTGATATCCCAGTGACAGCCCCGAGGATGAGGCCTTTCCAGAGCTCCTGCTCTGCGCCCGGCGCCCGGCACCCTCTCCCCTCCCCGTCTCCCAGATGGGGAAGTAGAGGCTCAGAGACAGGTGTGGGTGCCGCCGGTTCTCTCCTCGTGTGGCCCGCTGGGTGCCTGCCTCCCCGCGGCCCCTGCTCCCAGCCCTGATGCCCTGCCCCCTGCCCACAGAGTGGTTCGCCTCGAGCACGCAGAGCTACATCCTGCGGGACCTGGACGACACCTCGGTGGTCGAGGATGGCCGCAAGAAGCTCAACACGCTGGCCCACTACAAGGTGGGCCCCGGCTCCACCCAACTTCCGCCACTCCCACCCTCCCTGACCTCCGACCTCTGACCTCGGCCTCTCTCCCCATCAGATCCCTGAAGGTGCCTCCCTGGCCATGAGCCTCACAGACAAGAAGGACAACACCCTGGGCCGAGGTAGTGCTGGTGGACGTGGGGAGGGCCCCTTCTGAGCGGCCCCAGTGGGGAAGCTGAGGCTTCAAGGGACAGGGCTGGGCCGGGCTGAGGCTCCCTGCTGGGGGTGGGGCCGGGGCCCCCCTGCCGCAGGGCTGCTTGGCAGGGCCTGTGGCCAGGCCTCTCAGCGCTGGTTTCCTGCAGGCAGCAGAGAGAGGCCCCAGGAGGGTGGGATGTGATTCCAAGAGGTCTGGGCAGCCGCCAGGCCATGTGGGCTTTGGCCTGTGTCCCCGCCTCAAACCTCCCATCCATACCTTCAGATGCCCCAGGCCTGGGGTCCTAGGCTCCTCTGGGTCTTGGGGTCCCCTCCGGAGGCAAGGAGCAGGCTCTCGGGTCTCTCCCAGTGAGGTCTGGGCTGGGGGTTGAGGGCAACCACCCTGCCCTACTCGGGGGCCGTGCCCATCTCCATCTGTGACTGTCTCCCTGCTCCGGCTGTCACCTTGTGGATGTTTCCGTCTCTGTCAACGCCTCTGTCTTTCTCTCTCTACCTCATTCTCTGTGCGTTTCTCTGGTTCTCTCTCTCAGCTCTCTTACTTTGCATTTCTCTCTCTCTGCCTTGTTCTCTCCACACGTCTGTTTGGCTCTGTCCATTTAGCTCAGTTTCTTTCTCCATCTTTTTGTCTCCATTTCTGTTTCTCTCTCTCCCCACTCCTCTCTCGTTTATTTATTGTGTGTGTAACATTTCCCTCTCGCAGTGAAAGACTTGGACACAGAGAAGTATTTCCATTTGGTGAGTGCCCTGCCTCCGGCCCTGGGGGTGCCCGGCCTTCACTGGGTGTCGACTGGGCTTCCTGCCACCCTGGGCCTCTGGGGGCAGTGCTTGCAGGCCCTGGGAAAGGCTGGGGTGGGGAGTGGGAACGGGACCCAGGGTAGCTCACGTGCACCACAAAGAGAGCCCAGTGCCCACGGGGGCAGGGTAGGACCGCCCACGGGTGGCCGGGGATGGTGCCTGGCGCCAGCACTGACCACTGACCACTGCCCCGGCCTCCCAGGTGCTGCCCACGGATGAGCTGGCAGAGCCCAAGAAGTCCCACCGGCAGAGCCACCGCAAGAAGGTGCTACCGGAGATCTACCTGACTCGCCTGCTGTCCACCAAGGTGGGCCCACCCTCATCTCTGTGTCCTCACTCCAGTGGGTCAGCTGTGACCACACACTTGGAATGAGGGGGACAGTGCTTCCCCTGTGGGGCCAGCCAGGCTCTGGGGCGAGAGGCTGAGGGTGTTGGGTCCCAGCTGAGGAGGGGTTTGCTCCCAGCATGAAGGGTGCCCGATGACAACTTCTTTATCAGCCCGTGTGACACGGAGGGCAGCAGAGGCCCAGTGATGCCCCCAAGGCCACACAGCTGGGGCAGCAGAGTGGGCGCCTAAGAGCTCACACTCCAGCCCAGCAATTCCCTGCTCTATGTCTCAGTCCTTCCAACACCCTTGTGGGGTAGGTTTCACTAACCCGTTTCACAGACAGGAAGACCAAGTCCCAGAGAGGTTAGATGACCAGCCTGATGCCACGTAGCTTCCCCATTCACCCAGCACTGCTCAGTCCCAGCACCACGGGCTCCCCTGAACCGTGTGGTCCTGGGCTGACGGCGGCCACCTGCTTCCATGCAGGGCACGCTGCAGAAGTTTCTGGATGACCTGTTCAAGGCCATTCTGAGCATCCGTGAAGAGAAGCCCCCACTGGCTGTCAAGTACTTCTTTGACTTCCTGGAAGAGCAAGCAGAGAAGAGGGGGATCTCAGACCCTGACACCCTACACATCTGGAAGACCAACAGGTGGTGGGCCAGTGTGGTGTGGGTGGGAGGCCAGGGGGGAGGGCTGTGTGGCTTCACTGTATCATTGGGGGCAGCAGTGGTGCAGGGGTTCAGAGCCTGGTCTCTCAGCCCACCGGCGTGGGTTCAATCCCTTATGCCATTCCAAGCTGTGTGACCTTGGGTAAATGACTTAACCTCTCTGTGCTTTAGTTTCTCCTAGCTATAAAACCAGGGCAGTAAAAGTAACCCACTTTAATTGTAAGAATTAACTAGAAGTGAGCATTGTCTAAGTTTTGCCCTTACCATCACTCTCCTCCACCCCTCTGCGGTGGGCACCATCAGCTCCGTTTTACAGATGAGCACACTGAGGCTTGTGGAGATGTTCCTGCCCCCGATCACATCCCTCCTTTGAGGCACGTTTTAGCTTTTCATGGTCACAAACCCCAACAAGAAGTTGTTGAAAACCTCAGCCTAACCCTCAGAAAAAAATGCCACAGACCTAGAAGTTTCTGTGTAGTTGCAGGGGCTGCTCAGGGCCCTGGGTGGGGTGGGGTGGGGGGGTCCGTATGTCCCAGGCTGCCCAGTCACTGGGGAGGAGGGTGTTACCAACCCTCTGGCCTCCTGAGGCTAAGGATCCAGGCCTCTCCCTCCCTCAGTCTGTCTTCCTGGTGACCCAGCTAATGATGGACTTCCCACAGCCATGCAGGGGCTGGAGGAGGAGCCATGGGCTGCTCGGCGGGGGCAGGGCGGGGGTTCTAATGAGAACCAGGACTGGCTCCCTGGCTCCAGGCTGCTGCGTGAGAGCGGGCGACTCTGCAGGGGGTGGGGCGGGCAGTGAGGGTGAAGTCAGGCCCTGCAGCTCCTGCCTCAGCCCGTGGCCCTCTCCACACAGGAAACCCGGCTCCCAGCCCCTCTGCTGCCCAAGCCGGCCAGGGATGGCCCTGAACCCCATTTGTGGAGGAGCAAACCGAGGTTTCCAGAGGTTCCGTCCTGTGACTAGTCTCCGCCGGCCTCGAGGGGCAAAGCTAGCCTGTCCTCTGAGCCTGCCTACCTCCCTGTCCCAAGCCCCCTCGGCAACCACTTCCTCCGCTGCCCACCCTCGGGGTGGGCTCACGCCGCTGCCTCTGTCACTCTCTGTCCCACAGCCTTCCTCTCCGGTTCTGGGTGAACATCCTGAAAAACCCCCAGTTTGTCTTTGACATCGAGAAGACGGACCACATCGATGCCTGCCTCTCAGTCATCGCACAGGCCTTCATCGACGCCTGTTCCATCTCCGACCTGCAGCTGGGCAAGGTCAGCTGCTCCTGGGCAGGCCACCTGGTGCTGATGGGGACGGAGATCTTTCTGGGAGGGGAACCAAAAGAGCTCAGATCTGGGGGATGTGGGATGAATGGGGTCATCAGAAGGGGGGACTCCCAGAAACCGGCACCCACAGTCAAACTACGTGGCCGCAGGCTGGCTGCAGCTGCCTCAGGTGTGCCCCGCCCCAGTTCCCCACACCGAGGCCCTGGAGCCAGGCCAGGAGAAGCCAGAGTGAACATGGAAAGCCTGCGTGGTCTGGCACACCATCGGAGATCAGTGGGCTCCGGGCGGCAGCCCTGATAGTCAAGAGCCATCCAGTGGGCACTGAGTGAAGGGGTGGGCAGAGGGGAGCACAAGTGACCAAGACCTTTGAATACACGCAAGAGGGAGACCCCTGAGGCATCTGTCTGCAGGGAGAGGACCCAGCTGGCTTTAGCGGGCACGGAGGAGAGAGAGCGGCATTCCAGGCAGAGGGAAGGGCCTGGGCCGGGCAGGGAGGCTGTAAGCGTTAATGAGACGGTAGAGTTAGACCTGCCCCTGCAGGAGGGCGGGTGCCTGGCCCTGCGTTTAGCCCATGACTTTCAGAGGCCACGAGAGGCAGAAAATGCCGTCACCTCTCACACACTATATCGGAAGGCAGGACGCCCATGACAGAGAACTGGGAGCATACTTGGCACGTTTTGCTTTCAGGCGTAGGAAACATGTGGTGGGAAATATTCCACTGAGACAGCAATCAGGCTTCCAGAAATCTTAGCCACCAAGACCCATATCCCTAAGCAAGGATACAAACAAAACAGCCTGCGTGTCAAAGAGCTGGCACAAGCCCATGCACTTTTCCCCCTAAAAGTCGGTCCCCCTTGAGGTCATCACCCTGACAGTTCCGTAGAAAATGGGCAGGGGTTCCAAGTACAAGGGCAGAGAGGAGAGGGGTGGGGGGCCCTGGTCCAAAGCCCACAGGGTGGGGACGTTCAGTGATGGGCTCGTTTGTGTGGTGGGAGAGACAAGGGCTCGTCCAGGAGAAGACGAGTCTGTGTCTTACTCCCTCACTCCTCTCTGCCCAGGACTCACCAACCAACAAGCTCCTTTACGCCAAGGAGATTCCCGAGTACCGGAAAATCGTGCAGCGCTACTACAAACAGATCCATGACATGACTCCGCTCAGTGAGCAGGAAATGAACGCGCACCTGGCAGAGGAGTCACGGGTGCGGCCCGCTCCGTGGGGACCTTGCCGGGCGGGGTGGGGGGGCGGGGCGGGCAGGACTTGACCGTCAGCGAGGGGCTGCGTATAAGCAGCGGGTCTTGGCTGGGCTGGGCCTGGTTTTGACCATGGAGTCAACCTGCCTCCAACTCCCGCCTTGTCTTTCCTCATAGAAATACCAGAATGAGTTCAACACCAACGTGGCCATGGCAGAGATTTATAAATATGCCAAGAGGTATCGCCCACAGGTGAGTAGCCCCCAGTGCGAGGCCCCCTCGGAGCTACGATGCCCCCATGTCAGCCCTGTTCACCGCCACCTGCTCCGGGAAGCAAACCCGGGGTGAGGGTCCCTCTCAGGCATTCATATCCCCAGGACGTTTCTGCTTTGGGGGTGGCCACCAGCAGTGGAAATCCAGGCGGTGTGTTCTCCACCAGGATGTGTGGTGGGACCTGGGGGTCCTGGGCCCGGGCTTTGGCCCAGCTCCCTCCGCTTCCCCCTCAGATCATGAGCGCCCTGGAGGCAAACCCCACAGCCCGGAGGACGCAGCTGCAGCACAAGTTTGAGCAGGTGGTGGCCCTGATGGAGGACAACATCTACGAGTGCTACAGCGAGGCCTGAGCCTGGGGGCTGGCAGGACGGGCGCCCTCCCTCGACTTCGCTTTGTCCCCAGTGCCTCGGACTCTGGCTGGGAAACGACGCAGCACGAGGGGCCTCTCTGAGCCAGCCAGAGGAGCCCCCAGCCCTGGCCCCTTGGGCACCGTCCCCTCCCACCTGCCCCCAGACCCGGCTCTGGGCTGGGGACTCAAATGCTGCAGCCGTTCCCTCAGTAAGCCTCCCACCGTCCACCCAGCACAGCCTGGACGGTGCCCCACTTGCTCTGCCCTGCACGGCCCAGTGCTAACGAACCCACCGATGGGCGAAGAGGCCGCCCAGCCCTGAGGTCGCAGCTGGAAACACTACCTCATCCTACCCGGTGGAGGGGAGGCCCCTTGAACCAGCCCTCAGCTGGTTTCCGCTTCAACCACCAAAATGTTGTCCCCGTCTCTACTCACCTGCAGAGGACCCTGGCCACACGCCATCCAGCAGTGTCAGATTTCTGTTGCTCGAGCGGCCACTGGCCAAGTGGGCAGCATCCACTGCCCGCGGGAGGCTCCGTGCTGCCCCGGGAGCTGGGCGGGCAGGGGCCTAGGGGACAGGTGCTGGGCGATCCTGGTCTCGAGGGAGGGGAGGGGGCTGAGTTGCACCGAGGCTGTAGCTGGGCTACTTGATCTTGCTGGAAGTGTTTCTAAAGAGAGCACCATTTTTTGTTGTTTTTTTTTTTAAAAAAAAGCTTTTATATATTAAAAAACTTATCACACGCCAACTGTGAATAGCTGCCACTAGTGCAGAGGACCCGGGGAGGGGTCCCAAGGGGCTCCCAGCGCAACACTGGAAATGACTGTTCCAGGGGACAGGCAGACCTGGCAGAGACCCCCGCGCCCTGAGAACACCGTCCTTTCTGCTCTGTCAGAAGCGGCTGGCTGGGGCCAGTGCTGGGACAGGTCGCAGACCTTGGGGCTGGGCTGGAGGGGGAGGCTGGGATGCTCTGGAACCTTCTTTATAATAAAAGCCTAATGGGAAAACCTGCCGTGGGCTCCAGCCTTTATCCTGAGATGGCTGTACTTGCAGCAGAAAGGAGGGAGGGGAGCCTGGTTTAGGACCCTGCCCGGCTCCGCTCGTGAGGGGTGTGCAGATACCAACTCCGCTTCCAAGAAGGTTCAGTGGGGAAACGCGGGCATCTACTGACCGCCAGGAAGATGTCACAGCTGCTGTGTGCCATCTACCCCTGGGTGGGCCCTGCTCCTAACCTACTTACCTATGTAATAAGCCGTGAGGAACAGTATATTATCCCCATTTTACAGATGTAGAAATTGACTCTCAGCATAGTCGAGGAATTTCCCAGGTCACGGCACAGGGAAGCCAGAAACCAGCTTGTGTGGGCCCCTCATTCCTCTGTTCCATGCTTCCTCCAGGCTGGAGTTTCCACAGTGAACCCCAAAGTGTGTGGGGAGCTCCAAGGTGACCACCCTGGAAAGAGAACTGCCGTTTACACACTCACCCTGAATTTGTCATAAATATATACCATTAACTCCATTATTCAGATGAGGAAACAGAGGCAGTTTCTCCCAGGCTGGTATAACCCTGCACTATTTCTCACCACAGCACATGACTTGGGATCAGCAAATACCACAGAGACCCCCCCAGCCCACCCAGCTGGTTCTGGGCCTGAGCTGGGGCTGAGGTTCACTGACCCACAGCAAAGGTCACTAAAGGACCACCTCCAAATCAGAAGCGGCTTAAGTTAGTTTTTTCTTTTTATGAAGGAAAAATAATCACACACACACACACATTAATCAGGAGTAAGAGCTAGGACAGAAAAATTCGTACAATTTAAACAAACTCCCACAAATACCAGTTCTAGAATTGAGAACAGAAAAATGAGAAGAGAAAAGTAAACAATTTTTAGCTTTAAAAATAGCCTCTTCCTGGGCTTCCAGTGCGTTCTGGGTGGAGAGAGATTCTTTATCTTTTCAAATTTTCTATTCTGATCACTGATGCCTTTTTATTAAGCAGCAGACTTTCTAGTCTAAGTTATTTACACAATTTGATAAGAATTCTTTTGGGGGGTGTGAGTCTAGAATGAATACATGTTTTCTGCAGAACTGTCAGGAAGTACAAAAAGCCTGAAGAAAATAAAAGCTACCCTAACCCACCCGTGGTTAAAATCTGAGAGAATGCCATTCCAAACTCCAAATCGTGTGCTTGCCTGGGTTGGGGGCTGAGGCGTGATAATCGAGATCAGGAGGTACTCACCATTTCGCAGCTGCCTTTTCCCCCATGCAACATCTTTTTATGCCATTAAATATTCCACAGCCTGTTTTAATGCCTGATTAACATGCAATTCCTTCTTGAAGCTTAAAAACGCATTTGCAAATGGAGGAAATCTCTAGTTTCTAGGGTCATTTCTCAGCACAGAAGGTGGCCAACCACTGTGAACCACCCCCAGTCCTTGTCTGGGGCCCTGAAGACTTGCCTTGCAGCTACAGGTGTCCCTTAGCTCCGTCTGAGGGTCACAGGAGGTGGGAACTTCGGCGTAATGTCTGTCCTCAAGCAGGGGAGGAGGCTCTCCCAAGTCTCGTGGGTGCTGGGTGCTGTCTGGCCTCTGCCAGGTCAGGGCTACTGGCCTGCTGCCAGCTCGCGGGGGTGAGATGCCCGCCCGCCCCCCACCCCGAGCCTGCCCAGGGTGCCTCCCCCAACCAGACCCCCTAATGGGGAAGCGCCAGCCCAGCTCCCTGCCATCTGCTCACTGTGCCCCTCGGGGCTCTGCTGGCAGCCGTGTGACAGATGCCCCAGGGAAGCCAGGAAGCCATCGGCACAGCGAGACAGAGCCTCACGTGGGATTCGGGGAGGCGAGGGCAGGGTTGAGGGAGCAGGGGCCGAAAGGGAACAGTCTGATGCTCCATGCTGGGCTGCCTCAGTTTCCCTTTGTGTCCCATCTGCCCCTTCCCAAGTGCCATCCAGCTTACCTCTGACTCCCTTCAAATCCACCCCTTCCGTCTCTGCCCACTCCCTGGCTCAGCAGTCACCCCTCATCTGGACCATCTCTTGGCAGCCCCCTGAACGAGCTGTTCTCGCCCCAGGAGGTGGTCGCCATGCAAGCACTTGTGTGGACCCCAACTTGTGGACCCCTTTCTACATCCACTCCCTCAGCATATCCCATCCACCCTGCTTAAACATCTACCCAGAATCCACTACTTCTAACCCCTCCCTCCATGGCGGCCCACCCCTCAGTTGGACCATTGCAGGGGCTGCCTCCTTAGCCTCCTGCTGCTGCCCATGTCCCCCTGCACGCACTCCGCTGCTCACTGGCCTCTAATGGCTGTTCATCACAATTAAAACCAAACCCAAAATTCCTACCCTGGCTTACAAGGCCCTTCAGGATCTTGCCCTAGTCTACCCTGCAGCCCTTGTTATGGTATCTACTGCTGCGTAACAAACCACCCCAATACATTTGTGGTGCTTATGTGTCTGATTGGGGCAGGGCTCGGCAGGGAAGGCCCACCCCTGTTCCACGTGGTGTCAGGGGGGCCGCTCAACTGGGATAGGCGATCCATTTCCAAGATGGTGCACTCCCATGGCTGGCAAATTGGTGCTGGCTGGTCAGGGAGCCCAGCTGGGGCTGACAACCGGGGTGCCTCAGTTCTTCTCCACCGGCTGTTTGGGCTTCCCCACAGCATGGTGGCTGAGTTCTAAGAGCAACTATTAAAAAACGAAAAAACAACAGCAAGAAACAACCCACACACAGGAAGTAGAAGCTGCCAGTCTCTTAAGGCCTGAGCCCAGCAACTGTCCTAATGTGAATTCCACTGTAGTCTATTGGTCAAGCCATCAAAGAGCCCAGGTTCAAGGGGCAGGGGCACAGACTCCAGCTCTCCATGGGAAGAGTGTCACATACGTTTTTAAAACACCCCAGACCTCACCTCTGTCTCCAGCTGGGCTTTAGCCACACGGGCCTCGCCGCAGCTCCGCATGCCTGTCAAGCGCATTCCCACCCCACGGCCTTCGCGCTTTCTCTTCCTTCTGAGGATTCCCAAGGGGCCCACAGCCCTGCTCAGTGCCTAGTCGAACGGTCCGCACCTCCTCTCAGCTCCTCTAACCCCTCCTCTCCGCAGCCACAGGGCTCCTTCTCAACACACACCACGTCGGTCTCTTCCCTGCCTATAACCCACCCTGGCTCCCCACTGCCCCCAAGACAATGTCTGCCTTCCTTAGTCCACCCTTCCACACCTTCCTGCCCCAACTCCACAGCCCAGGGGCTCATGCCACCCCTCCCCCACCTGTGCTCCTCTCAAAACCACAAATCCCCTTCCTTCCGGCTCCACCCCACATGCTGGGCCGTCTGCCTGCAATGCCCTTCCCCTCATCTATCTGGCAATTCCTACTTATCCTTTAAGACCAAAAGCTGCCCCCTCCAGGAAGCAGTCCCAGATCTCAGGCTGGATTAAACACCTTTCCAGTGCCTCCACAGGTGCCTACGTGCCTTTGGATCCCTGCAGCGGTCTGCATCTCCCCAGGGCAGAAGCTTCTGTCTGGGTCCTAGCCCTGGATGGCCAAATCCTTAGACCTCAGCCTCCTTCCACACCAATTTGTGGGGGAAAAAGTCTTTATTGATAAATAGGTTACAGTGAAATAGAGTGATAGTTTTTAGGGGAATAAAAAAGTAGAATCTCAGTCTCTCTCCACCCCGCCTCTAGCTCTCAGCTTCTGCCTTCTTACTGGCCGCTTTGGACGATGAGGACTCGGTGGGAATGCCAGGCTTTCTCGGGCCTTTAGGGGCCTCTGCCTTCCTGGCCAGTGGTACAGGCTCCATCTTGGACCCACTGCCCTTGGGAGGAACAGGGGCCTTGGCTTTAGGCCCCTCCCCGGCCCCCTGGGCAGCAGCCTTTTTAGGGACCTTGCTCCCCATCTTCTTTTTGGCTGGGGAAGCAGCACCATTCTCGCCCTATAAGAAAGCAAACCAGGAGCAAGGTGACAGAGCTGGGCAGGGCTGGGTGCACAGCTCAGAGCCCACGAACTTAGGGTTGAAATCCCAGCTCTGGGTCACTTTTGACAAGTGACCTCACCTCTCTAAGTCTCAGCCTCTTATCTATAAAATGGGGATGGTGATCCTCAGGGCGCTGAAGGGCCAGGGAGGAGAGGAAAGTGCTCTGTACTTTGTAGGAAAATAAGTTGCCCCCTTCCTCGGCTGACCCCTCTGGGGCTGGGTGGGGATGCCTGAGCTCTGGTCGCTGGAGACCTGGAGCAGGAAGTCACCCAGGCACCTACCTTGGTGACCGTGGGTTTGGAACTCTGACTCCCAGGCTTTGTTTTCCTGTGGGCCTTGGTATCTGCTGGAAGAGGGGATGGCATGTGAGAAAGACCCCTTTCAGGAGGAGCTGCTGCTGGGCAGGAAGCTTCAGGGGTCCCACGGCCCTCGTCCTGCCCAGGGCCCAGTCCTCACTCTGACACTTGCAGGCTGTGTGACCTGGAGCAAGTAGTTTAGCCTCTCTGAGCCTGGGTGCCCTAGTCTGCCAACTGAAGGTAGCAGCCTCTCTCCCACGGACAGTTGGAGGATTAACTGGACGGTGGATGACCATCCCCCACTCCGTTCACAGCTCGACGCCTGCCCACACCGAAGGCCCCTGACAGGTGTATCTGCCTCTAGCCTTTAACCCATCTTCCACATGGAGGCCAGGATACATTTTTAAAAACACCTTGGACCCTAGCTGTCCCCTGTTCAGAGTCTTTCAGTGGCTCCTCATCGTCCTCCAGATAAAGTCCAGCCTCCTGCTGCCCTTCACAACCTCCCCTTCCCCCTCCCCCGGTACACACAGAGACAACTATTTGTACTTCTTCCACCTTCTTCATGCTTCCAGGTCTTTGCACAAGCTGTTCTGCCTGGGACACCTCCTCCAGGAAGCCTCCCCTGACCCCTCTCAGAGATGATCCCTCCTTCTCTCTCTGCGCTCTTCTTCCCCATACCCACCCCCACAAGCTACCATGCATTCTCTGTCTCTCTGAGTCAAGCCAAGTGCTCAGGGCACATTGGCTAGGAAACCCCTCCTCCCCAGAGCTGGCCCCTCCATCCCAACTCATGTCCAGTGGCTGCCAGAAACCCCCTCCCATGCCCTCCTCTCACCCCATTCACATCCATACCTTGGCTGCTCCTTCCACCTTTGACCTCTGACTTCCCGCCGGGCCCACTGGCAATGGGAGGGGCCTGTGTGGCCTTGTCTGGCTGTTGGGAGGACTTCTTGACCTCACCCAGTCTTGCCTCTTGGTCCTTGTTCTGCTGGCCTTTCTTGGGGGCCTTCTTGGCTGCACCTGGTTTGGGGGTAGCTGTCCTCCCCTCTCCCGGCTTCCTGGATCCTTTTTTCACCTCGCCTGGGTTGGGTGGGTTCTTCTTTGACTCACTTGGTTTCTTGGGGTCCTTTCCCTCAGCTTGACCAGGCCTCCTGGGGGCCGTCATGGTGGACGTCTTCCTGGGCTGGATTTTCCTTTTGTCTTTGGAAACTAACTGGAGGAGGAGAGAACGAGGTGGGATTGAGAGCAGAGGTTCTGGATGTCTCACGCCCTTATACCCTACATGAGGCTCAGAGAAGACCCCATCCCAAAGGAGGGGGAGAAGAAGGCGGCCAAGGGCTTGCAGAGAGGACGCAAAACCACCTCCTAAATGCCGGCTGCCGGTAATGCATTCCACCCATTCATGCACTGTGAGGAAGGGTGCTGCCGTTTAGGAGCTAAGGAACCCGAGTCTCCAAAACTCACCCAAGCTTCTCCTACCCTCCCTGCACAGGTGGCGGGCACGCGCCTCCCACCCCTGCACCTGGAAGCCTCAGAGCCAGGCTTCTGGGAGCACGTCATGCACACTGAGCCCTAACGGTATCTCTGAGATGCTAACCTACAATCTCCTTTGACCCCCCCAACACCATCCCATGGACTGTGGCTCGGACTCCCTGCCTTCCCGCCTCACACCACCGCGTCCCCAAGTCTCCCTGCCGCTTCGCTTCTGTGTAGCTGGACACGGACATGGCGGTCAGACGGCTGAGAGTGCATGGCTTCCTGGGGCCTCAACCCCAGCCCAAGTGCGACTCGCCCAAGGCTTCTCCTCCCCCTCTGGCCTCGGTCTCCCCATCTTTACAATGGGGCCATCAGGGAGGGTGAGAGCGGCAGGAGGATGCAAGCGTCCCTGGCGAGCAGGTGGTCCCCGCCCCTCTAGAGCGCAGCTAATGACGCTGCTCCCCAGCGTCCCTGGACCCTCACGGCTCCCCGTTACCCACCAAGGCCAGAAACAGCCCCCACGCTCTGCACACACACATTCCTGACTCCGTGGTACCCAAGACCCCCTTCCCTGCCTCCCAGCCCCTTGGCCCACTTTCCTGACTGCCTCCTAGTCACACGCACTCCCAGTGCCCTCTCTTGCTCCCCTTCACCCCACCCTATGCCCCTGGCCTTGCCATGGCTGGTGTCCAAGCTCTGACCCACACACCCAGTTCCAGGAGGGGGCATCCCCTGTGCTCAGCCACCCTACTCCCACAGGGATTGGAACGTGGAGGTTGAGAACGTTCCACCGTGTTCCATGGAGCCTGTCAGAGGAACTGCTACTTGCTGGGGCACAGCAGTGACAAGACAGACCCCATGTCTGTGTCCCTGAGATTTCCCTGGTGGCAGCTGGCAGTCACGATGCTGGGGCTTAATTCTGTGGCCAAGTTTGCCCTTAGCTCTGGGTGACCCTCCCTTTTGAAAGAGGAGGATGTAGTGGCTCAGGGAGGCGTCAGCCCTGGTCTGGAGACCTCGGGTCTGGAGCCAGACAGCACGGGGAGCAAACCCCATTTCTGTGACCCCGTAGAGGCCAAGGTTGGGTCTGTGCCGCCCATGGTAAGGAATTCCAGGAAGGGGTCATGGGCACCCAGGACCCAGAAGTAAAACAGCTGAGACGGTCTCTGGTCACTCAACACACCCAACAGGGATGGAGGCGGATGCAGCAGGGTGACCGGGGCCGTGTGGGTGCTCAGCCTTCCCGGGGAGAGGGGGGGGGTCTTGGCAAAGACAGAGGAAGAACGAGAAGAGACAGAAGGAGAGAGGGAACAGGGCAGGGGACCAGCACCCAGAGGCTGGGAAGAAAGAGCTGGAATTGGGGTTCAAGCCCTCGGGCAAATCCACCCACACCCTGGGGCCTCTCGCCACCCCCCACCCCACTCCCAGCGGCTGACTTTGAAGCTGCCAGTGGCTCCCCGGGCCTTGGAGTTGACGGGCCTGACGAGGAGGCCGCGGTGCATGCCTGTGGCCAAGGCCTGCTTCAGCAGGTACTTGAGGCGGAGGACGTCCACCGTCGGGTACTTCTGCAGGATGTAAACCTTGATGGCCGCCACCGAGGTACCCCGGCGCTGCTCCCCCGCCTGCAGCGCCTCCAGCACCATGCGCAGCACCGGAGGGTGGCGGCGGGGCTCTTGGACGCCGCTCCGGCTCAGGCCTACGGACAGACAGCAGGACATCACCCGGGGCCCAGACCTCCCTCAGGCCCCGTTGACGACAAACACGCCTAGTGAAGCACCCACTAGGCGCTGGCCAGGCCCCACTGTGGGTGAGCAAGCGGCCGGGGGATCAAGTACACACCCCTCACCCCCACCCCAGGTCAGTGCCACTGCCCCCTGGCCTGGGAGCAGAGGCGGGGGGCACTGCTTGGCCACCCGGGGTCTCCCGGTGCCCGCTGTGGGGCTGGGCACACACCAGCCCTCCACGAAGGCTCATTAAAAGCATTAAAGGGTCCTTAAACAAACCTACACCAGGTCAGTTGTCTAGCTCTAACTACCAGTTTACAGGAAATGCAAGGGCCACGGGCATGAAATCAGTAAAACCCAGACTGTGAGGAACTCTGCAGAACACACGGTCCAGTTTCTCCTACAAATAAGCAAGGAGGAAAAGAAAACGTGGGAAGGGCCCCAGAGAGGAAAGATCCTAAGAATCCCTTTAACCAAATGCAACATGGGGGCCTTGCTCAGACTCAGAACATGATTTGAACAATCCAACTGGAAAAAAAAAAAAAGGCAACTAGACAAATGTGAACACTGGAATATTTCATGATATTAAGGATGATACTGTTTCCAGTGTGCTGATGGTATTGTAATTATTTTAAGAGGTTCTTATCTTTTAAAGATAAATACTGAACTGGGACTTCCCTGGTGGCACAGTCGATAAGACTCCTTGCTCCCAGTATAGGAGGCCTGGGTTTGATCCTTGGTCAGGGAACTAGATTCCATATACATGCCACAACAAAGAGTTTGCATGCCACAACTAAGGAGCCCATGTGCCGCAACTAGGGAGCTGGTGAGCTGCAACAAAGGAGCCTGCCTGCCACAACTAAGACCCGGTGCAGCCAAATAAATAAATAAATAAATAACGATAAATACTGAACTGTTTACAGATGAAATGATAAGTCTGGCATTTACTTTGAAATAATGCAGTAGGTGAAACAAGGGTAGCCACAAGCTGTTAGCTGTTGAAGTTGGGTGATGGGTGCACGGGGTAGGGGCGCAGGTCACTGTACCATTCAGTCTACTTTTGTGTCCGTTTAAAAGTTTTCATCATGGGACTTCCCTGGTGGCGCAGTGGTTAAGAATCCACCTGCCAATGCAGGTGATGCAGGTTCAATCCCTGGTCCGGGAAGATCCCACATGCTGTGGAACAACAAAACCCATGCACCACAACTACTGAGCCTGTGCTCTAGAGCCCGCGAGCCACAACTACTGAGTCTGCATGCCACAACTACTGAAGCCCACGCACCCAGAGCCCACGCTCTGCTCCACAACAAGAGAAGCCACTGCAATGAAAAGCCCGCGCACCACAACAAAGAGTAGCCTCCACTCACTGCAACTAGAGAAAGCCCGTGCTCAGCAATGAAGACCCAACACAGCCAAAAATAAAATATAAATAAATCAATTTATTTAAAAAAAGAGTTTTCATCATAAAAAGTAACAAAAGAATTTCACTCCTAGGTATATGCCCAAGAGAAAAGAAAATATATATCCACACAAAAATGTGTACACAGATGTTCACAGCAGCATTATTTATAATAGCCCAAAATTAGAAACAACCCCAAAGTCCATAAACTAATGAATGGATAAATAAAACGTGTTATTGCCGTAAAATGCAATGTCATCCAAGCAACAGGAGGAATGAAGTACTTCCTTGAAAACGTTATGCAGAGTGAAAGCAGCCAGTCACAAAAAGTCATATATTGTATGAGTTAGTTTATATGAAGCGTCCAGAATGGACAAATCAGAGCCAGAAGGTAGATTAGTGGTTGCCAGGGGCTGGGAGGTGGGCAGGGATGGGGAGTTGACAGCTAATGGGTACAGGTTTTCTTTAGAGGGGATGGAAATATTCTAAAATTGACTGTGGAGACAGGTACACAACTGTGAATATACTAAAAGCCATAGTACACTTTAAATGGGTGAATTGTATGGTATGTGAATTATTGAAATATCTCGATAAGCTGTTATTTTTAAAAAGTTGCAAAGGAGAGTAGGACCCAGAGGTGAGGAGGGAGACACTGTGAGAACTTGTCAGTCACTGTAAAGCATGTAAAAGTGGTTTAAATATGAAACCTGATTTAAACATAGTGATTAGAAATGTTGATTTCCAACCAATTTGTAAAAACTAAAGACTCAAAAAAGGAATCAAGTGGCTAAAATATATATATTTTTTAAAACCACATTTTAAAGTGGAAAAAATAAAACAACCTTGTACATATACAGACTGCTATATCAAAGCCACATGGGAACTACAAACCAAAAAACTACAATAGATACACACACAAAAAAGAAAAAGCAACCCAAACACAACACTAAAGATAGTCATCAAACCACAAGAGAAGAGAACAAAAGAAGGGAAGAAAGAAGAGCAACAAAAACAAATCCAAAACAATTAAGAAAATGGAAATAGGAACACATGTATTGATAACTACCTTAAATGTAAATGGATTAAATGCTCCAACCAAAAGACGTAGACTGGCTGAATGGATACAAAAAAAGACCCATTTATATACTGTCTACAAGAGACCCACTTCAGACCTAGGGACACATACAGACTGAAAGTGAGGGGATGGAAAAAGATATTCCATGCAAATGGAAAACAAAGAAAGCTGGAGTAGCAATACTCATATCAGACAAAATCAACTTTAAAATAAAGACTGTTACAAGAGACAAGGAAGGACACTACATAATGATCAAGGGATCAATCCAAGATATAAAAATGATAAATATGTATGCACCCAACATACAAGCACCTCAATATATAAAGCAAATACTAACAGCCATAAAGGGAGAAATTGACAGTAACACAATAATAGTGGGGGACTTTAACCCCCCACTGACACCAATGGACAGATCATCCAGACAGAAAATCAATAAGGAAACACAGGCCTTAAATGACACTTTACACCAGATGGACTTAATTGATATTTATAGAACATTCCATCCAAAAGGAACAGAATACACATTCTTCTCAGGTGCACATGGAACATTCTCCAGGACTGACCACATGCTGGGCCACAAAGCCAGCCTCAGTAAATTTAAGAAAATTGAAATCATATCAAGCATCTTTTCTGACCACAACGCTATGAAATTAGAAATAAATTACAGGGAAAAAAAACCCTGTAAAAAACACAAACTCATGGAGGCTAAACAATATGTTACTAAACAACCAATAGATCACTGAAGAAATCAAAGAGGAAATTAAGAGAGACAAATGAAAATAAAAACACGACCATCCAAAACCTATGGAATGCAGCAAAAGCAGTTCTAAGAGGGAAGTTTATAGCCATACAATCTTACCTCAGGAAACAAGAAACATCTCAAATAAACAACCTAACCTTACACCTAAAGCAACTAGAGAAAGAAGAACAAACAAAACCCAGTTAGCAGAAGGAAAGAAATCAAAGATCAGAGCAGAAGTAAATGAAACAGAGGTGAAGAAAACAATAGAAAAGATCAATCAAACTAAAACCTGGTTCTTTAAAAAGATAAACGAAACTGGTAAACATTTACTAGACTCATCAGAAAAAAAAGGGACAGGCTTCCCCTTTCAATAAAATTAGAAATGAAAAAGGAGACTACTACAAACAACTCTACACCAATAAAATGGACAACCTGGAAGAAATGGACAAATTCTTAGAAAGGTACAACCTTCCAAGACTGAACCAGGAAGAGATAGAAAATATGAACAGACCAATCATGAGTACGGAAATTGAAACTGTGATTTAAAAACTTCCAACAAACAAAAGTCCAGGACCAGTTGGCTTCACAGGTAAATTCTATCAAACATTTAGAGAAGAGCTAACACCTATCCTTCTGAAACTCTTCCAAAAAAATTGCAGAGGAAGGAACACTCCCATTCTACCAGGCCACCATCACCCTGATGCCAAAACCAGACAAAGATACCACAAAAAAAGAAAATTACAGGCCAATATCACTGATGAACATTTATGCAAAAATCCTCAACAAAATACTACAAACCGAATCCAACAACATGTTAAAAGGATCATACATCATGATCAAGTGGGATTTATCCCAGGGATGCACGGATTCTTCTATATCTGCAAATCAACCACTATGATATACCACATCAACAGACTGAAGAATAAAAACCATATGATCATCTCAATAGATGCAGAAAAAGCTTGTGACAAAATTCAACACCCATTTATGATAAAAACTCTCCAGAAAGTGGGCATAGAGGGAACCTACCTCAACATAATAAAGGCCATATATGACAAACCCACAGGAAACATCTCAATGGTGAAAAAATGAAAGCATTTCCTCTAAGATCAGGAACAAGACAAGGAAGTCCACCCTCACGACTATTATTCAACATAATTTTGGAAGTCCTAGCCACAGTAATCAGAGAAGAAAAAGAAATAAAAGGAATACAAATTGGAAAAGAAGAAGTAAAGCTGTCACTGTTTGCAGATGACATGATACTATACATAGAGAGTCTTAAAGATGCCACCAGAAAACTACTAGAGCTCATCAATGAATTTGGTAAAGTTGCAGGATACGAAATTAATGCACAGAAATCTCTTCCATTCCTATACAATAACAATGAAAGATTAGAAGGAGAAATTAAGGAAACAATTCCATTTACCATCGCAACAAAAAGAATAAAATACCTAGGAATAAACTTACCTAAGGAGGCAAAAGACCTGTACTCAGAAAAGAAAGAAATCAAAGATGACACAAACAGGTGTTCTTAGATTGGAAGAATCAACACTGTGAAAATGACTATATTACCCAAAGCAATCTACCGATTCAATGCAATCCTTATCAAATTACCAATGGCATCTTTCACAGAATTAGAACAAAAAATTGTACAATTTGTATGGAAACACAAAAGACCCCAAATAGCCAAAGCTATCTTGAGAAAGAAAAACAGAGCTGCAGGAATCTGGCTCCCCGACTTCAGACTATATTACAAAGCTACAATAATCAAAACAGTTTCATTGCAGCACTATTTACAATAGTGAGGACATGGAAGCAACCTAAATGTCCATCAACAGAGGAATGGAAAAAGAAGATGTGGGGACTTCCCTGGCAGTCCAGTGGTTAAGACTCTGTGCTCCCAATGTAGGGGGCACGGGTTTGATCCCTGGTCGGGGAACTAAGATCCTGCGTGCTGCAGCCAAAAAACAAAACAAAAAAAAAAACACAAAGATATGCTACATATATACAATGGAATATTACTCAGCCATAAAAAAGAATGAAATAATGCCATTTGCAGCAACATGGATAGACCTAGAGATTGTCATACTGAGTGAAGTCAGAGAAAGACAAATATCATATGATATCACTTATATGTGGAATCTAAAAAAAGGGTACAAATCAACTTGCTTACAAAACAGTAGGGTCACAGATATAGAAAACAAATTTAGGGGCTTCCCTGGTGGTGCAGTGGTTAAGAATCTGCCTGCCAATGCAAGGGACATGGGTTTGAGCCCTGTTCTAGGAATATCCCACATGCTGCAGAGCAACTGAGCCTGTGTGCCACAACTACTGAGCCTGCATTCTAGAGCCCGCAAGCCACAACTACTGAAGCCCACATGCTACAACTACTGAAGCCCGTGCACCTAGAGCCTATGCTCTGCAACAAGAGATGCCACCACAATGAGAAGCCCGTGCACTACAACAAAGAGTAGCCCCTGCTCACCGCAACTAAAGAAAGCCCGCATGCAGCAACGAAGACCCAACACAGTCAAGAATAAATAAATAAATAAATAAATAAATAAATAAATAAATAATTTTAAAAAAGAAAACAAATTTATGGTTACCAGGGGACAAGTGGGGGGAGGGATAAATTGGGAGGTTGGGATTGACATATACACACTACTATATATAAAATAAATAACTTATAAGAACCTGCTGTATAGCACAGGGAACTCTACTCAACAATCTGTAATGGCATATATGGGAAAAGAATCTTAAAAAAAAAAAAAAAGAGTGGATATATGTATATGTATAACTGATTCACTTTGCTGTACACCTGAAACTAACACAACATTGTAAATCAACTATACTCCAATAAATTTTTTTTTAAATGAGACCCAATTAAACTTAAAACTTTTGCACAGAAAAAATAAACAAAACAAAAAGACAACCCATGAAATGGGAGAAAATATTTGCAAATGAAGTGACTGACAAGGGATTAATCTCCAAAACATATGAACAGCTCATGCAGTTCAATATCAAAAAAAAAAACAAACAATGTAATCCAATCAAAAAATAGGCAGAAGATCTAACTAGACATTTCTCAAAAGAAATACACATGGCCAAAACGCACATGAAAAGATGCGCAACATCACTAATTATTAGAGAAATGCATATCAAAACTACAATGAGGTATCACCTCATACCAGTCAGAATGGCCAACATCAAAAAGTCTACAAACAATAAATGCTGGAGAGGGTGTGGAGAAAAGGGAACTCTCTTACAGTGTGGGTGGGAATGTAAACTGGTACAGCCACTGTGGAAACAGTATGGAGGTTCCTTAAAAAACTAAACATAGTGGGGGCTTCCCTGGTGGCACAGTGGTTAAGAATCCGCCTGCCAATGCAGGGGACACGGGTTTGAGCCCTGGGCCGGGAAGATCCCACATGCTGTGGAGCAACTAAGCCCGTGCACCACAACTGCTGAACCTGTGCTCTGGAGCCCCCGAGCCACAACTACTGAAGCCCGCAGGCCTAGAGCCTGTGCTCCACAACAAGAGAAGCCACCGCAGTGAGAAGCCCGTGTACCAGAAGGAAGCGTGTCCCCCACTCGATGCGACTAGAGAAAGCCCGCATGCAGCAAGGAAGACCCAACACAGCCAAAAATAAATAAATAAAATAAATAAATTTATTAAAAAAACCAAAAAAAAGACTAAACATAGAACTACCATATGATCCAGCAATCCCACTCCCAGGCATATATCCAGAGAAAACCATGATTCAAAAAGATACACGCACCCCAATGTTCATTGCAGCACTATTTACAATAGCCAAGACATGGAAGCAATCAACATGTCCATGGAAGGATGAATAAAGAAGATGTGGTACATATATACAATATATATAATGGAATATTACTCAGCCATGAAAAAGAACAAAATAATGCTATTTGCAGCAACGTGGATGGACCTAGAGATGATCATACTAAGTGAAGGAAGTCACACAGAGAAAGACACATATCATATGATATAACTCATATGTGGAAGCTAAAAAAAACAAGGTACAAATGAACTTATTTACAAAATAGAAATAGAGTCACAGATGTAGAAAACAAACTTACAGTTACTGAGGGGAAAGGGAGGAGGGATAAATTGGGAGATTGGGATTGACATTTACACACTACTATATATAAAACAGATAACTAATAAGGACATATTGTATAGCACAAGGAACTCTACTCAATACTCTGTAATGATCTATATGGGAAAAGAATCTAAAAAAGCGTGGATACGTGTATACTGTACACCTGAAACTAACACAAAACTGTAAATCACCTATACTCCAATAAAAATTTAAAAAAATAAAATAAGGTGGGAAAAAACCCACCTGAAAACTCTAGATCTCAGCAAAAATTGTAAAGAGCCTTAATCAAATTCAACCTCTATTGCCTCCTGGCCAGGAAGAGCCCAGTGTCTGAGAATATTCATTTTGGGGCCAGAGCCTGCAAATCAGTAGAGTCTGAAGTCAGTCAGGACCTCTGGAGTCTCACTCTCCTCCCACAAATAAAAACTCCCCCACCTCCTGTGGTGGGGAGGGGGCCCTAAGGAGCTCTGAGCCCTCCCAACTGCAGTGTCAAAGGGTTTCTGGAGGGGCCTGGCCTGGCGTGACAGCTCTGAGACAGGCTGCGACCTGGGACCGTCTGCTGCAGTGCTTGCACCTGGACAGACATCTCCTCAAGCAACGACATACAAAGAAACTATAAGGGACTAAAAATAACTGCATGCATGCCCAGTGGGGCAAATTACGGGCAACAAGAATCAGAAAAACCAAAAACCCAACTGCTACTTCTGAAGAGCTGGGAGCAAAAGCAGGGTACTGGGCATGCCCCCTGCACAGAACACCACCAAAGGGGTGGGCAGACCACCTAAGCCACCCCTCTGGCCCGACCCCTGGACACACCCTCACCCCACCCCATATGAGGAAGCAGTTTGCACCCCTCCCTCAGCAAGCGAGCAAGGGAACCTGTTACTTGTTTTCGCTCCCCTCTGCTGCAGCAGAGGTCTCAATAAAGCCTTGCCTGAATTTTTTTTTTTTTAATTTATTTTTGGCTGCGTTGGGTCTACTTTGCTGGGCGTGGGCTCTCTCTAGTTGCGGCGAGCGGGGGCTACTCTTCACTGCGGTGCGTGGGCTTCCCACTGAGGTGGCTTCTCTTGTTGTGGAGCACGGGCTCCAGGCACACAGGCCTCAGGAGTTGTGGCGCATGGGCTCAGCAGTTGTGGCTTGTGGGCTCTAGAGCACAGGCTCAGTAGTTGTGGTGCACGGGTTTAGTTGCTCCACATCATGTGGGATCTTCCCAGACCAGGGCTTGAACCCGTGTCCCCTGCATTGGCAGGCGGATTCTCAACCACTGCGCCACCAGGCAAGTCCCTTTGCCTGAATTTCTTATCTGGCCACTGATCAATTTCTATTGATAAGGAGGCCAAGAACCGTGTTCAGTAACATACTTTGTGGCGACACCACGAAGGGACAATTGTTCCCTTCCCAGAAGAGGATCTACGCACCTCTGGGACCACTGAACACAGCTTCCCCATGGGTGACAAGTGGCCACCTGAACCTCTTGTTTCAGTGTCACCACATTTGGTAAGTCTGCCTTCCTGGCCCCTGGGGGCCTCAGTACCCTCATTCAGGCAACTCTTTCCCCTTCCCCTTTGTCCTTTTTCCCTCACCGCTTTCCCTTTGTCCCTTTTCCTCTCCTGAAATCTCTCTACTTCTCTCTCTGTCCTCTCCTACTTCTGTCCTACCTTTCCGAGAGAGTGGACATCGGGCAGCTACAGCATCACTCCTCTCAGCTTGTGAGACCTGCTCCCTCTGGCCAGCAGCAGCTCACCTCGACAGGTGACAAGCAGAGGTGGGAGAGGCTCACCTCACACAGTGCAGATCCTGGTCCAGCAGGCTCTCCTGACAGGAGATTTATGAGAATGATAGAGGTTCAAACCTCAACATGTGGCTGGAAGTCCGATCATCCCAATATTCTCACCTTTATTTTCCTGCCGCCAAGAGAAGTCCCGTTGGACAATAAATGCTGGAGAGGGTGTGGAGAGAAGGAAACCCTCCTATACTTTTTGTGGGAATGTAACCTGGTACAGCCACTGTGGAGAACAGTATGGAGGTTCCTTAAAAAATTAAAAAGACAGCTACCATATGACCCTGCAGTCCCACTCCTGGGCATATATCCGGAGAAGAACATGGTCCGGAAGGATACATGCACCCCAGTGTTCATCGCAGCACTGTCTACAATAGCCAAGACACGGAAGCAACCTGAATGTCTGTCGACAGAGGAGTGGATAAAGAAGACGTGGTACATATGTACAATGGAATACTACTCAGCCATAAAAAAAGAATGAAATAATGACATTTGCAGCAACATGCATGGACCTAGAGATTGTCATACTGAGTGAAGTAAGTCAGACAAAGAAAGAGAAATATTGCATGATATCGCTTATATGCGGAATCTAAAAAGAAATGATACTGGACTTCCCTGGTGGCGCAGTGGTTAGGAATATGCCTGCCAATGCAGGGGACACGGGTTCGAGCCCTGGTCCGGGAGGATCCTGCGTGCTGCGTAGCATCTAGGCCCCGGCGCCACAACTACTGAAGCCCGCGCACCTGGAGCCCGTGCTCCGCAACAGGAGAAGCCACCCACAGTGAGGGGCCCACGCGAAGAGTGGCCCCGCTCACCACAACTAGAGAAAGCCTGTGCGTGGCAACGAAGATCCAACACAGCCAAAAAATAAATAATTAATTAAATAAATTTTAAAAGAAATGATACAAATGAACTTATTTACAAAACAGAAACAGACTCAAACTTAGAGAATGAACTTATGGTTACCAGGGGGGAAGGGTTGGGGGAAGGGATAGTTAGGGAGTTTGGGATTGACATGTACACACTGCTATATTTAAAATGGATAGCCAACAAGTATCTACTGCATAGCACAGGGAACTCTGCTCAATATTATAAGATAACCTAAATGGGGAAAGAATTTGAAAAAGAATAGATACATGTATATGTATAACTGAATCACCTTGCTGTACACCTGAACCTATCACAACATTGTTAATCAACAATACTCCAATAGAAAATTAAAAGTTTAAAAAAAGAAAAAAGAGAGGTCCCATTGGGAATGGGCTGAAGTGGCAGTTTTCTATATACTGGTGTATGCGTGGGTGAGAGTCCCACAGATGATGTACAACCAGCTGATTTCCAGGCTTGATCACCGGAACGGGCAGTGGATAGGGTCTTCCCTCCTTCACTGGCTCTTTCTGGAAGCACGCAGGTTGGTGCCTGAATAGATACCCACACGGGGCGGGTTGAAAGGGCAATCTCTCTCTCTCTTTCCTTTTCAGTCTTTTCTTTCCCTCTTCCCTTCACCTGTCCCTTGGTTCTCAGCCCTGCACTCTCATCCCCTTAATCCTAAAGATTTCTGGTTTGTGTGTTTAAGTTTTTGTCACTGGTATCTTTGTATCATGTAGTCTTGTCTGTCCAACTGCTCCTGCAAGTCTCTGCCGAAGCGCAGTGGAGCATTTATGCCTTGAAGTACAAACACACACAGCCACATCGCCTGAAACTCCTCTCTTGGGTTACTTGGTGGGATTTTAAAGAACAACAACAAAAAAAAAAAAAAAAGAGAGGGGCTTGCATTTCTCTCCTCTGCCTTTGCAATGTAACTATTCTGCCTGAGCTCCAAGAATTCCCTGATCCATCTGTAGTCCCCCAGTCTGAGGGAAAAAAAGAGGCCTTTTTAATTTCAAGAGGGAAAACTATGAGATCTCTGATTCTGTAGAAATTAACTTGTCTAACTTAAGCTTGTCACTTTAATTAATACAGACCTGTCTTTAGAGGCATCAACATTAAGTATATTTTATTTGTACCTAGGGTTACTGAAAGTCAATAAGTACATATTGTTTCTGTTATAAAATCTGTCATCAAGGAGAATGACCTGATGTGATTAAACTTTTAAGTAAATTTAACTATGATAAGAGCTTTTTGATAAACTCTATGGGAATAATTATGTTTTGGAAACGTCCATCTAGAATAGTCCCTCCAAATTTTGGTAACTTAAAACTAAATTAAGTCAAATGATAGGAATCCACCGAGTATCCAGGCTATTTCAAATAAGATGAAATACTGGAACATTAATTGCTAAACAGGTCTATATTTACCTACTTTTGTCTTCTTGTGAGAGGGAAACTAAAGATGTTTGGGTTTATTAGACACATGTCTTGCACCATATTAAGGAAAGAAATTGTGCTTTGGGAAGATACATGTTTCTAGATGTTATGGGATATTCCAATCAAGGAATGCTAATGTAAAAGACAGCTCATGGTTGCTTAAGGAAAGTAGGATGTGTTTTCAGAAAAGAAGGTATGAGGGTGGCTTCCTTGGTGGCACAGTGGTTAAGAATCCGCCTGCCAATGCAGGGGACACGGGTTCTATCCCTGGGCCGGGAAGATCCCACATGCCGCGGAACAACTAAGCCCATGCACCACAACTACTGAGGCTGCGCTCTAGAGCCCACGAGCCACAACTACTGAGCCTGCATGCCACAACTACTGAAGCCTGTGTGCCTAGAGCCCGTGCTCTGCAACAAGAGAAGCCACTGCAATTAGAAGCCCACGCACCGCAACGAAGAGTAGCCCCCGCTCGCCGCAACTAGAGAAAGCCCATGCGCAGCAACGAATACCCAACGCAGCCAAAAAATAAATAAATTTAAAAAAAATAAGATATGAGGAATGGAAATATATTTTATTAAAAGGAAAAAGTGATTTTTGTCCTAGGGCTGGTTATTTCTGAATGGAAAGAATAAGGGACAGTATAATATGGCTACACAAAGTTGCAGAAGGTTTACAGAAAAGGATCATTGGAAAAAGAATTTTGTATGTGGTCAGGACTTTCTAAGATTGGGTCAAATTTAATTAGCAAAATGGATTTTATTAAGAGTAGGCTGATGCAAGACTGGATTTGCTTTCTCTCTCTAGGAGAACAAAATTGCCCTGGAGTGCTGCTTTTGATAAAAGATCGTGTGAGTTCCTGTATTTACTTTTTTTTTTTTTTTTTTTTTTTCTGTATTTACTTTTGAAATAGTTTTTTCACCTTAGCTTAAGGAGTAAGTAAGTACTCTCACCTTATTCTATGTCCAAAAATCCCCTGTGGGAATACTCCCACCTCTAGGCCCTCAGGTCCTGACCCCTGTGGCCTTTTCCATTGCGAATCTGTAAGGAGAGGTTTGGCAGGTTCTCAGAGAACCCTGACAAGTTTAGGGACGAATTTATCAGGCTGGGGTTGACATTCTCTCTCACCTGGCAGGACATCATGGTTATTCTGGCCCACTGTTGCACCCTGGATTAAAAGGAGCGCATACTGAGAAAGGCCAGGGAACATGCAGATGGCCTGGTGGCCACCAATCCACACCACCAAGTTTATCAGGTGGGTGGGGATGCAATCCTAGAACACGACCCACACTGGGACTGTGAAGATTGTGCAGGCCAAGCTAGGATGAGACATTATATTACTTGTCTACCAGAAGGAAGGAAAGGGTATATGGTGAAGCCTGTAAATTCTGATAAGGTCTGAGAGGTTACACAGGAAAAAGATGAAAATCTGGCAGTCTTCCCGAGCCGGGCGACAGAGGCATTCAGGAAGGACACCAATGCAGACTCTGAGTCCACAGAAGGGAGGACACTGTCGGTCATGCATTTTATCACCCAGGCTACTCCTGATATCTGGAGAAAATTACAAAAGCTTGAGGCCGGGCCCCAGACCCCGCTGTCAACCTTGGTAGAGGAGGCCTTCAAGGTCTGTAACAACCAAGACTTAATGGACGAGACCAATAAGAATAAGAGGCTAATAAAGAAAATGCAGCTTTTGGCTGCTCTGATCCACCCACCACCTCGAGGGAATCCTGAAGGGTCAAGAAGGCTGGACAGACGGCCAAGAAGCTGCCTGGGCCAGAACCAGTGTGCCTTTTGTTGGAAGGGGGAATGTCCTGAAAGCCCTCCTGTGGGATGCCCTAGAGGCAACCCCGCCCCGCCCCAGTTCCTTGCGAATCTCTCAGATAAGAGATTCCTGCACTGAGGGGGCCAGAGCGCCTGCCCAGCTCCAGATCCCACTCGATCCATCCTCATCACTCCAGGGGAGCCTTAGGTCACCCTTGATGTGGCAGGTAGGAGAACTGAATTTCTTGCAGACACTGGAGCTGCCTGCTCTGTTCTGACTTGGCCAGCCGGCCCCCTCTCCAACCGTGACTGTACTGTGACGGGAGTCGATGGACAGCCAAAGGGAAGGCAATTTAGGTCTCCCCTTGCCTGCGGAATTGGGTCCATTATTATTATTCACTCCTTTCTGTATATGCCAGAATGCCCTGTCCCCCTCCTCGGAAGAAATTTGCTAAATAAATTAGGAGCTAGTATATTCTTAGGACAGGGGAGTCCAAGGAGGTAAAGAATTCAAATTCAAATAGAGAATGCACCTATTTGTAGCCCCAGATGGCCCACCTGCTGGTCATCAAAATGTTCCCCAAGACATCCCCCAGGAAATTAGAGAACCGGTAGATCCTGCAGTTTGAGATACTTCGGTGCCAGGAAGGGCAAAACTTGTTCCCCCAATAAAAATACGGTTAAGGCCTGGGGAAAAATACCCCTGGAAAAGACAATATCCTTTAGATGCCACGCGCCTGGTCTTGTGCTGCTCGCTAGGGGTGTTGCCTTAGAGATCTGCATGGGCTGGGCTTGTGAAAGGATCAACATGCCTTTGGCTAGAGATTCCAAGATCCTTCCTTGGAAAAGGAAATGAAAGAACATAAAAAGAAATGCCTCGGGGCTTCCCTGGTGGCGCAGTGGTTAAGAATCCGCCTGCCAATGCAGGGGACACGGGTTCGAGCCCTGGTCCGGGAAGATCCCACATGCCGCGGAGCAACTAAGCCTGTGTGCCACAACTACTGAGCCCGCGTGCCACAGCTACTGATCCTGAGTTCTACAGCCTGCGAGCCATAACTACTGAAGCCCGCACGCCTAGAGCCCATGCTCCGCAACAAGAGACGCCACTGCAATGAGAAATGAGAAGCCCGCGTACCACAACGAAGAGTAGCCCCCGCTCACTGCAGCTAGAGAAAGCCTGTGTGCAGCAATGAAGACCTAACACAGCCAAAAGTAAATAAATAAAATAATTAAAAAAAAAAAAAAGAAACGGCTGGTTCAAAGCACAAATTCTTATTTTATGGATGTAAAATGTCCAGGTTGCTACAAGATTACCACGGTTTTCAGCTGTGCTCAGACAGTGGTGCTTTACGTAGGTTGTTCAACAGTGGTGTGCCGGCCAACAGGAGGAAAGGCCAGACCCACAGAAGGGTGTTCGTTTAGAAGAAAGCAACACTGATGAGCCACACAGCTTCCCGAATCTGTGTTCTGTCGCAGAGAGCCTTATCAGTTCGGTAAGTCCAGTTAATCTACCAAGATAATGTAATTGTGTTTAATTTTGTAAGGTATACAACAGCGCTCTCCTATTTGGGTGTCACTTTTACAATCAAGTTTTGATTATGGGAAAAAAAAAAAAAAACCACAATATCCTTTAAAGCCTGAAGCCTTGAGCGGAATCCAACCGCTGCTCATCAAATTCCTAAAACACAAACTCATTAGGCCCTGCCAGCCCCCTTGCAATACCCCAGTCCTCCCCGTTCAGAAGCCTGACAGGGAGTATTGGTTTGTGCAAGGCTTACGAGCAGTGAATGAGGCCGTCATCCCTATTCACCCACTGTTGTCAAACCCATACACCCTCCGCACCCAAGTGCCAGGGAGCACACAGTATTTCTGTTTTGGACCTCACAGATGCATTTTTCTGTGTTCCCCTACATCCAGACTTTCCATACCTTTATGCCTTTGAATGGACGGACCCTGACACCCCGGAGGCTACCCAATACACCTGGACAGTACTTCCGCAGGGTTTTCAGGACAGCCCCCATCTTTTTGGAAACGCGTTAGCAAGGGAACTGAGGGAATTGAGCCTTGAGAGGGGAACTCTGCTACAATATGTTGATGATTTATTGATAAGTAGTGAGACCAAATAAGATTCAGATAAAAATACTGTTAGGGTCCTAAATTTTCTGGCAAGAAGGGGATATAAAGTATTTTCAACCACTATAAAGTATCTTCAACCAGCAACAGTTTCAATATTTAGGATTGGGTTTGACCCCAGGAGCACAAGCCCTTGCCATAGATTGAAAAACAGCAATTAATGCATTACTATCTCCAACCACAAAAAGGCAACTCTGAGGCTTTCTCAGGAGGGCTAGGTTCTGTCGTATGTGGATTCCAAATTATAGCCTTATAGCAAAATCCCTATGTGAGGCTCTAAAGGGAGAAGAAAGGGAACCCCTTCAACAGAATAAGGACCACCAGCAGGCCTTTGAGACTCTGAAGACTGCGGTGAGTAGAGCACCAGTGCTGGGTCTTCCAAATTCGCACAAGCCCCTTACCCTACACATTCATGAGAGGTCAGCGGTAGCACCACGAGTCCTGACCCAAAAGCTGGGACCGGATCAGAGACCAGTGGCTTACTTCTCAACACAACTGGACTCAGTGGCCCTGGGACAACACTTAGGTGTGTCAACCCCTCATCAGGTACAATTTGTGCTGGAAGTCAAAGGACATCATTGGTTGACTGAAGGAAGGTTAACAAGATATCAGGCCCTCCTATTGGACACCCCCGGCATTATCTTAAAGTTGTGCCAAACCCTGAACCCAACAACTCTGCTTCCAGCAGTCTAGAGTAGAGACTTAGTGCATCAGTGTATAGAGACCATAGAACAAACTTGCTCGAGCAGGTCTGATCTAGATGAACCTCTTGACAGCCCTGAGGTCAAACAGTTTACTGATAGGAGCAGTTTTATAGAAATGGGAACCCAAAAGGCCAGGTATGCCAGTTAGTCTAGATGAACGGAATCGAAGCCAAGGCCCTGCCCCTCCAGACATCAGCCCAGAAAGCTGAACTAATTGCATTAATGAGAGCTTTGCAATTAGGGAAGGATAAGAAATTAAATATTTTTTACTGACTGTAAATATGGGTTCCACGTGCTACATGCTCATGCTGCCATTTGGAAAGAGCAATGTTAATCGCTAGAAATTCCCCCATAAAATATAAAGATTTGATTCTGGCTCTTTTAGAAGCAGTGCAGCTCCTGACCCAGGTAACAGTAATCCGCTGCAGGGGCCATCAGAGGGATGGATCCCTTGTGAGCCAAGGAACAGAAAAGCTGATCCAACTGCAAAACAGGCAGCTCAATTGCAAGAGCCTGAGCAAATTATGGCCCTAGTGATTGGCCCCCTGAACTCCCTAGCCTTCTCCAGTATTCCCCATAGGAACAAGAAAATGCTGAGAAACGGGGCTATGAGAAGAGAAGCACAGGCCGGTATAGAAAAGAGAACACGGTTCTAATTCCTGAGGCCCCAAAATGGACACTCACTAAGAGCTTACATGGTGCCACCCACTATGGGAGGGATCACTACGGGACTTGATGCAAAAGCCTTTTTCAGGGAAGGGGCTTAAAAGAACAGTAAAACAAGCAACACTTGCCTGTGATTTACGTGCCCATAATAACTCACAGGCCCATCCAATCCCCCCTTCATTACTCAGGCCAATTCAATGCCGAGGGACATATCGGGGGGAAGACTGACAGATTTCACCCAAATGCCCCCGCGGTCAGGATATAAATATCTTATGGTGTTTGTCAATACTTTGACAGGATGGGTTGAAGCCTTCCCCATCCGATCTGAAAAGGCTATGGAAGCCTGTAAGTCCCTTTCAAAAGAAGCAGTTCCTCGGTTTGGACTTCCAAAGTCCCTCCACAGTGATAACGGGCCCTGTTTTATAGCCAGAATCACACAGGGGCTCACAATGGCCCTAGGGATAGACTACAAGCTACATACCTCTTGGCACCCCTAGTCTTCAGGGAAGGTAGAGAAAATGAACTATCCTTTAAAGAAAACCTTAGCAAAACTCTGCCAAGAGACTCATGCACCCTGGACCAACTTGCTTCCTATTGCACCCCTCAGGGTCCGTGTAGCCCCAGGAGCGGTCTGAGGCTTAGCCCATCTGAAATGACCTATGGGAGGCCTTTTCTTACTACTGACATTCTACTGGATGAGGAAGTGAACCAGGCCCTGAGATATATTATTAATCTAGGACAAGTTCAGGAGGCAATCCAGGACTCTGCCCACAAGGCACTGCCAGCCCCCACTACAACTACAGAGGAAGGAGCAGGTCCTTCACAAATAAACCCCGGGGACCAGGTTCTTCTTAGAACTGGAAAGAGGGGTCCCCCAAAGACCAACTATTGCTAAAATGGAAGAGCCCCTATAAAATAATTTTAACCACCCCTACTGCTGTCAAACTGCAAGGGATATCTAGTTGGGTACGTTTGTCCAGACTAAAGCTTTTACCTCCAGAAACCCCGCAGGTTCCAACAGAAGAACAATACACCTGTGAGCCAGTGGAAAATCTGAGATACCTATTCAAAGACAGGCACCATCAAGAGATAAGTAAAATGATGTAGTAGACTAGACTCCTATTTGCCATTCTTGCTATTGTACTCAGCAGGAGCATACAGGAGCGTCTTGTTAAAAATGTTGTAGAGCTTTATATGCTGAATTACCAACATAAGGGTCTGCTGTCCCCTAATTTTTTTTTAATTTATCTATTTATTTATTTTGGGCTGCGTTGGGTCCTCGTTGCTGCACGCAGGCTTTCTCTGGTTGAAGCGAGCAGGGGCTACTCTTCGTTGTGGTGCACGGGCTTCTCATTGCGGTGGCTTCTCTTGTTGCGGAGCACGGGCTCTAGGTGCATGGGCTTCAGTAGCAGCATGTGGCCTCAGTAGTTGTGGCTCGCGGGCTCCATAGTTTTGGCACGGGCTTAGTTGCTCCGTGGCATGTGGGATCCTCCGGGACCAGGGCTCAAACCCGTGTCCCCTGCACCAGCAGGCGGATTCTTAACCACTGCACCACCAGGGAAGCCCTATCCCCTAATTTTTTAAGTACTAACAAGAGTTATGTCCTTCAAGGACTGTCCGCTCTTAACAACCGTGAGACAGACATTCAGTTCTGCACCCCAGAAGTGTTTGTTTTTCCTCTGCAGACACCCAAACCATCAGATGTTATGGAATTATGGCCAGGCCCCTGTCCTTTTCCAACCAAGCTATAGCGTATAAATGCATTGATGATGTTCACTTCATAGGAGAGGGCACTCTAGGGAATATAGGCCTAAGAGGGGTTTTTATCTGTAACAGGACCACTCCAGCTCATCAGCGAGCCCTGAGAGCACTAGAAATGATCTTAACAGGGGCAGGGCTGGCCACAGGGCCGGCAGCTCCGTGGGGAGGCTTTACCTATCATGAAACAACACTGAGAAATCTCACTAGACAGCTTGGTTATATGATGGAACAGACAAGACAAGCCTTAACGGGACTTAGGATCTCTTGTTTCTTTGGCTAATGTAGTTCTTGACAATCGTCTAGCTCTTGATTACCTTCTGGCAGAACGAAGTAGAGTTTGTGCGATAATTAATATGTCCTGCTGCACCTGGACCAATGCAACGGGACAGGTAGAATTTAATATTAAGGAAATATATGCCCAGGCAGAGCAGCTTCACAATTTTGACAGGGGCGACATCGCCTCCACTGTCTGGTCAACAGTTAAGGAAGCCCTCCCAAAGTTAACCTGATTCCTTCCCTTTCTAGGCCCTTTAATGGCTATTGTTGTTCTTCTCCTTTAGGGCCCTTGTTTGTTTAACCTTCTGGTTAAGTTTGTGTCTTCCAGCCTCCAACAGTTTCAAGTAAAGACTCATGATGTCTCAAGGAATTCAACCCATTCCAGTGGAGAGTGGCCCAGGTCCCTACAGGTCCTTGGAATAGTCAGCGAGGGACTTCTACACCACTAGGGTAGGCTAGGGTCTGCGGCCCCTGTCTAGCAGGAAGAAATTTCAAAAGGAGAGACCTTTGGCCCCTTACCCTTTAAGAATAAGGGGTGTAGAATCCCTCAGGGGGGAATGAGACAGGCTGGGACCTGGGACACTTTGCTGCAGTGCTTGCCCCTGGACAAATGTCTCCTTGAGCAATGACATACAAAGAAACTATAAGGGACTAAAAATAACTGCGTGCATGCCCAGTTGGGGCAAATTACAGACAACAAGATACAAAAAGACCAAAGAGCTCAACTGCTTCTTCTGAAGAGCCAGGAGCAAAAGCAAGGGATCAGGAGCAAAAGCAGGGTACTGGGCATGCTCCCTGCACACAACACCACCACAGAGGTGGGCAAGCCTCCTAGGCCATCCCTCTGGCCTGATCCCTGGACACACCCCTACCCTCACCCCATAGAAGGAAAAAGTTTGCCTCCCACCTGAGTGAGCAAGCTAGCAAGGGAAACTGTTACTTGTTCTCCCTCCCCCTGCTGCAGCAGGGGGCCCAATAAAGCCTTGCCTGAATTTCTTATCTGGCCTCTGATCAATTTCTATTGATTAAGGAGGCCAAGAATGCTGGTTGGTAACAGATGCGTGGGTGGGGGAGCGGGGAGTCACGGTACCATTCAGTCTACTTTTGTGTCTGCTTGAAAGTTTTCATCATAAAAAGTAACAAAAGAATTTCACTCCTAGGTATATACTCAAGAGAAAAGAAAATACAGGTCCACACCGAAATGTGTACACAAATGTTCATAGCAGCATTATTTGTAACAGCCAAAAAGTAGAAACAACCCAAAAGTCCATAAACTAATGAATGCATAAACAAACCGTGGTATAGCCATAAAATGCAACGCCATCCAGGCAACAGGAGGAATGAAGTACTTCCTTGAAAACATTATGCAGAGTGAAAGCAGCCAGTCACAAAAAGTCATATATTTTATGAGTTAGTTTATATGAAACGTCCAGAATGGGCAAATCAGAGCCAGAAAGTAGATTACTGGTTGCCAGGGGCTGGGAGGTGGGCAGGGATGGGGAGTGACAGCTAATGGGTACAGATTTTCATTTAGAAGGGATGAAAATATTCTAAAATTGACTGTGGAAATGGGTATACAACTGTGAATGTGCTAAAAGCCACTGTACACTTTAAATGGGTGGATTGTATGCTATGTGAATTATTGAGGTATCTCAATAAGCTGCTTTTTTTTTTTTTTTAAGTTGCAAAGGAGAGTAGGATCCAGGGGTGAGGAGAGAAACAGTTGTCAGTCACCATAAAGCACATAAGTGGTTTAAATATGAAACCTGATTTAAACATGGTGATTAGAAATGTTGATTTCTGACCAGTCTGCAAAAACTAAAGACTCAAAAAAGGAATCACGTGGCTAAAACATATTTTTTTAAAAAACCGCATTTTAAAGTAGAAAAAAATCACCATCCCAAAACTCTAGATCTCAGCAAAACTTGTAAAGAGGCTTAATCAAATGCAACCTCTTTTCTTTCCTGGCCAGGAGGAGCCCAGTGTCTGAGAATATTCGTTTTGCTAATCCGTAGAACCTGAGGTCAGCCGGGACCTCAGGAGAGTCTCACTCTCCCTTCCAGGCCTCAGTCTTCCCATCCCCCATCTCCCATGGTGGGGAGGGGCCCTAAGGCGGTCTGAGCCCTCCCAGCTGCAGTGTTAGAGGGTTTCTGGAGGGGCCTGGCCTGGGGTGACAGCTCTAACCCTTGCCCTGTCTCCCCCAAACCATGCCCTGTCCCAGGGAGCCACCCCCAAGTCTCCTTCCTCCCCCCGGCCCTCCAACTGTGTTCAGCTCCTCATTCCACAGTTATTCGATGCCTGCTGTATACCAGGATGGCCAGAACAGAACTCACAGCTCCCCGAAAACCTGTCCCCCATCTTCTCTCCTCCACAAATGTGCCCACCCCCATACCTACCCAGACACCCAAACAAGTGCCCAGGGAACATCCTGGAGCCCCTCCCGCTCCCCAAAGTCTTCTCTGCCTCCATCCCCAGGGCGCAGTCTCCTCCCCCTTTCTGACCCTCTCCTCCATTGCCTTCAGTACAAGGGCCAACACACCTGACCTCGGCCTTGGAGGCCCAGTCTGATCAGCCCCTGCCCGCATCACCGCGGTTCCCCCAGCTCTGCCCCAGCCAGCAGGAAGACGACGCAGCTCCCAAGCACTCCACCAGCGCTCTCCCCTCCAGGCCACAGCCTGTGCCATGCTGTTCCCTCGGCCTGGGCGGCCCTGGCCACCCAAGCAGCGTTCATTCATCCTTCAAGACCTAAACATCATCGAGATTTGGACCCCAGCCAAACTGAGCAACTCTCCCTGTGCTTCCCAGGCAGCTGGCACCCCTCACTTCCTCCAGAGGAGTCTTTGCAAGTACTCAGAACACTTCCCCTGCCCCAGCCCTCCTTCCCCTGGGTGAGGCTTATCCCTCCTTCAGAGTCACCTCCTCTAGGAAGCCTTCCCTGACCTCCCAGAGGGGGTTAGGCGACTCCTCTGGGCTCCTACAGCCCTCTGGGTCCCCACCACTAAAGCACACACCACATTATCAAATGGCATCTATAATGAGGCAGGCTTGCCTACCAGACTGGGAGCACCTGGAAGGAATGAAATGGGTCTGTTTGCCTCAGTGGACCCCATATCCAGAGAATCCTTGAGGCGTTGTTTGTTGATTAAAAATTGGGACGCAGCCCTAAATCCAAAGCCCAGTCAAGTGTCGAACGCTTGCTTAGCTGTTGCTCCGGCCCCTTCAACTAGCTGCCCTGCAGCTGCAGCTGGGCTGCCAGCGCTCGCCCACAGCAAATGGGCTCCAGCTGGGGAGGCCCCCCCCTCTGCTCTCTTTCCTGGCCCCCACTACCTCTGGCATCAGCTCTTCTGCCCCTGGGGTGGGTTCTGGGGCCGGACTGAGAGAGGAGGAGAAGGGTCGGGGAAGAAGGGTTCAGGACACCCAGGGAACGGGCTCGCGCGGATGAGGGAGGGGCTGCTCCCTTTGCTCACCTGGCTTCTCAGACCCAGATGGCCTGGACGACCCCAGTGTGGAGGTCGAGGAGGCTGAGGAGGCTGAGGAGGCCGAGGAGGTGTCACTGGAGGCGACGCTTCCAGGAGCCATTTCACAGGCAGATGCAGATGGCCCCCTACCCAGGCGTGAGGCCGCCAGGCCTGCCTGCTCGCCTTACATACCAGCAGGCCCGGCCCCACCACTCCAATTAGCCCCTGATTGGGCTGGAGGCTCTGAGCCGCTGATTGGGCAGGAAAGCTGAGAGGGGGCACTGCAGCCCTGCCTTGCGTGCTGATGCCTCAGCCGGGCCACCTGCTCCTATGTGACCTTGGGTGCATCGCTTGACTTCTCTGGGTCTCAGCCCCCATGGCAAAATGATGGGGGCTGAGATGCTTGATCCCTCCTGCGCCCTCCGCTCAGCAGTACCTGGAAATGCTGATGGGGAACTGGGCACACCTGGGCTGTGGAGGTAGCTGCTGAGGCCCTCCAATCCCACTGCCCCAGTGTCCACTCCTGTTCCCAGGCCACTGCTGGCCTTGGTGCCTCAGGAAGTAGCAGTTGGGGGCCAACCAGTGGGTTTACCTGGAACAGACACCCCAGGTCAACCTGTGGCCTCCTTTCGTTTTGTTTTATAAGAAAGAATTTTTAAGGGATGAATGAGCAATTTTTAAATTAAATTACTTCCCCAAAGTCTCCATAAATAAGGACAATGTCCTCTGGGAAAATAAACAAAGAATATTAATTCACCAGAAAGGCTGATAAACACAGGAAAATATCTTCGACTTCTTTGACACTCAGGAAATTTTAAATTGAAACAACGATGAGATACTATTTTCTCATCACATTGATAAAAATTGAAGACAAAGCGTTGGCAAGGGTGCAGGGAGCCAGGCCCTCACTGCCTCTGCCTGGGGCATAAATTGGGTGCAGCCTACTTGGAAAAGGTATTCCCTTGAGCCCAGCACTCCACTTCTCTTTCCTAGGAGTGCATTAGTCAGAAAAGAAATAATTGCTGCATTATTTGGAAAAGGAAAAAAAAAAAAAAGTTCCAAATGAATCACTCAGGCTCTGGCTGAATTACTCCCTTACTGTAGAATACTCTGCAGCCATTTAAAATGACGAGAGGACTTCCCTGGTGGCACAGTGGTTAAGAATCTGCCTGCCAATGCGGGGGACACGGGCTCAAGCCCTGGCCCGGGAAGATCCCACATGCTGCGGAGCAGCTAAGCCCCTGCTCCACAACTGCTGAGCAACCCCCGCTCTCCACAACTAGAGAAAGCCCGCACACAGCAACGAAGACCCAGTGCAGCCAAAAATAAATAAATAAAAATAAATTTATTTAAAAAAATAAAAATTAAAAAAAATAAATAAATAAAAATTTAAAAAAATAAAAAAAAATAAAATGATGAGGTGGATTAAAACAAGGATGAGGTGGTATTTCACACCCAGTAGAATGACAAATATTTAAATACCCGTCAATACTGCGTGTCTAGGATGTGAAGAAATGCACAGCCGTCGGGAAGGTAAGTTGGTGGCCACATAGAAAGAACTGAGTAACGTCTAATACAACTAAGACAGATTCGTGCCACATCCCATCCATGTCATTCTGGGTATAAATCTGAGAGGAACTCTTACACTGATACACTGCAATCTTAGCAAAAATTCAAAACAACCTAAATGCCCACCAAGGGGAGATTGGACAAATCAACCGTGATCTGTTCACACGGTGGAATAGTACACAGCAGTGAAAATGAAATAAAACAGAAAGTATCTGTGGAATATGTCCCCACTTCTGAGAAGACAGAACTCTGTGTGTGTGTGTGTGTGTGTGTGTGTGCGCGCATGTGTGTGTGTGTGTGTAAGTGAAGCCACAGAAGAAGGTCTGAAAGGGTTCATTCCAAGGTAATAGCAGTGGTTACCTCTGAGGAGGGTGTAGGATTTGAAGGGGACAGGTTTAGAACAGACTTGCAGTTTTCTCTCTGTAGTCCTGTTGTTGGGATTTTTCCAGGGGACTCTTCATCACCAGAGGTCTGGACTGAGGGAGGCAAAGTGTTCTAAAGTGAAACTGGATATCACTGCCCTGCCTAGCACCCTTCATGGCTCCCCACTGCCATGGGTGAAAGCTTGACCTCTTCAGTCTGTCTTATGGAGCCTCCTTCCCCCTGGAAACCCACAGTCCAACCACAGTGACGCTCTTGGAACTGGTTAGGTGTTGAGAGCTGGGTTTTCCCCTTTGTGTTTCCTCTGTGTGTGTATCTGTTAGACTGATGTCACAATGGCCCCAGTTTTTCACCCCGTCCATATCCATGCCCATTTGCAGTATAAGTTTGCAGCTCCTCCCACATGCCTTGAATCTGAGCTCGCCTTGTGACTTGCTTTGACCAACCCCGCATGGTGGAAATGATGTCTAGTCCCAGTCCCATGTGAACAAGCCTGCTGGATGCTGAGCAGCCCATGGCCCAGTCTCCCCTGTCACCCAGCCCACAGCTGGCCAACTAGCCAGCCCTCCAACTGACCACAGATGCTTGAATGAGCCCAGCAGAGATCAGCCAAGCTTGGTCCAGATCACCTGGCTGATCTGCAGAGTCATGAGCAACAGTACATGGTGTGTTGTTTGAAGCACGAGATTTGGGGGTTGTTTGTCACACAGCATAAGCTAGCTGATACACTCTTCCTAGAAGGCCCTCCTTTATCTCCACCTACCTTCTCTGGACCATTTCTCACTCATCCTTTTGGCCTCAGTGTAGACATCACTTCCTCGGAAAAGCCCTCCCTGACACCCTAGGATGTTCGGGACCCCCCCCCCTTGGGTTGCCAGCAGCCCCTCAGCTTGCTCTGTGGGAGCCTCTAGCACCCCGAGTTAAAACACTGCCTTACCTGTCTCCTTGAGCTCTGGGAGGGAGTGGGGGTGGGCAGGGCTGTGTCTGTCTTGTTCCTGGTTGTGTTCCCTGGTGCCCAGCACAGAGCCTGGCACGCAGTAGGTGCTCAGCACCCATTGCTGTGGAAGCCCCAGTGCCAGAGCCCAGCTTGGCTGAGTGGAGGGAGGCCTGAAAACCATCTGCGGGAACCATCTAGAGCAGGAGATGAGATGAGGCAAAGAGGCGCATGGAAGCTGGTGCCAATGGGGGCAGCAATTTTGATCACATTTCCAAGAACTGAGAAGTAGAGAAAGACTCAGTGATACAAACATTCCCACGAGCTTCATCTGAAACCCTGCTCCAGGGCTGTGCCAGGACAGAGTTTTGCATTTGGAGGGAAGAAGTTCTAAAATGTGCTGCGTGATCTAAAAATTCTTCTAGAGGATTGCCTTTTCACAGGGAAATGGTAATTGTGAGGATCAGGCTTCCGGAGAGAGGACAGGTTGCTTGGTGTACTCATGAGACGCTTTTACTGAGGCCTGTACGAAATGTAAGTTTTGCCAAAAACTTTTTTTGCCATCTTGTAACATTGAATGGGGTCCGCCTATGTGTGAACTTACAGTTCTGCAGGTTTCAGTTCTAAACTCTTTGAAGCAGTGCCTGTTTTGTGTTAACTTTAACCCCTGTAGCATGAGGACATCTGTGACTTTAGGTCAATAAATGCATAGAGGGCAGGGTAGAAAGAGCTGCCATGTTCAATGTCCACATATTTTATATTCACTGTTATATTTATACATGAAAAAGCTAAAGTTCAGAGAGGACCTGCACTAGGTCTTCCTAAGTCCAGACCCTGGGCTACAACCTGGAAGCTCTCTGCTTTAGTTAAGAGACCATCCCTGACTCCAAAATAACAGTGGCTTCAACATGAAACCAGGAGACTGTTCTCTCATGAAACCCCTCAAGTCTGGGTTGTGCAGGGCTGGTGAGGCAGCATGGGAGACCCAGGCTCCTTCTTTCTTGATGCTCTGCCATTATCTGCCCACAGATTCTACCTCATGATCCAAGAAGCTGTTGTAGTGCTGGTCATCATGACCACATTCTAGCCACCAGGAAGGAAAGAAGAGAGGACATGGTGGACACCTCCATTCTCTGAAATGCACAACCCAGAGACTGCACATATCACTTCTGATTATATTCCTTTGGCTAGACCTTAATATCACCTAAATGCCATCGCAGATGCAGGGGAAGCTGGGAGACACAGTCTTGTGCTGGGTGGCGAGGTGCCTAGCTAGAACTTGGGCTGATAATACTAAAAGAAAGAAAGGGAATGAATACTGGGGGCAGTTAGCACTTGCTTCCCCCTTTCCTAAGACACCTCCATTATTTTAATCTCTCTACGCATCTATCTCCCACTAAACAGGAGCTGCTCCTTTGAACTTGGTTCATGTCTCTGGGAAGGGAACTCACATTTATTGAATGCCTATTATGCACCTCATCTCTTGTATCAATAATCTCAGTCCCTTTAGAAAATTCTACCAACTGGAATGATTCTCCCTTTAAAGCTGAGGGGCCTGAGCCCTAGTGAGGTTCAAGGATTTGGCCTGAGGTCACACAGCTGGGAAGGGCACCCACTGTCTCCCAGGGGCACTTTGGGGTATGTGGAACGCATGTCTCTACTAGAGGGCAAGGGGCAGGCTGTCATCAGGCCCTGCTGCCTTGGGGTGGAGGTTCATGTGCTCTCCTTCCAGAGGCAAAATCAGGGGTGAGAGAGCTCTGTGGCCCTGACGCTGGCCAGGTCACAGCCCAGAGACTTGCTCCCTCCAATCCATCTCTGAGTCCCCAGCACGACCTGGCCTAGGGTCAGCTTCCTCAGGTTGGGTTGAGTGAAGATACGACTGTACACAACAGGCACTCCATAAACCTGTTGGCTTCCTGCAGCCTGGACATGAGCTGGGTAACACCCTCTCCCCAGCCTCAGTCAGCAGCTCTTTGCCTTTATTTATGGCGGGTTCCCCATCAGTGGCTGTCAAATCAATTATAAATTAAGGAAGTAAGGAGGCTTTTCTCTCTACCAGGAAAAGCCAGAGAATGTTCTGGTTTTAGAGTAACTTTTTTCTCTGGATGTGAGGCTGAATCCTCAGAATAAGTTGACTGGGGTGTGGGAGTGAGAGGACAGGGCTGCCTGCAAGGCAGACGAGCTGAAATGCCACTGTCTCTCCCACTGCCGTGCCTGGCCCGACTCGGCATCTGAAATGGAGGGTAAGACCCACGGGGGCCCCTTGGGAACCTTCTCCTCTGGTCCCCGCTGTGGGGGGAGGCTGGACTAGCTGGGCATCACCGATGGACTAGAGTCCATCCCCTCTGGCCCGCTGCTGGTTCTGGCCACGCTGCCTCTGGCCCTCCTCCTCTAGTAACAAGCCCCTGAGGTTTCCTTTGGGCTCCTTCCTGTCCCCACCCTCAGACCATTTGGTTTCTGTGGGGTTAACTCTACCTTTGGCTGCAGAGGCAAGCAGGTGACCCAGGTCTGGCCAGTCAGAGGATGAATCCCCATCCCAGCCTGATCATAGGCTTAGGGGCTATCAGGTGACCCAGGCCTGGCCAATCAGAGGATGAATCCCCATCCCAGCCTGATCATAGGCTTAGGGGCTATCAGGTGACCCAGGCCTGGCCAATGAGAGCCCTACCTGGGAACTGTGCTGGAACAGATGAGAAAGAGAAGACCACTTTCTATAGGCCTTGCAGAGCCTGGAACTGCTGGTGGCCTTTATGCCACCTCTTGAGAACAGTCAGCCTTGCATGAAGCCAACACAGAGGAAAGTGCAGCCAGAGGGGAGACATAGAAGCCAGATAACATCATCCGAGCACCTGCATCCAGCTGTGCCTGATGCCCTGAGATTTTCATTTATGGGAGCCAATAGTTTTTCCATTTTGCTTCAGTGCTATTGAGTGGGATTTACTGTCACTTGCAGCCAAAGTAATCCTGACTGACATCACCTAGGGAGACAGAGTAAAGCGGGGCAACAGTAGAGATCCCAGCCATTACCTGCTCCAGTCCCTCCATGGCACTGGAGATCTTCCTTCTCAGGCTCCTGACGCCCTTTCCTACCTTGGAGGATGAGGGTAATTTGGGAGCTACATCTCCATCCCATTCCCCTTGGAGATGAGGTCCCTGGTAGGGCCAGCTCTGAGCCAAGGCTCCAGTAATGCCAAAAGTCTCCCACTGTCTGCTGTGTCCAGGAAGCAGGCTGGCTGCATAAAGCCTGAAAGCTCATCAAATCCCATCAAGGTCAGCTTTAAGATTCCTTTTTGCAGATAAGGAGACTCAGAGAGGTGACAAAACTTGCTTGCAGTTTCACGGATCACCTGGATCTCTGTAACTCCAAAGTTGGGGCTTTTCTCATTCCTCAGCCTGCTCCCCCCACCTCGTACTCCCAGGGGGCTCTGACGGTTGCCCAAACCGGGCAACCCAGGGTCAAGGATCAGGTGGACGCTGCCCTGTTCCAATCCATCCTGCAGATAAAGAGCTTGAGAGTGACAAAAACCACCACCATCAACACCAAGTATAGGAGCTGAGCTTTTAATACCCCAATTTGCCTTCATCTCCAGGCAGAGCTGCGGAAAGGTAGAGCTTCCAGCTTTGGTTATGTGGAGGAGGAGGGGCAGTTGCTGAAGCAGCTCAGTTTTGATGCCCCAGAGTCCCAGCCAGTTTCACAGCAAGGACTCTCCACAGTGAAGAATGGACTGGAGCCGCTGAAGGCTCGCCCAGCAAGGGAGCCGAAACCTGAGACCTGTGAACATCCCCAGGGAAGGTGGGCCCAGCCAGATTTCCCATTCTTTGTTTCTAAGCTCTTTGAGAAAAGGGTGACATTGGGGACCCAGCTCCCCATTAAATGTGGGCAGGTAAGCGTGGCTTCTAGAAGCTCCATACTGGCCCAGAGATGCTGCAGCCTGAGTGCTGGGGAGGAGAACAAGTGGTTTCCGGAAGCTGAGAGAAAGGCCTGTCTCTCCATGGGCCACACTGAAAAGGGGTGGCCCTAGTCCCGGGGCTCCATGCTGGAGGTGAGATCCCCGGGCCTCGGTCCCACACTCTGGACCCCCGATGTTGTTTTTTCAGTCCTGATGACTGCATTCTGCATTTCCTTGACTGTCCCTCCCGTGGCCCAACACCCAGGCCTGGTCTGGCCTTGACGTCTGGCTCATTTTTATAAACCTGCTGAGGCTGGATGCTCAGGGCCTTGCCCAATCTCAAAATGGTCACTATCAAGAGGAGATGATCATAGCAATGAATTAATTATATTCATTGATATTATTTATAATGTTAACTACAGTCTGTACAGCTCCTTACCATTTACAAAGTGCTCACACGCACACACACACACACACGCACAAGCACACGCACACACACAATCTCATTTGATCTTCACAGCAGCTGTGTGGGGGATTTGGAATTTCCATTTTATGGGGGAAGAAAGTGAGGCCCAAGGAGGAAAACAACTGCTCAAGGTCATCAGCCAAGGGTGAGCTGCTGCTGCTAGCATGGTTTTGAGAGGATAGATATGCTCGCTCCGCCCATTCATCTCTCCATTCATGTCTCCATTCATTCCTTCCTTCATCCATCTAGCATTTATTAAGCACCTACTATGTGCCCCACTCTGTGCTACACACTTATCCCTAAGCTGGGACACTTTTCCAGAGCAAGAGTTCTCGTGTGCCTGAGAGATGAGTTTGGGGGGAAAGGGGGGTACAGATCCCACCAGCCCCTGGGAAATCAGGACTCCAGACTGGGCCGACCCTGCCAAGTGAGGAGCCTCATTTTTCTCTCGTTAATTCTTTTTTTGTTTGTTTGTTTAAACTCAGGGAGCCTGTGTGACCTGGTTCCGACAGGCACGGCTCCTGATGGGGCGGCTGGGGTGGAGGGCGGGGGCTGGGAGACTCCTACAGTTGGCCACAGAGTCCTTAGGCAGGCGCCACCTGGCTGGTCTCTGTCTTGGAGGCAGTGGTGGAGACCTCATCGTCAGCCAGTGGGCTCCTGCCACAGCACAGGGTGGTGAGCATGCAGTTCCGGAACTGGAAGGAAGGGCATGAGTCAGTGTCAGGGTCCCCCAAAATGTGGGTGGCAACCGGCATGGTCGGTGAGATTTGCCTCCACCCCCTTCCCGCTTCTGGCCCTCCCAGCCTCCACTCCCCTCTCAAATGGCTCCCTGGAGGAACTTACTAAGCCTTCGCGACCCCACCCGGAAATGCCAGGACCAAACCTCAGGGGGCTTTGTCACTGGTGATGCTCCATGATGCCCTCTGTGTGCTAAGGGCTATCTGTAAATTATCTCATTTAACCCAAGAGTTTAGGATTTCACCCTTCCTATGGATGAAGAAACTGACGCCCAAAGAAGGGAAGTGACTTGCCCAAGGTCACAAAGCTAGAAACTAGCAGAGCTGGGATTTGAACCCAATATGTCTGACTCCATGTTTTCCCCACTGGATCAAGGGATCTGCAGAGGAACCACTGGTCTATGTTAAAGGACCGCTTTATCCCTTCATTCCTCGGAACAAGACTTTTTAGCTCCCTGTCCAGCTGTGCGGAAACTGTCACCTCTTCCCAGGCTTGGGACTTTGACTGTTTGACCTTTAAAGCAGGCCTCCGAAACCATCTGGACTGGTGCTTCTCATTCTTGAGCCAGCATCAGAGCCACCTGGAGGGCTTGTTAGAAATGCAGGTTCCTGGGCCCACCCTGAGCCTCTAATCAGAAGGTCTGGGGGTTGGCCCAGGAGTCTGAATTTCTCCCAGATGACTCTGACGCCCCGGGGAAGACCAACTCCCTGACCATTTTGCAGGTGGAAAGACTGAGGGCCCAGTCAAGAATGTGGCTCGTCCTCCTGTGGCCTTGGGGGACCTGGACCCTCCCGCCCCACCAGCAGGCACCTGCTTGTTCATCATGATGTAGATGACGGGGTTGTAGATGGAGGAACTCTTGGCAAAGAACGACGGGATGGTCATGAAGATGGGGCCAAAGTTGGAGCCCTGGTGGGTGAAAATGTAGAACGCCATGCTGGCATAGGGCACCCAGCAGATCAGGAAAGCCACGACCATGATGATGACCATGCGAGTGACCTCCTTCTCGGCCTTCTGCGTGGTGGCCGACTCCTGCTGTTGGGCAGCCGCCTGCGGGGACACAGGGCCTGGTGTTCAGACTGAGGCTCCTCTGGGACGGGGGCTGGGCTCAGCCCAGTCAACGTGCGCGTCCCCAGCGCCCAGCATAGGACCATACCTCCTTGACTGTGAAGACCAGCTGCCCGTAGCAGAAGAAGATGATGATCAGGGGGATGGAGAAGTGGACCACGAACATGTAGATGACGAAGGACTCATTGTTGACCTCTGGCGAGAGCGTGTAGTAGTCAATCCCGCACGAGCACTGCATTCCCTCCGGGATGTACCTGAGGACCGGTGGGGGTATGGGGCGGGAGGGGCAAAGGGAGACCCACATGTGAGGGACTTGGGAACAGGCCCAGCTGACCAGAGTCCCCTGCCACCGCCTACTGTAGGGCTGGTCTCACTCTGGGCCTCACTTTCCCTCTCTGTAAAATGGGGATAATAAACCTCTCCTTGGTTGTGTGACTGTGAGGATCACATCGACTGAGATAAGCGATTCAAATGCACCTGTGGAAACAGTTTTGTTTCACTGTTCTGTTCCGTGCCGTGTTATCCCAGGACCATACTCTCTCCAAGTCTCTCATCCCCCGCCCCGCCCGGCCTGCCACTCCCTAGCAGCCGGAGGCCAGGCCTTGGGCCACGCAGGGCACAGGTCGGCGGGGAGAAAGGAAAAGCACTCCCAAGCTCTGTATTTGAGGCGCCCAGGTCTTTCTAGGCCAAAGAGGGGCACACAGGGTAACTAAGGGATCTTTGCACTTTCTGGAAACAAGAAGCTCCGGGGCGCCTGGTTAGGATGTTTGGGTGATTTCAGAGGATGGAGACACTGGACCGACCTCGGAAAACCCAGTGTCTGTTAGCTGTGCCTATGAGGATGTAACCGGGCCAGACTGGAGAAGACAGGGAAGGGGGCCAGAGTTTTTTGTCCCTTGCTGAATTGCTCAAATTCAGCACGGGGCAAAGAACACTAGCCCCAGGAAGACTGAGAGAGGAGGAAAGTGGAGAGAGATGGGAGTTTCCCGGAAGCAGAGGGACACGAGGCCGCCCACAGAGTCACTAGTCCAATGTCCGGAACCACTGTCCACCGCAACCCCAGCTCATCTCAGCCCATTTGGAGATAACGGCTTAGAGTCTGGACAGGACTGCTTCCCAGAGGCTACAATGTCACACCTGCATGAGGAAGGCTCTGCCTCCCCAGGTGCTGAGGCCTAAGGTCAGAGGAGCTGCTCAACAGGGCACTGGACCAAAGAGGATTGGAATCTGGCCCTGGCTTAGTTGCGGATTAGGGGCGCAGCCAAGGTGAAGGGTTGGGGCGTCTTGGAGTCTCCTTGACATGGGGACCAGCCCCATAGCAGCGTTCGGGGCTGACCCTCTCTTCCCTGCCCTAAACCTCAACCCCATGACAGTTGCCAGCTCGGGACCTGGAACCAGACAGCCCTCCTGGCTGGAGGACCCTACGAAGAGCCCTGGAGACCCTTCCTTCCCTTCCACTCGGTGCTGTTACCTGGACCAGCCGACGAGGGGGGGCACGGCACAGGCCAGAGCCATGATCCAGGTGACGGCGAGGCCCATGATGGCATGGTTCTCCCCGAAGCGGAAGTTGCTCATGGGCTTACACACCACCACGTACCGCTCGATGGCCAGGACCACCAAGGACCACAGGGCAATTTCACCTGCAAGGTAGCCAGCTGTCAGTCAACACGCCACGTGGCTGGACCTGTCTAAGGAGGGGGAGCTCCTCTGAGGGATGGGGAGAGGGAGGCCAGGAAGGCACCTGGGGGCGGGCCTGGAGCAAGGCCTTATGGTGCGGAGGGCCTGGACACTGAAGAGGGGGTGCGGGGCAGAGGGGCCAATAGGCCGCGCAGAGTAACTCCTAGGAAGGTTAGTTCAGCTGAAGAGCTCTGGGTTCTTGAGGGACACAGAAATCGGGTCATGGGGTCATGGCTAGACTGGGAGCCCTGTAGGGAGTTTTTACAGAAAAATGTGTCCTTCATGGGGCAACAGGCAGAGTTCCTGTCAAAAGATATTGCAGAGGCAGCAGAAGCCTGGAGTTGGGAGGCCTTCCCTCCCTCCTGGGCAGCGGCCTCTCCCCTCCAGGGAAATGTAATAACATGAGTTATGTGGGACCCTCTCCTAGGAGCCAAGGAGCTGCATAATGTTTTGCTCAGAGAAAGGAGGAGGAAATAATGATGTGATTCAGACATCTGCCCTGCACATCACCCCAGAAACTCAGGAGGGAGGGTGGCCATAGGATTTATCGGCCAAACTAGGACATTTCTGAGAGTGAAAGGGAACACTAGTGAGTATTCCAGGACCATAGTTGTAGCAGAGACGTGTCCGCCTGTGTGTGGCACCCTTCTGGCCTGAGACTGTGTGATTGTGGTCACTGAAGGTGACAAACACCCAGTGACGGCCAGAGTCCCAGGAATGGGGCGGAGACAGCAGCCTGGACACAGGCGGGAGAGAGAAGACAGGAGGCAGAGCATCCTTGTGGCTGGTGCTAGGCTCTCCCCGTCACCCTGGCTTTGTAATAATGACCTCTCGTGTCTCCTGCTTGCCTGAGAGGCCGTGTGTCCCCAGGGGACGTTCCTGCATCTGAGCCAGGAGACCTAGGCCCTGGTCACTGCCCTGCCATATCCCTAAGTCACTCTTCCCCTCTGCACACTGCAGTTTTCTCATCTGCTAAATGGGATCTATTCTCTGCAGAGAATCAGTTTTTCAGTTAAAGAAAGTATTTTAAAGTATGGTTCAAAACTACACAGATCACCTCACAGGTCTAACGTCTCCCTGTGAATGGACTCATGAACGCAGAAAGCATTCAAGCATGGCAGAGAGGCTGGAGGCGGGCTGGGAGGGACTCAGCTAGATGCCGGAGAAGGACCGAGCCCATCGCCCAGCACAGACAGTCCAGTGACTGGAGGACTGAGAGCCCTCCTCCCGCCTCAGGCTGGGAGCCCTGAACACAGGGATCTGTCTTGTCCAGCTCTATCCCCAGTGCCTGGTGTGGGTCTGACCCAGCACAGCTGCTGCGAGGGAAGCAGAATATGTCTTGAAGGGCCTCAGAGACATGGGCTTGAAACTCAGCCCCGCCAGAAACTCGATGTGACCCCAGCAAGGCCCTTGACTTCTCTCATCTGCTTCCTTGCTGGCAAGCAAGACAATGACCCCACTCCAAGTGAGATCAACAGTGTTCAGTGCCCACCCTCGACAAACGGCAGCCTAGCTCATCATCACTAAAGTGTTTGTTGATTAAGTGAGGGCTTTGGATAATGGCCTCTCAGCCACCATCCCCAAGGCACAGGCTGTCCCCAGACACCGCCCCCCTCACACCACAAGCTCCTGGCTCCTGTAGCCCCCGTCACCCGCACCCCAGCTCATACCGCCCAGGGTGGCAAAGAAGCCCTCCGCGTTGCATCCCGTGGGCCCGAAGACGAAGTACGCGTGCAGAGAGGTGTAGAGGGTGGTGGTGAAGCCACCGAAGACCATGAAGAGGTTGGCCACGGCCAGGTTGAGCAGGATGTAGTTGAGAGGCGTGCGCAGCTTCTTGTGCTGGACCGTGACGTAGAGCGTGAGGAAGTTGATGGGGAAGCTGAGCACGATCAGCAGGAACATGTAGGCGGCCAGCACGGAGAACTGCCACGGCTCAGCCAGGTAGTACTGCGGGTACTCGAAGGGGCTGCGCACCACGCCCGTCTTGTTAGAGAAAGGCACGTAGAAGTTCAGGCCCTCCGTCCCGTTCATGGCTGCGGCCCTTGCAGCTGCCCTGCGGCAGCTCCAACCGGAGGATGCTGCTGAGGCCTGAGCTCAGCCGCGCGGGGCTCCGGCTGGATGGCTCCAGGCTCTGAAACTACCCGCCCCCCCCCCAGGCCCTTATAAAGTGACCTCCCCTCCCTAAGCTCCTGGCTGAATCAGCACCTGCGAGATTGGGGGCATTATTAATCATATTAATCCTCACTGCTGCAACTGGGGGCCTAATTGGCTTCCAAGAGGGGCCAAGGTGACTCCAGGTAGAAGGCTGCCGTCGGGGAAGGGAGGTGCTGGGGACCCTGGGAAAGGACAGGAGGCCCGCCCCCAACTCTCCTGTCCCCGAGGAATCTCTGTCATCTCAGCTGATGGCCTTGGCCTGGCATTGGGACCTCTGACTCCATACCCACTTCCTTCTGGCTTAGGGCAAGCAAACTTCGTCTTCCTCCCAAATGGACCGTGAGCTCCCAGAGGGCAGAGGCGCCGGTTATTCTCTCATCCCCTCACTCAGCCCCTCACCCATTCCTTCCCCACCTAAGTCACCTCCTGGCTCATCCAGTCACCGCATACTGAGAGTAGCCCATCTGCCAGGTTGTGAGCTTCGCAAGGGCAGGGCACTCCCCATGCCAGACACAAGCCCAGCATCACCCAGGAGCTCAAAAAGCATTTGCTACATTGAATTGGAATTCACTCGCTCACTCGTTCAACAATCATTTATGTGCAGGCCACTGGGGAGCCGAAGCTCGAAGAAGGAGGAGCTTACAGGCTGAGGACGACTCCCGTGTGGGAAGAGCAGCTCCCGGCCCAGGGAGGAAGGCTGCCTACCTGCGGAGATGTCCAGGGAGATAACGTTTTGAGGGAGGGGGGACACTTTGCCAGGTTGCCAAGTGGGGAAGACAGCATAGACTGAAGACAAAGGCTGGGCAGAGGCCTGAGGCCCACGTGGGATGTGGCCTCACGTGGGCTGGGGCCAGCTCTGGTGGGGCTTAGTGCCAGGGGCTTTATCCAGGGGCAGGGGGCAGCGCCTTGGGCAGATCTCGGGGACAGAAAGGTGGCTCAAAAGTCCTCAAAGATGGATTGAAGGGACCGAGGATGGAGGAGGGGACCGGGGGGGTGATGACCGAAGCAGGGAGGGGACAGAGGCCCTCGGGGCTCCTGAAGGCCCTTGCCTGCGGGAGGTGAGCTGTGCCAAACCCATGTCAGGCACCAGATCCCTGCAATGAGCGAGGCAGGCGTGGTCCTGGGCACCCCCGCGTGAAGGGGAGGTGGACCCCGGAAACAGGACTGGCTGGACACTGCAGCACACAGGATGCGACCCGGGATGTCTGGTCAGGCTGGGTTGGGACCGTGGGCCTTGGATGCCGGGTGATAGGCAATGCCATGAGGGTGGGTCCCAGGACGGCGGGATGAGCTCTGGGGGAAAATGAGGGCTCCCATGTAGAGCAGGATCGTGAGGACATCCCCCAGGAGTGAACTGGGAGCCCGGCCTTCAGGTGCTCAATGACCACGGTCCAGCCACAAATTTTTATCCAGCACCTACTGTGATCCACACGAGGTGCTCAGTTCTGGGGGACACAGTGGACAAGAAGGACCAAGCCCCTGCCTGCAGGAAGTGTCTTTCTGTGGGGGGAGAGGAGCGCCCCGCAAACAAATAATGAAACCAATAACAACAGGGTAAGTTCAGACGGCGACTCACTCCCAGCGCACGGTTGTCTAGAGCAGCCCAGGAAGGCCTCTCTGAGAACTCAAGGATGGAAGGAGTTCTGGGGGGGTAGAGACGCTCAGGGAGAGAGAACAGCAAGTGCAAAGGCCCCGAGGCTGGGAATATAAGGCCGGCCAGGGAAGTGCACCAGTCTCCGAGACTTCCATCACTTAAGTTCCCTCTTGCCAGTTTCTCTTCCCACCTGGGTTTCCTACATCTGTCTGCTCAGAAATGTGCTCCCTTCCCTCCAGCCCACCTGGGGCTCCAGACCCCTGCGGTCCCGGGCAGGGTCAGGACTTGCTCGCGGAAGCCTGATGAAATGTGTGCTGGTGAATGAGCCAGGGGCAGGCGTGTCGGGTGGGTGGGGCGTGGCCTCTCAAAGTGCAAGGCGCTTGGCCCAGTGATTAGGCCTGTCGTTAATGAGGTCAAGGTGAAGAGTTTGATTCTGACGCGGCCCTTGGTAGCCAGACGGAAGGAAAGACAGTGGACACCCTGGGTCAACACCAGCCCACACAGCCCTGCCCAGGCCGGGCTGAGCCCTGGACCCTCGACCTCAGGACCTTGCTTGTTACCTCCTAATGCTTATGACAACCTGGAAGCTTTTCATTCCTATTCTGTTCATGTGTCTTTTGTCCATCTCTTAGGCTGTAACGTGAGTCCCTCGGGGTAGGCTGGGGTCTGTCCTGCTCACCACAGGGCCCCAGAGCCCAGCTCCACACACAGCAGGAGCATGTAAATCATTTCCCCTGAACTTGAATGAGCTGGGATTTCTGTTTGTTTCACTGAAGTATTCCCCGGGGTCTGGCACATAATAGGTGCTCAAGAAATATTTGTGGACTGAGGGGAGGGATCTAGGTTACATCAGGAAGTGCTTCCCTTCTCTAAAACTCAGGTTCACCCTCTGTAGGAAAGTCTAATAATCCCACGCTCACAGGGTGAGGAGATGGGGGGTTAAAGGCCATCCCTGATGCGATGGAGCTCTGTTCTGTAACGCATGATAAAGAATTAAAAAAAAAAAAAAAAAAAAAAAGCTCTTTTTGTTCAGAGAACAGGCTCATGGAGCGAGCAGGAAGGTCATTAGAAGACACCTACTCTGACCCCCTCTTGCCGCATTTTGCAGGTGGGGAGACCAAGGCCCCTAGTTGGCAGGGAGTCACCCAGGTCATGTGACAAACCTGCCTGGCCACATCTCCCTCCTGCCCCAAAGACAGCTCTCAGGAAGAGCTTCCATTCATAATTCACACCACGGTGCCAATGACAAAAGAGGGCTACGCTGGGGTGCTGGAAAAGGCCCAACTGAGTCGATCAAGCCTGGGCAGCAGTGGTGGAGGCGGCACTGGGCTCAAGCCTGCGGCTCTCGGTGGCCAAGAGAGCCCCGGAAGGCCCGCTTCCCCTCTCAGTTCGTTGGGATTAGAAAACTCTGGGGATCCATCTGCATGGTAAACCTGACCCGCTTTCCCCACCAGGGAAAGCTCTCACAGACCTTCAGACCAGACGATACAGGTCTCACGGTCCTCCCTCGCTGGACTGAGGCCCTGCGGCCACAAGGCCAGGTGTAGCACAGCCCTCCCCCCTTCCCTGTGCCTCAGTTTCCTGCAGGTGATCAGTGAGCATTGCTGAAAGCGTTATCCTCTTCTGAACCTCATTCAATCCACAGCCATGGAGAGCCCCCGCCAGCTCTACACGCCTGGGGGGCCCACCCATCACACGTTCATTTCCTATTTGGTAGTCGTCACTGTCAGCAACGGTCTTATGTGTCTCCTGACTGACGGCCCATCTCTCTCTAGAAGGCAGGGCCGGCTCGGCCTGTTCTTGGCTACATCTGAGCTCGCAGCCCAGAGTAGGTGCTCAATAAAGATTTGCCCAGTGAAGGAACATCTGCTCCCAGCCCCGTGAGGAGGCCTCAGTCCCCTCTGACCACTGAGGGAAATGAGGTTCCTCGGCAGAGCCGGAATGGAGGCAGGCGGCTAGCCCTCCAGCCTGAGCTCTTTTGTCCCCTGTGTCAGGAGGTCCAGAGAGGGGCTCAGAGAACATGGAGGGCCACGTCCGGGTGTGGGCGACCTCCTGACCCACTGCCCCCTCTTGGCCAGGCTGAGAACAAGCTGCGAGGAGCCGTGAGGGGTGGTGCCGGGGCCGCTGGCGTTGGCTGTCTCTGCTTCCCCGGGCCAGCCCCTCTGGTACGCCAGGGGTCGGGCTCCTACTTGGCCATGAAGGATTAGGGCTTAGGGGACAGCGCGCAAATAGCTCGTAAGCCTCTGCGTGGAGGTGCTGCTTGGTCAGCAGCCCCCTCCTCCTCCTCCTCCTCCCCGCCTCCCCTCATGGCTTAGCCCCACAGGCTGCGTCACCACAGCCGAGTGAGGCCTTAGACTGAGCTGAGAATGTCAAGGGGGGAGAGGAAAGGAGAGGCCAACTCTCCTCTCCTTCCAGCCTCCTCTCCTCCCGCCCCACTTCCTTCCTCCTTCTTCCTTCCCTTCCACTGCAACATTTGGCCTGAGCTGGGTGCTGGGGACACTGAGATGAATCCTAGACAGTCCCTGTCCTCAAGGAGCTCCCAGGCTTAGGAGGCAGCAGACAAAGGGAAAACTAATAACCGTGAGAGGTGGGAATATGCTCCAGCCCCAGTGCTGTAGGAGCCCAGAGGAGCGAGATTTGGACCAGGAGGGAGGGGAAGTTCCCCAGCCTAGGCAGGGGGACAGCTGGGTCCAGGTCCAGGGAGGGAAGGGCCGGCTGGTGTAGAGGCGCTGGGGCCGCGGGATGGGATGGCAGGGGAGGCAGGAGGGCCTACGAGTCCGGGGGGCCAGCTGGCGGCCAGCAGGGGCCACTAAAGTTACAAGCAGGGGAGGGCGTGGCCGGGTTCCATTCTAGGAGATGTTCTGGAGTCTGGCTGGAGGAGTATCAGGGTGTACTTGGGAAAGTGCTGGGTCCAGGGTGCCAGCCCTGCCCAGTGGTGGCCGCTCTGCTGGGGCTCCTACCTGCCCTGAGGGCAGGGCTGGCACAGTGGAAGGTCATCTGGTATCTGCCACCGGCAGCAACCTTGGAGAAGGGGCACCTGCCCAGCTGTTCGAGAGCCACGAGGGGCTCCCGGCTTCGGCAACCTTGCTGGGGTTAGGTGCAGACACCAGTGGGCTGAGGCCGGGCTAGAGCCAGGACCACCTAAGGTCTGGCCTGGGGCTCTTTCTGGGCCACCCAATCCCCGTTTCCTTACCTCCTCCTTCCAGGAACTGGGAACAGTGCTGAGGACCTGGAGCCAAGAGGTCAGGATCAAGTCGCAGCCTGAACCACTTTCAAGCTGCACAGCCTCTGGCAGCCGCTCCTCTCCCCGGGCCTCAGTCTCCTCTTAGTGAGACAGGCATCTCGAGACCCCCGTGGTGCCTTTCTCACTGTGGCATTGGAGGGGCTGTCAGGGTCATCTGACACAGACTGAGGCTGGAACCTCAGTGTCAGAGCTGGAGGGGCCTCTTGTACAGATGGGAAGACAGCCTTGGAGAGAGGGCTGGACCTGGCCAAGACCTTGTCCAGGTCGGAACAGGAGAGCAGCAGGACACGGTGCTCGCGCACAAAGCCTGTGCCTGCCTGCGACTCTGTCTCCACTCAATAAATATTTGATGAATGAAAGAGAAGAGGATGTCACTGAGCCTCAGTCTCAGCATCTGTACAATGGACATCCTTGAAGACGGCTGAGGGTTACAGAAGATGATGCATGGAGAGTGCTTGGCACCATGTCTGGCGCTCAGTCAGGGCCAGACTTAACGGGAGCTCAGACCCAGGCCTCTGGAGCTCAGCTCCCCTGTGGCAGCAGAACCTGGCACAGCACACCCTCACCTCTGCGTCGTTCGGCTGAGAGGATGCACGCTGGAGTCTCAGGCTGGGCCCCTCCCCCGCCCCTAGCCTCCATCTGATCTGTCAACTGTGATTGACGCCTGTTAGGTGGCGGGGGGGCTGTTTTTTCCCTCTCCTTTCTCCCAGCCATATGCAAGTGCTTTCAGTTCAAGTAATGCGCTAATGGAAATCCTAACACATTAATAAATGTTTAGCAAGAGAGCGAGCATGCATGATCGTAAGTAATCACACACTCAACGGAGGAGTTCTGTTGGCACAACTGCCTGGCCCCCTTTCTGTATCCTCCTCCACCATCCCCTGAGAGAGATGCACAGGGAGGCAGGGAGGGGACGGTGGGGCAGGGGTCCAGCGCTGGACTCACCACTGCGTGGCCTCTGCAGCTGCTCCCTTCTCCAGGCCTCAGGGTCTTCATCCCTCCAATGGGGACATTTGCCCCGCTCTGCCCACTTCACAGATGCCCTGTAAAGTATCAGTATCTAATCACCAGGGTGGTTTTCCACACATTCCCTGGCAGCCCAGTTCCCTTCTTCCTGCTGTCAGGACTTTGTATAAAGCACTGGACTGCTCGCTGCCTCCTGGGCAGGTAGAGCGGAGGGCGAAGGGAGAGGCCTCAGGACAGGACAGGGGCTTCCCAGCCAGGGCCCCAGCACCTCCGCTCGCCCCCATGGCGGCAGAATGGAAACCACCCCCCTCCGTCACAGAGCTGTGAGAACTGAGCCAGCCTATGAAGCACGGCTGGCACAGAAAAGGTCCCCAATAAATGTCAGCTCCCCTCCCCAGCTTCCCATCGGCCCTCGAGCTGCCGAATCGGACCCTTGCTGATGCTCAGGAGAAGGGACCTTCCTGGAACCTCAAACGAAACCCACCCGCTCCAGGAGCTGAAGGAAGGGGAAAGCCTCAGGTCAGCTTGGGGGGCTGGGGGATGGTGGGGAGGAGGGGGGCCTGGCCCCAGCTGGGAAGTAGAGGGTCGACTCCAGAGCCCCCAGGAGCAGCAGCCCTCTTTGCCACGTTCTTTAGAGCCAGGTATCTTACTTTCTTGTTGAGATGGAGCCCCGTTACACCAAAATAAATAAATAAATATTTTAAAAAACCCGTTCCCCTACCATTCCCATATTGCCATTTCGATTAGATTAAATTTTAAGAGCACACAAATGTAATGTTCCTCTTAGATCAAATTAGAAACAGGTGCACTTTTGCATAAGGAAATTAAGTTGCAGACAATACGAAGATTTGCGAAAATGCAGGCACGGATGATGAAAATAAGTAGCCCTTTTATTTGTAATTATTGAGGCAATCTGTTCGCAAAGTGTACATGTTAATGGTCTGACAGATCTGTGGACTCCAGCAGGCTGCCGTGAACAACTCAGAGCCGTTCTGAAAGTAACAGATTTTTTTTTCTTAGAAAATATATGTACATTCTCTTCTCCCTCTCCTGGCACTATTTACAAGGCATGAAATGCCATAAATAGGAATTCCGTGGATACACAAGTCCCCTCCCTAGAGTACAAACTTGATCTGGGCAGAAGACACATTCTGACAGTTTAACTCTTCCTTCGATAGCCCAGCTGCCTGCAAGGCGGCCGGGAGGGGGCAGGTGGTCCCGAGGGTGCCGGTCAGGGGCTGGGGTCGTCGATGCGCCTCCGGCAGTAGGGGCAGCAGGTGTGCTGAAGCACCAGCAGCTCGTAGTCCTCTGAGTGGAACATCTGGGGAGAGACGGCCGTGACCCCAGGCCGCAGCTCTGGGCGCTCAGCAGCCCCAAGCCTGGTGGGGGCCACTGACCTTCCAAGGGCAGGTGGCTTGGCAGTGAGTCGGGGCTAGAGCCACCACATCCAGGCCACCTTTGTCTGAGGACTGGGAGGGAGGGGGAGAAGGTCTGAGGCCCCTTTTTTTCCTAAATGAAGTTCAAAGGTGCATCACATTTGCCCAGCCCTCCTGGTTTAAGGGCAGGTACAGAGAGCACAGGGTCAGAGGCAAGTCCACACCAGACAGCCCATGGAATGCACGTGAGAGTGGGGAGGGCCTAAGGATGGCCGAGTCTCTCTCCCAACTCGGAGCCCTGGCCTTGGCCTTGGCCGCTGAGGGACACCTGTGCTCCTCCCAGATGCCTGGCCTCCCTAAGGGGACATCTGGGAAATGGAAAAGCAGTGGAGACGAGAAACTGGGAACCACACGTGAGCTGCAGGCAGCAGGCAAGGTACCTGGAAGCAGGAGGGGCACATGGTGATGGAGGCGTCGGGCAGGAGGGAGCGGAAGTACTGCCACCGCAGGGGCGGGGGCCAGCGCTTGACGAGCACGTCCCGCCGGCTCATGGAGCGCAGCACCGAGCGGTTCACCACCACGGGCACAAACTCCAAGCCACCTTGCTGTAGGGCAGGCGGGGAGAGGGGCACCAGGGCCCTCACTCAGCCACGGGGACATGTTTACATGGGTTATGATCCCACAGAGGACCCCAGACACTTCCCCCACCGGGTCCCTCAGTAGAACCTGGCCAGGCCACCTCTGTGAAGGCACCTCCTCTCCCCTGAGTGGCCCCGACAGGGAGTGTGTGCAGGAAAGGGACCCAAGACCGCCCTCCCAGCAGGCCTCATGGGCCTCAGCAGCCTGTCACTCAGAGGGGCGCCCTCACCTCGAAGCTCAGCTTGGCTGTGAAGGGGTCGTCGTCTCCCAGGGAATCCAGGGTCTCGTCCAGCCTCAGAGTCTGGGAAGCTGCAGGAGCTGGTCAAGGACGGGACCTGAGGCCGAGGGACAGGCCCCCCCCTCCACCCGATGCGTTGAGACCCACGGGAGCTCCCTCCAGGCCTTGTGTGGCGCTCTCCCTACCAGCCGTGGGGAAGCGCGGCAAGGTCTGTGGAGTGGCCTTCCAGATGGAGGGACAGAGGGAATGCGGGCCGGGGAGGAGACGCCACGGTCACACGAGGCCGGGGCCATGCCCACAGCACAGGTGGGGAAGGAGGAGACAAGGGGCTCTGACGGGCCTCTGCTGCCCCCTCAGACCAGGCACGGCTCACGGACCGGCGAGAAGCGCCGTGTGAGCGGAGGCCTATGGGCCTGCTGGTGTGGGAGCAGCAACGATGGGCCTGGCTGGAAACCACGGCCGGCAAACCCACCAGCTCCTGGAGAAACACTCTGCAGCTGCTGGGTGGTCTGCAGGCACTTGAGGTGGCCTCGCAGATCCTGTTTCAGGGAGAAGGCGGAGAGCGCCTAGCGGATCCCAGGGAGCCGCCCCCTCTGCCAGGCTGGCTGGGGCTCCGATGAGGAAGGGCCCCCGGGGAAGGGAGGCTGCTGGTGCTGAGTCAGGTGCGGGACGTGGCCCCACACAACAGCTACAACCCAGCCTAAGCATCTGATGTTGAGTGTGCAAAGAGGGCATGCGGGCGTGCGTGCAGACACGGTTCCCGTCTCCGTCCTTCAGTAAACAACTGCCTGGGTGTCCCTCAGTCCTGTTCCTCCAAACGTGGTCCACAGACCAGCGGCATCGGCATCGCCTGAATTATAGAAACACCGGCTCCCAGCCCGCTGAGACCTGCCCACCCAGCTGCTGTGTGCTCACAAGGCCCACCGTGTGCACGCCGCGGCTCGGCTGGGACCATGACTGCGGTCCTGGCCACAGGGACACCTGACGTGTGGCCTGTGGCCCAAGCTATTCCAGGGAGGGCGTGCCCCAGGGTTTATGCTGACACGCTGGGAGGAGCGCCGGGGGTCGCAGGGCTGATGGGATGCAGGGTGGGTACTGCTGGTGGGGACGGGGCAGGTGCGGGCTAAGAATGAAGCTACCAGAGGACAGCAGGCCCCAGAGGACAGGAGACAGGCTCCCGTCAGCGCTGAGTGAGCATCTGGGTGAGGCTGAGCACCCGTCCACGCTAGGTTTCTCTACACCCTTTTGTTGGCTTGGCCTGTCCAAGTTGTGTTTCTGTCCCTTGTCTGTAAAAGTGACCTGACCAGAAGAGCTGGGCCACTGATACAGGCGTCATATGCCGCGCCCTTCAGGAGCCAGGGGTGGGTGGGAGGCCCTCCTGGGTGCAAGGCCAAGGCGGCATCTCCACTTCCACGTGCCACTTCTGGCCTACGGGCACGTGCTGTCCCCTCCTGCACCTCTGCACCCTGGCCAGCGCTCTGCCCATTTCTGGCCCTGTGCCTGCTCCCACATGGTCCTCGCCATCACACAGGGTGGCCTGCCCTGCCCTGGCCTGGCCTTACCCCCCAAGGCCCCTGCCATCTGGCGTGCTCCCAGGCCGACGCTCAGCCGACACACGCAGGGTCTGGCCGGCACCCAGGATACTGTTGCTCGCGATCTCTTGCCATTTATTCTCACGCTTGTGTCTTGGCGCCTCCAGGTCAATTAGGGAGACGGCTTCTTCGTCAGTGATCCCCTCCTCCAGGTAGAATTCAACCAGGTGCAGCACCTCTGCAGGCACAGGCACAGGGAGGGGGAGGGGCTGGGGCTGGAATGCTCTCACCAAGCAGCGTGGGGGGTGGAAGGGTCCCAGAGCTCCTTCCCCACCCAGCACAGGCCTCTCTGAAAGCTGGCAGGTGCAGCACTGCCGCCTGACACATCTGGGGGAAGCAGACATGTGTGCGTGTACGTGTGTCTGCGTGCAGGCATGCGTGTGTACGCAAGGGTGAGCACCGGGGACCTTTACCCCGGCTCTGTCCCCCTAGGAGCCGGAGGGACTCCTCTCCGAGGGAAGAAGAGGCGTCTCTCTGCCCAGCTACTGGGAAGGGGCTTCTGACCCTCATCAACGTGGAAGGAGCTGGGACTTGAGAGCCACGTCAGCCTCGCAGACGGAGTGCCTGACTAGTGGCGCCTCTTCCCAGGCATTTTCATCAGGCAGCGCCGCACACCGGGCTCTGAGGGGTGGGTGCTTCAGGCCTGGGCAGCACTGGGGTCCTGCCTCTGGGAACCCGGAATGACTGTGCGTGTCAGGCGGGGTGGGGGTCTCACAGTCCCCGATTTCCAAAGGAGGAGACAGGTGCCCCACCCACACACCGGCCGCCCCAACCACACACGACACTCACCGTAGGAAGAGGCTGAGAAGACAAAGGGCTGGCGACAATTGATGCAAACGTTGCCCAGGTTGTTTAGCAGCGGGTTGTTGGTGGAGCAGCGGTAGCACAAGGGCACCAGCTCCTACAAAACGCCAGCAGCACAGCGGCCCGAGGGCCCAGCAGGGGTGGGGTGGGGTCCAGCCCCGTCTCCTCCCCTGGCTTCAGCTCCCTGGGGCCTGGCGGCCGAGAGGAAAGGCCACTTGGGTAGGTGGGCAGGGGGCACTGGAGAGGGCGCAGCGCACAGGCTCTGCGCCGCGGCAGAGCAGCATAAGGGCCTACAGGGACCACAGCGGCCCCGGACACCCCCTTCCCAGGCAGGGCTCAGCAGCGCAGTTCTCCGGGCGGGAATGACAACCACCACGGCCCCGTTTACCAGTCCCCGTGCTCCCTGGACTGCGCTAAGCGCATCCCCCACGCTGGCTCACTTCTCCTCACAGCCTCGCACGGGAGAGCTACTAGGCGCATCCCCATTCCACAGAGCTGGAAACCGAGGAAATGGGGGAGCTGGGATTTGAACCTAGATCTGTCTGATGCCAAGTCTCCGCTCTGAGCTTGAAGGAGGGGACTGTGAAAGAGACAGCGGCTGGTTGGGTTGGAGGAAGGCGGGCCGGGGCACAGACTGAGCTGCAGACACTCGGAGTAGATTTGCTGGCGAGTGACAAGCCAGTTCCAGAAGGGGTGGGCTCGGGGAGGGGCTCCTAGGACGAGGTGAAGGCAGGGCCAACCTGGGCACTGGGGCGGAGCAGACCTGGAGCCTCGGGAGAGCTAGGAAGCAAGGGAGGGCAGGGCTGTGGGGCTCGGGGGGCTGGGGGCTGCGGCAGAGAAGAGAGGAGACAGAGAGGGAAGAGGGGAGAGAGTTGGCAAGCCAGGGCTTGGGCGGCGGTGGGTGGGGGCGCAAAGCCCCAGGAGCATGGCAGCCATCTACAAATGAACCCAGGTCGCACCAGGAGGTGTCAGGAGAAGCCTCCTGCCCGAGGGGGCCGCGCCCTCACCTCGCTGTCATGGAAGGGCTTGGAGCGGATGGTCAGGCTGCCCAGCTCGATGGACTTCTGGAACCTGGCGGGGGTCTGCAGGCCCTGCAGCTTGTCGTAGGCGTGCCGGGCCAGCTTGTAGGCACCCAGTGCTTTGCTCTGTTTGGCTAGAGTGAAGAGCGTGTTCCTGCCGAAGACAATGTTAAGGACAGTAGAGGCCACTCCAGGCCCGAGAGCTGGCACTGCCCACCTCTGGAGCGAGCCCCATGCTGGAACGCAGCTCGTGCTGGTGCCGGGAGAGCACGGGAAGGAGTCTGAGCACTGCCTCGCTCATTCGTGGGATGTCAGTATATTTCTCGGATATCAAGGCCCAGAGATTTTTCCAGAGATAGAGACTGCGTAGTTTCCATTAATATTTTAATCTTGCTTGGGGTTTCTGGGCCTGCTGATGGCTCATTCTGTACCCTGCCTAGGCCAAAACGGCTCTCTCCGCCTCACCTAGCCTGCCAGCCAGGCCCTAGGATGCCTGGCACCAAGTGCCCCCCTGCTCCAACCCCGCCAAGGGAGCCTGGTCCCAGACCGCCTGGAGGCCGGTCCCCGGTGCAGACACTCCTCTGCCTGCACTTCACCAAGGCCATGGCGAGCTCTGAGCCCAGCCTCCCTTGCTCTGAGGACCTCCTTGGAACTCCTAGTCTTTGTGCTCAATCTCAGGTCACCTCAAAGGCCGGCTGTGCCCAGGCCTGGCCTGCCCTTCCTCCCCTCCCCCCACCTATGAATGCCCTTCCCCATTTCTCCCTAACAAGCCTCAGCTAAACGAGGCCGAGGCCCAAGCCTCCTCCCCACTCTCCTTCCCGGATGCTCCTGTTCCCCACACCCCCAGCGTGGCCCCGCCCACCCCAGCAGTCACATGGAGGCGAGTCTCCTTGTCTGTGTCTCCACTGTGCCTGCTCAAAGTCAGGGACTGTGTCGGGAGCTGTTTCCACATCCCCAGTGGACAGCAAGGGTGACGCTCAGGGCAAGGGTCCAGTCAAACTCTGCTGACTTGAACAGAACTTGCAGCAAAGGCCGGGTGTAGGTCCCGAGAGCCCCTTGGTCTGTGGCAGCTTCCCCTGAAATGTAAATGATGGGCCTGAAACCCTTTAGAGAAGCTAGTTCTCATCTCTGAACCCTCTCCTGGGAGGGTTTTTCACTCACAGAAAGAAGGCAGGGTTGGGTGGGGCTGGGAAGGGGCTTAGAGATAGTGATGTTTAGAAGAGGACATGGGTTTATTACGACTTTTATCACTTTGAAGACCTTCAGGATTTGGGGTCATTTCCTGGTCGTTTCTGGCAGCACAGGCCCTCAGGCCCCTCCTCAGCTCATGGCCCCTCCGTGGCCCTTACCAGACAGAGGAGAGGCTGGCTCACAGGGAGGCCCTCAGGCCACTGCCCCTCCAGCCTGGCTCCCACGCCGGGGGCCTTCAGCTCCTCCCTCCCCCCACCTCACTTCCCTCCAAGCCCTTCCAGGCACTGGATGCTCCCCTGGAACATCTACTCCACGTCTTCCCTGGTTACCTCAGCCTACAGGGTGGCTGTCACCTCCTCTGGGCAGCCTTCGCCAACCCTGGCCCCAGCCTTAGCTGCATTCCACCCTCGGACACAGCACACGCCCCACTGAACCAGGCCCTGACACTCGTCACCTCCCCCATTTGATGGCAGTTTGTCGCCTACTGCCTGGCCCGGCGCCGGGGATGCAGCAGGTGCTCCGTCCACCTGGGCTGAATAAACGCTCCCCCAACACCCCCCAGGGAAGTGCCCAAGATTCCAAGCCCGAAGGCCTGGCGTTTCCTTCATTTCAGTCACACCCTCATCTGTGGGTTCTGGGAGGGCCTGGACAGTGTGTTGGCCAGAGGCCTGCTGCTGGGCCCAGCCCAGAGAGCCCTGAAAACTAATCCTCCCTTGGCGCTCCCTCTTTCTCCCTGGCTGAGCCTCTCGTCCAGCCGAACAGCAGTGGCAGGACGAGCTCTCTCCCCTCCCAGAGGCAGCTGGAGAGAGGGAAACTTCTGCCAGCAAAGTGCTCTGGCCATGAGACAAAAGGGGCGGGACAGAGGGTGGGGTGAGAGAAAGGATACACTTTAGAGATGCCCAGGGGAGTGTCCTTGGTCAGGCTGTGCAGCAGGAACCTGGAGATGTTGAAGAGCGTTTCGGGAAGGTGGAAACTGAACGGCTCCTCCTGCCGTGAGGAAAGCAAACAGGATTGAATTTCTCAGCCGAGCTGCTGCTGGGCCAGGCGAGAGGCAGACACCAGTAACTCTGAGCGACTTCAACAGAACAGCAGACCCACAGTGGGCACCTACTGCGTGCCGGGCGCCTGCAGCCACTGCCCCGGGTAGTCCCCAACCCAGCCCTGTGAGGGAAGCACTGTCATCCTCATCGCGCTGACGAGAAAACCGAGGCCCCGAGAGGTGATCGGCCCAAGTCACCAGCTAGAAAGGAGTGGAGCTGGGATTCAAACCCTGGTCTGATCCCAAAGCCCAACACTGTCTTTCTCCCAAGCTCACTGCCTCTGGGGTCAGTAATAATTCCATTTCCCTGAGCTCAAGTTGTCTCCAAGTAGCTCTAAAAGAGGAGACCTTTATGCGATTTAAGACACGACCTCCATATGAGCACGTCTTTAAACAGAGGCAATTAACCCTTTGTAGCATGAAATCGCAGGCTTCTTCTCTGCTGTCCAGCAGCAGCCTGACTGTGCGACGCCCACAGATGTGCCAGGCGCTGGGGCTCCCGGCTGCATCCCTCTGCCCCCAGCGCTTGGCACAGGCCCTGACAGACAGGCACTCAAGACACGTGAGTTGAATGAGCAGGTCTTCTGCACCTAGAGGCTGCCAGAAGCTCAACACAGTAGAGCAGAGGGAATTTTCTATCAGGAGGAGTCTATAAAAGATGAAGAAAACCCTGTTTTGAAGGAATCTGGCACGCTGCTTTAGATGACAAGATGAAAGCTGGCCAGCGACCCCCCCAACCCCCGCCCGCCACAGTGAGCACTTACTGGTAATAAACTGACATTTCCTGAAGGGTCTTGCTAGGACACAGTCATCACTGAGCCACCAGGACTTAGGCCCTAATTGGTCTCAGTTTGTGAGGACTCACTTTACATTACTTCTTTGGTCCAGAGCCCAGCATTCTCTCTTTAGTTCTCACTTAGATTTCTATAGCCTCCGTTAGTTCCAAGAACCCAAGAAAACCTGAGAGTGCATCCTTTTCTGGGTGAGAGCCAGGGAGAAGCCTGCCTCTGGTTATACCGCACTAGATGTGGAAGCTCAGAAATGTCCCAGAAAGAGGAGAGTGTGTGTGGGGGGGGGGTTCCTCGGGATTCGCACCTCGCCTCTGGGAAGGACGCCATTATCTCAGGAAAGGTCTGATGCTTCCCTTTCCAGCCTGCTCTGAATGAGAGCTGCTCTGCCGGGCCCTGATGCCAAACCCTGAAACACCACACCCACCTCCAGGCCTTTGCTCACGCTGTGACCTCTGCCAGGAATGCCCTTCCTCCTCCTCCTCTTCACTTGCCCCATTCTTACTAATCTCCCACCTCTTGGCTTGGGGGCCACCTCTTCGAGGAAGTCTTCTAAGCGCCTCCTTTGCGGGAACTGCACTGCAGTCGCCTGTTACTAGACTATGAGCTCCTGGGGGGCAGGGACAACGTCTCCTTCAGCACTGTGCCCGAGGTCTTGGCACGGGGTGTGTCACACAGCGGGCATTTGTTGAATGAAGGAAGGGCCCAGTGAAGAAGCCTGAGCTGGGATGAAGAGCCAGGCCCTGCAGTGGGTGTGAAGCTGCCACAAGCTCACAGCTGCATCAGGTCCTGGGGCAGAGCTCAGCTGTTCCAGAGAGGAGACCCCCAGGCCCCTGCCTCCAGGGGCCAAGGGCGATGAAGAGCAGGGAGAGACGGAGCTGGGTCCCAAAGGGGCTCAGGCAAATCGAGACCGGGCTGGGCCCTGACTTCCACCCTGAGTTTGGGGTCTTTAATTTGGAGGGCTTCTTTCCAGGTAAGCACCTGATAGAGATAAGGGGCCCCAAAAAGACTGTAGGGAAGGTGAGGTCCCTCGAGACCACTGGGCCTGGTGCGGGGAAGAGGTGAGATGCAGGGCTAATGGCCTAGGCAGGGAACCTCCCCTCCCCACAAGAGTCATTCTTGCCAGACTTCCCCCAGAGGCAGAGAATGTGCCAGGAGCTCAGCACAAATGAGGGGAAAGAGGCACCAAAGGTGGAAGGCAGGGCCTTTGAGACACCCAAAGGCGACTGCTCAGCCTGCGGGGAGTAGGCCGATGGAAAACTGGTTTGAGGCCTCCACACGGGGCAGTGGGAAGAGCTGACACTCGTGCAGGGTCACTCTTCCAAGTGCTTCCCAATATTAACTCACTGAATCCTCACAACAACCCCATCAAGTAGGTACTGTTAGTATCCTCCTTTTACAGAGAAGGAAGCTGAAGCACAGAGGAAAGTAAACGACTTGCCCAAGGTCACACAGTGGAGCTGGGGCGTGAGGCCAGGGGTCTGCCTTCTCTAAATTAGTGGGGTGGGGGGCTAAGAGCACAGGCTCAAAGTCAGCCTGCCTGGGTTCAGGTCCTGGCTCTGCTACTTACTAGCTGTGGGATCTCTCTGTCCAGCACCTCCGTTTCTTCATCTGTAAGATGGGGATGACAGCACTTATCTCACTGCATGGTTGAAAGGCTGACACAATAAAGCCCTCAGCACATTGCCTGGTATGTAGCAAGTGCTCAATAAAGGTCTATTGATGTTACCCTCTGGCTTATTAGCACAGGATAAGCTCACATTGTTGAGTGATGGAAGGTACACAAAATAGGGAAGCTGATAACGATCTTTCACCTGTTCCCTACTGTCAGGAGGCAGATTTAAAATGGCTTAATCAGAAGGATCCAGGAGTAACTAAAAAGAACTATTTGGGTCTCTGGAGATCAAGCCAACACTCTTCTTTATAGAGAAGGAAACTGAGGGTCAGAGAGGGGAAGTAAATTGCTCAAGGTCACATAGCAAATCAGTGGCAGGGCCAGGGAAGAGACCTCAGGCCTTTGGTTAGAGCGAGACCTTCACCCATCTAGAAGAGAGGGCCCCAGGCAACGTCCCCCACTGACCACTTAGAGAGACAGCACTTTGAGTGGCTAATCCAGAGTCTGCCTGAGTCATCCAAACCTGAAGCAAGCAACCAGAAAGGCCCACTCCAGCTCTGGCTTGCTAATTCTGAAGCCCACATGCTGCACCTCAAACAAGTAACCAATGAAGGAAAATCAAAGTTCCAAACTGTCTCCCAGGAGGAGACCAGGATTTCTCAGCAGGTCATCATGCCTTGGGTTTACTCTCCATCCAGAGGTCTGCTGCTCTGTTAAGACGTGCCCAGGGCTCCCAGCTCAGCTGGCAGGGCCCCGGCTAGGACTCATCTCCCGGCCACCTTACCGTGTACCGCTGAATGGCGTGGTAGCCGTGGTACAGCTCAGCCAAGTGCTGGAAGTGGTGGAACTTGCCGAGCATCACGTCCTTCTGGGCAGGGTCTGCAGGGTGCAGCGGGAGGGGAGCAGGGCAGGAGGGAAAGGGCGTGTCAGACTGTGCAGGTTCTCCCCCGACACCAGACCTGAGCCAGGGAGATGGGAAAGGCGCTCTGCGCAGGAGCTGCGCTATCCCGAGGCAGCTAATATCTCGGCAGGGCAGAGCACACGGCAGGACTGCTCTCAGGGTCATTCCCTGGGGGAGGGCCAGCTGTGCGAGAGGGCGATCACTGGCATCCAGAAAAGCCAGAGCCACCTGGCAGGGAGGGTGGACAGACGTCAAGTTCATTCACGCTCACCTCATGGCTCTTCCCTCTGTGTCTTTCGGTATCAAATCACAAACCACCGGCCAAAACAAAAAATGCCACCTTACGCTAGAGCTTGACAGTTTTCAAACTATAACCATGGTTCTGGGAGGCTCACAGCAGCCCTTATGAAGGAAGCGGGGCGGGATGACCCCCACGCTACAGATGGGGCTGCAGTGCTGAGGAAGGACTTGTTACGAGTCGCCTAGCTGCTCCAATGCCAGTGTCTTTCCCACTCCTGCAGGCTGGCCTCGGCCCAGTGGAGAGCATCTCCCTGCCCCGTCCGCTTCCAGAACTCCCTCAATGCATCACGGGAAGTCTTGTGAAAGAAAGCAATATCGAAACTATCTTCCTGCCTGGGATGAGCGAGAATCTGGAGTGTATTATTGTAAAGTGATCTCTTTTTCACCTTTTCATTTAACTCAACGTTTTGAAACCACTGCTCAGCCAGGTCCAGTTATGGGTTCCCAGGTAGCAGGGAAAAGATATGTTCTGAATTAGCAACACAGGGCAAAGCCCAGGGCTTTAATTAAAACCTCCCAGCTCTTCCGATGTTTATCTTGGTGCCAGAGTGGGGCCGGGAAAACAAGCGGCCCTGCTGATGTTTACTTACCTTGAGCTATATCGAGGCACTGCATGGACAGCATCCAGTAATAATAGGCAGCGTCATTAAATCTGCTCTCGACCACGGCATTGTGTGTGAGCTGCTCCAGCACCCTGACTGCTTCCCCCTGCCGCCCGGCCTTGTGGAACGCTGCAGGGGCACAAAAGCACACACCATGCGGGGAGTTGGGTGGAATTCTGCAGGGCTTGCAAGGGGCTGGGGCTGCTGCAGAAGTAGGACCCTCGTCGGAGCATCTGCAGCACCGTGCTGCTGGGAAGCGCCTCTCAGGCCGGAGGCTATAAATAACCAAGGCTACATCCTGAAAAAAAGTACAGAGAGATATACTCCTTTTTGGCTGGGAAAAGGCAACCCACTTTGGAAAGGCATGGCAGACAGAGAAAGCTGAGGGGCCAAACTGCAGGGCAAAGCCCGAGGACAGAAGCACTGCTCACCGTCAGTGAGGTTCTGCCCCCTGCCCTGTTCCAGGACAAAGCCTAGTGACTCCCCAGGTGACACTAACAGGACCTGGCACTCTAATGGGCTCGGTGGTTTTACAGAGTGCTTTTGTTGATGATTCCCTCACAACGGATTCTGTGAATCTGTTGGATCGTGACAACAGACCTAGGAAGACGTTTTTGAATGGGCTCGCAAGGTGGAGGTAAAGTGGCACACCCAAGGTCACAGAACCGAGCCCGACTCAAGCGCCTGGTTGGTCTCTAACTGAGTGCTTTTTGATGACAACCTTGGAAAATCTGGCTTGGTTCTAGCAACCAAACATTTGTGAAAACAAGCAAAAATTTCTCAATCGTCCTCACATCCACTTAACAGAAATTTCTTGAGTCCCTACTGTGTGGTCAGACCCTCGGGATGTTGGGGGCGGCTGGGGAAGCACTCCTAGCTGTGACACTTGCCCACACGTGGGTGCTCAGATGATCCAAATCCTCTGCTTTAGGGAAGGAAGAGGTCTGGCCTTTGTTCCATTCTCATCTCCAATCTCTTGTCTGAGCACCAAGTTACTATGGCGATGGATTCTTGGAAGGACAGACCAGACAGATGGATAGGTTGATGTGTTTTGCCCAAACATGCACATACTTCAGCAACTGGGTGCTCTGGAAATGCTGAAGCAATGGAGAACGTGCTCCTTCCACGGGGCCTTTCAGCTGAGGAGCTTCCACAGGGAGCCACTCTGAAATGTGTCCGGAGGTGGCAACTGTTCCCACAGAGAAGTGCAAATGGGATGCTATAGAACACGACACATCCAACTTCAATTAGAATACTTCCTAGAGAGGCAGTAAACCCCAGTTGGGAGAATCAGGCTCCCCAGTCTGACAGATCCTGGTCCAATTCTGGCTCTGCCACTCTGTGGCTTTGGGACTTTGCAGGGCACAGTTAGCCTCTGCGTCTCTGCAAGGTTATGTGGTTAAGTGCCCAGTCAGTGCCTGACACACAGAAGGCCATCACGTTTAAAAATTATTATTACCCCTTTAAGCTCTAGACTTCCTCTCGCTCCTGTGCCCAGCTGTTTTACCACTGGGTATGCTGAGGAGCAGAGGACACCCCATTTCCCTGAGCCAGAAACAGAACCCAAGTTCCTCTTCCGGGTGAGGAAAGTGGCAGGTGGGAGGGACCATGCTGGCCATTCTGCGGCCACTCTCATTCCGTCCTCCCCCACCCTGCCTCAAATTCCCTCTCTGCCACCTCCTTGCTGTGGGACTTCAGACAAATCCCTTTACCTCTTCCAACCTCAGCTTTCTCACCTACAAAACGGTACCTACATCACAGGGCTGCTGTGAGGAATAAACAGGAAGATACACTGGAGCTCACGGTGCTTTGCTCAGAGAGGAGACAGGACCTGCTGAAGGTCCCGAGGCATGTGAGTGGTGGGCCCGGGTGCATCCCACGCAGAGCCCGTGTTCTTCCCACGGCTCCATGGCCTTTCAGCACCAAGCACATCACACCCGCCGGAGGAAGCTGTCTACCTTGGGGCCCACGGCAGGAAGGCTGGGCAGCCTTCCTGACGTGTGTGTCTCGGCAGTGCTTTCTCCTGCCCCTTCTGCAAGGAGCCAGTCTATGTGGCCTACCTTTCTGGGCTTCCTCAAAACGATCGCTCTCTGCTAGCCACTGAGCGTAGGGCACGTAGATGTCATCCTTAAACTCGGGATGCTTCTCACCCAAGGCGAAGGCCTAGAGGAAGGAGCAAATGGCTTCTTAATAAAGCAGCCCCCGCAGCCCCCATGAAAACACGGCGCTTGGCTGAATCCATCAGGGATGTCATATTTTGCCAGCCTGACAACTTGGAGGAGGAGAGTGCCTCCCCCCTTCACCACCCCCAGAAACGCAAAAACAAATCAGCTCTTTGAAAACAAAAGGCAATTAACAGCAATATGCAAGCAACTGGATTCAGTAACAACACAGTCTGTTTCTGGACCACAGAAGCAGCACAGAATCGGAAACATTTTATTTTGAGGCTTTGCGTGGGCTCCTGTAGCGCTGCAAACAGATTTCTTTTAATTGCAGGCGACACCTAAGGAAACAGAATTGACATTATCATCATTGCTGCTTATTAGCTGTCAAAGATGACCATGGTCGTGGTGCTGCATGGGACCCAGTGACTGCTTCATCTAAGCCCCAGAACCACCTGTCAGACCAGGAGAACCGGAAATGAGTCACGGGGGACAACAATATGCGGCAACAGGGAGAAAGTCGGCAACAGGGAGAAAGTCGGCCTCATGCACAGCCAAGATGCTCTAATTTATGCTGCTTGAGAAATCTGATAAATGTATCTTGAGAAGCCATTATTGCCTCTGTCCCTGGCTCCACCTTTTCTCATCAGTGACCTTGTCACCTCACCAAATGGAGCCACTTAGTGGGGAGACAAGAGTCAGACAGCTCTTACCAGCAAAGGCCGTGCAGTGGCTCTGCAGACCGGACCACAGTGGGCGGGTGGGGAGGGCGAGGACCGTGCGCACAGCTCGCATCCCCTCGAGGACGCATTTTAATCCAGGGCACAGGGAGCCAGCGTGCTGGAGGGCGGGAGTCAAGCACACCAGCTGCTCCACCAGCCCCACCGCAGCCATCTTTCCCGCTGGCCTGGCTAATTCTCTTACCGACCCTCACGACAGAGGAGTCGGGAGGAGGGGGCAAGGAAGAGGAGGAGGAAGTATGGGTGGCATCTTCTGCCAAAATGCCAGCCAGCAGGTTTTAAATGTCACACAGGTGTGCCTCCCTGTCTGCAATGCTTCAGCCCGTGGTGCTGGTCAGAGGCAGCTCGGACCAACAGCAGGCAGTGCGGGCTGTCACGTTAACTCCCGCATCCTTGGTGTCCATCACTGGGCTGGCACACAGCCAGCAGGCCGTAAGGATTTTCGGAATGAATGAATGAACGAGCGAACAAACAGAAAGCGAGTACGGAGAGGCCCTCCAGGATACTCTGGCTCAGAGAATTCACAGGTGAGTCTCGTGACTGCCAGGCCAAAGTTCACGCCCACAGGGAGGGCAGCTGCTCTCCACCCAAACCCCCAAAATCCCCGTGTCCTGGGGCTCAGGGAGGGCCCCCTACCCTCACCTCATCCCAGCGCTGGGTCTCCACGTGCAGCTGAACCAAGGACTTCAGGTCACCAATCTTCAGGTAGGTCTCGGCAGCATAGCCGGGGTTATCCAGCTTCTTGAAGTAGTGGGCGCACATCAGCAGGGGCTCCCGCTCGGCCTTGTCCAGCTTACGGGCAATGTCGATGAGCCTGGAGCGGCGAGAGCGCAGGGAGGAGATGGGCTCCCGGGAAGGGAGCCCGGGGGAAGGAAGCGAGCGTCTGGGTCTTCCCAGGGCAGGCTCGGTGTTGATTTGTGCTGACGTCCCCAGGCCTCAGTATGGTGCCATGGCCCCTGGTGCTTGATGGGAGGTTATTAATTGAGTGAATACTTAATCCAGAAACGCTGCTTGGTAAAGGACACCATCTCCCCCACCTCTTGTGCCTTTCACAGGAGTTACGAACCTATCCAGCAAGCTCTGGGGAGAGAAATCAACGTTTACTGATCACCTACGGGCATCAAGCTCAGCGCCATGAGCTTTCGCATGTGTGATCTCACTGAATCTTCACCGCCCTAAGGGGGTGGTACTGCTATTCCCATTTTACAGATGAGGAGACTAGAGGCTAGGGTGAAAGGTGAAGCAACCTGCCCAAGACTCTGCAGCCAGGAAGTGGCAGAGTGCCCTTTCCTGCACAATTTGAGGAATTCTCACAGGAAAGTAGAAGCAGAGGTGGGAGATGTCTTCTGGGACAGGACCTCTCAAGGAAGAGGCATGTGCGGCTCTGCTCTGAGCTCTGGAAGGAAGGCCTGCAGGGAATCTTGACTGTGCCTCTCCTCCTGGCCAAAGTGCTGACCAGGCTGAGGGGCCATGGGGACCACTGGTTCACCACTTTTCCCCAGTGGTAGCCAGCCCTGCCACTGCTCGTGGGCACATGAGGCTGCGTGGAAAGTGCTTGTTCCCTCTGGTCAGGCCGGGGTTTTGAGTAAAACCAGCTCTCCCAAGGGAAAGAGGTTCTACCCAGCTCGCTCTTTGTGAGAAGCAGCTGTTAGCAGAGCCCTGTCTCAGAGACAGGCGAGCTCAGGGAGGCCTGTCAATCTGTACTTAGAATAATAATGGCATCTAAAAATAACACTTCTCAGCAAAGAAAGGACACGTGTTTAGGGAAAGGTGGCACAGGCAACCCCTTAGCACCTCCGCCCCCGCCCCGCCCATTAACCCTAATGTCCCTGGAGGAGAAGCACCTTTTACAGCCAGGCCTGGAAGAAGGACAGAACATGCTTAATGTCTCCTTTCTGCACTAGTTAAGTATCCCCAGGGTAACCTGATTCATATAAGCTGCAAATGAAAGTGACAGGCAAAACCAGAGGATTGAGAGGGGGACCTAAAGCTGCCTGGCTCTCTCCTGTACCACATCTTTCATGAACAGAATAACTGGGGGGCAAAGTCTGCACCTCCATCTTCAAGAAATGTTATCCTTGGACAAGAGAAAGACGGGGTAGTAGGTCACCCACCCAGGTCCCTTTGTGAGGGACCACACCAACCACATGACTTAGTCATCAACCAGCCCCTCCCCCTCCCCGGTCCCGGGCCACTGCTACCTGTTTCTAGAACAGCCAACAGCCTTCAGGGCTCAGACTGAGCCAAACTCAGGAGCCACTCCCTCACCTCTTCTCCTGTGCCAGCTGTAGCAGCCTATGTGTACATGTATGAGCACAAAGCCCACTCTCCCTGACAGTGGGAGGAGAAAGCCCTCTGCCTGAAGGTCTGATGCTCTAAGAGTCCTAAGACCAAATCCATTCTCTGTCTGGCAGCTCCACCCCAAGCCCCCGTGCTTCTGTTCTGTGCCTTGAGTGAAATCACTGACCACCAGGCCCAGAGCTCAGAATCAGCTCTGCCGGCCCTGCCCCGACGCACCCTGCCTTGGGTCCTGTCAGTTCAGCTCCTCCACATCTCTCTCGTTCTCTCAGCCGCCGCACTGCCCCCGGTCCACTGCACTGGCCACTTACCTGGTCCTCCTCTAGTTTTCCCTCCATCCCCCACCTGCTGCCTGAGTGGGCTTCCGAGAGCACAGCCCCGACCAGGGGTCCTCATCACCTACTGACGAACCTGAACGCCTCAGTTTGGCTGGCCCCTGAGGCCCTCCCGGTGAGGCCAGCCCCAATGCCCCTGCCGCAGCCAGCGCCCTCCACCCTCTCCTGGACCCTTTGTCTGACCGACGCCAGCTTGTCTGCTTGTGCTGTTCTTCCACCTGCACGATCTTCCCTTCCTACCATCTCTACCTCCTGAAATTCGTCAAATGCCAGTCGTGCAAAGACTACCTCTCAGGAGGAGACATCCAGGGCTCCTCCCGTGAGAATTCACGTCTCCTTCCCTGACATGCTTAGGACTTTTCTTGTTCTTTTCAGCGCCTACCATCATACCCATTATGGGCACTGAGATCAGTCTGTAGCTCTGCTCCACAAATTCCCAGCTACCTGGCCTTATACGATCACTTGGTCCCTGAACCTCGGTTTCCTCATTTGAAGGTGGGCATGGAAACGCCAACGCGGAGGGTGTGGGGGAGAACCGAAGGCCGGCTCGTAGGGAGGGCTCAGGGAATGGCAGCCCCAGGGCCCGGATGGCTCCCCCCTCAGTCCCCACCACCCTTTCCTCAGGGCCTCGCTGAGCTTCCCAAAGGCAGCGACTGCCTCGTTCAGTCTCTGTGTCTCCCAAAAACCAAGTCACCATCACCTTTGGATCAGATACTTAGAGAAACACTAGTTTTTTCCTTGTCAGTCAAAACCAAGAGCTGACATGACATGACATGCTGCCAAATGCCTCTTGGGGCAGGGACTGAAAACCTACGTGTCAACCCAGCCGTGGTCGCCGCTGATCGCTATGGCCTTGCCGTGCTCGCCCGCCGAGATGTACATCTCCACGGCGGCTTTGGGCTCGTTGATATTTCGGGCCCAGTCGGCCTGTTTGGTGATTAGCATCTTTGTTTCTTTGGGGTCTCCAGATCCAAGGAAATCCTGAGGAAGCACAACAAACAAAAACATTCCGGATTAGAACTTCCTGCTGCCAGCATTACGTCAGGCTGCCGAAGGCTGCAGCAAGGAAGGGCCCCACTTGGCTGCAGCAGGCGGTCAGGATGCAGGCGTGAGCCTGTCCCCTCGGGGCGGACTGGGGGGCAGGCCCAAGTGCTGGGGAGGAGGGCTCGCAGGCCGCCCCACAGGTGCTCCTGCGGGTACGAGGTCAGTGTCAAGGACTATGGCCCTCAATGTTTCTTGCCCTTCCCACTAATGGACGTTTGTTCTTCAGCTAAACAACACTTTCCCGACTCTCTGGAGTACTGCGCACAACCCCGCACTGTGGGAGGTTTATGATCAGAGTACTTTGTTTCTCTCTCATATAGAGTTTGACGTATGTGTAACTATTCCTTTATAGTGACTTTACACAATTTCAAACAGTCAGACCTAAAATCTTTATTCAGAGAGGAAGGATGATACCACATGCCTCAGAGTGAGGCTGAGTGTGTGGTCCCCTGAACTTAAAGGAGGCAAGATGGTTTACAGAGTTCTAGGACGGCCCCTCAGCCATCACCACACTGCAAGTATCACTGGCATCTGTTTTCTGACTCTGTTCACGTTCTGCTGCCTGAACGCAGGGCGTTGTCCCCTCAGCTTTGCCCCAGCTGTTTGCCTGGGGCCGACAAGGAGCACGAGTGGTTTTGGTTAATTACGTCTCAACAGGATAGTATCAGACCCTGTCCTGAGGTCAGGTCTGCAGGGGTGGGTACAGCAGGAGGCCGTGGGGGATCTGAGGCAGGCGGAAGGGGCTGGGAGAGAACCCATGAAGGAGGACAGGCCTGTGTTCCTTCCACCGCAGTACGGGCCTCTGAGGGGCCGTGCCCAGCTTCCCCAGGTTGGCCTTAGAATTCGCAAGAAACAGCCTCAGAAAATCACCTCTTTTCAGGATACAGTTACCCAAAATATGTGTTGAGGGTTGCCAGAGTTGAGGCAGCTTTTGGTGCTGACAATTTGAAAGGTGGGGCTTTTCAAAAAGGGAAATGGAGAGTGCTTGGAGCCCAGCTCTGCACTCCTCCTAAGCAGCGGTTTGTCTCAGGAATAATGTACCCTGCAGAGGCTGCGCTGTGTCAAGCTCACAAAGCATAAGAAAGCACTCCTTTCCCCTGATTAGCACTCACTTGTCAGAAAAGTACAGTCAATGTGTGCTAAAACCCCACTTGAACTATTAGCATTCTCTCTTTTCCTCCATTTGCTTTCAGGGTAATTGGGTAGCCCCTAAAATAACATATTAGACTGGCCTAAGACAAGCGATTCTTTTAAGGAGAGGAAGGAGCATCATGACCCTGATGCTGAGGATCCAACAAAAGACAGGCCCGCCTCGCTGGCTTGGGGCCCTCTGCAGTCCACACGGGTGAAGGGGCTGGAAGGCAGCCGCTGACTACCTGGAGACGCCTGGTTTGGGCTGTCACAGGCCCGGCCTTTACTCTTGGCAGCGAAAACGTGTACTCTTTATGCCAACACAAAGCCGGAAAGTCTTCCTTAACCTGGTTGGCTAAATGAGGTTAGCAGCTGGGGAAAACAGGCATCGTGAGAGAACAGGGATGTCCTTCAAAGGGAGCGCTCAGTGGACTCCGGGTGTCTCGCTCACTCTGTAGCGAGAAGGGTCAGAGGCTCAGAGCAAAGCCATAAATTCGGGTCGCCCGTGTGGAGACCAGGCAGGGACACAGCCCCCGAGCTTGAAGGAGCCCCTCCAGCCCCACGGTCCAGCTCCCGGAGCTCGGACCTAATAGAACTTAAGTCTAAATGGTTCTTCAAGGCTCAGCAAACTGGGTTTCCAAAGGTTCTCTGGTCCCATGAAGCTAATTTACACATTATCTGGGGCCATGGCAAAGACTCTGTCCTGGAGTGGACAGAAAGAGGCTGTGCTGAGTGATGAATGAGACTAAACAGCGTTCTCATGCTTGGTGATTTTGATAAGGACATACTACATAAGAGTTAAGAGCATTATAATTCCCTTTATCTCCATATAAACATGTCACTTCCCCGGAAAGCATACAATTTATTTGTACGTGGGAATGTAATTTAAAAATTTTCCAAAAACCAGATTGAATCTTGGGAAGCAATTTTCAAGTAAACAAAAACATGCCATGTTAATAAGCACTGTATCTCCCCCCACCCCCAACATAATGCGTACGTACACATTTTCTCAAATTCAGACTGTCAGGGGTCGGGGGGGAATGAAATGGAACCAACCTACTTGGATCCTACTTGGAATTGTGATCAAAACCTGAAACCGGAAACAACCCCCAGCGTATTTACCTTCGCGGAGAGGCAGACCAGACGGACTGCGTAAATGGGCTGCCTTTCTGGGTGGAAGAGTGTAGGCGCACAAAGCCCACGGGAAGTGTGAGGAGGGGCTTCAGTGCAGGGCGGGGTGGGGCTGGTGGGGGCCGGTCTGAAGGACGGCCATGCTGTGGTCACGCCTGGCTCCACTCACTCTCCCAGCCTTTCTACAGCTCGGCCTTTGTAAAGGGCTTCCTCGTGGGTTCATTTCTGCAACTCAGAACTGCGCTCAGCTGGACTAGGCAACCCTCCAAGAAGGAAATGGAGGCTAGCAAAGTGCAGAGCCTCCCCCAGGTCACCCACAGGGAGGCCGGGACTCACGCCCGCTCTCTGGGCACCACGGCAAGGTGCTGTCTCCTACGCCACAGCTGCCCACCAGGACTTTTCAGAGGATCCGGGAAGCGCTGTTGGTCCAGAAGAACAACCAAGGCTAACTGTTCCTAAAGCCTGAATTCCACCCTCAGGGATTCGATCCTTTAGTTCAAGGTTTTATCCTTGGTTTAAATGTTGTCACCCCCAGAAAGAGACACCCTGATTTAAGTGTTCTCAGTGTGAACGCACTGTTAAATTGTGTGTGTGTCTGTGTGTGTGTGTCTGTGTCTGTGTGTGTGTGTGTGTGTGTGTGTGTGTGTGTGTGTGTGTGTGCTGGGGTTTGGGGGAGGATACAAAAGTTGAAGAGGGCAAAAAGGGGGCTACCTGAAGCACCCAGATCTGAGGGTTGGGGTGAAGGAAGCACCAAGGAAGAGACAGACTGGAGCCCAGGTGCTTGGCCAGGTACTGATGACCAGCAACTCCCGGGCCGCATCACAGGGACCCAGACACAACCTTTAGCCCCAGGGTCTCACAGATGGTAGAAGATAAAAGAGCACACAGCCATCTCCAGGAACAGAAAAGCAGGGGAAAAAATGGGGAGGATTTTCCATCTTGAACTCGTTAGCTAATTACCATTAACAGCCTCTAACTGGTTGTGGCTGATGACTCACTGAACATTCTGAAGCCTCTGTGAGGTCACCCGGAGACAGGTTAACAAAGGCACCTCCCTGGAAGGAAGAACCTGGCTGTCCCAGGCACCCACCCTCTTTTCACCCGCGCTAGGCAAACCTGCATGTGTCCTGGTGGTCTGGGGTCCTCAGTGGGACTCAGTCTCACACAGGCCATCAGGAGCTGCTCCAGGAAGACTGCCCTCACGTACCTTTAAAGGCCCAGACCTGCTGGGGACTAACCTTCACAGGGGCCCTTCAAATGCAAGAGGATATCTCCCCCAACCCCAGGCGAGCGATGGGGGCACAGTGTGCTCACAGCGGCGGGCAAGACCTCTGTCACAGCGCCTCTGAGGCCCAGCGAAGCCCAGCACCAAGCAGAGCAGGCACTTAGGAAACCTTGGCTGCAGGGAACCATGCTGGCCTATGTGACAACAACGGCAGAACCAGCTCATGCCTGAGGACACAGGTTCTCAGTGGCTTCTGACAAAGGTTTGAGAGACTTTGTGGGAAACAGAACCCCGAACCCTTAACAAAGCGACTATGCTGGCTAGGACTCACCGCCCATCCAGTTCTGTCACTGACAAAGCTCTGAACCGTTACACTCTGCCCCTTTTGACGTCAGCCTGAAAGGTCAGCTGTAGGTCAGCTTTAACCAGTGGCCTCCGATGGTTCCTCTGTTTACCAATGTGCCCACACCTGTTCTGAGGCCACAGCTACCGTCTGTCCGCACCACCTCTGGGGTAGACAGCCTGGAGGCCGCAGGGTCGGCACGGCGCTGGGCAGGCCGTGGCCGGGTTACCTTGGCGTACTCGAACATGCGGAGGTCTGTGTACATGTCGAGCGCGAGGTTCTCGTGCCCGCTCCTCTTGTACAGTTTGGCGGCCTCGTGGAACTTCCCCTGGTAGGAAAACACATCTGCCAGAAACAGGTCATTGTTGGTCTCTCCCCGCTTCTTCCTCTCCTGGAAAAATTAGAAGCACAGGAAATGGCCTCTGCAGCCATGGCAGGAAGCAGCCTTTACAAAAGTTAGATGTTGCTATTTCAAGTTAAGCCCCTGGGCCTTCCTACTGGAACCTATGCTTGGCTCCTGGGCTGTTGTGTCTCTCACCTAGGTTTCTGGTGGAAATGCCTGACAACAAAAGCAGATTTTTTCTTCCCCAGATGAGTGAAGATCAAAAGAGATGCAAACTTTTGTTTGTTTAATGGAAATTCCTCATGGCTGCTTCCTTATATATTCTTCCAAGGAAACAACTGCATAGTGAGGATGGTGTGTACCACCCACTCGTAGGGGGTCCCCAAGCTCTAAGAGCTCCCAAATCCTCAGGCCTGGTTTGGCCAAGTTGTTACTCATGATAATGGTGGACAAGGACAAAGTTTAGGGTTTCTTCCCAAGAAAAAGACCAACAGAATGGGATAGAGAATCTTACTACGTCCCTGTCTCTAAAGAGAAGGCGAGCAACGCCGTGTGTTGAGAACCCACTAGGCGCCGGCTACTCCTCACCCAAGTGTCACGCTGCGGGAAGCCGAGACTCGGGAGAGGGGCAGGTCGCGATCACACAGAGCTGGCGTTTGGACTCTGTCTGACTCCAGATGCTCTTTGTTCCACGTCATACAGCCTTTGGAAACTTGTGACGGCCCCCAACAACACACCTGTGCGCGCACGCGCGCGCGCACACACACACACACACACACACACACACACACACACACAGAGACAGGCAGCAGTGCTGAGAACGAGGAGAAGTAACTGGCACTCTCCCCTCCCTCCTGTGTTAGGGAACAGTCAACAGTCTACAGCTCAAGTATTTGTAAACACTCAATAGCACCCAATCTCTCATCCCCAGCAGTCTCCTTTTGCTTGTTTTCTAGCTAGTGTGCCACAGTGGAGGAAGATGAAACATTGAATCAAACTCCTAGGCAAGCTGGTGAAAGTTATAACAGCGGCAGGCAACATGCTTCCCCACTGACAGAAATAATTTTTTAAGCCCCCCCCCCCAAAAAAAACACCAAACTACACATAGTTCAGGCTAATCAGCCCAATAAACTAACTCCTAATAGTACGAAATGAATTAAAATCTTGCAGTGAGATAAAGAAATAGGTTTCACTAGGCGTGGAATTTAGGCCAAATCTGTTCCAGGCCCCAGAACCTCACCGTGATCAGTACAAAGGATTCCACACACTCAATGTGTAAGAGCCACATGGACAGATGCCGTCCCTCCTGCTATCAGCACAGTTGCATCTGGCCCACCCAAAAGAAGCGCAGTAAGGAACCCCAGTTCTCTGGAACAATGCTGAAGGCCTAGAAGCAAGCAACTAAGGCCTCAGAGCAAACAAAATGGATCCTCACTCAAAGGCACTTTGCTCTTTTTCAAGAGGCAATTCTTACAAGTTTACTTTGCCCAGCTCACAGCACACCAGAAGAGACAGTACACGGGATCTCCGTAAGACGTGATAAATGGCCAGAGTTGGTCCTCACAGAGGTCGGTTACTTTTACACAGAGAAAAATTATGTTCCATGGCCTGATGTTAAGACCCCTAGATCCAGACCAGCTCATCTACAAATGTGGCCCCTAGTAGTAAGTGGTACTGGGCATCATGGGTAGATGGCTCTGAAGAAACCCTTCACCATGCAGGTAAAGACGGAACGGAAGACAGAGATGCTCCTTGTGACTGTGCTGGGGGAGGGAGAGGGAGTGCAGGGAAAAGCACCACGAGCAACTTCCAAGAGGGCAACATGGCCTAGAGTAAAGACAGCAGGAGCGTGGAAAACAAAACTGGCTTAAATTCCAACCCATCTTTTTGCCCTGGGGACGTGACACAGCCTTTCTGAGCCTTAGTTTCCTTGTTTATCAAATAGAGGTAAGAACAGCAGCTGCCTCACCAAGTTGTGAGGATTTAAAATCGTGTACACATCGATCACGCGTGCGGCATGGAGCAGGCACTCAACAAACGGCAACTATTATTAGGCCAAGCAGGCTGTGAGCTCCTGCAGGCCTCTCTTCCACTCAGCTCTTTGCCCACTGGGCTCAGCCACACGGCTTGGCCCACGACAGGCGTTTATTATGCTGAACTGAATCGAAGGGAGGAGACATTTGCTGATCTCCTCACTGCTTCCATATGTGAATTCAAATGTATCTCACATTCCCAGAGCCTCACAATAAATCTGTTCAGAAGAAGAAATATGTACACCTTTTTATGGACAGACAGCATGAAGATGCACAGGAATGAAAAATATTTTCTCCCATCACCCAGCAAATGGTGCAGCTAGAAGCAGCCTCTTTAGGCCCCCATCCGCCTCTGGGTGTGGCTGACGAGGTCCAGGCCGGGACCGGTGGGCTGCGGGGAGGGCTCAGAGCTCCGCAGGCGCCAGCTCGGTCACATGCCTCCCTCCCCAGGGCCCATCCCTGCAGGTGGGTGCAGACCATGTGCATTTGGGAAACGCCTCCTACACTGGCACGTTGTCGGAGCCCTAGAGGGTGGTAGCAAGCTAACAGCCACTTTGAGGATGATATCCCGTTACTGAGAACTGTTTAATCCTCCCAGCAACCCTGTGAGGTAGGTCTCATCCCATTTCACAGACAAGAGACCAAAGCTCTGAGAGATTAGGGACCCACCTGCCTCACCCAGCTGCCAAGTGACAGACTGTACTCCCGCCTCCCACGTGCTGGCTCCCCCCACGTGGCACTCTGTCCCCCAGACCAAGGCTGTGGCCCGGACGCCCAGACACCAGTGGGCTCTGTCCACGTGTCCTCAAGACCCTCGCCTGCTGGAAGAGCTGCCTGCAAACCACGGACAGTGCATCTGCGCTTCCCTGAGAATCAAGAACGCTTCACCTTTTACCTCAATGCTGTTGATGAGCTCTAAATACCGGAGGTCTTGTACTCTGGTGAAGGCCTACAGGGGAAGAAATGAAAGAATAAAATCAGCTGCCTTCTGGGCTTCAAAAGTGGGTGATTGGCTGGAGGTGGGAAGTCAAGCTTTAGAAAGTGAGCCAGTAAGGAGAGAAAGAAACAAGCACTGATTAATCACCGTGTGTACTGGGAGGGTCCTGCCACCCAGGGAAGCATGGCTTTATCCCTGGGATTAGTCCATATGAAGAACAGCAAAGAAGCCCTGGTTGCATCACTCACTTTGGGACTAGGTAAACAAAACTCGGATACCGCAGTCGGTGATGGGGCTGGCTTGGAGAAGGAGAAATCTCTATGCGAAAGGGAAGACCAGGCTGGTCTGAGCCTCTGAGGCAGCAGCACAGGAGTGGGAGTGGGGTGGGAGTCGGGGGACGTGCTGACTGAGGAGAGACCGCACGTCCACCTCAGTGACCAGGATGGAGCACAGGAGACAGCCCTGCTTACCGGCAGGGCACAAACACAGGGCCTGTGGTGCCGGCACAGGGGGAGGGGAAGAGGGGAAAGCTGAGAAAGAACAAAGATGGTTTCTGGAAGGAAGGGGGAGGTAGGGAATGAATCACTCCAAGTCCCTGGAAGGCAAACTCTTATGTAAATCCTAAAAGTGGAGCTCTTGCGTTGGACTCGCAGTAAAGCCAGAGATTTTAACCCACGGGCTACTAGAAACTTCTAGGCAGCCTTCTGCAGGCAAACTGATGTTAGCTAAGCCCCTTGTGCTGCTTTCAGATTCTGCAAGGGGTTTAGAGGAACATAACCCACCCTGTCAGGCGGATCTTAGTGTGGCTTTGCTGCCAGCATCTCCTCCCATTTAATTCCTCCCAGGCGGGCTTCTCTACAGAGTCCCACATGAAATGAAATGGGCTGACACATGCCTGGAGGAGGCAGCAGGTCCAGGAGCTTCGAATTTAAAATGCAGAACCACCACCCTGGCCAACGGCTCTCTCTGCTCAGCTGCGTGACATGCTCCACCTAAAAGGCCAGGAGATGAGCAGGTCATCCGGCCTCCGGCTGCCTCACAGATGACCACAATGTGACTTCATCTCTTCATCCTGCAGGGCCAGGCATCCTATCAGGGGCTGGGGTCCCAGAGACAAACACGACTTGGCCCTTGTCCCCCTCTGTGATTCAGGGACCCATATTCTAAAAGGGGAGGCAGGCAGATTAGACAGATCATGAACTCTCCCTGAGCCAAGAGCTATACAATTACGAACTAGACGCCCTGGAGAACACAGATTCACTGTCTGGAAACGGGCAGGAGGCAGGAGGCTGGACTAAGCAAAGCATCACAGGGTAGGAACCTGATAGATGGGACCTGAAGAGGGGTCCCTTGAAAGGGTCAGGCACGCATCACATAAGCAAAGGGATGAGGGCTCAAAGCACCCATTTTCCACACAGGAGGGCTTACAAGCTATCGTCTAGATCTGGGCTTCCTGAAAGCAACATGAGGGGGAAGCCTGGGGTGTCTGGCAAGGTGGCAGAGAGGAAAGAAGGAGCATTCTAGGTCTCAGTCCTGGCTCTGAGACCTTCCAGCTGGGGGGCCCTGAACCTAACCCTTCCCCACCTCCAGGCTGCCAACAACTTCCTTATGGAAAGGGGCAAGCTAGCGAGGTCGTCTCCATGGCCTTTCTAGTTCTGCTCTGCTAGTATTTGAGGACTTGTCACCGTGAGAAACCTGAGCTTCTTCAGCCCTGACACATTCTGCAGAGTGAGGGGTGCCCTGGTCAGAGCGGTCAGAGTCACAAGGTCCGTGGATAACCTCAAGCAGAGGGAAGTGTGGGAACAGGGCCGCATCTGCAGTTCTGCTTGGGGCTGCCTTCCCAGGTGTGAAGCAGCTCTCCTCCGCCATCTAGTGGAGACACTGGCCTATCGCCGGGAACCACCCTCCATCCCCGTGTGCCTGAGACATGGCAAAGCAGAAAAAGAAAGGCTGGGGAATGGGAATTTGGATAAAATGATCAAGTTCTAGTCTATGGTTAAAATCTTGTGGGCTTCACACAATAACCTCTATTCTCAGGGAGCGTTTGGAGGATACAGGGTGGGGAGGAGGGGTTCCAGTTTAGTTTGTTTCAAACGTTTGCTGAGTGCCTAATGGTCTACGGCACCGTGCTAGGCAGTGCTGGCTGATGCTAGGATGAGACTGATGCTTAGTTGCTGGGTGTAAGTAACTGACAATCTCTCAGAAAGACTTCTAATTTCATTCCAGGCTAAAAACAAACAAACAAAACACATTGTAGGAATCCTTTGTCATTCTTCACCCCACCTGGCATTTCTGGGTGGGGCAGGAGAGGGAAGCTCCCTCCATGGACTTGCTTCCTCCCTCCTCTGAATTCTTAAGAATTCCTAATAGCCCTCCTCTATTACCACTTTTCTGAAGCTAGCTAGATCTAAAACTATGATACAGATAATTATTGTATCATGGTAATTTTACTTGTTGTACTAATGGTTGGCATTTGTACAACCACTGCCAGTTTTAGAATCCCTCTTACAACGTGGGGGTTACACCTAATGACACTGTGTCACGCAGGCCTGTCAGTCGGCGTTTTCACCGTCCCCGCTGTGGGAGTGGGAGGGCTGAAGCTCCGAGAGAAGCGGCTGGCTGGGGTCATCCAGACCGTGCAGGCACAGCTGGGCCTCAACCAGGCTGCTGAGTCCCGGCCTGGTCCCCATCCACTCTCTTTTCAGGCCTAGAAGTCCCACCCTAGCACAGGGCAGGCACCACACACTTCTGCAACCACGTGCCCACCAGCCAGGAGTATGGGCTAAATGAGGACCTGGTTAACTGACTGTGGGGAAGAAAAAGAGGGGAGGGAGGAGTAGGGGAGGGGGGTTTGGAAGCCACTCGTTTCACCACTTCAGGCTCCAGATGAAAACCCATCGCAGAGACGTAGCTGGGCTTTTTCTAATATGTGCAAAGGGGGCAAATGTTTTCAACCATTTCTGTAGTTTTCATAGACTAAGCCAGGCAACGACACCACGAATCAAGGCCGTGAATCATGCACGCCATGAGGGTATGTGTGGAGTGACACTGCTGTCAGAATCAGAGAACGTGACCATTTCTTCCAATGTACTTAGCGGAGTGCCAAGAAAAACAGCATTGTGTAATAAGTGGCCCTAATACCAGTAAGTGCTTATACCAATGATAAAAGCTACCGTCTACCGAGTGCTGACAATGTGCAGGCTTTGCTGTGCGCTGTGCATGGATGATCGCTCACAAGGGTGACAGCTAGAGTCTATCAGATGCCCCGTCTTCTGTGTTAGGCTTTACAGGCATTATCCATCAGATCCTTATAACTCCGTGAGGATGGGGCCTGTCATCACCCTAATTTTACAGGTGAGCAACCTCAGAAAGGCTGTTACCTGCTGAGGCTCACGGAGGTGGCTGCGCTGGGATCCCAGCCCAGGTCAGTCTAACTCCAGAGCCCACGACAGTAGGCATCTGCCTCCTCAAGGGAGCCTGCGAGGACCAAATTCCAGCTCACGCTGACTGACGCTTACCTTCTTTGCTGTTTCAAACTCCAATCCTTCTAAAGCTTCCATGGCCAGCTCGCGCCAGTCAGTGTCTGTCACGCCCAAGCAAGCAATCTGGTAGGCTTCTCGGAACATCTTCCTATCCAGGTACTGGTACATCGGAGCAGACTGGAGGATTTCATCAAAAGGAAAGAAGACTGCCTTCAGAGCAATGGAAGAGTCAGATGCACACAAAGCCTGATTCCACGTGTGTGCACCAACTTAATGACGAATGTCACAGAGCAAGGTCACAATGACCCATCAGCACCCTGCTCAGCCTCACCCCAGCCCACCTGATGCCCTTCCATTCGGCCACCCCTTTCACAGCCATCGTATTCAGTAGCACAAACTTCCACCTGCCTCCTCTCCACCACCACCGGCTTTCCCCACCTCCAGGGTGGCCGGATCACAAGATGTCACGCTTGCCTGGAATGCCTTTGCCCCTCCTCGCCCTCTGCAAAGTACCTAATTGGCTTTAAAGGCCCTGTTAAAATGTCACCTCTTCTGTAAAGTCTTCACTGACCCCTCAAGGTAAGGGGTCTGAGCTCCCTCTGCCCCTTGTCCTGAACTCAGGTTGTATTTTATTTTTTAAAAATATTTATTTATCTGGTTGCGCTGGGTCTTAGTTGCAGGCTCCTTAGTTGTGGCTCGTGGACTCCTTAGTTGCAGCTCGCCAGCTCCTTAGTTGTGGCAGGCGGGCTCCTTGGTTGTGGCATGCGAACTCTTGGTTGCAGCATGCATATGGGATCTAGTTCCCTGACCAGGGATTGAACCCGGGCCCCCTGCATTGGGAGCATGGAGTCTTAACCACTGTGCCACCAGGGAAGTCACTCCGGCTATATTTTAATTAAAAGTCTGTCCCCACAAGGCTGTGCACAACCTGAGGGTGGCGGCGGGGTCGTACTTAACTCCCTCAGTGGGCCCTCAGTCTACGTTTGCTGAAGGAATGAACAACGTTACTGTGAGGAAGGGGCCTGGGATGGCCTCTTACGAAGAGGGAGGAGAAACCTGCATCTCCCAAGAAAGGCTGCCATCTCCTAGTGCCCCAGCCCTGGGAACCTTCCTACCATCCCTCCGTCCAGACAGGGCTGCCTCACCATGATACCTGTGAACAGTTCTTAATAACTTCATTTTTTAGGTTTACTAAGTGCTTCTGGATCGGTCCCAACAGCCCTGTGTAGTAGGTATTACTGCCCCCTGATTACTGCCCGGAGACTGAGAGGGCAACTGACCTGCTAAGGACACAGCAGTGGCACGTGGAAGCCCTGAGGCTGAACCGGGGGCACGCTGACCAGGTTCTGTGCTCCTCCCTGCCATGTGTGTGTGTGTGTGTGTGTGTGTGTGTGTGTGTGTATGCGTGTGTGTGTGTGTTCTTTCGCACACGAGAACAGGTGTAAGCTGGGCCCGGGCGTCCTCAACAACGAAAGGCCAGTCAGCGTGCTAAAGGGACTGCACCCCTCCTTCTGGCTTCCTGGGCAGTGGAATCGATCAGCCAATACCTCCGCGCTAATGGTTCCCAAATGTGGAGCTGGAAGAGCTGTTGTGTCCATTTGGGGCCTTTATCTTTGAAATTCCCTACCCCATTTTTTAGCTTTAGAGTTGAAGGAAACTTGTTTCTTTTTAAGCCATTCTCCCCTCTGACAGCAAGACTGCTTCTCAATGCTCACCTTTTCTGCCCTGCCCCCCATCTCTCCTCCCTTCAAGGGGGCAGCAGGGTATGAGGCGGGCAGCAGTTGAGCTAGAACCCCGGCCTGGCTCAGCCACATCCTAGCTGTGGGATTTGGGGTAAACTGATTAGCTTCTGTTATGACGCCCTGCCCAGCCCGATGGCCACCAGTGCTTTGAAAATGGGAAGGTGCCAGGCGAAAGCGAGCCTGCTCCCTCCCCACTGTGCTTTCTCAGCACAGAAACACAGCTGCTGCTCCTCTCTGTCTTTCCAGACCTTTCTGGGCTCAGATCAACTGTCACCACCTCCCGGAAGCTTTCTCAAACTCCCCAAGAACAACAAGCTTTCCTTTCTAAACTCCTTTGGTGAACAACCTCTGTTCCGATTTAGTTGTTCTGTAGGGTTTGCTATTTAAAGATTGATGATAATAATAATCATAGGAATTGGGCCAGACAAAACCTGAAGGATGGGTGCGTTTAGCTCCACTGCAAGGAAAAGTGAGGCCCGAAGAGTGAAAGGAGCTGCTCCAGGTCACAGCTGGTTTGGACAGCAGAGTCAGAACGCAAAGCCAGTGCTCCTTCCCCTCAACTGCCCCCAAGGCTGAGCCCCGTAAGCGTGGTTCGGGGACTCGGACAAGCACAGCAGAAGCCAGCACAGGACAAATGGTTAACACTCGGGCTTGCCTGAGAGGCACACTCTGAGAACGGGAGTTTTAAAAATATACTGACGGAACAAATGCCCTCGGAGCTCTACTTGATCTCATTGTTGCATTCCAAGCATGAAGTCACCGCCGCCCTAAGAAGCCCGACCAGGGTTCGCCGCCCTACTTGGCAGCCCCAACTAACCAATTCTTGCACAAGATGATGTAAATTTCGAAAGGAAACCAGAAATCCCCAGAGCGGGTCTGCTCTTTCTCCCTCCTCTCTGGGCCAAAGCCACAGGATGGCTGGAGGCAGAGGCGACAGATAAACAGCCTCTGTCTTGAGGCTGCCTTTCCAAACCCTTGGCAGTTGTGACCTGCTGCATCAGCAGGATGGCCTTGGTGCAGCCACGGGGGCTCTGGCTGCTGAATCTGAAGGGCTTGGCTTCAGAGGGAGCCCCACGCTGCCCTGCCGGCTCCTCTTGGCGGCCAAAGCCAGGGAGCAGCAGCAAAGTGCATTTATCTTCGAGGTTACACTGGCAGTCTTGGAGGAAAACTGTCACTCAGCATGGCCTGCCTGGCACGATGGAGGAGGACTGGGTTTCTGGTGGCTGTGGAGCTGGGGCTCGGGATGGGGAGCTCCGCGAGGAAACAGTCCAGCAGGGGCGGTTCTTGCCCCTCCTCCACCCAGGCTTCCACCCACCTCTCTCCCTTCTTTCTCTGGCTTTCTTTTTGTCTCTCTCCTTTTCCTCAGATCTTAATTCTACTGCCATTTATTGAATAACTGCTCTGTGTCAGGCACTATTAATTCCCGAAGCAATAAGTAACAAGGGTATCATCAGCTTAGAGGGAGAAGCGGACCCCAGCCCCAGCCTTTACAAGAAGCCAAGGCAGGGAGCGCGAGTGAAGGTGAGGTGTCTGGAGGGGGCGCAGACGGATGGAGCCCAGCTGAAGGGCAATCTGGAGACATGTCTACAAATCTTTCACATAGACATGACCTCTGACCCAGCAATTTCACTCCTAGGAATTTATACCAAGGAGCTATACTGGGATTGGTGCAAAGACTTAGCTAGAAAGATGCCCACTATCTACAATAGGGAAAAAGCTGTAAATAGCATGACCATCGAACAATAGGCGCTGGTTGAGTAAGCTGTGGACGTCATGTGACAGGACAAAAAGCAATCGTTAAAAACAATGGGGGCAGCAGGAAGGGGGTGTGGTTATAACAGAAGGGCAACCTAATACCAGGGATCTCGTGGGCTGATGGCGGAGGTACCACTCACCTACACAGGTGATAAATTTGTACTGTGGTTGCAAACTGTTACCAGCGGGAACACCTCGGCAAGTTGTACAAAGGATCTCTGTATGATTTCCTACAATTACATGTGAATCTACAATCACCTCAGTATTTTTAAATGCTAGAGAAGCACATTTACTAATGTGGAGCCATGTTTCCAGTAGATTGCTGAGTGAAAAAGCCAGAATGCTAGTTGATGGCCAATAATTCATACAAAGTGATGGGTCTGCAGTATGTAAATGTCAGGTGAATTAGAAGATGGAGGTAAGGGGAGGTGATTAAAAGTCTTATTTATAATCCACATTCAGTAAAGTAAGTACAGTAAACCAGGTTTCATCTATAGGAGCAATACTTACAGACAGAAGTCACAAAACAGTATTTACAGTATGGTTCCACTTTTGTTTAAAAATGTTTATATAAAATCATATACTCATAATTGCATATCACACATCTATTATATGTACATATAGAAACAGTCTGGGTGCATATATTCTACAATCTTTAACAGTGATTCTTGGGCTTCCCTGGTGGCACAGTGGTTAAGAATCCGCCTGCCAATGCAGGGGACACAGGTTTGAGCCCTGGTCCGGGAAGATCCCACATGCCGCAGAGCAACTAAGCCCGTGCACCACAACTACTGAGCCTGTGCTCTAGAGCCCACGAGCCACAACTACTGAGCCTGCGAGCTACAACTACTGAGACTGTGAGCCACAACTACGGAAGCCTGTGCGCCTAGAGCCCATGCTCCGCAACAAGAGAAGCCACCACACTGGGAAGCCCACGCACCACAACGAAGAGTAATGAAGAGTAGCCCCCGCTCGCCACAACTAGAGAAAGCCCGTGCACAGCAACAAAGACCCAACATAGCCAAAAATAAATAAATAAAATAAATAAATTTATTAAAAAAAAATAAAAAAAGAGTGATTCTTGGGAATTTCCTGGTAGTCCAGTGGTCAGGACTTAGTGCTTTCACTGCCGGGGGCCCAGGTTCAATCCTTGGTCGGGGAACTAAGATCCCACAAGCCTCAACGTACAGCAAAAAAAAAAAAAAAAAAAAAAAAGTCAAGAGCGATTCTCTCTCGAGGATGGGAAATTGAGGGCTAGCCTCTCCTTGGCGCTTGTCTCTATTTTAAGACAGCTCTACAGAGGGCGCGATTCCCTTGGGGAGAAGACAGGAAGCTGGGGCCGCCGGGGTTAGGCCAGCCCCAACTTGGGTCGTCAATCTCTGCCCTCCTGTCTGTTTCTGCCCTCCCCACCACTCCGTGGCTCTGGACTCCAGCTCGCCCCAACCCCCCAACATCTGTTCTGGCCTCCTCCTGGTTTGAGGGACGGGTGCAGACAGTCCCACGCTCCCTTTCTGGCTCAACAGACCTCGGCTCCTACGCCCCGTCCCACCCATATTCTCTCTCACACGCACACACCACCCCCTCGCACGCCATGCGGACGCCCTGCTGGACTCCCAGCTGGACTCCCAGCTTTGCCAGCTTGTTCCACTCTGTCCCACGCACGGCTCTCAGTAAAACACGCTGTCTGCTGCCAGACAACCTTGCATACCCCTCCCCGCCCCTCCCAGGAAAGGAGGATCAGAAAGAAATGGAGGCTCAGTGAGGTTGAGCTGTTTGCCCAAAGACACGCAAGTTGCAAAGGGTGGACATGGGGTTCAGGTTCAAGTCCAGAGTGCCTTCCACGCTGTCACGGCTGCCACTCTAGTCTCTCTCCCCTCTCTCCTCCCCCAGTCCCTCCCACGCACCACGCGGAGCCTGGCTTTCCTGGTCTCATCTGCCCTGCCCCAGCTAAGAGCTGACAGGCTCCCGGGTTACCTGTGGCACCTCCACGGCCGACATAGAAAAGGCGTGGAGGCAGAAGATCCTGGAGCCGTTGTAGCCGACCACGAAGCCCTGCAGCTTCTGCTGGTGCACGGGGAAGGTGCTGGCCTTGATGTTGAGGTAGCCGCCTCCAGAGAAGCAGAGCATGTCCTCACACTGGGTGTTCCAGGCCACACTGTTGGCGTTCGGCTCCTGAGGGACGGGGATGGTGAGGGTGACAGCCCCGGGCGTGGGCACCATTCCTACACTCAGACAAGGACTCCTTTTAAAGCCTGAATCACACTAAGTTGCCAACAGTGGGGTGTAGGGAACGGGGGGAGAAGGGGATCGGACGAAATGGACAGGACACAGAGGCAAGCTCCTCTTTGCACTGTGTGCGTAGGAATTTTTTAATAAGCAAGCATTACTTTTGAAAAAAATATTATTATCCCCAAGTATTAATCATTACATAGTAAGTGAGAAAATCAGCAAGGTGGGTTCTAGTTCTATTAAGGAATAAATATACAAAGCTAGTCATGGAAGAAGGTTTAAAGGGGTATATTCCAAAGAATTAACAGGGATTGTTTGAAGGTGGGTGGAATTGTGGGTAATTTTTGTTTTCTACATTTTCTGTTTGTCCATGAAATTTTCTTTTGGTCCATGAACATCTATTGTTTTTTATAATAAGAAAAAGAACAGTGAGTTATTTTTAAAATTAGAAAATAATATATTCTCTCTGCATTGACAATTTACACATGTAAAAACTACAGTCTCCCTGGGAGGCACCCCTCCCCCCTCACTTCCCCTCCAAAGTTTTCTGCTCAGCTCTGGGGCCCCAGGGACCAGCAGATGTTCATACCTTTCCACCTAGAGTCTGTTACAATGCCTGAATCGTTTATAATGAGCATGGATTACTTTTATAATGAGAAAAAAACAATATAGCTGTTTTTGCTTGCAGGGGGCCGGAGCAGCTGAGAGGAGAAAAAAAGATAGCTGGGAATGTTTGTGTCCCCTGGCAAGCCTGGAGAATTACCTTCCCTGGCTGCCTGCAGAACCCTCAGTGGGGACTGGGAAGGACACACACCCTTCCACTCCTTCAAGGCTCAGGCGCAGATTCACAAGTGGGGGCCTGCTAACCTACCTCCAGGGGGTGGGTGTTCAGTCTGGAGAGAAGAGACGTAACACCGAAGGCCCTATTTTGTGCCAGGCGCTGAGCTAGGTTCTATGGTACCTTATTGAGCCCAGCAGCAATTCTGTGAGGGGGCAAGTACTAGTTGCATGTTAGAGGTAAGGAGAAATTGAGGCTCAGAGAGGTTCACTAACTTGCTCGAGATCACACAGTAAGTGATGACGGCAGAACTGGAGGCAGGTCTGTCTGAAGGCACAGCCTGTGCTCTTTCTTTCCTCGAAACCACTCTGCCTCCCGGTGATGGGGGTGAGTTGTTATGGGGGAGTCGCCTTGGGCTAGTGGTAGCCAGGTGTCCCCTTCCAAACGACCAAGGCCGCACCCCTCTGCCGTGCCGATTCTGCTGCCGAAGACAAGGAGGAGCCCTGATAAAGGGTCCTCAATCTGCCCATGACACAGGGAAACCTGCAGTGGCTGAGGAAGCCAGTCAGGGGAGGGTTTAGCTCTGGGGGGAACCCGCCTCAGGCAAATGGCCCTGACCGCTTACAAAGCCCTAAAGAGGCAAAGAGCAGCGCCGAGTCCAGCAGAAAGCCAGCGGGCGCTGGGCACGGAGCCTGTGGGTGCTCTTCTCTGGGCACACCCCTCCTCCAGCCACAGGACCAAGCAGTGTGTAAGCAACGACTGTCCCCCACACACTCCACCTCCTGTTGGCTCTTACAGTATCCCTGGGAAAAGGCAGAGGAAGGGCTGCCCCCATCCCTTCCCTTCTTTTAGATGACAAAACCGGTCCTGTTTCCTGACCGTGTCTCAGGGCACTCGCAGACACAGGCAGGCCTCCAGCCGGTGAGCAGCAGACTTTTTCAAAAGAATCATCTTCACATTAAAACACCTACTGAGAGCTCACATATGAGCCCCACTTAGACTGACTATTATTCACTTACTGCTCACAGTAACCTCATAAGAAAGGTGTAACTTGCCCACCTTACCTGTGAGGAAACCGAAGTCCACGAGGCTCGCCCAGCTCCCGCCGCTCACGTGCGAGGCGCAGGCTGGGCCCGGCCTCTTGGGCTCTGCGCTGCCATGCGGTCCCCACACCCCACACCTCACTGCTCTCCCCGGAGGCCCGCCTGGGAGCCAGAGTGTAAGCCCTTCCTGCAGGCTCTCTAGGCAAGGACCTCGTCCTGGGCACTCTTGGGGGTCACCTGAAACAGCAGCTCCTTGGTGTGGATGTCATACACCAGGCACGTGTCGTTTTCATCCACCACGGCCAACTTGTTGCGGGAGGCGCTCATGTCCAGGCAGCGCACGGCTGTGGCCTGCTTTAGCAGTACGATGGCAAAGAGACTGTCCACAAAGATCTTCAGGATCTGGCAAAATTTCAGAGGAAAACTGTGAGTCCCCATGGCAACAACACCCTGGAGCACCGCCAGGCCGTTGGAACCCATGTGCTCTACAAGAACAACTCCCACTAACTTCACCAGAGGCTCTGTGCGGAGAAAAGGACCCATCAAAAGAAAGAGAACAGGGCTTTCTCCATAGGAGACCGGGAGTGTGGTCCGTCAGAGGCCGCCAAGGTAATGACAGTCCCCAAGACACGACCAACTCACTTGAATGTCTGCTTGACTGGGGACTATTAACAACATTACCCAAACTGCAGGGTTAGGAGACACCATCTAACGAGAGCTGAGTCACAGACTACCACGGGAAGAGGCGCCTGTAAACACTAACAAGACATCTGGTGTAGCCACAGCAAGATGACGACGACGATGATGCTGGTGGTGGGGATGATGATAATTTTGATGATGGAGTTGATGATGTACATAGCTATCAGTTATTGACCATTTTTGACAGCCCTGTGAAACATGTGGTATTCTCTTCATTTGTAAAACCTGAGCCTCAGAGAGGTGAAGTGACTTGCCTAGGATCACATAGCTAGTGAGTAGCTACGGATGAACATGACCCCAGGTCCACCTGCCCACAAAGCCCATGCTCTCCAGCCTCGCGCCGGAAGTGACAGCTGACAGAGAGGAGGAAGCTGGCTTTCCTTCCCTGTGGTGCTGCTACGCTGTGGCCCCTGCCAATCTCAACTTCCATGACTTCCGTCCCCAGGAAAGGCCTGACAAGGCTCAGCCACAAGCCATCTGCTAGACAGCTTGACTCTCAGGCTAATGCAGTTATATTGCAGTTATATTTTCCCTTTCAAATTTCCATGTAACCCACTTAGAACTTTCTTCTTTTGAGCAAAGAACACACACACACACACACACACACACACACGCACGCACACATAAATCTGCTTAACTTTTTGTAACCTAGATTTTCCACATCTATTTGAGCAAAGGGCCCATTTGTCTTAAACATCTAGTAACAGCCTGAGGACTAGCACCCTCTGGGATACAAGCTAGAACACATGCCTTGATCCATGCATTGCTCTAACAGGGACCTGACCTAAGGAACGAGCTCTGCCTTCCTCTCTAGCAAGACACTGAAACTGAATCTCTAACAAGTCTCCCACCTTCTGGGTGACCTTAAATCCACTAACCCACTCTACGGCAGCCCAGAGGCTGCAGGGCCGACTCTGTCAGAACTCGGCATGCTATGAGTCGGAGCATCTTTGGCCTGAAGCTGTCCTCATAAAATGGAACTCTGGGAGGCCCTCCAATGTGCCTGGGGCGGGGGGTGAGGTGAGGCGGGGGAGCCCTGTTCCTGCCCCGGGGAACCCACCTCAGGGTCACAACCAGTCTGGTCGCCAGTGTCTGCCTGCAGATAATCAGCCTGATGGGAGACGCGAGGGAGCGCTCACCTGTCCGTTCTTCAGGCCGACTAACAGACCCTCCCGTCCTGGGGGGCCGCCGATCACCTTGATGTAGCGAATGAGAGACTCCATCTGCCACTCCCGCTCCTTCACTCCGCTGAAGGACAGGCACTGCAGCCGCTTCTCCTAGAAAGCAAGTGCAGCTCTGCGTGATATTCAACAGAATAAGCATGCCCAGCCCTCCCAAGGAGGTCTGCCTGCACCTAAGGGATGAAAAATACCTACACACTCAGTACCTACTGAACCCCATCTAGACCCCATGCCTGGCACCACTACTCCTGCACACAAGTTTTCCCCACGAAGCCCAGCTCAGCTTCAGTTCTTGAGCAGACCTCCAGGAGGCCACAGCCAGAGGCAGCATCCAAAAGCACAGCTTTTTGCCACATCTATCCTATAACCTGCGGTACCCCTAAACTGCCTGAAGTTCTAGATTTTTAGAGAGATTTTAATAGTATTTTACATCCAGTGATTCCTAAAGGATTTCTTCCATTTTATCACTTCCAACAGGCCTAGTTTCTTGAAACCAAATCCACCTCTGCTTCCAAGAAAGATGCTGGGCTGGCCTTCTCTTAAAGTCTTTCCAAACCCTCCTGGCGTTGACCTAGACATTTCTAGGAAGCTCTAAGTTGAGAAATTTTTTTCTGTGAAAAAAGTTCTCAGAAGTAAAATTTCCTTTACGACTGTGAGTTGATATCATAAATTTTTTTGTTGTTTAACTGAAAGTTATCACAAATTTTTAGGTGTATATGTTTACCAAAAAATATTGATCTTCCTTTTGTGGGATATCAACGTATGCTTTAAGTCATTAAAATATATATACAACCCCAGTTTAACAAAGTGCTTTGCAATACAAAAAAGTATTCTCCAGTTTATGGCCCATGACTTTCTGGTAGAGTGTGACTCATCTAGATGCCAATAAAATGAAAGCAATGAATAGCCACTGAGCTTGACGGAAAGGGACTTGCTTCCTAGTGACCAATTTTAAAGCTGTGAGTTGGGTACCCCACTCTTGGAGGAAGCATGAAGCGGATGCGGCCCACCCTCCCAGCCACCGCTGCCCACCTGGCAGAGGATGATGTGGTCAGCACACACCACCAGGAGGTTACATTCAAACTTCCTAACAATCTTCTCCTTCACCCGGTACCGCATGTCCAACGAGTCATCTGAATACAACTCGTAGATGAGTATTTTCTCGGGCAGTTGGATAGCTAATCGATTTTTGTAGATGGCAATTTTCTTGACAAGCTCTTTGCATTTAATCCGAACTGTCAAAGAGAAAAAACAAACAAACAAAAAACCAGCTCTACCAAGAGGCTGTTAAGTAAGGTAGAAGGCAGAGAAATTAAAAGCCATCATTTAGTTACTGCTATTGGCAATTAAAGGAGATACTCTCATCAAAAAATCTTTACAGAGTGTCTAATATGTACAATCAGCTCTGCTAAACTGAGATCCAAAATTGTATACAATGTTTGTGGTCCAAAGATTACAAATGGCTATGGAAAGTAAAATTCTTTGTGCTACCATCACTTGCTGAATATAAATCTAATCTCCTCTGCATGGCACTAACGGCCCCTGACGATCGGGAGCCCGTCTGGGTAACGGCCCACACCTCTGGCCACTTCCCACCCACCACCCTTGACAACAGGGAACCAAAGGTAGTTTCCGGTACACACTAGGGTCTCACACTCTTGCTACAGACCAGGTGGAGAAAATGTCCTCAGGAAGGAAACCGGGGAGCTACCCAAGTAGCTACACCCTCATCATCACAGCTGGAATCTTCAACCAGAGGTGGTGCTCCCAGATGAGGACTAGAGGATGCCACCTGAATCTGCAGGACAACCCTCGACCTGGATCCCTACCCACAGGCCCCCAGCAGTGTGCTGTGGCCAGCACATCTGGATACGAATGCACTTGAAGTCAGTGCATTGAACCAGCATGGCCACTTGGGTGGACAGGGGAGGAGACTGACTACACTAGGCCTAGAACCCTGATCTTCTGACCAAGCCTGTGCAACCCACTGCCTGCTTATCTCTGGGAGAAGGACCCGCCAGGAGGCGAGTGGAGACGGAGCTGATGGAGCAGCACCCCCGAAGCGACTGTGACCAGAGAGGATACAGGTCCACAGAGACCCATGCAGGTCAGCCCCAAGCCCCAGCGCTAACTTGTGAGACGTTACCCTCCTTAGCCAGGGGGTCCACGTTCCCCTTAGTATTATCTGCCAAATTTTCTGAGTCTGTGCTTTTTTCTTTTTCTTTTTTTTTTGCAGAGAGGGTTTATTGTTTTCACAGACATCTACATCCTCTCCACACCCCACCACAAAAAAAAAAAGCAAGAGCTGGTGGTCCAGCGTGTTTCCAAAAGACCAAGGAGAAACATTTCCTACCATTTCATTCGCCCTGTCAGAAGCCCTCTCAACCTGCCCCTCTTCCCAGTGTCGGAGGGCAGAAGGGCCATACCTGCCTTTTACCTTTCTGCTCGGTGATCAGGTGCTGCACGATGACATCAGTCATGCTATCCCTGTAGGCATATCGGTCCTTGTAGAGTCCGTGGACTGTGCTGAAAATGAGCTGGTAGAAGGAAATGGTGCCATCCTGGCAGCCTACCACCTGCAGAGAAAGAGAGTGTCAATTCCCAGCTCTCTGTGGAGAAAGAGTCGACCCTCCCGCTTGTCAGGAACGAGCGTCAATGATCTGACTGGCTAAACATGGCTGATGTTCAGTGACTACTCTGGCAATGGCCCATCAAATGAACTCCCCCTTCTTACCACATAGTTGGAATCGGGTTTCACTTTACACGTCCACACCCAGGAGTTCTGCTCCCCAACAGTCCCGAGGCGCACTCCATCCTTGGTGAAAAGGGATACTTGCTTGTCTGACCCCCCCAGCAAAATGTACTCCCCTTTAGTAAAGTAGCTGATGCAGCAGGGATCAAAGTTCAGTGACCGATCCTTCCCAATCTGAGGAAAGAGAACACACCAAGGGAAATCTACTTCTGAATTCATAATAATCACAGCAAAATCAAGGGCTTTTCCCTCCAACTTTTAGAGGGAGCTGGGAAGACTGGGAAGAGCTGGCCAGCATTCTCCCGTGTGTGACTGATTCCATCATGAACGCAGGCCAGCGCTCTGGAGCAACCTACCTCTCCCCTCCACACAGCCACATCCTCCAGTGTCTTTCGCAGTCCCACCCAGCTGCTCCAGGGGTGTGTCTCAGCTCCTCAGCCCATCTGCACCCGGGATGGTCTTTCTCCCATAGGCCTTCCTCCGCAGTAGCCTTTACTAGGACTCAGGATTCCCCTCAGCTTCTTTTCTTTTTCTTTCCTTTTCCTTCCTCCCTCCCTCCCTCCCTTCTTTCCTTTCTTTTTTTCTATTTCACAAGACTAAGTCCATTCAATTTTCTAAAAACTGTCCTTTATTCTGAAACTACACTCATCCTAACTTCTCTTTATAACAACCTTATTGAGGAATTTCACATACCATACAATTCACCCACTTAAAGTGTACAATTCATTGGCTTTTAATATATTTGAAGTTGTGCAACCTTCATCACTAATTCTGGAACATTTCCAACACCCCAAAAAGAAACCCTGTACCTGTTAGCAGTCAATCCCCATTCCCTCCTCTTTCCATCCCCAGGCAACCACTAATCTACTTCCCGTCTATAGATTTGCCTATTTTGTACATTTCATATAAATGGAATCATAAAATATGTGACCTTTCGTGACTGGTTCACTCTTCTTGTAGTATGTATCAGTACTTCATTCCTTTCCATTGCTGGATAATATTCCATTGTATGGATATTCACCATTTTATTTATCCATTCATCAGTTGATGGACATTTGGGTTCTCCCTATTTTTGGCTATTATGAATAATGCTGATACGAATATTTGTGTACAAATTTTTGTGTAGACATATGTTTTCATCTTTCTTAGATACACATACCTAGGAGTAGAACTGCTGGGTCATATAGTAACTTCATGTTTAACTTTTTAGGAACTACCAGACTTTTTTAAAGTGGCTAGCTGTACCATTTTATATTCATATCAGTAGTAAATAAGGGTTCCAATTTCTCCATCCTACTGGGTGTGAACTGGTGTCTCATTGTGAATTTGATTTGCATTTCCCTGGTAGCTAATGATGTTGAACATCTTTTCATGTGTTTACTGGCCACAAGTATATCTTGCTTGAAGAAACGTCTATTCAGATCCCTTTCCCAGTTTTTAATTAGGTTGTCTTATTATTGAGTTGTAGGAGTTTTTTACATATTCTAGATGCAAGTCCCTTATCAGATAAACGATTTGTAAAAATTCTCTCCCACTCTGTGCACTGTTTTTTCACTTTTGATGGCGCCCCCTCTGCTTTCAGGATGAAGGTCAAGCTCCTGAGCTCTGTTCCCAAGATCCTTCTCTCAGCCAAAATGAATTTCTTCTAGTTTCCTGAGTGGCCCATGCTCCTGCAATCCTCCGTGATGACACAGGTGCCATTCTCCACACCACCCCAGCCCTGGCCAAGAGTGCCCTTTCCCTCTTCTTCTCTGCCAGGTGTCATCTCCTCCAGGAAGCATCCCCCAGTCTCCCTGCCCACCCAAGGCCTAATTAAGAGCCATCTCCCTGTGCTCACCTCTCCCACAGCACTTCTCTCACTGCTCTGTAGTTGCACATTTAACTCGATGTCTCCCCACTAAAGCCCACGCTCCTCATTGTCACCCGAGTCCTTTGCTGCCCCTGAGTGTGCCTTCTGTGACAAAAGACTATTTTTTATTATTATTATTAAACTAATAATCACTTTATTATAGAAATAACTCTAAAATCCTGATTTCTCAAGTTTTGTTCAACTTACAAATATTTGTTCAACTTACAAATATTTTCCTATTTATAAACCTAGTAAAAATAAGCAACCAACTGAAAAGGAGTCTTTCATTAAACTTTACGGAATTCAATTTTGAACAGACCATAAAATCCCTTAGTCTCCTTTACAACTTAGTTAATTCCCTTAAACTAATTTAAACTGCAATTATTAACTTAATATATTCAATTTTCCTTTTTAAGAATTTCAAATGCCTAATAACCAAAAGTTCCCCTCGTACTTACATAATGACAGTAGCTCTAATGAGAAAACTAAAAAATCGTATGAGTGATGGCACGGAAGGCTTGCAGCTGCTGGTAATGCTCACTAGTTGCCACTGGACCAACTCTCCTACAGGTAACAACTGTAAACTCTGGACCAACTATAAACTACAACCACCTGGAGGCACCGGAGAGCAACCAGAAGCAGAAAGAGACTTAAGACACAAATGCATCTGGAAGAAGGGAATGGCATTAGGTGAGTTTCTCATTTTTTTAATGGCTTTTTGCCTGAGGGCAGCCACTGTCTGTGACCTGATGGATGAGCACAGAACTTGGAGTGACCACAGCAGCTTGCAATTGAGGTGGGAAACCCCAGAAAATAGACAGATGCAGAGGGGGAGCCCCAATCCTGCACATACACTGCTGAATATCTGGAGCCCCTTGAACTACACACGCCACGTGTGGGGCAGATGCCAAGCAGCCTAGCAAAGGCTGAAGAGCTGAACAGAGACTCCAGCTGCTGCCCACACTGGAAAGGTACAATTTAAATATTGAGTCCAGCAAAGTTAACTACCTGCTTAAGGGAAAAAAAAAACACTACACAATAATCTTAAGAGGAACATGACAGATGTTCCCTATGCTGTATCCTTCACAATGTTCAGAATATAACCCAAAATTCCCAAAAGCAGAAAAATGTGAACCATATTCAAGAGAAAAGACAACCAACAGAGACTGACCCCAAGATGATTCAGAATTTAGAATTAGCAGATGAGAATTTAAAAATAGCTATTTTAGGGAATTCCCTGGCAGTCCAGTGGTTAGGGCTCTGAGCTTCCACTGCAGGGGGCACGGGCTCGATCCCTGGTCAGGGAACAAATATGCCGCATGCCATGAGGCACAGCCAAAAAAAAAAAGAAAAAAAAAAGCCATTATAACTATGGTCAAGAATATAAAGGAGGACTTCCTTGGTGGCGCAGTGGTTAAGAATCCGCCTGCCAGTGCAGGGGACACGGGTTCGAGCCCTGGTCCGGGAAGATTCCGCATGCCATGGAGCAACTAAGCCTGTGCACCACAACTACTGAGCCTGGGCTCTAGAGCCTGGGAGCCACAACTACTGAGCCCACATGCCACAACTACTGAAGCCCACGCACCTAGAGCCTGTGCTCTGCAACAAGAGAAGCCACCGCAATGAGAAGCCCATGCACCGCAACAAAGAGTAGCCCCCACTCGCCGCAACTAGAGAAAAGCCCGCGTGCAGCAACGAAGACCCAGTGCAGCCAAAAAAATAAATAAAAATAAATAAATTAATTAAAAGAAAAGAATATAAAGGAAAATACACTTGTAATGAATGAACAAATACGAAAGAAGAGCTAAATAGAAATTCTAGAGCTGAAAAATACAATAACTGAAACAAAAATTCACTGGATGGGCTTAAGAGAAATATTACAGATGACAGAAGAGTCAGTGAAGTTGAAGACTGAGAAACAGAAATCCTCCAATCTCAAGATTAGAGGGGAAAAAAAAAGATTTAAAAAATGAACAGGGGGCTTCCCTGGTGGCGCAGCGGTTGAGAATCCGCCTGCCAATGCAGGGGACACGGGTTCGAGCCCTGGTCTGGGAAGATCCCACATGCCGCGGAGCAAGTGGGCCCGTGAGCCACAACTACTGAGCCTGCGCGTCTGGAGCTTGTGCTCCACAACAAGAGAGGCCGTGATAGCGAGAGGCCCGCGCACCGCGATGAAGAGTGGCCCCCGCTTGCCGCAACTGGAGAAAGCCCTCTCACAGAAACGAAGACCCAACACAGCCAAAAATAAAATATAAATAAATAAAAAATTAAAAAAAAAAAAAATGAACAGGGCCTCAGTGACCTGGAGAACAATATCAAAAGGTCTAACATGTATAACTGGAGTCCTAGAAGGACAGGAGAGAATGAGGAAGAAAAGTTATTTGAAGAAATAATAACCAAAAAATTTTCCATATTTGGTGAAATAATAAAGACATAGATGTAGAGCATCAAGAAGCTCAGTGACCTCCCCCACAATCCCAAGCCAGAAAATATAATAAATCTCTTTAACATTCCAAAATTGCTTAGGTACTTAATAAAAATGTCTTTTATCTTTCAGTTTAAAATTGGAAGAATAAGGGAGTTTGCTTCCACTGCCATGGGCCTGGGTTCAATCCCCGGTCGGGGAACTAAGATCCTGCAAGCTGTGCAGCATGGCCAAAAAAAAACTGGAAGAATAAAACTGATTACTAGATTATGTCTTTTAAATGGTCATCATAAGACAAATCTGATAGAGATTCTAATAGGGATTCTAGTACCAGTCTGCCTGGGTTCCAATCCAGGCTTGACCACTAACTAAACTGTGTGTCTTTGGGCAATTACTGAACCTCTCTGTGCCTCAATTTTTTTAGATGTAAAGCGGTGATAATAGTATCTATCTCATAGAGTTGTTATAAAGATTAAAAGAATTAACCTTATAAAGAGTTTATACAATGCCTGAAACTCAATAAATGTTAGCTATTGTCATTATTAAGCCAGATCCCCTTAAACATTACAAACACTTAAAATGCCAAAAGTACACATTATACCTAAGCCTAACACAAAAGTATAGATTTGATCTACTTCATCACCGTATATTTAATTCTAAATCTTCCCAGATTTAGAAGACACTTACCCACTGCGGAAACAATTTTACTGTCCCAAACAAGTTATCTCAGCAGAGTGAAGTTGTTTATCATTCAAAAACTCAGGGCCACAACATGAGCTCTGGAGCTGCATACATGTAAGATATCTCCCATGGCCTGGCCCCCACGCTGAGCTCTTCTTTGTGGTCACTATAGCCACGAGACCCCTTCCCTGTGTAGTGTGGATTTTTGTTCCCATGAACTTCCAATACCCACACCCGATGTCCACTACACAGTAGATATGCAATAAATATTTGTTGAATGATGATGTACACACATTAAGTGGAGGAACAGATAGTGCCAGGGCTAGATGCAAGATGATAAAAATGAGGGTTTGGGGAAATCAGCCATGGGAAACTGAGAAAACACTCCTTATTTTTTCTTTACTTAATTATAAAAGAAATGACCAACAGTAAGATGAGGTAGAAGAAATGGCCCCAAAGGTAGGCTACACATACCTGGAACCTTTCCCTTCTAGTGTGACATTTTTTGAGGAGTAAGGATGTTGTTAAACAAAGGCTCCATTGAACAGGCTGTAATTCTCACCTGGTTGTATGTGGTTCAAGCCACCCCCACTACCTTCGCTCTAATCCTCAGTGTCTTCTGCCTACTAACAGATTTTCCTACTACCAGGCTCTCTCTATCTTAATCCACCCTCCACAGAAACAAGGAAATCTTCTGAAATGGGAATCTGACCAGCTCACTCCCTACCTGGATCTATGGCTCCTGAATACTTACAGCAGATGATGTTCAAACTCCTTATTCTCACTAGTCAGGTCCTTTACAATCATGTCCCCATCTTCCTTTCTAGCTCCATCTTTGTCCACAAGTCTGGGGATCCAGTCACCCTGAACAAATCACTGTCGCCTGAACTGTCACATATTTTCATTCTTCCCTGCCTTTGCAGATGCTATTTCCTCTGCCTGAAACACCATTCCCACTGTCCTCTGCCTAGCGAACTCCTGCTTCTCCTGCTCAAAGCTCACCTCTACAAAATCTCCGGTCTCCACCAAGCAGTGCTGCCTTCTTTTTTTGTGTCCCTATAGCTGTCTATGTGTACAATTCTCTCTCATGCCACGGATCACACTGCACGGGGACTGCTGGCTATCCCCACCAGCCTGTGAGCTCTCGCAGAGCAGAGGCATTGACTTACACAGCGCTATGTCAGCAGCTCCTAATAGGTGAAGGGCTGGCCTAGCGGCTGCTCATAACTGTTCACAGAGTGAATAAATCAAATACAGGAAGGTAGGGTCATGACTGGAACCAAGACTTTACAGACCAAGCTGTGTTTCAATCCCAGGTGTCATCATTTACTAGCAGTGCGAGACCTTGGACATAATATTTATTTCACTGCTCTAAGTATTATCTACTCATTTCTAAAAAGTTGATCAAAGTACCTACTTCAAAAGGTTTTGTAAGAATTAAATGAGATAAAGTATGCATAGCACTGAGCACCGAAGCTGGTATCACAGTAAGTGCTCAATAAACAGGAGCTAACAAAAATAATGTACAATTATTATTAATACAATCTCCAAACATGAAAATACACTAAAACAGGCACGACCGAAACTGTTTCTCCCATCGGGCTTGTACAGAGCTACATACCTGTTTTCCACTCAGCTGGTAGAAGGAAAGTTTCTGTCCCCAGTCAGCTACAGCCAGGATGTCATTATGTTCCTCTCTAATCAACAGAAGACAAAAAAGGTTACGTGGGGCCATGGCCTGCTCAGGAGTGTAGCCCTCATCAGCATCTACATCTCAGTGTAGTCTGAGAGTTTAACAAACAACAGGAAAAAGAAAGCCCTGGCCAGGCTGTCAGATTGCCAAACGTTGGACAAGAGTACAGAGGCCAAAAGTTGTAATGTGGGCCTACCCATCAATCAGTCCAATGGGAAGGGGCCAGGTGAGATTCAGCCCTCCCGGGATGTTATTTCACTGAATGCCCTACCACTCAGGTGCTCGTGGTGCCAAGACACTGCCACAATGAAGACGTGAAACCTCTCATTTCAGTTTCCTCAGAGCAAAGCTAAGAAACAGCAAGGCTGCAGATCCAAGAGTGCTGCTCTCTTACACACTATAAAACATGGGGAGATGGTGGAGAGAGGTCTCCTGCACTGGGAAGGCACGGATCGTCGGATTTTTTTAATGGACAGAGGGGAACTTGGCTTGCTTCTCCTCAAGAGGGAAATTAACACCTAAAACTAGGTTCTCTCACAGTTGGGGTTTTTGCACAGGTGAAAAGGTTGACTGGATCTAAAAAATAAATAAATAATAAAAAAGACCAACAACTGTCTTTGAAACTGAGTGCCTATCAGGATCAGTGTCTAGGAACTGGGGCTGTAGGACCAGCACAGGAGAAACCTCCTCAGCTAAGGCTGGGGATCAGGCTACTCAGGAATCTAGTTCAAGAGAGAGACATTCCCAGCCCTAGAGTCCTGGTCTTAACCCACCTAACGTTGCCTCCTCTTTGTTTACTAATTCCAGCTTTTTGAGCCCAGGGCCTTGTGGTCATCGGGCAGCACCATGAGATATGCAGGCAAAGCATGGTGTAGCCCTATCTGCAAAACCCAGCCAAGAGTGGCAAAACAGCACTAACTCGTAACTAAGGGAAAAAAGACAAAGATGGAGAGGGATGGAGGGGACCCACAGGTGAACTTTGTGTGAATGGCACTGAAATCCAAACACGATCCAGAGGCCCAGGCTACAGTGAGCCCTCTTGGGGAGACCACATACAGCTCTGGGCCGGGTTCAGCCCCATGAGCTGGATGGGTGGTTTTCAACCTTCTTTTCCCCTTTTTTACCCCTGGCAGTGGGACTCCTTACCAAAACAAAAACTTGTGCTAACAATTAAAGGGTCTGCTCTGGCTGAAGCACAGATAGGGACCTGAAACCCTCCCTTTCCTCCCTTCCTTGTCCCCCACCTCCCACCTTCTTTTTCCAAGGAACCCCAGGCACCACAGAACACAGTCTGAAAAGTCCTAAGCTCAATCACTTTTGCCCAATCAGAATATCCTGGCTCCCGCACTCCAGCCTGCAGTGTTTTCCCTGCAGGTAACCTCGACCGAAGAGAAGGAAGGACGGCTGGACAGCGAGGATTTGGCGTGAGGACTGTGGGTAAGATGGGGTCTCCTCTCTGACACGTGTCCTAGCAAATACAAGGTGAGGTGCAGCGTGGAAACAGGCTAAGAAAGTGTCCAGTAAGAGAGGAAGTGTTCACTAAACTCCTGTGCGGCCGGCCATGCCAAGGGCACACGAGGCAGGCACTAAAAATCATGTTTCTCAAAGGACCTCTAATGTTACCGGAAAGAGTTCACTCTATGATGTTAAGTGGAAAAAAAGGAAGTAGGATATGATTTGGTTCATTATATGAATACACTAAAAGCCTGAGGGGAAATACACTAAAATGCTAACCGTGGTTTCCTCAGGGGATGGGGTTTTATAGAAAAGTCAAACTTTCTCCCTTAGACTTTTCAGCATTTCCTAAAGTCTCTCAAAGAAGAATTTTATAACTCACAAGTTTTGAGGGAGTGTCCCCCTTGCTGGGGGAGCTTTCACCAGCAACACCCCCGCCCCCGGTCCCTTTCAGAAAGGAACTTCGGAGCAGCACCTGCCCCAGCAGGTCTACGCTGGGGGCTGGACCCTTCCAAGGAGGGTTCTCGCTCCTCGGGACACACTCACAAGTTGTCGTCCCTGGGACTGTCGTCCTCTTCCTCTGGCTCCTCCTCCTCTGCCTCACTACCCTGACTACTGTACACTGCTGACTTCAGAGTGGAAGGGATTTCCTGAAAATATCTGTTGACAATGACTTCCTCGGCATCCTCGTTCTCTCTGTTCATCCAGAAACTCTGCCATCGGCTGCAGACAGTAAGTGATTGTTCACAGTCACATTGCCTAGAACTACACTAAAGCTGTAATTTCAAAACCTGTCAAGGAGCCCCTGAATCCCGCCCGGAAGAGGAGAGCAACCAGGTGCACTGGGTGTCCCACTTCTCATGAATTAAAAATGGCACCCTGAAGCCACAAAGTCATCTGTGGCCACAAAAATCAAACAGCAGGAACTCTGGGGCAGGCTAATGGCCTCTGAAGGCATTAGACATACATGGTACAGCCCTGGGCTGGACAAAATTATTCAGGAAGAAGCGTAATAGTCTGACGTAAGAAAAGCAATGAAATTAAACTACCTTCTAAATCAAGTAGGCACCACCTGTAAAATGACATTGGGCTGGTAAACATTAAGTTCTTTACCTTCAGAGGACTCTGTGGGGGATACTGGTGGTTTAATAATATTATAATAGAATTATACAAAGAGGATGTAAAGCTATTAGTCCACCGTCAAAGTCACATGAGCACAGCAAGGAAAACGTGTGTAAGGTTAGAGAAGGTAGATGCCAACTGTTTGTGGAACTATAGGCTTTGGGGACATTTATACTTAATTTTGATGCTTTTTTGACAAGGGCAGCAAAATAGGCATGAAAAAGTAAAAAAGGCTCATGAAAAAGCACGTCTTCTGCTCAGACTTGGAGGGAAGAACTGAGAGGCGGAAAAGACCAAAATAAAGCCACAGCAGAGAGGTGTGCTATTGATTCCTAAGGAAATGGCTCTCCTGTGTCACATGCATACATACTCTCTCTCCCTCTCTGTCTCACGCACACACACATTGAGCTGGTCTAGATAGCTCATCTGCTCAGCTCAATTTCTGGGATTCATTCCAAAACTCAAGATGGGCTCTTTAAAAATTCCATTCACATGGAATAGGTTCCAAAACAGATCAGTCAAATGGGCTGAGAAGCCTTTGAATCATGGAGCCCCCAGGAGGAAAGAACTCAGCCCGCTGAGGACGGCCTTCTTCACGGAGTTTCCGTCCTGGGAGGAGGACAGCTGTGCGGTCACCTTGAAGGGTTCCAGCAGATGGACCATACAGGGGAGAGGGAGCCCCCCGGCCGCTCAATCTTCACCTTCTCCTCGCCGTTTTTGTTCCGTATGCTGATAACCCCGTTGAACATCCCCAGAGCCAGGTACTGACCGTCATTTGTCCAGCTGTTCAAACAACCAACAAAGGCCATGGGGAGGGGAAAGGAACACACAGAAAGTCAAAGCTGTGAGGATGATACCTTGGTTGAAACAATCTGATGAGGCAGCAATGACTGGGCTCATCCTGACCCTGCTGTAAAAATCAGAGGGCCAAACTTAGAGTCCCATTTCTTCCTGGAGTGGAGGGTGAGATGTGAAGGCGGGAGCACCTTCTCGGTGCCCACAGTCTCTGTCTGCACTGCCACAACGGCCCTTAGCTCTGCCTGCACTGCTGGGCCAGCCACCATCCCCCACTCGCCATTTCAACCTCCTCCCACTTCCAGTGCACCGTAAGAACAGAATCTGCGTCTTGGTTGTTGCCAGCCTCTAGAACAGGTGCCTAACAAATGCTGAATGGAAAGAAAGGCTACACTCAGAAGCTGCGCAGCAAGACCAGCCACCATTTGAGAGCGTCTACTCTCTGCAGGCACCGCGCTGCTTGCTTTAAACTCCTTAGCTCGTGTGCATTTCACAACAGCCCCATCAAGTCAGCATCTTAATCCCCATTTGTCAAATAAGGAACCTCCTGAGGTCACAGAGCCTGTCAGCTACTGAATGTGGATTCGAATCCAGATCTAACATCAAAGCCCGAGCTTTCTCCAGCGCATGTGCTGCCTGGACCAGGACAGCCTCAGGTCCCCAGAGCCTCCCCTGAGCACAGCTTGAGGCTGGGGAGGCCTGCTGCCAGACAACTGCACAAAAGCAACCTGCAGTTCTCTTTTGCTTGCCGATCAAAAGCACAGGTTCTTCCCATCAAGGAGACCACGAGAGAAGAAAAGAGGAAACATGGGGCCCAAACCAACTAGGTAGCACAAGACCTTCTCTACTGTGTGAACTAACCAGACTTTGAGAGTCTGTTTGAAGAGCGGGGAACAAAAAACTACCTTCAGAGCTGCCCTTAACTTACCTGCAGCAGGTGATCTTGCTGCTAGATTTGTGCTTAGAGACAGACTTCTGTTCAGGAGACCATAAGCCTTCAACACAAAATAATATAAAAGAAGAGAGATTGGTTGGAATATTACTCAGCAACAAAAAGGAACAAACTATTGATACACACTACAATTTAGATGAATCTCCACGGTTTCATGCCGAGTTAAAAAAGCCAATCTCAAAAGGTCATATGCTATATGATTCCATCTTATATAAAGATGGGGAACAGATGAATGGTTACCAGGTACAAGGGGTTAGTGATAACAGGAGATGGGGGAGATGATGGTAAAGGAGTATCTTTGTGGTGATGGTAATCTACACAGGGGATGAAATGACAGAACTATATACACACATTGTGCCAGGCCCCATCTCCTGATTTTGATACCGTACAACAGTTACATAAGATGTATCCATTGGGGAAACAGGAAGAAGGGTACATAAGACCTCTCAACTATCTTTGCAACTTACTGTGAATCTATAATTATTTCAAAAGAAAAAAGAGAGGAAGATATATTGGTGAATTGATAGCCAACTTTTCAGGAGTTTAACTCAAAGAAATGGCAACTTCACTGTTCATAATTATTACACTGCAACCAGAGTACAACTTAGCATTCAAAGTAATGAATGACGCTTTCTGAAAATCCAGTCTCTCCTGACCCTATCTGGGCTGTGCCATGTCCCTGGCACACTGGTCACCTTCGGCTTGCTCCCTCCTGCCAGTGACTCAGTGGCCCACAACAGGTGTAGGTCTGGGCAACATAAGCAAATTCTACTCTTTGCCTGAGCCATGAAGCACGGCCAAGGAGGTAAACCTAGGGCAGAAACACATTCACACAGCAAGGTGCAACATCAAACAATGTGCTTCCCCTCTCCCCTGCCCAGACTGCCTCCCCCAGCATTTCAGCCTATGCACACCCTACCTGTGGTCCACCGAGGCCCCCCAAGAGCCTCCAGCTGGAGGAAACCACACCCTCCAGGCCCCTGAGGCAGCGCTGACCAGAGCAGACTCTAGATGCAATCACACGGCCTAGGTCCAAGCCCTGGGTCCATCCCTTACCCGCTGGGTGACCTCAAGCGAGTCACTGGACCGCTCTAAGCCCAAGTTCTGTTCCTCAGTGGAGTGGGGATGAGAATAATACCTGACCTCAGGGGTCGTCACAGAGCTCACACAGGAATTCGTTTCAACTCTCAGCACAGTGCCTAGCATACCACAAACATTCAACAAATATTATTCCTTAATAGTGTATTTTTACAAATTCTTCCTCCCTACCTGCCCCCGACCACAAGCTCTTTGAGGGCAGGAATACTATTTTGTCTTTTTCACCCCAAAAGCAAGCACCCAGACCAATACCTCACATGGAGAAAATGCTAAATTTTTAATGAATGACAGTCCCTTCCCCTTTTATTTATACAACGTGCTTTCAATTACATCCTCTCTTTGGAACCTCAGAACTCTATCAGTGGATGGACGGGGGAATGCATTCATCTTAGGTCAGGAAGGGAAACTGAAAGGGATTAGATCTCTCGCCTCTTGACTTCAACAATGGCTGTTCTGTTGTAACCACTATCTCTTAGCAAGGAAGACGGAAGGAAGATGGAACTTATGAGCTGTAAGCCAGAATCGACCTGGAAAAAAGAACATGAAAGCCTCTGCTCGCGTTCCTGCCTCTTCGTTGACGTCTCACTGCTTCTCCTCTGCGCCAGGACCACGCCAGTGCCGCGTGTGGGGTGGGTGAACTCCTCGGGGCATTCAGCCCCTCAGGGACGACAGCCACAGCCACTGAACAACTAATGGGGACACGCTGCACAAGAAGCAGAGCGAAGCTCTCCACACATACACGGATGCTGGGGGACCCAGGGGTGGGGACAACCGAACTGTCCCTGCCAGGGTGAGGTGGGGAAGGCTTCCCAGAGGTGGCAACACCAACTTAAAGCCTGTGCTCTCCCATCCCTCTTACCATCTCCCTCCCAGGGCCCTTCTTGCTGTCTCCCAGACTTCTCACCAGACTCAGTGCCATCACTCACTCTCTTGGTTTCTACACAATTTAATGAACAACTGCCAGCCTCCCTTCAGCCATTGAAGGGGGGGGAGAACGGCATTAACTCTCTCAGGACAAAACCACCACATTCTGGATAGATTTCAGCACTTTTTGCCAATTTTCAGTTATTCCCAGACAAGACATTGGGAATGAGAACCTACCGAAGTCACTGGAGGAACAGGACGCCAGCTGGTGGGTAACAGGGTTGTAGGAGACACACTGGATAGAATCATTGTGCCTGGGAAGTAAACAAGTATAGATGATTATGCAGCAAACCACAAATGCTTCGGTGGCTACAGCTCAAGATTTTAATGATGGGTTCACAGCCTCTCTGACTCCACACTGTGAACTCTGATGCAAGTGACCAATTAAAAGCACAGGGATGAGTTCTCCCCTCCTGGGCTACCCCCCACCCACTATTTTCCTCTCTCAAACATTACCCACCCATCAGACGGGCCTGGCTTAAATGCCACCTCCTCCAAGACTAGAGTGCTGCACACCTCTGGTGTGCCAGCTGGTAAGAGAATGATGTAAAACACCTCGCCTAGCGCCAGCTGCATAAGAAGTGCCATATTAACGGCCATAACAGTTATTGCTTTGTGGAGGCCTGGAAATACATTCATTAACAGGATGGAGGTACAATGAAAATACTAGACCAATATCTGGAAACATCTGAGGTAACAATGAAAGCTGAGTGAGTCATGTACCACACAGGGCATCTCAGCCTGAGTTGTTCTTTGTTTTGTTTTTTTTAAATTAATTAATTAATTAATTTTTATTTTTGGCTGCATTGGGTCTTCATTGCTGCATGCGGGCTTTCTCTAGTTGCGGCGAGCGGGGGCTACTCTTTGTTGCGGTGCGCGGGCTTCTCATTGCAGTGGCTTCTCTTGTTGCAGAGCACGGGCTCTAGGCGCACAGGCTTCAGTAGTTGTGGCACGTGGGCTCAGCAGTTGTGGCTCATGGGCTCTGGAGTGCAGGCTCAGTAGTTGTGGCACACGGGCTTAGTTGCTCTGCGGCATGTGGGATCTTCCCAGACCAGGGCTCGAACCCATGTCCCCTGCATTGGCAGGTGGATTCTTAACCACTGTGCCACCAGGGAAGTCCTTCAACCTGAATTTTATTCCTCTACTTCTGGGTAATACTTTACTTACAACCTCATTCATTCAGTCATTTATTCATTCATTCAAATGTTGATTTGTTGATTTGTACATCGGTGTTCACAGCAGCATTATTCTGAATAGCCAAGAGGTGGAAGTAACCCAAATGTCCGTCAACAACAGATGAACGGATAAACAAAATATGCTCTGTATGTACACCAGAATATTATTCAGCATTAAAACGGAAGGGAATTCTGACACAGGAACCTTGAGGACATTATGCTCAGTGAAATAAACCAGTCACAAAAGGACAAACACCATAGGACTCCACTTATATAAGGTACCCAGAGTAGTCGAATTCATAGAGACAGAAAGTAGAATGGTGGTGCCTAGGGCTGGGGGAGGGGGAATGGAAGAGGCTGCTTAATGGGTATGGAGCTTCAGTTCTGCAAGATGAAAAATAGTCCTGGAGACTGGCTGCACAACAACATGGATGTACTTAGCACTACCGAACTGTCCACTTAAAAATGCTTAGGATGATATGTTATGTGTATTTTACCACAATTAAAAGGAAAACAATCATTTGTTGAGTACCTACTATAGGCCAGGCATTGCACTAGGCACCAGTGACACAGCATGAGCAAAACAGACGCAGTGTTTGCCCTCATGGAGCTTACAGACTGATGGGAGATATCAATCAGCCACCAGAATAAGTGTAAAACTACAGCTGTGAGGGACTTCCCTGGTGGTCCAGTGGTTAAGACTCCATGCTCCCACTGCTGGGGGCACAGGTTCAATCCCTGGTCGGGGAACTAAGACCCCACATGCCGCACAGTATGGCCAAAAGAAAAAAAAAAAACTACAGCTGTGAGAAGCGCCATGAAGGAGACCCGATCAAGGCTACAGGGGCAGGAAAGGCTTCACAGAAGAAGCAACATCTGAGATGTGCAGAGTGGGTAGGGGTTAACCAGGCGGAGGGACGGGCAAGAACAGGAGGAGAGCCTCTGCACTGAGACGGGCCTGGAGCACACTGACCCCAAGTCTCAGGGTGTCAACGGGGGCTGGATGTGAGGCTCGTGAAAAACGACAGGTCGGGGTGGGGTGGAATGTGCGATATCAGATTAACTAAACTGAGCTACATGAAAACTCCTAGCCCAGTGCTGGCCAAGCCAGCAATGCTCAAGAACTATTCCCTCACTTACTCATTCCCCAACCTTCCCAGCGCACAACCCCATAACTTCACTTGAAGTTCAACTGCAGAGAAAAAAGTCCTTCCTGATAGCTTTGCTAAGGGGCTTTTGCTACAGTAGCTCAGTAAGAGGCAAACTAATAATACCGTACACCTAAAGGGTTACTTACGTGTACTTCAGAATGCCTTCCAATTTTGACGTCCAGATAATAACACTTTTGTCAGCTGATCCAGAAGCAAAGCGCTTGCCTAAAAGTGTTTTTAAAAAGAATAAATTTTCACATTCATTTAGGCCAGCATTTTGCAGAGTATTTCTTAGAAAACGACTCCTTTAAGGTCCCTAGTAAGTGTCAGTTGCTTCTCTACCCCTTCTTCTTATCTGTACTGAGTGGCAGTACTTTGGAGTCAGGAAGTTTGAGCTCATATCCTGCTCTGTCTGGCACTAACAAAGATGTACTGAGGGCCTATCACATGCCAGCATCATGTTCTGTGCTCAGAATCAAGTAGTGATTAAAACATACATGCTGCCTACCTTCATAGAGTTTGTCTGGTGGGAAAAGTAGGCATTAAATTAAATTAATCCAATTCAAATACGACGTGGTGAGAAAAAAAAGCAGGCCCTATGAAAGAGAATAGCTGGGGACCCAATTTTGGTGAGGGAGGTTTATGTGAGAATGGTATCTTTCATTGAGACCTAAAGACTGAGCAAAGCTTAGCCAGGTGCAACGAGAGGAGAGAGACCCATCCATATGGGTCAAACAGATGTGCAAAGGCCCCGAGGCAGGAAAAACCTGCATGTGTGAGGAGCTGAGAGGCAGCCAGCATGGAACATCAAGGGCAAAGGGTGAGGTGGGTGGGAAGGGATCTCTAGGGGCTTCGGGGCCACAGTAAGATCCTGCTCTCTATGCCAAAGAAAGGCTTTAAGCAAAAGAGTGACAGATGAGATTTTCATTTTCACACTGCTTGGGCCATGTGACACTGCTGCAAATACTAAATAATAGAAGCTGTTCTTATTTATTATTTCTGTCACTGCTCCCTTACACTGGCAGGCAGCAGGTGATGAAGAGTGTGGGCTAAGGGCTCAGAGTCTGAGCTGGAATCCCCAGTGACGTCACCCACCAGCTGCAGGACCAGGAACAAGCTACTGAACATCTCTAGGCCTTCCTTTCCTCATTTGAAAAGTGGACGCAACAACAGTATTTACCTCATAGTTGTTGTGAAGATTAAATGAGATTAAAGTGCTTAGGTCTGTGCCTAGCCTAGAATCAATGTTAAACAAAAAGCAGCTATTATTATTATTTCCTTACATTGCCTTGTATTGCTTTCCTTGAAGAAAAACTAGTTCTTAATACACCTTTGTATCATGGTTGCTCATTAAATACTTATTAAACTTAAGGGGGAAATCGGAAACAAGCAAAATCATCATTTTTTAAAGAGCAAAACCATAATCCAGTGTATCCTCACTTCTAGATCCAAGGGGAAAAGACTTCCTTATCATTACATGAGTGTCATGAGGGGCAGCACAATACACCAGAAAGAACAAGGGCTCTGCCGTGAGAGGATCCAGGTCAGGCCCAGCTCTGCCACCGTCACCCGTAATCGCTCCAAGCCTGTTTTCTGATCCGTGAGAGGAGCTGCGATCCCTTCCCTGCCTCCTTCAGAGGGCTGCTGGGAGATCAAACGTGACAATGTGTGTGGCAGGACTCTGCAAAACGCGGACAAATGCCCCTGATGGCAGGTCTCACTCTAAGATCCTCAAGGGCCTTAATGGTGCTGCAGGCCAAAGACGCCCTAGGCTTATAAACTCTGAGGCCTCACAGGTCTCCCCATGGTACTACTCTGAACTTAAACTCAAACACACACATAAAAAAAATATGACTACCGTGGCATAGCACACTTGACTACCAGGCAAGAACTAACGTCTTTGCCATTAACTCGCTGTATGACCTCAGCCAGTCATGTGACTTCTCTAAATCTTTATGTAGGTGTAACATGAAGATATTGGGCTAGATCAGACTAACACTGTGTGCCCAAAATTGTGTGTATACATGAAATATGTGCATTTTTCTAGAGAGGGGTCTATAGCTTTCATCAGATTCTCAAAGAGGTCTGTCATCTAAAAGAAATTAAAAACCTGGAGCCTGAATGATCTCCATGGTTCATTCAAGCACTGTACCATCGATTCTGAGACTTCTCGGCAGTGGTCACAGAGGGCCATCTCTAATCCTATATCCACTTGACACATGAGGAAATCGAGACTCAGACAGGGTCAATAACCACCTCAAACTCACAGAGCTTTTCGGGTTGGAGCTGTCTCATCCCAAAGTCCATGTTCTTCCCATTGATGCTATGCTGTGCGTAGCACGGATTTACTTTTAACTCTCAATGTCAGTTTCACGCAGCCGGTGTGACCACCACCTCTCCTCTTTCTCACCCCACCTGGTGCCCTAACGCCAATGACCCTTCAACCCCACTAGAACCTCCCTCACCCCTTGTGGTCCTCTCACCCCTCATTACTCAGCAACAAGGTTGCTCACCCCTCATTACTCAAGGTCAATGTATATAATCATTCCTTTGCATACATCCTCTGCCCTTGCCCTCTCACTGCATCTTCAGAGGTGCTTGTAAACCTACCACTCTGGTTAAATCCAACTCTCCACCTCCTCTGTTCCTGTATCTGTGCAGCTCAAAGTGATGGAGAAAAAGACACAATCACACCACTGATCTCACTTTCAATTCATGATCACCAGCTTTGGGTGGGCCCTTCGTGTAGCTAGGGTCTCACTATACTTCCCGGGGCCATTCACTCAGCCCCTCAACTAGGTGGTGTTTTATTTTTTTTCCTTTTTCCTCAACTCTCGGACACCTCCTTCCCCATCCTCACTCTCAGATGTTGCTGCTTCCCGTTTCACTGAAAGAACGGAAGAGAACTCCGTTAGACTCCTACTACGACATGCCCCCGCTGCCAGCACTTGCAGTGACATCCTCCACTTCCCACCATGCTCACCTCTGCCCTGGATGCCCTCTCCTCTTCCCACTCAGCAACTCTGCTCCAGCAATTCCGTCCCCCTCTCTACAGCATCAACTTTCCTCAAACTCAACACGTCTGAAACTGAACTCCAGATCTCCTGCTGTAAGTTTCTCGGCCTGCAGCCTTCCCCATCTCAGTGGAGGGCAACTCCATCCTTTCAGTCATTCAGGTCAAAAACCATGGAGTCACCCCCGACTCCTTTCTTCACGCCCCACATTCTATCAGGCAATCCTATTGGCTCCACCTTCCAACTGTATCCAGACTCTGACCACTCCTCCCCACTTCCTCTGCTCCTACAGGGGTCTGAGCTGCCATCACCAGTGGATGACGCTTCTTCACTCGTCTTTCTGCCCGACCCTCATCCATTGCAGCCTATTCCCAGTACAGCATCTGGAGGGATCCTTTCAAAATATAAATCCGATCAGATTTCTCCTCTACTCAGAACTGTTTAGTGGTTCCCCGTTTTCAGTGAGAATCAAAGCCAAAGTCCTACGACAGCCAACATAATCCAGCCAGCCCACACCTGTTACCTCTCTACCCTCTTCCCCTATTGCTCCCCACCGATTCTCTCTGTCCCAGCCCCAGGAAGGCACACCCCACCTGAGGGCCTCTGCAATGGCCCTTCCCTCTGTGAGGAGCTCTCTTTCCCCAGATGCTCAGTCGTTACTTCCCTGCCTCCCCACCTTCAAGTCTTTGCTTACCTGTCCCCATCTCAATGAGCCACCATGACTACCCTGTTCAACACTGTACCCAATGCCCTGCCCACCCAGCACTCTCAATCCCCCTTATTCTGCCCTACTTTTTCTTCTTCCTAACACTTATCACCTTCCGGCGTACTGTTCAATTTACTTATTTACCACGTTTACTGTATGTCTTCCCTCATACTCTCTCTCCTTCCCCCACACCCACCCCACATAGATAAAAACCCCATAAGGGCAGGGATCTTTGTTTTGCTCTCTGAAGTATCTCAAGCAGCTAGAACAACGCCTGACACACAGATGGGCCTCAATAAATACTTGAATGACTGAATTGAATTGAATGACTGAACTGAAGTCTAAGAGACTAACTATCTTCCGAAACTGTAAGCTGTACTTGAGCTCACTCAACACGACGAAGGCGCAGCCAAGGAGAGAAATGAGCGGCTGTGAGGCCGTTACAGAGACTAAATCCAGAGCAGCCTCTTACCATCCTTCGCGTATGCCACACAGTACACAGTATCTTTGTGTCCCTTTAGGGGCTGAAGTAAGGTGCCATCAGACGTGTCGTAAACCTGGCAAAAAAGAGACAAAAGTACAGATTACCCACGTGGCATCCATTAGTCAGAATCCCTGCAGGTTGCTGCTGCTATTTTTGTTGTCATAACAACACATTTGTCAATATTCTAAATTTGCACCAAGTAAAAACTGAACCAAGAAACCAGAAAGAATGTGACTTAAAGTTGGGAAACCCAAGAAGGAGAGGCTCTGATTCTGCCCATTACATGGCCGGAAATGTGCCACTAATGCTCAAGAAACAGAAGTTCACTCCGTGAAACTTCTCTACAAAGTTCACTCCCCTTGCATGTATTTGGATATATGACCAAACAAGCTAGGCCCTCCCTAATAAAGCCAGCACAAAGAGCCCAGCTAGAGCATGAATTAAATGCCAGTGCTAGCCCTGCCCTACTACCAACATCACAGAGAGATGTTTCATACTTGCTACTAAGAGTTGGAAGTCACAGACCTGAACTCTGGGTTTGCAAACTGGAGGGAGTGTTATAAAACCCATCTGTAATGTGCATTTAGGATTTTTATAGCTGTGTAACATCTATAAGTATGTGGAGATTTAAAAAACACACCATCTGAGAAATAAAAGCAAAACCCTCCAAAATTGGTAAGTGTTGGAGAAGATAAACTATGGGAAAAACCTGAAAGGATTTGGATTGTTTACCCTGGACAGAAGAAGTCTGCAGAACAATTTACCCACGGCTTTCAGATTATGTAGTTACCATGCACAGAATGGAGATCAGGCCGTCTGCATATCTCGAGACAACAGAGCAAGAGGAAGCGGACTTACGCAGGAGGAAGGGGAGATCATGCAAAGGGTTTTAGGTCAAACATAAAGAGTTCTCTGAAAATTACTTTTATACTCTGGGACAGGTTGCAGAGACTGCTTACGTTCTTTGAAAATATGAAAAATAGGACAGGGCTTCCCTGGTGGCGCAGTGGTTGAGAGTCTGCCTGCCAATGCAGGGGACACGGGTTCGAGCCCTGGTCTGGGAAGATCCCACATGCCGCGAAGCAACTGGGCGCGTGAGCCACAATTACTGAGCCTGCGTGTCTGGAGCCTGTGCTCCGCAACAAGAGAGGCCGCGATAGTGAGAGGCCCACGCACCGCGATGAAGAGTGGCCCCCGCTTGCCGCAACTAGAGAAAGCCCTCACACAGAAACGAAGACCCAACACAGCCATAAGTAAATAAATAAATAAATAAATAAAAAAAAAAAAAAAAAAAAAATTAAAAAAAAAAAAAAAAAAAAAAAAAGAAAAATAGGACAGCATCCATATGGAATTGCTTAGGAAGGCCAGTGCCTAAAAGCTGGGGTCAGGCTATCTGGCTTCTCATGGAGGGAGCCCCTTCAGGCCTGTTGTTTGAATTTTTCAGGGGGACAAAATGTGAACTGACAACAGCTCAGTTTCAAAGGCATTTTAATTATTTTGAACTCTTTCGTGGGTGTCTCAAAGTAAAAAGGGAAAGATTAATGACTCCAAAGAAGGTATTGTTCACAGGTTCCTATCTGATAGACAGTTTACCTACCTGTTTTAAATAGCCCATTTCCTTCCCTATTAAAAAATAATGACTGGTTTTTCCATCTTGCCTTTTTTATCTTAAAAAAAGGGTTAAATTTCAGAGCACTTACAAGAGGGAGAGGAAAAAAAGCACTTAAAAAGGAAACTCAGACAAAATCCTACCAGTAATCTGTTTCCTGCAGCCAAAATCAGCTGGGTTCCGTCGGGCTTAAATGCGAGGTCATATACACTAAACAGGAGACAAGACAAGACAAAAGGACAATTAGGAACCAAAATGATGAGGTCTGCTAATGGCCGGGAAAGCAAACTTTATTTCCATTACGAAGCACTGATTGTGTATGAGAGAGAAAAATAATGGCTAAGAATTGCATTTGGTTGCAAATTCCATTCAACTACCACACCTTCGATCACAATTCACTTGGCAGTTAGCGTTGTGTCCCAATTTCCACCTGTCCAGAAGCCAGACGCCAGACATGATTCAAAGGGTAAACAGTGGAGGGCACTACCTCATCTAATAATACCATAAAGGTTACACGAACTGAAAGAATGTGTGAGGGCTAGCAAATCCACAGGTCTCTGAAAAAGTTGGTCATTTATTAAAATATCATTACTGGACTTCCCTGGTGGTCCAGTGGTTAAGACTCCACGCTTCCAATGCAGGGGGCACGGGTTCGATCCCTGGGTGGGGAAGTTCCACATGCCGAGAGGCACAGCCAAAAAAAAAAAAAACGTTACTCTTTCCAATTAATCAGATACTTATCAAGTGCCTCTTAGGTGCTAGGAGCTAACAGATACAAGATGAGTAGATCACAGACCCTCCCTGCCCTCAAGGAAATTACCATCCTGTGGGAAGGTGATGCTCAGACACTCACAAAGAATCACATGTCATCAATTGTAAAGCACACTTTTTTTCACATTTGAACATTTCTGATGTTGGGATGTGTCTTATAATTGATGATGTGTCAGTTTAACTGGCAGCATTTTTTGCTTTCTTAGTCATACGTAAAATAATGATATTTTACAATCAGTGACCTCTTAGATTGGATGAAATATAGAATAATACTGTGATAGAGGCTTTAGGAGATACATTAAAGTATATGTTGTAGGATTCCAAGTAGACACAGTGTTCTGATTTGGAGAGGATCAGAAAAAGCTTCATGAAGAAAACAATATGTGAAAAAGGTAGGGCTTCTGAGACATGCAGGAGGAGACTGGGTAGGTGCAGCATTTCAGGCACAGAAAACAGAACGAGCAAAGACAAGACAGTGGGAATAGCAAATATCTAAATAACCTAATTTGACTGAAACATCTGGCTATGTGCAAGGCAATAGGAAGCGACAAGGCTGAAAAAAACAGGCTGGAGCTGTATTACAAAGATTCTCAAATGCCCCCAGGCAGAGGATTTCATTAGGTGACCCTACTAAGAATGTGTCAGACAGCACTGCCAAGATGGCCTATTGTAAAAGTTGAGCATGGGATAAATTAACCTGGCACCTGTGAGTGATTGAAAAATATACACCCTGGAGTATTCCCTGGTGGTCCAGGGTTTAAGACTCCACAATTTCATTGCCGAAGGCGTGGGTTTGATCCCCGGTCAGGGAAATAAGATCCCAAAAGCCATGCCGTGCAGCCAAAAAAAAAAACACACCCTGGTAACTACTTGGAGCATTTACCACAGACACCCGATGCTGAGCTCTTCAAATGCATTATTTTATTCTGTCCTCACAACAATTTTATGAGGTAAGAATTACTACTCAATTTTGTGGTTGAGGACACCATGGTTCAGAAAGGTCAAGTATCTTGCCCAACATCACACAGCAAGTGAAAGGGCCAGAATTTTAACTCAGGTCTGACTTTACAGTCTGTGCCATATGGCCTTCCACTCTCCTGAATTACTGTCAAGTATAACAAATCTATGCCACCCTCAATACTTTAATAACAGTGACTAATATTTATTAAGCACATTTATTTACATGTGTGCAAAGTACAGTTTAAGTGCTTTACATGTGTTAACTCACTTAATTTTCACAACAATCTTATATCTGTTTTGCAGATGAGAAAACTAAGGCACAGAGAAGTTAACTAACTAACCTGCCTGAAAATAAACTGCTACTGAGTAGAGGTGGAGCCAGAATTCAAACGCAGGCAGTCTGACTCTGCAGCCCAAGCTCTAACCACTACGCTTGTGGCCTCCATTATAATTATTATTTGCATATGCCATAGTTGACCAAATAATTAGCAAGAGTCTCCATGTTTCATCAGCAGGAAAAAAAAAAGTGTTATCATCTACTCAAGGCATCACACATAGAATTCAGAGTTCTTATATAGGCTCCATTGACCTCAGAAGCTTCCTTTAATAAAAATAATTCTTCACATATATTCAAGAGTTAAGAGTTGTTGAAGAGTGTAAATTTACATGATCTCATTCGACCTTATGCTAACATAATGCCTCAGACAGGCCAGGCATTACTGGCCCATTTTTACTGATGAGGAAACTGAAGTACACAGGCCAGTCATCTGTCTGCTGTCACACAGCTGGCTGATGGAGAAGCTGGAACACAGCGATTGCTACCCCTCTCCAGTTGGGCATCCCTCGTGATAGAAGCAAACACAAACCCTGAGTCCTTCAGCTTCCTCGCTGTTATGTGGTAACAGACCTGGGCTTTCCCGTCTCTCAGACTTTCTTTCTCAGAACCTAGTGGACAACGTACTGGGTGCATTTCACACTCTGCGGAGAAGCAGGGTGGGAGAGGGAAAAGCAGGGGGAGCTGGGGCCAGAAGGGCTGACCCCCGGCCTGAGCTGTGGTCCTCACCTACACAGCAAGGCTAGGGAGCTGCCCTCCTGCCTCACAGGGTACACAAGCACCACCTGCTGTGGGGAGCTGGTGAGGCACGAGGTTTGGGAAGGGTCTGCACCTCTCTTCCACAGTCATCTTGGTCGTGTGGCTCCCTTCCTGCCTTGTACATATCTGAGCCTATCAAAGTGGTTCCCGTGTGGCTTCTTCTTCACTAGGATCATTTTGGGCTGAATTATTAGCAAATCATTTCTGAGCATCTCACTTGGGCCAAGTCTTTAGCTATCTTCCTTTCAGATGTGAAAATTCATTTTCTCCTCATTTCTCGAAGTTTGCTTTTCTAAAATACAACATACATGTCTGATTTACCCCAATCAAAATTCTTATTGTACTTAGAATCTGTACAATTCAATTTAAGAATTATATAATCTTCTGTATTTACACTGTTTCAGATACTATCTTATCTCCTTAATTACAGTCATATGCAATTTCAGGGTAATGACGCTATTTTAGACATTTGTGGACCCACAGTACATGGCACTGTCCTAGACACAAAATGAGTATAACTGACAAACTGACAAGATTTTTATCTTGAACCCCTTGGGCTTTAATTACATCATAAGATCACAGAAACTTTCCCAAACTATTGGGAAAGACCCTAGACCCTGTCATATAGTCCAACTCCCCTACCAGGGCAGGAATTCCCTATTGATGGATCCAGCCTCTGCTTGAACACTTCCAGGGCTGGGGAGCTCACCCGTCTGCAGACAGTCTATTGTACGGTAAGATGGCTCTCTCTCCCCACCTGTCCCCTTTTATGAAAAACGGACATTGTCAGATTCCACTGCAGAGAAACAGAGGGTGAGTCCTGCAAACTGCCCTCTGCCAACCCTGTGCCCACCCCACTGTAAACTGAAGCCTCAAGGTGCCTCTCCAAATCCTGCACAACCTGATCCAGCCCCCACTTACTTGCTTTGAATCTTAAGCAAATTGTTACCTCATTAAGTCTCAGTCTCTTCATGTGTAAATGGGGTAACAATTGCAACCTCACAGGCTGCTGTGGAGATTAAACAAGACAAGGCGTGTAAACACTGTCTGGCCCACAGCTGCTGTGGGTGAGGGGCAGAGCAGACGGCAGCCCGCCTGGAATAAGGCATCATGGTTGAGAAGAACCTAGAGCACTGCTTGGAAGGGAGAAAAGAGGGAGTTCAGAGAAGAATAAGAGAACATTTGGGAAGGGCCTTTGGACAGGAAAATGGAGTTTTCAGCTGAACTGAAAAGCATAAATTTAAATCTTAGCAAAAGGGGGCAGGGTGGGGCAGGGGAAAGACCACCTAATTAAGTGCACAATCTGACATGGAAGGTAATGGGGAGTCACTCTGGCTTGATGAGAGGTGGAGTAACGGATCACAGCAACAGGACTCACAAAAGAGAATTCCTGCTGCTACACGAAGGTTAGACGGAAGCAAAAGAGCAGACCAGCAGGCGGAGCTGGTTCAGTGTGGAGGAAGAATCTTTGACATCTGGGATTTTGGAGTTCTACTATTTATTTTTATAGTTTTTTGTTTTGTCTCATTCTGGGCTATCAGCTTGCATATGTAGCTGCCATCAGTATTGCTGGTCTCTAGAACCCCTAAAGCCCCTACACTAGAATAGCTGTAATGGGCCAAAAACCAAATAACCAATCTTCATTCATCATTCATTCACCCACCTCTTCATTCATTCATGAATACCTCTATCCATGAAATAATCACAACAACCACTGTCTAGGCTCTAGAATAAGCCTTGGAAATGAGTAAGACATAGCCATTGCTTTTAAGGGGTTTATAGACTTCTGGGATCAACAGTTTCCCTTAAACTCTTGCACTAGACAGACGCTAAGTACCACAAGAGAGGAATGAACAAAATCCTATGCCAGGGGTTGAAAACTGGGAGCAAATCAGGCTATATTTGGCCAGCAAACGTTTTGTTTGGCCCATATGGTATTTTATTTTGTATTTTTTTTTTTTTTTTTTTTTTTACAGATTAGGTGCCAACATTTAAAAATTAGGACATTTCACATAAAAACCCAGATTCCTGGTTTCTGGTGAAAACAGGAAGCTCTGAGCCATGCTGGGCCAAATTCCTGCAGGATGGTAACTGGCAGAAGCAGAGCAGCTGCTCTCCCTTTCAGTCAGAGCATGCGCTCTCCAGTTTGCCACAGTCCTTGCCACTTATTAGTATCCGACAGCAAAACCAAATGCTCAGCTGCTAGCTATCAGCAGCTTGTGCTATGAGTACTTTTATAACAGTTAAGAGAAAAGTTAAAAAAAAAAATTTTTTTTTTTTACTCAAATCTCTATTAAAAGTAGAAGTGAAAGATAGAGTGGTAGGGCTATACGTTTCAAGAAGAGTGCAGTATAGAAAAGAAGAATACTCCTAGGGAAAACAAACAATTCCTTGTGTTCAAGATGCAAATAAACATCTCCCATTTACGTTGCCTGCTGATTGCTGCAGGCATTTGAGTTTGCAGCCTCTGTTAACACCAGGAATAATTAATGCAGTGGCTAAGAGCATTGGCTCTGGAGTGAGGAAGAAAGCTGCTTCCACCCCTTACTCACTGTGTGACCCTGGCAAATTATTTACCCACTCTGTGCTTCAGTTGCCTCATATGTAAAAAAGAAATAAGTATAGTACCTACGTCAGGTACTGTTGTGAGGTGACAATGTGATAAAAGATATGAAGTTCTCAGCCAGTGCCTGGCACAAAGTAAGCATTAGCTATTACTGGTGCAGAGTACAAAGAGAGCGACCATCTCCAAAGGGAGGCTTAAGGACGTTTAGGATTTCATTGTGAGGAGATGAAGGCCTCACACAGAGAGGCCAAAGAAAAGACAGAGAGGGAATGGCTCTGTTCCAGTAGCCAAAGCAGAGGCTTCACAATGAAGCTGAAAAGATCATGTAGGAAGTTTTGAAAGTCAGGCTGAGGAGAACTGCCCAATAAGTCAGTATGCCCCCAAATGTGTTGTTATATGATGGATTTGGGGGATAAAAATGGAATAGGACATTAAACAACGTTGAATCATAAAGTGAGAAAGTCATTCTCTTTCGATCCTCTTTCAAACCTTCTAACAAAACATAGGAGAAAGTCTTGCTTTGATGCTATTCAATTCAAGCACCTCTCCAACCACACTTGCTAAATCTCTAGCTCTAGAGACACTACACCTGAGGCTCAGAGGTTCCCTAGCAACATTATCTAGCTACAACTTGTTAACGCCGTTTTGTTTCTCCCTGCCTTAAGTTCTACAGTTATCTTACATTTACAGCAATTGCTACTGGTTTTCATATACGGTGTAATAAAGTTTCCCTGTAGAATGTAAAGGCATGTTTAAAGGAAAATAAGTGAGACAATTTAGAGAAAAGGTCAAGTAAACAAGAGTATAGGTAATACGCGGATGCGGCCTAAGTTGTGAAGCTGGAAAACACTGATGAGCCCAGGATGGATTTTGAGTAAAGGAACGACAAGATCAGACTGTGATTATGTGTAAAGCCGCCTCCACAAGCCACTACCTCACGCGTGGTACATTCCCTTGCTCCCTCTCCAGGCCTCAGTTTCTCCATCCGCAAAGCGGTGGGAGGGCGACCCTGCAGTCGCCCAGACCCGGGACTCAGGGCCCTCAGCCCAGCCCGCAGGCCCGTTACCCTTGGCAACCACCAGGGTTCACGCCATGGCGCCCGCCATCCCCGCTGGGGCTCAGCCTCCCGCTCCTCCCGGACTGCCCCGCTCCTCACCACTGCTCGGCTTTATCTCTCCACGTCAACACGGCCCTCATAGCGGTTTCCCTCACGCCTCGGGCCCCTCCTCCCCGCCTCAGCAACAGGCCTAACTCCGCAAGCCACTTTGTCTGCCGGCGCTACCCCGGCAACGCACATGCGCAGTGAGCTACGCACGAGGCAGAGAGTTCCGAGTGCGCATGTCTAAAAGGGAGGGCTAGAAAGAAGGAATGGGAGGCTAGAAGGCGTCCTCATATCTAGGACGCGCGCGATTGGTCGGAACGGGCAGGGGGCGGTGCGTCTTCCTCGACAAAGGATTTGATTGGCTGAGCCGTGGAAATGGCGGCTGTGGTTGAGGGGGGCGGCCGGAAAGCTGCTGAGCAGTCGGATAGACTTCCACTGCCTTCATCTTTTGGTTCCAGCCTAGAATTCCGAACTGAAGAAGTTTTCACCTCTAACTCCGCTCCACACTCAGAGCGACGCACCTTCTCAGCCTATTACTGCATCCGGAGCCCGCTTGAGGGACACGTCTGGGATGGAGAGTCCGAGCCTGGGGGACTGCGGAGCTGCCCCCTCGGTCATCGCCAACCAGCGCCTAGTCCCAGAGCGGCCCTGTGACCTCCGGCAAGTTATTGTCCCCTTTCGGGCTTCAGTTTCACCATCTGTAAAATGGGAGCGGGGAAGTAGAGGGTGGGTGGGCCTTTCTTACCTAGGGTGGATGGACACTTGGAGGCCGGCAGGGTTAGTTCCTGCGAACAGGGGCTGGAGTACTGAGTACTTGTGTATGTGCGGTGTGGGGCTAAGATGATTTACCTACTTTTTTTTTTCCCCCCAAAAAATGTGATTCTCAGAACTACCTTGAAAGAGGTATTACCTCCCTTTTACAGATGGAGAAAGAGACTTTGACAGGTTAAGTAACTTGCTCTTGGACCACATAGGTAGTAAATGGCAGAGCTGGGATTTGAACCCAGTCTGTTGATTTTATTTTATTTTTTATTTATTTATTTTTTTTAATTTTTATTTATTTATTTATTTATTTATTTATTATTTATGGCTGTGTTGGGTCTTCGTTTCTGTGCGAGGGCTTTCTCCAGTTGCGGCAAGTGGGGGCCACTCTTCGTCGCGGTGCGCGGACCTCTCACTATCGCGGCCTCTCTGTTGCGGAGCACAGGCTCCAGGTGCGCAGGCTCAGCAATTGTGGCTCACGGGCCTAGTCGCTCCGCGGCATGTAGGATCTTCCCAGACCAGGGCTCGAACCCGTGTCCTCTGCATTAGCAGGCAGATTCTCAACCACTGCGCCACCAGGGAAGCCCCAGTCTGTTGATTTTAAAGTTAGTGCTGTTTTCACCAGGATTCAGTTTCCTTATTGCCAAAATTGTGAACAGTATAATTTCTTAAGATCCACCCAGATCTCCCAAGTTATTTAACCCCGTATTACATCAGAAGACTTTGATTCTAATTCTAGTTGGTCACTGGCTCATGCTTTGTTTCCCTATTTGTAGAAGAGAAGTTGGTTAGACATCTCTAGAGACTCATCCAACTTTGAAAATGTAAATATGATTTAGTGATTAGGATACACTCTACTGAAGTTTTTCAACAATAGTACAGGGGGAGAAGTATTAGACCAAGATTTAGTAGACCTAGGTCCTGGAATCAGTTCTGCAAATAACTTAATCTTCCTGTCACTCAATTTTATCAATAAAATGAGAGTAATCCTTATCCTACCTACCTCACAAGGTTATCGGATCAAGAATGAAAGAGAGTTTGAAAATTCTTTATCAAATGTTCTTTACCTTTTAGAGGGTTACAACCTCTGATGAAAGTAATAGACACTGTCCCCCCACCGCCCCCAAAATGCACATATATATAAAAATTTTACCTCACTTATTTCGGGAGAAGGAGGGTATCTCACTGACTCATTTAAGCTGTTCTGTTGATCCCCAGGTTAGGAGCTCAGCTATTGGTTCATGTTTTTAAACTTACGCCAAGTGTCACCAGAAATCTCTATAACAGAGCTATTCAATGATTAACAAAAAAAATTTTTTTTCTAGCAAGTAGCTTGAGCTTTTCATTGTGCAGAGATTTCCAACCCTTTTGAACCATGTTGGAGGACAGGAAGATACTCTCATAGAATGACTGAGCCACACTGATTTTGATCTCTCCCGTAGTCCGAATAGTCCATGTGGTTCCTTCTCTGTTATGGACTGAAATTGAATAAGCAGAGTCAAATTAATTTTAAATGAGCTAATCACTTGGAGTTTGTTTTTTTTCAGGAAGGAAGATGTTGCTCTGGGATCAGAAAGAGTGGGAGAAGATGAGAAACAAATGGTGATAAAAAGCAGCAGTGAGTGTAATCCCCCGCTGCAAGAACCCGTTGCTTCTGCTCAGTTTGGTGGTAGCGCAATGACAGAGTGCCATAAGTCTGTACCGTGTGGATGGGAAAGAGTTGTGAAGCAAAGGTTGTCTGGGAAAACAGCAGGAAGATACGACGTATATTTCATCAGGTGAGCATGCAAGACGGTAAAGATAGTACAGCCAAATAATTTTGTCTAGACAGGTGGTAGGAAAGCATAGCAGGAGTTTTGGCTTTTTTCTGTTTTTACCATAAAACCATTACGGATTCTGTTCCTTCACTGTCACTGGTTAGTTACATCAGGTGAGTTGGGGACAAATACTTACATTTTCTGCTACTGTGAATGGCTACAGGTAAGGTTGCACTTAAGCTATATTTGTAAAATTATGTTCTGTTGTCATAGAGGAAACTATTTTAAAGTATCACTTTATCACTTTTTTAATTTTAAATGACAAATGCCCATGGCAAAGTTTGGAAATTATTAATAAAAAATCCTAAATGTGGTCCAGTTTTTTTTAAAAGTCACTTTTATTAACTAGCAATAAGTTTTCTTTAATATCATTTTCTAGCCCACAGGGACTGAAGTTCCGATCCAAAAGTTCACTTGCTAATTATCTTCACAAAAGTGGAGAGACTTCTCTTAAGCCAGAAGATTTTGATTTTACTGTACTTCATAAAAGGAGCATCAAGTCAGGATGTAAAGACCAAAGCATGGCAGCTCTGCCATCCCAACCGCAAAATGAAAGTAGCAATTCAAACCGGAGCCTCAGGACACGAAGCAGGTGGAAAAAAAATGTGGTTTCTTTGCCAAGTGCTAGTTTGGAATTGCAAGATAGCAGAGAACTCTCTAACTTTACTTCCATTCATTGGCTTTTGAAAGAAGATGACGGTGTTAATGATGCTGACTCCAGAAAGGTTAGAAAGTCCAAAAGAAAGGTGACTGTTTTGAAAGGGATTCAAATTAAGAAAACTAAAACAGGGTGCCGGAGGAGTCTTCCAGATCCTGTTCAAAGTAATAGAAAAAGAGCATCTGTGTATAATAAGGCAGCAGATGCTGAAAGTGACCCTCTTGCACAAGAAAGTCAGCTTGAGAGAACTTGCTGCGTCTCTGATGCCAGAGCGAGCGACAAGACCCTCACTGTTACCAGTGAAGAGGAGAGGCTTGGTAAAGAAAAATCATTGTGTTCAGGATCAGATTTTGAACAGACCACTTCTGGCATCATAAACAAATTACGTTCAACCGAAGAAGCAGGACACAACAAGAAGTGTGAGGGTACCTTTTTAGAATCTGAGGAAATAAGAACCAAAGTAGAAGTTGGGGAAAGGAAGGAGCATTTGCATATTGACATTTCAAAAGGTGGCTCTGAAATGGACAACAGCTCACAAACGGAGAAAGACTCTACTTCTGCGAAAATATTTCAAGGTATTCAGTGCACTAAGGTGCTGTTAAACATGTGATGAGGATTTTGCACTTCATGCCTGTACCCAGTTAGCATGTGGGAATAGAATGAAGAAGTAGGGCCAAATATCAGATACATTCTACCAGTTGGTCCTAGTGCCTTGTGTAACTGATATTTAAGCCCTTTTGTATGGCAAAGAAACAGCTGGCTACTGCCTTGATGCCCCCAACAGAGGAAATTGTGCCATTAACCGTTGCTACCATCCTGTTACAACACCTGGGACTCTCCTCAACAGTGCTGTCCCTTCTTCCCTTTTTTCCAGCCAGTAATCTTACAACTTTAGGGGAAATAAAAAGGTTTCACTTGTGAAAAGATTTGGGGAAGACTCCTTTTATACATAAACTGGTTGAGAATAGTATCTTCTCTTTGCACCCCTCCTGTTACTTATTACTGATGTGTGACTTCCAATTTAATTTTATATATCATAGTCATTTTTATCTTCTATTGTAATATAATGCTTCTCTAAAATGCTTTAGAGCTCTAAATAATTCAAAACTGTAATCACATAGTTCATCTATTATTTGTAATATGCTCTTAATACAGAGTTCAGAGCTTAACAGTTTTGCCTTTATAATACCTCAGTGAATAAGAGATAAAAGAAAGGAGACCTTTGAGCAACGCTATATTAGTTATTCATTATGCCATTATGGTATAATGAATAACTCCTTTAAAGAAGAATAGTAATTTTAAAGTCCTATGGGGAGACAGCGTGGACAGATTAGTAGAGCAGGTGGTTAGAGTTGGTTGCTGCTCCTGGTCCCACTCATGATTTTATTATGTCTTTGCTGTGCCTGGAATTTCTCTACCTTGAACAGAAGATGACCACATACACCTAGGAACTGCATAAAAATTCTCCAATGTGTCCTTTAAAGACCTTGAGCTTCCTAAAGCCTTGAGGTTTATGTAGATTTATTGCTAGTAAAATGGGCAAATAAAGTATCAAAAACATCCTTTTGTGACTAAAATGGATGTATCCTAGTCATCCTATGCATAAAGAAGTCTAGTTCTCAACATAAGTACGTTTACTGTAGGTAATAGGTATCCAACAGAGTAGTAAAGACTTTCCCAGTGCCTTAGTTAGAAATTGCCACATAAATTGAGCTTAGTCTCCTAGTAATAAAGGAGTAATTATCTATAGGAACCCACAGAAGAAATTATCAAGTAGGTAGTAAGAGCAGTTTTCTTTGTTCTGACTCTTTTTTACTTTCCACTGGGCTTTGCCTCTTCAAACTAGAATAGCAAAAAAACACTAGACTGATTATCTGGAGACGTGGATACTTGTCCCAATCTATAGTCAGTCCCACTATTGTTTTCAGATAGTTGCTTAATTTCTAAGCCTTAGAGTCTTCATCTGTAAAACACAGGTAATAACCCTCACCAGTCCTGTTTTTCATATCATGAATACTGTAACGTAAAATGAGAAGTGAAAAAGATGGCTTCACGCTAGACAAATGCAAGGTATTATTAACTGACATTCAAATTTAGAGGGTATGGCTATAGGGAGTATTAAATGTGATGATTTTAGAAACTTGAAAGCCTAATAATGGTGGTCAAAGAGTCTTTGTTAAGTTAAACTTCCCAGTAGATAGTGGCCTTAGGTGTTCTAAGATCCAAATCTTAGGCTTTCCTGCAGGTTCTGTTTTATCTGTATCCTTTTTTTTGTTTGTTTTTTGTTTTTTTTAGTAAAAGTATTCACTGCAGAATATTTGGAAAATTAAAAGAAAAAAATTAGCAACAACCATTATGCCATTTTGGTTTATTCTAATCTCTCACATTTTTTTCTTTTTTTATTAAATTGGGATCATATGTTGAATATTGCTTTTTTTCACTTAAAAATTAATGACATGGGAAAAATTCATGATGTAGTCTCAAAATATTTTAATAACCACATTGTACAAATGTCATAATTTAAAATATTCTATATTATTTCCAATTTTTCAATGTAGTGAACTCTGAACAAAAATCATAGAGAACTAGTATAATAGTGGTTAAAGGCATGGACTCAGGAACCAGACTGCCTGGATTAGAATTTCAGCTCTTGACACTACTAGCTGTGGCACCTTGGGCAAGTTACCTAGCTTCTCTGTACCTCAATTTCCTTATTTGTGAAGTGGAGACAAAATAGTACCTACCTTGCTCATAGGTCATTAGTAGGAGTAAACTGGTTAATTTTTGTGAAGTGCTTAGAATAGTGCTAAACTGAACGTTTTATAGCAGTAGTGTGTTGTTGTTGTTATTTGCAGCCCTGAATATTACTTTAGGCTGAACCATAGATTCTGTAAACAATGTTCACTCTTTCCTTTTCAGAAGACACCATCCCACAGACACAAATAGAAAAAAGGAAAAGAAGCCTGTATTTTTCCAGCAAATATAACAGACAAGGTATCCCTTTTCCAATCAGAAAACCAGGCTTTAAATCTATTTCAAGTGTTCCCCTCTAATACAGTGTGTTTGTTTAGCTCTTAGTCCCCCACGACGCAAGGCCTTTAAGAAGTGGACACCTCCTCGGTCACCTTTTAATCTTGTCCAAGAAACACTTTTCCATGATCCGTGGAAGCTCCTCATTGCGACTATATTCCTCAACCGGACCTCAGGTTTGTGGATTCTTTTAATTTTTGGCGTAGTAGAGACAGTGTGATGAGGAGAACTGATCAGGAAACCTGGTCTCAAGTTTGATTTTGACCTCAGGTAAGGCCTTCTTTCAGTCAGTCCTCAAACTCTTCACCTATAGACTAGATGACATCCAACAGCCTTTTTAGCATTAAAGAACAGATTTCCATTTATGTTCTACTTCCAAATTACTTTTAGTCATCAATGAAAATCCGTTACTTAACCTTCCTCCTCTCTGTGTCATGTATAAAAGTATTTCTTTTTCATTGGATGCTTTCTTAAATGTCACTGGCACCTTATGTTCTGTATGGTTTTACACTAGTTATATGATGATCTGATTATTTAAAAACCAATATCATGCAAGGCCAGGTTTTGGCATAATTCAGACTGTTAACCAAATCGGTTGATGGTGTTGGGTTTTGACTCTGAGAGTGGTTGCTGATTTAGGTAATGTCTTCTCATCAGTGGTTTAAAAAGAAAGAAAGAAAAAAACTCTCTATATGAGATTTCTAGATAAAGAAGTACGTGAGCCTAAAATCAGCCCATCTGGAGGCTTGTAGTCACGTAGTTACTTTTACTTCCCAGGCAAAATGGCAATCCCTGTGCTTTGGCAGTTTCTGGAGAAGTATCCTTCAGCTGAGGTAGCGAGAACTGCAGACTGGAGAGATGTTTCAGAACTTCTTAAACCTCTTGGTCTCTACGATCTTCGAGCAAAAACCATTGTCAAGTTCTCAGGTACTTTCCCATATACCCAAAGGGAAAAACATAAATTGTGCCTATTTAAGAGAGCCACACCTTAAACTTTAATGTCCTCAGTTGCGACATTAATAGAGGTCATTCAGCTCAAGCACTGAAGGCATTTGAAGATAGTTCGCTTGCCCCAAAGTGCAGTCTCCCGCTGACCCAGGTGATAAATCTTTGCCCAGCACCAGGTCAGGCCGTGTGAGCAGGATTAGAGGAAGAAGTCAGTGAAGCAGAAAGCCCAGTTGACCTCAGGGACATTACCCCTGTCTCGTTAGGTCAGCACAAAACAATAATGGTTAGTGAGTGGCAGACAAGCAGGTCAGACAAGGGTGGTGGCTGCAGGAATTCAGAAGAAAGCAGCCACAAGTCAGGCTGTTAGGAGAGATTCTTTCCCGTCCCTTTCTGTTGTTTCTCCTTTTCAGGGAAAGTATTTTCCTAGAGGCTGACCTGATATGTGGGGTGTTGTATTCTCAGATGAATATCTGACAAAGCAGTGGAGGTATCCGATTGAGCTTCATGGGATTGGCAAATATGGCAACGACTCTTATCGAATTTTTTGTGTCAATGAGTGGAAGCAGGTAAGGCCCATCTCTGGCACATTTTGTCTCTGAGGCAAAGTAAGTCCACCGTTATGGTTAAAACTATTTCTTGGACACATGTGCTATTACAGTCACAACCAGCTTTGTTCCAAGCTTGAGGGGCAGTGGTGGCTTGGGGTTATTGACAGCAGGAGAGGGTCCATAGATTTCCCCAAGTCCACAAAGACTCCCTGGTCTCTGACTGACCTCCACTGGTTTGCCACTTCTAGCCCTGTTCCTGTTATTCCCATTCACGTACTGTCTCTAGGCCTGATGTGGTTTTCCTCCTGTCACAGTCATACTCGCCTTCAAAAGCACACCACTGAAGGGAAGCAGGCAGGTGCGGGATTGGAGTGCACGCTTGTTGGGTTTCTCCTAGTGGTCTCAGACTATTTTTGTGGTAGGTGGGTCCTACTTCGGCTGCCCATTCTACTGAGTATGCCCAGCCCATGGGCATCTGGGTGGCATCCTGGCAGCTGATAGGCACTGCCACATAGCCTGTACACTCTCCTCTTAGTCTGTGACTTGCCCTAAAGCATTTAGCTGGGAGGTCTGGCCAAGCCCATCCCTGCTTCACCATTTATTGTGACCTGAGCAGTCCATTTAACTCTCAGGGTCTATAACCTCCTGGAAAATGGCATATTAATACTTGACTCATGTTATCACCACCCTCCACACTGAGTCCCAGTGAAGATCAGTACCAAATTGGAAAGTACTTTGTAAACTGTAAAGGATTGCTTTGATGTAAGGTATAATTTTAACCATTCCTGAATCTCATTAGGGTAAAGGTTATCATTTTCAGGTATATTGTCATAAGGTATTGTTCCCCCACCATATCTTTAAAAAGCCAATTAAAAAAATGTATTTCTGGGCTTCCCTGGTGGCGCAGTGGTTGAGAATCTGCCTGCCAATGCAGGGGACACGGGTTCGAGCCCTGGTCTGGGAAGATCCCACATGCCGCGGAGCAACTAGGCCCGTGAGCCACAACTACTGAGCCTGCGCATCTGGAGCCTGTGCTCCGCAACAAGACAGGCCGCGATAGTGAGAGGCCCGCGCATCACGATGAAGAGTGGCCCCCGCTTGCCACAACTAGAGAAAGCCCTCGCATAGAAACGAAGACCCAACACAGCCAAAAATAAATATAAATAAATAATAAATAAATAAAAAGTGCATACGTAACTCTGTGTCTGGTGCACAGTAGGTGCTTAGTTTAAAAAAAAAAAAATGTATTTCTGATTAACTTACATAAGGCCTCTGTCTCTTAATGTGTTGTATTTCTTCCAGGTACACCCTGAAGACCACAAGTTAAATAAATATCATGACTGGCTTTGGGAAAATCATGAAAAGTTAAGTCTATCTTAAAACTCTTTGACGTTTTCAAGCTTGTTTTTATGCATTGCTTTGCACTTTGATTCTTAAAAGCTCCACTAAGCACAACCGCCTTTCCAGGCGTATAGATTCTAATCAGCCCAACTAGAAACCTAATGTGTGTCTTAATGTGTGTACCACCGGAAGATCTTTGCTACTGAATGTGCTACGACATGTTCTGAGATTTTTTTTAAAAATAAATTGTTATTTGACAACAATCCTAAAAATGTATATGGCTTTTCCAATAATGAAATGTGATTTGAAGTTTAAAAAAACTTTCCTCAGTTATTAATAATGCAAAGCAAATTTCTATCAACCTTGCCTGAGGGAAGATTAGACCTCCTGTTGTCCTTCTATAGAAAATGATGTCACACAATTGTTATATGAAGAAGCAAAGAGTTTTCAGCCACACATGTCAGAAAAGATATGATAGGGTAAATCAGGCAGTTAATTAATAAAGTATTTTTATTAAAAAATGCTAACCTCCAAAGAAAAATAAGATTATTTTGTCATCATGTGTCCTTGATGACTGTCTGCTGGCTTTTAGGAATTGGAGATTTGGCCATTTGATAACCTAATGTGCATATCTGCCTGCAGTTCTGTTGCAGAGTGTTGGCTTCTGGCTCACGCATTTACCTTGATGGCTATGTGAAAACTGGAGCATTTACCCATCTCCCATCTTCCAGCTGGAGGACAGGACCTTTTAAGTTTTATGCCATTTTTAAAACAGGTATTATAATGGTATAGCTCAAATACTGAAACATTTACTTCAGAAGGAACTCACAAAACAAACAAAAATCTAAGTTATTAAATCTTGATTATCAATTGTCATTTTAAGGCATAATTTGGAAATTAAATTGATTGAATAAATGAAAAACAAATTGTTAGGGAAACTACCTTTGATGTAGGGTAGAGTGTGAACAGAACCGGGATACAGTGTGCTGCAGAGCTAGTTGGTTGTTTCCACTATAGTGAGTGAGATTCATTTTTTAGAGAAGGATGGATTTTGACCATCCTTCAAAATCCAGGAACAGGAAAACTGGCCACACACACGCACACCTCCAAGGCAAACATCCACTTCATAACCTCCCATCACGTTTTTATTTAACAGGTATCAGAGTAGCATTCACTAAGTGCAAAGCTCTGTGCCAGGGAGGGGCACAAAGATGAAAAGGCTCTGTAGAGACCCTCACGGGAGAGAGAAAGGGACACACAATAATGAAAGGGAACAAAAGGGGTAAGGTGTGGGGACAGGGTGCCCAACCCTGCAGCGAAGAGTCCAGAGGGGCCCCTGCAGCCCCGGGCGTGCCTGGGGTCAGAGGATAGGGCAGGCAGCAAGCTTGGGGCATCAGGTGTGGCGTGGCGGTGGGACCTGCTGTCCAGTCCCGGCCCGGCATCTCCATCAAGACTGTGGGCCTGCGGGTGCAGCAGGGGAGCTCTGCAGCAGCCAGGCCGGGCTTTTCCCCTTTCCTGCAGGTGAGCTTGCCTGGCCTCTGTACCTGTTTCCTCATCTGTTGAACGGATCAGTGGTGCCTACCTCACGCAATTATGATTATTAAGTTAATGTATGAAATTGCTTAAATGGAGCCTGGCTTACAAAAGTGCTACATTCATGAGGCCCATAGGGATGGTCTGAGTGACGACCTCAGGTTGTTGAGAGGGTCACAAAAAGAACGCATTTCAGTAAGGATGGTACCTTATGCAGAGTAAGCACTCAAGTGTTTGGGTCTTTTCTAACTTCTTTATTTGCGACAAAATCCACATTAACATACAATTGATTTAACCATTTTTTAAAGTGTACAATTCAATGGTTTTTAGCACATTCACAGTGTTGTGCAACCATCATCACTAGCTCCAGGATATTTCCATCACCCCAACAAGAAACCCGTTACCTGTTAGCAGTCAAACCCAACGATCCCTCCCTCCCCCAGCCTCTGGCAACCACTTGTCTGCTTTCTGTGTCTATAGATTTGCCAGTTCTGGGCATTTCTTACAAATGGAATCATATAATCTGTGGCCTTTTGTGTCTGGCTTCTTTCACTGGGCATATTTTGAAGGTCCGTACATGTTGCAGTATTACTGACCCAGGTTCTTAGACTCTAATCAACAGAAATTGATAAGAGGCCAGATGAGAAATTCAGGCAAGGCTTTATTGGGACTAGTGCTGCGGCAGGAGGGAGTGAAAACAAATAACAAGTTCCCTTGCTCGCTTCTTGGGTGGAGGGGGGTGAGCAGGTCCCTTAAATGGGGCAAGGGTAGAGGCTGACCCATGGGTTGGGCTGGAGGGGTGGCTTAGGTGGTCTGCCCACCCCCCTCGTGGTGCTGTGTGCAGAGATCATGCGCAGTACCCTGCTTTTGCTCCCCACACCTCAGAAGTGGCAGTTGGGTTTTGGTCTTTTTGTATCATGTTGTTCATAATTGGCCACAACTGCACATATGTGCAGTTATTTTTCATCCCTTATGTAGTTTCTTACTCGAGGAGACACTTGTCCAGGTGTAAGCACTGCAGCAAAGGGTCCCAGGTCCCAGCCTGTCTCAGCAGCATGTGTCAATACCTCATTCCTTTTTATGACTAAATAATATTCCGTCGTTTGGATAGATCACCTTTTGTCTATCCATTCATCAGTCAATGGACATTTCAAATATTATTAATACTCCAGTTCTCAGGTTCTATAATTCCAAACCATGGCACCCTGTCTTTCAGGGACAAAGCATACCAAAAACACTGCCTCTATTTGGCCACGACTCTCTCGGGTTCTCTCTGGAGGAGGGAGCGCCTGTTCTTTGGGTGAGAACACAGCCCTAAACATGTGGAGACCTGCTGGAGACCCTACAGTTTACAGGAAAACCTGGGATTTATTACTCCAGATTCAAGGGCCACTGGGCCAACCTAAGAAATCCTCCCTTTTGCGGAGCCGGATGCTCTGCACCGTTTCCTCGCGGCCCCTCCCAGGACCCTCCAAGGGAGCGAGACTGTCGGGGTCTCCTGCTCGGGAGGATCCTCTCCCCGCGGGCCTCCGGCCACGTGGCGGCACCCAGCCAATCAGCGCGGGGCGTCCGTAGTCTTGGCAGCAGTTGCGCCAAGCTCTGCAAGTCACGGGTCTCTTGCAAACTTGGTATTACTGTTTTTCTGGTACCCCATACCCCCGCGCAAGCAAGCACACACAGACACACACACACATGCACATTCGCACGCTCTCTTCAGCACCCGCTCCCGGCGCCGCGACCACGGACTATTCTTCTGAAAAGTACGAGGCTGTGTTCCGGTCTCTGCTCCGTAAGTTCACCCTAAGCTCCCGGGAATCAACGCCAGCTCCAGGAAGCCCTCAACCCCCGGGTGGACGGGTGCAAGTGGGGTGAGGGCTAGGACAGGGACGGATATCTCATTGTGTCGTCCTCTCTCTGGGTGCAGGGTTGCCAGGGTGTCGGGGGCAGGTAGTGCATGTTTCTCAGATTTCCTTGCCCGGTCTGGAGGAGCAGGCCGAGTTGCTTTGGCTTGGAACCAGCGGCCCAACCCATGGGCCCAGGAAAGGTGTCCAGGCCCTCTGGCTGGCCCTACTTCTTCGCTAGACATTAGTGTGTTCAGTATGGGAGAAGAGGCATGGAGAAGACCATCAGTCTTCAAAATTTTGGTGATAGCTTGCTGTCTTTGACAAGCACTGCAACTTCAGAGGTGAAAGACAGATAAATGGATACTTACAGAAGAAGAAGGGATGAATACTGGGTCCAGGGGTGACACCCAGGAGTAAGAGGTCTGCTAAATGCAGAGGTTGGGGAGGAATGGTTCCAAGGTCCTGGAGAGCTCTTTACACTGGAGCTTAAATTAAGGATACAAGGGGTTATCCAAGCCAAAAGGGGGAGGAAAGGTATTCCAGACCAAGGGAACAGCATGCACAGAGGCCCAGAGACATGGGGTCTTCAGAAAACTGCTGGTAGTTTGAGTGTTGCTGGAGATGAGAGGCAAGAGGGGTCAGAAGGGACAAGATCAGGCGAGATCTTGTGAGCCAGGAGATGGGGAAGCCACTGAGAATGACAGGATTGGATTGGGAGCGTCAGCAAATGCAGAGTCTGAATTGGCAAACTCACAATGTTGGGAGTGGGGTGATCTGGGACTGTCCCAAATTCCCAGGCCAAAGATACTGGGAGGTGAGGGAAAGGTGCCAGGCTAGAGGGCGCTGATTGGATGAGGAACTTGGAAAGAGTTCAGACTTGGTTGAGTTGGAGATCCTCGTAGGCCGTACAAGTTGAGATGCTTTAGGAGCAACTGTATGTAGAAAGTTGGAGCTAATTCCAAGTCATAAATATTGGTATGGGTGTCCTCTGCATATGGAGGGCCACAGAAATGAGAGTGGAGGAGAGTGTTTGGTGGGGGGGGAAGAGTGCCCAAGTGTAAGCCTGGAGGCTCCACATTTTAGGAGTGGGGAGGAAAAGAGAGGCCAAGAACAAGTGGCCAGAGAGGTAGGATGGAACTTAGGGAGAGATTTGTATCAAGAGCCAAGAGAAAAAGAGAATTTCAAGGAAGTATTGAATTGTCTCCAGACACCTGAAGGGCTGTCCCAGAAAAGAGGGAACAAATGTGTTTTCTGGGGCATCATTGGGGGAGCACTAGGACCAAGGGTCGTAGAAATTCCAGGGAAACAAATTCTAGGTCAATATAAAGAAGTCTTTTCTAGCAGTTGGAATTAGGCCCTCACATTGTTAAGTAGAGAACACCCTGTCACTGGAGGTATATACAAACAGGCGAAGTCCGCAGGGGCATTGTAGAAAGAGTTCCCTGACCTGGGCAGGCAATGGGACTAGTTGGCCGCTGAGAGCTGGCCTCATTAATCCCTGGGGAACATTTTCACACAAGCTCTACCCACAACCACATGGTGACCTCTTTTATTCTAAGAGCCTGCCTCACTTTCCTATCAACGAACAGAGGACCCCAAAGACCACTAGAATGCAAGCTCCATGGCATGGTGGGCCTGCAGCCTTCGCTCTCGAAGGGGAGGAGAGTGGGGGGAGGTTAGGGAGGAAACGGAGCCGAGCCCCAGCAAGGTAGCTTTGCAGGCCACTGTGAAAGAGGGTCGTTTATTCTAAGAGCAGGAGAAGCCATTTCAGTGAAGCCATTGCAGGGTTTCCGAGGGGGAAGGGATGCCTCTGGCTAAAGGCAGATCATGGATTCGGGGTCTAGGGGGGGCTCAAGTGGAAGGGGCGAGACCAGTGAGGGGCATATTTTGAATGTGTTCCCATGGGCTGCAGAGTACAGTGTAAACCCCTGAACCTGGCGCTGGAGATCACTCCAACTGTATTTTCCATTAACCTCGTCCTTCGCACACAATGTGCTTCCAATTTGTGAAACTGTTTAGTAACCCTCAAGTCCCTAAACCCCACCCTGATCGATCCCCATGCTGGCCCCTCTATCCCTTGAAACCCGACTCATTCTGAAAGCACACTCAATGTCCCCTCCTGCATGATGACCTCCCAGATCCCTCGGTCAGCGTCTCTCCCCTGACTGAAACCACCTTGTAACCCCTCTGGTTACCCCACCTTGTTCTGTGCCAGCATACTGCCTGTTGGGCACCCAGCCAGTACCAAGCACTGGGTAACTTTCAGTAAATGCTGGTTTGATGAATGACTAAATTTTCAGTCGTACCGAACATCTTGTCCTCAAAGAAATGATAAATGGGTTGTTGAGAAGTACTTACTTCTGTCCACATTGATGTATACATACTTTAATTATTTTCTGACTATGAAAGGAATACACGGGCATTGTAAAGGGACTTAACAAATGTACTGACTGTTCACTTTGTGCCAGGCTGGGTACCGGGGATGCACAGGAAGTAAGACACAGTTCTTGCCATTGGGAAACTCACAGGCTGTTGGGAAAGAAAAGTATCTTCATCCAGAAAAATATGGTAAATGCTATGAGGGGGCTAAGCGTAGGGGCTATGGGGACCAAGAGGGGCACGAGGGAGAGGCTGGGATGCTTCAGGGGACAGTAATGCCTGAGCTGAGCCTCAAAGGCTAAGTAGGGAATAATCAAGTGAACAGGGGAGAGACAGAAGCGTGTTTCAAAGACAGGAAAGAGCACGGTTTGGGGGGGTGGGCAGGAGGGGGGAACTATGGAACCACAGTCAGCTTAGTTTGGGTACAAGTACAAGGTGAGGCAGAAGGAATGAGAGAAGGAGCTGGAGAAATTAGAGGGGTTGGCAGGGGTGGGTGGGACAGGTGCGGCTAAGTTAAGGAGATTGAACTTTATTCTAGAGGCAGCTGGGAGCAATAGAAGGGTTTTAAGCAGGAGAGTTTTGGTTTTAGAAGGAAGATGATGGTAACAATATTTTTTTTTCTAAATTTTTTAAAAATTTATTTATTATTTATTTATTTATGTCTGCGTTGGTCTTCGTTTCTGTGCGAGGGCTTTCTCTAGTTGCGGCAAGCGGGGGCCACTCTTCATCGCGGTGCGCGGGCCTCTCACCATCGTGGCCTCTCTTGCTGCGGAGCACAGGCTCCAGATGCGCAGGCTCAGCAATTGTGGCTCACGGGCCCAGTTGCTCTGCGGTATGTGGGATCTTCCCAGACCAGGGCTCGAACCCGTGTCCCCTGCATTGGCAGGCAGATTCTCAACCACTGCGCCACCAGGGAAGCCCCAACAATATTTTTAATAATAATGCTGTGTCCCTTCTGAATTTTAGAACATCCCCACACCTGTTATTCATTTGATCTTCATAATAGCTTCGGGAGGTTGCTAGACGAGAGTTTATATAATTTTAGGCACAAAAGAATTGAGACTCAGCAGGATTAGGTGACAGCCTGCGGTAATATCAAGTAATGGCTAAGAGTTGAGCTCTGGGGCTAGACAAACCGAAGTCATGTCCCAGCTCTGCTACTAATCAACTGTGTGACCTTGGGCCTCTCTGGGCCTTGGTGTCCTTATCTGTAAAAATGGGTGTAAATCATGATGCCAACCTGTTAGGTCTGTCCACTTGTCATTCACTCACTCACCAAATATCTACTGAGCTCCCACTATATGTTGGCACTGTGGAGGTGCTGGGACCCCAGCAGGGAACAAGAGAGATGAGATCTCGGTTCACAGTGTATTGGAAAAAAATAAACCAAGTAATTGCACCAGGGGTTTCAAATGCAACTGTCTGCCTGAACCAAGCCCTTACTGAATGAAATGAGCTGCGTGTGAGACAATAGGGAATGGTGAGGCCTATGGCAAGCTGCAGAGCGCATGCCCCAGCCTAACGCAGTGCAAACTGGAAAAGTTTAAGCAAACAAGTATGTCAAGCAAAACAGGACCCTAAGCCTCATTCAGTATGAGGGCTGCCAGTTTGCAACCCTTGATTTACATACTTATGATAAGTGGTCTGAAGGAAAAGTACAGAGATAACATGAGGATATAACACAGCCTGAAGCTGGAGAGGGAACATTTGTTCTGACACGTGGAGAATGAGGAGGAGCGAGGAGGGGATGGATGGGGGAGGGAGCCTTCCTGGCAGAGGGAACAGCGTGTGTGGAACCCTTAGGCAGGATGGGGCTTGGATCATTCAGGGAACAGAGAGAACGCCAAGACGTCTGGACAGGGTAAGGAAAGACAGGCAAGTGATGACGCAGGAAAGGTTAGCGGAGGAGAGTCATGGGACTTTATTTTGAGGACTATGAAAAGTCATGGGAGTATTTCAAAATGGGGGGAGGGTAAGTATATAAAAAAATAATAACAGTGCACTTATTGTGAACAAACTGAACTGATTCTAAACATCTCCACCACTCAATAAGGTAGGTACCATCATTATCCCCATTTTACAGATGAAAAAATTGAGACTCTGCAAGGATAAGTGATCATGCCCCCAGTAAGCGGCAGGGCTGGAACTCAGACCGGAGCGTTCTGGCTGCAAAGCCTCTGCGCTTTACGGCACTAGGCTGCCTCAGATGATCAGACCAGATCAGAATGGCATTTTAAAAAGATCATTCTGATTGCCAAGGAGCACTGGGGGCGGGGGGGAGTGGGGTGGAGTAAGATTGGAATCTAAGAAGGTTCATGGGGAAGCATATAAATCTCTTAGCATAGTGCCTGCTGTTGGGAGTGCCCAGTCACATTAGATGTAATTATTTTCATCATCACAGCAAGGCAACAATAACGCCAGGCCTGGAACCCAGGTGCCCTGATGCCCAGCCTGGTGCTGAAGCATTTCTCCTTCCTGACTCCTCTGGTCCTCTTCCTGAAAGGAACTCACCTTTTAACCCTCTTCCAGGGTTCTACCAGTCTAAGTCCTTGGTTGACGATGAAAACGCCAGCAAGGAGCCCGTGTTCAACCCCGAAGCGGTCATCGCCCACTGCTTCAAGCAGTTCAAGCAGGAGGACTTCCACCTGCCTCAGAGCCCCCGGAGGATCATCATCTTGCCTCGAAAGGAGGCTCTGATGCCCATCAATCCCACCCCCCAACCCCAGGCTCCCCCCGAGCCCACCCCCAGCTCCAAAGCCCCGGAAGTTGGGGACATCCAAGAACAGCCAAAGGACCCAAGGGCCTGGCTGACCCAGAGGCTGAAGGTTCGGCATGACCTGGAGTCATTTGGCAATGTAGAGAGGTGGCTGCAGAACAAGTCCAGACTCACGCCTTCGGAGGCCAAGGTCCTACACGAGAGCCACAAGGAGCACGAGGCCCAGCTGATGGGCCAGCTGGCCACTACCAGAGACACCAAGGTGAGCAGCCCCATTTGCCAGATGCAGACACTTCGGGTGTTAGGGGCATGCTGTCATTTCACTCCCTTGAAGTAGGCAGGATGGGGATCTTTTACCCCCACCCCCACCCACCATCCCCCTCCCAGTCCCAGGGAAGCAAACAGAAGTCCTGAAAAGGTGTATTTGTTATCTATTGCTGCATAACAAATACCCCCAAGGTGACTTAAAGCAACAGATGTTCATTATGTCACTGTTTCTGAGAATGAGGAACCTGGGAGGAGCTTAGCTGGATGGCACTGGCTCAAGCTCTCATCTCAAGATGCTGGCCTGGGCCACAGACATCTGAAGGCTTGACTGGGCAGGATGACCCGCTTCCAAGCTGGCTGCTGGCAGGAGGCCTCAGTTCCTGGCCACATGGACCTCTCCCAGGGCTGCTCGAGTGTCCTAACCACATGGCAGCCGGCTTCCCCCAGAGCGAACGGTCCAAGAGAGCAAGGAGGAGGCTGCAATGCCTTTTATGACCTCGTCTCAGGAGGTCTCAGTTTCAGAAGTTTCACACCGTCACTTCCACCGCGGTCTGTTTGTCAGGAGCAAGTCACTAAATACTGCCCACATTCTAGGGGAAGGGGGTTGAGCTCCACCTTAGAAGGGAGGAGGGTTGAAGAATTTGTGACTATATCTTAAAACCACCCTGGGAGGAATCATCCCTGGCATTCATCTGTGGGGCATTTTAAATACTCATTGTTCATTCATTGGTTCATTCATTTGTTGAGGGCCTATATGTGGCAGCAGGTGCTCACAGGGCTATTGTGAGGATCACAATTGGGAGGTTGGAAGAAAATTTTTTATAAATTTGTGTATATCTTTATATATATTATACATATAAGTCCCTTTTATAAATATGAAAATAGAAGCTCAGTGAGGCCATAACATTGTCCAAGCCCATAGGGATAGTAAATGGCAGTCAGCAACCAAAGCCCTCATCTTCCACCTCTTTGCAATACAGACACTGTATGGGACATTTCCTTACAATACAGACACTTGAAATTTCTCCCAGTTCAGGTAAAGCTGGCATAAGAGGTAAGGTAACTTGGGTTTAAACCCATCTCTGCTCCTTCCTAGCTGTATGATCTGGGCCTTAGTTTCCTCAACTGTTCAGTGGGGATAACCATTGTGCCTGCTTCCTAGGGCTGCTGTGACATCTAAACGGACTAATTTATATATGGTGCCTGAGACAGTGCTGAGCATATCGTGAGCACTCAATAAATGTTTGTCATTTTTATTATTATTGCAGACTTACGGATGTCACTTGGGTTGGCCCCCAAACTTCAGCGTCAGTCCCTGGTGTAATCATAGTCAAAAGCCAACTTTCATGGGTCCAACACACGCTTTCCTGCCAGCAGCACAGCATCTAGGTATAAGCACAGGACTTGGGTTAGAAACCCAGCTCCACTGCTTACCTGCTGTGTGAGCCCAGGCAAGTCACTTCACCTCTCAGCCTGTTTCTTCATTTGTAAAAAAAGGGAAACTAATACCTAATACCGAATTCACAGCATTGTTTTCTTCATTCAGCAAACCATTACTGCCTACCTGCAGAGGGCTGGGGGCTTTGTTGAGTACAAGGATAGGAGGTGGGGTATGTAGCTAAATAAGACATGATCTTGCTCTCAAGGTGTTCCATGCTAGTGGCAGAGGTGGACACAGCAGATTAAGGACTCTACAGTTTGCCACAGGCCATGAATAGACTCTAGGACACTGAGGAGCTATAAGCTAGGGAACGGCAAGGCCCTTTGTAAACTGTCAAGTGCTGCACCAAAGTAAAGGAACATTATTCCTAAGTACAGTCTCCCTTGGCATCTGTGGGGGGGGGGGACCCCACAGATACCATCATCTGAAGATGCTCAAGTCCCTTATATAAAAGGGCAGAGTATTTGTATATAACCCACAAGCATCCTCCCGTATAAGGAGGATAAATCATATCTAGATAACTTAGAATATCTAATATAATGTAGATGCCATGTAAATAGTTATAAATACAATGTAAATTTTATGTAAATAGTTGACAGCCAACAGCCATGACAAATTCAAGTTTTGCTTTTTGGAACTTTCTGGAATTTTTTTTGGAATATTTTCCATCTGTGGTTGGTTAAATCCGTGGATGTGGAGCCCATGGACCCGGAGGGCTAACTGTATTCCCGTTCACCTGGAAATGGAGTAGGAGTAGGATTTGGACAGGAAGAGAAAGGAGAGGTATTCCAGGCAGGAGGCCCAGCAGGGGCAGAGGCTGGGAAGTGTGGGCAGTGGGGGCCCAGGAAGCTCCGGCCAGGGGCATGTATTTGCACCGAGAGCCCAGTATGATTATAATACTGACTGGTCTGACAGGAGAGATGTGGTTAAGAATGAAATTTTAGTTCTCATATTGTCCAAGCCTCTTGTTTCTCCTGGGAAATTGGAGGCCCAGAGAAGCAAAATCTCCCAGGCGTCCCGTGGCAGGACGCACCTGCCGGAATCCAGCGCTCCTTGCCCTCCACCTTGCTGTCTGGTCAGGGTGGCTCAGACTCTCTCTCTCCCATTTCTAACTCTGGGGATGAAGCTCCATCGGCCTGTCTCCCCCACACTCTCCCCTCTACCCCACTCTCTTGCCTTTTTCAGAAGAAAAGCCTGCGACCCCTCCACCGGCAAGTGCCCCAGCTACAACTGCCCGAACCCTCTGCCCTGTCGGCCTTGTACTCTTACCTGTGTAGCCACAAGATCAAGATCCAGGAGATATTTCACAAGGTGGAGCAGGGCAAGAACCAGAGGATCTCCAGGGAGGAGTTCATCACGGCTCTGAAGGCGGTAAGCGCCTCCCCCGCCCCCGAGGCTGGCCTGAGGTGGGGGGTGGAGGGCGCCCATGCACCCCCCTCCCCTCCCCCCCCCCCCCCGCCCCCTCCCCAGATCCTGCTCCGACTATCAGCCGTATTACTTATAAAGCCGGACTGGAATATGTGGCTTAACCTGAGGCCCCATCAGACCCCTAAGGCCACCCTGCACCCGTCTGACCTTGAAAGGCCCTACCTGAGCGGGAGGTCTGTGAAGCCAGCCCCATAACCAGCCAGCTGCTTGGGGAATCACCCCAGAACTGAGCACAGAGAGAGCTGGGCCTTCAGTCCTGCCTCTAGAACCTTCTAGAACTTCTGGAACCATCATTGGCATATGACTCACCTGGGGTCTTGTTAAAACGCAGCTTCTGTCTCAGCTTCTGTCTTGTTAAAATGCAGCTTCTTGTTAAAACGCAGTGGAAGCGTGGAGTCCTAACCACTGGACCGCCAGGGAAGTCCCCCCAAGATGCTGCATTCTAACAAGCTCCCAGCAATGCCTATGGTGGAGGTCCACGGACCACACTTTCACAGGTTATTCAAAAATTCAAATTAGTTGTAAAGAAATAAAAATCCAGTTCCTCAGTCACGGCAGCTACAGTTGGAGTGCTCAGTAGTCACATGTGGTGAGTGGTTCCTCCACTGGATCCCTCAGACATAGATCATTCCCATCATTGTAGAAAGTTCTATTGGTCTAGCAGAGGTTTGCTAACTATGGCCCAGGAGTCAAATCCAGCCAGTCTCTTGTTTTTGTAAATAAAGGCTTTTTTCCTGTAAATAAAGTTTTATTGGAACACAGCTACACTCATTATTCTACATATCGTCATGGCTGCTTTCATGCTAGGAGGGCAGAGTTGAGTAGTGATGACAGAGATCACGTGGCTCCCAGAGCCTAAAATATTTACTATCTGGCCCTTTCAAGAAAAAGTTTGCTGACTCCTGGTCTGGGTGAATGAAGCTTTTATATATTTTGAATACAAGATACCTTTTAAAAAAACTTTAGGAAGGGGAATGCTACATCTTTTATGGTCTTAAATCATCACCAGTTTTCACACTATCATTTTATGACATGTAATTATCTAAACAAAATTTCAAAGCATTTAAAACAACAAAAAATAAAGGGTTGTCAATCAATGTAACCAAAAAGATAAAACATTAAATCCTTTAGCACCAGGTGAGTTCTGATCTTCTTTAAGTAAAGCTCAGTGCATAATATCTACAGTCTAAAGAAGCTGACAAAGTTGTATTTCCTTTAAAACTTTTCTTCTTGAATATTCGGTATTGCTGGAAAGCATTTTACTTCTCTGAAGTTGCTCACCATCCTTAAAGGAGTAATGTGTATCCGATTTCTGATTCTACTTTACTTCAGCTCAGGGCGGCTTATGTGTCCCTCATGGACAAGGACGACAGACGTGAAACCCTTCTTCCAGTCCAGCACAGGAAGGCTGTCACTGAGATTGGAATGGAGTGGGGAGGGAGGCCAGAGGAAGAAGTAACAGACTCTGCAAAGATGACGATATGTCTGGACTGGGTTTTGAAGGAAGGATAGGAGTTTTTCAGGCAGGAAGTGGGAAATGTCTGAGTAAAGGCAGAGGGTGAGAACGTGTAGGGTGTGTTCAGGGCCCCGGGGAAGGGCTCTGAGCTCCTGGGCAGAGACCTTGGGTGTGAGCTGGGAGTGGCTGAGGATGAAACTAGACGGGGAGGTGAGGCCAGGCTGGCAAGGCCTTGGCCGTCCTGGCAGGACGTTTGGAGCCTGCCCGCCCACCTTGGGGCTTCTCTTCTCTCCTCAGGTTGGAGTCCCTCTGAAAAGCCAGGAGGTGGAGGACATCGTGATCTATCTCAGCTCTCTGGGAAAGCATGACAGCATCACCGTGGATAACCTGGCCAGCACCTACAAGCAGTGGTCTTTGGCTCAGCAGAAAAGCACCCTGGCAACTGCAACAGAGTGTACATATCCACCTCCACCCCCGTGCCTCCACTTCCGCGTCCTGGGAGCCAGTGTGATGGAGGCAGCCTTGGCTCACTTGAGTGTGTTCTCCAGCTCTGGCTTACTGTAGGTGGGCCAAGCCTCCCTCTGGTATTTCCAGGCCCAGAGATCAACCGCGGGGTAGATATTCTCTTGAGTGCCCAGCTACCGGGTCGTTCAAAGATGAATGAGGCCCAACCCTGTTCTTAAAGGAGGATTCTCAAAGGGTGGTTTTAGCCCATCAAAGCCCACCTGATAGGCTGAGAACTGACCCAAACGGCAAGCCTTTCCATTTGTATGTGGGTCCAAGGCCTTCCCAATATTAATCTACGTGTTATTGATAAAAAGTTAAGTAGAATTCAGAAACTAGAATTAGTACATGTTTAGAGTTTACTGGAAAATCTACTTTGGTATTCTACTATCAGGGATATTAGTAGGGCTGCTGTGAACAGTTGTATAGGTTGTGCACAGCTCAAGTTCCATTTGCCAAGCTGTGTGCTTGTGAAGCCACATCTATCCAGACGAAGCACAGAGACAAATTAGAAATGAAACAGCAGCAGCTCTGCGTATGAATTTACAACACAGGGTACATCATGTTTTTTGTTTGTTTGTTTTTTGTTTTTTTATTGTTAGTGCCACTATTGTAAAAAAAAAAAAAATTTGAACAACTATAGATAAAATTAAAGCCCTCCCTTGACTACTACCCACCATTCCAGAATCCTCCTCAAATATAAACACATCTCTCTTCTTCTAAATGAAACAAATCTTGCTTTGTCCCCACCCTCCAGGTTGGCAGGAATTTAATTTCAGACACGTCTGTGAGGGTGGACATGGGGGGACCTCCTGGCCCTCCCTGAGGTCATGTAAAAGCCCTAGGAGGGCAGCAGAGGGGTTTCCTTACAGAGGTGAAGATTTGGGCGGGGTCTCTGGAGTTCAAGGTTACACTGAGCTGGGTGCTCAGCGTCCTCCCAGGTAGGTTCTTTTAGAGGCGGCTCCCTTAGAGCATCCCCTCCTCAGTCCCACAGGGTAGCGAGATTTCTTTTTTTTTTTTTAATTAATTTATTTATTAATTTATTAATTTTTTGGCTGCGTTGGGTCTTCGTTGCTGTGCGCGGGCTTTTCTCTAGTTGTGGCAAGCGGAGGCTTGCGGAGCACGGGCTCTAGGCGCACGGGCTTCAGTAGTTGCTGCACGCGGGCTCAGTAGTTGTGGCTCGCGGGCTCTGTAGCGCAGGCTCAATAGTTGTGGCGCACGGGCTTAGTTGCTCCACGGCATATGGGATCTTCCCGGGCCAGGGCTCGAACCCCTGTCTCCTGCATTGGCAGGCGGATTCTTAACCACTGCGCCACCAGGGAAGTCCGGTAGCGAGATTTCTGACCTCCAGTCTCAACAAACCTCCAGGCCGAGGCACCGTCACCCCAGGCACAGTCTCCATCCCTCTCAGAACCCCAGGGAACCTGAGTGCCCCCAGTGTAATGAGATCCTGTACCCTTTGTGTCTGGTGCATCCTTGAGGTCTCCTCGAGTTGGGTGGGCTTTCCCACCCACACTCTTTTTGCCTTTTCATTATGCATTACCAAAGCTTATCGTTATCCGCATTGTTGGCTGCAAGTTATGTGGTGAATGATCGGGGTGCACCATGGTACACGTTTGCAGCAAAGGTATTTGGGACCTATTATTTCCTAAGAGCCAAGAGCAGGTATCTGCTTGGCCAGTGCTAGCTCAGTGTCCTCACTGAGTTCCTTTTCCCTGGAGAGCAGCAGTGGGTAAGGTAAGCGGACTTGGGTATCTCTTGCTTTGCTTAAAGGGGCAGCAGCATCAAGAGTCTGGACGCCTGGCTTACAAGGGAGAAGGCGGTGGCTTTGGGGCACCCCCTGTGGGCTGCGAAGCCTTACCCTCATTTACCCACAGCATTAGGTCATTTTCTCCTTCCAGTCCCGGGAGGTCAGGGCTACTATTCATGCTTTGCAAGGAGGAAGCTGAAGCTCGGAGAGGCTGAACACCTGTCCACAGTCTCAAAACTAGAAGGTGGCAGGGCCAGGATTTCATTTCTGCCCGGGACAGTGGAGGCCTGGAAACAGGATGCTAGAGGATGAGAATGGCAACAGGAGGGCTGTGGCCATGGTGCAGGTGACGGAGGAGGTGGCCACAGCGGAAACGGAAGAAGGGACACCTTCAAGGTGCACCTCAGATGGCACTGACCGGACACGTGGGCACCTGCTTGTTGACACTGGTTAACTGCTTGATGGATTCCATGGCTGGGCACCCTCTCAGTTCCTCCTTCCTCTGTCTCTTCCCTCTGCTTCTAGACTACAGATCTGCCAAGGACAGTGGTTCCCCACAGAGTCCATCCAAGAAGCAGCAGGTGAATTTAGCCCCAGAGCCTCTCAAGATGGACCTGCTGACCGTGCCCGTGGTCGACACCGAGATGGAGGCACGGCCCATGACCCTGGAGGAGATGGAGGATGTGGGCAAGCGGTACCGCGAGAAGAAGCGGCAGAGCAAGGTGCCCCCGCCAACAGGGGAGGGATGGGGCTTGGAGACTGGGTAGGCCTGGGTTCAAATCCACTGCCCCTGCATCACCTTCTGGCCGGGGGAGCTCTTAGGGGGCTTCCTTACCTCCCTGTTCCCTCTTCTGTACGTAAGAATGGCACTTACCTCACAAGGTTTCTGTGAAGATAAAATGAGATGATGCATCTGAAAGTATTGAGTTCCCTTCCTCCAACTCTTTAGTTAAGACTTCGCATCCTGAGACCAGGGCTGCATCTTCATCACAGCTGGAATCCAAGAACCTGGCCTGGGGCCTGGCGCTGAGTAGACACTCCAGAAACAATGTGACGAGTGAAGGAAGGGAATAACTGATTACATGAGTTAATTTTCATCCAATAAATATTTATCGAGAGCCTGTGATGTGTCAGGCACTGTTCTAGGTGCTGCCTAGAACAAAAAGGCCCCAGGCCCCAGGAAGCTGAGAGTCTAGTCAGGGAGGCAGACAGTACTAATATAATACTATCCCAAGCCAGACTTCAGAAGCTGCATTCTTTGCCGTTGCCCCTCATGGGGGCCTGGGGGGAGAGGTAGATGAGGCTCTACGTCTGCCTTGGGCCAGGAGGTGAGGAGGAGTGAGTGCCAGCCTCTGCTCTCTCCACAGCTCACCATCCCCTCCATCCAGTACACGGAGCAGTGCCGCCTGGTGCGCAGCGGGAACAAGCACTTCGATGAGCACTGCCTCCCGTCCACCATCCACGGGGAGATGGAGGCGGTCATCAACAGGTCGCGCACCCGCACCTTTCTGGTCTACCTGCAGTGCTGGAAGCTCTGCAAATCCTACGGCCTCCCGCTGACCGAGGACGTCCTCGTGAGAGGTAAGGGCCTCGGGGCTGGTCCTCGGGAAGGTGCCAAGGGGGCCCACAGCCAGGGCGAGGATGGCGTCCACCTGAGGTCTGTCCTTCTCCAGCCGACACACATCCAAGCACGCCACTGCAGCCTGTGGTGGGGACACTGCAGGGCCGGGCGGGGGGGGGGGGGTTGGTGGTGGAGGGAGGAACAGCCCCGCCTGGTTTGCTGTTAGATGGGATTTTACAGCCCTGCAGGGCTGCAGGCTTCACAGGCCTGGAGGTCCGAGTTCCCCAGTCTAGAGCAGGAAGCGCCAGGACAGGAGTTCTGGGTGAGGGAGCCAGAGGTTGGGCACAAAGAAAGGATCCCGATTTCAGAGAGGGAGCCTGGCTGGAAGTGGTAAATGCTATGATGCATTGGGTGTTCCAAACCACTTGTCTAGGCCAGGCCTGTTTCTTGGTGCTTCTGCCACACAGAGGGAAGAAGGCACCGGGAGACAGGTTCTGCTGAGGCCCTTTGCTCTCTGCTCAGACCACAGGTCTCCACCCTGAGATTTCCTACTGGTTCTGCCCTCTGCGTGGGGGAAGGATTGTGTTTTCACACATCCAAACAGATCTGAACCCTCCACATCTCTGGATGTGTGCTTCTGAGACAAGGGACAGGGGAGTGTCCCCATAACCCCCTGGTGACCATGTAGCAATGCCGGCTTCCCAAATTTATGAATTTATATATTTAATGGGCAGGTCGCTGTCTGTGCTTTAAAAACACGGAGTGAGCTGCACTTGAGGGCAGAGGTTTTCCCATAGGAACTCTGCAGGAAGGAGCTGTGGCCATACTGGGCATGTGGTTTTCTCAGAAAAGGGGGCCCCCAGAGAGTAGTGTGACTTACCTGAGAACAAGAGTTAACAGTCACAATTGATTGTTTCCATCTTTTCCCCCAGATGGAGGGAAACACGTGCTAAATGTACAGGGCCTTGGGTCTTGTATTAGTTTGCTAGAACTGCCGTAACAAAATACCACAGACTGGGGGCTTAAACAACAGAAATGTATTTTCTCACAGTTCTGGAGGCTAGAAGTCCAAGATCAAGGTGCCAGCAGGGTTGGTTTCCTCTGAGGTCTCTCTCCTTAGCCTGCAGATGGCCACCCTCTGGCTGTCTCTTCACATGGTCTCTTCCACGTACACATGCACCCCTGCTGTCTCTCTGTGTGTCCAGATTTCCTCTTCTAAGGACACCAGTCAGATTGGATTCAGGCCCATCCTAATGGCCCATTTTAGGTTAATCACCTCTTGAAAGGCCCTATTTCCAAATACAAATTCTGAGATTCTGGGAGTTAGGGCTTTAGTATATGAATTTGGGGGGACACAAGTCAGCCCATAACAGGTCTATACAAGGGGAAGTGGCCAAGGGCCTTCAGGAACACAGGCCAACCAGCCTAAATGGTCATTGTCTCCTGCACATGCTGCACACCCCTCGCTTGGGCGGCCACTTGCTGCCCGCCTGGGCTGGGAGGGCAGAGACAGCAGGAGACCCCACAGCTCTGGACACCAACTTTTCACCAAATCATCGTTCCTTCCTGCTCCCTCGGGGAGCCTTGTCTTCCTGGATCATTTACATCCCCTGGTCTTGGCTAGCGGTGGAGCTGCAGCTGTGTCTTCTAAAATACCAGCGTGCTTGCCAGGCACCCGAAGGCTCCTGTGGGCTAGGTCTTTCCCCCGGACGTGCCCCTTGGTCTGTCCCCACCAGAGGATCGAGCCTCTACTGATTCTCTCCACCATTGGCTTTTGCTGGCTCCTGGGTCTGCACACAGGTGAGCTTCACCTGTCTGCAGGATCCCACCACGCATGGGCACACGGGAGCATCTGTGGGTGGGCTTCCTTTTGCTTCTGATTGGTCTAGACGGAAAAGACGCTGGTCCATCTCTGACCACTGTCCTGGCCACTTGGCTGTCCTTATGACAGAGGCGTGATCTGCTGTGGCCCAAGAAGCACAAACATGGGGATTTCCAGGTCTGTGTTCAAGGCTACAGCTTGTGTTCAAGGTCTCAAGCTTATGGGCTGGAACTCCAGAACATCGAGGCATTTCCCGTCCCCACTGAATATAGCTTTATTATTTTTCTCCCCCTGATTTTATAGATAATCCATGCTCACTTATATTTTTTGAAAACATAAAAATAAAAATCCCCCCAGCCTGAGTTGACCAGCAATAATATTTTAGTGACTGTCCTTTCACAAGGACAGTCTTTCTTTACTATTTACACAAAATTATTTATGTAAATCATTTTTTAAAGTCATGTGTGTATATATATATTTTTTAATGTAGTTTTCAAAAATCATTTAAACCTTTAAAAAATGTTGACATTGCACATCTCCTCCTTCCCTCCCCTCCCTTCTCAGCTCCGCAATCCCTGCCCTCCCCGCCCCAATAACCAGCATTAATAACCTGGAGAATAACCCTCCATCACTGTGTCCAGAACACGAGATGTTTTTGTGTTACCATCTTAGGACAAGCCCTGCTCAGGAGTTGCAGGAGGGTGGAGCCCCAGCCCAGAGCTTCTTATGTTCTGCACGAGGAGAAAACTGCCATCGACTGGGTCTAAGTTAACCTAGTGAAGTCTTGGGTGAGGCCTCCCTTCCTCCTCCTGGGACTGCTGACCAGGACGCCCCTGCAGAGTAGGGTGTGGGGCAGCGCTCCGTCCTAACTGCCCCCAGGCCTCGGGGCCACTGCTGCCCTAGCTGTGAACAGGCACCCTCATCTGCGGTCCTGTGAGCGGTACTGCGCCAGCCGCGCTTCCCGACAGCATGCTGCGGTGATGCACACACCACCGTAGGGGGGGCTGGGAGAGGGCCTGGGGGACGCTCTGCACTACTGTTTGTAACGTGCTGTGAATCTACAGTGATTTAACAATAAAAATTTTTTAAATGTATATAAGAAAAATCTTTTCAAACAAAAATGTGAATTTATTAAAACAACCCCCCGCTCTGCCCCAAAGGCTCGGTCTGGGGAGGGATCTTGGGCTGACAGGCTGTATTTCTCTTGCTGCTCACAGCCCTGATGTACCCGGGGGACAAGATCATTTTGCAGAAGGACCAGGTGCGTCCAATCCGGCAACCGGGAGGCTACTACTCAGACCTGAAGATCTTCAGTCCGAACCTGGCCCTGCTCCGATCCCAGGGCGTTTCCAAACCTGTGGCTCAGAAGCCTGACAAGCTGAGTGTTGGCCCCCTCCTCCCGTGCCTGTGCTCCTGCCCCACTGCTGCCCCTTTGCTGGGGGGCTGGGGGTCACGTTGTGCCAGTGTCTGTGTCCTAACCTGGCATGTCCAACCCAACTGATCACCATGGACTGGCCGTGTGTCCCCGGGCACATATCTCTGCAGCCGCCTTGCCTCGTTCCCACGCAGCCACCCTCCTGACCACATCCTATGTGACCTCACGCTCTCTGGAAAAGGTTAAAAAGAGGGACTTCTTAGAGAAACGGGGGAGGCCCCTTCACAAATTATGGGCTGGGTGTCAGGGCCCCTGCAGAGGACAGTGATGGCAGCCCCTTCTCTGGCAAGAGGTGGGCTTGCAGCCCCCCAGGAGGAGAACAGAACTCTGCACTGGGGCCTCCCCCTGACCCTCAGATCCCAAGTCCTCTCTAAGAAAATGCCCTCCTTTGTCAGGAGGTGACCCCAGGGCAGGCTATGAACCAGCATCAGTGGTGACTGCAGACTGGAGAACGGCAGCATCCCTGCAGGGCGGGGGAGGAGGGGGCAGCTGACCAGATATCATGAGGTGGGGAGGGGCCCAAGATGGAACCACACCGTAGGTCACTGCCAGCTGCCTGCTAGGGTAGTCTGGCCAGAACAGCGGGCGTGGGATGCAGCAGAGCCGAGTGGAAATCCAACAGGCCAGCGGTTAAATGGACAAGTTACCTTACTCACTGAGCCTCAGTATGTTCATCTGTAAAATGGGCACAACAGCTATACCACACACAGTGAGGACCAATGAGAAATGCAAGTAAGCTTCTTAGCAGTTAGCACTCGAGCACTGATTGTTGTTGTTGTTGTAGCCTGCCCCGTCATGGCGTTCTCCAGTGCAGGAGTGGGCTAGGTCTGCAGGTGGGGCTGTCCACGGCCCTGGTTGGGAAGAGCTGAGCACGAACCAGGCAGGTTGTGGCCTCGAGAGTCCTTTCTGATCCCCTAGTGACTGCCTTCCAGCCCCTGAGTGGCTGCCACCAGTTCCTGAGCCATGAACCTAGGGAACCTGAGAAAGTGACTTTTGTCCTGGTTAGGTGGGCCACAGTTATAATAAAGAATAGAGGTCCCCCGGGGCAGGGGTGGACTGGTTTCATTGGCTTCTTTGAATGCATTGTGAAAGATTCTGGAGCCAGATGCAGGCTTGCTGGGAAAGTGTGCCGTGGTAATTAGTGATGTCTGCCAGGCCTGAGGTTTGGGGCGTTAGCTTTCACCACCCTTGTCCTCAAGGCTGGATTCAGCTCTGGAAGACAAGTGGGAGTCAGGGGCCCCAAAAGGATTCAGATTACTGAGCATGTCTCATAACCATCTGAGAGGTCTCTGTGCTGGGAAATGAGAAACGCGAGGCTCCACAGGGGGAGTGACTTGCCCCAAGTCACCCAGCCAGCCAGGCCTTGAGCCCAGGGCTGTCATCCTGTCTGCTTGACCAATAGGGGCCCAGAGGTCTAGACACCCCAGCGCACTGTGTGTTCCACTGGAGCATGGGGGACAGAGTCAGGGCCCCACCCAGGTAGAAGAAGTTCTCCTTTCAGAGCTCTGGTCTGGACTCAGAGGTGGACCCCCTGTCACACTGACCTACTCCCCAAAGCCCCACTGACCTGGATTTCCTGTCTCCTGACAAGATACCTCTCTCTCTCTTCTCCACTAGGAACATGCTGAAGAAAATCAAGAAAGTCAGCTTTAAGAAGTTTGAGGAATTCACCAGGTCTGTAGTGATCATCTAACTGTGGGAGGGGGGCGGGTAGGAGGAAGGTGCCCAGGACTCGCATGTTGCAGGGTACACGGTAGCACAGCACCTGGGACTCAGTGCCCAGGAGCTGAGGGGCATAAAATGACACTTAGGAGTGCTAGGCAGACCCTGCTCTCCAGATGTTAACTCACGTAAATCCTCTCAACAACCCTATGAAGTTACTCTTAGCATTCCCATTTTGCAAAAGAGGAAACTGAGGTACGGGAAGTTTGACTATCTTGCTCAGAGTCACATCTCTATTAAGTGGTGGAGCAGGGATTCGGACCCAGCTGTGCTGGCTCCAGAGGCTGCATTCCGAACAGCACATTAAAATGCCTCTGCAGAGCAGGCGGTGTGCACTTAAGAGTTTGGGTCTAGAGGCAGCAGACTGGCAGTCAAGCCTGTGCCCTGCCACTTGCTGGCTTGTGTGGCCTTGGGGAAACAACTCAGCCTCCTTAGGCCTCCGGGTCCTCGCTGGTGAGGCAGATGGGACAACGGAGCCCACCGCACAGCACTGTCAGGAGGACTGAGTGCTAGAGTGCTTAGCACGGCGCTGCACCTCCACTCTGCTCACAGCGGGCGGGCTCCGCTGGGAAGCAGCCCCATCCGCCACCTGTCTCCATGACAACCGTCCCGGTGTCTTCTCCTTCTCCAGGAAGCTGAAGGCGAAGAGGTCCAGTGGTCCGCAGCTAACCCATCCCAATTTCTTCTGGCCGGGTCACCTCCTGGACAAGCTACAGCTCTACCTGCCCACTGTGACCGTGGACCGGAGCCTGGCGCTCTTCAGTTGTGTCCAACACCGGTCCCAGGCCTACTCAGCCACCTACCATCCCGACCACTGGTGGCCCATTAAGGATATGAACTACATGACCTATTCCTATTACGATGCCCCCAAGATCTACCACATCAACTAGACTGGGCCAAGGGTCACCAAACCTAGCCATCCTGGGGCCGGGGGCCAGTGTAGCTAGCAGCCCAGATCCATAGACACAGGGAGGGTATCAAAGAGCCAAACAAGAGAAGTCGTTTCAGTGGGAAGGCCCGGGCCAGCTCTCTCCAGACTCAAAGCGTGCAGTGTCTCAGAGGGTGGGTGTGTCCAGGGAAAGATGTGGGTTTTGAGCATTTCCCTCTCCTGACCTCTGTCCTTTTGAAATAAACCACGTTGGGGTTTTTCTCATGTCACCTGTGATCCAGCTGATGTGATTTCCTGCTCAGGAGCTGTGGCCAGAGGGATGTTGGCAAGCTGGGGTCCTGAGCCTGGGAAGAAAACACACATTGCCTGGGGTTTTGACAGGGATGCCTGCATGGCACCTCCAGCCTCTCATCCTGGATCTCAGGGACCCCCAGGAAGCAGCAGGCAGTGTGGGTACCCCTGCGCCCTCCTCTTGAAATGTGTCCCTCATCCCCCAAAGAATGAGCCATTTGGATCACTACTTCCAAAACTCTTGGGCCTTTCACAAGTACAAGCACACTGGTTCATGAGCCCTTCCCCTGATTCACCCACCTGACCCCACATCAAGACCTTTTCCTTCACAACACACACCCTGTGGGCTGCTGTTAGCACAGTGCCTCCGTGCTCAGCATCCCAGTTGACTTCCCCAGCCCACAGGGCAAGCAGGATTCGTGAGGTGTGGTGCAGTCTCAACCCTACGGCTTGCCAGCTGTGTGATCTTGGACAAGACATTCCCTTCACATTTCACGTTTCACGTCTCTGGGTCTCCTCAAACTCCCCTTAACAGTCAAAATCTCACGAAGGAGCTGTCAACACCCGCTCCCTTCCCTTCTCACCCATCACGAAGTCAACAACACCATCCACTTCAGCTTCTGTCTCCATCTGGCCCTGAAACTACTCTACCACAGATCACTGATGACATGACATCCCTATTGTGTTCGGGCTCTGGAATCAAGGGACTTTTTTTTTTTCCTCTCTTGAAATTTGATTTTCACAATAATCTTAAAAACAAAAGCTAAAATAAAGAACAATTTTAAACGAGGCAGTCTAGCCTAATGGTTAGAAGTGTGGATTTTTTTTTTTTTTTTTTTTTTTTTTGGCGTCAAATCTCCATACTTCACTCTCTACATATGTAAAATGGGGAAACTAATAGAACTACCTCATGGAAATGTGCGAGGCCCACTGAACGAGAGCTGTTACAGTCTCATTGCTATTTATAAATTCACTTGAGAGAATTATTAAAATGTCGCTGTTTTGTTCCCTCCTGGCCACTAAGAGGAGCACTTCGGAAGAAGAAACGCGGGCGGCAGTAATCTAAAAGCTGGATTATCCTCCGGAGGGGCGGCTTCAATTCCTGGCGGAAGTGGATGGCTCCTCACCAGGTCTTAGAAGCTCAAAACAAAATTCCAAATTTTTACGTAGTCCCAACGGCAGGCATGAAAATTTTTAGCGCTACTCCTAGATATTAACATCTAGGAAAACACAAGTATTCTCGAATTTTTTCACTATTATTTCTCTGACGTGTCTATAGTATCTTTGAAGGACCAGAAGCCGGAAGTGCTCTCCTTTTCCCTGCCAGGACCCAAAGGTGAAGTCCCATCAGCCTCGCGCGCTACCTTCCCTTCTCTTCCTCGGCGCTGCCTACGGAGGTGGCGGCCATCTCTTACTCGGTGAGTGTTAATCGTTGGGCATCCTCGTCTCTGCGGTCTCCATCTGGCCCCATTGCCCCCTGCCGAGGACGCCCGTCCTTCCGAGCACTCGTCTGGGTGGGCATGGCCCTTGTCGGTTGGCTGGACCACGTACAGGAACAGAGCGAAGCGGCCCGGAGGGTGATGGAGCTTCGCTTCCCAGGGCCTCTTGCTCTCCTACGGAGGCCGCCTGGGGTCAGAGCTGCGGACAGCTTGTTGGAGTCCTGGGGGCGCAGGGCGCCAGTTGGGGCTAGACTAAGGGGGCTCCTGGGGGCTGGGGCGCGACTGAGGGGATTCCGGCCTTACGGCCCTGGGACACCTCGCTCAGCGATGTCTGCCCACGTGTATTCTTATATGTCCGCTGCTCCACGCTCCCTCTTTTCCAGTTTCTGGCCCTGGGGTTGCCTCTGTGGCGGGACTGCCAAAAAAATCGAGCTGCGAGTCGAATAATTCAATTAACCGAAATTCTGGTAGCGGGTCAGGATCTTTGGGAATGTGAGACCGCATCCTGGTCTTCGAGGAAATCATTGGGGGTCGGGGGAAGCTCATTTATTGGACACATTCATTGAGTAACTGCTGTGTGCTCAACAAAGAAATTGGTGGCTGTGAAGAGAACAAAAAGGGTGCTGCAATAGAAAAGATAAGGTAGCTGGGAAGGCCACCTTGAGGAATGTAACTTTTTAAAGCTGGTATTTGGATGATGCTCAGGTGGAACTGAACGTTCCAAGGCTTAGAGGCCTTTTAGAAGCACATGACGGTTTTGTGTATTTTTCGAGGGTGTCATAGAGCAGCAGCACCCTAGGGGAATTACAGGTTTCTCTTTACTGCACATCTCTTGTGGTCCGGGCACTGCAGGTGTTCAGTGTGCAATATCTCCATTTAAAAGGTGAGAGTGCAATATCTCCATTTAAAAGGTGAGAAAACTGAGATTCAGGTTCATGAAGATTGTCCAAAGCCTGCAATTGGGCCATCTCAGGGCCGGGACACTTTGTAGAATGGGATTTGCTGCCCCTTTGCAAAATTTCCCTTTGTCGTTAATTTGTTTTCGGTCAGCTGTCGGCATTCTTTCTTGGCTTTGACTGGGCAAGGTGACCCCTGACCTCCTAGGATCGCGTCTGGAGAATGGCTAGTATTCTGCCAGCTTCGGAGTTGGGAGGGAAAGCAAGCCTGGCAGAGGTACCCATTCCATTCCCAGTTTGCTCAGTAGCTGGTGATTGGAAGATCCTCTGCAACAGAGTTCAAGCCCCAGGCAGGGTGGGAAAGCCTCCTTCCAAGACTCATCTTTGACGTGGTCTCTTGCCTCTTTCTTGAAGGCATCATGGCTGCCCTCAGACCCCTCGTGAAGCCTAAGATCGTCAAAAAGAGGACCAAGAAGTTCATCCGGCACCAGTCAGACCGATATGTCAAAATTAAGGTATGTGGCCCAGGACGGAAGTGTGTGTTGGGGTGAAGAAAGGGGTTCCTAAACAGGCTGTTGGGTTTCTTACATCCGCAACTCAGATGACCTTTGGTAGGTGAACTGGTCTGTGGCTGGTGGTAGAGTTCTCTAGAATCCCAGGTGTCCCTGCCTTATTGGCACTCAGTCTCTTGATGTGTAAATTGAAATTTTAATGGCAAGGGACACTTGCCTGTTTTGAGGTGTCTAGAGGCTTATATTTGTTATATTTCAGGTGGCCTTATGACAATATGAGAGAGAGATTACGCTTATTTCATAGATGAGAAAACTTAGGTGTTGAGTGCAGTGTTAAAAGCCATGCTTTTCATCATACTTTATACATGGTCTCCTCACATCCCATGGGTATGTAGTCTGCTTTTCCTTTGCTTGGAAGGACTGTGAATTTGCATCTGTATTCCTGCTGGTCAGATGCAGGAGCTCCTATTATTTTCCACCAGAAAAAATGTAGTGAAATCCTGTTCCCTGAAGACAACTAGTGTTCGGCACGTTTCCTTTTCATCTGGTCCCTTTTTTCTCCGAAAGGAAGAGTTGGCGTCTTCACAGACACTAACCATGTGTTTTCTTTCAGCGGAACTGGCGGAAACCCAGAGGCATTGACAACAGGGTGCGCAGGAGATTCAAGGGCCAGATCTTGATGCCCAACATCGGTTACGGGAGCAACAAGAAAACAAAGCACATGCTGCCCAGCGGCTTCCGGAAGTTCCTGGTCCACAACGTCAAGGAGCTTGAAGTGCTGCTGATGTGCAACAAGTGAGCTCGGTCCCACCTCTCGGTTCAGGTGTCAGAAGCCTGCGTGTGTGAGCAGTTTGGGCAGGGACTCTAGACCTTCTGGAATGCATTTGGAGGAGTGGTGTGTCCTCAGGAGCTTGGGTGATGCTTGTTGGGGACTTAAGAGTGTTTCCTTTGCCGGAGAGATGGGGGTTGGGGGCTGTCCTGAAAAGTGTAGAGACCCAGGACCGGAAGAGAGTAAGTGGCTTTGCTTGAGCTCGACAGCGCGGCTCCTGCTGTAGCCTCTGGCAGTCATTTTCAGAACATTACTTATGCGGGGGGTGGGGGGGCGGGATGAAACGTAGCCTCAGACCTCAGGGACACTTTACACTGTGGCCACAGGTATCAGAAGGCTACGGGAGTAGAGGAATTGCTGCCTCATTTTGGGCTTTGATCTGAAGTGAAGAAATGGGAAGGCTGCAGGCAGAGAGGACAGCTTACACAGAGTTGTAGGAGTGCAAGAAGGGCATGGGGGTTCGCAGCATTATTTTAGTGTTTTGAGAAATTTAGACAGTTGGCGAGCTCTGTGTGTAAGAGATTTTTGGTCTGCTTAGGGCCAGACTAGGGCAGTGGGATGAGAAAAGATTTCTCATGGGTAGTGATTTAGACACAATTTTAATCTGGATTGGGGGGAATGGTAATTTTTGGTTAAGCAGAGGACAGTTTGTTTTCTTCCCTTCCTGTTAAACAGGAGCTAAAAAACCTGCATTTTCTTGGTGAGTTAGAAAAGACATGGAGAGAGTGACCAGTAACATCTGTGTATACGTATGTTTACAAAGATCTTTTACCTGTAGTAATTGTAGACGCAAGTAATAAACGACCATTATTCTCACTTTTGGTTGAGTTTCTCTAGGTCAGAAATCTAGCCAGGCATTGAAATGCTGCAGATACTCTTTAGAAAGGATGAGCATAGGAATTAATTTTGGATGCCCAAACTGCAGTAAGCAGGTTGATGGAGAATTGTGACAAAAAGATACAGTTTAATATCTTTTGTGTAGCAAAGATGATTGCTGTGCAAATGTAGCTGGTTGCCGTAAAGATAAGTCTTTTTTAAATAGCAGCTTGGCAGTTTGTATCAAGAGCCACAGAAATACTCTGGATCTAATTTAATTCACAAGTTCCATTTCTGGGCATTTATCCTGAAATAATTGAAAAGTAGGGAAACTGTAAGCTGATCATTGCAGCAGTAACTGCACTACGTATAATTGGTGAATGGTGGGGTTACAAGCGCTGGCTGGAACGTTGTGCGTACGTTAAAAACGGTTGTCATGTATGGAAAATGCCCAAGCAGAGGGGAAAGTATTTGAAGTATGTGCAGTGTGATTGTGATTATTAAATACACATGGATGAGGACTGGGGGAGTTTTTGAAAAATGAAAAAAGTGTGATGCAACTGAAGTCTCCTTGGAAATAAAGATTAGGGAAGTGTTTTAAGATATTGGACTTGAGTGGACTTCTTTACATAAAACAAAGAAGTTCTCTGTCTGGATTGGTTTGTCTCTTGCTGTGAAGCTGTTTTCCTGCAGAGTTCTTAAAAAGAACTGTGCCCACTGCCTTATTTACTCACTCCCTCGAGTCTTACTCCTCTCTCTGCTGAAATTCCTCCTGGGATAGAGTGTCTTCTTAATCCACTGTTGATGGCTTCATAAATCACCTCCTTACTGAAATGTGCTCATTAGGCCAATTTGTAGTCAAACCGGGGTGTGGTGTGGCTGTACAGGAATGAATAGAACGGTACCTGGCACCAGCTCAGGAAATGTTAGGTGTTGTCATTCACTGGGTGAGTTTAGGCACCGTTACTTTTCAAGTTGAATTTGTCTGCAGCAAACAGGTAAAATGTTTATGGTCTGGGCTGGGGAGCACTTGGCTTAATCAGGCTGTTGGGTTTTGCTGTTGGTTGCTTTGCAGAAAGTACCTAAACTTTTCACGGGCAAGTCCAAGCTCCCTGAGACTGCCTTGAGGGGGGCAGGTTGGTTCAAAGGACTGAGGGAGAACCTTTGAACCTGGAGCCTGGGGCTGAGCCATCCTGGCCTGTGTGTGACTTGGGAATTCACCTCCACTTTGTGGGCCTTGGTTTCCTCGTCTGTAAAGTGGAGGCGCTACCTGGATTACAAGGCCGCTGGGAGGGTTAAACGAGAGGGATCACTACCAGGGAACACTTCAGAGCCGTGTTGCTAGTGCCATGGAATTAGAGGAGTTAGCAGCCCCCCCCTCTCTTCAGTGCTGTAGCTCTGGAAGCAAAGTGACCAGGGCTATTGCCTTCCCAGTGGAACACCAAGTGTGTTTTCCACGATGGCCTCCTTACTCACATACCAATTCTCTTCCAGGTCTTACTGTGCTGAGATCGCGCACAACGTCTCCTCCAAGAACCGCAAAGCCATTGTGGAGAGAGCAGCCCAGCTGGCCATCAGAGTCACCAATCCCAACGCCAGGCTGCGCAGTGAAGAAAATGAATAGACAGCTCTTGTGCACGTTTTGTTTAATAAAACCGTATAACGGCCATCTGGCATTTCCCCCTTGGTTTTACTCTTCAGTTTGTTTGACAGCTTGTCACAGAGATTGCTCTTTTGCCTGTTCGTGCTCTGTGGAACCTTCTGTTTGGAAGGCGTTTGTAAAGGATACGTGATCCCTCCTTCATGGGGCCCAGGCCTCAGGCACCCAGAGCAGCCTTGGTCAGCTCCAGGTGGGCTCGGGAAGATGTGGCCCTCAGACCACGGTAGGTTCTGAGACCCCTGGTTGAAGGACCTTGCATCGTGGAGCAAGTAGTCATTTTTAGCCTCACTTTATAAAGTTAGGAATCACCCTGTGTGGTTCTTGTGAAGATTGAGGACAATCAAGTTTCCTTTTCAACTGCAGTCCTAGACCTTAGTCAACAGTACCTAGAATTCAGCTGTTTTATGAGGCTAAGAGGCCATTTTTCCAAGACATGGTATTAAGAGGCAGCACAGGTCACATGGAACAGGGCATGTGGCACTCTATAGCACAAGATTGGATTTAAGGCCCTTAGTTCAGTAGATAAATGTCTTACAGATTGGCTCCTGTTCAAAACTCAGTCTGAAACGTTTGAGTAAATTGTTGGTCATCGTGTGACTTGTTTGAATTGACGTGGGAAGCATTCTGATAGTCTTCTGACTACCAAGTAGAGGAATTGTGCGGAGAAAACGGTAACAGTTTAGGATCTGTCCTTTATTAACCTGGGATAGCAGAAAATTCTTTGGCCTGTTGCTTAATGTTTCTGTGTCCTTGATACTAAAAACTAGAAAGGACGTGTTCACAAACCACCTGGTTACATCTCGATGGGGGGACATGAAAGGTGGTTTGTACTTTTTCATTTGTGCTTTCCTGTCTCTCTTTGCTACATAAAGAGTTTTGGGATTAGAAAAAAACATTACATCCAATTACCTACCCCACTCACCTGCCTCTGCAAAAATAATACACATTTCTGATTTATCACTGCCAATGAGAAATAAAGCATTTTGGATTCTAAAGTGTGAATAGCTCAGGGAGGTACCTGAGTTTTTAAGATGCCCCACCAAAGCACTAATTTTTGGCACATCAGATCAGGTGAAAACGTGGGAGTAGTGTGAATGACACATCTGGGACAGCAGGGAGGAAGGCCATCCAGCTGCCTCCTAAGCTTTTTGCAGCTGTGACCACACGTATTTCTAAATACTAAGTACTTGGTGAGGCTGGGACCCCCAGTTTGAAGGAGCCAGGCTGACCTGTGTTAAGTCACATCTATCGTCGGTGGAAGATTTGGAAGAACTACCACACCCGCTTTGAATAACTGTCCTGAGTTAAAGGGCCCAACTGTTGGCAGCCTTGCAGCTCGGACTGGGGTCCCTGGAGAAGGTGCCCGACCAGGAGAGTGAGGGCCCCAGTGAGATGGGTAAGGGGCAAAAGTTAAGAGGCCTGTGGTGCTGGGAGGGTGAGGCTCTGGCTTCAGTGGGCCTCCTTGTGAGTTGGGGTCCCCTGGGGGTGGGGGAGCACTAGCTGAGCTCCATGGAGTCTGTGCTGGGGGCTGAAGCAGAATCCTTCTGGATGCTTTCAAAGAGGGCAGCCAGCTCGGGGTTGGATCGAATTTGGGACAAGAAGTCAGCCATGACGGGGCTCTTCCCCACTTCTGGGATGGTCAGCAGGGCGGCCACTGCCCTCATCGCGGAGCGCTTCAGTTCATCTTGCTTCTCAAACTCCTGTTTCACAGAACCAGCTTTGACCTAAGGTGGGAAGCAATGAACAACGAGCCATCCTTTACTGAACATGGCCTTGCATTTCCCTGGTCACGTCATCCTCCCCAGCTCATGCGCCATCTCCTATCTTTATTTACTGCGCTTAAAGCAGGCTCTTGGCACCACTGGACTTCATGAATGGGTTGCTGTGACAGCCTTCTAGCTGGCCTCTTACCCACGGTCAAGTCCTTGCCTCTGCCACCCATTCTGCAGACAAGCTGGGGAGTAGACTTCCAAAGCTGCCTCACCTGCTTTCCACTGCTTTATCCCCTACCTCTCCCGCTTATTCACAGAATCTCAGGAATTTCCCCACTGCTTATGGAATAAAGTCCAGATTCCTTCCGCTCTGCTCTCAGGACACTCAGCCCAGACAACACTCAGGCTCTTGCCCGAAGAGGCTCAGGTAGAGGTGAAAAGCTTGGCATTGGGGCTGGACAGTCCTGGGTTCAAATGGCTCTGCCCCCTAAGAGCTGTGACCCCTCTTTAAGCTCCAATCTAAAATACTCTGCTTTCTTTTTGGTTAATTCCTACTCTTCCAAAACCCAAATTAGTTCTTGCATTCAGCAGGCATTTCCTGGGTGTGATAGGCTCTGTGCTCAACGTGACAGCTTTCCCTGAGCCTCCTGCCCCAGATCCTCCCCAGACCTTGAGGCGCTCCAGGCTAAATGCCCTATACCAATCAATCAGTCAGTGACTTCTATCTTTCTAAGGGTCTGACTCAGTTTCCCAATTAGGATGTGAGAGGAGGGAGTCCACCATGTTCAATGTTGCATCCCTAGTACCTTGCACAAGGCCCAACACTCAGGAAGTGTTTAATTAGTGAAAGAAAGACAGAGCTAGGTCTGAATCCCAGCTCTGCAATTTACTAACTGTGTAGCCTCAGTCAGTAACTTAACCTCTCTGAACCTTTGTTTCCCTGTGTGTATAATGGTAAGAATAAGAAGTACTCTGTAGGGCAGTGATAATGATCGAATAAAGCACTTCATACACCACCTGTACCGCAGGAGATTCTCAGCAAACAGTAACCATGAACGATCTGCAGAGAATCCGGCAGGTGCGCGCAGGGCTGGGCAGGGGGCTTACCTTAGCGGTACAGGTGGCCCTGAGGGGCTCGATGAGCCGGTCCACCCTCTGCAGGACAGGCACAGGACACAGGGTAGCCAGTCGGGCGAGCATGATGAAGGTCAGCATCTGCCCAGGAGGAAGGAGACAGTTCTTGGTGAAATGGCCCAGCACGGAAAGGAGCAGGCCCTGGGGAAGAGCAGAGGTCTGGAGCTCAAGCCCAAGCTCTAGCAGCCAGCCTGCCTGCCTGCCACACTGACCTGTGTGTACTGGCACTCACCAAATATTGCTTGACGAAATTAAGGAATGTTTTTTGTGCGTTTTCCCAGGACACACTGAGATTTACAACAGTGGTTCTCTCTAGGTGGAGTGGAACTTTTGGGTGATTACTACTCACTTCTCTATTCACTTTTATATCGTCTAAACCCTTTAAGACAAGCATAATTCCTTTTGATTATTTGATTATTTGATTTATTTATAAAATAAAATAAGCACACGGTGGACGATGGGCTGGATGTGCGGAAGGCGGTTTTTCGTTAAAAAATGATTCATGTTCATTGTATTTTAAAAAGCTACAAGAAGGATAGAAAGTAAAACCTGTCTCGCTCACAGGTAATAAAAAAATGGCCCAAACTTCTACAACTCACTTATCACCTAACAGTGGGTCTTGGCCACCTTCCATGCCAGCACAGAGATCCCTCTCCGTCTTTGTAATGCTGCCAGGATCCCATCCATGGCTGGAGGTACCCGTTTTACTGAGTCAGCTCCCCATGAGTGGACATTTGGGTAGCTGCCAGCCTTTCCCAACTCCCAGAAAGCTGTGGAGAACCATCTCTCACATAAAACTCTGAATGTATTTTTAGGAGTCAGTCCATGAAGTCAGTTCATGGAGTGTCTAAGAATTCTAAATTTTAAACTGTTTCTAAGGTAGTATGGGGATATATGTATTTGTACAGCTGATTCACTTTGTTATAAAGCAGAAACTAACACACCATTGTAAAGCAATTATACTCCAATAAAGATGTTAAAATAAATTCAAAAATAAAAAAAAATAAAAAAATAAAATGTTTCTAAAGTCTACATTTTTCTAGTTCTGGTCAACCCATCCTCCCAAGAGCTTGCCCAGTGTAGACTCCCACCAAAGGTGTGAGACGTGGGTTCTTTTTCTTATTGTTAAAGAACAAAGCAGCTGTTTTCACGGGGGCGCCTGGGGCAGGGGTGGGGGACAAACAAGAAGTGGGCCCTGTGGCGCCTGGCTGGCCTCTCGCTGCGGGGTGGGCCTGGGTCCGAGAGGGGGCTCGTCCTACCCGGATATCATAGTGGTCCTTCAGGCCGTCCTCCACGTGGTTCAGGAACTCGCAGATGTCCAGCTGGTCCAGGCAGCTCTCGAGCAGCGAGTACATGCACTCGAAGGCCGCCTTCCGCACATCCAGCCCATCGTCCACCGTGTGCTTAAAGGGCCCCATCTCCACCTGAAGGAGGGAGGGATGAGAGCGGGCTGGGGGCTGTGACCCCAGGGCATAAGGACACCTTCCCAGGTTCCTGCTGCACCCCTCCCTCTGTTGTTCAGTACTGCGTCCCATCCCCAAATCATGCCTTAGGCTCTTAAGTCTCCATGCCTTTGCTCAGCCCATGATGCCTTTTGATAATAACAGTAACAATAATTATAATTACAAGTATTAGAATCTACTGAGCAGTTATGATGTGCCAGGCACTGTGCCGAGTGCTTGACAGATGACATTCTACTCATTCATCACAACAGTCCCAGGAAGACAGTGTTACTATTAACTCCATTTAATATATGAGGAAACTAAGGCTCAGAAAGGTTAACTAACTTGCCCAAGGACACCAGCCCAAGCTAGCAAATGGCTCAACCAGAATTACAAACCCAGGTCTCTCTGAAGTTATAACCACAAGGCTCTGCTCTTAATGGCAAACTCCTTCTTACCCCTCAAAGCCCAGCTCAAATGTCCCCTTCTTTTGGAAAACTTTCCTAACCCCTCTGATCAGTCACATCCTCCTCAGCGATGCCAGGTTGTTCAGCCCTTCTCATTATATCGCGCAATGACTTGGCTGTTAAATCACTTTTAATCTCTGCCTCTTAAATCCTAACTTCACCAAGTGCACTAAGTAACTTAAATAATCAGCAGAGAGGGTATCCCTCCCTCTCCTTCAGGAGGCCATGAGCTCCCTGGTGCCTGCCTCGCGTCTGGTCCTGGCGCCTGGACGCAGGGCTGGTGCTCCACGAACACCTGCTGAATGTCGAGTGATAACAAGAGTGGCTGACATTTACTGAGCACCGACTGTGTGCCAGGAGCAGATCTGAGCACTTGTAGGATTTAACTCATTAAAAATCTTCTCAACAACCCTATAATGTGGACACGGTTATTTCTCTCCCTTTGCCCATGAGGAGAAACTGAGGCTCAGAGAGGATCGGGTTGCCCCGGCCAGGGTCACACAGCTGGGAAGTGGAGGGGCAAACTTAACCCTGTGGGCCGGACCTGCTCTGATGAGCTTGACCCTAACCCTCGCCCCAGCCGCAGCAGTCAGGCCCAAGGGCTCCCGTCTCTGTCCTCCCACAGCTTCACCTCTCGGATGAGGTCCCGGCGGATCTTCGTCTCCTGGTAGAGGAGGGGCAGGATGTCGTCCAGCAGGTCGCGGACCAGTGAGGGCTTGTTGTGCACAGCGGAGTTGAAGAAAGCCAGGGTGGCCCGGCGCACATTCAGGTCTGGGTCCTGCAGGCTCTCCATGAACTCTCCTGGCAGAAAGACCAGAGGTGGTGTGAGGGGCGGCACAGCCAAACACAAACCACCCCACCCCACCGTGCTTATCTGGTTAACGGGAGCCGTGCGGACCTGGCTGGACGGGGACAAACGTGTTCTGAGCATCTACTCTGCGCAACAAACCTTCAAAGTCCAGATAAGAATGTGGACTTGAGTCTGGCCTGGGTTCAAATCCAGGCTTGACCACGTCCTAACTGTGGCACCTTGGACAGCCTCAATGTCCTCAACTGTAAAATGGGTGTAACAGCAGTACCTACACTGTAGGACTGGTTTTAGGATTAAAAATGTGGTGATGTCTACAAAGCACACAGCAGAGCACCAAGTGAGGACTCTATAAATGTTAACTTGATTTTATTTCAGATGAGAATGCTGAAGATCAGAGAGGTGAAGAGACTTACACAAAATCACACAGCATTTCTTTTAGTATAGGTTAGAGTTTTTAATAACTATGTTAATGTTTTATATATTCAAAAAATAAATAAAATCAAGAATGGGAGGGCTCCCTAAAAAAAAAAAAACTGTATTTCAAATGATTAATATAACCACCCAGGTTATGAAGGAGAAAACAACTCACCTAAGTAACTTCCAAAGCATTGTGACAAGATGCCCTCAGGCTAAAGACAAAAGAATTATAAACGAATACTGATTTTTCACAGATAAGGGTTTAGCAATTCTCATGACTACCTTCTGTGTATTCCAGGATTAAGTGAATAAATATCTCAGGAGCTGGGTTTCTCCTGTAACAGAAGGGTATATGGAAAGGGAGAAGACTAGCATGAACCCTGTGGTGCTGGACTGGAATATACATGTGTGTCTGACTAGGTACATACAGTCATACGTACTTAGATTTCCTGATTCTGTCTGCTGAGAGGGTCTAGAAGTAATGGCATCCCAGTAGCAGTGAGCACACCTAGTGCTCAGATCTTGGATTCTGAATACTATCCTCCACTAAAAGGAATCGGGCTCCTTGGAGAAATGGTTGATTCCAGGGCTGGGGCAGGAAAGGTTCAAGATGGGTCAGGAGCACCTTATCGTGCCAAAAGGTAAGGAGATGCTCAAAGAATGATGGAAACATATCAACAGAACGTAAGAACCAGCTTGAAGGGCTCCCACTGGCTGAATGTGAGACAATCTTGGGAATCAAAATAAGTAAGACAGTTATAGATTATAACCCATTGAGTGAAATACAAATCCCTGAGTCTATAATGATATGAACAACTCAATGAATAAATCAATGGGGGAAAAAGAAAAGTTATTTCTGAGAACAAAATGCAAACTAATAAATATGGGAGGAATGCTGGAATTAGAAAGTTGTCATTTAGCAACTGTCAGTAATCATTTATTCAGGCAAGAAACCACAATGGATGCAAAATGTAGTGGGCAAAAATTTGATGAGGAAGAAGATATTTCAATAGGCTTAAAAATACTTATTCATGGGCTTCCCTGGTGGCGCAGTGCTTAAGAATCTGCCTGCCAATGCAGGGGACACGGGTTCGAGCCGTGGTCCGCGAAGATCCCACATGCAACGGAGCAACCAAGCCTGGGCTCCACAACTACTGAGCCAGCGAGCCACAACTACTGAAGCCCGTGTGTCTAGAGCCCATGCTCTGCAACAAGAGAAGGCACTGTAGTGAGAAGCCCATGCAACGCAACGTAGAGTAGCAATGAAGACCCAACGCAGCCAAAAATAATAAATAAATAGAATAAATTAAAAAAAAAACAACTTATTCATTCCAAAGGGAAAAGTAACTTTAAAGTGGAGAAACCTAGAAGTCTCCATCCTAACCAGTCAATCAGAGTTACCATCACCTGTCATGGGACAAACTGCCATCATGGGCCTCCTGATGTGATGCACTGGGAAGAACACAGTCTCCCAGCAGAGCAGGATCCAAACCCAGGGCTGGTGGCTCTGGGTCCCTTCTGCTGTGCCCTGCTGGCTCCTAGGTTCTCACTCTCTCTGAGAACACAGCTGTGGGGACCCGGCAAGACCTGAGTTCAAATCTCCTCTCTGAGCCTTACTTTCCTCATCTGTAAAATGGGGCCAGTGCTCAGGCTACACAGGGGGCTGTGAAGATGAACCGTGATGAGGTAAAAGGCCTAGCATGGTACCTGATCTACAGCAAGAGCTCAAAAACATACAACAACAAACCCAAACACCCAGATGGAGGCCTTGGGGGGGTGCCAGCCATGGGCAGCTCAGGCAAGATGGGAGAAAATTAGGGCTGGAGGCAGCGTGCACCCGCTGGGCCAGGACGTGGGATGAAGTAGCTGCTGACAATATTGCTGCAGCTTCCGGACATGTTCTCCAATCCAGAGTGCTGGCCCCTCTTCCCTGGCGGTCCAGTGGTTAAGACTCTGCACTCCCAGTGCAGGAGACAGGGGTTCGATCCCTGATCGGGGAACTAAGATCCCACATGCCGCACGGTGCGGCCAAAAATTAAAAAAAAAAACAAACAAACCCAGAGTGCTGGCCCCTTGGTCGCACACAACAGTGCCCCAGCAGGTGGGGATCAGCACCCCCATTTTATAGCCAAGGACAAGGTGGCCTGTCCATGCTCACACAGCCCAAGCAGCAGAGCCAGGATTTGAACCAAGGCTGCTGGACTCTAAAACCTCTCCACACTCCACCAGGCTGCCCTGCCTGGATGAGGAGGGCCAGACTCTGGTGTGGTCCAGGTGAAGGTCCACAGGCAAGGCTGTTTGGGCTCCTCAGGCCAGAAGGCCCCTCAGACCAGGGATGGGCCGGGGAGCTGCTCTCCCCAGCCCCTGTGCAGCCCTACCCAGCTAGGTGCCTGCCAAAGCCAATGCAAGGGAAAGGCTGTGGTTTTCTACCTCTAAGAGCCTGTGTTCATGGAGTGCTTTCCCCCCAGTCACACAGGGGGGTCTCCAAAACAACCTGAGAACACGCAGATAAGGATTTCTCAATCCCATTTTACAGATGAGGAAACTGAGGCTCAGAGGTGAGAAGGGGCAGGCTGGGCCCACCCAGCGATTCCGGAGCAGTGCAGGGATTTGAGCCCCGCTGCCCATCATGGGTGAGGCAGCCTCCCAGGTCTCCAACTCCCCTTGGCTAACATGTAAGAAAAATCAGCTCAAACCCACACACCTGTGGTCAACTTATCTTTGACAAAGGAGGCAAGAATATACAATGGAGAAAAGACAGTCTCTTCAATAAGTGGTGCTGGGAAAACTGGACAGCTACATGTAAAAGAATGAAATTAGAACATTCTCTAACACCATACACAAAAATAAACTCAAAATGGACTAAAGGCCTAAATGTAAGGCCGTACACTATAAATCTCTTAGAGGAAAACGTAGGCAGAACACTCTATGACATAAATCACATCAAGATCGTTTTTGATCCACCTCCTAGAGTAATGAAAATAAAAACGAAAATAAACAAATGGAATCTAATTAAACTTAAAGGCTTTTGCACAGCAAGGAAACCATAAACAAAAGACAACCCTCAGAATGGGAGAAAATATCTGCAGATGAAGCAACCAACAAGGGATTAATCCCCAAAATATATAAGCAGTTCATGCAGCTCAATATCAAAATAACAAACAACCCAATCAAAAAATGGGTGGAAGATCTAAATAGACATTTCTCCAGAGAAGACATACGGATGGCCAAAAAACACATGAAAAGATGCTCAAATCACAAATTATTAGAGAAACGCAAATCAAAACTACAATGAGGTATCACACCACACCGGTCAGAATGGCCATCATCAAAAAATCTACAAACAATAAATGCTGGAGAGGGTGTGGAGAAAAGGGAACCCTCCCACACTGTTGGTGGGAATGTAAATTGGTGCAGCCACTATGGAAAACAGTATGGAGGTTCCTTAAAAAGCTAAAAACAGAACTACCATATGACCCAGCAATCCCGCTACTGGGCATATACCCAGAGAAAACCATAATTTGTAAAGATACATGCACCCCAATGTTCACTGCAGCACTATTTACAACAGCCAGGACATGGAAGCAACCTAAATGTGCACAAACAGAGGAGTGGATAAAGAAGATGTGGTACATATATACAAAAGAACAAAATAATGCCATTTGCAGCAATATGGATGGACCTAGAGATTGTCATACTAAGTGAAGTCAGACACAGAAAGACAAATATTATATGATATCGCTCATACGTGGAATCTAATTTTAAAAAACAATACAAGGGCTTCCCTGGTGGCACGGTGGTTAAGAGTCCGCCTGCCAATGCAGGGGACATGGGTTCCAGCCCTGGTCCAGGAAGATCCCACGTGCCGCGGAGCAATGAAGCCCATGCGCCCCAACTACTGAGCCTGCGCTCTAGAGCCCGGGCACCACAACTACTGAGTCCACATGCCACAACTACTGAAGCCTGTGCTCCTAGAGCCCGTGCTCCACAACAAGAGAAGCCACCACAATGAGAAGCCCGCGCACCGCAAAGAAGAGTAGCCCCCGCTCGCAGCAACTAGAGAAAGCCTGTGCGCAGCCACGAAGACCCGACGCAGCCAAAAGTAAACAAATAAATAAATTTATAAAAAACAAAACAATACAAATGAACTTATCTACAAAACAGGAACAGACTTACAGATATCAAAAGCAAACGTATGGTTACCAAGGGGCTGGTGGGGAGGGATAAATTGGGAGATTGGGATGGACGTATACCCACTCCTACATATAAAATAGATAACTAATAAGAACCTGCCGTAGAGCACAGGAAACTCTACTCAATACTCTGTAATGGCCTATACGGGAAAGGATCTTTAAAAAAAGAGTGGCTATAGATATACGTATAACTGATTCACTTTGCTGTGCACCTGAAACTAACACAGCATTGTAAATCAACTATACTCCAATAAAAATTTAAAAAAAAAAAAAAAAAGAAAAGAAAAAGAAAAATCAGCTCAAGCCCAAGAACAGGGTGGAGGTGACCAAAGGGGGCAGAGGGGCGGGGGCACTCACCAACGAAGGTCTTCAGGATGGGGTCGATGGGGTGGGGCTGGTCCGAGATGAGGAACTTGACTGCTGTGACGACAGTGCAGCGGGTGTGCGGCCGACCTGCAGAACGGGAGGGGGCGCTTGGGGCGGGCGCGGCGGGTCCCGGACACCCACAGGCCAGAGGGCGCTGAGGCTCCCCTCGCCTCCGTGGGAGACAGAACCACATCCCCTCCCCACGCGAGACGCCCCGCCCATCTCTGGGGAAGCTGATGCTACCACTTTCCTTGGCAGCCCAGAATCTCCCCTGAATTCTTCCTACTTCGGCTGAGAGGGTAAAACTGCCAGTTCTCAGGCAGCCACGCCAAGGGCAGGAACGGAGAACGAGAACCCAAGACAGGGCTCAACTCGAAGAAAGACCTCTCTGCCCAGGCCTTGGGGCTGTGTTGTATTTTTCAGACACATTATCTCAATTAATACTCAGGATTAATTAATTAATCCTAGTCATTGGTTGATAATAATAAATCATATAATATTTGTAACAATAATTAATAAAAATTCTTCTTAATCTCCATTTTACACGTGAGGAGAGACCGGAAAGGTTAAATTCACGTCTAAGGTCACACAGCAGGTCCAGAATTCACCGGCTGCTTCTGAGCCCTCTCTGTGGGCTTCTCCAAGGAGGGAGCAGTTGTGCTTCAAGCAGGCTGAATTCACTTAATTTTGCTTTTCTGCTTGCTTTCTGAGTAGAGGAGCTGCAGAAAGGGAAGGGAGTACACTTCCCATTAGGGTGAAGGAGATTAATCGGCAGCTTCCACCCCTCCGGCACACAGCACTGAATGGGTTAAGGCTGTTTCCATCCAAAACTTCAGTTCAAGACTCAGCAGAAAGTTTACAATTTGATGCTAGGGTATGAGTGAGTGAGTTACTGACTTCAGACTTGTAGTTTTTTTCCTCTTTCTCTTTCCATCCTGACTGGCTCCTAAGAAGATTCAGGGTGGCTGATGAAGATAATACACATAGAACAGGATTAATTGAATTAAGAAAAATGAGGCCAAGGACAAAGTGAGATGGAAACCAGAGTGAGGGGCACGCAGCGAGAGGCAACTAGAAAGTCCTATGAACTTGCTAGAAGCAGGCCGCCGATTCGGCTCTAAGCATCCCAGCAGCCGGCAGTTAAATAGGAAATGTGACTGGTTAGCTGGTTCAACAGTGGGCACGAGGTCTAAACAAATCTGAGCTTAGAAAAGGCAGGGCTGGCCCTCATCCCAAGACTCTTGCCTCCCAAGGTTCCTTGTGAAGAGCCCTGTGCAGTGTAACAGGTGACGTCCTCAACGTGGTTGTCCTGTCCACACAGCGGTGAGGGCCCAGAGCTGCTGCTTGTATACCAGCAACCCAGGAAGGGCTTAACCGGAGTCACTGACACAGCAACGATAGTGGATACCAGCAGTACTAATCAGGTACCACCCACTATACCAAGCACTTTGGCTGCATTATGTCAACTAACACAGCACTGACCCTCTGGGGACCAGGTGACCAGCTCAAGGCCTGGAGGCCTTTCGCCCTCAGGGGCTTCCACTTGCCTAAGAGCCCACAGTCCACCTGCCCGCTTTCCTCCCTCCTGAGCTGCAGAACATCCTGATGTGCCCTAACCCCGGAATGTAAGACCTGCCTTCCTCACCCCTTCCCTGGCCCTCTCCACAGCCTGGTGCCTGGCGTCCAATCCTAGGCCACGTTTCCATTTGCTCCTGCCTCATGCTAGCCCGAGACAGCTGCATCCTGCAGGCTGCCGTTTCTGGCCCCTCAGAGAACTGCCTTTACTAACTCTCACCTGGACCACAAGGCTGCTGTCCGCAAGGGGCACCGTGAAAAGTTTATGTGTCGCAGGGACACATCAAGGATTCTGTCCCCTCCATCCCAGAGGGTCCCACAGGAAGAGGCCTTTAAGTCTCAGGAAACACTGTTTTTAACGGCTCCTCTGCCTTGAATCTTGTCAACACTTGTGACTCTCAGACCCGATGACCAGAACAAGTTCGCCCAATGCGGACCTCCGCCCACCTCCGATCTGGGCTGCCTGTGCCCATCCCTGTGCCCCTACCTGCAGCAAGCTGCTTCTGGAACCGGGGCAGGAGAAATGGAGGGTTCACGAGGACCAGCTTCCCGAGGCACTCGGCCACCACCCCCCGGGTGCCCTCCTCGGCGCCCTCGCAGCGCTGGAACAGCAGGGCCCAGATGTCCTCGGTGTAGGGCTTCAGGCTGTCGGGCTGGGCGGCCCCCAGGGCCTCCCGGAGCGAGTGTAGCAGCAGGTACCGCCGCCGGGGCTCGGCCTCCATCTGCCCCAGCAGGAAGGGCAGGAAGTCAGGCAGGTTCCCCGCGCCCACGCGGCCCAGCGCGTAGGAGGCAGCCGCCCTCACGTCCTCGCTGGGCGAGCCCAAGGCTTCCAGGAGCACCGCCTTCAGCTCCCGCTGGGGGCCCGGCCCGGCCACCTGGCCCACTTCGGCCAGCGACAGGAACGCCAGCACCTTGACCCCTGGGCTCGAGCTGGGCGACCTGGCATCGCAGACCAGGCGGTTGGCCGTGCCCGCCACCTCCTGGGGACAGGCCACTGCGAGGGCCGCCACGCACCGAGCCAGCGAGTGGAACACCTGCTTGTGCAGGCCGGGCCCGCCGTCCGCCACCTGCTCGTAAACGGGCGCCGTGAGCAGGCTGACGAGCTCGGTGTAGTCCACGCACGGCGGCCGGGTCCCCACAAGGGCCTGTAGGAAGCCTTCGGCGGCCGCTAGCACACCGGCCGGCAGGAGGGGCGAGCGCAGCAAACGCAGCAGCTCTGCAAGCACAGGGCCGCTGACCTCGGCCAACAAGGCTGGCTGGGCGCGGGTCACAGTGGCGAGGAAGTTCACAGCCAGCTGGGCCACGTGCATGTCGTTCTCACTGACAAGGGAGGGCAGCTCGGCCAGCACGGCCCGCATGGCGGATGGCGGGAGGCTGAGGCCCTGACTCTGGGCCAGGGCGGCCAGGGCGGCCAGCGTGGCCAGCCGCAGAGCCCGCTGGTTCTTCCGCAGGAACGAGGCCAGAATGGGCAGTGCCTCGGCTAGGATGGGCTGCAGGTCGATCCGCAGCGGGGACACGGCCACCAGTGTGAGCGCCTTGACGGCAGAGAGCCGGGTGATCTCATTCCGCAGGCGGTCCAGGAGGAGCAAGAGCGACGGCTCCAGGTTATCCCCGAGCCGGTCACCCAGGTGGCCCACGAGGTGGCCCATGCAGGAGATGGCCCGCTCCTTCACCTCCTGGTCCAGGTCGGTGGCACGAAGCCGTGCCAGGGTGGCCGCGGACATCTCTCCAATGTAGGGCTCGGGGTCCAGCGTCCGAGGCCCGTCCAGCGGCCACAGGGCCCTCACCAGCTCCTGGAGCACCAGCAGGGCCTCGGCTGCGATCTTGTAGAAAGGGTCAGCCACGCAGGCCATCACAGGTGGCAGGAGAGTGGGCAGGTGCGGGTGGAAGGCCTCAGCCGGCTCTGTGCCCAGCAGCCCCTGCAGGAAAGCCAGGGCATCCATCCGGATGGTGGAGGAGCTGGAGCGGTCCGCCAGCGAGAAGACGATGCCTGGGTTGGGGGCGGGGGGGGGGGGGGAGGCGGGCCAAGGTTACCAGGCCACAGACCCTGACCCAACTCAGCCCTCCCTGGATGCAGGGGTGGAGTACCCTCAGGCGTCTGAGCTGGACCCAGGCACCTGGGCTCTCATGCAGCAGATTCTGTGAGGTCAGGGCTTGGCCGTGGCCGGAGCCAGGGCTGAGGACACAGGCCAGGAAACCTATTTAAAAACAGGACATCGGGCCTGCACCCCATCCCTGTTCTCACTGTTGGCAGTGGGGAACCACTGTAGGCTGCTGAACAGCGGCACTCTCAGGGATTGGGGGCTGGGGGCTGGGCTCAGGGAGAAGCCCAGAACAGCAGACACTGGGTTCCAGTTCATCCTACCTGCTACCAGCACGGGCATGTGCTCTGCCAGGCTGCCCGGGAGGACGCCTGCCAGCTCGGTGAGGAGGCTGAAGCAACCCTGGCGGGCCCTGACACTCCGATCTTTAAGCTGCCTCTGCAGGGCCTTAATCACAAGAGGCACCTGTGGATGGACGGGGGAGGTCAGTGACCACCCAGGAACCTCCACACCCCACCCACTACTGGGGGACTCTGCCCGGGTACCTGCCCATGGAGGACCCCCAGCGTGGAGAGGATCATTCCACCCCAAGCTTCCCATCACTTGCTCTGTACCAGGCACCTGATTCCACACTCGCCTTCTGAGGTGGGTACTAGTCCTGTGCCCAGCTGACAGATGGGAAACAGGCACAGAGTTGAAGTAACTTGCTCAAGGTCACCGGGCAGCGTGGTTCTCACTCCTACACTTGGTGAGGGTGAAGCACCGGGGTCCCCTCCCCAGTGAGCTCATCCACTTCTGAGTTGAGGATTCCCCTGAAGCAATGACTCCTAGACCTACATCTCTGACACGAGACTTGTGTGCCAACTGCCCGCCAGACATCTCTACTCCGGCATCCAACGAGGGCTTCGAACATTAATGTCCAGAACAGAACTCTAGACATGCCCCCGCTCCACCCTCCACCATCTCAGGGACTGCACTATTTTTAGCCAGAGCCCAGAACTCACATGACACCTCCCTGCCCCTTGCCTTTCACATCCATCTGCAAAACCCAAAACTATCTCTCAAGTCCGACCACCTGTCCCCCTGCCCCCTGCCCAAGGCACCACGCCCTTTCACCTGCACAGCTGCAGCGGCCTCCAGCCCATTACAATCCATTCCCCACATAGCAGCCAGAGTGAGCTTTTTCAAATGTGAGTGGGATCCCATAATTCCCCTCCCGTGGCTTCTACCCTCTTAGAATAAAACTGAACCCCCTTCCTGTGGCCTGGAACCCTACTTGTGCTGTGGGCTATCTGCCCGAGACTGTGTGGTCCAGGGCCAGGGACTTCATCCGTCTTGCTCCCTGTTGTGCCCCGCCACTTCACGCACAGGGCCGGGCACACAGCAGGTGCTCGGTATGCACAATCCGGTGGGTGGAGAGATGGGGGGCGGTGGGAGGGTGGGGAGACGGAGGAGGGAAGGGTTGTGAGCAGGAGGGAGGGGCATGGGGAGGGGCAGGCAGGCACACCTGTCCTCGTAGCATCTGGAGGTTGCTTCCCGACTGGGTGGGCTCCTCCATGGCCTCCAGCCATCCCTTCGGGGGCCGCGTCTGCCGCAGCAGCACGATGTAAGCCCCGAACACGTCGGCCTTGACGTTCTCCTCGCGTTCCCGGAAGCGGCGGATGAGCACGGGCGCCAGGGTGCAGTGGAAGCTGGGCAGCAGGTCGGGCCGAGAGCTGATCAGGGCCGCCAGGCACTTGGCCGCTGCCCGGCGCACCTTCCAGCTCATGTCATCGTCGTCGCTGTACTCGTCCTCGCTCTCTGGGGCGGGAACCAGACACCCATGGAGCCCTGCGCACCACCCGGGGCGGTCTCCCAGGACGGAGGGGTGAGAAGTGAGGGGGCAGTGAGGGGGGCTCCGCCGGGGCCTCACCTTTCCATGGTCACTACCGGTTAATGAACACCTGCTGTGTGCTAGGGGTGGCGTCAAGCAGGGAACCAGCTGGAGTTACACCAGGGTCCTCCCGCTGCCTCCAGACTCTTGGTTGTTTTGACTGCACCAGGGAAAAACTGACTCCCAAGCTTCCAGTGAGGATTTAGGGAATCCATTTGGGGCACAAGACCCATCCTTGGGTTTCAGGACTGGCTGCGTGATGTTTCATTTACTGGGATTTCAGAAGGGAAAGGTGATAGCTCCCCTGCCCCAGACAGGGTCCTGATTCCGGCTTCCAAGCAGGACTAACAATAAGGAAAAGCTGTGTTTGTGTGGCTCTCCACTCTCCAAGCTCCCCCAAGAGGTCAGAGCTCAAGTCTTCACCATGCCTCAGGAATGAAGGTGTCTTGAGCCCCCTTTTATAGATGATACATTTAAGGCTCAGAGAGAATGAGGACTCTCCTGAGGACACACAGCTAGAAACAGCAGAGATGAATGAGGCCCACAAAGCCAACTCATACACCTGGGGAGACACACATGAGGCTCAGAGGGGGACAGTCCTCCCTAGGGATGCCCCCAGGCACAGGCTCAAAGGCCAGCATGTTCCTACCCACACTGCTCTGCAGAGAACTCAGACTCTCAGAGCACTGCATCTGGACAAGCCATAGTGGGCCAGGTGGATGGTCCCCCAGATGTGCCTTGTCAGCGTAGCAGATGTGTCCCCTCTGATGGACCCTTGTTTGTTATTTCCACCCTATGTCACCCATGAAGAAACATCCAGAGCTCCCTGTTACTAACAAGAAAATGTCCAATCTCCTTGGCCGGGCATTTGAGCCCAAAATGCCTGTCCAATCTCATCTCCTACCACCGCACCTCACTCTGAGTACCCATCAGGACCTAAGGCCCTCACCTCCATCAATGCCTCCAGGGCCCAGGGCCTTCCCTCTGAGTGACAGACAGGCCCACAGGCACAGAAGGAAAGAAGCCATTGAGTCCATCCCCCATCCAGGTATCTCTCCCTGCCAGTGCCAATCATTCCACCACTAGAGCTTCACTCTGCTGGGTTAAAGCAATGGCTGTTGGAAACCATAACTAAAAGGGTACAGAGATGGCAGCATGAGGTGGGCGAGTCTGGTAAACACGGCTCCAAGGCCCAGCTACGCCACTTCCTAGCTGTGTTATCTCAGGCAAATCTCTTCTCATAAGTGTCCGTCTCCTTGTCTGAAATATGGGGATGATAATAAATACCTGGTTTCCTAGGGTCATTATAAGGAACATGAAATACGAGAGTACTTAGGGGACTTCCCTGCTGGTCCAGTGGTTAAGAATCCACCTTCCAAAGCAGGGGACGTGGACTCGATCGCTGGTCGGGGAACTAAGATCCCACATGCCATGGGGCAACTAAGCCCGCACGCCACAACTAGAGAGAAGCCCGAGCGCCACAATGAAAGATCCCGCGTGTCGCAACTAAGACCTGACACAGCCAAAAATAAACAAATAAATATTAAAAAAAAAATAGCACGTAGGACATCAGGAGATGCTCAATAAACATCAGCAATTACTACTATCTTGTGATCTGTGCAATCAGAGAGTGTGGGCACCACAGAGGGTCCAGATTTCCAAGGGCAGGGCTGGAGCCTGAGGAAGAGCTGGGATCAGGATGGGGGCACCATATGTGGCCCCTGTCTTTGGCTGGGGGATTTGCGGGAAGGCTGCACCCATTTCCACCCAGCAGCCCAAGGACAAGCTGGCCACTCACCTTGCTCACTGAACTCACTATCCTCCGTCTCCATCTGCTCCTCTTCCCCGTCACTGTCGTAGTTATAGTTGGGGTCGTGCTTTATGTACTGGAGGCAGAGGCTGGTCACGTTGGGCACGTGGGGGCCCATCTCCTTGGGGCACCTGTGGGGTGGGATAGGCGAGGCTCTGCTGGACCCAGGCAGGACAGGGTTGGGGATGGGGCCCAGTGGTGAGTCCTGAGAACTGACTGCTTTGAGGCCAGCATCCTGCCCCCACTCCATCCCCACCAACTTCTCAAAGAAACCCCGGGGCCCCCGTTTTCCAGCACCCCTGTTGCACCTACTTCCTCAGGAAGGCCTCAAAGGCCTGGAAGCAGGACTCCCGAAGCTCATCATCATCCAGGTTGCAGAACTCCTCCACCAGGGGCACCAGCCGGTCCAGATGGGTCCCTGCAGGGCCAGGTGGGTCACTGAGGCAAGGCAAGGTAAGGCCAGACCATCTCCGGGGCTCCCCCAGCCCACAGCATTCAGCCTGTGCCTGCACCTGCAGCCCTGGCCACTGCAAAGTTACTCAGAGGCTTCAGAGTCAAGCAGATGTGGGTTCTAGCCCTGACTCAGCGCCCTATAAGCTATGGGACCTTGGGCACATCACAACATTCTTTAACCTCAGACCATTCATCTTCACAGTAGGGATAACAATGCCTACCAGCCAGAGAGTTTGTCAAGATTAACGATAAGATTCAGATAAAGATCTCCACCCAGGTCCTGGCACAAAGCAGGCACTCAATAAGAAGCATCTGTTGTTGAAACTATTACTCATGTTCTTGCCTTATTTCCTGCACTAGGTTGTAGACCTGGGCAAGGAAAGTGGGGAGGCAGGCACTGCCCTTACCAGGCAAGGGGGGCCCCCTCACTGGTCCCTGGGCTTTATATGGATTCTGCCCTAGCTCTTCTCCAGCCGTACGCTTTCCCACCCTGAACCCTTGTCTGGTCCTGTGCAGTTCCCTCTCCCAGGTCCATGCTCCCGAGGGTGGCTGCTGTTTGGGGGGATGTGGACAAGTGGTTGCCTAGGGTGGGGCAGAGGGTGGATGGACTGCAAAGAGGCACAAGGAAACTTTTGGGGGTGATGGAAATGTTCTGCATCTTGATTGCGGTGGTAGTTTCACAAGTGCACGAAAAGTTCAAAACACACTGAATTGTACACTTTAAGTAATGCGGTTTATTGTACATACATCATCCCTTTGGAGGCATGACTTATAATTACCCTCGCAAGCCTCTGGGTAGGGCTCAGAAGCAGGTTGAGCTCAGGGCCCACCTGGCTGCCTCTCGAGCCCACTCTTCCTCTTCAGGCGCTTCAGCACCGCCCCCGCCCCTCCCCACCTCAACCACGCCCCTTAACCAAAGAGGTGGCTCACCCGGGCCCCACCCCCTCAGCCCAGTATCCCTGTAGTCGGCCCCGCCCCCTCCCCGTGGGGCCCCTCCCCCTTACCGAGGCGGTGGCCTGCCTGGCGGCCAACGCTGCCCAGGCACTGGATCAGGGTGCGGATCGCCGCGGGGCTGGCGGGCGCGCGTGGGCCGGGCAGCCGGTCCAGCAGGTGGTCCGCAAGCTCGACGAAAAGGTCAGTGCTGCAGGCGGCCGCCAGGTGGCCGAGCGCCCCAACAGCCCGCTTGCGCACGGCCAGGCGCGGACTGCTCAGCTGCGGCAGCAGACAGTGCAGGAGGCTGGCGTGGAAGGCGCCCAGCGGGGCGCCCAGCCTGGGGAGCCGGAAGGAAGGGGTGTCGGGTGAGGCCCACCCGGCAGGCAGCCTGGGCCAGGCACTTCCCCTCTCCCCATGGGCTCCTGGCCACCTCCCCCATTATGACAACCGAAGGGCCCTCACCCTCCCCATCACTGAGGCCAGGGTGATCTAAAGTGTGCCTCTGCCTAACTCCTTCAGTGGCTCCCCAGTGCCCTTCGGATAAGCTGAGCTCCGGGCTCAAGGCAAGAGGGAACACCAGAGAACGGTTTCTGCACAGATAGAACGCAGCCCCTGCAGCAGCTTCTATCCCACGTTCAAACCAGGCCTGTGCTTTTCCTGTCCCATATGTGTCCTGAAACCTTTTCTTCTCTCACTCCACACCAACACATTGACCTTACCCTCACACATCTCTCTGTCCAGCCCAGACCTCTCTCCTGGGTTTCATTTATTTATGCATTCACCTACTATGTGACAGGGCCTGGGCTGGAAACTCGGGAGAGCAAGACGGACTCTGGCCCTCAGTCCTGCCCTATGGAGTTTTCGGTTGAGTGGGTACCTCCCAGGCACCTCAAATTCAACATGTTCCGAACGGAAACCATCACGCCCGCCCCGACATTGCTCCTGGAGCGCACCTACACGGCCAATGGCCCTGTGTCTGTGCCCACAGTTACGAAAGCCAGACCCCTGGGTGTCAGCCTTGAGTCTTTGCCTCTCATCCACTCCAAGCGCTGTGGAGTCTACCTCCTAAATACAACCTGAATTCACCTGCCTGCAGAAGCCTTCTAAGCAGTCTCCCTGCCCATTCAACCCCCTCCCACCTTCCGTGCACTCTGCACATAGAAAGATCAGTCTAAAACACACAAATACACCCAGGGCATTCCTCATGCCTGCCGAGAACCCCTCCGTGAGCTCCTCACACTTTCAGTAGAATCTTTAGTCAACTGCCCCACCCTCCCAGCCCTCATCTCTCCACACCAGCCCCTCCTCATGACACCCCACGACTGCTTTGCACAACCCCCAGGACCCCATGTCTCTCTGGTCTTTGCCCTCTGGGCCGAGACCATCCAGGGTCTCCCTTAGGCTCACCCACGCCTGGCCAAGTCCTGCCCACCCTTGAAGGCTCAGCTGGCTGGACCCTCTCTAGGAAGGTTCCCCACCCCCAGCTGGGTTATGGGCTCCTGCTCTTAGCCGTATTGTTGTTCTTACTCCATTCACAGATTTATGTGTCTGTGAGTTTTTCCTTAGGGGCCGCCAAGACCCAGCCAACTCCATATTCCCAGAACTAGTCCAGCACCTGACATTTTTCCAGTAGGTGCTCAAATCTTGAGAGGCTGAATGAATGAATACTTTAAAGATGTGTAGTGCAATTTAAAACAAAGGCCCAGCTATACTCATCCAAGAGAAGAAAAAGAGAAAGAAGGGCCGAGGGAGAGGATGAACAACACATGGGCTCCAGCTATGGAGAGACCTGAATTCAACACCTAGGTTCTGCCATTTACTGACTGTGACTGCAGACAGGCCACATCACCTCTCAGAGCCCATAAAACGGTGACAAACGCGTTCTCCTGGGACACTGCTGGTACGACTAAAGAGCCCTAGCACAGGGCCTGGTGTACAGTAAGTGCTGGCTCTGTGAATTTGAGAGCCTCCCTGTCCCCCTGTCCTCCTTGCCCAGGGTGGCCTCCCGCACCTGCTCAGCATGTCAGAGAGGATGTCCAGGGCTTCCAGCTGCACAGCCACGTCCTCCTGCTGGGCGATGGCACTGGTGAGCTGGCCTGTGATCTTCCGGCACACACTGGTGGCCAGGCCGGAGCCTGCACAGAGCACAAGGTGGGTGTGGTGAGGCCCAGGGCTGGCCTCCACCTGTGGCTGGCCTTTGCTCTGGTTGTGTTCCTGAGCCCACATCCCCCGAATCCTGCTGACCAGGAAAGCCAGGGCTGGCGTGGTCCAAGGTTTGACACAGAGTCAGACCACACTAAAGGAGACAGCTGGGGAGCTAAAGAACCAAGGGCTGACCTGCTGCCTTGCTCACCCCACACCTGACCCCTTTGCCCTCTGCCTTCCAATGCGGAGGTGGGAAAAGTTAAGCACTTCTTTCCTAGACTCCTTTGCTGCTTGGAGAGGCCAGGTGTGACCATGTTCTGGCCAGTGAGATACAGGTCAAAGTCTTCTGGGGAAACACGTGCTTTTCTTATAAAGGGCAAGAGACATGGGCAGAGACTTCAGCCCTGTCCTAATGGAGCTTCTGAATGAATGGCTGTAAAAATGGAGTGGCAGATCCCTTCAGAGTTATGTGAGAAAAGCAACCCCCTACTTCTTCAAGCTGCCATTAGTTAGACTTTGTTACTTGCAGCTAAAAGCATCCCTGAAACAGAGCCATGAAGTTTAACAGATCTGGGTCTGAATTCTCTGCCACTTATTAGCTGGCTGACCTTGGGTAAGTCCTTTCACCTCGCTGAGCCTCAGCTTCTTCAATCATAGACTAGGACAAACAGCAATAGCACCGAGTCCCTAAGACCTGAGTACCTGTGGCTGCCGGGGGGAGCTCCGACAGGACGGTCTTGAGGCCGATGCCAGCGATGTCTCGGAGCTGCTCCTTGTCTGACCGCATGTTGGCACAGAGGGCATCCACGATGGTCTCCACCTGGTACTCCTTCACTTTGCCCACCAGAGGACCCAGGCTGAATATGGAGGGAGGGAGGAGGTCCAAAAGCCCAGGCTCAGCCCGAGTCGGGCTGCCCCTTATGTCCCCTCATGTCTATGGGGCCACATGTGCTGAGGAAAAGGCCCCAGATCAACAGGGGACTTCCTATTTTGCCAGAAAGAGAGGTACCCTCTGGGTATGCCGACATCATTCCTGGCACCTCCCAAACCTGCACCTCCTCTTGGGTTTTACATCTCAGTATACGGCCAAACCATCGAACCCAGTAACCTCAGCTGGAAACCAAAGAATGCCCAAGAGTAGGGTTCTCAAACTTGCGCGTGTATCAGAATCCCCTAGAGGACTTGTTAAAACACAGATTGTGGGACTTCCCTGGTGGCACAGTGGTTAAGAATCCGCCTGCCAATGCAGGCGACGTGGGTTCGAGCCCTGGTCCGGGAAGATCTCACGTGCCGCAGAGCAACAAAGCCCGTGCGCCACAACTACTGAGCCTGTGCTCTAGAGCCTGCGAGCCACAACTACTGAGCCCGCGCTCCACAACAAGAGAAGCTACTGCAATGAGAAGCCCAAGCGCCGCAAACGAAGAATAGCCCCTGCTTGCCACAACTAGAAAAAAAAGCCCGCATGAAGCAACGAAGACCCAACGCAACAAAAAGAAAAACAAAAAAACAAAAAACACAACACAGATTGCTGGGCCCCACTCCAGATTTTCAGACTTAAGGGGTCTAGGTGGGGCTTGAGAATTTACATTTCTAGCAAGTTCGCAGTAGATGCTGATGGTCCAGGGACCACACTTTGAGAACCTCTGCCTTAGAGGCTTGCTTCTCCAAGCGTGGTCACAGATCAGCATCATCAGCACTACCTGGAGACGCAGAGATGCAGCAGCTCAGGTCCTACCCGAGAGCTACTGAACTAGAATCTGTGCTTCAACAAAACCCCCAGCTGATTCGAATGCACGCGAAAGTTTAAAAACCGCACCAGACACACTGCTTCTCAGCCTTAACTGCGCATTGCCGTCACCTGGGGCCTTTTAAGAAATTGTTACCCAGGTGCCAGCCCCAGAGTGTCTCAGCTAATTGGTTTCAGGTGTGGCCTGGAGCTGGTGAGTTTTTTTTTAATTCCCCGAGTGATTCTAACATGCAGTCAAGGCTGAGAACCTCTGACCTAAAAGAGTGGTTCTCAGATGACAGTGCGCATTAGAATGCAGATTCCCGGGTGTTACATCCTCATCTGCCCGCCCCAGCCCCCTCCTGAATTAGAATCCCTGGGTGGGGAGCACACAGTTTAAACAAGGGTCCCAGGTGGCCGCAGTGCACACCACTTGGCAAACTCTTGACTTCTAAGTAATCCCAGGTCTTTCCACTCTACCTTCTATAGCACTGGTTCTCAGTAGGGGTGATTCTGCCCTGAGGGGCGTTTTGGATATTTACTGGGGGGGCCCTTCTATTAGTCATGCTCATCGTAACTAATGAGATGGCACTTCTGGCTTTTATTGAGGAGACGGGGGTGGGGGGGGAGGTCGCGGATGACAGAAAGACAATATTGTAAAACCACGTTCCATGTCCTGCTGGAGTTTCTAACATCCCACTGGGCATTCATACAGGTAAGCAGCCTTTCTATAATTATCTGAGTCCAAAACCTAATTTCATTTTACATATAAACACAAAGTACTTTTTTGCACTATTTTAATATATTAAAATATTAATATTTTAATATACCCTTAAAATTTCCAAAAATGTAGTTATCAGGTAACTCGAAGGAAGACTGTACTTTATTTTCCTGGGAAACTTTACCGGGACATGGTCACCATTTCAGAAAATCTCTTAAGAGCAATGCCGCCTGTGCTATCTGAGTCCCCAACGTCCACACCTGTCTCCACCTGCTTCCTGCCTCGGCGAGCCTACCTCAGGTGCAGGCTTCTCACGACTTCATTACACGTCTACCATCAACGCGCCTGAGCATTTACACAGTGAAACACATACTATTTTACCATCAACAACGTTCCTCCTATTTCTCCTTTATGCTCCAGTTTAAGGCATTATATAAACTGTTTTGTAATCATGTGTAAAGGCAGGTTCTATTATGCATGAATTTCATTTCGTGATAAGAGTATTTCAGACTACGTGTTATAAAAAGGGGTTATTGCTTCTGCTAGTAGGAAACCACTCCACCTGATCTCAATTCCACCGTTAGAGGGATGCTCCCAGACCACAAACCTGAGCACGTCTTGCTCCTGCATGAAACTCTTTACTGAATTCCTCTACTCTTGGGATCGAGTTGAAATTCACTACCCGCCCCAATTCACTACCTGGATCCAGCTCGCAGAGTACTGTTTTTGACAGGCAGTGCCCCAATTCTCTGTTGACCCCCGCCATTCCTCAGTCCCCTGCTTACCCCGCCACACACACACATGCCCTGCACATACCCCATCTTGCTTTTTCAGCTCTGGGGGTAACTGGCAAAAGGTCTCAGAACCACACCTCATGATGCCTACGGCAAACGCGCCCACCCCCGCCGCGTTCTTTCACCCCCACCACTCCTGTGCGTGCCAGCCTGACCTTCCAGCTGCCAGCACCTGCATCCGTGCCTGAGGGCTTTCCCTGGCTGGAGATGCCAACGAATGCATAACCCTCCACCTACCCCAGGAGCAGCCCTCAACCAAGGAAAGCTGGCAGGTGGGAACACTCCAAGGTGCATGTCCTACGCTGTGTGCCAGGGATCCCCAGGAGGGGTAAGCTCCACTCGCCCACAGGAGAAACTTGCTCGATGCTTTATTGCTTTTCTTCCTTCCCTGCCTCACTTCTCTATCCCCCGACCTAGTTTCCTGGGATCTCTTTCCTGGTAAACGTACGCTTGAATCCTTGCCACGGGGTGTACTTCTGGGGGAACCCAGACCAAGTCACTGTCCGGCTCCACGGGCACTCCAAGAGCTGCTCAGCAAGTCTTCTCTCAGAGGCTGTACCCCAAAGGGGCAGGGACCCTCCCATCACCACCAGGGTCGACGCTCACCACTTGACCGCCAGGTTCTGCACCTCCCCGTTCTTGTCCTCCAGAAGCCTGAGGAGCATCTTCACCACCTTGCGCTCGCTGTCCTCATCCAGCTGGATCGAGTCCTTCTGCAGCTCTGACATCAGGTCACTGGTGGCCATGAACCTGGGCAGGGAGGACAGAGGAGGATTGCCGAGCAGCTCCTGGGCCCCGGTGATTTGGGCAGCACCTTAGAGTTCCCCAGAAGTAGACCTTGATACAAAGGGTCAGGGGCAGTCAAGGGCAAGTAGATTATCTGGGCGGTGGGCACAGTTGGGCTACCACAAGGCGACGCGTGTGAGATACCGACTGGCCCAAGGTGGCAGACTCGGACACACAGCATCCCAGCTAAAGGCTTAGGACCTCCAAAGCACATGGCTCCTGCTTCTGCCATTTATGCAAATGGGAACTTGGGCGAGTTACTTCACCTCTCTGAGCCTTACTTAACCTGTCTGAGAAGTGGGGATGAGAACGGTACCTGCCCTGTGGGGTTGTATGGAAGATACAAGAAGACAATGTATGGGGTGTGCTTGGCACACAGTGGGCACTCAGTAAGTGTCCTGCCATGATTATAATGTCACGTCGTTCACGTCTCAGTCGGGCTAGAAGGTCGAACACAAACCTTGCAACCAAGTCAGGTGTCAGCAGGAAGCCTCTCTACCTGACAGGTGGAGGGGGACTAGCCCCGCCCAGCCCACCCGACCTCAAAGAATCACTCAGCCCTGCCCTCACACCAGCGGGTCTCAAACCGTAGCCAGCATCAGAATCACCTGCAGGGCTTGCTAAATGCTGCTGGGCCCCAGGGTTTCTGAATCACAAAGCCTGAGCTGGGGCCCCAAATTATGCATTTCCAACAAGTTCCCGGATGAGGCTGAGGGGCGGGGACCACACGCTGAGAACTAACGTCCCAGGCCAGGTTGACGGGCAACAGGCATATCTTAGACATAGATGGCAACGGCTGAGCAGTCCCCAGCCACAGCTCGCAGACCCAGGGTGGGCATCAGCGTCAAGGACCACCCACCCACAGCTGGGCAGATCCGTGTGGCCGGATGCCGTGTCCCCGGCATTTGAAATTGCAGTGGAGTCTGAGCTGGAAGGTCACGGGGAGTTGGGGCTGCCGTAGCAACATGGAGCACCATTCCTGCCAAGATCAGGAGGGGAGAGCAGTCTTAAACTGGCAGCCCTCGGCTGTGTCCACCTGGCAAATGTTTTTCGAAAATTTGAATTATTTATTGACATTTAAAAATTAGAAGAGTTGACATAAAAGTACTGATTTCCAGATTCTCCTGAAAACAGAAAATTTGAATACAGCTGGGCCAACGGTCTCTGGTGACTGTAACTGGCTCGAGGCAGTGGCGGCTGCCCTCTGTAGGTAGGTGCACACTCCCCAGCTCAGCAGGTTCTCCCCAGGCCCACTGCACCCGTTTATTGGCTCCTGCAGGCACTTGACAGCAGAGAGGAGAGATGCTGTGAAGTCCGGATCAGAGAGTGGCGGCCCCAAAGAAAGCGTCCAGCTTTTGCTCCCCAACCAGGCCTCTTCACACCAGCCTTGCTTTCTAGCTTGAGTGAGTCAAGCAAGAACCCGCTCTCCCCGCCCCATCAAGCCTGCTATGGCAAAATCGGTCACAGTGGGATTCCAGCCTCATCTTTGCAGGCTCAGACCTGCTGCTGGATGTCACAGTGGCCCCTAGGGCCCCTTAGGCAGGAGGGCACTTGTCGGTGTCACAGCTGTTTATTTTTAACAGCTGGGATAAGCCTCAAGCCTGAGAGAAGAAAGGAGGCTGGGCTGGAGGCAAGGAGGGGGTGGCAGGGCTGACCATGCCCACCTGTGGGCCTGGCCACCTCATGACAAGCAGCCAAGGTTAAGATGAAGGATGAGGTTTGGATCTGAGCCAGGACAAGGCCTGGGGTAGCCACACGCACCCCAAAGTCTGTCCAGCTGAAGGGATGTTCAGAGAAGGCAGGCAGGGCCCTGAAGCTGAGTTTCTGCTGCAGTCCATGGAGACCCAGCTCAGCCTGGCAACCCAAGGGATGTACTCCTTTGCCCAAGATGGGCCTCCTGTCTCTTCCTTCTCCACCTACTGAACTCCCATTCACCTGTCAAGGGCCCAGCTCAAATGTCCTAGTCTCAGGGAAGACTCCTCTCATCACCCTGCCCTATCCTCCACCCACAATCTCTAAGCACACTTGGTCCCCCTGGATAGGACCCTCTCAGATACTCTGGACCCCTCCATTATAGCATCTCTCACACTGCGCTGCAAGCTTGGTCACCGGTGTCTCTCCTGTTAAACTGTGAACTCACAGAGGCCTGTCAGTTCATCTCTGGGACTCCAGGCCCAGCAAACAACAGGTCCAAAGAGGCCCTGAGGGGGCAGGGTAAGGGCAGAAGGGGAAGGAGGGTTAGGACCAGCCCCTAACAGGGCTCAGAGCCAACCAGCTGTGTGGAAATCCAAACTCAGAAACTAATCCTTCTGAAATACTCCCCAGCACTTCTGACACCCCAGAGTTCCTGCAAACACTCAGCTCTCACATATATGTGTATGTGTGTGTGGTGGTCGTAAAGGGGGCGTATACAGGAAAGGGTATCATTTGGTAGATAAGAGCTTGGGCACCGAAGTTTGGCTTTAAGTAAATATACTGGCCATATACTTATCACTTGGGTGACCTTGAACAACCGACTCCTCTCTCAGCCTCAATTTTTCCATTTATAAAATGGGAATTTTCTTTGCCCCACTTCGTAACACCTTTGGGAGGTTTTAATAGGACAAGCAGCTTTTGGCATGAGGCAGATGAGGCAACTAGGCTCAGAGAGGTTGCATGAACCGCCCAGTATCACACAGCAAGTTGGGAAAAGTATCAGCACACCGGTCAGGTCTCCTGGCTCCTCAACCAATACTACTATGTTTTCAAGAAATGATGTAGGAATTCCTGCAAGACCCCTCAATTTACCCATTTCACTGTTGAAGTCTGAGTGGGAGTAGAGCAGCCGCCTGCCCACAGAGTGGGGGCCCAGAACAACAGGGATCGAAGACTTCCTCCACCTGCCTGGGACCCCCACTTGCAGTCACCGTCCGCCTCCAGGAGCCAGAGGACACAGTCTCAGTTTCATTCCAGAGAAACCCTAGAGGCGACTCAACTGAAATACTTGGCCACATGGGTGCCTGGACAGCTGGTCAGCGGGATCCAGCCCCCCTGGTATTTGGACTTTAAAAATAGACATCATCCTCATATGCTTGGGGTGGTTTTAAATGTTCTCAGGGCCGCTGGCAGAGCAGACTGGAAGGGCTTCTCAGGCTCCAGTTGGCAGGGCCAATTCCCTCTCCTGGAGCCTGGACCTGAGGGCCTAGACAATGGTGCAAATCCCCTCGGTGACTGGCCGGCTGTGTGACCTTGGGCAAGTCACTTCACCTCGCCAAGCCTCTGGAGAACAGGAAGAACAATCACTACCACCCAGGCAGACAGGAAGATTGAATGAGATTACACTGGACAGCAGGAAGCCTGGGACACAGAAAACATTCACTGAGCACCAACTGTGTACCCAGAACATACTCTGGACACAAAAGGAGAGTGCACAGTCCAGAGGTCCAGGAGCTCTGGGTCTCCCAGGCTTAAAAAGTTATGCAGCAGAAATATGGGCTGCGGGAGGTGCCTAACCCTGCCTGGGTATCAGGAGGCATCCCAAAGAGGTGACAACTGAGTAGAAGCTAGCCTGGTGAAGGGGGGAAATGACGGGGCAGACAAAGAACTTCCAGGTAAAGGCCCAGACAGGGGAGGGGACTGGCAGATTTCTGATGTGCCCAAAATCACAACAGTGTCAATCTATTAAGCGCTTACCTGGTGCCAGGCACTAATCTAAGCATCCCGCATGTATTAACTCATTTCATCTTCACACCAACCCTCGAGGTGGGTTCTGTTATTATCCCCATTTCACAGAAACAGAAGCTGAGGCTCAGAGGGGTTAAGCAGCTTGTCCACAGTCACACAACCGGTAAGCGGCCGGAGGCAGGATCCGAACCCAGGACTGTGGCTCAGAGGCTCTACTAAAGCGGGGGCTCTTGAGCGGTGTTGAGGAATGAATTGCCGAAGGCAGGGGTCAGACCAGGAGGGCAGGGCCTGGGTATCCTCACCTGTCAGGGGGCCTTGCTGAGATCTCATCCTCTGTGTTAGACTAACCTGGCTGTGCACCTCGATTCTCCACTTCCTAGCTTTGTGACTGCACCTGGGCCCTTCTTACCTCTGAGCCTCACTCTCTCTATCTGTAAAATGGGGGGGGGGGTAAAGTGACAGAATGTTCAACGGCTATATCCTCTCTGAGGACTCCTTTTCAGCTCAGAGGGTCCAGAACTAGCTGTGTGATTACGGACCAATCCTTTCCCCTCTCTGGGCCTCAGTTTCCCCTGAGGAGGAGGGGACTGGACCAGAAAGGGAGTGGCCCACAAAACCTATAAGCCCCCACCGAAACCATCGTACCTACCTCTGTCTGCTAAGCCACTCAGCCCAGCCCCCTCCCTCAGGTGGTGTCAGAGCAAAGCCGGGAGGCGGGGAAAGGGTGCCCCTATGAAGTGCGGGGAGGAGGCCTGGGGTGATGTTGAGTAGAGAGCATAGCTGAGGGTACGAGTGAAAAAGTCAGCCCTGGGGCTTGGAGTCCTGGGAGGGGAGCGGGTTTCAATGCGGAGAAGAAGAGGCAGGCGCTGGGATCCCCAAGGAGAGGCCGAGGGCTTCAGCGGGGGTTGAAGAGGAGGGCCAGGGCCCATCAAATGCGGCGAGAGATGAGGACTGGGCATAAGTGGAGAGAGGAGAGGCAGACGAAGCGTGCAGAGGGGCAAGCTGCGGCTCAGACGCGGGACGGCAGGCAGGGGCTGAAGTTTGCACAGTGGGAGACGCAGCTGGTCTGGAGTCCCGGAGAGGAAAGGGCAAGCAATCCGCGGAGAACGCAGCCCGAGCTTCCGCCGGGCGCAGAGGCGGGGAGGGGGCGTCTCGGGTGGAGGAGTGGGGCCCGCTGCGAGGAGCAGAGATGGGGGCTGCAGGGTCCCGGGGGAGGGCCGGCGCTCCGGGAGGGCAAGGCCGGGGGTTCAGGGCGGGGCGGAGAGGCGGGGGCCGGGCAGCGGGCGCACCTGAAGTCCTTGTCGCTGGACGTCATCTTCTCCAGGAGGCTGGAGATGTGGAAGGCGGCGGTGCTCATGGTGGCTGCGCCACGGGGCCGCCGACGGGAGGGAATATGGCGGCGCGGCCCCCTCCCCCGCCGCACGCGGGCTGCGCTCAGCGAACAGAAATAGCCGCCCCCGCCCCGCCCCGCCCCGCCCCGCCCCGCGGCGCAGCGCTCGCCTCTGCTGTGGCCGCCGCTGCGGGAGGCGGGAGGCGGGAGGCGGGAGGCGGGAGGCGGGAGGGGCCCGCTAGGAGCTCTATGGTCTCGGCTAGGCGCCAGCCCTGCAGACGGCCCATCACCGGCTTGCACACTCCCACAGACGGGGAGCTCACCATCTCTCGCCGGACAGCCTCTCCCTATGATTCCTGTGGGCCTCAACCCTGCTCGCGAGACACAGGCATGGTAACAGAGAGTCTCAGGTTCGAACCCCACCTCCGTCAGTTCTGCTACTGTGAAGCCTTAGCCAAGTTACTTGACCTCTCTAAGCCTCAGCTTTCTCATCTGTAGGCATTCAAGAAACAGGAGCTGCTATTGTAGATCAAGCCAACCAAAGCACTTCCACCCCCACCCTGCTCCCCATGCGGCCCACCCCAAAGCCAGACAGGATATGGAGTGTACCCTGTCGCCCCAGGCCTCCTGCCTGCCACCTCCAACCCTCAGGACATCACGGCCAGCTTCTTCATTTTATAGCTGCAGAGCTGAGTCCCAGAGAGGCAAAGGGACTTGCTGCAGGCCACATGGCCAGTGAATCTGGGATGGAATCAGGACTGACCCCAGACTGGGCAACAGTTCTTAACCAGAATGAAGCCGTGCACAGTTTCTCCCCAGGTAGGTACAAGCTCAGGGTGGGAGAATCTGTAGGAGGACGAGGAGAGTGGCAGAACTTCTCCAAACAGCCAGGAGGCTGCTGGCTCTTGGGAAAGTGAGTCGCATGTGCAAGACAACCCTGGGTTCAAATCCCTGCCAGGCTGCTTCCTGGCTGTGTGGCCTTGGGATAATGACACAACCTCTCTGAGCTATGTTCTTCTCACCCATAAGATAGGGATAAAATTAATCTTTATTTTATAACACACTTCTTGGGTACCAGTTATTATGGGTTCCTGGGCTCTAGAGCAGCACTGTCCAACAGAACTTTCTGCAATGTTGGAGATTTTATACATCTGCACTGTCCATTCTGGTGGCCATCAGTCACATGTGGCTATTGAGCACTTGAAATGTGGCTTAAATGAAATGTGACTTAGTATGATTGAGGAATGGAATACTTAATTCTATTTATTTTTAATTAACTTTAAAGAGCCACCTATGGCTAGTGGCTACCGTAGTGGACAGTGCATTTCTGGACAGTAGGGACACAGCAGGGGACTAGACACACACAGCCCCTGCCCCTTGGGGACCATACATTCTAATGGAGGATGTGAGCATTAAGGAAGTAAGTGATTAGATAAGGAAAATAAGAGCTATACAGAAAACAAAAGGGGGTGAGGGCATAGAGAGTGCCTAGGTGTGGAGGGGCAACTTTAGCCATGTTAGTCAAGGAGGGCCTTTTTTGAGGAAGAGACATTTGGGCTAAGACCTGAACAGAGGAAAAGGAGGCAGCTGGGCAAAGGTTTGCAGGAAGAGCTCCTCAGACAGAGGGAATGGCAAGTGCAAAGGTCCTGAGGTGGGAACAAGTATTGGAGGAGGTGAGGTCAGAGAGGCGGGCAGGAGCCAGATCATTCGCAGCCTTTCAGGCCAAGTTGAGGAGTTAGTTAGGATTTTATGTCAAATCTCTAGGGAGCCACTGGAGGGCATTAAGCAAGGAGGTGACATGATTGGTGTTTTGGAAAGACCCCTGTGACTGCTGAAGAGTCGTGCAGTCAAGTTTGATGGGGGCTGCATTAGGGGAGTAGTGGTGAAGGTGGGAAGACATGGACAGATTTGGATGTGTTATAGAAATAGAATAAATAAGGACACAGCCACTTTAGAAAACAGTTTGGCAGTTTCTTATAAAGTATGCTTATCATATGACCCAGCAATTACACTCATAGGTATTTATCCAAGGAAAATGAAAGCATATATTCACACTAATACTTGTACATAAATGTTCATAGCAGCTTTATTTATAATCACCAAAAACAGGTGGGATAAGGATTTGTAAAGACTTTTTTCCTGGAGAGTAGGCCTTTGTTATGGAGAACACTCTGGGTGTATTTCGCAGAGGTTACTCTTTTCCTCCCCTTCTCAGAACTCAGAGGGGAGCTCTCTTCATTATGAGAACTTAGTGAGGTGCCTGGATGTAAAACCCACAAAAGTGTGGGGGGCTCCCTTAAGACTGTGACCCCAGGAGTTTCTCACTCTCCCGCTAGTTCCCAGTCAGCCTCCCTCAATTTGTCAAAATTGCCGTAAAAGTGTTCCTACCAGCTTATGGCTCCAGTGGCTTTTGCTATAGGGAAGCAGATCTCAGCTGTAACTTTCTAGATTCTCCTGCCTCTTTAAATTTTGGGGTGGTGTTTGCCCTTCGACCTCACTTCTCGGTTGGGTCTAAGAAAAGTTGTTGATTTTCATTTTGTTCAGCCTTTTCTTGTTGCAGGGATGGGAATGATGGCTTCCAAGCCCTTTGTGTGTTGGTGTTAAAACTGAAGTCCTGTCCTCAATCGTGAAGTCTTCTTTATATGTGGTATATTTATATATGGTATATATATATATTTTTTTTAATTTTTAATTTATTTATATTTATTTTTGGCTGTGTTGGGTCTTCGTTTCTGTGCGAGGGCTTTCTCTGGTTGCGGCGAGCGGGGGCCACTCTTCATCGCGGTGCGTGGGCCTCTCACCGTCGCAGCCTCTCTTGCTGCGGAGCACAAGCTCCAGACGCGCAGGCTCAGTAGTTGTGGCTCACGGGCCCAGCCGCTCCGCGGCATGTGGGATCCTCCCAGACCAGGGCTCGAACCCGTGTCCCCTGCATTGGCAGGCAGACTCTCAACCGCTGCGCCACCAGGGAAGCCCTATATGGTATATTTTGCAAACATTTTATCCCAGTTTGTCAGTTGTCTTTGACTTTATGATGATTTTTGCCATGCAATTAAAAAATGTTATTCTTCCGTATGGTAGGAGATATGGATCTAATTTTATTTTTTCCAAATGGTTACCCAATTGCCTCAGCATCATTTATTAAAATGTCCACAAATATAAAGGTTTATAGCACAAAGTAATTTCCTTGTGGTGGTGTATCAGCTCTGTATCTTGAGGATGGTGGTGGTTATATGAATATATACATGAGCTAAAATGCATAGAAACTGTGCATACAAATGAATGCATGTAAAAAATGGTGAAAATGGAGTAAGGCTGATAGTCTAGTTAATGGTACTGTATCAGTGTCAATTTCCTGGCTTTGATATTGTAGTACAGTTTTATAAGATGTCACCATTGGGAGAACCTGGGTGAAGGGTACACGGGACTCTATGTATTATTTTTGCCACTTTATTTGAGTTGATAATTTGTATCAAAATTAGAAGTTTAAAAAAATTCACCTTTGCTACAGCGAGCTGAGATGGCTAGATTAAATTTTTTTAAGTCCAATTTGTTAAAGTGGCAAGTCTGCTCCATTTATATTCGTCGTGATTACTGATATGGTTGGTCGACTTTTATCCTCACTTATATTCTTTTTTTTTTAAAGGTTTAAAAATTTTTTTTTATTGAAATCTACCATACATACATCAAAGTGCAAAAATCCTAAGAGTACAGCTTGATTATTGATCACCAATTGAACATACCCATGAGACCACCCAGATCAAGAAATAGAACCTTATCAAATTCCCAGAAATCCCCATCCTGCATATTCCAATTACTACTCCCACTCTCCTCTCCAAATAAAATCACTATTGTAAGTTTTAAAATCATAGATTAGGTTCGCTTGTTTTTACTTTCATATGAATGACATCATAGTACATGTTTTTGTGAGTCTGGCTTCTCTTGCTCAATTTTATGCTTTATCCTCACTTATATTCTATTTTGTGTAATTTACCCTGCTTTTTCTTTGCTACTTCCTACTTCTTATTGGATTGGTCATATATTCTTTTTTCTTTATAAATTTATTTATTTATTTTTGGCTGTGTTGGGTCTTCATTGATGTGCACGGGCTTTTCTCTAGTTGCGGCAAATGGGGGCTACTCTTCGTTGCGGTGCACGGGCTTCTCATTGCGGTGGCTTCATTTGTTGTGGAGCATGGGCTGTAGGCACGCAGGCTTCAGTAGTTGTGCCACAGGGGCTCAGTAGTTGTGGCACGTGGGCTTAGTTGCTACATGGCACGTGAGATCTTCCCGGACCAGGGATCAAACCCGTGTCCCCTGCATTGGCAGGCAGATTCTTAACCACTGCACCACCAGGAAGTCCCAGATTGGTCATATATTCTTTATCCCTCCTTTTATCCCCCTTTTATGGAAATTGTAAATTCTATTTCATTGGCTTAGGAGTTACCTTTAACATTCTAATAGGTAGACTTGATTTAATCCAAATTTAGTTTATAAGTTAATTATAATTAGATTTAGAGCTTCCCTCGTGGTGCAGTGGTTAAGAATCCGCCTGCCAATGCAGGGGACACAGGTTCGAGCCCTGGTCCAGGAAGATCCCACATGCCGCGGAGCAACTAAGCCTGTGCGCCACAACTACTGAGCCCACGTGCCACAACAACTGAAGCCCGTGCGCTTAGAGCCCGTGCTCCACAACAAGAGAAGCCACCGCAATGAGAAGCCCGTGCACCGCAACAAAGAGTAGCCCCCGCTCGCCACAACTAGAGAAAACCCGCATGCAGCAATGAAGACCCCTAATGCAGCCAAAAATAAATAAATTCCTTTTTAAAAATTACATTTAAATTTATAATTTATTAAAAATAATTTAAACTTGTAATTTAAATCATTTATAATTTAATTTAATTTGTAAGTTAATCAATACCTCTACCCTCCTCCTGAATAATATGAGGATCTTAGACTGCTTTAACTCTAGTATTTCCAGTCTGATATGTATTATTGTTTAATATGAATTTGGATTCTACCTTGTGTTTATACATCTCAAGTTGTTTATTATTATTTTAGAGAGCAGTTACTTAGATTTACCTATGTTTACCAATTTCTTTGCTAACAATTCCTTCTTTGATTCTTTACTTCCATGTTCAATTTCTTTTTTCCTCATCTAGGGAATGAGGAAAATTCTTTGAGCAAGAATCTGGGAATGATAAACTTTGTCAGTTTTTTGCCTGACAATGTCTTTATTAAGCCTTTGCTCTTAAATATTTAGGTGGATTTAGGATTTTAAGTTGATGTTTTCTTTCAGCACTTTGAAGACATCGTTCCTTGTTTTCTGGCTTATCCTGTTGCTGTTTAGATTCCTGCTCTCACTATAACTAAACTGCCCAAGATCATCTTATAGTCAAATATTGCTACTGTGACTCCTGTCACACACCGACGTTCCATCTAGTTGGATTGAGGAGAAGAGAAAAGGGGCAATTTGCCAGATGTGTTTTAAGGAAAGTTCTCAGAAGCTGATACTTCACTTACAACCCGTTGGCCACCCATAGCTATTAGGGCACTGGGAAATGTAGTCTTTATTCTGGTGGCCATGTGCCCGCTATACCCCTAGGATGGGGGACAGGACTGGTTCATTCCTGGACCCTCCCCCCAGGAGGTGCCCCACAGGGGTCTGAAGATGGAATTTGTTGGCAAATGCTTCTCCTCACTCATACATGGCCAGGGCTTGAGGTGTTGCCTGAGGAGAAGGCCCAGGCAGCAGAACCACTCCCTTCCCCCCCAGAAACAGCCCCTGCCCCAGGAGTCGTCCCACTCGGCCGTGAGAGGCTGGGCTGCTCCCTCTGGGTCCCACTTCTTCTGTCTGGACCTCAGCAGGGGCTTCTGCCCGTCTCCTGGTATTCCAAGTTGTGAGATGCCGGTCCACCTCAGAGGGCCACTAAAGGAATCCTTTAGCCTCCTCCTGGAGAACTAAAAAAGGAACACTTGCTTAGTACTCTCGGGTGCTGTCTGTGTGGGGCAGGTGATTTCTCCATTTGACCTGTGAAGAAGCTGAGACTCAGAGAGGTTAAGTGATTTGGCTGAGGTCACACAGCTAGAGGCAGCACTCAAATTGGGGTCTCCCAGCTATTTAAAATACTGAACCACTTGAGGGCTATTCGTAATACTAAACCACTTCTTTCTGGGATGGAGAAAGATGTTTGTGGCTTGAAGCAAACAAGTTTGAACTCTTGTTCTATCACATCTTTTAGGAGTGAACGAGGCAGGCAGGTTGCTGGGAGAGTGTGACAGCCCCCCAGCCTGTGGGGGGAGCCAAGGATCCAAGCAGTGAGTATTCCTGTCAGCATTTACCAAAGAGCCAGGCTGTGTGCTAAGCACAGGGGGATATAGAGGAAAGCTGATCAGGGATGTGGTTAAGAACAACTACTTAGTGAGAAGACAGAGCTGAATTTGAGTCACCTCTAGCTGTGGGACCTCGGGCAAGTGACTCAGTCCCTCTGAGCCTCAGTTTCCACATCTATAGAATGGAAATAATAGCACCCACCCAATAAGGCAAAGCTCTTGGCAGAATGCCTGGCACATGGCAAACCTGCAGTGAACGGTAGCTATTGGTTTTTATTATCGTTACACCTTGTAGGGGAGACATATGCTGATGTATGATGGTCGAGGGAAGGATTTTGGGGACACAGAGGAGAGGGATGGGACGTGTGAGCCAGGCCTTGAGGAGCAGTACATCCTCCAGGCAGAGAACCGGGCCAGCGTTCCAGACACGCATGCTTGTATCCTCACAACCTCAGGCTCCATCATCAGGTGCCCTGGGTCTGCCCCTCACGCCTACAGGACAGATGCATTCTGTGACATCTGCCCGGGCTCAAGTCCGGTCAGACATCACTCACAGGTGAGTCACTGCCCGAGATCTTAGGAGAATTTCCAGGCTGAAGGCGCTGGGTCCTTCCAGCACAGCTGAGCCCGTTTCAAACGTTTGGGTCTTGCATCTCAAGATGCTCTCAAGAGCCTTTTAAAAAATCTCCCTCCCTCCCTACTTCCTTCCTCCCTTCCTCTTTTCTCCCTCCCTCTCTTCCTTCCATTCTTTCTATTCATCATAGAGGTTAACAACTCACACATTTATTTACAGAGATTCGTGACACCTCCTCAAGAACAGAACTATACTTGCAAACCAGACAGCACTAGAACGGGATGACCAAGGCTGATACAATCCAAAGCGGGAGATTCCACAACAGCAGTTCCAGCCAGGAGTCTCCTGGTGTCTGGTCGCTAAATACTGGCTTCAAACAAAGCAATGGAAGCCACAGTCCAGACACTACGGTAGGACAAGACCACCTCTCTCCAGGTGTGGAATGTAAGTCCAGTAACACTGCATGCTCCAAGACTTCTTTTTATGGAAACACCCTAACGTACACAGAAGTGGGAAGAACAATATAATGAATTCCAACGTACAAATCACCCAGCTTCTGCTACTGTCAATCTTGGTCAATCGTGCTTCCTCTCTCCCCCTCCCCCATTTTTCCCGAGGCTGGAGTGCTTAAAGCAAATCCCAGACGAAATGTCCTGTCACTAGTAATCGCTTCAGCCTGCCACGCCAACAGATGGTATTGTTTTTACATAACTACTGTGCCAACGTCACACCTAGCAAAAATAACAAAAACCCATAAATAATCTAATATTTAGTCCATATTCGGGTTTCCCAGATCGCGTCAAAGATGTCTGTCGGCAATTAGTTTGTTAGAAGAGTGTTCACAAAATTCATTTGGCTCTGAATTCCGCAACTGTGGCACTTCACGTGTTTTGCTTCCTGGATGGGCTAGAAGGGGCATGGAGACAGGAACGCATCTTACATTCTTAAAACCTCCAGCTGTGTGCTGGACACAAGCTAGCTCACAGTAGGCCCTCAAGATGAGGCCAGGTTCCCTGTTAACCTCTGTACCGGGTCCAGCAGCCCTGGGTGGGGTGGGCCCTACCTGTGTACCATGGAATATTACTCAGCAATGAGAAGGAACAGGCTGCTGATAAAAAAACCTGGATGAATCTACAGAGAATTAACGCTGAGTGACAAAAACCAATCGCAAAAGGTTACAAACGGTATGGTTCCTTTTCTATAACCTCCTTGAAATAAAATTATAGAAATAGAGAAGAGATTAGTGGTTGCCAGGGATCAGGGAGGGGAGGAGTGAGAAGGAAAGTGGGTGTGGCTATAAAAGGGCAGCATGAGGGGTCCTTGTGGTGAGGAAATGTTCTGTATTTTGATGGTATCAATGTCAATATCGTGGTTGGGAAATTGTACTATAGTTTTTCAAGATGGTCCCATTGGGTGAAGCTTGGGAAAGAGTACATGGGGGTCTCTGTATTCTTTCTTAAAACTGCATGTGATGATCTCAAATAATTATCTCAAATACATTATCTCAAAAAGTTTAATTTTAAGAAAATGTGGTCAAGCAGAGGTAGTTTCCCCTAGAAACCAAAGGGAATATTTTCTGGACCTATTTGTCCCCCTCAAAGAGATTTCCAGGGATAGTTTGCATTGCTGCCCTCCAGTGGTTGTCAAACTGGGTTCCCTGGAGCCTTTGGGTTCTCAGTGGGCACCCCAGTGGCTGCCTGCAAGGTGGTGCTGAGCAGGTGCTTCCATCAATAGCCCCAAGATCCCCACTTGAACTAGAAAGAAGTCCACTCTGATCTGCTAGAAGGTCTTAAATTTTGTTAAAAGGACCTTTCTGCTTAAAAAAAAAAGGATGTTTGAAAGCCACTTAAATTGAGTCTGAACCCTCATTTTGCATTTGTCAGAATGAGCTAGGGTTGACCTTTTCCCCGCCACCCCCCCTTTTTAAAAAAAATTTAACTTTAGTCCTTGTTCTTTAGAAGAGGCATTGAGGCACTGGTATCTGAGAGTCAGAGGACTTTCAGGATGGCCAGGTCCAACTTCTGCCTTCAGCTGCAGAGGTTTTCCTTAGACCCAACAGTTGAAACCACTGAGACCCAGAGGCCCAGGGTGAGTCAGGCTTAATCAAGATTTAGGAATATTTTAAACTCCATCTCAAACTGCATCAGATACAGCCATTGTTTCCCAAAGAATATGGAGTGGCAAAGAGTCCAATCTAGGCCAGAGGCTACCTCTTCAAACATGGATTTAAATGACACATACAGGGGCTTCTAAATGAGGTTAGGTTGGAGTTTCTCCGTGGAGGGGTGACAAAAGTCCTGCCTTTGAAGTCAAGGAAACCGGGATTCAAGTCCTGACTTAGCCACATCCCAGTTATGTCACCTTGAGCAATCATTCACCCCTCTGATTCTCACTTTTCTCATCCATGAAATGGGCGATAGTCCCAGATTTAGAGCATTCATTTAATAAATGTTTTAATATGGTTAAGACAGGCCCGGCCCTCAGAGGCATCCATTTGCTGAGTAAGTAAAAACTCATGTCAAGAACCAGGCTCCAGGGTGCTCATAGTAGGGGCACATTCTTTGCCCTCTACACCCACAGGGCATCATTCTCAGACCCAAGAAGTCTCTGGGGAGTTCCCATCAGCCTGAGGGATCCCAGGGCCTCATCACAAGAGCGTCAAGGCCTGGGGAGGGCCAACTGTGTCCAGGCACTGCCCCGAGCACTTCATACAAATAATCTCACCACAGATTGGGACTGCTGTGTCCCCATTTTTATGGATATGGAGACTGAGGCCAAGCTGTGTAACTGTTGTCTCCAGAATTCACGTGCCTGCTGAGTCAGGAGGCCCCCCCTGGCTGTCAGTTCTAGAATGCAGGGAAGCCAGATGCCACACTCAGCTGCTGAGCTGGCTCCCTGGGGCTGTCAGCTGTGGCCACAGGATGGTGGGAGTTTGCCCCGTGAATCCCCCCCCCCCACACACACACACGCACACACGCAGGGCAGTGAGGTCACCTCAGGATGGAGCTGAGCTGGACCTCCCTTGCGCCTCTGGCAGCTCTGTCGTGGCCCTGGAGATCTGCCCATGGCAGAGAGGTAGGAAATGCCCTGAGATTGTGCCTCGACCCTGTGCCAGATGCTGCAGGGGGTGAACTCCTATTTGCTCAGAGAGGGGAAGTACCCTAACCTGGGACTAGAAGGAGGCAAACACAAGGTCATGACTGGGTCTCATGAGCACCTACTATGTGCCCGTCACTGAAACCGTTCAGTGGTAGGAAGTATTATTTAGACCAGTGGTTCTTAAATGTGAACAAGCATCAGAATCACCACCACGGTGGGGGTGGGGGGCTGTTAAAATACAAATTGCGGTCCCACCTTCAGAGTTTCTGATTCGTTAGGACTAGGGTGGGACTCGAGAATTTGCATTTCTAAAAAGTTTCCAGGTGATGCTGATACTGCTGGTCCAGGGCCCACACTTTGAGAATAACTAATTAGTTCAACTTCCTTTCCCTTGCTTAATGGTGGTTCTCAAGTTTCTTCTTCCAGGGATGGAGGTCTCATTGTCTATTCTGTCAACCTATTTCATTTCTAGATAGTTTTTACTGTGAAGATATGACTTGTGTGTGTGTGCGCTTATGTTGCGATGAAAACTAACCCTCTTGGCTCTCCTCTGTGGCTCATTCTCTCTGCCTCTGGACTGCATGATCTCATCAAAAAGGAGCAATTGGAGGGGAGAGGAGACTTGCAATTAGACCAAAGGTCTCCCTCACCTGCACAGTCCATAGCCACCAAGCCCTGTCCATTCTACCCTCTAAATCAACAGTGTTCAATAGAAATATATTGTGAGCTCTATGTACAAAATTTAAAAAATTTTCCAGTAGCATCATTAAAAATAGCAAAAAGAAGCAGGTGAAACTAATTTTAATAATATACTTTAACCCAACTATATTCAAATATTATCTTTTTAACAGGTGATCAATACAAAAATTATTAAGGAGCTATTGTGTCTTCTTTTTTTTCATGCCAAGACTTGGAAATCCAGTGTGTATTTTACACTTACAGTACATCTCATTTCTGACCAGCACATTTCAAGGGCTCCATAACCACATGTGGCTGGTGGCTACTGTTCTGGACAGCGCAGTGACCCTGTTCCTAGTCCTTATCTGCCCTGCCACGGCTCATGCTTACCAGGTTCCTGCCCCTCATGTCTTGCCTGCTAATCCACAGTACGGCAGCCAAATCACTGCCTGAAACGTAAGATTTGATCGTGTCCCTATTACCCTCATGATAAGGTCCGGCCTCCTTGGTCTGGTTTCTGAGGCATCTCTTGCTTTCCCTTCTCCCCTCCTCCAGCCCCCAAGGCCCCTACTCTCCTGCTGTACTTAATTATTCACAGATCCTCAACACAGTAGTGCCTGTTACCTCTAAACCTTTCCACAGTTGGTTCCCTCTGCCTCGAATACCCTTGGAATGCATCTTGGGCTACCCTTTCAGGTCACTCATTCATTCAACAAAATTTATTGAGCACCTATTATGTGTCAGACACTGTCCCAGATCCTGGAACAAACAAATACATACGAAGGAAATATGCATAACGAGAAAATATATGGTGTGTCAGACAGTGAGCAGTAAAGCAGGATGCGAGGGAAAGGTGGTGCAGGCGGTTACTACTGTATACAGGGTGTCAGGGAAGGCTTCTTGGAGAAGGTGACATTTGAGTAGAGAGACCTGAAAAAGTGAGGGAAGGAGCCAGGCGGCTGTCTAGGCAAAAGCATTATAGGCAGAGGGAACAGCCAGTGCAAAGGCCCTGAGGAGGAAGCCTGACTGGAGTGTTTGGAGCACATTCCTGGGTGGCTGGGGCGGAGTGAGAGAGGAAGTCATAGAAATCAAGATCAGAGAGAGCAAGGAGTGAGTGGCACATCGTACAGGGCCATGTAAATATGGGAGTGAGTGAGGTGTGAACCCTGGGAGGGTGCTGAGCAGAGGAGGGACATGAGCTGACTTGAGTTTTAACCAGCTCCCTCTGGTTGCCTGATGAGAACAGACAGGAGCATAGAGACTAGTGATGTGGTGGCCAGACCAGGGTGGTTGCCAAGCAGATGGAATGAAGAGGCTGGTTCAGAATATGTTGAAGGTGGGGACAACAGGGTTTTCCAGATAGGTCAGAACCACAGTATGAGAGAGCAAAGGGTCAAGGATGACTCCTGAGCTTAGATGACTCCTCTTCCAGGAAGCCCTCCTGGGAACCCACAGCTCCCTGGGCCTTGCCCTCATGGGGGCTGTCGTGGCCTGTCTCCCTCAGGGTGCTCCCCAGGGCAGTGTAGGACTTGTTTACAGTCCTGCTTCCAGAGTGTTTGAGAGGTGAGTGAGAGTCCCGGCCTCAGCTTTGAGAGGTCAGTCCCCACCCCCTACCCTATTGGGATCCACAAGGCAGTGGATGTTCTAGCCTTTGCCCAGTTTCCTCACCAGGAGAGGGGACTGCCAGTCCCACCCACAGGAGTCCCCCCACGCAGCCCTGAGCCCCAGGGCTTCCTCTTCTGCTGCCGGCCCCACCTCACTCCTCTGGGGGAGCATCCGGTTGGCCCACATGGCTGGGCCCTGAGTCGGCCTCACCCAGCGGGGTGGGGAGCATCTGGGACACTCCACCTCTTCCCCGCCCAGAGCCTGGCACAGTCAGGGTGGTACCACTGCCCCCACGTAACCACCCGTTAAGTCAGAGGGCACGGCCCCGGCCCAGGGCGGGTCTGGGGGTGCAGCCGCCCCACCTGCCCTCCGGGCACATCCGGGTAGGAGTCAAGTCAGACAGGAAGGCCTGGCGCCGACAGCACCGCAGGAAGGAGGGCCCCCGGGCTGAGCGTGGGCGCGTGGGCGGGTGAGCGTGAGGCCCACGGCGACGTCACGTCCCTCCCCTGCCTGCCACGGGGGCGGCCCCGCCTCTCCGCCCTCCTCCCGGCCCCGCCCCGCCCCGCCCCGCCCCGCCCGCCTCCAGAGTACGAGCGCCGCTCGCCTCCAGCCCACACCGGCCTCGGGAACACAGGTAAGGGACACGCGGAGCGGGAGAGGCGGGGTGGGGGTGATTTTTGAGAGAACTGAGGAGAAACAGGCTCTTCAACAGGCCTGACATTTTGTGGTTCCCTGTGGGCCTGGATTTGAGTCCCAGTTCAGTGGCTTCCCAGCTGGGTGAGCGCCTGTGTCTCCATCTCTGGAAAATCGGGGGAGGGTGAAGTTCTTCAGGGGTGCTGTGAGCCTCCAGCCAGCCCGTGCCCCGCCCCCGCAGGTGACCCACTGCGGTTCTGTCGCCGACTTCCTGCGGGGCCTTCAGAAAACCCTACGACCTCAGCTTTCCCATTCGTGAGGTGAAGGGTCCCCCTAGCTTCGGAAGGCTTCTCCCACTCCGCCCTCGTGGGACTCACAGCTTTGGAGGGTGTTTCCTCACAGACGCCCGGCCTCTGCGCTTTGACGCGCGAGTGAAGGCAGCCGCCCTCCTGTTCCCCCCCAGAAGCTGCCCTGGCCTCGGGCTCAAAGGCATCTCTGGGGGAAAAGTGCTGAACCGAGAGCTGGGGGCGGGGGGAGACCCGCTGAAGTCAGAGGCTCACGGGGTGGAGGGTGCGGCCTAGAGGGAGCCCCCAGCCGCCCCGGTCCCCCAGGCCGTCATCCCGAGTCTGGAGGACCCACCTGTAATCAGAGCATCCCGGCTTCTCTCCTCAGAGGCAGCCTTTGGGCCGGAAGCCAACCCAGTTTCCTTTTATGGCGGACAAGAAAGATTATGGGGTTGTGCTTATCATTTTGACCTGGTTTGTTTAGAAACTGAGAGAAAAGTGAAGTCAGGAGTGAGTGTTTGTCCTGTTCGGAGTCCAAGCCAAGCGGATCTGTAATAAGGAACCCCCCTCCTGTCTCTGGATCTCCCAGAACTTGGTGCAGCCCTCTAAAAGGCTAAGGCCCCTGTGCCTTGAAATCCTCACCAGGCCACCTTCTTAGGGAGACATCTCCCACACGGTGGCCACATGCCAGGACCAGGGACCGCTTATTTCACTTTCATAACAGCTGTATGTGGGAAGTTGTCTTTTTTTTTAAAAAAAAAATAACCTTATGGAGATATCATTCACATGCCATAAAGTTCACCCTTTTAAAGTGTACAAGCCTGTGGTTTTCAGTTTATTCACCAAGTTGTGAACTATCACCACTGTCCAATTTAGAACATTTTTATCCTCCCCAAATAAACCCCATACCCTTTAGCAGTCACTCACTATATCCCCTTCTCCCTGGCAACGGCTAATCCACTTTCTGTCTCTATGGATCTGATTATTCTGGACAATTCATGTAAATGCAGTCATACAATAGGGGATCTCTTCTGACTGGCTTCTTTCACTTAGCATAATGTTTTCAAGGTCTATGCATGTTTTAGCGTGTGTCAGCACTTCATTCCTCGTTTTGGGTGAATAATATTGTACTGTATGATTATATCACATCTTGTTTATCCATCCGTCAGTTGATGGGCATTTGGGTTGTTTCCACTTTTTAGCTATTATGAATAACGCTGCTGTGAACATTCATGTACAAGTCTTTGTGTGGACACAGGTTGTCAGTTCTCTTGGATATAATACCGAGGACTTGATAGGTCTTATGGTGAAACTATGTTTAACATTGTAAGGAGCTCAAACTGTTTTCCAAAGCGGCTGCACCATTTTACATTCCCACTGACAATATGTTAAGTCTCCAAATTTTCCACGTCCTCTTCAGAACTTGTTATTGTCTGTATTTCTTATTTTAGCCATCCTAGCACACATGAAGTGGTATCTCATTGTGGTTTTGATTTGCATTTCCGTCATGACTAATGATGCTGAGCAACTTTCCATGTGCTATTGACCATTTGTACATCTTTTTTAGAGAAATGACTGTTGAAATCCTTTGGCCATTTTAAAATTGGGATGTCATGTTATTGTTGAGTTGTAGGCGTGCCCATTCCAGGGGAGGATTCTGAGGCTCCCAGAATGGGTGAGACTTGCAGTGATCTCACAGTCAGTGGTGGGTAGAGCTGGGAACTGAGTCCAGGTCTGTCTGATATTCAAGAGCCAGAAAGCTCTTTCTCTTTCACTGGGTGCCTCCTTTCTGGTTTTTGCTATTGTCAATTGTGTGTGTGTGTGTGTGTGTGTGTGTGTGTGTGTGAGGGGGGCCGGGAGAGGGAATGTGAGAGACCAAGAGAAAAAGATGGAAAAGAGAGAGAGAAGAGACAGAGACAGAGAGAAACTGGCATGAGAGGATGAGAAAGAGGAGCCTGGCCTGGCACTGGCTGTTTAACGAGACACCCACCTTGGAGAGTCAGAGCCAGGGAAGATTCTTTTCAGAGTTTTTGGTTTCTTCCCATTCCTCTTCAAACATTTTGGGGGTCTCAAAAAAGTTTATTGAGGAGCACACTCCCTCCTGGTTTTTCTTCGTCTCTAAATCCGAAACAAATCTGATTAGACCTCCAAACCTAAACAGGGAATAGCATCCCCTAGTGTCTAGCTGGGTCTGAGAATCCGGAGCAGTGTTTGTCACACTTTTTGATAGCAATCTCTGCTCAAGAAAAATGTTTAGACACCCACAACGCTATATATTTATATATGGATTTAGAAATTATATACAAGTACTGTGACCATTAACTAATGTCTCAAGGCCCAGTATATATTCGGAGTGAATTTCATCACCAACAGTAGTGGATAGAAGTCCACCTTTCAAGGAGTTTTCTTACTCTGATTTCAGTCAGCAATAATGTGTATATGAGATGCCATTCTTTATTGTTTTCAACGTTAGGGTAGCTGTGGTAGGACTTGAACTAGGAGCAGTGGTGGGTTTGTCTTACACTTTTCCTGTCGCTGGCTTGTACTTTCTCGATTAGCGTTATCTCCATCCACGGTTTCTTGGCAGGGACTTTGAGAAGCCACTTGTCCACACTACAGGGATTGATTCAGTTAAAGCTGTGTTGTTTGATCCTCAACTCCACCTAACCTGCCACCAGGACACTACAGTATACAGCAATAGGCTGAATGTAAAAGAACAGAAGACATGGGCATAGCAAACCTGTCTGCATTGTGGGCTGCCCTTGGCCTCTGGGGACCCCACTTAATGGACATGGCATTGGGTGTCTGACATATGGCCAAGGGTGCACATCAGGGTTGAACTATATACTCTTAACTACTTTTAGCTAAAACTTAAGTAGAAATAATGAACTAATATTTTCCTCCTGTGCTTTGGAGATTATTATTTGAGAGACTAATAGGTTCTGAGCTAAGGACATCTAAGCCCACCTCTGCCACACCTTCGCTTGCCATCTCTCATGGCAGGGTGCTCATGACCACTCAAAGCAGCTCTCATTTTTAGAAAATTCCTTTACATATTGAGCTGGCATCTGCCCCGGTGACTCCCCAAGGTCCCAACCCCTCCCTCTGGGCTCACAGCCCCACCTGGTCATCCTGTCCTGGAGGAGCCCTGCAGAGACCTGGGGACAGTGACCAGGTCTGTTCTTGCAGTGCTCATCCCTAGGCTGAGCACCTTGCTCCTCCGGCCACTTCTCTTGGATGTGGTCTCCGTACCACTCACGTCCTCTGGATGATCTTGGTTTGTCCAGACTCTGTTCTGTTCAGGACCTAGGACTGAGCCTAGGATAGGAGCTGGTGAGGTATAGGTCACCTTCCTCACTGTACACTCCGTGCTTCTGTTAATATGACCGAAGGCTGTGTTAGCTTTGCTTTGTTGCTCTGTCACCTTGTTGACTTGTATTGCACTTTAACAGACATTGGTTATGTACCTCCTGTGTGCTAGAGTCCAGTCAGATGCTGTGCTAACATTTACTTATCTTTCAGAGAATGTTTTTAAAATCCTAGGTCTTTCTGTATGAACAGCCTCCAAGCTGGGCCCACCCATCCTCCTTCTGCACAGACTTGATTTTGTCCCTTTTACCTTCTTCTTTCGGTGCCATCCCCACTTCTCAGGCCCTAGCTGCATCCTTGGATATACTGTGGCCACAGGATTCACTCAGATTCATGACAGGTCCGTCCAGCTTGTGGGCAGCTGGCTGAGCAGTTTGGGTTGTTATCCCACCATTAAATTGCCTGGATGGACTTGAGACAAACGGCTGAGGAGGTGGGAACGGTGGCGTCTTCATTCTTTTCCTCTGTGAGGTTCCCCTTGTGCTTGGACTTAAGCCTCAGATCCGAGTTCATATCCTTTGCTACGTGGCCTGTGGGGAAGCCCCTTTCCCTCTCTGGGCCTCAGCTTTGATCTGCTGGCTGTAACTCTGTGGAATTCAAGCTCGGGGAAAGAGAGAGAGGGCCAAGCCTGGGGAGTGGGGTGAGGTGGGAGGTGAGGCTGAGGCAGGAGGTGTAGCGGTCTGGAGAAGAAGAGGGACGGGAGCAAGCGGAGGATCTTATAAAGGGAAGGGGGAGATGCTAAGACACTGCTGGTGTAACATTATTTCTCTAAGCTCTTAAATCCAGCACTTCATGGCTTCTTTTTATGAAGCACTTTCTCTAAGCCAGGGACTAGAATATAGTAGCAAGAAAAACGTGATTCCTAATCCCAGGGAGCCCAGAATCTAAGTCCATTTTATCTGAATCCTCACAGCGACGCTGCAAGATAGTGACACAATCCCTATTTTACAGACAGGGAAACTGAGGCTCAAAGTGGTAAAGTTATTTGCCCAAAGTCACCGAGCTGGGAAGTAAAGTGATGAGGCACGATTTGGAGTGGGCTCTGTCAGACCCCACTGCTGGAGTGACTTAATCAAGATACCTCTCAGTACAGAGTGTTGGCTAATAGCATGTCATTTTACTATGTACTGTCCTGTCCACAGCCCCAGGTGAGCTCCAAAACCCTTGGTGAGTGACATTCTTCTTTGTCTCATAGATGAGAAAAAGGACCTAGAGGAGGGAAGCGATGTGCCCAGGGCTTGGTGGCAGGGCCCGGCCAGGCCCTCGGTCTCACAGCAGCTAACTGTGTTTCCTCCCAGCCCCTGCCCTGAGGGTGCCCAGAGGACTTTCCACCCATACCTTGGGATCTGGAGCTCTGAAAAGACAGTTTCTGTTCCATGCCTCTGGCTTCCCAGGGTCTGTTTCTGATTCATTCCCCTCCCCAACTGTCCTGCTTGACGGGTGGAGGAACTCTGGACCCGGGAAGCTGGCAGTGTCCAGAGTGGGCAGCGAGAGTGCCCAGGCCTGGATTCTAGGACAAAAAGATGGGCCCCAGGCACAGCAGGGATTGAAGCAGATGGCATTTCCCAAAGCTGTACCAAAAGACATTGAACCACATTCTGGGGAAAAGGACTGTGCTCTTGTGTAGTTTGGGGAAGGATTGGATTAACTAGAGTGAAAGAGCTTTCTATCCTGCAGGTCTTCTCAGAGCCTTTAATGTACAACTTGCACTTCATGCAGCTCCAAAGGGGGGGGGGGCTATGGAAAGCAGTGTTGCCCAAACTTCTTTGAACATAAAATCCACTTTTTCTTGGAGCATTTCAAGGGCCCCACAAGATACTGTATGTATCTTCCTGTTAGAACATGCTCTTCTGGGCCCTCCCATGGGTCACATCAACCCTGAGCGCCTTTGCTGATTGAGTGGATGAGCCCTGAATGCTTTAACGGGACCAGAGCGTTAGTATCCTAGAACGTCAGAGCTGGAAGAACCTTGCAGGGTGCAGCCCAGCTTCTCCGAGTGTGGGAACTGAAGCCCAGGGCAGTCCAGCAACATGTTTGGAGGAGGGAGGCCAGAGGCAGACGAGCCTGTTGGGAGACTGTTGTAACACTCAGGGGAGAGTTTCTGGCGGCCTGAGTGGACCACACTCTGCCTAGCATGTGGTGCCTTTGTTCACAGTACAGATTTCCCTGAGCCACACCCTAACCCTAACCTTGCTCTGAACACCAGACGCTCTGAGTGAGAGAGTCCTGGGTATCTGCCCTGTCAACAGTGCTCCCAAGGACATCTGACCATTACCCAAATTTGAGAGACATTGAGCATGGGAAAGGAAGGGGAAACTCTCATTTGTTAAGTTGCCAGTATTCTAGGCTTGTTGTGGGCGCGATATCCTTTCATCCCCGCAAGACTCTGGAGGATAGATATTAACACACCATTTTATAGAAGCTGAGTGGAGCCTGGCAGCAAAGGAACAGGGACAGGAACACAGTTATGACCAAGTCCCAAGCCCTCAGTCCCCTTGTAGGATCTCTTGGGAGGGAGGCAGTGGGAGTAGAGAACCCAGCTCCTCTTGAAGGGAAGATGGGACAGGCTTGGGCTTTGGCTGGCTGTGGAGGGAAGAGCCGTGTCATCCTTCCTGCCTTTGGAGCTTGGGGGCCCAGGAGGGTGGTGGAGTCAGAGAAGTTAGGAAGGAAGATGGTCAGCATCTGAGGGCTCCGGGCTGAGACAGGCACTGCGGTGGAGAGACTGTGATAAGCAGAGTGATAGCCCCCAGAGGTGCCTATGTCCTGATCTCTGGAAACTGCGACTCTGTTAGGTTACGCAGCAGAGGGGAATGAAGATTGCACATGGAATTAAGGTTGCTCGTCCGCTGGCCGTCACATACGGGATGATCCTGGGTGATCTGGGTGGGGCCAGTGTCATCACAAGGGTCCTTAAATGTGGAAGAGGGTGGCAGAAGAGGTCAGAACAGTGTAGTGTGAGGACTTGACCTGACATTGCTGGCTTTGAAAATGGAAGAAGAGGCCACAAGCCAAGGAATGTGGGTGGCCTCTAGAAGCTGGACAATGCAAGGAAATGAAGAAGGAGGGGGAGGGAAAGGGGAAGGAGAAAAAGCAGCAGCAAGGAAACGGATTTCCCCTAGAGCAGGAAGGAAGGCAGCCTTGCTGGCACCTTGATTGTAGCCCGGTGAACCAGTGTTGGACTTCTAACCTGCAGAACTGTGAGATACTATACAGGTGTTGCTTTAAGCCACTAAGTTTGTGGGAATTTGTTACAGAAGAAATAGAAAACCAATGAGGAGCTGAATCAGCTCCAGGATGGTCTCTGTCCTCAGCAAGTGTGCAGGCCTGTAGGGCAAGATCTTCAGGACAACTGGCTTGGGCGGTTACAGTGCTGGGGAAACCCGGGAGCTCCCCAACCCAGCCTGGAGTTGAGACAAAGCACCACGAATGGGGTGGGGGGCCTCAGGGGCCCTGCCCGTCCCGCCCTGGGGGCTGGAGTGAAATCTGTGGACCGTGGCCTGCCCAGCGAGCCCCGCTTCGCTCTGCCTACACTCTCAGAGCCCTTCCCCCCGCATTCGTCTCATCTCAAATGCTTTGGTTGCAAGTAACAGAAACCACCACAGGCTACCATAACAGGACTTTCTTGGGAGGATATGGAGGTCTCACAGAACAGAGGGAACTTCTGAGGAGCCAGACTACAGAGAAGACGGTGCCCAGGAGCAGAAACAAGAGGGCCCTGTCTCAGGGGAGACCAGCGCCCACAGACTGAGGGCTTTGTGTCACTCACGTCACAAGTCCGATTCCTGGGAGGGAGAAGCTGGTGGTCTAGCCGGGGTGGAGGGCAGTCACCCCTCCAGAGTTCCCACACGGTTGTCCTGGAGCAGTGTCTGCCTGACAAGGATGTGCTTGGAATTAGGGCGCATGCTTGTTTGGGGTGGCTTGGGAAGCTGGAGATTATCCAGGGCTCTGACTTTCTCCTTTGCTGCAATCACCAGAAGGGGCTTCAATGCCACGTGGGGAAAATCAGTAAGTGTCCAACCCTCTGTCGGCTCTGTCCCCCTCTTAGCTGCTGGTTCTGTTCCCAGTGCTTCCCATCCCACTTCCTGCCCTGGGCGTGTTGAACTGAGCTGGTCCAGCATTGGTGGCCCTCAGGGGTGAAGGTTCAGTCCACCTGTGGGGAGAGTTGGCCGTTACCCAAGCATTCAAGGCCCTGGATGATTCCCCAGCCTCACGGGGTTCCTAGCCCTTCAGCAGCCCACTGCCACCCACCCCCTCCACTAAACCTTCATCCCACTTTGGCCAGATGTTAAAATCCAACTCAATCTTAGTAAGCCCCCTCCTCCAAGGTGGGACACCCAAGAAAGATAGGCAGCCCCTGAATCAGGAGACAGGGTTCTGGAGCCAGCCTTGCCCCTGAATCGCTGTGCGATCCTGTGCAAGTTCCTCTCCATTGCTCAGTTTCCCCTTCCATAAACTAGGACACCGATCGCCACCCTGCTTCCTGCCTGGTTAGCGTGAGGATCCAGTGAGCTGAGCGGGGAAAGCTCTGTGCGGCTGTGATGGCCTGGTGTCCCCTACTATCCCTCCCACCTCAGACCCAGGCCCTTGTAATAGCAGGAGCTTAGGAAATCTGGGCCGAACTGAAGTGGAAATCCAGTTTAGCAAAGCCTGTGGGTGCAGCGGCCCTGGCACCACCGGTGACTCAGCAGGGCTGGGCTTTTTGGAGAAAAGCGCTAAGCATTGCATTTCCTTGTAGGAACAGCCTCAGATGGTGGGGGGGTGGGGGGCACCTGAAAGAGGGAGGCCTACGGGCCTCTAACCGGGGCCAGGGAACGGGGGTTCTCTGTTAGGGCAGGGGATGGATTTGAGTCCATCTGTAAGCTGGGAGACCTTGGACAAGTCACTTGTCTCTGTGAACCTCAGTTTCTTTCTGTGTAAAATAAGACTTGCAAGGGTGAAATAAGATCGCGGGGATTGTGCTATGTGCTCTTTCCTCTCTCTGCTTTCTTCTGTCTTCACTTCTCCTGTCTCAACTCCTCGTGCTCCATCTTGGCTCAAAGGAGGTCACATTGCTGTGAACTTGAACTTTCAGAAGCCCCTCACGGCAATCCCTCTGCCTGATGTCCCACCACTAGTGCGCTGTCCTTTTCTCTTAAGCATTGCCCTACACACTGATCTTAGAGTTTTAAATTTTTACAATTCTGTTTATACTTTCTTACAGCAGAAATATGGGTGGAGGAGGATGAGGCAAGGACATTAAAAGGAGAAACAGGGCTACCTCAGGTCCTGCCTCCGTGATAGTTCTATTTCCCCTCCTGATGGATCAGTGTGCTGAAAAACTGCCCGAGGAGGTTCCCTGGGCTCTGGGGACACTTGCTCAGGGCTCCAGCACTAAATAGAAGGCAAGTCAGCATCATTTGCATAACACTCGATGACTGTTAGTGGCTTCTTTCCTGGTGCTAATGACAGAGGCCTGGGAAGAGGTGCCAGCATCAACAAGGACTGAGCAACTACCCTTGCTCAACCACTTACTAGCTGTCTGGCCCTGGGCAAGTTTCCTTGCCTCTGTGCCTCAGTGTTCTTACCTATAAAATGGGCACAACCACAGTGAGCCCTGATAGAGTTGTGGTGAGGCATATGTGAGGCACATGTGTCATGTGCTCAGATCCTTGCCTGGTAGATAGGAAGCACTTACTTGTTATTGTCTTCATCATCATCAGTATCATCATTTTTGCTTTCTGCCGGGCCCTGTGCAGGGCACAGGTGACAAAGATGAATCAGCCATGGTCCCTACCCTGGCTGGTTAGTGATCTAGTGGAGGAGACTCACCCTGGGTGTATCAGACCCTCTGCCGGGCCCTGATTGGAGATCTGAAGGTGAACAAGGAACAGTGGCCCCGGCAGTTGTGCAACAAGGCTCCTCCCTCAAGAAGGAAGAGTCTGAAACAAGGCACAGCTGATGAAGACTCAGGAGAGCAATGTGCCCTCTGGGCCTCCCCCAAATCCCATCCTTCTTTAGAGTTGCTTCGTGCCAACTGTCTCCCATGTGGGCCAAGGCCCCTCGCCTCTGTGCCTTTGCACACAGCTCCTCTGGCCCTTCCAAACTCACCCGCAGCATTCCCTCCTTCAGGAACTTTCCCTAACTGACCCTGGTCTGATTTGGCCCCTGGACTCCCATGGGACTACCCCCTGGGTCTACCATGAAATTCCTTGAGGACAGGGCTGCAAATTGTTCACCACGCTATCCCCAGTGCTAGCACACAGTAGGTGCTCGATTAATGTATGAAGGTAAGGGAGGGAAGGTGTATCAGTCAGATTTGTGTTCAGCTACAAATGCCGAGAATCCTGACTATAGAGGTTTAAGCAAAATGGGGTTTATTTTTCTTAAATAACAAGAAAGCAGGCAGCTGCTGTCAAGGGCTCATCAGCTCAGTGACCCTGCATTTGCTTTGGCCTTTCCTCATGGTCACAAAATGGCCACTGTAGCTCCTGCCGTCACATTCATGTTCAAGAAAGAAAGGAGAGGCAAGACACAGCACCAACACTGTTGGCCTCTTTGGTCAGGAGAAGCAAAACTCCTTCCCAGAACCCCATCAGGCTTCTCACTTCTTTTTGGCCAAAACTGGATCACATGGCCACTCCTAGCTGGGAAAACAAGTATCTACTTGATATGGAAGAACAAAATTCAGTTTTGCTCACAAGCAAGAAGTCCAGGGGTGACAGAGCGGGGAGAAGGAATAAGGGAGTGGGGGTAAGGAGGGTGGGTACTGGTTAGACAACCAGCAGAGGTCTTCATGAAAGAGGTGGTATTTGCGCAGTGCCTGGGAAGTCAGATACAATTTTGGTAACAAGGAAGAATGGCATGGGTGGAAGTCTGGAGGCTTGAAAATGCTGAGTGTCACCAGGGGCTGCCACGTGACCGAGGCAGCTAGAGCAGGAAAGGTAGGACGAGCTTGGCAGACTGTCGGCGTATTTGCTGTCAGCCAGCAGCTCTCTTGCCCCTGTACAGCTCTAAGTCTCTTCCTCTGCTCCACCTGAAATTCCACCATGAGAGATGATCTCAGCCAGTGAGACATACTGGACACCTGCTATGAACAAAGAGTCCTTTTCAAAATATAAATATGCCCTGAAGGCTTGTGGTCATCAGTCATTCATACCTGGATATCGATTCATTTTATTGGCTAGTGATCTCCTAATGCTTAGCTGAATTCTGCCCTGAGAAATAGGAATTTTTATTCTAGAAAGGGGTAATGGAGCCTGGGCCCTAGGAGATGGGAGATGGGTGGGGCTGGGGCTGGACCCCGAATGTCCGAGGGTCATAGGAGGTCTGTAGAAGAGGGAACTCACACTCACCAAGCCCTCCTATGGGCAGGCACTGGCCATCTTTCTTCTCTAAGGCGCTGCCATCGCCAGTTCGCAATTGAGGTAACTAGAGCTTGGAGAAGGGGCCTGTCCTGCCAAAGTCACCTTGTGCACACGTGACGGAAGTGGGGTTGGACCCTGGTCAGTCTCACCCGAAAGCATATGCTGTCTTGTTGCTGCGCCCCATCATAATAATGATCGTCATCTCAGCTGGCATTTGTTCAACCCTTGCTCTATACCAGGCATTGTTCTGAGTGCTTTATGGGTTTTAAGTCATGCCATTTTCACAGCAATACTATGAGGTAAACACTATCATTGTCCCCATTTTACAGACGGGAAACCTGAGGCACGTAAGAGGTTAAGTGACTGGCCCAGAATCCCACAGCTACAAGTGTCAGATCGGATTCACAGCCAGGCAATCCAGCTCTGAGGCACGGGGAAGGATGCTGCCTTGTCAAGGTCTTGTGGTGGATTAAGAGTAGATTCTCTACTAACAACAAACAAAACCCCACAAAGTCATAGATACAGAGAAGAGATTGGTGGTTGCCAGAGATGGGGGGTTGGGGGTGGGCCAAATAGGTGAAGGGAGTCAAAAGGTACAAACTTCTAGTTACACAATAAAAAAGTCCTGGGCATGTAATGTACAGCATGGTGACTATAGTTCATAATACTGTACTGCATATTTCAAAGTTGCTAAGAGAACAGACCTGAAAAGTTGTCATCACAAGAAAAAAAATTTTGTAACTGTGTATGGTGACAGATGCTAACTAGACTACCGTGGTGATCATTTTGCAACATATACAAATATTGAATCATCATGTTGTACCCTTGAAACTAATGTTATATGAGCATTTTACCTCAATAAAAATGTTTAATTAAATTAAAATTTTAAAAAAAGAGTAGATTCTCTAGACCAGTGGTTCCCAAGTAGGGGTGATTTTTGACCCCAGGAGACATTTGGAAATGTCTGGTGACATTTTTGATTGTCACAACAACTGGGGGGGGGTGTTACCTGCATCCAGTGGGGAGGCCACTAAACACAATGCATACACCGGCAAAGGATCATTGGTCCCAAACGTGGGGAGCGTTGAGGTTGGGAACCCAGGTCTAAAGTTGTTAGAGAGGAGTGAATCTACCTCCTCGTGGAGTTGAGGCCTTAGTCTCAGAGCTGGGAGGAGAAGAAATGGCGGAGGGTGCGTCAGAACGAAGCCTGCACAGCGTGGCTGAGATGCTGTAACAGAGACCGAATCCCTGGGATTACGTAAGAGAGAAGCTCATTTCCTGTGCACATAGCTGACCAGAGGCAGGTCCAGGTGCGCAGACGGCTTCGTGCGTGAGGCCTTTCAGGGCCCAGATTCCTTTGCCTTGTTGCTCAGGTATTCCCTGGGGTGTTGGCTCAGTTTGTGCGATTGAGGTTATTCTCCACCCCATGTCTGCATTCCAGCATACAAAAAGCAGGAAAGAGGAAGTAGAAGACACAGAAGTTTATAAGCCCAGAGCTGAAAATCGGTTGTTAAACACACCATTATTAAATTAAATTCTATAAGTGTATAAATAACTAATTTATGTTAAAAAAAAAGGTTAATAAGTACTCAAAATAAAAAATAAGGTAAATAAGTTCCTAATTTATTTTACTACATTCTGCCCATTACCTAGGCACTTGAGATTTTCACATCTGTTTTATCTGTATTGTGGAATCACTGTGTAATGCTGTGTTCCACTGCCCATACCTTCCCAACTTTGCACTCCATGACATCAGTCACAGAGATCAGTAAACTGTACAAATCAGAGCTTGAAGGTTTGCTTTGTCGATTGTCTAAATTTAAGAAAGTGATCAAGCAAATGTTAATAATGGAGATCAAACCTCAAACCTGTAGGCATTACATTACACCTGTTGCCATTACACTGTGAATAATACAAAAAGTTGAGAAAATATTCTTCCAGAATTTGTAAAGTATGATTCGATTCAGCAAAGAAGTTGCTTATATCACTGACAAACTATGACGACAAAGGCATTTGTTGTTTCCCTTTCATCTTACTTGTTAACATGAAAGAAGTTATCAGCCAGCATTCACGTCGGCAGTGCTCTTGTTCATCCATGATGTGAGCAACTTCTTTTCTGAATTTGGTAGTGATTGAGCATTTATTTGTAGTTTGATTTTGTGACACTATTGTTGGTGATAGATTTGTAAAAACTGATAGTAGATTTTGCAAGAAATTCCAAGTCACACTGAAGTTAGAGGTGTATGAAATTCACAATAAAGAGGACTGTATTTTTATTTTTTGTAAATGTGTGCTATACATTCTTTTAAAATTTTATTTATTATTATTTTTTATTGAAGTATAGTTGATTTACAATGTTTCAGGTGTACAGCAAAGTGATTCAGTTATACATATACATATATAAGTATTCTTTTTCAGAGTCTTTTCTATTATAGATTATTACAAGATATCGAATATAGTTCCCTGTGCTAATCATTAGGTCCTTGTTGTTTATCTATTTTATGTATAGTGGTGTGTATCTGTTAGTCCCAAATTCCTAATTTATCCCCCATACATTCTTTACATCAGTAAAATTTACAGCAGACATATCTGTGTGTGTGTATACTTTTTCCCCCAGAACCCTAGAACATCTGTCAGCTCACCACCACGCACATCCCCTTCATTCACGGTCTATTGGCAGGAATGTGAGTCACATGGTCCCAAGGCCACGCCTAGCTTCAAGGGATGCTGGGAAATACAGTCTCTAGCTGGGGGCCATATGCCCAGCTAAAATCAAGGCAGCCCAACCATGGCAGCCCCGTGTATTTTCCCCAGAGGAGAGCACCAGCTCACTGAGGTTAGCTGTTTAGATTTTCCAAGGCCACACTTATGGCCTTCTCATGGCCTCATCTGAAGGCCGGCTTCGAGTTACCACTAGCTCCCACTCAGAATTTCAGGAAAGCACAGAGTATGGTGTCCTGAAGGGACAGATTCCCAAACCTCATTCTGCACGTTCAAGTGCCTGCTTCCTGCCCTCGCTTTACAGTTTGCATCTATAATCCTGACAGCCATACCAGCAGGGCTTGACTTTGAGCAGTTTTGTGCTCCAGACCAATGTTTGGGGTACATTAAACAGAATGTGGGTTCTGGAGTCCCAATTCATGCAAATCTCTTCATCTCTGTGAGCCTCAGTTTCCTCCTCTATAAAATGGGGATGATAAAATTTACCTTGCAGGGTTATTTTAAGAGTCAAATGAAACAATCTTTTGGGAAGTTTTGTTGTCTAGAAACTGCAATTCAGGTGTGAAGTAATTAATTCCAATTCCTAACAGACTGGTTTGTCATCAGGCTCAGATGGAATTACAGACACATAAGCCCTTTGTAAAACTGTTAAGTACTGTACTGGTATAAGGTGGCATATTACATTTTTAAGTAATGAAAAATTATTGGTTATTTTATTATGACAAAAGAAATACTGACATAGAAAACAAACTTACAGTTACCAAAGGGGAAGTGGGGGGAGAGATAAATTGGGAGTATGGGATTAACAGATGCACACCACCATATATAAAACAGATAAATAACAAGGATTTACTATATAGCACAGAGAACTATACTCAATATCTTGTAATACACTATAATGGAAAAACAAAAAACAAGGAAAAGAAAAGCAATACTGCTAAAAATTTAGAAAATGCAAAGTAAAAATAAGAAACTAAAAATACCCATAATGCTACCACTCAGAGATAACTACTATTTATATTTTGTTATAGCTCCAACAATTATTAACTCGTGGTCGTGTTTGTTATATTTGGACCCCCACCTATGCCCTCCAACTCCCTTATTCAAATAATCAGATTATTTTGAAGCATGTCCCAGACATCATATAATTTCATCATAAACATTGCAGTATTTATCTCTAAATACTTCTTTCTAAATACTTTAAATAAATATAACCTCAATACAAATATCACACCTAAAAAAATAAATTCTCTAATGGAGGATGTTGATAACAGGGGAGGCTATGCATGTTTAGGAGCAGGGGATATATGGGCAATCTTTGTACCTTCCACTCAGTTTTGCTGTGAACCTAGAACTGCTGTTAAAAACTAAAGTCTCTTTTTTAAAAAATAAGCTCTTAATAGTATCAAAAGGTGATCATTATTCAAATTTCCCTGTTTATTTCTTTTTTCGTAAATTGTTCTTGTACCTTTGAATACTGGATGTTTATATTTTTCTTATTTATTTGCCAAGCTCTTTATATATTAAAGATATTAACTAAGGTAATATTAATTACTATTGTTATTCCTCCAGGGAAGGCCATGGAGACTTCAGGATCACTTCAAGACCACAGTCGAGTCCACGGAGAATCAGAAGATCTAGACCGTATGTTTGCTCTCTCTGACCCTCTGGGCAGAGCCACATGGGAGGTGAAGTCCAGCAGTAGGTGGAACAGAAGACCCTGCTCAGTTCATGCGGCACAATGAATGGCCCAAGTTACGGTTGAAACCTCTAGAGAAGTAGTGACTTTACACACACGCACGTGTGTGTGCTTGGTCCAGTCTGTCCCCCAGTACTCTCTAGCTGTGTGGACCCTCAGTTGCTCCCCAAATCTCAGAGGCTCTGGGGGCTTGGACTGGCACTAGGGAGAGTCCTCAGAAGGTGGGAAGGGTCCTGCATGGCCCCAGAATGGGGAATGGGAAGGTTTAGGGCTTGATCGGATCCCACCTGCCCTGTAATTTACAGAGAATTTTAAATTGGCAACTGCTCTACACGGTGTAGTGGTCTCTTGGGAAGGATGGAGGGCTTAGAAGCCCCTCTCTGGGCTCCATATTCAGAGAAAAGTCTGCCTTTGGCCTTCCTAGAGCCTCTGGGGCCTCTGAGAGCCCTGGTCTCCTGCACCTCCCACTGACCCTAGGGGTTTGGGAAGGGTGTCCCAGCGAATTCAGCCACTCCTGGCTCCCCACATCCAAGTAGACCCCTAGGGAGGCCTGGGTGGTCTCTGGGGTAGGAAGGGCAGGAAACACTCATCCTTGCCTATGTGTGCCTCCCAGATGGAGAGACGGATTTCCACAAGCAAGACCAGGAGGCTGAGCTCTATTCTCAAGAAGAGGATGAGAAAGGCAAGTCTTCCTCCTCTTCATCCTCCTCCTCCTCCTCCTCCTCCTCAGGTAAAGCAATGATTTCATTAAATCTATATCAAAATATTAAAGACAAGCATTTACATGGAAAAACCAATCTCCTGGACTTCCCTGGTGGCGCAGTGGTTAAGAATCCGCCTGCCAATGCAGGGGACATGGGTTCGAGCCCTGGTCTGGGAAGATCCCACATGCCGCGGAGCAACTAAGCCCGCGAGCTACAACTACTGAGCCTGCGTGCCACAACTACTGAAGCCCGCACGCCTAGAGATCATGCTCCGCAACAAGAGAAGCCACCGCAATAAGAAGCCTGCGCACCGCAACGAAGAGTAGACCCCGCTCGCCGCAGCTAGAGAAAGCCTGCGCACAGCAACGAAAAGCCAACGCAGCCAAAAACATAAATTAAAAAAAAAGAAAAACCAGTCTCCTGAACCTCCCACCTCGGTACTGCAGCTCTGTTTTTCCATGTTCCCTTCCAGAGCCCACCTCTCTGTACATGTAACTTGTACACAGTTATGACTACCATATAGGGACTTCCCTGGTGGTCCAGTGGTTTAGACTCCATGCTTCCACTGCAGGGGGCACGTGTTCGATGCCTGGTCAGGGAACTAAGATCCCATATGCCACGTAGTATGGCCAAAAAAAAAAAAAAAACCAAAAAATTACCGTATAGACAATTTTGTCCTTGGTTTACAATTTTTTTTGCTATCTTATCCTAAGCATTTTGCCATGTTATTCCATAATATCTTAGCGGCTATTTTTCATGCTTCCCAAGTAGCCCCTCAAGTGACTGCATCTCATGTAAAGGAACGTTTAGTTTTGTAGGAGCACTTTGGAATCAGGGGCAATGCATGTGTCCATTCAAGCAGCCTGCAGGTTCATACCGTTTCTTTGCCACTAACTAGCTAAGTGTCCTTGGGTAAATTGCTTAACCCTGTATGCCCTGGGGTCCTCATGCGTAAGATGGGGATGATAGCAAAAGTTATTATCTCATAAGATACCTGTGAGGATTACATTCTACACGTGCAAAGGCTTAGCACCTATCAGATAGTAATAGCTCTAAAAATAACTGCTGTTGTTAAGATTCTCCCCCTCCCCCACCCCAGTTTGTCATGCTGATGAGCATCCTTGCACAAAAGCCTTTACTTTTTGAATTTTTCATACAAATCAAGTCCTACATACCGACTCCCACAAGCTCTTTAATGGGTTTAGAGGGATGAGCATCTCTAATTGGACTTTGATACAAATTGCCGCATTATTTTCTGACAAGAAGCAGAATGTCTCTCTACTTTTAACTCAAAAGGTAAGGCTGAATTTATAGCAGCAGCAACATCACAGCTAGCATTTATTGAGCACTTACTATGTGCCAGGTAGCGTTCCAAGCACTTTATGTGGAATAACTCAGTTAATTCTCATAGGGACCCATGAGGAAGGCACTATTGTTATTCCCATTTTACAGGTGAGGAAACCAAGGCCAGTGAGGTTTAGTTGTAGAAGAGCTTCCAGAGGCAGGGGGGCTCCAACAGGGGATTCTGTCCCTTTGTTTGTCCTCGCTAGGTGGGAAGGGACGTTCTGTCTTCTGATTCTGATTGACCCTCAGGGGTTGCTGCTCCCCCAAAAATGTTCTCCCCAAGTGTGGCCATAAGTTCCTTCCTTCTGGCCTCCAGAGTACATACACATGGGACTGGGCATAGTTAACAAAAGAACACTAAGAGAAAGCGGCAGGAAAATAAACACGGAGTCCTAGAAGCATCGAGACAGACTGACATTCAGGATCCTGGTCTCTGGTCCTACCCTGGTTGGCCTGCTGCTGGAACTCAGACCCTGCCCATTCTTCAGGCTCAGATGGTGACCGTTATTCCTCGGGCCCCAAACCTGGGTGCCTCCCAGCAGCCCCCCACCTTCCTCCACTTGAGGGCCCTAACTCAGAGTCTGGCATCCAGCGCCACTCTCCCTACATAGCTTTTTGTTCTTAATGTATCCTGTTTGGGTTTTTAAAAATATTTATTTATTTATTTATTTGGTTATGCTGGATCTTAGTTGCGGCTCGCTGGCTCCTTAGTTGCGGCTTGCCAGCTCCTTAGTTGTGGCATGTGAACTCTTAGTCGTGGCATGCACGTGGGATCCAGTTCCCTGACCAGGGATCCAACCCGAGCACCCCTAATTGGGAGCACGGAGTCCCAACCACTGCGCCACTAGGGAAGTCCCTATCCTGTTATTTTTAAATTAAAACGTTTTTTTATTATAAAAGATTACACATGGGCACATTGTAGAAAATATGGAACATACAAAGAAGTAGAAAGAAGGAAAAAAATCATCCTTTGCTCTGTTAGATAACCACTAAACACATATTAGTGTATCTTCTTACATTTATTCAATAAATATTTATTGAGCATCAACTATGTGCCAGGCTCAGTGATGGATACTGGGGACACCAGAAACAAATGTGATTCTTTCTGCCAGAGTTAATTTTTTAAACAATTGAATTAGACAGCACACAGAAAAATTATCCTCATTCTTGACAGCATACAATTCTACAGTATCTTTTATTAAAAAATTATATAGTATGCATAGGGAACTATATTCAATATCCTGTAATAAATCATAATGGAAAAGAAAAAGAATCAATCTTTGAACAAGTTTGAAAAATTATATCTCGTGAATATATCATGAAGAAAGCTAAAATAATATTCATGTGAATGTTAATAGAGATTGTCCCTGTTGGACAGAATTTGGAGTAATTTTTGCTTTCTTATTTTCTGTATCGTTTGATATTTTGCAAAATATGATGAAAAAGCCTTTTGGGGGCATTGATTGATATTTGTAAAATACAGAAAAGAAGAAAATAGAAGCCACTCAAAATTCCATCTCTTGAGATAAATACTGCTGTTGTTATCTTGATGTACTTCCTGATACCTCTTTTTCTGTGCCTAGAGATGTGAGATCACATACGCACTGATTTTTTTTTTTTTTTTTCACACTGATTTTTAAGCACAGTTAACTTGGTTTCCTATAATTTAAAAATTTATCCGTGATAGACCAGGAGGTCCCCAAGCCCGCTGAGGGACATCAGGACTGCTGGGGCCCTCTTGGTCATCCTGAGGAAAAGGGAGTCCTCCGGACCTGAAGCCAGAAACTCCTAGGCCTGAATCCCTGGAATGCTGACCAATCCAAGAGTGCAAACAATGTGGTCATTCTTCAAGGCTTAATCAAGCTCCTGCTCCAGGCGGGGCAGCCTTAGGACAGTGATACCCAGGCCTCGTCCTTCAGGAGCTCAAGGTGGTTGGAGGGATGAGCACCACCAGGGACCCTCATGCCCACTGTGTCAAGCACAGACAGCTGATGCTATAGAAACCCCAGGGGAGGGTGGGCAAGATGCGTGTGAGCTGGGGCAGCTGGAAAAGCCCTTCTGCAGGAGGTGTGACATCGGCTTAAGCTTCAGGATAAGGGAGCAAGTGGGAAGGGCATTCCAGGTGGGAGACAGAGCACGAGCAAACCCAGAGTCAGCATGGCATTGGTGGCATCACAGAGATGATGCAGCCCCCATGCTGGGCAGGAGGGAAAGCACCTCAGTAACACGATACTTCATAGGACCTTGTCTTATCTTAGTGAAAGCCGTATTGAACATAGTAAGTGATTTGTCTGAGGTCACACAGAAAGTTCATGGCAGTTCCTGTTCCCTAACCCTCAAAGCAGAATTCTTCCCCCAGACCACACTCCTCACGTAAACTAAATTCTGAGAACCGACACCAGAATGAGGTATTCCAGGCTCGATCCAGGCTGAGCTTCTCCCACAGCTTGTGTTTGTTCCCTGCAAAGAGCAGCAATGAGGACTAGCACCCCTGAGTAACTGGAAAACGTTGGCAGAGACGGGGGCTGGTCTCCCCTGCAGGGGCAGCTCACCGGTAGGCAGTAGGCCTCACCATTTCTCTTTTGCCCACTTGGCTGATGGCTGGATTTCTCAGTGGGCCTGAGCGTGTCCGGGTGAAGATTTTTTTTTAAATAAATAAATACATTTATTTATTTATTTATTTATTTTTGGCTGCGTTGGGTCTTTGTTGCTGCGCTCGGGCTTTCCCTAGTTGCGGCGAGCGGGGGCTACTCTTCATTGTGGTGCACGGGCTCTAGGTATGAGGGCTTCAGCAGTTGTGACACACGGGCTCAGTAGTTGTGGCTTGCGGGCTCTAGAGCACAGACTCAGTAGTTGTGGCACATGGGCTTAGTTGCTCTGCGGCATGTGGGATCTTCCCGGACCAGGGCTTGAACCCTTGTCCCCTGCATTGGCAGGCAGATTCTTAACCACTGCGCCACCAGGGATGTCCCCCGTGTGAAGATTTGTTCCTTGCAGCGTTATTTGTAGTAGGGCAACAATAGAAACAACCTAACGTCCAACAACAGCAACACAGAGCGGTGATGCTACACCCTGTCCTGGTCAGAGCTCTGGTCTTCATACATCTCTAAAGTGAAAAAGAGAAATTCAAATCATAGAATTTGTTTAATCTCATATACACTTTGTAAAAATTCGCACATACATGATTGTAAACAAGACTGGAAGGAAAAATATCAAAATGTTAATAGTGGTTATCTCTGGATGGTTAAATTATAGGTGACTTTTATTTTCTTGGTTTTTTTTTTTGAATTGACTTATACCATAGATATTTTACAATAATCTTGTTTTATTTTTACAACCAAAAGGATATAATTTTGTTTTTTTTAAAAAACAACTTTAATAAATGTTAGCCTAAATTGATTGTGGGAAGAAAAGAACTTGGGGGAAAGAGCCTGGATTAATGCCTAGTACAGATCCTGGCACACACAAGGTGTTTAATAAATGCTCTCATGACTCTGGAGCTGAGCTCTGGGTTTTACTTCTGGAGATAAAAATGATTAGAAATGCAGGCCTTGGTGACAGACCTGGGTTTGAACCCTGGAATTTCTGCTTCCTGTGTGACTTTCAGCAAATAACTTAATGTTTGTGAGCCTCAGTTTCCTTATTTGTAAAATGGGGAAGGAGAGGTACTAATACCTTGTTCACAGCATTTCCAAGAGGATCAAATGAAATATTAACTATAAATTACCTAGTTCAGTGTCGGTGCATAGTAAGTGCTCAGTAAATGGTGACTCTTATTACTGACTTTGAACGAGGCCCAGGTCATCTCAGGCCCCCAATTCTTCTTTAGTCAGCTGAACACAGTCACCTCGGGGTGTGTGAGGGGCGTCAGACAGAGCAGCAGGAAAGCTCTTGTACAGCTGTCTTGCCTCTTGAAGAGCGCCCACCTCACCCCCAGCGCGAGGACTGTGTTACTTTTTAAGGCTTCCGACGCCAGGAGAGGGAAGCCACTCTGGGGTGCTGTGACTGGGGGGAGCTGACTAACAGGCTTTGTCTACACCCAGGTGCTGAGCATGGGGAGCCTGACGTTTTGAAGGATGAGCTTCAACTCTATGAAGGTGATTGTCCATTGGCTTTGGGGGAAACAGAATTAAACAAAGGACACGAAGGCTTAGGGCTTTGTTGGGAGGAAACAAGGTGATGAGGGTGTTTCATGAGCTGAAAGTCCTGGGCAGATACAGGAGATGTGGCAAGGTGAGTGGTTATAACATGGGCAGGTGGAGGTGGGGGCAGGCATTTTCTGCCACAGTGAGACTGTCTTGGAATCTCTTCTGATCTATAACCCTGACTTGCAGGTTGACTGTGACCAGTCACCCAACCTTTCTGGGCCTCAGCTTTCCAACCAGCAAGATGGAACTTAATCAGTACCCTCTCTCTTGGAATACTGGGTTGTTTAAGCATGCAAGGGAAAATTAAGGACCTGATTTCTACAAAACTCAAATTATGGAGTAATTGTCTCTAAGCATCATGATTTTTACAGCAAGCAGTTATAAATATTATGGCACTTTGCTTGGTAGCACTTTGATGAGATGGAGGAATTTGTAGGAATGAACCAGTTTGCCAAAAAGCCTCATAAATGAACACTGCCAGATAAGAAAACCTGTTTAACTTTGTTTAATCCAACATTTACATAATCTGCTTAGTCTCCTAATGCCAGATAATAACCCAAGAAATACAACGGGAAACACATATACATTCAAAGAAATAGAAATGAAATATCTTAATATTCTGCATCAAGGTATTACCAGTGGCTGCCACTGGGTGGTAGCATTGTGAGTAATCTTCATACTATTTTCTTTCATCTAAATTTTCTGATTTTCTTTTTCTTTTTTTTTAAACAAAAACAGGTATTATGTAATTTTTTAAAATGTTGTTAAGTAGTGTAAGAAAGTTTTCACTGAGTGTAAAATGAGAGAGAAACTGTTACATGTACATACATTTTAAATGTTTTTTTCTCATCAAAAAGTAAGTCATGTTCACTGTAGAAAACGTAGATATCGTCACGTACTTGTGAATTAATTCCCCCAAGTAATGAATTCCCCACCGCCACCCCCCCGCCCCCCGAGACACCGGAGGTACTTGGTAATTACACTGCTAGAGTCTCATTTCATGCCGTTCTTGATTTGCCTTCTGTACCCTTGGTGCTGGCCTCTCTGGTCACTTGTAGACACTGGTTCCTGTTTGCACATTAGCCTAAACATAGTTCAGCATACTGAGTGTTTATTGCCATGAGCTGAGTGCCCCCTTCAGGTGTTTGTGTCCTGGGGCTGATCTGGAGGGCGGAAGTGTACAGAGTGGGGACTCCTGCCTGCCCTTGAGGGGAAGAAGGTGACAGGCTAGGAGAGAAGTCACTGGGAATAGAGTAGGCGCCAAGAACCAGAGGGTGGGGACTTCCCTGGTGGTTCAGTGGGAAAGACTCCGCGTTCCTAATGCAGGGGGCCCGGGTTCGATCCCTGGTTGGGGAACTAGATCCCACATGCATGCCACAACTAAGAGTCTGCATGCCACAACTAAAGTTCCTGCGTGCCGCAACTAAGACCCAGCACAGTCTAAGTAAATAAATATTAAAAAAAAAAAAAAAAGAACCAGAGTGTGAATGAGGTGGGAGGGCCACCCATGCCAGATTAAAGGGAAGGCTGCATCTCAGGGCAGGTATAGGACTCGATTCACCCTAGGCAGCCCAGACAGGAGCTCCACACTGGGGTCAGGGGCCGGGGCCCCCACGGTACAACCCAGCTTGACTTCCACAAGCTCAGGGCCTGGTGGGGCTGGAGCCACGTGGCTAAGTGTCCTCACCTGCATCTGGATAGGAATGAACAGGCACAGATTGCAAACTGGTGGCCTGTGTGTACAGATGTATATTATCTGGCTCACAGAGTATCTTTATTATTATTATTATTGTTCTTAATATATTTCATCACGTCTACAACTAACAATTTTTCACATCTGGAGATCTATGAAATCAGGGTGCCTCTTAAAATCACTGGCAACTTGCAGTTATAATTGGCAGTAGTTTTCCTTCCATAAAATGACGTCATTCTCACAAACCATGATATCTTTGATTCGATGGAATATGAATTGCCAGCTTTTTTTATAGTCAAGAAGTTTATGTAAAAACCTGAATTTCTGGCTTCTCGTGGGAAATTAGAAGACCTGTAACATGGGGCAGGCATTGCTGCGGCAGCTTTCGGGGGCTGCAGGGTGGTGCCTGCCCCTTTAGATGAAAGAGGAACCCTCCAGTTTGCTCCAGTGCCCCCTGCAGATCAGTGGAAAGTCTCTGGGTGAGAGAGCTCCACTTCCCTGCAGTGTAACTTCTCCCCACCCAGAGGATGCGAATATGCAGTCACTGATTTCCCTTCTGTGCAGGTGCCCCCGGGGAGGTGGTGCCGTCTGAGGAATCAGGTGAGTGTCTGATAGGGGAGAGGGGTCGTTGGTACTGGTGTTGAACGAGGTCTGGGCACTGTCTTTCCCCCAAAAGAGGCAGCTACTGTCAGGTGCACGGCTGTGAGAGATGGGACTCCAAGTCTGCTTGGGGCCTGGGGCTCTGACCTGGGCTCAGCAAGCAGGCGGGGCTGGCAGTGGCATGAGACAGGGGGCCAGTGGAGGTTAGAAAGGGGGTCCAGGCAAGAACAAAGGGATTATTAATAACAATCTATAGATAGAAAGATCCCCTGGGGGCTGGAGAATTCAACAGGGGCGTTTTCAGAGGTCACCTGTGGCACTCGTTAAGGACCCAAGCTGGCCTGGGCACTAATGTTGAGTTTCTAATTTCCAGGACTCCGAAGGAGAGGCTCTAACCCAGAGAGTGGTAAATATGCAAGCTCCGAGAGGAGAGCGGGAGGCGGCCTGGATTCCAGGGTATGGGATGGGACCACAGGCAGCCTGGGGGGGAGGGAGATCAGTCCCAGCAGCAATGCCGTCACCAGCCAGAGTGTCACCGTGATCCAGGAAAGGGGCCTCCGGGCTCAGGGGACGTGGAACAGAACAGACACAGGCCTGTGGAGGAGGAGGGCATCAGTGGGGGTCCAAGGACAGCTACCCCACCTTCAAGCTTTGCCCTGACCAGTCCTGCAGTGAGTGCCCTCTGACCCAGGAAATAGAACCTGGAAGAGCCATTCTCAGTGAGGCAGGGGAGCGAGAATCCCACCAGCTATCCTGTGTCAGAGTTAAACCCTCGTCTCTCTCTTGTTCCCAAGGAGAAGTGGAGCCCTCCCAGTTAAGAAGACTAAATATAAAGAAGGATGGTAAGGAAATTGAGGTTCCAGGGCTGCTTCTGCTGTCTGGTCCAGATTTCTCTGGGTAGAAAGTCAGCTGGTGGCCTGGAATGGCAGTAATCATGGCCCACCTCTGCTGCGGGCCCTGCAGTTTGCAAAATCCTCAGCTTAGAATCACCTTGAGAAGGTGGTGCAATGATTCCTGTTTTGCAGATATGGAAACTGCGGCTTAAGGACGGGGAGTGGTCTTACAGCTAGTGAGTGACACGACTTGGGCTTGGATCCTGGTCCTGTGCTCTTTCTGCTGTACGCTGAGTCACTAGCATGATAAACGCCCTCCAGGCCTTATGGCCATAATGGGGAGCTGGGAACAGGCTGGGCCGAGGAAGCTGTGAGGTTAGATTAGACTGGACTCTAGGGAAGGAGTGACGAGAACGGGGGTGGGGGGACCGCCTTGACTCCCGGCCTGGAATCGTGGGGGCTTCGGGGAGGAGGGTAAGGGTGGGAAGGGAGACCATGTTTTCTGGGGGGGTTTTTTGGGTTTTTTTTTTTTTACTGCATTGCAAGGCATGTGGAATCTTCTTAGTTAGCGACCAGGGATTGAACTCGGGCCCCAGCAGTGAAAGCCTGGAATCCTAACCACTAGGCCACCAGGGAACTCCTGAGACCATGGTTTTTGTTTTGTTTTTTATATATAAATTTATTTATTTATTTTTGGCTGCGTTGGGTATTTGCGTGCAGACTTTCTCTAGTTGTGGCGAGTGGGGGCTCCTCTTCGTTGCGGTGCGCGGGCTTCTGATTGCAGTGGCTTCTCTTGTTGCGGAGCGTGGGCTCTAGGGCGCGCGGCTTCAGTAGTTGTGGCTCACGGGCTCTAGAGTGCAGGCTCAGTAGTTGCGGCGCGCGGGCTTAGCTGCCCCGCGACATGTGGGATCTTAGTTCCTTGACCAGGGATCGAACCCATGTCCCCTTCAGTGGCAGGCGGATTCTTTACCACGGGACCACCAGGGAAGCCCTCTAGAAATATTTTGAGTTGTTCAAAAGCCCGCCTTTAGGGAGTGGGAGACCTGGATCCGAGCCCCTGGCTCTGCCTCCATCCAGCTACATGAACCGGGACGTGCTGTCGAGCTGTCCCGGGCTATGAAGTGAGCCTCATCCCACTAAAACCGAGATTCCCAAAGCGCAGGCCATGTCCAGGTTGCTTCAGGACGTGGCATTATACCCCCAAGTGAGAAGGTGACTGCCCTTTCCCCTCTCTTTCTCTGCTTGGAGCCCCCGGGCCTTTAGTGCCACCCCGACTCACTGACCTCCGGACACAGAGATCAGGACGGTGCGCAGAGCCGTCTGCAGGCAGCAGGCGGGTAGACCTTCACCATCTTGCTTTATGGGCCTTCTGTTTGTTTTTAAGACATGGGATCCTAGTTTTCCACTTAGTGTTGTGACATAAAGTTTCTTTTTCAAGTAAATCTATTTAAGGAAAAATAAGAATCTGCTTAAAGAAAAATGTTAAGTAAATAGTACAAGTGGTCCTTGGGTAGCATGAAATTGTGAAGGTCATAAGCAGTGCTACGTAGAAAGGGCAAAACCCACAAAGGTGGTGTGTGGATGGCTGAAGTCAGAAAAAACAGACAAGGGTGATCTCCTAGGTCCCTCCGGCTCCAATACACCTTGGAGTCCTTATCCTGGCCTGATCTCTTCAGCCCCCAAAACTTCTAGTTCCCTAAAACTTGAAGTTCTCTTCCCAGAAGTTCACTCACCCTCCTCTGCTCACCTGGTTGAACCCTTCACTGTACTGGGTCTGTGCCTTGGTCCCACCTTCTTACCTGTCTCATGGTACGTGAATGTGTGCACGCGCACACACACACACACACACACACACACAATCTTCCCTTTCATCCAACTCCTACTGCCTTGGCTGTCTTTAAGGCTTAGCTCAAACTCTCGTTCTTCCATTAAGCCCTCCTGGACTGCCCCAGATATGGTGAGTCCTGAATGTTTATGACATTTTACAACTGCATCCAATTCCACAGTGTGGGTACCTTATAATGTATTTACCATTCCCCACTTGATAGATGTTTAGGCTATTTCTAATTTTTTGGTCTTTCAAACTAAGCTGCCCTACCCATCCAGCCCTCTGTTTGGTCTTACATTTCTCTGCAGTCTCTCTCTTTAAAAACACTTGTATTTTCTAAGTATTTACTCATAAGAAAATGGGGGAAAGATCCAGGGAGAAATTCTCTGCTAGGAATTCATTTTGCATTTCTTTTTTTTTTTTTAATTTATTTATTCATTTATTTATTTATTTTTGGCTGTGTTGGGTCTTCGTTTCTGTGTGAGGGCTTTCTCTAGTTGCGGCGAGCGGGGGCCACTCTTCATCACGGTGCGTGGGCCTCTCACTGTCGCGGCCTCTCTTGTTGCGGAGCACAAGCTCCAGACGCGCAGGCTCAGTAGTTGTGGCTCACGGGCCTAGTTGCTCCGTGGCATGTGGGATCTTCCTGGACCAGGGCTCGAACCCGTGTCCCCTGCATTAGCAGGCAGATTCTCAACCACTGCGCCACCAGGGAAGCCCCCCATTTTGCATTTCTGAAGATTTGGGTGAGGAAAGAGTTTTCACCCTCACTCTGTCACATCTCTGAACAGACCTAAGCCTGATGCTTTCTTAAATGTTAAGTCTAGTTCTGCATGACGTATTTTTTTCCCCTAAAGGACAAATTGATTTCAGAGCCAAGAATGTTCTAGAAATACTCTTTTGATTTTCCCCCCAGAAAAAAAATAACAAAAACAAAACCAGAAATACCCTCCTCACTTCTGTTCACTTGCCTTCCACATGCCACCTGACAGCAGCGATATGTAGTATCACTCTGCCTTTTACCATTTACAAAGCACTTTCCCCTCCAAGACCCCCATCCATCCCTCTGTCAGTGGTGTAGAGGTTGCTCTCCTTGATTTATCAATGAGAACGCTGAGGCTCAAAGGAGTCAGGACACTTGTCCAAAGTTCACAGCACATCAGTGGCCAAACTGGACTAAAGTAAGACACATTCCCAGCAGCCTTGGCCACTCAGAGAGCCTGCGTCGTTCCAGGGAACCGTCTCTGAAGTGTCCTCTCTTTTTTCTTTTTCTTTCTTCTTTTAAAAACCTTTTTGGCATCTCCCCATTGCAACCCTCTGCCTGGGTCAAGGCCCCTGTGTTCTCTCCCCTGATGACTCCCGCAGCTCCTGGCAAAGGGCAGGGGGGCCTCCTTCACAAACCATCCCTGAATTCCTGCCCAGGGCACAGGCCCTGCCTCCCAGGTACTCTCTCTACCTCCGTTAACTACTCGGAAGAGCCTGCAATGCTGCTTCTGGGCACCAGGCCCACGGAAACGCACACACAAGGGCACAGACACATTTCATGTGCGGTGATGTTTGGTGCAGAAAATCAGTCCCTTCTAGCTTCCTCAATGGGAGACTAGTTACATAAATTAGGGTAAGTTTATGCCATGGAACACTATGCAGCCATCAGAAAGAACAGGGCAGGGGCTTCCCTGGTGTGCAGTGGTTAAGAATCCGCCTGCCAATGCAGGGGACACAGGTTTGAGCCCTGGTCCGGGAAGATCCCACATGCCGCGGAGCAACTAAGCCCGTGTGCCACAACTACTGAGCCTGCACTCTATAGCCCGCGAGCCACAACTACTGAGCCCGCGTGCCACAACTACTGAGCCTGTGCTCTAGAGCCTGCGAGCCACAACTACTGAAGCCCGCGCGCCTAGAGCGCGTGCTCCACAACAAGAGAAGCCACCGCAATGAGAAGCCCACACACCATGACGAAGAGTAGGCCCTGCTCACTGCAACTAGAGAAAGCCCGCGCGCAGCAACGAAGACCCAACGCAGCGAAAAATAAATACATAAATAAATTTATATATATAAAAAAAAGAACAGGGCAGATCTGTATATGCTTGGAGATAGAAAGGATGGCCCCAATCTATCAAAGAGAGGAAAACAAACGATAGAGCAGCAGGTACACAAACTGATCCTGCTTTTGTTTTTTTTTGAATGTGCATATATATACTTGGAAAAGTTTTGTCAATCACTGCTTGCTTTTAAGGAGTTGGATTAGGAAGGGAGAATGGAGCAATGTGAAACTTTTAAACTAGGCATGTGCATTTTTTACAATTGTATTTAGCATCATTCGACAAATAAGGTGTCAGACACCTCTGCACGCCCGGCGCCGCTTTAGATGATGGGCAAAATCCCCAACCACCATCCTACAGAGTGGGTCAGAGAATAAACACAGCAATGAAATCCAGCAAGTTGAGTGGTGATAAGTGTTAGAAAAATAATAAAGTGAGGTGAGGGCTGAAACGGGTGGGGCTTGGGGTGCTGTTTTAGTTGGGCTGGTCAGGAGCAACTTCTCTGAATAAAGCTCCCTTTGAGCAGAGACAAGAATATTTTAATTAATTAAAAAGAGAGAAAGAAGCAAACAGTAATCTTCACCTCTGCCTTTACAGATGAGTTTTTCCATTTCATCCTCCTCTGCTTTGCCATTGGGGCCTTGCTGGTGTGTTATCACTATTATACAGGTGAGTGGGGGGGGGGTGGTGAGAACGGGGGGCGGGGGTCCAGACTTGCAGGCTGACCATTCTCTCCCTCACTGCCCCTGCAGACTGGTTCATGTCCCTTGGGGTCGGGCTGCTCACCTTCGCTTCCCTGGAGACCGTTGGCATCTACTTTGGCCTGGGTAAGACCCTCGCACACAGACTCTGGGAGGGCAGTGGCTGGGCCGGCCGCAGAGGCTTGCCAAGGGCTGGAAAGCCACGACCTAAACTTTTTGTAAAGATTTCTTTATGCTCGTGTTTGCTTCCTGACCGCTTTCAAGGTCAATGTGAGGTCATTGGCAAAACCCCATGGAAAAAATGAGCAGCTCCATAAAAATACAACAAAGACAGTTTAAAGTGGCAAACAAACAGAATTAGCCAGATACTGAAAACAAGGCAGTTAATGGAGTGAGGTACTGAATTCGCCGAGCTTCCTGGCATTGTTATTGCTGCTCATGGTTGTTTTTAATAATAAGAACTCAATACCATTATCTAAGCTTAACCTGCAGCCTGAAATTCCACCATCAGAGCTTTGTTTGTACGAGCTTTGTTCAAGGGCAGGCAGGGGGAGGTCTGACCCCGGATCCCTCGAGGGGACACAAAGCTCCATCACCTTTCTCTCCTCCGTTCTTGACAGTGTACCGGATCCACAGCGTCCTGCATGGCTTCGTTCCCCTCTTTCAGAAGCTTAGGCTGATAGGTAACTTTTACATTCTTCCGTGTTCACTTTCTCTCCCTACCAGGGTCTTCTGTTGCAAATGAGGCTTAGCATACTGGAAAGAGCACAGGGCCTGGAGTCAGGGGCTTGGGTTCAAGTCCTGCCTCCTTCAATTTACCATTTCTGGGGCTCTAGAGCCTCTTTTAGCCTCAGTTCCCTCAACTGGAAAATGGGTGTAATAATACCTACAGCACAAAGGTGTTGTGAAAATCAAGTGAGGAATGGATGTAAGAGTCCTTAAGTCTGAACCATTGTAGGAAAGTGGAGGGGACCTGGGTATTCCTCATTCTCTCATAGAACTTTGCACCTCTCCAAACAGTATCTTCTCTGTGATTTTATTTGCCCAACTGGGGGTGAGAGGGGGTTTCAGTTATCTTACACTTGGCTGATGAGGAAACTCATTAGTCAGTTACACTCATCAGAGAGGTAGAGTGACTTGCCCAGAATCACACAGCTAGAGTGGCTGGGCAAGGCTAAAGGAGATCCTCTTTCTTGACCAGCAGCTCTGTGTCTACCATTAAATCACAAAACTGAGAGGCCAGGGGCTGTGTGCTTCCGTGTCGTGAACTTTTGTCTCCTTTAATCCATCTCATGCATAAAGGGGAAATTTGTTGCAATGGCTGTGGGTCATGACTGCCTTATCCCAGCTATGAGGGGTATTTGGGCATCTGGGGTCATGGTGGGGAGGAGGCCTGGCTGCCTTCAGAATCCCATGCCATCCTGTGGGCTTTGCCTTCCAGGCTTCAGGAAGACCGACTGAGACCAGTGCCAGGTGGGCAGCCAGGCCAGGCCCCGGTGTGACCACCACTGCATCCTTTCAGCCCACGAGGATAGAGCAGCGTCCTGGGAGACGCGCGGGCGGGCCAAGCTAGAGCAATAAAGAGAGCGCTTTGCCTTCCATGTGGTCTGAACATTGACACCAGCTGGGCCAAGGTGTCCCTCGGGCAGTGTTGGCACGCAACCCAGCTGCCAGGATGGCAGGAGAGGGAGGGTGCGGGCCTGTGCCCTTCATGGAGCCTGGATCATCAGGAGGATCCTGGGACATCACTCCTCTCAGGAGGCAGTAGGAGACCCCTGGGCCCTGCAAGCTGTAATCTGTCTGGGCTTGTGAATTCTCTCAAGTCCCCAGGCCATCCCGGGACAGACAGATGGTCCACTGCCCTGAGGCAGGGAAGTACGACGTCAGGCCCCTGGGGTGAACCTGATACAGGTGAGATTTGGGGGAACTAAATCCACAGCATCCAGGTCTTCCTATTACCTAGTGCCAGCCCTGCTGTCCTTGGACTCCATTAAGATTCAAATAAACATTCTCTTCCCTGGACTAAAAAGAGTCAGCTAAATATTCCTTTCAGTTTCTTGAGTGTGAGAATACGTTTGAGGTCTTCTTTGACCCCATCTAGTCAGAGGGGGCACCTTGTCCTACTGGACAAAGTATAAAAGGGAATAAATGCAAAAAGCCCCTCATTTTAGGTCCAAACTTCAATTGCACAGGTTTGGAATAGGAGACGGGGTTTTGCAAACGTTCTTGTGAAAAAGATCTGGAGCTGGTAGGTATTCTCAGCTCAACAAATACCAAAGAAGTGAGATAAGAGCACAAAAAGTCCATTGCAAACTCGGGTTGTGTTAGTGAAGGTATAGAGTCTAGACTGAAGGAGGTGATAGTAGGTTCTCTCATGTACGCAGCCAGACCACGCCAATAGAATATGTTCTAGATTCATATATGAAGAGTGACAGTGACAAACTAGAGAATACACAGAAGAAGAAACTAGAGTGGGGATGTAAAGAATAATTGAAGAAGTGACAACTCTTCGACTTGCCGAAGAAAAAAATGGGGCCCTTTATCGAGCTCATGGACTCTGGAAGACACTTTCTCAAGTGCTTGCGATTGTCCAGGTCCATTATGTGGTTTAATCTCACAACAGCCTTGAGATGTGTACATCATCCTCATTTTGCAGATGGAGAAGCAGAGACTCGAGGAGTTGTAGTAACTTGTCAAGTTCCCACAGCAAGTCAGTGGCAGAGCTGTGAGTGGAACCCAAGCCTGTGTTCTCTTTACAGAGCTTGGCTAGTCCAGTCCCCCACCCCAGGCAGAGCATCCCTGAGGCAGCTGCAGTTTTTTTCCCAGTATTTCCCAGATTTGGGCGTTCTCAGAGTTTTGTGGACCGGTGTCCCCTGCATTGGCAGGCGGATTCTTAACCACTGTGCCACCAGGGAAGTCCCCCAGAATATTTTTATAAAGTGAGAAAAAGAGGGCTGCCAACTCCTTATCTTGCCAATTAAGGAAATAAAAATAGCAAAAAACATCAACTGTCAGCATCATTTTATAACAGAAAGGATAGTCCCGCATCAAAAAAGCAGGGAAATTGTCACCAGAAACAAAATGGGGCTTAAAATGAAAAATGGGGCTTCCCTGGTGGCGCAGTGGTTGAGAATCTGCCTGCCAATGCAGGGGACGTGGGTTCGAGCCCTGGTCTGGGAAGATCCCACATGCCGCGGGGCAACTGGGCCCGTGAGCCACAACTACTGAGCCTGCGCGTCTGGAGCTTGTGCTCCGCAACAAGAGAGGCCGCGACAGTGAGAGGCCCGTGCACCGCGATGAAGAGTGGCCCCCGCTTGCCGCAACTAGAGAAAGCCCTTGCACAGAAACAAAGACCCGACACAGCCAAAAATAAAAAAAAATTTAAAAAATGAAGCTTTATGGAAATCTTACTATGTGTCCTTTGCCCTCAAGTCACTGTGTTCTGGTGAAAATTTTATCTTTTGGAAACTGTGAGACTAAAGAATTCCTCAGGACTTTTACATTCTCTCATTTTTGGGGGTTTTCCAACTCAGCTCCCACACCTCAAGGGATGAAAGGCTTGCTACCTCCCAAAGCACCTTGTACTGCAAGAATTTTTCTGCTCTGTGCTAAGACGCCTCTGTCAGTGAAGCTTAAGGCCTTCTTTCAAGAGAATAAATGACCCACGAGTAGGGAATGTTCCTGATAGTCCTGGCTATGTTATCTCAACATTCAGCTCTCAGCTCAGCCCTGACAGCAGCACCTGGGGCCCAGCCCTCCAACTTTGTCCCTCGTTTTCAAGATTGTTTTGGCTGTTCTGGGTCCCTGGCATTTCCGCACAAGTTTTAGGATCAGCTTGTCCACTTCTGCAAAGAAGCCGGTGGGAACTCTGCCAGGATTGCGTTGCACCTGAAGACCAGTGTGAAGAGGACTGTGCTTCTTCTTAGTGATGTATTACCTTCTTTTACATTTCGTTAGAAAAAAAATTGCCCCAAATCCCAGAACCAAAATCAACCACAGATGGTATTTTGGTGTGTTTCCTGTGAGTCTTTTTAGTGCATGAGTTCATTTATTATTATTTTGGGCCCTTTTCTCCATCATATATAATAAGCATTTTTCCGTTACTACATACTCTCCCTAAGCATCATTTCCAGCCACTGGGTATTTCATGCTTTACGGAATGATCCCTCTGTACTTAGATGATGATATCAGCAGCTAACGTTTGTTCAGTACTTGTTCTGTGCTGGATGTGGAGCCAAGCACTCTGCATACACCGTGTCATTTCATCCTCCTCACAACCCTGAGAGGTAGCACCTGTCCACGATCCCCACTGTACGGACAGGAAAACTAAGACACGGAAAGTTAGTTTCTGAGGTTTGGATTTCAAGCACTTGTGTATAACTTACTTTCCTCGAAAGGGAGCCTGGAGTGCACAGATAAGATATTTATCAAATGAACAAACAGCATGCAGGGTTTCACCATAGAAACATGAACTTGTTGACTTGAGGGCAGTGTGGTTAGCCTTCCCTGTCCCAGCCTCAGTTTCCTCATCTGTACAATGGGGATCACAGCAGCGCCCACCTCACAGTGTGTGGCGAGGGTTATGTGAGATGATTGCATTTCTGGCACAGACTAGAGGTACTTGATTCGGGCAGAGGCACATATTAGGGCCCTCAGGGGCAGGCAGGCAAACTCAGCCCGGTGTAGAACAGTGGGGAGCAGGGGAGAGAGGGGGCCGAGGGAGCCGATACCTGACCGAAGGGTGACTGCCTTGTGAAGACGTGAGTTCGAACTGCTGCTGGTGTCCTTGGGCTTTCTGGGCCCAGGTGTCAAAGGAGGGGCTCAGGTGGGTCAGGTTGTAGGGGTCCCTCATGCCCTGGGAGAGAAAGCCCCCCACCTCCAGATCTCAGTGGAGGGTCTGCCTGCCCTAGTGTGCTGCATCCCTGGGGCCCCAGCCCCCAGCCCTGCCCTTGGAACCCCTCACTGCTTCTCTGCCGAGCTACAGCTCAAGGCCAGTGCCAGTGGGGTCTGGTTACACCTCAGGCGTCAGGCAGATTCCCGGAGCCCCAGTCCAACAAGTGGTTTAAAAATAAAGCATTGAATCCTGAGTCCAGGAAGGCAGGGTTGCAAAGTGGGGCAGTGGAGAAGGGCTTGGATGGGGTGGGCTTCTATCTCTGCTTGCCCTGGACACTGTACACTGGGTTTCTGCTGTGACCACAGCAGAGGAGGACACGGGTATGAGGGTATTTCGAGGCCATCCAAGCCAGCTTGCACTGGGAGGAAGAGAGGGAAGCACAGCAGTGCTGTGGCAGTTGTCTCCTCCTGACACGGCCCCAGGAATCCTCCGTCTACTCCAGAGGACCCAGGCAGGACCAGAGATGGAGCCAGGGGATGCTGTTGACTGAGCCTGGGAAGCTGGGGCAAGTGCTTGACGTGGAGGCTGGGCTTTGCAGGGAAGATGTAGGGAAGGGCTTTGCAGGCAGAGGGCCCAGGGTGGGCAAAGGCATGGAGGAGTGAAAGGACAGCATGTCTGGGGGGCAACAGGTATCAGTCCAGCATGGCTGGGTAGGATTGAGGATTAGTGGGCAAGATATCACACAGGGGGCTTCCCTGGTGGCGCAGTGGTTGAGAATCTGCCTGCCAATGCAGGAGATACGGGTTTCGAGCCCTGGTCTGGGAAGATCCCACATGCCGCGGAGCAACTAGGCCCGTGAGCCACAACTACTGAACCTGCGCGTCTGGAGCCTGTGCTCCGCAACAAGAGAGGCCGCGACAGTGAGAGGCTTGCGCACCGCGATGAAGAGTGGCCCCCACTTGCCGCAACTAGAGAAAGCCCTTGCACAGAAACGAAGACCCAACACGCCAAAAATAAATAAATAAATAAATTAATTAATTAAAAAACAACAACAAAAAACAAAAAACAAGTATTAAAAAAAAAAAAAAAAGATATCACACAGGGCAAATGGCCTGCTTTCCCCCAGAGAACCTTGAGAGCCGGGGTAAGGAGCTGGGCTTTAGCCTGAGGACAGTGGGGAGCCATGGAAGGTGTTTGAGCAGAGGAGTGGCATGGTGAGATTGCATTTTAGAAAGATCACTCTGGTGGCCCTGTGGGGGCCATGCGAATGAGCATGACCTCCAACTACGGGGAACATAATTGACCAAGGGCTGCTGTGCTCTGTGTTTGCACCAAGGCCATGCTTCCCGCGGGATGCTCCTCGCCGTTGACTCAGAAGGCATACTAAGCAGGCCCTTTCCTGGGAGACACAGGATCCTCTGACAGTTCACTTTGGCTTGAGGACTCCCTGACACCTGCCGAACTCTCCTTAGAGTATCCAGCAGACAAAACCCTTCCACCTGACCCTCCTTCCCTGTCTTCTTCCCCTGGGGCTAGATTTGCATCATCCCAGCCTCCCCCTCCCTCCCCTTTTTCTCTCCCATAGGCGTTTTCCCTAAGGACATCCTTCCATATTTCATCTCATCCTGTGCTAGCTTCTCAGACGGCCCAGACTAATGAGATGAGACTAGAGGTGGGGCGATAGGAGCAGAAAAGAAGGGTAAATTTGGAGACATTAAGGTCTAATCCACAGTATGGCTGGAAGTGTGCGCCCACCGCAGCCCCCTGGCCTTTCCCCATGGCTGGTGTTCTTAACATGCAGCATGGCAGTCCTCTATGTCCATATTGGTCTTCTCAACTAGGCTCTGAGTTTGTTCGATAAATAAATGAATGAAAGATTAAGCAAGTGAATGAATGAAGTGAAGGGAAAAAAGGAGTCTAGGATGATCCGGAGCTCCAGTTTGGGTCACTTGATTGTAGCCAGTATTTGGTATTTGCCCGGTGTTTTTTCTGCCACTGCAATTTACCTTTGAAGAATAAACCTCTTTTGTGCATCAGAGGAGACTATCAAGAGTGAAAAGACAACCCGTAGAACAGAAAGTTTTTGCAAGTCATCTGATAAGGGTTTAACATCCAGACTATATATATATATATATATATAAAACCTCCTACAACTCAACAACAAAATAAACCACCCAATTCAAAAATGAGAGAAAAAAAAGCAATGGAATTGAATGGACATTTCTCCCAAGAAGATGTTTTTAAACTAGCCAATAAGCCCAAGAAGGCAGGTTTTCAGTGGATTGGATGAGGCCCACTCACATTAGGGAGGGCAATCTGCTTTGCTCAGTATCATTTGTCATTAGGGAAACGAAAATCAAAACCACAATGAGGGGGCTTCCCTGGTGGCGCAGTGGTTAGGAGTCCACCTGCCAATGCAGGGGACACGGGTTCGAGCCCTGGTCCGGGAAGATCCCACATGCCGCCGAGCAACTAAGCCCGTGCGCCACAACTACTGAGCCTGCACTCTAGAGCCTGTGAGCCACAACTACTGAGCCCACGTGCCACAAAAAAAAAAAAAAAACCACAATGAGATACCACTTCACACCCATTAGAATGGCTATTACGTTAAAAAAAAAAAAGGGAAAATAACAAGTATTGGTGAGGCTGTGGAGAAATTGAAACACCTGTGCCCTGCTGGTGGGAATATAAAAAAAAATGGTGCAACCACCCTGGAAAACAGTTTATCAGTTTCTTGAAAAGTTACATATAGAACCCAGCAATCCCACTCCTAGATAGATACTCAAAAGAATTGAAAACAGGGACTCAAACAGGTATTTACACACCCCTGTTCACAGCAGCATTATTCACAGCAGCTAAAATGTGGAAGCAACTCAAGTGTCCATCAATGGATGAGTGAATGGATAAACAAAATGTGCTCTACACACACAATGGAATATTGTTCAGCCATAAAAAGGAATGAAATTGTGACACCTGCTACAACATGGATGGACCTTAAGGACACTATGTCAAGTGAAATAAACCAGTCATAAAAGGACAAATATTGTATGAGATATGAGATCCACTTATATGAGATACTGGAATAGGCAAATTCATAGAGACAAAAAGTATCACGGAAGTTACCAGAGGCTGGGAGAGGGTGAGAGAGGCGGTTATTGAATAATGGGTACAGAGTTTGTTTAGAGTGATGAGAAAGTTCTGGAAATGGATAGTGGTGATGATTATAAGACACTGTGAATTTACAGATGCCACTGAATTATACATGTAAAAATGGTTAAATGGTAAATTTTATGTTATGTGTATTTTACCACCATAAAACCCCCCACAAAAACCTGCACCTAATGGATTCTGGGAGTGTCAACGGCACACTTGCTCTGGCGGTGGGTTCTGAGGGGCTTTAGCCAGTCAGCACATCCCAGTCACTGATTCAGGGCTGGGCATGTGGCAGAGGCACTGGCTGTCCCCCAGCATCTTGTCTTCCTTTTTCCCTTTCTGGGTCTCTCTGACACAGCCACAGAGGCTGTAAACCAACTAATCCAGGCTCAGCACTCAACAGAACCCGGTCACAAGGTGACGAGTCTCCCCACATGGACCCCAACCATCTCTCCCCTCCTTTTGTGCATGTGCTGCTCCCGCCATGGGGGGTGGGGCGGGGCAGGGGGGTCTGTTTCCTCAACCCCTGACTCTCAGATGGAACTGTGACTTACCTTGACCAATGGAATGGAGCAGAAGTGACATGTGACTACCCCAGGCCAAACCTTTAAGAGGCCTGGCAGCTTCTGCTTTTCCTAGTGGAATTCAGCCTCCGTGTAAGAAGTCTGACTGTTGTAAGCCCCCCTGCAGTGAGAAAGCCCAAGCTGGCCACTGGGGGAAGCCAGGCAGAGAGAGGTCTGGCCAGTCCCCAGCTTTGCAGCCACCCCAGCTGAGGCGCCAGACAAGCAAGTGAAAAAGCGTCTTCGACTTTCCAACCCCAGCAGACACCATGAGAAGCAGAAGAACCACCCAGCTCAGCTCAGACCATCTTGGAAAATGATGAAAACAATAAATTGTGTTGTAAGCCACCGACTTTGCGATGGTTTGTTGCACTGCAACAGATCATTGAAACAGAGATCTTTGCTGGATATATTAGTCAGGGTTCTTCAGAGAAACAGAACCAGTAGGAGATACATAAAGAGATTTATTGTAAAGAATTGGCTTGTGTGATTATGGAGGTGGAGAAGTCCCATGAAGTGCATTCTGCAAGCTGGAGCCCCAGGAGAGCTGGTGGTGTAGTTCCAGTCTAAGGGCAGGAGAGGACCGATGTTCAGCTCAAGCAGTCGGGCAGAGGGAGAGTGAATCCTCCCTTCCTCCACCTTTTTGTTCTATTCAGGCCTTCAGGGCATTGGATGAGGCCACACTCTTTTCCAAAGTGGTTGATGAATTAAACTCTGGCATGTCTAGTAGCACGGTCACCTCACTCACACTCACCTTTTAATTTGGGCCAATGTGTCAGGCATATAATGTTATCTTGTTGTGTTTTAATTTGCATTTCCCTGCTTACTTAATGATGGTGGGCACTTTAAAAAACATATTTAGTATCCATTTGAATCTCCTCATTTAGGAAGAACTAGATCAAGTCTTTAAGTCCATTTTTTCCCTATTGGGTTGTCTGCCTTTTTTTCTATTGATTTGTAAGAATTTTGGATGCATTTTGGATACTATCCTCTGTTTAGTATTTGATGTCTAGTATGTTATGTTTTAATTTTCTTCTCTTACTCCATGGCTTGTCTTTTCACTTTTTATGACGTTAAAATCTCTAATCTTATACTCAACAATCTCTTGCCCCTGATGGGATAAATGAGCAATGTATTACACTGATCTTGAGATTTAAAATGATGTTTTGGGAGAAGCTGATTTGCGAACTAAGTTCCCACCTCTCCATTCTTTGGCCATTAAATAAAGCTTGTGCTGTTCCAGTCTAAAAAATAATAAAATGAAATGAAATGATGCTTTGGAACACAGTATCACTTCTGTGATATTCCTGCCTAAATGCATAAGCTGAATTTCATCATGAAGAAATATCTGACAAACCCAGATCAAGGGACATTTTACAAAATAACTGATCCAGACTCTTCAAAAGTGTCAATGTCATACAAAACAAAGACAGACAGAGGAGTTGTTACAGATTAATGGAGGCTAAAGAGATATCATAAATGAATGTAAACATGATCTTGAATTTTCTTTTTTTTTAAATAAATTTATTTATTGATTTATTGATTTATGGCTGCATTGGGTCTTCGTTGTTGCGTGCGGGCTTTCTCTAGTTGTGGTGAGAGGGGGCTACTCTTCGTTGTGGTGCGCGGGCTTCTCATTGCGGTGGCTTCTCTTCTTGTGGAACACTAGGCGCACGGGCTCAGTAGTTGTGGCACACAGGCTCAGTAGTTGTGGCACACGGGCTTAGTTGCTCCGCAGCATGTGGGATCTTCCTGCACCAGGGATTGAACCTGTGTCCCCTGCATTGGCAGGCGGATTCTTAATCACTGCGCCACCAGGGAAGTCCTGATCTTGAATTTTCTTCGGTTACAGAGGACATGACTGGGACAATTGTCAAAATCTGAATAAGGTCTGCAGCTAAAACATTATTACTGTGTCACTATTAAGACACTACTGATGTAGCAATGTTAGTTTTCTGGTTTTGATAATTGTACTGTGGTTATGTAAGAGAATGTCCTTGTTTTTAGTAAACACATACTGAAGGATGTCTCCAACTTGCTTTCAAATTCGGGGGGGGGAATGTACTTACGAGAGAAGAATAAACTAAATATGGTAATATGTTAACATTTGGGAATACAGTGAAAGAGATATAGGATTTTTTTGTCCTATTCTAGCAATTTTTCTATAAGTCTGAAATTATGTCAAAATAAAAAGTTTTTAAAAAATCTGTTTACCATAATAGCTGCTGAGAGCAGAGATTGGCCACGTGAAGGAACTACAGATTTCTGCTACAAACACAAAACAACCCAAAAGAAAATGGATACAAAATTTAATGACACTCCAAATAAGAGGAAATCCAACTGGGCAGTAAACATAGGGAAATGTGCTTGATCTCATTAATTATCAGGAAATACAAATTAAAATGACAATGAGATACCACTACACGTTCACCAGATTGGAAAAATTCATGTCTGCCAATAACAACTGTAGCCCCATGGAGCACTGGGAACGAACATCCGATGTCGGGTGGGAACATTTATTTGTTCAACCACTTCAGAAAATCGTTTGGCATTATCTAGTAAAGTCAGAGGTACACATTCTGTTGCTGGGCAATTTCACTCTGAGACAGCAGCACTGTTCAAAATAGTCCAAACTAGAAACAGCCCAACGTCCATCAACAGGAGAATAAACTGTAGCACAGTCACATAGTGGAATGTTACCCAGCAATGAGAATGAATGCACTCCACCTGTACACAGCAACACAGGTGGAACTTATAATATTGAGTAAAACCATGCGGTTTTATTTATATAAAGTCCCCAGACAAACCCAGAGCTATATTGTTTAGGGTGCATGTACAGGTAATCAAACCATGAAGGAAAGCGAGAAAGGGATTCCCGAAGCATTGGGAGAGGTTTATCTGTAGAGGTTGGAGTGTGATGGGGGAAGGGTGTTTTAATGTGTCCCAGGTGCTGGCAATGCTGTTTCTTTACCTAGGTGGTGGCTACCCGGGGTTTACTTTATAACTGTTTTTCAAGCTGTGAGTATATCTTGTATACTTTTCTGCATATTATATCGCACAATAAAAATGACTGAAATCAAGTATTAAAAACAAAAAATCTTTGTTCTTTGCTCAACTGAAAGTGCTATTACAGGGCATGGACGCAAGAGGGGGCTCTAACTGGTGAGCCTCGGGAAAGCGAGGTTTCCTGGCAACGGAGAAAGACATTGAGCGGGTCGCTTCTTGAGAGTGGGTAAGCAGTGTGTTCTGGCTCCTGTACCTGCCAGGTGGGCCCGAGGTCCGCTTCTGGCACATGAAGCGTCTCTGTTGGTTCTGAGAGCGTCCTTGACCTTTCCTGATGAGAAGGGCTCTTCTTCCAAAGGCAAGGGAGGGTCGGCAGAGCCCGGGAGGCTGCGCCCTCGCCTCGCGGAGCTCTTTGCCTGCTAGAGTCAGGTAGTGATATCCGAGGGCCTCGACTGAGGGACCTTCTCCAGAAAACTCCAAACACGTCGTAGTGTTTCCCTCAAAAAGAAAGAAAGAAAGAAAAAAAAAAAAAAAAAAACAGAACAAAATACCAAACTGAAAAAATTAAGAAGGGGCTTTGCCCACAGCCTTCTAAGGCACCACGTCACAAAAAAAGATGGCTTTTCAAGATTTGGGTTGTGGTTGGAGGTTTTCTGGATTGTTGACAAAGCAGAAAGTTGTTGGGGGTTTTTTTTCAGAACGTTTTAAAATAAATTAGTAGATAGGTACATTTGAAGCCAAGTGGGGGTGGGTGATAGTAACACATACAGGCAGAATATATTGTTAAGAAGAGCTTTCCCATACTTTGTCTCACTTGATTTCACAGTCACTCTGGTATCCCTCCATTTTGTAGATGAAGAAACTGAAGCCCAAAGATGTTAAATGGTGAGAAGTCCAGAACTTTCCTCCCAACCCAGTTTACAAAAGAATAAATATTTAGTAGTTTATTTTTCAAGGGGGGAGGCTGTTAATTGTCTCTAATAACGTAATTAAAATTAAACAGCAGGAAGATAACTTATTTTCTCCATTAAATTAGCAAAACTATTTTAAATCATAATGCCTCACACTGGGGAGGCTGTCTGGAAACTGGCAGTCTTTCTAATACTTAGTTGCAGTGGAAACCAGTGGCCACTCTTTGGAAGAGCAGCCTGGCAACACCTAGCAGGAGCCATAAAAATGTTTCTGCCCTTCGATCCAGCAGCCCCCCTTCTGAGAACCTATCTGAATAACATAATTTGAAATTTGGGAAAAGTGTATGTGCAAATATTGGTGGCAGCATTATTTATGATGGCAAAAAATTGAAAACACAGGGGAAGAGTTAGGTGGCCAAGAGAACCATCATAATTAAGTAACATTAGTGCCTCCATTTTTAAAATGATAATTCTGAAGACTGATGAGCCAGCATGGGAAATGCTGCTATGTAATATTTTTAAAAAAACACAAAAACACAGCTACAAAATGGCCTGGACACTAGTCAAGTTTGTAAATATATAACATCCCATTGGTGTGGGGTAGAAGTAAAGTGGGGGAAAGAAAAGAACATTAGGGAGGTAGGATTGCTTTTTTCTTTTCTTTTTTTTTTTTTAATTTATTTTTTATTTTTTATTATTTATTTATTTATTTATTTTTGGCTGCGTTGGGTCTTCGTTGCTGCGCGCGGGCTTTCTCTAGCTGGAGCGAGCGGGGGCTACTCTTCGTTGTGGTACGTGGGCTTCTCACTGCAGTGGCCCTTCTTGTTGCGGAGCATGGGCTCTAGGCGCGCGGGCCTCAGTGGTTGTGGCACACGGGCTCAGTAACTGTGGCTCCCGAGCTCTAGAGCACAGGCTCAGCAGTTGTGGCACACGGGCCTAGTTGCTCCCGCGGCATGTGGGATCCTCCTGAGCCAGAGCTCGAACCCGTGTCCCCTGCACTGGCAGGCGGATTCCCAACCACTGCGCCACCAGGGAAGCCCTTCTTTTTTTTTTTAATTTAACTTATTGACGTATAGTTGATTTACAATGTTGTGTTAGTTTCTGCTGTACAGCAAAGTGATTCAGTTATATATGTATTCTTTTGCATATCTTTTCCATTACTGGAAAAGGATATTGAATATAGTTCGTGTGCTCTCCAGTAGGACCTTGTTGTTTATCCATTCTGTATACAATAGTTTGCATCTGCTAATCCCAACCTCCCAATCCATCCCCCCGCCCCTACCCCAGGGAATGCTTTTTTCCTGTTTTGTTTTTTTCATAACTTTTTTCTCCCCATTCACTTCCACTCAGAGTTTACTTTTTCTTTTCCATTTTTTTTATGGACTATTTTTCTCATATCAGTTGGCAATGTAATGCTTACTTACTCCAGGAAAGTCAGAAAATGGAAGAACCATTGATATACTCCACTCACAAAGAAACAATCTCTAGAAACACTTTAGAGCTGTGGTTCTTAAACTTGTGGTTTTAACCCAGTTTGCTGAGCCCCACGGGGAATTTCTGATTCAGTAGCTGGGAGTGGGGCTCAAGAATTTACTTTTTTAACAAGTTTCCGGGTGATGCTGACGTTGCTGGTCCCCAGATCACACTTCGAGGACCACTGCCTTAGTGTGTAGCCTTATAAAGTCTTTCTATGTGTCACACGTCTAGATGCCTCACCAAAAAACTATGAACATTTAGGTGGTTTTTCCAGGAGCATTCTTGCCGCTAAATCTTTGGTGCATCCTTAATTATTAATTACCTGATTAATTAAGATTGTCATCATTATGAATTCATTATCTTAATTATTAAAATTATTAGAATTGTTTCCAAATCCAGAAGTGGAATCATTGGGTCAAAAGACCTGTGTGTTTTTCATGGTTTTAATATACATTGTCAAACTGCCACCATAGAATCTAATGTTTGCCATGTGCTGTGCAAATGTGCCATTTCATTTAATCTCTAAAATTCATTAATTCATTCAGCATATATTCATTGAATGCTATTTTGTGCCAGGTATTTTAGGGACTCAAAGATGAACAAGACACAGCAATCCTATGAGGTAGAGACTATTACTATTCCCATTGTATAGATGAGGAAACTGAGACCCATGAGATGACTCACCTATGAAGACACAGAGGGTAGTCGTACCTTGGGGCTGCTTCATCATTTGCACAAAAGAGTCACTGTTGGCTCTAGGCAGCCTCATGCTACCTTGTTCCTCATGGAAGGGAATATTTTAATTTGGGGTGGCAACTCTTTTTCTTTTTCTTTTTTTTTTCTTTCCATCATGCCCTGGAAAAATCAAATGAGGAAACATCCTGGCATACAGCTTAGGAAATAAAGCTCATCCAACAGCTGCCAGGAATAAAAGCTAACAAAACTTTCTCAACTGAGTTTGATTTTCTACTCTTAAGAAATTAGGTAGAATTTGCCCCCTCTGATTCCAAAATTAGACTTGTTAGGAAAACTAACAAAAAGCATGATGGATGTGTGTGGACATGTAGCAATTCAGTGAGATCTTGTTTTTCACTTTCCTAAATGAACTCTATTTACAGCTGTTGATTGGGTAGCTTAGTGGTTAAGTGCAAATGCTTTGGTTTGACAAAGCAGAAAGTTTTATAATTAAACTATTTTTTTTTTAACTCTTTAAGCTTCAGGTTCCTCATGTGCCAAATGCGTCTAAGAATACTTTCTTCAGAGATCTCTATGTAAGAGCCAAAGGATTCAGGGGTAGTGGTCACCATCTGTCCCCCTTTTAATTCATGAATCTGACCCAGGCAAAAACCAGGTGTTTCCTGGAGGCTGACACTGAACTACTGCAAACCCAACCACATAGTAGCCCCAACTGCAGTTGCTGTGTTGGATGTGGTAGCTTTGCTAAACATTAACATAGCTCCAAGTTCATGGTATCCAACCATAGATCTGGCTTATACATTCTTTTACATCCCTAACAGGAAAAAGGACCAGAAACTGTTCACTTTTATGTGGGGCAGACAACAGTACACATTTACTATCCAGCTCAGCCTATGTTAACTCTCCTGCCCTCTGTCCTAATACAGTCAGAAGGGACTGGACCATCTGAACATGCTGCAAAACAGCACATTGTTCCACTCTATTGGTGAAATAGCATGAAGAGGACTCGAAGAACAAGACATGGTTCCAGAGGGTAGTAGATAAACCGTACAAGAAGTCAAGGACTCTAGAAGATGGTCAGTTAACACTTCTAAGTTTCAGGGGCTCATCACATCAATAGTTTGGGGGGTTCAGTGGTCTGGAGCATGCTGGGACAACCCCTCCAAAGTAAAGGACATCTGATTGCATCTTGTACCTCCCACCATCCAGAAGGAAGCACAGCGTGCTGGTAGACCTCTGCAGGCTGGGGTCGGCGTACCTGATACTTGGGAATTTTTTTTTTTTAATTTTATTTATTTTTGTCTGCATTGGGTCTTCATTGCGGTGCGCGCGCTTCTCATTGCGGTGGCTTCTCTTGCTGCAGACCACAGGCTCTAGGCGCGCAGGCTCAGTAGTTGTGGCACACAGGCCTAGTAGTTCTGCAGCATGTGGGATCTTCCCAGACCAGGGATCGAACCCGCATCCCCTGCATCGGCAGGCGGATTCTTAACCACTGCACCACCAGGGAAGTCCTGATACTTGGAAATTTTGATCCAACCTATTTTCTGAGTGACGTGGAAGGCCGCCATCTTTGAGCAGGTCCCGGGCAGAAAAGAGCTCTGCAGAAGAGCCAGTCTGTCCTGCAAGCAGTTCTGCCTCTTGGGCCATAGAACCTGGGAGAACCTATGGTATTAGAGGGAAAAGACGCCACATTTTTATGGCAAGCCCCGATGGGAACATCACAACCCAGATCCCTAGAGTTCTGGAGCAAGGCCATTCACTCTGCAGCAGAGAATTATCACCATTTGAGAAAGTCCTCCTGGGGTGGGCCCTGGCAGAGACGGAGCACCTGACCATGGAACATGAAGGGACCCTGCAGCCCCAACAGCCCCTCACAAGCTGGGATCTGTCAGACCTACCATGTCATGAGGTCAGGTGGGTGTGACAACAATCCAAAGTCAGATGGCACATCTTGGATGGGGCACAAGTAGGGCAGAGTGTACAAGTAAGCTGCACAGGCAGATGGCCGAGACCCCCATGTCATCCACCAGCACTGCACCAACACATCCCCTTCATCTCACACCTGTGGCTGCATGGGACCCCCATGGCCACCTGATAAGGAGGGAAAGGGCCAAGCTTAATCCGCAGATGGATCTGTTTGGTATGTGGGTAGAAGGTGAAAATGGAGGATGGCCACACTGCAGCCTCATTCCGAAGTGACCCTGAAAGACAATAAATAAGGTGGAATCTTCCCAATGGGCAGGGCTTTGGGCAGTGTATGTGGGCATCCACTCCGTGGACAAGAGAAGTGGTCTGAGGTCAGAATAAATACAGACCTCATGGGCAGTGGGGGAAAGAAGGAAGGATAAATATTAGAAGACTGGGGACAAAGAGGTCTGGGAAAGAGGGATGTGTGTGAACCCACAGGGATGGACACAAAGTGTGAAGGTCTTTGCACCACATGTTGGTGTCCATGGAAAGCATTCATCATTGAAGAGGTACTAATCAACCAAGCAGAAAGAGTGATTCAGTTAGGTCAGCAGGCAACTTCTGTCACTGGCCGCCCCAGCTCTGGCACAATAGCCGCATGAATGGAGGTTATGTGGCAGGGGTAGAGGCTCTGCATTCACTAAGAACGATCTGGCTACTGCCACTGGTGAATGTCCACTTTTCCAGCAACAAAGATTAACTTGGAGCTGCCAACATGGCACCACCCTTCAAGGAACCCACCAGTCACTTGGTAGCATGCTGATTACATTGGACATCTTCTACCAAGAAGCAATTTGTCTTGGGTGGGACTGACACATATTTTGGGTATGGGGTTACCTTTCCTGGTTACACGTTCTCGACCAATCTAAAGATTTGCAGAGTGTTTGATCCACTGCCATTTGGTCTCAGAAAACATCACATTGGACCAAGGGGCTCACTTTACATCAAAGAAGGTGCAGCAGTAGACGTATGACCATGGGACCCACTGGACTTATCACACACCACATTGCCCAGGAACTGCTGGTTTGGGGGAGGCTTTGGACTTATGAGGAATTTGGGGCTAAAACATACATCCAAGCTGGTCAAACCGGGCCCCCAAAAGATAACAGGTTTGGGGTCTCTCCCCAGCCCAGAAGTATTATCTCATTTCTACACCACAGACCTGTAAGAAGGAGGTACTTTAGTTCTTAATACTCTCTGACTTGAATCCTTTCTCTCTTCCACACATGCAATAAATTCTTCCTGAAAGCTAATGTACCACCAGGCTCCCTTGAGGACCATTGGCCAAAAGCTGCTTCCCACAGACCTCCCTGGCCTGCCTGGAGGCTTTCTTGGTCAATACCCGGCAAGACTTCCAGCCCTGTTGGGCCAAAGGCTCTGTCATTCCTTCCCCTTCCAAACATCTGACCAGACCAAGAGGCTAGCTTTCTAGAGTCACATCCTGGTAGGAGGTAGGCTCACATTCAATTTCTCTTCTTCTCCCAGGAGGATTTTAGCTCTTTTCAATCCAGCCGTCTCTAGAAAACTCTATTCTGTGCCCCAAAGGCATGATCAGCAGAATACTGAGGAATGATAAGATTCCTCAGTAACAACCACTTTCCTCTCATCTCCTAACTGGATCTGGCTTTCCCGAGAGGTGGTGATGATGTTATTTTGGAGTGGCCGGCTGCACTCAGGCCGCCTTAGAGTGCGCTGTGTGGCCCCTGGCCTCTGGCTGAACTGACTGGTCCTCTGTGAAGACCATGTTCTCACAGGCAATAGGGGTGAGGGAAGCAGTCAGGAACCTGAAAACCTGCCCTTCCCCTTCATAACCCCTTTCCCACCCCCCCACCCTGTTCTGTGGATGCTGTTGAGAAGTTTGTATATTAAAGAATTGTTGGGCTTCCCTGGTGGCAGTGTTTAAGAATCCGCCTGCCAATGTAGGGGACACAGGTTTGAGCTCTGGTTCGGGAAGATCTCACATGCCATGGAGCAACTAAGCCCGTGTGCCACAACTACTGAGCCTGCGCTCTAGAGCCCGTGAGCCACAACTACTGAAGCCCGCGGGCCTAGAACCCGTGCTCCACAACAAGAGAAGCCACCACAATGAGAAGGCCGCGCACCATAGTGAAGAGTAGCCCTTGCTCACCGCAACTAGAGAAAGCCCGTGCGCAGCAACAAAGACCCAACACGGCCAAAAATAAATAAATAAATAAATTTATTAAAAAAAGAGAATTATATTAAAAATGTTTGATAGGTCTAAAAAGGAAACACTTTAGCTAGAAAACAGAGATGCAACTGAGGCACCAACTTGTGAAAAGATACTCTGTGTGGATGGGGCATCCTCTTCCACGATTCACCTTAAACCAAAACCGTGAATGGGTGCTGCCTACAGTACACAGAAGAAGCAGACCTAGGGATCAGCAGGTAGAAGTAAGAGTTACTCCTTTCCTCGTACTCCGAATGAGCCACTGGGAGAATCTGGGCTTCCCATCCTCACAGCTCTAGGCTCTGTAGGTCTTGAGGTCTGGGTTCCCAGCAGGGGGATGCTTCCACCAGGATACACAAGAATCCCACTAAACTTTCAGCTGTAGCGGCTACCTGATTGCTTCAGGCTCCTTGTGCCAAGAGACCAGCAAGCAAGAAGAGGAGTCACCCTCCTGGCAGGTGAATTGACTGTGACATCAGCAGGAGACAGGGCTGCTGTTACACAACAGGACAGAGACAAATACATTCGACACTCCAGGTGACCCTCTTGAGTGTTTCTTGGTTCTTCTTTGACCAATTTTGATGGTAAATAGACAGATGCAGCAGCCATAACTAAGATGAGCATGGTGACCAGGGTCTCACACATCTCAGGGATGAAGGTCTGGGCTGTCTGGCCAGGTAAGCCACCTTGACCAGCAGAGGAGCCAGCTGATGGTTAGGGGGTCTAGAACGGGTAGTAAGGAGGGAGATAATGACTATACCAGCTGGAGTGTGAGAGCTGTAGCTAATTCCACTAACTGTAAGTTTCCCCAGAAAAAGAGATGGATCAGAATCCTGGAGATGTTCTCAGATGGTGTTAACTTATGAAGCAGGAGATCCAGATGGTATGGAACTGTAGTGAATGCTGTGGTGTGCATCCTGACCTCCCACGGGACCGAGGCACCAGCCATCAGGGGTCTTGCCCTTTAACGGATAGGACTGTCGTTTTTTTTTTTAATTAAAAAAATATTTATTTATTTGTTTGTTTGTTTTGGCTGCTCTGGGTCTTAGTTGCGGCACATGGGATCTTCACTGCAGCATGCGGGCTCTTAGTTGCGGCATGTGGGATCTAGTTCCCCAAGCAGGGATCGAACCTGGGCCCTCTGCATTGGGAGTTCGGAGTCTTATGAATGGGGCTGCCTTGTCTACATTTAGGACCCCTGCTTGGGGGCAGCCCCAGCCAATGAGTAGCCTAATCAGGGGTACAAGGGCCTGACCCCCCACCATCAATTCAGGACAGTTCGGAAGGTCTAGCCCACTCCCTTGCAGGTGGTGTTCCTGAGAGCCCTCTCCAGTAAAGCTCCTGCGTGCAAACCTCCCTTCTCAGAGTCTGTTTCCCAGGGAACCTGGCCCAACACACTATGCACATCCTCAGCCATACCAGTTAATATCAAACTGTCGTCAAGATGGTTGTACCAACTTACATTCCTACCAACAACGCCTGAGAGTTCCATTTGCTCAACATCCTTGCCAGATCCTGGTATTGTTAGGCTTTTTATTTATAGCCAGTCCGGTGGGTGTGAAATGGAATTTCATTGTGGTTTGAATTTACATTTCCCTGATGACTAAGGAGGTTGAGCACCTTTTCATGGGTTTACCGGCCATTTGGATTTTCACTTTTTGGGAGCAGCCCCAGCTCCTTTGCCAGTTCTGGTTTCACAGACCCCCTCATTTAGCGCTACCTACTAAGGGAGGGAGTGCAGGATTAAGCCCAAGGAGGACTTAAATGGCTTTCCTGAAGGCCAGCAATCTCAATGGATCCTTCATCCTCCTCTGACTTGACATCTGAGCGGTGTGAGATTTGCTGGACCATTCCCTCCTCCCATCACCTTCTGCTCTTGCCTTCCCTGACAGTGAACAAACCTGGCGTTCTCTGCCTCTCTGGCTGCCCGCTCTCTGTCCCCTCTGCAGGCTCGACCTCCTGCAAAGGCTTAACTATGAATTGTTGGGGCTCCTCAGGGAGTAGTCCTTGGCCCTGTTTTCATCTTACTCTGACCTTCTCTCTCTTTTCCAAATCCCCTCTCCACCCTTCTCCACTCTGCTCTCTGTTTTTGGTTTTTTTTGGCCGTGCCACGAGGCATGTGGGATCTCAGTTCCCCGACCAGGGATCAAACCTGCACCTCTCCATTATAAGTGCGGAGTCTTAACCACTGGACTGCCAGGGAGGTCCCCTCCACTTGGCTCTCTGCCTCAGGAAGCCGATTATATGGATACCTTGAGTGGGCTTGCTTGTTCTTTAATATTGGATTGGGTTTTAGTTATTGCTGCATAGCAAGTTATGTCACAATTTAGAGGCTTAAAAATGCCACCATTTTATTATCTCTCATGATTCTGTGGGTTGACTGGGGTCATCTGGGGTCAGTTCTGCTCCACCTGACGTCACATGGAGTAGTCCACTGGGGACTCAACTGGAACATCCAAGATGGCGCTCTCATGTCTAGCAGCTTGGTGGGGATGGCTAGAAGTCTGGCCTCAGCAGGACTGGGAAGCCTGAAACTCTGTCTCTTTCCAAGGCATTTCAGGGCCTCCCCATCTCCCTAAGGCCTTTCCCTCCCACAGTCCTTCTGGTACAAGGGAGCCAGACTTATATAGCAGCTCAGGGTTCCTCAAACTGCAAAAGCTGTAACTGCCAGGTCCCCTTAATTCATGGGCCCCTAGTTGGCACTGCATCACTCTGCTGCCTCTGTTGGTTAAATAGGTCACTGGACCAGGCCAAATATAGCATGGGAAGGGACTGCACAAAGGCATGAACACCGGGAAGCATGATTCCTTCGGGACCATCTTTGGAGACTAGCCACCACAGTCTCCTGTCTCGTCCCCAAGCTCCCTCTCTTGTGCAGAATGAATGTTTTCCCCCACTTTCTGTAACCCCCAAACTCTTATCCTATTTCAGCCTCAAGGGCAGGCCAGAAGTCTGGTTTCTCATCCAATTGTTGATGAGGCACTTGGGCAAGGCTCCTCTTGATCTGAAGACCTGTGGACTAGAGAGAAGTGATCTGCCCCCACGTACCCAACATATAAAGATGAGACAGGAACTGCAGCACCACAATGTACACTCCCATTCAAAAGGGAAGACAGAGCAGTCACAGGTCCATCACAATTCTGAAATTCTTCTGGGTACAATTCTCCATGCTCCATGCTAGGGAATGTAGGTTGATTGTGGGGCCCCGGTCTGCTCCCTGGGAATGGTTCTATTTGGCTCTTGGCTCCACCCTCTGAGTCATCCTTGTTTTACTTAAGAAACGGTTCATATTTGCCTGATTCCTGTCCTTAGGCAGTTGAGAGTCACGGAGGCTACATTTTGTTTTATAATGTCTCTGTTCCTTTCTTTTTAAATTTTTCTTTTTTACCTTTTGACACCCTTCACCCATAAAAGTACATATAATGTGTGTATGTATGTATACGTACCTTTTATGGTTTTTTTAAAAAAATTAATTAATTAATTTATTTTTGGCTGCGTTGGGTTTTTTTGTTGCTGAGCGTGGGCTTTCTCTAGCTGTGGCGAGCGGGGGCTGCTCTTCGTTGCAGTGCGAGGGCTTCTCATCGCGGTGGCTTCTCTTGTTGCGGAGCACGGGCTCTAGGCGTGCGGGATTCAGTAGTTGTGGCTCGCACGCTCTAGAGTGCAGGCTCAGTAGTTGTGGCACGCGGGCTTAGGTGCTCCGCGGCACGTGGGATCTTCCCGGACCAGGGCTCGAACCTGTGTCCCCTGTATTGGCAGGCGGATTCTTAACCACTGCGCCACCAGGGAAGTCCCTGTATTTTTATTTTACATATACACACACATACAGTTGGCCCTCCATATGCACATGTTCTGCATCTGCAGATTCAACCATCCACAAACCGAAAATATTTGGGAAAAAAATTCCAGGACGTTCCAAAAAGCAAAACTTGAATTTGCTGCACTCCAACAATTGTTTTTTTTCCTGCAAAAAGCTTTATTGTTTCCATTTGGTCTGCGGTCTGGGAGAGGGCTCCAGGCTGGTTAAAAAGCTGCCTAGTGACAGCAGGCAGAAGCCCTGGCACCAGGGGGTTGTCAGAGGGGTCGTCAAAGGCCGCTGGGCTCCGGAGGCTCCTAGTCGTTGAGGAGGGTGATCCTTTCAAAGAGATACTCGTCCAGCCCAACCTGGGAGCCGGCCAGCCTGCAGAGGTTAGTCAGGTGGTCGCCCTTCTTCCTGATGAGTCTCACCTCCTCATCCAGGAAGTGGCTCTCCAGGAAGTCACAGAGATGGGGTCTGCGTGGGCAGAACTCAGAGCATGCAGATCCAAGAGGGCTCGGTTCAGGTTCTTCTCCAGGACTGTGGCGACTTCCACAGTGTTCAGGTTTTACCCCACTCATCTTGGGACGGCTTCTGCGTGTCCTGGAAGCGTGTACGGCAGCCACGCCGGTTTTGCATCTGCAAGAGACACTCTGCAGCCTCGCGTTTCTCCCACCCCAACTTGCCCAAGAAGTGGTCCACGCCCTCCAGAGCCACGTGGTCTCTGTGGAACTAGAAGCCCAGAGAGAGCTGGGTGTGGGAGGCGCGCAGGCGCGCGTTGACCGGGTGGTCGATGGCGGCCTCCACCGCAGGGAAATAATCCTGAGGAACGTGGGAGCTCCGCTGATCCTCAACAAGGAGAGAAACTCCGAATATGGCGTTGGTTGTTCCCTGAAGCCGAGGCTGGCTGAGAGGTTGGTGCCTAAGGTTGTGGCTGGGAAAAAAGTTGGAGGGTGGTTGGAGGCTGGAAGAAGGGGTATCCCTGGCGGTGTTCTGTCCAAACACCGTAGAAGCTACAGACAGATTCCCGGGACTGCCGGTGCACTGCCCCTCCAACAAGCATTTACACAGCATTTACGTTGTATTTACAGCTATTTATATAGCATTTACATTTTATTAGGTATCATAAGTAATCCAGAGAGGATTTAAAGTATACGGGAGGATGTGCCTAGGTTATATACAAATAGTAGGCCAACGCGTATGTAAGGGGCTTGAGTATCTGTGGATTTTGGTATCCACGGGGGTCCTAGAATGAATCCCCCATGGATACTTAGGTACAACTATATACATATAATACCTCTGTTCCTCTCAGTCCAGATTAGTAAAATGCAAGCTTTTGTGCATTTCCCATGTATCAAATGACCTGCTCCATTAGGCAAAAGCCACACTTAACATTTCTTTCTGAAACAGACCCTTTGGGCCACATGCAAGCGCTAAGGGGACACGCCTTCAGAGATTCTTAGAAGCCTGTGGTCTAGCTGAGAGGCTCTACCTACGCCGTACCCTGAAATGCATCTGAGGTCTCAAGAAAGTCTCTTGTATCTGCATCCTTGATCTCATCTTGACCCGAAGGCCACATTTCACGGGAAGCACCCTGTATTTGATCTTTGCCACCAGGTTCCTTCCCTCCCCCAGGTTCTTATTTCCTTTGAGACTCTTTATTGGGCTGTAGATGTTGGGAATGAGAAACGGTCTTATTTTCCAACCTAACAAGCTTGAGGCAAGAAGCATTTCCCATAGATTCCTCTGGAATACGGAACAGCTCTTTCTTTAGCTCATCCTCTGTCCATCCCTCAGCTGAAGTGAACCAGTTGATTCTTTCAACATTCTGCCTTGAAATCTCCTCAGCCAAAGCAACAAGGCTATGAACTGTACTTTCTGTTTTCCACGTTATTACAGGGAACAGTTTTACTAAATTTTTCTGTCAGTACGTAAGTCGTGTCCCCTTTGGTCAGGCTCCCGTAACAATTTCTCACATTCTTCCACATTCCAATAACAATCTCTTCAAGGCCCCCTAGCCTCTGCCCATTGCCCTGTTCCTAAGCCAATGGCCCATGTTTTCAGTGCTGTTTATTGGAGCCCCCGCTTAGATAGCAATTCCTGTATGAGCTGTCTATGGCTGAATAGCAATCACTCCAAAGTCTAAAACAGCGACAGTTTATGATCTCCCAGTTCTGTGGATTGACCGGCTCAGCTCCACATGATGCTGGCTGGGGCGGTGGTCCTCCGGAGCCTCCTGCAAGGCAGCTCACTCACGTGGCTGCACCTTGGTGGGGACAGCTCGGAACCTGGGCTCAGCTGGGGCCCTAGGACACTGGGCCTCTCTTCGGTCATTCCTTGGCTTTCCATGCGATCTCTCCTGGTGGTCTCTTCAACAGGGCAGACAATCCAGACAAGTTTCATAAACACTGTCCTGGCTGTGCCCACTCCTCATCTGCCCCTGTTCCCGCCAGAAGGCTCCGACTCTACATCCTTCTGACAGAGCAGCTGTCTTGTATGAGCCACCATTGACTGACCACTTGGGATTCGTCTGTTCTCTCCTGGGCTGAGCCCTGTACTCGGGACTTGACATGTATTTTTTCTCTTAATCCTCAAGGCCGTCCCTGTTAGAGATTGCTTCTTCATTTCATGAGGCTGAGAAATGTTGAGTGACTTGCCCAAGGTCATGGGACTAGACAGGGGCAGAGCTAGACTGGAATCCAGGTCCACCTGACTCCACAGTCTGTGCCCTCTTCAGTCCACTGTGCAGACATCCAGGGTCAATCAGTGAACCCCAGAACAAGGTCACCATTGGCTGAGGAGCTTCTGGACTTTTTAGGTATAACGTACGTACACATGGTGAAGTTCACGAAGCACATGAATCTTCCATGTATAACCCAGTGATCTTTACAGATGTGCACCCCCAATCAACAAATACCCAGATCAAGATGTATAACACCTCCAGCTCCCTAACAAGCTCCCTCGTGCCTCTTCCCAGTCTATGCTCCTCTGACTTCTATCATCATCATCCATTAGTTCTGCATATTCTTGAACTTCATAGGAATGAAATCATAGCAGATGGGCTCTTTTGTCTGGCTTCTTAATGCTCAACATCATATCAGTGAGATTCATTTTTGTCTGGCAGGTAGCGGTAGGTAGTCCCTTTGTCGTGCTGTGTGGTATCCATCGTATGAATACAGCACAGTTTATTTATCTGTTCTCCTCGGCATGGACATTCGGGTTGCATTCAGTTTGAGGCTATTATGAACAAAGCTGCTAGGAACATTCTTTTTTTTTTTAAATAAATTTATTTATTTATTTATTTATTTATTTTTGGCTGTGTTGGGTCTTCGTTTCTGTGCAAGGGCTTTCTCTAGTTGTGGCAAGCGGGGGCCACTCTTCATCGCGGTGCGCGGGCCTCTCACTATCGCGGCCTCTCTTGTTGCGGAGCACAGGCTCCAGACGCGCAGGCTCAGTAATTGTGGCTCACGGGCCCAGTTGCTCCACAGCATGTGGGATCCTCCCAGACCAGGGCTTGAACCCGTGTCCCCTGCATCGGCAGGCAGACTCTCAACCACTGCGCCACCAGGGAAGCCCTCCCTAGGAACATTCTTGTACGTGTCCTTGGATGGACTTAAGCACTCGTTTGTCTTGGGAATGTGCGCAGGAGTAGAACTGCTATATGATATGGTAGGTGTAAGTTTAGCCTTACTAGAAACTTCCAGTTTTCAACAGTGTCTGCTCTATTTTACTTTCCCACCAGCTATGGATGAGAGCTCCTGTTAGCAGATTGAGAGAGAATTCACGTACCCTAAAATCCCCTCTTTTAAAGTGTATAATTCGGTAGTTTTAGGATACTCACAGTTGTACAACCATGACACTGATTCCAGAACATTTCATCACCCCCAAAAAAACCCCATGTTCATTAGCAATCTCTCCCATTCCTCCCTTCTCCCCTCCCCACCCTAGCCCCTGGCAACCACTAATCTACTTTTTTGTCTCTATTTGCCTACTCTGGACATTTATGTAAATGGAACCTTACAGTATGTGGCCTTCTGTGTCAGGCTTCTCTCACTTAGCATAATGTTTTCAAGGTTCATCCATGTTGTGGCATGTATCAGTACTTTTTATTGCCAAATAATATTCTATTATACAGTGATACCACATTTTATCCATTCATCAGTTGATGGATATTTGACTTGTTTCTACCTTTTGGCTATTATAAACAATGCTGCTATGAACATTCTCTTGGGTAGGCACCGAGGAGTGGGATTGCTGGGTCTACCTGGGTTTTATAGGATTCAGAGGAGAGACTCCCTGGTGAAGGAATTTCCAGCATGAAAATAGTCCACCTGTACAGGTGGGCCTCATCTTCTACTCCGCAGCAGACCATTCTCAGCTGGGAGGCATCCAGAATCTCTTCATGATCAATGGCAAAGTTAAAATCTAGATATCTTGGAGGTAGCGTGTAGAACATCCTCCCGGGGTTATAAAAGAAGACAGACCTGAAGTCACAGTTCACCATTTCCTAGTTGTGTGAACTTGGGTGAGATACTTCTCTCAGCCTCAGTGTTCTTATCTGCATAATGGACACAAATAACTCCTATTTCACAGGTAGCTCGGCTTCTGGTACTTGGGTGCTGACCAGCATGAGAGGCATGGACCCAGTAAGGGCGAGTCCTTTCCCCCTTTTCCTTCCTTCAGTCAGCTCTTCATGTTCCTGAAAAATGTGCTACTCAGAGCAAAAAAATAACTTTAGGCAGGAACAGTGGCTCTCGACCCTGGCTGTGCATTCAAAGCACATGGGGAGTCTTTTTTAACGTATCAGTGGCCAGACCTACCCGCAGAGGTTCTGATTTAATTCATCTGGGTTAGTGAGCGGGCATTTGTTTTTCTTCAAAACTCCCCAGGTGATTCTAAGGAACATCCAGGGCTGAGAACTACTATACGAAAGGAATTACCTGTGTTTGAGAGGCTCGAATAGAGATATGGTGACCAGCCATCCCAGTTTGCCAAGAACTGCCCCAGTTTTAACGCTGAAAATCCTGCATCCCAAGAAACTCCCTCAGTCCTGGGTAAACTGGGCTACCCGTCAAGGAAATGATGCACAAATGTTGATTTGTGGTACTTATATTTAGGATTTTCTTTCAAGTGTCAGGTTTGAAGCCAAAGTACTTTTGAACTTAGGGAATCAAGAGCAGAAAGCTGCCAACTGTACCCCAGCACAGAGTTTGAAATGCACGGGAGACGGAGGACTTGGGGGGGAAGGGGTTAGTTAGGGCAGCACCTCTCAAACCTTGGTGTGCGTGAGACTCATTGCAGTGTCCTGTAAAATGCAGCTTCTGACCAGCAGATCTGGGGTGGGCCTGATACTGTCTGTTTCTAACAAGCTCCCAGGTGATTCCCATGCTGCTGCCAGGGACCATGCGTGGAGGAGCGAGAGTCTAGAGAGATGTAACTTCTCTCTTACAACGAACGTAACCTTGAGGGAATTCCTTCTTCTTTCAGACCTTTTGATCTATCAGCTATAAAATGGGGATAGTAATACCCACATCACAGGTAACAGCCAGGAGGTTTCACAATAATTTAGAAGTGTGTTGTTGGGAAGAGTCAGTGTGCCTGGCGTGCAGTGGGGGCTGACTGGATGTAAGTCCTCTTTGCATCCTCATCTCCACCCAGCTTTAGCCTCTCGTGCTTGCAGGGCTCTGATTGGTTTCTTAACGGTTAGCAGAGTCCTTCATGGAGAGTGGGCACCTCAAGAACGGTTGCTGACGTGTTCAGAGAGATGCTGAGTAGAGGCAGATGACTGCAAGCCAGCGCCAGGGTGTGCGGCCAGCTACACCTTTAATCTAACCATTTGTATGCCCTGTGGAGGAAAACCTCATTTCATTTAGAGATGATGTTGGAGTCAACAGTTTTTATATCAAGGCAAAAAAAAAAAAAAAAAAAATTAAGAGAAAAAAATGCTACAGGGAGAAGTTTTTTTCTTTTTTCTTTTTTTAATTGAGCTGGTAGTGTGGGCAATACAATTCCCTCCTTTTTAAAAAAATTAATTAATTAATTTATTTCTGGCTGCGTTGGGTCTTTGTTGCTGCGTGCAGGCTTTCTCCAGTTGCGGTGAGCGGGGGCTACTCTTCATTGCTGCGCACGGGCTCTAGGCGTGCGGGCTTCAATAGTTGTGGCTCACAGGCTCAGTAGTTGTGACTCATGGGCTCTAGAGCGCAGGCTCAGTAGCTGTGGCGCACGGGCTTAGTTGCTCCGCGGCATGTGGGATCTTCCTGGACCAGGGCTCAAACCTGTGTCCCCTGCATTGGCAGGCGGATACTTAACCACTGCGCCACCGGGGAAGTCCCGAAATTTCTTTTCTTAATTACTCTTGTCAGAAAGCTGATGTTGGAGGAACTGTTAGAGAAGGAAAGGACGAGACTCATAAATAGCCCTAGAAGCACAGGCTTTGGAATCAGAAGTTCCTGGGTTTGAATCCTGGCTGTATCAGACACTGCTGCATGACCTTGGGTAAATTGCTACCGCTCTCTGACCCTCAGTTACCTCACCTGTGAAATGGAGATGAGGATCCCTGCCTAGTCAGCTGGTGCCGCTTCCCTCCAAACACAGGTATCTGCTACTCATCGCGCCTCTCACTGTCAGCTGCTGGGTGTCAAGGTTCCTCTGGGGAGCTAGGACCATTGAAGCAGTAGACCCATGGGAGCAAGGCTGCAGGCTGGCAGCCTGGGGCCAAAGGGCTCTGCAGGTCCTTCTTTTTGTTGTTCAATTTGAGCCAACATTAAACCTTAAGGGACTTTTGATAAAATCCTGGAGTTATAGCTCTTTCAGAAAATGCATTGGACCTTAAAACACTGCAGCCCCTTCCAGCCACGATTTTGCACTCTCCCGATTGCCACAAGCCTTACCCCTTGGAGTACTGACAGCTGCTGACCTCCCCATGCTGGGCCCCTGAGGACCTTTGCTTTTGCATCTCCTTGCCTTCCCTCTACAATCTGAGGTGCCGGATGGTGGCAAGCTCTTCTGGAGCCCTTATGGTGTGCCAGACACTGCCTCGAGCACTTTTAACAACGTTTATCCTCCTGCCCGGCCTATGAGGTAGATGTTATTTTTAGCCTCCATTCCATGAGTGAGGAAACAGGCACAGAGATGCTAGGTGAATTACCCAAGGTCACACAGCTGGGAAGTGGCGGTGCTCCTGAGTGTGTGTGCTGTTAGCCACTACACACGCTACCTCTACCAGAGACGCTGAGTGCTTGCTTCTATTTGTTCTTCTCAAACTATTGTTTGTTTTTCTGATAATATAACAGATACACGCTCATAAAAAAATAAACAGGAACATTTAAAGAAATAAGTAAAAAATGTCTCAAACTTTCACTCCCTGCCCCTCCCCAGAAGTAGCATTTGGGGGTCATGTTAGCAGATGGTCACAAATACGTGTTATACAAAATGGGATAATATCATCTGCATGTAATAAAAAGCTACAATGATGAGAGAATTATCTAGAGCTCACACCACTGGAAGCCATTCAGCTGGGTTCAGATCTCCCAGCCTGTCCTCTGCCTGTGTGACCCTGGGCAGTTCAGCGAAATTTCTGTTTTCCCTTCTGCAAAATGCGAACCTCACAGAACAGGCCTAAAAATTCAGTGAGATAATAGAGGAGAAATGCTTAGCATGGTTCCTGGCAACCAGTGAGTGCTCCCTAAAAATTCAGTTGTGATTAGGATTATTCATGGCTGACGGATGCTCCTTAGGTCCTGAACCACAGGCCACAGAAGAGCCACATTCCGGCCACGGAGAGAAGCAAAGGGTGAAGGCTGCAGACAGTCTGAGAGTTGAGGGGAGGCAACCAGCGTGAAAGCAAGGCCTGTGGTCATGACCTGGAGGCCCAGGAGCAGTTTAGAAAGTGAGGTGCGTGGGGGCCAGGATATGGATTGTGTACTGGGGTGAGGGGTGAAGGCTGGAGAAGCCGCTGGACTGGCCCTGTGATGGGGAGGACCCTCTTCCGTGGACTGAGTGCACTGGGTCCCCGGGTCTGGATAATAACCGAAGCGCGGAAAGTCGCCCTGCAGTCTCCTCCCTCCAAGTAAATAGGTGTTGCTATTCTAAGCAGGCCTGTGATAAAAATATACTTGCTTTGCTTTGGAAGGTTTTTTTTTTTTTTTTTTTTTTTTTTTTTTTTAAGCCGTGAAAATAACAGGGCAGTAGGCTGACTATTTTAGGTTGGGGCCTTTGGCTGGCTTTCAAAGTCACAGCCCAAATGAGATCTATTTACAAAACAGGTCGCACTGCACACTTCGCACGCGTTGATCGTCCGGTAGAACAAGCGCAACTGGAGGCATCTAAGAGACTCTGGGGCCCACACCCGAGCAGCAGAGTTGGAGGAAATCGCTGGCACTGTTTATGCCAGACTGTAACAGCGAGCCCAGCGTCTCTCTCTGGGCCTCTGAGCCCTTCCCCACATGCCCCGCCCCACCCCTCCCCTCCCCCCCCCCACCCGTGAGTTCTCAGGGGGCGGAGCCAGCAGTCTGCCCCTCTCTCCACTTGGAATATGGGGAACGCTCCCCACTTTCTCTGGAAATCAGCGGGGTAGGCGGCAGCGCCGGAGCCAGGGAGGAGCCTGCCATCCTGCTGGGGCCTGCCATCTGGAACTGGGCTGAAATTTTCCACCCTCAGTGGACCAAAGGGTGCCTCTGGACACTCTGTAGGGGATGGCCTGAGATGGAGTAGAAATAACCTGAGCAGACTTAAACTTGAATCCTGGCCCTGGCCCTTGCAACTGTGTGAGCCTGGAAAGGTAACTTTACCTCCGTGATCTCTTGTTTTCTTATTAGTGAGATGGAGATAATAAAGCAAATCTTACAGGACTGTAGGGAAGATTAAAGAAGATAATGTATTTAAAAGTATCTAGCATATATAGAGTGGCCACCAAATCTGGAAACACATAGGAATTTTCAGAATAAGTGGTTATTGATTATACATAATGAAATTCTCTATATTTCCAGACTTTAGGGTCACCCCACGGTGATAATAATTGCTAACACTTACATGGTACTTACCATGTGCCAGACACTGTTCTAGATGCTTTACATATGTCAACTCATTAATTCTTCAAAACAACCCTATGAAGTAGGCATTACATCATCCCCATTTTATAGATGAGGAAACCGAGGCTCAAAGTTAAACCACTTACTCAGGGTCATACAGCTAAAAAATGGCAGAACCAAGAATCAGACCCAGGCAGTTAACCATTACACTTTAGTTAACCATTTGCTAGAGTTGCTTTTTCAAGTACCACTGATGTCTTGACACTCAGATAATGCTAATAGGTAAAAATAATGACAAGGACAATTATGATAATCAGAGAGTCCCAACACTGCAAAGAATCTTAAGAGGTCACCCAGAGACTGTGGTCTTAACCTTCTGCTTTTCTCAGTCAAGAATACACTGAATATGTTTGGGAGGTAATTAGCAAATGTTTTTTGACTTTGCCCAAGCTGATAGGTGAGAAGTGGTCTCTCAGTGTAGTTTCTCTTATTATGATGGTGGCTATATTTTTATATGTTTGATTTATTTGCATGTTCCCTCCTCTGAATTGTCTGTCCGTATCCTTTGACTATTTTTCTGTTGGGTACTTGGTCTTTTCTTACTGATTTTTGGAGCTCTCTTTATTAAAGAAATCAATCCTTTGTCTGTGAATTGAGTTGCAAATATTGTTTCCCAGTGTGCCATTTGATCCTTGATTTTGCTGAAGGTATTTATTACTGTGCTGAAAGTTGACTTTTACGTGGTTCAGTGTCAACTTTTTCTTTTACAGCTTCTGGCATTTGTATAATGCTTAGAAATGCCTTCCCTGCACTGAACAAACATTTTATTTCACATGTTTTCCTCTAGGATGCCTCTAGTTTCATTCCTTACGTTTAAATCTTTCAGCCATTTAGGGTTTATTTCAGTGTAATTTAAGGTAAATTACAAGGTAGAGATCAAAATCCCCCCCCCTTTTTTCCAGACGGTAGTAGGAAAACATCCCTTTTCTTCTATATGTCTGGCACTTCCACATTTATCATGGGATAATTTCTGTCCAGTTCTCCTTGGGTCCAATTTTAATAGGAAAATTTGGCCTTAATTTGGCGTAGTTTCTAGGGCTGCCATAACAAAGTGCCACAAACTGGGGGGTTTAAAACAACAGAAATTTATTCTCTCACAGTTCTAGAGGCCAGAAGTGTGAAATCAAGGTGTCAGCAGGGTCGTGCTCCCTCTGAGACTCTGGGTAGCATCCTTCCTTGCCCTTCTCTTAGCTTCTGGTGGTGGTCGGCAATCCTTGGCTTGTAGCTGCATCACCCCAGTCTCTGCTCTTGTTGTCACATGGCCTTCTCTCTGTATGTCTCTGTCTTCTCTTCTTCTAAGGATACCTGTCATATTGGGGTAGTGCCCACCCTACTCCAGTGTAACCTCGTCTCAGCTTGATTATGTCTACAAAGACTCTATTGCCAAATAAAGCCACATTCGCAGGTTCTGGAAGGTTAGGGCTTCAACATCTCTTTTGGAGGGATACAGTTCAACCCATAACATTTGATTCCTCAAGAGTATCTAGGGCTTCCCTGGTGGCGCAGTGGTTGAGAGTCTGCCTGCCAATGCAGGGAACACGGGTTCGAGCCCTGGTCTGGGAAGATCCCACATGCCGCGGAGCAACTGGGCCCGTGAGCCACAATTACTGAGCCTGCGCGTCTGGAGCCTGTGCTCCGCAACAAGAGAGGCCGCGACAGTGAGAGGCCCGCGCACCGCGATGAAGAGTGGTCCCCATTTGCCACAACTAGAGAAAGCCCTCGCACAGAAACGAAGACCCAACACAGCCAAAAAATAATAATAATAAAAAATAAATAAATAAATAAATAAAATTAAAAAAAATATATTTAAAAAAAAAAAAAAAAAAAAAAAAAAAAAGAGTATCTAACTCCCAGATGGGGCAGCTTAAAATTTAAAGAATAAATTATAAAGAAAAACATCAAAATACAGATGAAACACTTCCGTGGCTTAAAAACCTCCAAAACTACCACAACAATAACTATAACAACAAAAATCACTAAAAATAAATGAAACATCTTCAAATAGAAAGACTTATTTTTATTTATTTATTTATTTTGGCCTCACCACACTGCTCGTGGCATCTTAGTTCCCTGACCAGGGATTGAACCCGGGCCCCGGCAGTGAAAGCACTGAGTCCTAACCACTGGACTGCCAGGGAATTCCCATCACCTTCAAAATAAAAAGCAAACAAAAGACTAGGAACAAATGTTTGCAGTCAGTATATAAGAAGTTAATTTCTTTATTGTAAAAAATAATTCACACATATTGATAAGAAAAAAGTGCCAATACCCCAATAGTCAAAGGTCACAAACAAGCAAGTCAGAAAACAGGGAATGTAGATGTGGGGAAATATTCACCTGCCAATTAATGGAAGATATACAACTTAACACAGTGATACAATACTTTTCTTTTTCTAATACCCAAAAGGGGGAAAAAAAAAAATCTTAGACTGGCAAAGAAATGGTGAAACTGGCAAATAAATGGTGAAACTGGCAATCTCACATGCCACCAGTGGCAAGACCCTTTTTGGAAAAGAACTTGGCAATACAGATCAAGGGTCATATAAATGTTTCTTCCAGTTGACCCAGTATAATTCTACTTCTAGGACTCTATTGTAGAGAAATCATCTGAAGTGTGAAAAAAGCTATTTGAAAAGGTAGAGGGAACTCCCTGGCAGTCCAGTGGTTAGGACTCAGTGCTTTCACAAGCCGCTTGGCCTGGCCAAAAAAAAAAAAAAGTAGAGAAAAGGGATATTTATTGGATCCCTGCTAAATGTCAAGCTCTTTGCAAGCTTATCTCATTTAATTCTCTCCATAACCTCCCGAGGTCAGCATTCTTAGCGCCATTTACTGGCAACGAATCCAAGGTTCTGTGAGGTTAGGCCTTGTCCAAGGTCACACAGCCTGTAAGTGACAGGGCGGGACTTCCATGTGAGGTGAGTGATCCAGTTCTAAAGGCCCTGGGCTCGCGGCTCCCCATGGCTGCTTGGGAAGCAAAGCACCCCAGCTGCTCCCTAAAGCCAGCTCACCCATCTGCTGAATGTGGGAGGTGGGAGAGGAACTTGCACTGCAGGGTCTCTAAGATTTCCCAAAGCTCTAAGCTTTTGTGAATCTATCTATTGCTGTAAGTAAACCTCAGGAAGGATAAATACAGAAATGAGTAAGAATTGTGCAAAAAATATTAGACACCCTTCATTTCCCTCTTCAGCTTCGGGACTTGCAGCCAAGATGAATCTTTGTTTTGGGTTTTCATTGTGGGTATACTGGTGTCTTCTTAATTAAGATTAGCTACTTGCTATGTTTGAGTACCTATTTATTCACTGAACAAATATAGTGTAATGATTAAAAATGCAGGTTCTATATATGCGAGTTCCTTATAGTTGTATTGTGAATTTTCTCTTTGTTTGAAATTATATCAAAATAAATAGTTATTTTCTTAAAAATAGATGGGGGTGGGGTTGGACTTCTTGGATTCTGCCCAGAGCTCACCCGCCGTTAGCAGCGTGTCCTTGCCTAAGTTCCCTTGCGTGGGAAACAGGATGATCCTGGTACCCATCTCAGATTCAGTCACACGATTTGCTGCCATATGCCTTACGGCATTATGCCTGAGAGATAGTTAGCTCTCAGTCACTGTTAGCTATTGCTGTTGCTATTAATTTCCTTTCTATGTTGACCGACTCGCTTTGGAGTTGTTTGCCTTCCGAAATTGTTTCTGAAGAAAGGCATTGACTTTCCTGATAGAGCAAATGTAGACTGGACACCAACGTTACGAGGAGTGGTCCGAGGAGAAAGATAAAACCGAAGTTGCCCAGAACCAGAATGAGGAAATGAACTAAGAGAAAACAATATCTAGAATTTTAAGTGTGCAAACCATATTTGAGGCTGAGAAAAGGGCTGCACACACAGGCCTGATTTCTACGAATCTGGTGTCAGAAGCTTCTAGTTAAGGTTGACCTCTGGTACCATCTCTCAGTCTTTCCCTTCTGGAGAGGTAGGTGAAGGGGTACAGGTGGAAGCTGAATACCAGAGGATCCCAATAAAAAAAGCCCCTCAGTTCCCACCTACTCAAAGTTAGGAGGCCAATGCCTACTTATAAAGGATGCAGATAGTGCTAATAATGTAATAATAACAATAATTCCCAAGTTCTCACAACGTGCTGGACCTAGTCTGGTGAAGATGGCCATTTAGGCTCTCCAGTATCAAACTGTAAATCCACAAGAGCCTTGGGGGTTGGCCAGGTGAAGCAGGCCGTCTGAGGGCACAGAGCTGCAGAGGGCCAAAAGATGCTGGGTGGCTTCTCCCTCAGTGGTCCTTCAGTTCACAGACCCTCTCCCTCTGGAAGTGTGTGCATAGCCTCCAGTGATTTCCATGTTCTAGGAGATTTCTTTTCAGAAAAAGAAAGAGAAATGACCTTAACTGAATGTCAATATTGCCAGAGAGGAAATCAACAGGTAATCACATGAGCATCTATTAGGACTCTATTACAAGTAATGGGAAAACTAACTCAATGGTTTTAAGTTCAAAAAAAGGGAATATCATGCTGCATGGAACTGAAAAGCACAGGTTTGGTTGGTTTCAGTGCTCAACAGAGGTCAGCAGGACCCTGCAGGACTCCAGGCTCAGCTCTGTAAAGGTGTAAAGGTAGCTGAGGCATCCCCAGCCTTCCCTAGCCTCAGAGTTCAAATCCAGGGGAAAACTCAGAAGATGTATATGGGAGCTTCCTCAAAAATCCTGAGATTCACTTTGATAGGATCCAGTTGGGTCATATGTCCATCCCTGAACCAATCACAGTGACCTGGCTGAGTCAACTGCTCTGGGAAAGGTCAGGCCCCGTACATACTATCATGTTTGAGTTGCTTGCATGTGGCTGTATTTCATTTGTTCCTTCCCCTCCCCCAACTGCACAGTAAGCCCCTTGAGGGCATGGACCATGCTGGGCATCTCTACATCTCCAGTGGCTAGCTCAGCATGTGGCCCCCAGCATGCTCAGTAAACATTCATTGAAATAAACTTCACTGGAGGTAATGGAGAATGAACTGGAGAACTGAGATGATTGTCCACATGATTTATGCAAAACAAAGCAACACAAGCACACCCGTGGTCCTGATTATCTGGCTTTCATTCTCCCTTTAGAATCAGCCAACCCAAGCCAATGAAGAAATTGTACCCATTTTAGACTCTGGATAATGGTGACAATGAAACAACCTGAAATTAAAGTTTTAGTTATCCAGTAAGTCTTGTTCCTTTAGATTTGCCTCAAAGCTGGAGCCACAGTTTCTCTTCTGTCTTAATGAATAGTGAAATTAGTGAATATTAAGCACCAACTGTGTGCTCAGTGCTACACTCTGGGGGATCAGGGTAGTAGAATATTACAAAAATAAATAATTAGATCCTTGTTCTGGAGATTGAGAGAGACCCGAGACACTTCCATTTTTTGAAGCTCCTGTTATTTATAGTTTTAAATGTAGAAATGCCAAAGCAGATATTAAAAAATGGCAGTGATGCGTTTTAAATGCTCATATTTAACAAATTGCTTTGTTGAATATAAGGAATACGATGCTTTTAAATCATAATCCCGTTACAAGCGTAATGCAAACTAATGATGCTCTTCACAAGATAATCACAATTTATTTTAAAACTTAAATCATAGTTGTAGCTGATTGTACTTTTCAAAGATGGCTGCAACAATATCTCCCATCGCATATGAGTCTGTGTAACCTTGTGAGTCCCCCTTCAAGAGATGGAGTCTGTGTTCCCTGCTGTTGAATCTGGGAAGGCTTGTGAATACTTCAGCCAGTGCAGTACACCATACGTGACCCTGGGTGACCAGGTCATAAAAGATGGTGCAGCTTCTGCATCGATTGCTGGTGCTCTGAGCTGCCAGGTAGGAATTCCAACTACCCTCAGGCCGCCATGCTGGAAAGGCCAGGAGGTGCTCAGGCAGACTGTCCTGGCCAACATCCACCCCCTCTCCCCGCCACACACACACACACACACACACACACACACACACGCCTTCCAGACATCCCCATGGATGTACCAAACATAGGAGTAAGGAAACCATCTTGGAAGTGGACCCTCCAGCCCCAGCTGGTCCAGCCCTCAGCCATTCAGATCACCTCTAGCCACTGGAGTCCTTCCTCCTGAGGTCCCAGAAATTGTGGGACAAGCCATCCCTGCTAGGCCCTGCCTGCGTTCCTACGCCACAGAATCTGTAAGCATAACAAAGTAGATCACGTTTACACCCCTAAGTTCACAGTGGCTTGTTACACAGTGGGGCGACTGGAATGGTAAGGCCCCAGGTTAAACCTGCATGATGCACTGGCAATTTTTAAGACCCCTCCAGGGCCTTATAACCCTGCTGGCCTCTCTCCAGGGTCACCTACATAATTTCAGGGGCCCAGTGCAAAGTGAAGGTGTGGGGCTCTCGTTCATGAAGCAGGAAAAGTTGCCATGAAAGGTACTAAAATGTAGAGTTTTTTCCTTTCTCTAGACCTGTCGTGGCGTTCTGTATCTGCTATTAAACACCGGGCTCCCTGAGGTGTGGGGTTGCTCACAGCGTGAGTGCAGACCCCAAGAGGGGCCCGCGTGGGCCTCCTGGCTGCAGGCAGGAGTCCATCCCAGGGCTGGAGGACGAGGATGGCAAAGGTCGCTGGGTGGGGTTGGAGACCTGGAGGCTGGGCAGGAAGGAAGTGCCAGAAAGGAAGGGAGGCAGGCATCCGAGAACCCCTGGGAGGCAGGAGACACGACCATGTGTGAGCGGAGGCTCCGCAGCCCTGAGTGCAGGCTCCGTTGTCCCATCAGATTCACTTACCGAAACACAAATTCAGAGATGAAATTACCAAGAATTTCAAGATTGAAAAAAAAAAAAGAATTTCACGATAGAGACCACAGAGCATTAAACCCCAAGTGCTGGGCCTTCTGAGTGCAAGGGGCCCTGTGTGACTTCCCCAATCTCATGCCCATGCCGCCCACCCTGCCCCTCATGAACACAAGATAAGATGCTTTAATAAGGATGTCAGCCTCGCCCAAGCCCTGTGAGGTGGGCCTAATTATCCCCGTGCACAGATAAGAAAACCTCTCAGAAAGGTGTATCGGCTTGTTTGCCTGGCGCAGAGTCACACAGCCAAAAGGATAAGGAGATGGAAATTCAGTGTCTGGTTCCAGACCTCAGGCCTTTTCTGCCAGTTGAAGCAGTGAGAGCCTGAGAAAAGGCAGCCCGATGAGGTATGGGGCTGAAGCAGGAAATGCGCAAAAATGCAGAGAAAGGACAGAACACTGAAGGTTGCAGGTGCCAGGGGCGGCTCTGTGGAGACGGGGCCCTGGAGCTGGGATGGAGAGTAGGGAAGAGCATTTCTAGCAGAGGGAATAGCACGAGCTGCTTTGCCACGTGCTCTGGTTTCCACAGGCCTGAGAGGAGAATGGTGGCCGGTCCTGTGACAGGAGACGTCAGGCAGAGGCAGAATTTCAACAGGAAGGGGATGGTGCCCTTTACCAAACGTCATAAAGGGCACTGAGGCCTGGGCTTGGGAAAGCCTTCTGGAGGGCGCACTCAGTGACAAGGAGACTGTGGGGCTTCGTGGAAGGATGGGTGAGAAAACTGAGCCTGAGTCTAGACCATTTTTGGATAAATTTGACCCTAAAAGGGAAGAAAGAATTACGGTGGTAACTGGAAGGGGGAAAGGGACATTTGAAAGTACGGGCATTTTTCTTTTCCAAGACCTGGCAGACTTGTCCGTTGAGGGCAGAAATCAGGAAGTCAGGAAGAGGTGTGGGAGAGGGGATGAGGGGCAGTGCTCCCTGATCACCCACTGTGTGCCAGGGCACCTACTGCGTGCCACCTTCCCATTTCCTTTCTTCCCAATAACCCGTGAAGGCAAGTGTTTCTACTCCTACATCACCTGAGGGAGAGGCCAAGAATCACAGCAGTGAGGGCAAGGCTGGGATTTGATCACATATTTGCCTGATTTCAGGGCCCATGCCTACTCCTCCGTGCAGAGAGAGGAGGGGCTGGCTGTGCTTACCAGGGAGAAAATATGTGTTCTCCTCATCGGCTGCTGAAATAGGAATATGGTGGAAAGGGGGTGGTGAACAGGGCCTCCTTTGGGAGGTGGGTCTTCATCCACAAGATGTGGTCCAGGGCTGGGAAGAAGAAGGCAGACGTGAGCCTAGGAGGTGGTGGGGGAGGCCCTTGGAGGCTGTGCGATGGCCACGCTCAAAAGGCAGGTGGACCCCCCAGCAGACACTGTAGGTGTGGCTGTGTAGTCAGGGCACCTTTTATCTCCAGGGCCTGTAGCTGAGGAGCTAGAGTAGAAAAGGATGTGGTCCTGGGAAGTGTGGAGAAGCTGGTCAGGCATCCAGGGGCCCAGGCATCCCGGAGGGCACTGCCTCAGGCCTAGCCCTGGAGTCCTGGGTGGTTGGTGTCCTGGTGAGGGTCACGCTGAGTTTGTGGGTGGGGGGGAGTGTGAACAATGGAGAAGGTGGTGGGGCTGCTGGGCACACTGTTGACCCCCTCCATCTCTTATTCCCCCATTTCCAGTGTGGACCATTCCATTTGACCTCCAGGCCTGTTTTTCTAAATTAAATTTTTGAGTGGGTAACATGCTCACATGGTTCAACAATTTGAAACTATAAAACATTTAAGCAAAAAGATAAGAAAACTAAACAAGTAAAAATAAGATATACAAAAGAGGGGCTTCCCTGGTGGCACAGTGGTTAAGAATCCGTGTGCCAATGCAGGGGACACGGGTTTGAGCCCTGATCAGGGAAGATCCCACATGCCACGGAGTAACTAAGCCCGCGTGCCACAACTACTGAGCCTGCGCTCTAGAGCCTGCGAGCCACAACTACTGAGCCTGCCTGCCCAGAGCCCATGCTCCGCAACAAGAGAAGCCACCACAATGAGAAGCCTGCGCACCGCAACGAAGAGTAGCCCCCGCTCGCCGCAGCTAGAGAAAGCCTGCGCGCAGCAATGAAGACCCAACACAGCCAAAAATAAATAAAATAAAATAAATTAAAAAAAAAAGATATACAAAAGAAACCAAAGATTAAATCAAAAAGAAAAAACAAAAAAGTAACAAAAAAAGAAAAAGAAGGAAATAAAAATTATAAAAAGTTAGGCAGTGAAAACAATTTTTTCCACTCTGGTACTTCATCTACTGGGATCCCACCCTCCCCCTAGCCTGTGATCACCAGTGGTAGTATTTTGTGTGTTCTTCCCAGTTAATTTAAGCCTTTACCAGTAAATGTTTTCCTTTTCACAAAAAGTGGAATACAGTTCATGCTGTTTTGTCCCTTGGTTCTTTTTCTTTTTCTTTCATTCAACAGTATTTCTTGGACATCTTTCCATACACACATCATTTCACACGTTTACAAGTCCTTCTGTAGGATAAATGCCCGGAAGGAGAATTTCTGGGGCAAAAGGTTTACGCATTTGTAATTCTGATATTGCCAGATTGACTTATGTAGAGATTGTTGCAGTTTATAAGCCCCAAGTAATCTCCGAGGGTGCCCAGGCCTTAATTGTTGCTGGTTTCCAAGATGACTGCACTAGGCTTTCCTGCATGTGACTCCACGGCGTGTATTATGGTTGACCCCCGAGGAGGCAGCTCCTTACCTCCCCGTTACAGACTGCCCTGTTATGGCCTGAGGGAGGTTGACTCTGGCCAGACATCCTTTGCCCTCCAGGTCTCCCCTTCACCATTCTCTCTGGGCACTCCGCCCCGCGGAGGTCATCTCCCACCGGAGGGCTGCTTGAGGTTTCCCAAACATAAGTCACACCTCTACGCTTTGGCCCACATTGTTCCCACCTCCTGTCCTGTCCACCCTCCATTCTCAGTCTGGAAAATTCTGACTCTTCCTTTAAGACTCAGCTTCAAGGTTGCCTCTGCAGAGGCCTCCCTGACCCTCCCAGGCAGAACCGGTCACTGCCCCCTCCCCCCGGGTGCCCTCCCACAGAACGCGGCAGCTCCTCGCCATTGGAGCACATTTGGACCAGCTGGTGGGGTAACTGTCTGTTTACATGGCTCTGTCTCTCCAGCACCCAGCCCAGGCCGGGCCCACACGTCAAACTCATCTGTGACTAAAATTAAACTCGCTGGAGAGGTAGGATGGCATGGAAAGGGCACAGGCGTGGGAGTCAGGCTTCTATGACTCCATCCTCTGTCCAGTCCCCGCTGCGCCAGCCCCAGCTCCCCCTCCTTGGCTGTGTTCTGACCACACTGGCCTGCACTCCTTTCCCACTCATGGCCCTTCACGTGCTGTTCCGGCTGCTTAGAATGCTCTTCTCCCGGCTCTTTCTCACCTCCAGTGCCCAGCTTAACTATCACCTCCTCCTGAGAAAGGCCTTCCTTGGCTCCTGAGTCTAAAGGCACACCGCCCCCCATTCCTTCGTTCTCTGGTCATTCCCGTCACGGATTTACTACAATCCTGAGTCTCACGTGGATGTGTTGGTTTACCTGTTCGCTGCTTGTCTGCCCCGCTGTGACCCTAAAGTCCTTGAGGGCAGAGACTGTGGCTTATTCGCTGCTATGGGCCCAGAGCTAACATGGGGCCTGGCACATACCAGGCACGAGAGAAATCTTCAGCAACTGGATGAGGGATGAACAGAGGAACGGGTCCTGACCCCCACTCCACCACTTCCCAGCTTTGTCCGTAGATTAATTACCCTCTCTGAGGGGCTCCTCATTTGAAGATCAGGCCTTTTAAGTTGTGATGTGTATTGAAGATTGTGAAAAATGCCTGATTACATGAAGAGGCTCCATAAATGGTAGCTGTTATTTGTGAAGTTTTTCTTTCTTCTGAAAAAATGCACCCTTTTTGGCCAGATTTGGAGAACGTATTGCCCATCTTTCAAAAGAATTCTTTACTGGGGTGTAACAAATGTATAGAAAACTACACACAGCCATTTCTACATACATATGTATATCTACACACTCATGTAACCACCTCCCAAATTAAGAAGTAGAACATTCCAACACCCAGGAAAGTTTCCAGGTTAGCCTCCCCTCATCCCCTTCCCCTACTAATGGACCCCTCCCATTCTTTCCCTCTTCTCTTTGACCTGAGCTCATGGCATGTCCCTTCTTCAAGCCGTTTCTGACTCATTCCTTTCCCCACTTCTGTTCGTCTTCTGAGACCTTTCCTAGTAATTCTAGCTCTCCTGACTTCTCCTACCACTAAACCAGAGGTCTGCAAAGTAGGGGACATGCAACCCAGTGGAGTCCAAGATGGCCCAGCAATTCCACTCCTAGGTATATGCCTGAAAAAAACCGAAAACAGGTACTCAAACAAGTACATGTACACGCATGCTCATAGCAGCACTATGCACAAGAGCTGAAAGATAGAAACAGCCCAAATGTCCATTGACAGATAATGGATAAACAAACTGTGGTATATACTTACCTACTCAGCCATAAAAAGGAATGAAGTACTGCTATGTGCAACCACGGGGATGAACTTTGAAAACATTATGCTAAGTGAAAGAAACCAGAGCAAAAGGTCACATATTATATGATTCCATTTACATGAAATATCCAGAACAGAGAAATCCATAGTGATAGAACACATAGTGGTGGTGGTCAGGGGCTGGGTGGGGATGGGAGGGGGAGAAACTGTTTAAAGGGTAAGGGGCTTTACTTTGGAGTGATGGAAGTGTTTTGGAAGTAGAGGTGGCGGTTGTATAACATTGTGAATGTACTAAATGCCACTGAGTTGTTCACTTTAAAATGGCTGATTCCGGGACTTCCCTGGTGGTCCAGCGGTTAAGCATCTGCCTTCCAGTGCAGGGGACGCAGGTTCCATCCCTGGTTGGGGAACTAAGCTCCCACATGCTGTGGGGCAACTAAGCCTGCACGCCACAACTACTGAGCCCACACGCCACAACTACTGAGCCTGAGCACCACAATGAAAGATTCTGCATGCTGCAATGAAGGTCCTGCATGCTGTAACTAAGACACGATGCAGCCAAATAAAATAAAATTTTAAAAAATGGCTAATTTCATGTTATGTGTACTTCACCTCAATAAATTATTTTTGAAAAAATGAAGTAGCCACTCTTACTGGTGAGCTGGGAAGTTTGAATGAGGCACAGACTCCTTCAACCCTCTAAGCTGTGAAGTGCTGGGCAAATACCAGCTGGGGGTGGCTGAAGAAAGGAATGGCCTAGGGGTCGGCAAGTGTGGTTTGCTGCTCTGCCCTAAGCAGTAATGATAGGATGATAAGAGTTAACTATAATAATTACAGCTAACACTTCTATAATGTTTAATGTGAACCAGGCACTGTTCCAAGTGCTTTACATCTTAAACTCACTAAATCCTTACAACTCTTAAGAGGTGAGTGCTATCGCTTTTTCATTACAGATGAGGAACTGAGGTTTAAATGACTTATCCAAGTCACAGATGAGGAAGGGGCAGAGTCCAAATTTGAACCTTGGCAGTCCGCCTCAACCCCCAGGCTCTGTGCTAAGTGCTTTTCATGTTTTATCTCATTTAATCCTGTGAGGTACGTATTATTGAGACAGGCTGGGACATGTGATCTGGGACCTGGGACCCTTTACTGCAGTGCTTACACCTGGACAAAATACAAAGAAACTGTAAGGGACTAAAAATAACTGCGTGCATGCAGTTGGGGCAAATTATAGAGAACAAGATACAAACGACCAAAAACCCAGCTGCCACTTCGGAGGTGTCGGGAGCAAAAGCAAGGTACTGCGCATGCCCCCTGCACACAGCACTACCAAAGGGGTGGGCAGACCACCTAAGCCTGACCCTCGACCCGCCCCTACCCTCATCCCTTATAAGGAAACAGCTCGCCACCCACCTGGGGAGCGAGCTTGTTTTCACTCCCCCTTGCTGCAGCAGGGGCCCCAATAAAGCCTTGCCTGAATTTCTTGTCTGGCCTCTGATCAATTTCTATTGATTAAGGAGGCCAAGAACCCTGGCAGGTAACATCATTATTCCTAATTAAAAAAAAAAAAATCCCTTCATGGTCCCTACATGTTCAATGCCTTCCAGTCTTTCCCCTGCATTTATGTATATTTGTGTGTATTTACATATTTATGTATTTATATATTATTTTATTATGTATTTATATATTTATGTATTTATATATAGGTCCACATACTCCTGTCATTATCTCCTCTTCTTCATCTTCATTTCCCTCTATTTTTTTTAATATTTATTTATTTGGCTGTGTCGGGTCTTAGTTGCCACAGGTGGGAATTTTCCTTGCGGCACATGGGATCTTTCATTGCGGCGCAGGCTTCTCTCTAGTTGTGGCATGCAGGCTTAGTTGCCCCACTGCATGTGGGATCTTAGCTCCCTGACCAGGGATGGAACCTGCGTCCCCTGCACTGGAAGGTGGATTCTTAACCACTGGACCACCAGGGAAGTCCCTTCATTTCCCTTTATACTGTACATATTACTACCTGAATTTATTATTTATGTTTTCTTTGGGTTTCCCATCTCTGCAAAACAGAGCTTTTGATTACTGTTGACTTCCCAGTACCCAGAACAATGTGTGGTACATAACAGGCTCGCAATAAAAATTTAAATGAATGACTTGTACATGGTATTGGGTAGCTTTGTGTGCCTGTATTTGAATGAATAAAATCATTCTGTACATGTTCTACTTTTTAAAATTTAATGTCCTGGATTAAAAAAAAATCAGTACATAGATCTAGCTCATTCTTTTTAACAGATGGATATCCTGTACTGTGGACCTAGCACCCTTTATTTAACCTGTTTCCTATTTAATTAATCCACATTTTTTCCAGTGTTATCTCTAACACAAACAACATGGTAATAAACATCTTAGCAGGTGCCTTTTTGTGCGTATGTGTACCTATTTCTCTAGCATGAGTGCCTAGAAGTGGACTTGCTGGGAGGAATAGTATATGCATTCAAATGTCCATAGATAACGCCAAATTGCCCTCCCGATATCCATTCCTGCCAGCGCTGGATGAAGGTACACAGCAGGTTTTCACACATCTTGCACCAGATTGGATATTATCAGTCTTTTAAACTTTTTGCCAGTCTGACGGGGGAAAAGGAACCCTCACTTTACAGATGAGGAAACTGAGACTCAGAAAACTTTAGGGACTTTCCCACGTGATGGGCTGCGATTTGCCACTTGATGTGTCCGACTCCAGGGAGGACGGGCCAAAGGTGGACACGGTCCTCTATGCTAGGAGTCTTCGGGCACGTCTGGTTATCTCTGGGCCTCGAGATGCCGGCAAGCTGGCCTTCCTCCCCTCGCCAATTCTCAGGCCCCTTTGGGACAGCCAAACCCTGGCCCTTCCCGACTGCCAGCCAATCCAGGGCCAGAGACGACCCGCCCTACTGCCTTCACGGCTCCGAAATGGCGACCAGCGAGATGGCGAGGCCACGCCCCCTGGGAGGCGGGGCCTGAGTTCAGGCCAGAGCGATGGATACCCGAGCCAAGTTTGAAGTCTGCCGGCAGGCGGGCTCGCGCAGAAGCAGAGAGCTTGTGGCGTCGCAGGTCGGGAGGAGGAGCACCGAGTGGAGGGCTCGCTTGCCGGGGCCGCCCGAAAGCGTCTTCAGTGCGGGCGCTGGGGCCGCCATCTTAGATGGCGGGAGTAAGACGAGAAAGAGCGTGAGAAGCGAAGGCTTCCCTGCCGCTCTTCTTGGGCCCCGAAGAGGGCCAGCTGGCCGGGCTTTGGGGTGTGTGCCCTGAGGCGCGGAGTGCGAGAGCGACGATGCGAGGGCTGCCCGGGGCCCCGTCCCCTGGGCTGGGGACGCGCCGAATGTGACCGCCTCCCGCTCCCTCACCCGCCGCGGGGAGGAGGAGCGGACCAGACGCCACAGCCGGACGACTGGACACAGAGGCGGCCGGGCTCCCTCAGGTAGGCTGCAGGGCCGGGCCCGGGATGCCGGGGGAGCCGGGCGGCGGCGGGGCTGAGGGGGCCGGGTTCCCCGGAGGCCCGGCCAAGGCGGCGCTGACGGAGCGGCCCCGCGGCTGCCGGGCGGAGGGCCCGGGCCAGGCCGCTGTCACCCCGGGTGGCGCTGGGCGGGCGGGGGCCCTGGGGCCCGGTGTCATGGCCGGCGAGCCGAGTTCCCGCATCCCCACTCAGGTTTCCTTGTGTTTTGGGGAAACGTGCCGGCACCACCCCTGTACCCGGTGCACATTCCTTATATTTTGGCCACGGGAAAAACCGCCCAGAGCTGTCTCGGATCTGTGTTGTCACTCAGATGGGCTAATGTCTTTTTGGCCGCGGAGTGGGGGACCCGGGCTTGCATCTTCTCTCAAGTAAGTGACACCCTTTTCCGGAAGATGAGAGCAGTCGGGGACGGGAGGAGGAAATAGGTCGGTGCCCCACCACAAAGGCATAGGGGCCTCCCCTTGGGTCTCAGGACTCTGCGGGTACTTAATGAGACATTTGCGATGCTTATACTGACGGTTGGCCCCGGGATGCTTTGGAATGAAGATCCAGGGCTCTTGCGTGTGAAGTGAGAGCCTCCAGGACGCTTCATTTCTGCAGCTGCAGAGGCTCTGCAGAGCTAGTCGATGCCCAGAGAGAGGAGTTTGGACATCAGGAGAGGCGAGGCGGCTGTGTTCATTCATTGTTCTTTTTCAGGGGCTCTGGGTGTGCCTCCTGGTATTCATTCTCTGGTGGGAAGAATGATAGGGTCTCCTGTGTCTCCTCGAGATGTGACCGGGTTCTAGAGGATCACCCAGTCTAAGTAGGGAATGGATTCAGCGCACGTTCATCATTTCTGCCTGTTTCGTCCTCTCCGGGCTGAGTGGAGGGAGTCTGCCCTCTGTTAGCTCCCGAGGCATGAACACAGTGCGCTGTGATTGGGATGGATTTACCAAGTGTCTTGGGAATTTGGAACAACTAGTTTTGCCTGGGGGAGTTGAGGAAGCTTGTAGACTGGAGGGGACTTTTGTGCTGAGGTTTGGGCTGATGAGTAAGTGCTCATCAGGTGAGGAGGAGGGGAGAGCATGCTAAGTTGGGGGAACAGCTGGTACAAAGGCACGGAGACGTGCAGGAGTTTGGGGAGCAGCAAGCAGTCTGGGGTGCAGGAAGGAAGTGGTGGGAGATTAGGGTCTGAAACAGAAGTTGGCTAGCTTGTGGAGGATCTTTGTTGAAGATAGTGAACTAGTTGATTTAATTGGGATTATTTTAAACGAGTGTTGCTAATTCTCTTTTCTTGCTGATAACTTTATTTCCTCCTTCTCTTGATGTTAAAGCTGATAGTAATTGCACAGATTGACTTTGTTAAACCCAGTTAACATTTTGATAAGGGCTTTATGTCAAATGTTTTGTACTTGCACTGTGGTGAACGAACTGAACTCACATTCCTAGGGATTCTTGCAAACGTTTCTTCTAAAGTTACACTTGCTAACAAAAATGTTGATTTTATAAATGTAGTATACTCTACTGATACTACATTTTCAGTGGCTGTTGACAATGTAAACCATGCTCCCCAGTCATTTAGAAATTGGCAGATGATATGAAACATCTGAAAAATTGTAGAATGCAAGTGAGTATTTTTGGTTAAGTAAATGTTTTATATAGTAAACTGTTTCTTTGGATTGATTCCGTGGATTCCAATTCTGTTATAAAGTCTTTAGCTCTAGGAACATAATTTTCCCCAAAGATCTGTATTGTGATTAATGTTTATGCTAAAGTGATTATTATGGTATTAACAGACTTCATCTAGCAGTTCCTAAATCTTTCTTGGGTTGTGATGATTATATACCACTGAAGAACCTTTTGGCTTGTTTTCACCCTTATCGCTTCAAGGGATAAGCTGTTGAAAATGCAGCAGAGACGTTTGAGCCAGTTGAACGCTGGATACTTGGGAAAATTAACCTGTTACTCTTTCTGTTGTAAAAGCTTATCTTTTAGGTATGTGGTGTTTGTGATGGTAAGTTGTAGTGGAACTGCTTAGTCTTGTTAAACTCTTGTCAGATAGTTTAAAAGATGTATTTCACTCAAGCCTTCTACTTTGAAGGCATACACATTAGAACATATTTTATGGGATTTGGTTTAGCAGAAGAAAACAGTGAGAAGCAGGTTAAGCTGGTCACTTATGATGAAAAGTATCTAAAAGATGAAATGCAGAATGGTTAAACATTAAGTATTGTATTATAACTGCTTTGAGACTGGTTGCTTTTAGTTTAAAACATGCCGTTTGTGAAATCCAAAGTAGGAGTTTGCTCTGAAGATGAAACAACTTCTTGGAAGTTGAATTTGACTTTTCCAGAAGCACCAGATTATTTATTAAATGGAAAATATAATTAATAACTTGAAATTACTATTTAAAATAGCCTGTTAGTAGTAGGTGCATGATTCTATCACATTTTAATTCCAGATAAAACTTTGTTAATAACCTATTGCCTAAAAGTAGAAAAATGTTACATGGGAGAGTGCTTTTGTTTGCATGTTAACATAGTAGGCCATACATAATAATCCTGGTTTTGGGAGAAGCTTGTTAGCCAAACAGCATGCCTTAACGTTGACTTGCAGAAGAGAATTTTAAATATTGCCTTTGAAAGGCAGTGGACTAATGTGACAGCGGGACGGGAGTTAATGAAACCACAAAATCGAGCTTTGATTTATTAAAAGGTCTTCTGTTTTTTAAATTGTGCGTGTCATGGAAGTCAGTTCTCCATAACAAATGTCTGTAGTTGGAAAATTGCTCACCTTGGCTAAATTAATTGGGAAATGAAAGAACACTTGGGTTCATTTAGGATAAGGTTGTTTAGGATTTAGGTTGGGGTGTGTGTGAGAGAGTGTGTTTATATTGATGTATGTGTCTGGATGTATAAGAATGCTTATTTGCTAAACTGACCAGGTTGAAAATGTGATACTAGATATTTGTGTTATAATTCAGTTAGTATTTCTGGTATAGGGCTTAACTACCTTGCCTATAATACTCAGGATAGTAATGTCTGGGTATTTTATTCTTGCCTTAAAGTTGTGAGTAAAAATTCCTTAATTACATATCAAAGTTTTCATCTTTAATTTTACAGTGGTTGAGTCATTCTGTTCCTCCTTTTCTCCGAGAATACTTGTGTAGCTCGCAATGATTTTAGTAGTTAACTTCAGATGTGTTAGCATTTCTTCTAAAACTACTCCTAGAATGTCAGTTTAACCAAGGAAAATGTCAGATGGGTGTTGTTCCTTTGTTACTGGTTTTGGCCCAAGCTATCTCAAGTCTCTTTGGCAAATCACTCAAGAAGTGTGTTAATTGCTTCACATTCCAATCAGTGCACATAGTTTTTCTTGAGGAATACTTGACACAGAGTTTTATTTTTAGATCAGATTCTAAGGGATTTTACTGGGTGGGGATTAACAGCCATAAAACTAGTTTGGAATCAAAACCTTTGTGATTTAGAAATTGTTTACATTTTTGGTTAATGAATGGGAAGCTGCAGGCAATGACAGTGTTTTAGGGAACCAAATATGTCTAATTGCTTCTGAGGACCCTTGTAGACTATACCGATGACATCTTTCTACCTGTTGGGTTTCACTTACTATCATCCAGTAGCAAGAGTAAGTACATCTTTACTGTTGTAGTCAAGATGTTGTTTCCTGTTTATTTTCTTCCAACCTGCTAAGGAAGGCAAAAGTAGTCTGATTTCTGTGAAGCTACTTCTTTCTAGGCATCATATTTGGACAAAGTATTTACCTTTTTCCACCCATAAACATTTCTGATGGAAGAATCAGGCCAGTTAATGTTTAACTATGTTAATAGGTCTTTAAAGTTATGACATTCTTAATCTGGGTTTTATGGAGGCATACTTTTCAATCTCAGATAGCTTTTAACATCTGTCCTTTAGCTAGGTTTGGGGTAGATGAAATACTGAGTTTTCCTTAGAAGAACATGATTCTTGTTCTCTGTGGCAAATCTCATTAGGAAGCTCAGAGCTTTTGGGAGAGGCATTTCCCTGGATCCAGATAGATCATTCAGAAAGGAACTCCCATTTGCGTTTAAGAAAGTTTGTTTACAGTAGAAAAAACTAGAAAAAGTTCAAATGTACTACAATAATAAAATGATTAAGTAAACTGTGGTACAGCCGCTTATGGAGCCCTGTGCTTTTCATTAACTATGGCGTATATGAAGCATTTATGACACGGGAAATGCTATATCCGAATGATTACAGTTGTGTTAAAAAACAAAACATAATACAATGGAATATTATTACTCAGTAATAAAAAGAAATGATGTACTGATACATTCTCCAATATGTATAAACCTTGCAAACATTATGTTAAATGAAAGAAGCTAGTCAGAAAAGACCACATATTGTATGATTCCTTTTATATGAAGTGTCCAGAATAGGCAAATCTGCAGAGAAAGTAGATTAGTGGTTGCCAGTGGCTGGAGGGAGTGGGCAATGGGCAGTGACTGTGACAGGGGTTTCATTTTTGAAGTATTGAAAATGTTCTAAAATTGATTGTGGAGGTGAATGCACAACTCTGTGAGTATAATAAAAGCCATTGAATTGTACACTTTAAATGGGTGAGTTGTATGGTATGTAAATTATATCTCAAGCTTTTTAAAAAAACTCAGAACCTACCCATAGGAAGAAAACACATGTAGATGTTAACAGTGGTTGTTAAACAGTAGAAATACGGATAATGTTCCTCTTTATACTCTTCATATTCTCTGAATATATTGTTTTATAATAGAAAAATACATATAATAAAGTTAAATTCTATTCATGGTGTGGGCCCTTATGTCCCTCCAAACATTCAGTCACTCTCAGATTACATTGACAACTATATTTTTGAGCTTCTTTCACCTGTTTTCTACTTCCTCCAGATTAGTTCAGGCTTTTATGCTGTATTTGCCTTGACTGTTGTTAGAACCTCTGAATTGAACTCCTTTTTCTTGTTTCTTCCCTTTTCACATTATTGCCAGATTCACTTTTTAAATGTGTAGAATCTTAAAAATTAAGTTTTATTAATTTTTTGTATAGATAGTACAGTCACATGCTACAAAATTCAAAGGATACAGAAAGTTATGCTGTGCAGAGTAATTCTGCTTTCCCCTTTGTTTCCCAGATACCCAGCTTTTTTTCATGGAGGGAAATATGTTATGGGGTTCTTATGTATCCTGTTTTGTGATGATACAAGAATATACAAGTGTAGATGTGCTGGCCTTACTTCCTTTGGCAGATTGTCCAGGAGTCTCCATTGCTTTTCAGACTAAGCATACAGTTCTTGCTTCTATGTCTTGCTAATGTGGATTCCTCTTACTATCTTCAGTGGAATTCAGAAGCCATTTTTTTAGCACCTAAGTAGGTGCAGCAGGCTAGTGTGGTGGAGGGTGAATTAGGCAAGCTCCTGCCTTCAGCGACCTTATCTAATGAGGAGAGATTCACAGGATTTCCTCACTTTTATCTGTTCCTCTTTTAAGAGTCATTTTGGACACCATCTTCTAAATATCATTTCCCGATCTTTTTCTCTTCTTCTCACTCATTGTTTCCTTCTTTGAACCCCACCTGAAAACCCTTACATTTATTTTTCTTATGGTCTTTATCATATAGTCATTTGTGAGCTTATCATCCCATTAGGTTATCAAGTCAAACTAATGCTTTCTAGTCAATGTGCAAGTCCTTCTTTATTGATATTTGTGAAAAAGTTTGAGAGGCTGAGGGATCAGGCCTGTGTGCTTTGGTGAAAGCATTGAATCTAAATTACCATATTTAATATTAGGTTTTATAATAAGACCTTTTATTTAAACTTAACACGGTTTGTGTATGTACGTTTTGGTACCATGCACTGTAGACTTTATATGTATGTATTGTGACGTATTGATATTTTATTAAAGTATTTGTTTACCTCTCATCTTTTCTCAGAGGACTGTATCTTAATCATCTTTGAATACCCAGAGTTTATCTTAAATCATCTTCGAATACCCAGAGTTTAGCACAGTGGCTGGCCCCCCTGATTTCAGTTCAATTTGTTGAATGTAAGGTGCTAAATGATGTTTATTGAATTGAATTTTTTGTGTAGATGTCTTACATCTATGGCTAAACTTAAGCTCCTTAGAGCTGAGCCATGTCTTGTTTATAAATCTCTAGTTCTTAAAAGTTTCTCTGGATTATGTAATAAACATTAATTGCATGAGTAGAGATTCACAGGTTAATCACCTGTGGATTTAGTTCCTTCCTACTGCCCACCACACACAAATGCTTACCATTAAAAGGGTATACTACTTACTAAACTCATACTCAGAACTTTGTAACTTAGGACATCTGTTGAAGGAATTAGCTTGTTTAGCTTTCCCTTCTATTTTGCTTTATCAGTAGAGTGCTCTGGGTTCTCACTGCCAGCTCCTTAAGGACATTTGCCTGCTTTGACAGCTTGCTGACTCATTGGTTCAAGCCACTCTTGCCATACTGGCTATTTTCTTCTGCATTCATAGGCTTTATACGTGGAGGAAAGTTTTAGCCAGAGAGAATGAGGGGATAAATGATACTCTTCTGCCTTCCTTGATCTTAGTCTGGACTGGAATTAGAGAAGTGTGAATGTGAGAATAGATATGTCCTTCATGACTAGTATTTATCTAGCTGTCTGACAATGCAAAATGGGCCCTTTAGGCTTTTTTTGGGGGGTGGCGGCAGTGGTGGTGGTAACTTATACAAAATATAAAATATACCATTTTAACCATATTTAAGTGTATTATTCAGTGGCATTAAGTGCATTCATAGTGTTGTGCAACCATGACCACTAACTAATCTTTTTCCAGAACTTTTTCATCATCCCAAACAGAAGAACCCTGTAACAGTTATACAATAACTCCTCATTCCTCCCTACCTCCAGCCTCTGGTAAACTCTATTCTACTTTTATCTGTGAATTTGCCTAGTCCAAGTATCTCACATAAGGGGAATCATACAATATTTATAGTTTTGTATCTGGTTTATTTCACTTACTGTGTTTTCAGAGTTCGTACATATTATACTGTGTGTGAGAATTTTATTCCTTTTTATGGTTGAATAATATTCCATTATGTGTGTGTGTGTATGTGTATGCTCCCATGTGTGCACACATAAAATATTTTATTTATCCATTCAATAGTTGATGGGCTTTTGGCTTCCACCTTTTGGCTTTTGTGAATATTGATGCTATGAACACTGGTTTACAAGTGTATCTATTTGTCTCTGCTTTTATTTCTTTTTAGTATATACCCAGGAGTGGAATTGCTGATCATATGGTAATTCTGTTTAACTTCTTGAGGAACTGCCAAATTATTTTCCACAGCAACTGAACCATTAGATATTCCCACCAGCAATGCATGAGAGTTTCAATTTCTCTGTATCCTTGCTAACACTTGTTATTTTCTGTTTTTTGATAGTAACTGTCCTAATGGATGTGAAGTGGCTCTAGGCTTTTTTCTTACTGCTGATTAGATCGAATGGTCAAACCAGAAGGTTAGGAAGTTGGCTGTATTTGCATCTGATGGACTTTTTCCTTCTTTATGAATGTATTTGCATACAATGTTCTTGAAAGAGATAAGTTAATTACACAATTAGTGACTCATTTTTTGAAAAAAAAAGTTTTCTGGTAAGCTGGTACATATAGTTGTTGTAGTTACCTTCTTTGTACCCTCATTTCCCCCCGCGCTTTTTTTTTCTTTAATTTTCTTGGCGGCCGCGTGGCATGTGGGATCTTAGCTCCCCAACCAGGGATCAGACCCGAGCTCCTTGCATTGGAAGCGAGGAGTCTTAACCACTGGACCGCCAGGGTAGTCCCTACCCTCATCCCCTTTTAATCTAAAATGTGTTCAGTTAACCTGTAAACGATGATTTCAGTTAATCCTGGGTGGTAAGATATATTAAGTGAAAAAAGTAGGGTACTAAAATATGTACCATAAGATTCCATTTTTATAAAGAAAAACATTTACATGCGTCTATTAAAATGCTACCCCTTCAAGTTCAAATATTACAATGAAATTATTCTTTATTGTCTATCTCTTCCTCCACTCGAACTATAAGTGACCTTTTCATGCTCCGAATTCTTATAGTTTTCTTAAGAAGTTACCCCTCTCCTCCCCCACCCATCACCACAAAAAAAAAGCTGTCACATCTTGTTGTAGGCCTCTTTGTCATCCTGAAAGCTCATAGCACATAGTCAGTCTCTGGGAAATGATGATTTTTTTCTTTTACTTTAAAAACTCTTGGAAGGCAAGGGCTGTCTTTCTGAACTTTATATTCTTCGAAGCAGCTAGCAGTTGAAATAGATTCTTAGAAATCGTTAAATGATAGTGTTTCTTATACTTTTCCACTCAGTTCTCTGCCAGGTTGCAGTATACGGAGAGGCATTCTGGTGCTTTGGATTGTATATATCAGTACTTTTATGTGGTAGATAGTGATTCAGTATCCATGGAAAAGAATTAGGATAAATATTGTAATTATAGCTTTTCTCCATTAATATTTTATTCTGAATTTAAGCATCTAATTTTGTGCGAGGTACTGTACTGGATGATGGAGTATAACAAGATGTAGGAAATGCGTATAGTTCTTTTCCTTAAGGCATTCAGACTTTGGTGTATAATTACATAGGTTACATTTTCATATTTGGTTTTTTTGCTCCTGTGGCAAAGTAGCTGGGTATAATTTAGGGCTTTAATGAATTAATGGTCTAATTTACAGAGACAACTTCTGCACATGTCCTTGTTTTAAGAAAATTATTCTTGAAAAGTTGATTTAAAATATTTTCTGGGAAACAAGTGATACTATCAGTTTTACAGGTATACCTTATTGTAGTTGTAACTAGTTCTTAAAACAAGCAAGGTGATTGATTACCTTTGGGGGTATCATTGAAGACTAGGGAATCTTTCTGTGTATGAAAGCCATTGACTCCAGAAGGAATTGTAGGAGAAATGGCCGAATCAGATGGTTACTTCTTGAAATAGCTTTGGCAAGGTTGTAAACCTGGAGGAGTACCTCCTATCTTGAGGATAAATCTCAGTGTCTGCCCAGTTGAGAGATGCCAGTGTGCAGAATAGTGGATTCACTTATTTTATATTTCATGTCTTTATTTTTGAGGAAAGTAATGCTGTTTTTTAAGTCACTTGTTGATTATGCAGGACTTGCCACTAAAATTGATGCCTTTTATGTGGAACAGAAATTATTGGTACAAGGTTAAGTCAGTGTTTCCAGGCATTAACTTATTAGCAGGGTGAGATGTCTGCATGGTTTTTATTTCCTCTCCTTCCCCTTCCACTGACTAGGCGTTTTTTACTTCATTATTACCCAGCCATCAGAATGATCATTCCTAAACCATGTTTTATTTGTGCATTGTATTGATATATTTTCATGCTTGTGTTAATGGTTTTACTTTGTAAATGGCTCTGTTCATTTAAAAATGAGCAGTTGCTGCCTAAATGAAGAAGCAATGACTGATTTGGAGATGAAAAGTAAAACTTGGGTTAAAAAAGAGTTCAGACAAAGTGACTTAAAATGAAAATAATGAAAAACTAAGAGTTAAAAATAAAATTGGCTCCAGATGTCTTTCATTGTGGAACTGATTGCTTTAACATAATTGTTTGAACTAGCTGATTAACTTGTTTTAAAAAGTTAGACTCTTTTAAAAAGTTAGACTCTTTTCTAAACTCGGGCAGCCCTGCTTGCTAACTATTACAAGGGTAGAGTATCACATTTTTTCATGTTCGTGTATGCTGGCCAGTCATCTGATGAAGTTACCAGTTTGTGGTCAGAAATTGAGAAAGAGGGGTGAGGAAACTCAAAATATTGACACACACACCACCTTGCAGTGCATCAGAGTGCCCTTTTGAACTGGTTGGGAAACTGTAGCTAAGCCATTTCCAAACTAGACATATTATTGTTTCCTAGCTTGGACAAGATGACATTTTATTTAAGTGTTTGAGTGTTTCTGTTCAGCAGAAACTTTTTATGTGCGAGGGTGGGTTTTTTTCCAGTGTTGTGTGACCAACTGAATTAAAACGAAACAAAACAAAACACTTAATCCTTAAAGGAAGCTTGGAGTAATCTTGAAAAATTGATCACCCAGTCTCTCAGATGGACCAAGGCTGGATTGAACAAAGGGATGAGCTTAAAGGAGAAATGAAGAGTGAAGTCGCATTATAAATACGTTAAAATACGAGTAGGAAATTCCCTGGCGGTCCAGTGGTTCGGACTCTTGCTCTCTCACTGCCCAGTGTTCAGTCCCTGGTCAGGGAGCTAAGATCCCACAAGCCACCTGGTGCGGCAAAAACAAACAAACAAAACAACCAAACAAAAAACGAGTATTCAACTATGTTTTTGCCCTGCCAAGAAAAGTGTTTTAATAATGCAGGCAATTTTAGCCACCATTCCTCATACTGAGTATATGTTCTTGTGAGATTTTGATTGCAGTTGAAGAAAGTGAATCTATTCTTTTGTCATTCTCAATTCTCCCAAGCCTTATAGTTTGACCATCTCACAATTGAGTGTGATTGTTTTGTCTAAAGATACATTTTTTAAAAAAGGTCCCTAAAGATAATAGCTTACCTTTGTTGATTTAACTACTATATGCCAGGTTCTTCTGAGAGTTTACCTTAATTCATTTAATCTTCCCATCAGCCTGAAGATGTAGGTACATTGTGATCCTTATTTTAAAGAGGAAGAAACACAGAGATAGATGGCGTAAATACCCTAAGTATAGACCATCTACTTAAGGAGAGATTAAAGAGAGAGAGATTTTCTGGGTTAGTTTTGACTTCATCCTACATCCTATGAGCACCTTAGAATTTAAATTCTAGATGTGATGCAAACTTACTGTTATTGTTAGGTTTCTGGGAATGCCGTCTGCCTTATAATTTTCTTTATGACTTAGAGTAGTTCCATTTCCTTCTTATAGGCCTTATATGATTAACCCCACTTCATCCCTGTATTACTTCTTCATCTAAATTATAAATTTATTGAGGGCCAGGATCAAGTCTTAATCAAATTTGCCTCTTCCAAGTACTTACTTTTCATAAATCCTTCAGAGGTATCCCTTCTGAAGAGTTCTTTCCTAAACTTTTTTTGACTTGAGTAGAAATAATTACTTCCATTACTTTTTTTCTGTAAGATGATAATCCCTTTGTTATGACTTTGTATGTGAAAACTTTTCTTCAAATCTTACATATTTAATTTAGGGATTTAGTTTAAAATAGCACTTTAAGAAGTATTCTTCTTGGGGCTTTCCTGGTGGTGCAGTGGTTAAGAATCTGCCTGCCAGTGCAGGGGACACCGGTTCAAGCCCTGGTCCGGGAATATCCCACATGCCATGGAGCAACTAAGCCAGTGTGCCACAACTACTGAGTCCGTGTGCCACAACTACTGAAGCCTGCGCACCTGGAGCTGGTGCTCTGCAACAAGAGAAGCCACCGCAATAAGAAGCCCATGCATCACAGTGAAGAGTAGCCCCTGCTCAACGCAACTAAAGAAAGCCCGCATGCAGCAATGAAGACCTAATGCAGCCAAAAATAAGTTAAAAAAAAAAAAGTATTCTTCTTTCCAAAATGTGTTTCTCTCCACCACTAATCAATATTTCATAAAGTTCTAGGAACTTTTAATCACTTGTATAAAACAATTGTGGGCTCACACTGAAGCCTTTAATCTAAAGTTTGGAGTGATTGGGGATACCCGTCTAATGTTTTATCTTAAACATTTACCATTTAATGGGGAGACTTCCCTCTCTGGACAGTCTTCTGTGCAAATTTTGCCAGTTCTTAGGGGAATGTTTAAGATGCTTAGAATTTTATATGATAGGTAATACTCTGAAGAGTGAGCTTAGTGGAAAGATTTCTGAAATGATTTATTGGCTTTTGTAATTTTAAAGGTTCATTAGACAATTAAGTAATCAAAACTGAGTAGATACAAGTCTTTGGAATAGTGTTAGTGTTCTGATCAGAATGGCTGTTGGAGTTATTAAAAATAAATGAACTAAGTTTATTTCATTGCTACCATTTCTCCTACTCTATACTCTTAGCCTGTTTTCAAATTTTCTGATTTACCAGGAAGATACAGAGTTAGAATATTTTAATTAACTGATAAAAATATAAATTGACATATACTTCAAATAAAGTTGTATACCATATATAGTTAATAGAGCTACTTCTAACTATTTTACTTAAAGAACAGTGAAATAGGGTATTTTACTTGTCTTTTAAGCATTGTCACTGTAAGTTGTACATAGCATTTGGTTTATTTCACTTTGATAGTAAATCTTGTCTAATTTCTCCTATCATGGGGAAAAAAATAAGCTTTTTGAGGAAATGATAAATCCAAGCAGAGAGAGAGGTATTTTCCAAAAAGTTACATTGGTTAATTGTAGGTAATTTAGGAGCGTGCCGATGTTACTCACAGGTTCCAAGTTATAGTCTAATGGGTAAAGCATCTGGAATTATTACTCCATGCAGTCTCTGCGGAGGATCTCTGGGAATATGGAGACAATTTGCAAAGATCAAATGAACAAGATAGCATATGGCCAGTGTTATTCCCCCAAGTAATGTGAGAGCTAAACAGTTGATCTGTATTTTGGAACCTGGGACTTAATTTTGGAACACAGTACCAGTAGCGGTTAAGAGCTTTAGGCTTTGAACTCAGAAAAACCCAGGCTGGAGGTTTAAGGGCTATCTAGAAGAGTTCCTGATTGTTGTATATCATGATAATAGGGAACATTTACTGTCTTAGGCCAACACTGTGTGTTTCACGTGTTATTTAATTCTCACATCTTACAAAACATGCTGAGTAGAGGAGAATGAAATACAAGTATATCTTAAGTTTAGGTGTCATAAGTCAAAGGCTGTTTAAAACTATAGGCACCGTAGTGGATTCAGGTCAGTTATGGCCAGTCGTAGTCTTTTAAAGCTCTTGCTACCAGTTCCTCCTCCTCCTTTCTCTGCTTTCAAACCAAGGAGAAACTCACAGCAGCTAGATAATATTACAACAGAATTTTAACTCTAGGGCAGTGCCCAGGTTATTTTGATGTATAGGAATTCTTTTGTATTGACTAATCTTCAGAAATAGTGAGTCATGGTTTGTAGTTCAGCAGTCTTCTGATTACATGGAGATTTTATTTTATCTAAGCTGTATTTATTACCAACTCTGGGGAGAAAAATTTTGGATTGAAGATAAAGAAGAATGACTTAAAGGCAATTTACAAGACCGGTGCTCTAACCCCTGAGCTACAGAGCTGTAAAAAGCAATTTAGACTTCATTATGTTTGTTTTAAATCCTTATCTATTTGCTGCAGATTATAAGAGTTAGCTTTCTGAATAAAAGATTATATATTTCATACATTCTCTCCTGTATCATTTAGTGGATAAGAAGAAAGGTCATGTGAGAAAAAGCATTAGTAATACAACTGCTCTAAGGTAATTTGAACTAAATCATTTATTATTTAGAAATGATGTAAAAATCTCTTAAATATGAAGTAAATTTAAATTGCTTATGATATATAAAGCTTATTTTCCTTTCTTCCACATACAGGTCCGATGCATTACTTATAAACAATAAACAGTAATTATTTCAAAGTAGTATAATAGTAACAATGTTAAATAATTATTTTTTGTGTTTTAAATCAGTGTGTTAAAATAGAGATGTAATTTAAGAGTCTGAGGACCTGAATTGTTTTGCTTCCCTTATTGTCACTAAATCTTTTGAACTTCACATTTTCTTTATCTACAAAGAGGAACAATACCTGCTTTTAGCCTGTTTAATTCTAACAGCACTATGAGATAGTGTGGAGAGGAATAAACTGTAAAGTTCTGTAAAATTTTAAGCTGTCCTGTTTGAAGTAAACTTTCTGCAATCAATCTCAACCACAGAATGCATTGCTACATTCTCAGGAACTAGATTTTAGGTAGATTAAGAATTTCTTTAAAATCTCATTTAACGCCAAAGTGCTAGTTGCCATAGGTGTTTTTTGCTCTACCACTTTAATATTTTTAAGTGAAATAAAAGATAGCAATATTTGAATAAAAACTCAAAAGTGAGGGTTTTTTAAAACTGATTTTAAATACTGATTTGCTGAGGCATTTTGAAGAAAATTCAAAATGTCTCTGAAAATATTTACATTGTTTGTGTGTGTGTGTGTGTGTGTGTGTGTGTGTGTGTGTGTTTCCCTAGTCAGGAAGGGATAGTAAAATTTATTTGGCTGTTTGGCTTGGCTGAGGTAGGGGGAGGGTGAAACAAAGTCAACCTTAGCCCCAAGTTTGCCCAACTGCTTCTTGACTCTTTTAGGCAGAAGTTTTAGGACTTTTTGATTCTTGCACACTGAACTCCTGAAGAGCTTCCTGAATTAATCAGGGTTGTTATAATTGATTTTTCTTACCATGGTCCAAAGGCGTCTAACCCTTCAGCCCTTTAACCCTTCGGGAGAGTAACTGTGACAAGACAATGGATGAGGAATGTTGAGTGAGTGCTCTGCTGAGGTATCTCCAGAAGTTGATAGAATAACATTTCCAGTCAAACATTTATGCCTCAGATTAGGCTTTGAGGTGGTAGATGGACCTTAAGCATAGGACTCAAATCGCTTAAAAAAATTATACCCTAAATACTGGTATTTTCATAATTGTGATCTTATCAGATTTGACTTGTCCTGGGGCTCTTTAATAGTACTTTGTACGTGTGCTGCTCCCTAACAATCTTGCACCTGAAACAGTCTTGCTTTCAAAATGTTTTTTATAGCATCTGGTAAACTAAAAAAGCAAAAAACAAGACTCTCCCAGCGTAATGAATCTCTTAATAATTACTATTTTATTAATCTGGTGCTATTTATTCATTTTTAGAAATGCCTCTGAATGCAGCAATTCATTGAAATTATTGCTAGAGCTGGGTCACAGGGTGAGAAGGCTGAAATGAATGTGTTGCATTTAAAATGCCTTTATCGCAACCCTGGTATTCTGGATTTTGAGTTTAGAATAAACTATTCAAGTGTCCTTTGTAATATCACTTCTCAACAGCTTGTTAGGAATTGTACTAGGAAATAACTTGATTTCTCTAAAATTTTTAAACAATTCAGTTTTCACAAACAGTGTGGCCCTTATATTTACTACCCTCTTACTTTGTTTGCATATCTAAGAGTGTTCCTTCCTGCTATAACCAGTTTCTCAGTCACATGGTGTTTTGTGTAGATTGGGGCATGAGGATTGTGGAAAGAGTGCTCAGAACTCTGCAGACTTTGGAAATAAAGTAGAGCTTTTTGCCTTAGCTGAGAGAATGTTTGTGACTTCTCTGTTAGTGCCTGCGAGTTGAGTGGTAAGGTACTGTGCTCTTACTGCCCATTTGATTTGTTGCCTGATGACAATAGTGCAGTATTATGGGGAGGATTTGTACCTTGCTTTACCAGTGTTTAGACTTTTAAAAAGATAAACTTCTTTCTTGAAAGTGTAAGATGAAAATTCTGTTCTCTTTCTTCAGAGCTTTCTGCTTGGCTGTCCTGGTGCATATTGTTCATGGAAACCCCCAGGAATGTGTTCTTGATTTTAAGAAGTATGAATTTGCTGTAAAAGCTGAGTTTTTTTTTTAACATTCCTATATTTGAATTATTTAAAAAAGAGTTTGAGAACTTTATCATTTTAATCATCTAATTAGCTGTGGCATGTAAAACTTGTTGACATTCAACGGTCGCTTGTTTTTTATTCATTGAGAAATCGGCTTCATCATTTACTAAGATGGAGACTTATTTTTAGGGCTACAACATTATGGCCTATGGTATTTGGCCCATAGCAAATACAGAGAAAGTGGTGACTACTGTCTGATTCTAGAATCATTTGCAAGCCTGATGTGAAAATGTAGCAGTTTTCCCAGATTTTACCTTTTGCATGTTCTGAAATTGCTGAAAACTAACAAAATTTTAAGTTTGTTTTTCTCTTTAATTTTGCTGATCAGTTTCATGGTTGACAACTTATGTATATGAAGAATATTTTATTTTAATTTTATTATTATTATTTTTAAAATTAATTAATTAATTTTTTTTGGCTGTGTTGGGTCTTCGTTTCTGTGCGAGGGCTTTCTCTAGTTGCGGCGAGTGGGGGCCACTCTTCATCGCGGTGCGCGGGCCTTTCACTGTCGCGGCCTCTAGTTGCGGGGCACAGGCTCCAGACGCGCAGGCTCAGTAGTTGTGGCTCATGGGCCTAGTTGCTCCGCGGCATGTGGGATCTTCCCAGACCAGGGCTCGAACCCGTATCCCCTGCATTGGCAGGCAGATTCTCAACCACTGCGCCACCAGGGAAGCCCTATGAAGAATATTTTAGATTACCATCCAAGAATCTAAACTATAATTTGGTTATGCTTAAGAACGCATTCTTGTTTTGAGACATGTACCCCAAATATTTGTTAATTATTCTATTTCCTTTAAGCTGAGCAACCCCCTCCTTCCACCTGAAATCCTCTTTCTACACATTCTTTTGCATTCTACATGATCTTAGGCATGTTTAAAAACACACTTCTACATTTCTTTAGCAGGGGCAATGTGGTTTAAAACCACTTTATTTCCAGTAGTGTATATTTAGGACAAATGCATGTGTGTGTAGGTGGAACATGTTTGCAGTTTACTGTGACACAGCAGGTGAACAAGAATGGTGCTTTGTTTTATTTTTAAATTAAAACAACTATGAAGAAAAATGCCAAACAATACTAGTAAATCAAACTTTGGAAATACCTCAAGCATAGTAGAATTACATAATGGCTTCAGGTGGCTCTTATCAGCTGGTTTTTGTCTGGGATTTGTCTGATGGAGCTGCTATAATGAATTTAGCTGACTGCCAGCCAGCAGTTAACACTGTGCCGATTCTACAGTTGCAGAATTCCACAATTGTCAGTGTTCTAGTCCTAGGGTGTAGCCCCTCAGCATAGTGTGGTTCATAAATGACTGCACTGATGATTTCTGTTAGAACTCAGCACCCATTGGACCCAGGTGCCAGCATTTGTTATTCATTCAGGATGTGTCGTAACGGCCAGTTGTATGCTAGGCACTGTTAGAGGTGATGGGGTTTTTAGGGTGAACTGAACTTAGCTTCTTGGAGCGTACTATCTAGTAGGGTAGGCAGACAATCATTGGCTAGGCAGATATCTAATATAATTTCAAAGTATTATATTAGATGGTAATAAAGTATTATGAAAACAACAAAGCTGAGTAAAGAGAGAAGAATGATGGGGAGGGGCAGGATACACTTAAACAGGATGGTCAAGGTGGTCCCCTTTGAGGAGTGACATTTGTGTGGAAACATGATTGACAAGAAGTGACTAACAACGAGAAGGCCAGTATGACAGAAATAAAGTGAACAAGAGAGAGAAGGGTAGGAGATAAGGTGGAGAAGGAAGATAGAGGCCAGGTCATCACGTAAGGCCTTGTAGGTCATAGTTAAAGAACTTGGGTTTTATTTTGAGTGTGATAGGGAACCAGTCACACTTAAAATAAGGATTTTAGTGGAGCAACAGTGTGACCAGATCTGTGTTTTAAGGTCTCTCAGTAGAGAATAGATTTAGAGGCTTTGGGAGTGGACATTGTGACTCCTGGTGTAATCTAGGCAAGAGAAGATGGTGCTTTAGGTTAGATTGGTTGGGTTGGGTTAAAGTAGTTGGATTTTGGAGGGTCTGACAGTACATGATGGATGATTAAATGTGGTGGGTGAGGAAAATACTAAAGGAATCAAGGATCATAACTAGGTTACTTTATTGTGTGGATAAGCACTATTATTACCAAAAATAGTAATATAGCTATCATGTGGTAATAGCTGTCATGGATTAAGTGACCACTATGTACCAGACAGTGAATTTTTCATAGTTTGTGGTTTTTCATTTACTTCTCATAGCCACCTCTTAAAATATAGTTGTGCTTATTTTACAGATGAAGAAATTAAGGCTTAGATGTTTTTTGCCTAGGTTCACACAGCCAAAAAGGTTACTCATCAACAGGTCTTTGACTTCAAAATGCAAGCTCAGTTTATTTAGTCATTCAACAAGTACTCTTCTAGGAGTTAAGTATACAGAGGTTATCAAAGCTGAGTCACTGTTCTCATGGAGTTTAAGAATTTATAATTTGGGTGTTAAAAAATTTTACCGTAAGAGTCTATACAGTTTTGTGGACCAAGTGTGTTAGGAGGACCTTGCTTACATGAATGTTGGATTTTTGGTAGCCTTAATCTTCTGGAATGTAGCTTTGACCATGCACATAAGCCTGTCCTGAAGCCTTTTCATTACTCAGTAGGCTAGGGCCTTTCTAGCCTAGTAGGTTCTTTCTCTTCTGTTGTGCTCCTTAATACACAGGCTTGATTATCTCTCTTTCTCATATCGGGTTGTCAATAGCAAATGCTGAGGAGTCGGGGAGTCCATAGAGGTGTAAATACTATCAAGTCAGAAGTGGCAATGGCAACCAGAGTGTAAGAAATACCTGAAGAATAGAAAGGAGACACAGAACTCTGTTGTCTGTTACATTCATTATCATTATTGTTTTGAAACTTTTCCATCAAACTACCAGTAAAATTAGATTAAATGCCTACTCTTTAAACCTGAAAGTTCTTTGAAGTCATGTTTTATGCCTGATGATTTTTGTTGCTCTTTGGTTTTTGAATTTTACTTCAATTTTACTTCAAAACAGGTGTATTATAAAAATATTTTAAAATATTAGTTACTTTATTAACCTCCCTCACTCAAGTCTGAGTAAAATTGTTTTCTTAGGAAAATATACTATATTTATATTCCATAGATAACCAGAGGTTACTCATAGTAACTTATAAATCATTAAGAGAAAGTTGAAGTATAGTCTGTTTGGAAAGCTAGGGAAGGATCTTCTATATCAGAAAATTTTAACATATGTTAGATTTTCATGGCACTAGAATCATCATAATGTGTTAGAGCTAGAAGGATCATTATAGGTCATGTCTTCCAACTCCATATTTTGCAGAGGAGGCAGGTAACTTGAGGTTATGTGGGTTAAATGAAATAGCATATAAACATCTGTGTGCTCAGGGTGTTGCCTAGCTCATAGTAGATGCCTAAAAGATGCTGGGTTTTGTTTTTCTTTATCTGTCAAGTCTGTTCCTTTTATATTTTCTCATATTTCACTTTCTGGAAATTTTATTTTCCTGGTCCTAGAGATAGATGTGTTCCAGAGAAGCCACTGAACAAGAGAACATCTGGTATCTTGTCCCCTGCCTGCTCAGGTATCTTCCCTTGAGATTTGCTGAACAGAGCGACAAGGACCCATGTTGCTTGCCTGATTGGTCACGTGTGTGTGTTTTATAAACAGTGGCAATGTTTGAGAAGCTTGAATTTAAATGTATCACCTGAGTTTTGATTGTACCTTTAAGAGTATGTACAATAGGTCAATTTAAGGATTTCTCTAAGCTCCTTCCTTTAATCCCTTGATCTTGGTGATTGTCACCTGTAAACCGGTGAAGTGAACACCTGTAAACCGGTGAAGTGAACACCTGTTGTTTGTTTCTGTTTCCCCCTTTCATTGTAACTGTATCCCATATTTTTCTCTGAGGAACTGTCAGCCCTTATTACCTAGCCATTCATTTGAGCCATTTTAATGAGATTGACCCCATCTTTAGCTCTAGTGGAGAGCCTGATTAGCTTAAGTCAGTCAGTAAAGGCCAACCATTTGGACGTAATGATTTGTTCAGAGTGACTCACTGGAGGCCAGTGAGATGTGAAGTCATGTTTGGGGCTCCTTACTCTGAAGAGCTTCCCTGGGAAATGCTGTTTACCTGAAGGCATTACCAGAAAGTTCCAAAAAGCAAAACTTGAATTTGTCACCTATCGGCAACTATTTACGTAGCATTTACATTGTATTAGGTATTGTAAGGAATCTAGAGATGATTTAAACTGTATGGAAGGATGTGTGTAGATCATATGCAAATACTGTGCCGTTTTATATAAGGTGCTTGAGCATCCTTGGACTTTGTTATCTGCAGGGGGTCCTGAAACCAATCCCTTGCAGATACCTAGGGAAGATTATACCACATTTTAGTTATTCATTCATCAGTTGGTGGGCATTTGGGCTGTTCTCTACCTTTTGGCTATTAGAAGTAATGCTGCTATGAACATTCTGATGTCCTAAGGTTCTAATAACCTGCAAGTCTACCCTGAAGTTCTATAATTCCAGTCTGCAAGAGAGAGAGAAGCCTGATGATTTTTGTTGCTCTGGACAGGCTTTTGAAAGGTTAAAGAATAATTTATTAGGTTTTATTTGGAAATATTGAAATAGAAGTAACCAGAGTTTTTTTTTTGGCTGCACAGTGCAGCTTGCAGGATCTTAGTTCCCCGACCAGGGATTGAACCTGGGCCCCCTGCAGTGGAAGCACAGAGTCCTAACCACTGGACTACCAGGGAATTCCAGGGAGGGTTTTTTTTTTTATATAACATTTGGAGTTCACAGGGGTCCTGAGACTCCAAGCCAGAAGTAGATCTGATTTAGTCCTTCGTACCTCATTTTTAAGATGAAGCCACAAGGTCCATGGAGATGCATGGGCTTTCCCAGTGCCTCCAAATTTAGTATCGATGACTTTAATGGTGTTTTTACCAGTAATGATCAACATGCTATCTTTTTTTTTTTTTTAAATGACATGGTAGATTTAGGCAACTATAAACATTCTTTTTAAAAAATTTATTGTGGTAAAATATACATAACATAAATTTACCACCATGTACCATACACATAATATAAATTACCGCATAGTTCAGTGATATTAAGTACATTTACAATATGTTGCACCCATCACCACCATCCATCTCCAGAACTTTTTCAGCATCCCACACTGAAACTCTGTACCCTTAAACTCCTCACCCCACTCTCCCCTCCTGTTCCTGCCAACTACCATCCTACTTTCTTTTTTTTTTAATCCTACTTTCTTTCTTTATGAATTTGACTACTCTAGGTACGTCATGTAAGTGGAATCATACAATATTTGTCCATTTATGACTGGCTTGGTTCACTTAGCATAATGTCTTCAAGGTTCATCCATGTTGTAGCATATATCAGAATCTCTTTGCTTTTTTTTTTTTAAAATCTGGCTAGCTTTTTTTTTTTTTTTAATTAATTATTTTTTGGCTATGTTGGGTCTTCGTCGCTGCATGCGGGCTTTCTCTAGTTGCGGCGAGCGGGGGCTACTCTTCGTTGCTGCACGTGGGCTTCTCATTGTGGTGGCTTCTCTTGTTGTGGAGCACCAGCTCTAGGCGTGTGGGCTTCAGTAATTGTGGCACATGGGCTTAGTTGCTCTGCGGCATGTGGGATCTTCCCGGACCAGGACTCGAAGCCGTGTCCCCTGCATTGGCAGTCGGATTCATAACCACTGTGCCACCAGGGACGTCCAGAATCTCCTTGCTTTTTAAGGCTGAATGATACTTCCTTGTATGTATATAGCATATTTTGTTATCAATTCATTGGTTAATGGACACTTGGCTTGCGCCCACCTTTTGGCTGTTGTGAATAACACTGTGAACGTGGGTGTGCAAATATTTTGAGTTACTGCTTTCAATTCTTTTGGGTCTACATCCAGATGTGGACTTGCTGGATCATATATTCAATAGTAATTCTAATTTTAATTTTTTGAGGAACTGCCATACTGTTTTGTGTAGCAGCTACACCATTTTACATTCCCATCAGCAATGCACAAGAGTTCCAGTTTCTTATATCCTTGCCAACACCTCCCTTCCTTTCTTTTTCTTTCTTTCTTTTTGATAATAGCCATGTGAAGTGCTGCCTCATTGTGTTTTTGATTTTCATTTCCCTAATGATTAGTGATGTTGCACCTCTTCATGTTCTTCTTGGCTGTTTCTTGTATCTTTTTTGGAAAAATGTCTGTGCTGATCTTTTTTCTGTTTTTAAATTGTGTTGTCTTTTTTATTATTGAGTTCTAAGAATTCTTTATTCTGTAGTCTATAGAATATTTGTATTCTAGATGCAAGTCCCTCATCAGATACATGATTTGCAAATATTTTTTCTCATTCTTTGGGTTGTCTTTTTACTTTCTTTATAGTGTTCTTTGGAGCAGAAAAGTTTTTAAGTTTGTTAAAGTCCAATTTACCTTTTTTAAAAAAATATTTTGTTTACTTATTTATTTAGCTGTGCTGGGTTTTAGTTGCGGCATGCATGTGTGATCTAGTTCCCTGACCAGGGATCGAACCTGGGTCCCCTGCACTGGGAGCACGGAGTCTTATCCATTGGACCACCAGGGAAGTCCCTATCTGTTTTTCTTTTGTTGCTTGTGCTTTTAGTGTTATATCTTAAAAACCACTGCCAAATTCAAGGTCATCAAGATTTACTCGTTTGTTTTCTTTTAAGCGTTTTATAGTTTTATGGTTTTAGCTCTTAACATTATTTAGGTCTTCATCCATTGGGTTAATTTTTGTATATGCTCTGAAGTAGGGGTACAGCTTCATTCTTTTGCGTGTGGATATCTGAATTGTTTGGCACCCTTCTCAGTTGTGTTCTACTGATCTATATGTCTATCCTTATGCCCGTTCCACACTGTTTTGATTACTGTAGCTTTGTGTAATAAGTTTTGAAATTGGGAAGTATGAGTCCTCGAATTTTGTTCTTTTTCAAGATTATTTTGGCTGTTCTGGCTCCCTTGAATTTCCATATGCGTTTTAGCGTCAGCTTGTCAATTTCTACAAAGAAGCTGGCAAAGAAGCCTATTCTATTAGGGCTTGTATTGAATCTGTAGATCAGTTTGGAGAATACTGCTATCTTAACAGCAAACTTGTTTTTACTGCTTTGGACATCCATGGACCAACATTCTTATACCTCCTGAGTTTATCTGTTCTCTCAATTTCAAATCAAGTTCCCAGCTTGGATCCTTGCTCCATTCAGTTGTAGTGGGTTCTAAAGGGGCAGGATCATGAATATAAACATATAAACATCGCTGCTCAGGGCTTATTCCTATGGGTGAAGGAAGGATGTTCTCAAAAGAGGAGTGTGGGATTAGGAGACAACATAGGGTTGTTCACCACACTTTTCACTGATGGAGGCAATGTATGTAGGCAGGTTGGAAAGGCTGTGGAACACTAAGAAAGTATAGCGACATAGAAGCCTTGAGATACATCCATGGTTGGAGCAGGAGGAAGACTAGAAGCCAATAAACAAGGTAGAGGAGATATAGTTGGGAGACAGAAGAAACCCCTGGAAGTGCAGTATAATGAAAGTCTCTTTAGGAGGAAGAGAGAAGGAGCATTAGGCTGAGAAACACTCTAGATTTGATTACTAGGATTTTATTGATCAGACTTGCTTAAAAGCCTGATAGATAAGTAATGGCAGAGTACAAGGTCATTAATTTAAAGAATGTATTGTCTCTGCTAGACTAGTGTTTCACCACTTCAGTCATTCAAGTATCATCTTCCTAACTTTTACTAGAACAGAGAACCATCTATAGTAGTGCTTATTTAATATTTTCTCTTAAATAGCTCACTGTTTTATTTTTTTGGCCGTGCCGAGGCTTGCAGGATCTTAGTTCCCCGACCAGGGATCCAACTTGTGCCCACTGCGGAGTCCTAACCACTGGACTGACTGCCAGGGGATTCTCTGGAACTTTAAAAAAGGTGAAGTAGTTTGAGGCTGTTGAGTTATAGAGATAAAGGCTAGGTGATAGCCTCATCCTAAATTGCAGGAGCAAAGCAGGTGCAAGCTTCTTTGCTGGAAATGTAGTGATGTATCAAGGGTGGATGGTTGTGACTCACTCTCTTGTGTTGACTTCTTTTGCACTGAAATGGAGGGAACTATGTTATAAGCACTTCCAAAATACACAGTCAAAATGAATCCAGAAGAAGCTGCCAGGAGAATAGGAATCACATATAGTACTAGATTCCTTTGCTGCTATTTTAATAAAATAAAAACAGTATTAATTTGTAGTTAGATATTAGGGTCAGTAGTGGCTTTGAGTTTGAAAACGATATTTTTTAATTAAAAAGGGAGATTATGAAGTGTTATAGAGGTATTAAAGATACCAAACTGATAATTCTTCCTTATCATAATCTTTACCTGATTGATTTAGTATTATTTTATGTCGTGTCCACAAATCCTCTAAAATTATTTTTGTAAACCATGAATAATGTATGGCCCATGCTTTGGGAAACCCTACACTGCTAGACTGACTATTCTATTCATGTTGATCAACCACCCAGAATATCTCAAGACCCAGCACAGGTCTCACTAACTCCTCTACAAGGGAGAATGTGCTTAAGGGGTATAGGATCATGTCATAAATTGTACCGATGTTTTCTTAGGTCAGTCTCCCAAGGCAGTATAAATAAAAGCAAAAATAAACAGGACCTAATGAAACTTACAAGGTTTTGTACAGCAAAGGAAAGCACAAATAAAACGAAAAGATAACCTACAGAATGGGAGAAAATATTTGCAAATGATGCAACTGACAAGGGCTTAATTTCCAAAATGTACAAACATCTCATACAACTCAACAACAAACAACCCAATCGAAAAATGGGCAAAAGACCTAAATAGACATTTCTCCAAAGAAAACATACAGATGGCCTATAGGCACATGAAAAGATGCTCAACATCGCTAATTATTAGAGAAATGCAAATCAAAACTACAGTGAGGTACCACCTCACACCTGTCAGAATGGCCATCGTTAAAAAGTCTGCAAATAACAAATGCTGGAGAGGGCGTGGAGAAAAGGGAACCCTCCTACACTGTTGGTGGGAATGTAAGTTGATGCAGCCACTATGGAATATAGTATGAAGGTGCCTTAAAAAACTAAAAATAGAGTTGCCATGTGATCCAGCAATCCCACTCCTGGGCAGATATCTGGATAAAACTATAATTCAAAAAAATACATGCACCCCTATGTTCATAGCAGCACTATTCACAATACCCAAGACATGGAAACAACCCAAGTGTCCATCGACAGATGAGTGGGTAAAGAAAATACACACACACACACACACACACACACACACACACAGTGGAGCAATAAAAAAGAATGAAATAGTGCCATTTGCAGCAACATGGATGGACTTAGAGATTATCATATTAAGTGAAGTAAGAAAGAGAAAGACAAATACCATATAATATCGCTTATATGTGGAACCTAAAATATGACACAAGTGAACTTATATACGAAACAGAAACAGACTCACAGATAGAGAACAGACCTGTGGTTGCCAAGGGGGAAGGGGGTGGGGAGGGATGGAGTGGGAGTTTGGGGTTAGCAGATGCAAACTATTATATATAGAATGGATAAACAACAAGGTCTTATTATATAGCATAGGGAACTATATTCAATATCCTGTGATAAACCATAATGGAAAAGTATACAAAAAAGAATGTATATATATGTATAATTGAATCACTTCATTGTATAGCAGAAATTAACACAACATTGTAAGTCAGCTATACTTCAGTTAAAAAAAGGAGAGTATAGGATCATGTAGAACTTTAAAAATGTGAGCTGTTTCCTTCCATCCCTTCTCTCCCTCCACTTCTCTACCCCCCCTTTCCTCTCTCCCCTCTCTCCTCTCTCTGTCTCTGAAGAAAAGAAAAAAAGGCATCGTCTAGGTGAGTGTTGGTGGTGGTAGTTTGAGATTGCTAGAAAGGGTCACAAAATTATGGATTCTTGTCCTTGATGCACAGATGTCATCCAGAGATTTCCCTCCACTAACCTCTTGGGGATTTTGTTAGTTTCTTTCTTGTGTTGGATGCCCTTTTTCCTGTATGCCATCTCTTTCTTGATTTACTCTTATTCATGTGACAAATCCCTTGAGACAGGGATTGTGAAGGGTAAAATATTTTTGGTAATGAATGGCAGAAAATATCTTTCTTCTACAGTAGTTTTGCTGATTATTCTACATTGGAAATACTTTTCCTTCAGAATTTAGACGACTTTGCTTCATTATGTCTTCTAGCTTCCAGGGTTGAGAAATTTGAAGCCATTCTGATTCCTGATCCCTTGTATTTTTTTTTTTTTCTGTAGAAGTTTGTAGAATTTTCTGTTACCCCATTATTGTAAAATTTAATGTGATAGGCATTTGATGGACTACATTCTGATAATTCCAGTTAATCTGATAGCTGAAGTCATTCAGGGGTGTGTGTGTGTGTGTGTGTGTGTGTGTGTGTGTGTGTGTGTGTGGCCTGTGTGTTCTGGTCTTTATCATACATGTTAGAAGCTTTCCTAAAATGTCTTGTAATCCTTCGCAGTCTGTCTATTTTTAAAAGGACGGTAGTAAACAGCTGATTGGAATGCTTGGGTTAGGCTTGCTGTCTTTGAGCTTCATTATAAGGTAGGGGAACTAATGTCAGTTTCTTTGAGCCTGGTTGCCCAGCTATGGAAGAGGCTGTTTGGTCTTTGTATTTAAGCATTCAGTTAGCATAGTTTTCAGAATAGCATCCATGCTCTCAACTGTACCTGAAATCCCCCAGTCTAGAGACCCTCCCTTTTACCTTTTCCAGGAATAAAGACCGGGGCCACCTTTTTAGAAGGGTTTCAGAGAGCTCTTTGGGAATTAGGCTGTTGAGTTCTATTTTTCTTCGATAGAGTATAAAAAAACACAAAATAATCTCACTAAACACCTAACCTGCTGTTGGAAAGCTGACCTAATGTGAAATTCTTAAAGTTACACCCACTGGTGTTGCCTTTATCAGTCGGTATCTTTACTCTCTCAAACTTTTAGAAACCTTTGTGACTTCTAAGAAAATGAAACAACACAACCTTCCTTTTCCTGGTTAAACTTACCTTACTCCCCCGCCTCAAAAAAAAAAAAAAAAAAAAAATCAGAGAAAATAAATAGCAACTAGTTGCTTCAGCAAATAAGCTTATCTTAAAAACAAAAATTCACCCCAGACCAATTTTAAAATATTGAAAACATGACAGTAGCAGCACTCATCCGTAATTCTTATCTTTTGACCCAGTAATCTCACACCTAGTTGTTAAGCAAAATACCTGTATATCTGAGGTGTTGATTTAAGGTTCTCTGTTAGGATAAATAAGGCACAGCATTGTTTTTAAGATGTGTTCTGATTTCAGAGATTTTTAAATCTGAAAAAATATGTGACTTAAAAGTAGGTTAATGATGCATATATACAATGGAATATTACTCAGCCATAAAAAGGAACGAAATTGAGTTATTTGTAATGAGGTGGATGGACCTAAAATCTGTAATACAGAGTGAAGTAAGTCAGAAAGAGAAAAACAAATACTATATGCTAATGCACATATATGGAATCTAAAGAAATGGTACTGATGAACCTAGTGGCAGGGCAGGAATAAAGACACACGTAGAGAATGGACTTGAGGACACGGGGAGGGGAAAGGGTAAGCTGGGACGAAGTGAGAGAGTAGCATCAACATATATACATTACCAAATGTAAAATAGATGGCTAGTGGGAAGCTGCTGCATAGTACAGGGAGATCAGCTCCAGGGAGATCAGCTCGATGCTTTGTGACGACCTAGAGGGGTGGGATAGGGAGGGTGGGAGGGAGGCTCAAGAGGGAGGGGATATGGGGATATGTGTATACGTATAACTGATTCACTTTGTTGTACAGCAGAAACTTAACACAACATTGTAAAGCAATTAAAGTCTAATATAAAGATATTAAAAAATAGGTTAAGGATGAATTACATCCAACACAGTGGGGTATGATTAGACAAATGACTGTGAAATATTTAAAATTGGAAGGAGAATAATGTAACATAGGATGTGGATTGAGACTGCAGTTGTGCACATGTACACATATGGACAAGGATGAAGGCCGCAATTAGCCCCAAAGACACCAATGCTAAATAGCAAAAGGTCCATAGCTCAGCTAGCAGGACTGCCCCCTTCATGTGATTTAGGAGAATCCCCTTCTTTTAGGCTGATGCTGTCTGTGTACGAGGCACATTGAGGCATAGGCTCATTTTCTACCCTCTCATTTCCTATGCTGAGTGTCCTTGTTTAAGGCAGAAGCTATAATAATATCAGTGTCAGGCACAGTGCTAAATGCTTTACAAACATTGTTAACAATTTTCATGACAACCCAATGAGTATTTTTTTTTTTTTTTTTTAATTTTATTTATTTATTTATTTATTTTTGGCTGTGTTGGGTCTTCGTTTCTGTGCGAGGGCTTTCTCTAGTTGCGGCGAGCGGGGGCCACTCTTCATCGCGGTGCGCAGGCCTCTCACTATCATGGCCTCTCTTGTTGCGGAGCACAGGCTCCAGACGCGCAGGCTCAGTAGTTGTGGTTCACGGGCCCAGTCGCTCCGCGGCATGTGGGATCCTCCCAGACCAGGGCTCGAACCCGTGTGCCCTGCACTGGCAGGCAGATTCTCAACCACTGCGCCACCAGGGAAGCCCCCCAATGAGTATTATTATCCCTTTTTACAGTTAATCCTTCAGCGCAGACATCTTTTGAACTCCATAATTGTGTGTCTACTGCCTACGTAGTTTATTTGCAATATAGCAGCTGGACTAGTCCTTTTAAGATCTTAGGCAGATTGTGTGTCTCCTCTGCTCAGAACTTTTCAGTGGCTTCCCATTTCACTCAGTAAAAGGCAGAGTCCTTACAGCGGTGACCTACAAAACAGTATGTTAACCACATTGTCCCTCCTCCCCCAACTGTACTCTCACTTCACTGAACTCCATGATCTCTTTGCTATTCCTTGTACACAGGACACTCCTGCTTTAGGGTTTTCACTGGCTGTTCCTGGCTGTTCCTTCTGCCTTGACTGTCCCCCCCAGCTACTTGCAGGTCAAACTCCCTGACTTCTGATCTCAGCTCTTACCTCCTCAATGAGGCCTACTCTGACCTCATTATGTAAATTGCAACTTGTCTCCTTTCCCCCAGCATTTATCATCCACTATCATGTTATATAATTCACTTTATTGTGTGTCCTCCACTGGAAGATATGCTTCTCCTGAGATCAGGGGTCTTTGTCTCTAATTCACTGAATTAACCCAAGCATCTAGAGTAAAGCAGGGTCTGGTACATAATAGTTGCTCAGTAATGTTTATTGCATGAGAGATTGAGTGAGAAAATTGGTGTGGGGGAAGTTAAGCAATTTGGCAAAAGGCCACACAGCTAATAAATGGTGGAAGTAGATTTTGAACAAATATTCATGTATTGTGCTTCTAATATTAGAAGATGATATCCAAAAAATGTTTTGTTAGGATGAATAAGGTTATGGATAACTTTTCTCCTTTATTCCCCTGCCCAAATTTAATTATATCGTCTTAAAAAGTATAATAAAAACAAATGACCAGAGTGGAAGGAAAGAACCAGTATCAGGAAGCTAGAGCAGGTAGCCACAAGGTTGAAATCTGGCACCTCATCTGAGTAACAGCCTGTCTCACAGATGCACTGATCTTATCTGCCTTAAGAATAAAGAATGATGGTGTAATAAAGCTCTGGTAAAACTTTTGAGTGCTTTTGACCTTAGATATTCTGTCAGTAATCTTGGCTGTCTAGCTTACTGTGTAATCTTGGATAATTTTATTTAACTTTTGTGGTCTTCAGTTTCTTCATCTCCAAAATCAGGATAATAGTATCTTTCATAGAGTTCTTGGGAGGCTTAAATGAGATATCATGTTTAAAGAACTGATACTAACATAATGATATGTGAAGAATTCAATATTATTATACATGCTGTAGTATGTACTCAGTAGTATTGTACATACTGAAATGTCAAGAACTCAGTAGCTGTTAGCTAATATTACTATCATTTTTACTATTTAGTTGGTACAGAATTTTAAGAAATTATTTGGTGACTATATCTTGTTTCCTAGTGAGTTTTGGCAGATGTCAAAACAGAGAGCAAACCACTATTGTTATTGTTCAGATAGCTAGTCTTTGTTAGTATTTGTGTTTTTCATGAATGCTTGCTTGGGGTTATAATTTTATATTACATATTAAAATAGCCATTTTCCTTAAGAATTTACATAAATTTAAATATTTAATGTATTATGGATTCTGCAACTACCATCACGTTGGTTTTGAAGTCTTGGTTGAATAACTCCTGTGAGTCAGATGTCCTGCTAAGTTCTGGGGAAACAAAGGAGAACAAAGAGGCATGCATGTACTCTGTCCTCAAGGAGCTTTTATAGTCAGGTAGGGAGGCAGACATGTAAATAAATAATTACAGTTCGGGGTGGGAAGGGCTATTAATAACATACATGTGAATAACATAAAAAACAGGAGGGAGTGGTAAATTCTTTATGAATAGGGAGCAAAGAAGGGAGGCTTTACGGGGAGAATTTTACCTGAAGAACATCACAGAGGACCCAAAGCCTCAATAGAGGTGTATAGAATTCTACTCAGGGGCTGCCCTCAAGAGCAGACTTCCAGAAACCTACTTTGTACCTTTTAAGGTTCTCATGCTATACAGAGACTGGATCTCTGACGATCCAGAAGAGAAGGTTAAAAAGAAAGTTACAAGACTGTGAGTGAGTATAATCTTTGTTGTGTGCACTTTGGAGAAGGGTTTAAATTGGGAGTGGAATCTACATTAAGTTCAGTGAAATAGATGTAACATCACACTCTTATTTGGTATTTTCTTTTAAAAGCAGAAAAGAACAGGAAATAGAAGACCTTACAGCAATAAAGATCATTATAAGAAGTGATAAGTGAAAAGGTAAAGAGGAATGGCTATTTTGAGAGAGAATGAAATGCTGGAACTTCTACATAGGATAAAATAATTTAGTAAATGAGACGTCATAGTGTGAGAACCATGGGTATATAAGTTCCATGCCTTAAAAATGTCATATTTAAAAGTTAGTGAACCATATAACCTAATCAGCATTAGAGAATGGTCTCAGGTTACTGTCAGTGAATCCATTAAAGTAGATATCTTCACAGTAAATTTGAATGATAAATAAAGATACAAAATAACTAATGGTACCTGAGAAAAGAATGAAAACTTAGTATACTGAGTTTTTTTGAGTCTACTTGGCAATGAAATACGTGAAAACTGGAAGAATCACATGAAGTAGCAGAAACGACTATTTTTTTATATTAATCTTTTATTTTTTTTGAATTTTATTTATTTTTTTATACAGCAGGTTCTTATTAGTTATCCATTTTATACGTATTAGTGTATATATGTCAATCCCAATCTCTCAGTTCATCTCACCACCACCCCCCCACCCCCCACCGCCAGTTTCCCACCTTGGTGTCCATACGTTTGTTCTCTACATCTGTGTCTCAGTTTCTGCCCTGCAGACCGGTTCATCTGTACAATTTTTCTAGGTTCCACATACATGGGTTAATATATGATATTTGTTTTTCTCTTTCTGAGTTACTTCACTCTGTATGACAGTCTCTAGATTCATCCACGTGTCTACAAATGACCCAATTTCATTCCTTTTTATGGCTGAGTGATAGTCCATTGTATATATGTACCACATCTTCTTTATCCATTCATCTGTCCATGGGCATATAGGTTGTTTCCATGACCTGGCTATTGTAAATAGTGCTGCAATGAACATTGGGGTGCATGTGTCTTTTTGATTTATGTTTTTTTGGGGGTATGTGCCCAGTAGTGGGATTGCTGGGTCATATGGTAATTCTATTTTTAGTTTTTTAAGGAACCTCCATACTGTTCTCCATAGTGGCTGTATCAATTTACATTCCCACCAACAGTGCAAGAGGGTTCCCTTTTCTCCACACCCTCTCCAGCATTTGTTCTTTGTAGATTTTCTGATGATGCCCATTCTAATTGGTGTGAGGTGATACCTCATTGTAGTTTTGATTTGCATTTCTCTAATAATTTAGTGATGTTGAGCATCTTTTCATGTGCTTCGTGGCCGTCTGTATGTCTTCTTTGGAGAAATGTCTATTTAGGTCTTCTGCCCGTTTTTGGATTGGGTTGTTTGTTTTTTTAATATTGAACTGCCTGAGCTGTTTATATATTTGGGAGATTAATCCTTTGTTGATTTGTTTGCAAATATTTTTTCCCATTCTGAGGGTTGTCTTCGTTTTGTTTATGTTTTCCTTTGCTGTGCAAAAGCTTTTAAGTTTCATTAGGTCCCATTTGTTTATTTTTGTTTTTATTTCCATTACTCTAGGAGGTGGATCAAAAAAGATCTTGCTGTGATTTATGTCAAAGAGTGTTCTTCCTATGTTTTCCTCTAAGAGTTTTATAGTGTCCGGTCTTACATTTAGGTCTCTAATCCATTTTGAGTTTATTTTTGTGTATAGTGTTAGGGCATGTTCTAATTTCATTCTTTTACATGTAGCTGTCCAGTTTTCCCAGCACCACTTATTGAAGAGATTATCTTTTCTCCGTTGTATATCCTTGCCTCCTTTGTCATAGATTAGTTGAGCATAGGTGCGTGGGTTTATCTCTGGGCTTTCTATCCTGTTCCATTGATCTATGTTTCTGTTTTTGTGCCAGTACCATATTGTCTTGATTACTGTAGCTTTGTAGCATAGTCTGAAGTCAGGGAGTCTGATTCCTCCACCTCCATTTTTTCCCCTCAAGACTACTTTGGCTCTTCGGGGTCTTCTGTGTCTCCATACAAATTTTAAGATTTTTTGTTCTAGCTCTATAAAAAATGCCATTGGTAATTTGATAGGGATTGAATTGAATCTGTAGATTGCTTTGAGTAGTATAGTCATTCTCACAATATTGATTCTTCCAATCCAAGAACATGGTATATCTCTGCATCTGTTGGTATCATCTTTAATTTCTTTCATCAGTGTCTTATGGTTTTCTGCATACAGGTCTTTTGTCTCCCTAGGTAGGTTTATTCCTCGGTATTTTATTCTTTTTGTTGCAGTGGTAAAAGGGAGTGTTTCCTTAATTTCTCTTTCAGATTTTTCATCATTAGTGTATAGGAATGCAAGAGATTTCTGTGCATTAATTTTGTATCCTGCAACTTTGCCAAATTCATTGATTAGCTCTAGTAGCTTTCTGGTGGCATCTTTAGGATTCTCTATGTATAGTATCATGTCATCTGCAAACAGTGACAGTTTTACTTTTTCTTTTCCTATTTGTATTCCTTTTATTTCTTTTTCTTCTCTGATTGCTGTGGCTAGGACTTCCAAAACTATGTTGAATAATAGTGGTGAGAGTGGACATCCTTGTATTGTTCCTGATCTTAGAGGAAGTGCTTTCAGTTTTTCACCATTGAGAATGATGTTTGTTGTGGGTTTGTCACATATGACCTTTATTATGCTGAGGTAGTTTCCCTCTTTGCCCACTTTCTGGAGAGTTTTTATCAAAAATGGGTGTTGAATTTTGTCAAAAGCTTTTTCTGCATCTATGGAGGTGATCATAAGGTTTGTCTTCTTCATTTTGTTAATATGGTGTATCACATTGATTGATTTGCATATATTGAAGAATCCTTGCATCCCTGGGATAAATCCCACTTGATCGTGGTGTATGATCCTTTTAATGTGTTGTTGGATTGTGTTTGCTAGTATTTTGCTGAGGATTTTTGCATCTGTATTCATCAGTGATATTGGTCTGTAATTTTCTTTTTTTTGTAGTATCTTTGTCTGGTTTTGGTATCAGGGTGATGGTGGCCTCATAGAATGAGTTTGGGAGTGTTCCTTCCTCTGCAATTTGTTGGAAGAGTTTGAGAAGGATGGGTGTTAGCTCTTCCGTAAATGTTTGATAGAATTCACCTGTGAAGCCATCTGGTCCTGGACTTTTTGTTGGAAGGTTTTTAATCACAGTTTCAATTTCATTACTTGTGATTGTTCTGTTCATGTTTTCTGTTGCTTCCTGGTTCAGACTTGGAAGGTTATACCTTTCCAAGAATTTGTCCATTTCTTCCAGGTTGTCCATTTTATTGGCATAGAGTTGCTTGTAGTAGTCTCTTAGGATTCTTTGTATTTCTGCGGTGTCTGTTGTAACTTCTCCTTTTTCATTTCTAATTTTATTGATTTGAGTCCTCTCCCTCTTTTTCTTGATGAGTCTGGCTAATGGTTTTTCAATTTTGTCTATCCTCTCAAAGAACCAGCTTTTAGTTTTATTGATCTTTGCTGCTGTTTTCTTTGTTTCTATTTCATTTATTTCTGCTCTGATGTTTATGATTTCTTTCCTTCTACTAACTTTGGGTTTTGTTTCTTCTTCTTTCTCTAGCTCCTTTAGGTGTAAGGTTATATTGTTTATTTGAGATTCTTCTTGTTTCTTGAGGTAGGCTTGTATAGCTATAGACTTCCCTCTTAGAACTGCTTTTGCTGCATCCCATAGGTTTTGGATCGTCAGAAACGACTATTTTAAAATGTAACATGAGGTGGAATTAGCACACACATGGAGAGAGTTCATTGGTAGAGCTAAGAAAGACAATTTAAGACTAGATGGATCCTTAAAAAAAATTTATCATTCAAGTGCAAGAAGATGTCTTTTGTGTGGATAAATGCATTTGGGAAATCAGTGGAAGCTCTGGTAGGAATTCTGGGCTTTAGAATTACACCAATTGCTTTCAAACTTAGTAGTGTTCCACACTAAGGAATACATTTTATAATGTGTGTGTACCTGAATCAAAGATTTCTTACTATGTGGTTATATTGTGCTCTGCTTTATTTTTTGACAAAGCTGGTCATGACTCACCAAAATGATTTTCTGAACACTTATGGGTCATTCTCCACAGCTTGAAAAAGTGCTGAGTTACAGTCTAGGAAAGAAAGAGACTTGAGATTTTGAAGTCTTCCTTGAAGAAGCTGGCTATTAAGAAGGTACTTATTCTGTCCTTGTTCGAAACATATTGGGTACTATTTTAGTTATACAGTAGTTCCTCCTTATTTGTGAGGGATACTTTCCAAGATCCCCAGTGGATGTCTGAAAGTGCAGATAATACTGAACTCTGTACTATTTAATTCTATACATATATACCTATGATAAAGTTTAATTTATAAATTAGGCACAGTAAGAGAATATCCGAATTTCCAGCATCACTACTCTTGCATTTTTGGGCCATTGTTAAGTAAAATAAGGGCTGCTTAAACACATGTACTGCCATACTGAGACAGCCCATCTGATAACCCAGAAGGCTGCTAAATGACTAAAGGGCAGGTAGAGTATACTGTGTGGATGTGCTGTGGACAAAGGGATGATTTACATCCAGGCAGGAGGGAGTGGGTTGGTGTGAGTTTATATCCCAGGCAGGAGAGAGCGGGTTGGTGTGAGTTTTCATGACACTACTCAGAAATCAAAAAGCTTAGAAAAGCATGCAATTTAAAACTTAGGAATTGTTCATTCTGGAATTTTCCATGTAATATTTTCAGACCGTGGTTGACCACTGGTAACAAACTGCAGAAAGCAAAACTTTCTAAGGTGGAGCACTACTGTACCAACCAGAAGGGCCCAAAGAAGGCAACTGAAATGGATCTCAACATTCAGGGGTTTGGTCTTTGACTCTTCCTTGAGTCCCCTTGCTGCATAATTCAGGGCTGTGTGTCTTTCTAGTTTGGTTATTTTGTTTGCTCCCAAACTCAGTACTATTTAGAATTTATAAACCACTTTTTAACTTAGATGTAGAAAAGGTATCATTCTCTAACTTTCTAAAAAGGAATATTCATGTAGAGAATAAATGAGGTTGAATGATTATGAGAGGTGAACTATGATAATAAAAACAGACATTTTGATATAGAAAGATGTAGCTTTGAAAAAGAGTTCAGACTAAAAAATCATGAATTACATGGCTGAAGTGAATGTTTCTTCAAACTCCAGTGTGACAGAATGAAGCATGAAGTCAATAAAAGGCAAACTTTGGTGAACCTATAGAACCTGCCAGCTTCAGAAATTATGCTAGAAAAAATAAATTTAGAGAAATTTTGATCTACTCATGATTGACCAATGTTGAGTGGGTAACTACAGAAAGCTAAGATATCTAGCAATTAATGAGTTGTCCCTTTTTCTGTCATAAGATATCTATCCCCTGGTGTCTTTCAGAGACTGAATCTGGGTTTAAGCCCATTGTGGCAAATCTTTAATGGAAGAGGGGTGGAGGAAGCAAAGTAGAGTAGAATCTAGGCTTTTTGATTTCTGAGGTGCTCTGTAATGGGGGTGGTTGGAGGAGAGGAGGTCTGAATGCAGAAGGAAGCAGCTTGAAAACCATTTGAGCCTAGCCTATTCTAGAGTGTTTTAGAATATCCTATTCTAGAACAGGCTAGAAGAATTCACGTTAAGTAAATTGTAGACTTCCTAAATTTATAGAATTTCACTTTCGTAATAAGTGAAATTATGAATATGCTGTGTCCTTTCTGGTAGAAGGTAAATGTGTAGTCTGTTGAATACAAATTCTCAGGCTGTCTCACCATATATAACTATAAACGTATAAGTGTTTAAGGTCAGCGAACTTTTGTCATAATAAAGCTACTGTTTTGTGTATGTGAAGAGTTATTTAAAAAAGATTACTTTTTAATCATTGGACAGAAATGAGCTTTTAAAATTAGATTCCATATAACTTTTTGTTACCAAAGTTATCTTTTTTTTAAAAATTGCTCTGAACACGAACAATTTCCTCTATTTATTTGTTTATTTATTTATTTATTTTTGGCTTTGTTGGGTCTTCGTTCCTGCATGTGGGCTTTCTCTAGTTGCGGCGAGCGGGGGCTACTCTTCGTTGTGGTGCACGTGCTTCTCATTGTGGTGGCTTCTCTTGTTGTAGAGCACAGGATCTAGGCGCGCGGGCTTCAGTAGTTGTGGCTCACGGGCTCTAGAGCGCAGGCTCAGTAGTTGTGGTGCACGGGCCTACTTGCTCCGTGGCATGTGGGATCTTCCTGGAGCAGGGATCAAACCTGTGACCCCTGCATTGGTAGGCGGATTCTTTTTTTTTTTTAATTTAATTAATTAATTAATTTATGGCTGTGTTGGATCTTCGTTTCTGTGCGAGGGCTTTCTCTAGTTGTGGCAGGCAGGGGCCACTCTTCATCGCAGTGCGCGGGCCTCTCACTATCGTGGGGTAGGCGGATTCTTAACCACTGCACTACCAGGGAAGTCCTGCTGTATGGTTTTTAGAAGATGCTTCTTTCTTGTTTTTAGATGTGAACCCTTTCTTGTTAATTGATTACAGAGTACCTTGCCTTAGAGCTTCCTATGATAAACAGGTCAGTCCTGGGGCAACTGGTAGGGGCCTTGGCCTTTCTGGGCTTGTCTGCTTATGTAGGCATGCCTTACAAATAGGATCCATCATTTTCTACGAGTGAAATGAAAAAGGTTGGGAGGCACTGCCTTAGTGTGCTTCTCAGCCTGTAAGTGGTCTTGATATAGACATGGAAAATTAAAAATTATGAATGATAAATAATCAAAAACTTGAGAATTAAACTGGATTTGCATTTATTTTATCAGTTTTTATTAACAGTTATTGTAGTATGTTCTCTACTAAGCACCAGCACTGTTATTTTCCAAGTGCCTACAAAACTTAGCATTTGTCATAAAATAACTATGATCTTGGACTTAGTCTACAGTTAAGTCTTGTAAGTGGGTTCTTTAACCAATAGATTGTAATACAGTCTTCCCTCACAATTAAATACAGAATGCAATTTATTGCAGTTTGTCTTTTGCTGAATAGTAGGTATTTTTTAAAGGTGTACTACCAACTGGAGATTTAATTCACATTTACTAGTTCTTGACAGGTCTTTTCTGTTAAAAAAAATTATATTTTTTGCAGCATTATTCTGGCTCCTAGCTGAATTCATTTAATAAATATTTGAGTGCTTGTGTTCCAGGTACTGTATTAAGGGCTAAGAATACAGTAGTGAACACGATTGGCAGGAGGTACTGGCAAGCTTGGCATGGAGCAGAAAGGGGATGGGAGGTACTGAACAAAATCTGTAGACAGTTAACATTAGTGGTAAGTGGCATGAAGAAAATAAGGGTTATTTGATGGCGGTAGGGGAGTGGGGTCTTCTGACTAGGGTGGAGAGAGAAGGTGTCTCTAAAGGGGTCTTTTAGGTGAAGACCTTAATGATGTGAAAAAGCCAACTTGCTTGTTTCTGGAGGTTTTCGCCTTCTAGATGAAGGGAACAGAAAGTTCAAAAGTGCTGAGGTGTGAAGCTTGGCATGTTCAGAAAGAAGTTTAGCTTTTATTCTTAGTCTTATACAGGGGAGGGAAATGATAAGTTGCATTTTTAAGATTGCCCTGGCTGCTTCTATGAGCCACATCATTTCAGGCTAGTGAGTTGTTCGAAGGAGTCTTCCTCTTTAATTGGGGAAAAAGGTCTAGGGAAAAGAGAAGCTTGTAGATGCCCCTAAAAAGTGACCTCATGGTAATGAAGGGATAGAGTTAGGAGTGTGTTGGGGCTTGGGTAGAGGTGCCAGAAATGGGAGGCAGTGCGTCATGGCCCTGCCACTTGAAGGGTGTAGGATTTTGTCCTGCCCCTCCCCTTTGCATAAATAAAATAGGCTTATAGATGTTTGTAGTAAATAGTAAAATAAAAAAGCAAAAAGTAAACATATATAAAAAGTAAAAATTTCCTAATCATCTTGCTGAAATATTGGTACTTTATTATTCTATATTTTCTCACTTCTTTATTTTTATTTTTTAAATTAAAAAAAATAGGTTTGTGTTACTTTTAAAAAAAATAAATTTATTTATTTTACTTATTTTTTAATTTTTGGCTGCGTTGGGTCTTCATTGCTGCGCACAGGCTTTTCTCTAGTTGCGGCGAGCGGGGGCTACTCTTCGTTGCGGTGCGTGGGCTTCTCATTGCGGTGGCTTCGCTTGTTGCGGAGCACAGGCTCTAGGCGTGTAGGCTTCAGTAGTTGTGGCACGCGGGCTCAGTAGTTGTGGCGCACAGGCTTAGTTGCTCCGCAGCATGTGGGATCGTCCCGGACCAGGGCTCAAACCCGTGTCCCATGCATTGGCAGGCGGATTCCTAACCACTGCGGCACCAGGGAAGCCCCTCTCACTTCTCTGTGACTCTAGATTTCCCTCCTTCTTTCTAGATTAGTATGAAAGAGGTTCAAACTACATTTGTCATTTTTTGTTTTGTCTTGGGTAGCTTTTTCCACCTTTGCACATACAGATCTACTTTACTTATCACGTGGGAATTAGTATGATTTGTTTAATTCCCTATTGTTAAGTATTTGGTCTTTTCCCCAATTTTTTAAGGATATGAACAATGCTCTAATGAAGATGCTTATACATATATCTTTATACACTTTCCTTATACTTCTGTAGGATAAATTCCTAGAGTGATATTGAATTAACAGATCAGTCTTTAAGAATGTTTCAAAACTTATAGTTTTTTACCATATTCTCCTCCAAAACAGTTGAGCCAAGACTCTGAGAGTAATGCCAGGTAGTGGTCTTAAGTCTCTAAACTTCTCTAGTTTTCTCAGCTGTCAGCTAAGAATAGTTAATATCTATTGTCCTCTTTTGCTTCAGGCATGTGATGTGAGAAAGAGCATAGTACATAATGCGTATTCAGACAGAAACTTCTGGTTAAGAACAAGATGTTTGGATTAACTCTAGGCCATTTTAGCTCTGACTAAATGATTTCAAGTGCCAGTGTTATATATGAGAAGGTTAAGGGCTTTGGAGTCAGATAGAGCTGCGCAATTCTGAATCCCACCTCTGCCTGCTAAAGCTCGACTGTAAAAATAGGGATGTAATTCCTACCTAGAGTATCCTCTAAGGATCAGGTTGGGTAATATGAGTGGGATGTATGCAGTATATACTGTTTCATAATAGTAGGCACCTAGTAAATGGTAACTATTGCTAATAATGCTAATAATAAGATAAAACAAGTTTCTGAAGGAGTAAGGCTTGAGAAGGATGGGATTCCCTGTCAACCTCACTGTTTTCTACAGGAGGAAATAAATACCTCTCACTTCTGCATGGTTGCTGACTCCCAATCAGCATCAGGGCATTGCACGTCCTCACTGCAGAGTATCTGACTTATTGTCATTGTGTGACTATCTATGGACTTTCATTACAGTGTTCTTGTTGCCCGATTAAAACATTTGATTATTTTTTGTTAGGTAACTGTCTCTCCTTGCTTCGGTTTATAAGCTTTGTTTCTGCACTAAAACTGAACTCCGAATGTTATGTTGGAAAGTTCATGTACTTTAAATATAAACAGATAGAGAATCTGGTTAGTTTACCTATCAACTGGGTGTTCTTGGGCAAGTAGCATGGTTTTTCTGTGCCTTATTTGTTTAAAAAATAAAGGGTGGTTGGAGGAAGGGATTTAAAATCTTTTGGGGTCCTTACACAGATTAAATGAGATTATATATTAAGTGTCTAACATATCCTAGAATACTAGTTTCTTTTTCTTCTTCAAAGGCAGAAAGTTATGGCTTACACTTTTTTTTTTTAATTTCTCATAGTACTAATGTGTTACTCATACTCAAGTGTAGTTGCTCATGCTTAATACACAGTAACAAAAGAAGGAGAGAAGTGGAATTGAAAAAGTATTGGGTTGACCAAAAAGTGCTTTCAGTTTTTAAGTAAAAGTAAAAGACACATTTTTCATTTTCACCAAGAACTTTATTGAACAGTGTATTCACCGTTTTGTTCCACTACCTTCTGCCAATTTTTCAGGCAACTTCATAATTCCATCTTCCCAAAACTCTTTATATTTTTGAGCAAAGAACTGTTCCAGGTGCCTTTTACAGTCTTTCAGGGAATTGAAATTTTTTCCATTAAGAGAATTTTGTAAAGACCTAAATAAATGGAAATCTGAAGGTGCAATGTCTGGTGAATACAGCAGATGAATCAAAACTTCCCAGCCAAGCTGTAACAGTTTTTGCCTGGTCATCAAAGAAACATGCAGTCTTGCATTATCCTGATGGAAGATTATGCGTTTTCTGTTGACTAATTCTGGACGCTTTTTGTCGAGTGCTGCTTTCAGTTGGTCTAATTGGGAGCAGTACTTGTTGGAATTAATCGTTTCGTTTTCCGGAAGGAGCTCATAATAGAGAACTCCCTTCCAATCCCACCATATACACAACATCACCTTCTTTGGATGAAGACCGGCCTTTGGTGTGGTTGGTGGTGGTTCATTTTGCTTGCCCCACAATCTCTTCCGTCCCACATTATTGTACAGTATCCACTTTTCATCGCCCGTCACAATTTGTTGTAAAAACAATGTTTTCATTACATTTAAGTAGAGAATTGCATGCGGAAATATGGTCAAGAAGGTTTTGTTCCCTCAACTTATGTGGAACCCAAACATCAAATCGATTAACATAACCAAGCTGGTGCAAATGATTTGCAGTGCTTGATTTGGATGTTTTGAGTATGTTGGCCATTTCCCACGTGGTATAACGTTGATTGTTCTCAGTTACTGTCTCGATTTGATCACTATCAACTTCAACTGGTCTGCCCGACTGTGGAGCATCGTCCAGTGAGAATTCTCCAGCACGAAACTTCACAAACCGCTTTTGACACGTCTGATCAGTCACAGCACCTTCTCCATATACTGCACAAATCTTTTTTGGCATTTCAATTACATTTTTACCTTTTTTGAAATAATAAAGCATAAATAATATGCCGAAAATGTTGCTCTTTTCCTTCCATCTTCAACATTAACATGGCTACACAAAAATTCACCAATTTTGATGTCTTGTTTTAAATGCACGCTGATATGACAGCTGTCACATACAGTCTAACAAAATTGTTTCAAATGAAGTTAAAGACAATTAATTAAGTGCTATTAGAGCCATCTTATGGAAGAAACCGAATGAAACTTTTGGCCCACCCATTATTAGAATAAGAAGTCAAGAGACCTGGGCTTACAGTTCCAGGTTGGCTTTTAACTGGTGGTATAACTCTTGATGAGTCTTTAGATCTTTAATCCCCATTTTGCTAATTTTTGAGTTGTCTATGAAATATTCTATGGAAATATACTAAAATAGAAGTTTTCTGAGTAATTTATTTAAGCAGAAGATGTCACCTACAAGAAAGCCCACATACTACTGTTTTCACAATTACTCTGTATATTGTATTGTTGAGTTAATTACTTTTGTTCAAGAATTCTAATTACTTGTCTATTTATTTATTTATTTTTACCAGGTTTAAGTATTGTGTAAGCTGCATCAATGGAGCACATACAGGGGGCCTGGAAGACGATCAGCAATGGTTTTGGATTCAAAGATGCGGTGTTTGATGGCCCCAGCTGCATCTCCCCTACAATAGTTCAGCAGTTTGGCTATCAGCGTCGGGCATCAGATGATGGCAAACTTACGGACCCTTCTAAGACAAGCAACACTATCCGTGTTTTTTTGCCAAACAAGCAAAGAACAGTGGTATGTGAACATTCCTCTCAGAAAATGTAGTTGCCCATCACCCTATAGAAAGTGTTATGGGTCATGTTGCCCATCTTATAGGCAGGCAAGATATTCACTGTCACTTTGAGTCGTCATGCATTTTAAAATTTTATTTTAGTGTTTTGTAGTTGTACCTGTTTTGTTTTGTTTTTAATTGAGGTATAGTTGATTTACAATATTGTGTTAGTTTCAGGTGTACAGTAAAGTGATTCTGATATTTTATATATATATATATATATATGTATATAATTTCAGATTATTTTCCATTATAGGTTATTACAAGATATTGAATAGTTCTCTGTGTTATACAGTAAATCCTTGTTGCTTATCTATTTTATGTATAGTAGTTTGTGTCTTTTAATCCCATACTCCTAATTTATCCCACCTTTCCCCTTTGATAACAGTAAGTTTGTTTTCTATATCTGTGAGTCTATTTTGATTTTGTGTATAGATTGATCTGTATTATTTCTAGATTCCACATTTAAGTGATAATCATGTAATATATGTTTTTTCTGTCTGACTGACTTCACTTAGTATGGTATTCTTTTTTTAAGTATTTATTTGGCTGTGCTGGGTCTTAGTTGCAGCACGCGGGATCTTTAGTTGCGGCATGTGGGATCAAGTTCCCTGACCAGGAATTGAACCCGGGCCCCTTGCATTGGGAGCTCGGCGTCTTAACCACGGGACCACCAGGGAAATCCCAGTATGATATTCTTCAGTGGCAATATTTCATTTTTTTTATGGCTGAGTAATATTCCATTGGTGGGCACTGGGGTTGTTTCCATGTCTTGCCTATTGTAAATAGTGCTGCTATCAACTGGGGTGCATGTATCTTTTCGAATTAGAGTTTTCATCTTTTCTGGATAGATGCCCAGGAGTGGGATTGCTGGATCATATGGTCACTCTAGTTTTAGTTTTGTTTTTATTTTTAATAAATTTATTTATTTATTTTCGGCCGTGTTGGGTCTTTGTTGCTGCATGCAGGCTTTTTTTTTTCTAGTTGTGGTGAGTGGGGGCTACTCTTCGTTTGCAGTGTGCGGTCTTCTCATTGCAGTGGCTTCTCTTGTTGTGGAGCGTGGGCTCTAGGGCACGCGGGCTTCAGTAGTTGTGGTGTGCGGGCTCAGTAGTTGTCGCTCGAGTGCTCTAGAGCTTAGTAATTGTGGCGCATGGGCTTAGTTGCTCTGCAACATGTGGGATCTTCCTGGACCAGGGCTCGAACCCGTGTCCCCTGCATTGGCAGGTGGATTCTTTAACCACTGCACCACCAGGGAAGTCCCTAGTTTTAGTTTTTTAAGGAACCTCCATACTCTTTTCCATAGTGTGTGCACTAATTTACATTCCCACCAACAGTGTAATAGGGTTCCACTTAGGGTCTTTGTTAATTGGCTTTCCAGTTGCAGATTTTATTGCTTTATGTTCCTTTCACACCTCTTGCTTTATCCTAGCTCTTGGCCTTCATTCTGTTGTTAGTCTTGCCTGGAATGTCTTCTTTACTGACATTTCCTCTAAACAGATAGTACATTCTTCTTTTTTTAATTTTTAAATTTTTATTGGAGTACAGTTGATTTACAATGTTGTGTTTGTTTCAGGTGTACAGCAAAGTGAATCAGTTGTACATATACATAGATCCACTCTTTTTTAGATTCTTTTCCCATATAGGCTGTTACAGAGTATTGAGGAGAGTTCCCTGTGCTATACAGTAGGTCCTTATTAGTTACCAATTTTATATATAGTAGTGTGTATATTATATATAGTAGTGTGTATATTTCAATCCCAATCTTCCAATTTATTCCTCCCCCCCTTACCCCGGTAACCATAAGTTTGTTTTCTACATCTGTAACTCTGTTTCTGGTTTGTAGGTAAGTACATTTGTACCCTTTTTTTAGATTCCACATATAAGCAATATCATATGATATTTATCTTTCTCTGTCTGACTTACTTCACTCAGTATGATAATCTCTAGGTCCATCAATGTTGCGGCAAATGGCATTATTTCGTTCTTTGTTACGGCTAAGTAATATTCCATTGTATATATGTACCACATCTTCTTTATCCATTCCTCTGCTGATGGACATTTAGGTTGCTTTTATGTCCTGGCTATTGTAAATAGTTGTGCAATGAACATTGGGGTGCATGGATCTTTTTGAATTATGGTTTTCTCCAGATATATGCCCAGGAGTGGGATTGCTGGATCATAGGGTAGCTCTATTTCTAGTTTTTAAAGTAATCTCCATACTGTGCTCCATAGTGGCTGTACTAATTTATATTCCCCCCAACAGCGTAGGAGGGTTCCCTTTTCTCCATGCCCTCTCTAGCATTTATTGTTTGTGGATTTTTTGATGATGGCCATTCTGACTGGTGTGAGGTGAAAATAGTACATTCTTAAGGGGATATATTTCAAAGTGTTCTTTGAAAAATTCCCTTAGACATTTCTGGTGATTAAAAAATTGTTTTGTTCTGAATATTAAAGCAAACTGTTCATTTAAAAATTTTTTGATATTACAAGTATATTGAAGGAAATAAAATTACCTAGAAAAAATTATTTTGGTAAGTTTCCTAGGCCTTGTGGCAAAGCTGGAGGTAGCTTAAAAATCACAGCTCTTGGGCTTCCCTGGTGGCGCAGTGGTTGAGAATCTGCCTGCCAATGCAGGGGACACGGGTTCGAGCCCTGGTCTGGGAAGATCCCACATGCCACGGAGCAACTGGGCCCGTGAGCCACAACTACTGAGCCTGTGCATCTGGAGCCTGTGCTCCGCAACAAGAGAGGCCGCGATAGTGAGAGGCCTGCGCACCGCGATAAAGAGTGGCCCCCACTTGCTGCAACTGGAGAAGGCACTTGCACAGAAACGAAGACCCAACACAGCCATAAATAAATTAAAAAAAAAAAAAAAAAATCACAGCTCTTTTCCAAGGGCACTGGACTAGCCCGTTATTCCTGCATAGTTTCTGACACAAAATCTCAACTTTTCCAAAAATTACTGCTCAAAAAGTTTCTTACTATACTGGGAGGGGAAAAAAAAACACCTGGTTGAAACAGAAAAGCGAAGTTGTGCTAATTTTGCTTGGCGTGGGACATTTGAGAAAACCTTCCTTCAAAACGTCCACACCTCCGCCTTTCCCACCCTCTGTTTTTTGTGTAAAAGCAGTGCATTGTGTTTATTCTGTGTACCTAGGCGAGGCAAGGTTACAAGGTTGGCAAGTACAGTCCAGAGTTTTCTCAGTTTGTTTCTAACAGTTCAACTCTCTCCACTTTACTAAAACTTCCCTTATGCTTCTTTTGTGACCCTAAAGAGCCTTCCAGTTATAGTGTTGTGTACATTTAGGTACATTTTGAACTGAAGGCAAAACTCAAAGGCATTTTAAAGTGTGAGTAAATTTATTTTTGTTCCCTTTCCTAAAAATGAAAGTTTAATGGCTGGCAAAATAAATAATAATAATAATCCCCTTATATTTCAACAGTAGTCTTTCATTTGCAAAGTGATTTTTACCCATTATTTTCTCAATAATTTTCTTTTTTACCTTAAGTGGAGAGCCCAGGTGTGAAGTCTGAATGTGATGGGAAGCTGAAGATCATCTGGTGCTTCTTCTGGGCTTTACTGCCACTGTCTTCTCCACCCCCATCTACCAGTTTGCCTGGAAGAGTGGGAAACTTAGTTTGGCGTAATAATTAAGTGTATGGGCCTTGAAGACAACAAGGCCCAAATTTAAATCCCTGTATTGCCTTTTATAAGCTGTATCATGTAAACAAATTACATAATATTTTGAGCCTCTGTTTCCTGACCTTTATGAAATGAGGCTTATGCTGACTACAGTGGCTAGTTCATAAGTAAAATGGCAGTTATGATTATTTCTGAGTGTTTTCTATATCTGTGTATACTTTTTAAAAAATTTAAAAAAATTTTTATTTTTGGTTGTGTTGGTCTTCATTGCTGTGCATGGGCTTTCTCTAGTTGTGGCGAGTGGGGGCTTCTCGTTGCAGAGCACGGGCTCTAGGCACGTGGGCTTCAGTAGTTGCAGCACATGGGCTCAGTAGTTGCGGCACATGGGTTCTAGAGCGTGCGGGCGTCAGTAGTTATGGTGCGTGGGCTCAGTAGTTGTGGCTCACGGGCTCTAGAGCGCAGGCTCAGTAGTTGTGGCACATGGGCTTAGTTGCTCCACGGCATGTGGGATCTTCCTGGACCAGGGCTCGAACCTGTGTCCCCTGCATTGGCAGGTGGATTCTTAAACACTGCATCACCAGGGAAGTCCGGCATTTGTGTGTCCTTGACAGCCTTCATTTGAGCACAACTGGTGGTTGGGGACGACTGATTTGGAAGCTTGACTTCTCCGACAGCTTTTGAGAAGATTCTGTCAGAGAAAGTTAGTTTCTTCTGTTTCTTTGACCAGAGATGGACTGTGTGTCTCTGGAAGAACCACCTTCTTTCACTAGGCACCCAGCTTCAGGGCAGCATTGAAGGAAGAAGGAGTCATTTGCTGGCCAGCATGGCCAGTCAGCTGTTTCTAATCATCCCCAGGTTGCTTCACTGCTGGAGCCCAGAATGACTATCATAATCACTTAGTGGGCTCCAGAGATTAGTCACATTTAGCTGATTACAACCTGTGTCCATGGGGAGTTGTAAGAGAGAAGAGTGATAGAGAGGATCTATGTCTGATTTAAATAATTTCAGAATAATTAGTAGTTGCTTGTCTTTTGAATTTTTCTTGTCATTTGTTTTGCAAACACTCTTTGACTAACTGCTGCTGCTAATTATTATTGGATGAGTGATTGGATCATAGCTGAGGCCCATTAATTACCACTGGAATCACCCGAGAAGCAGTTTAAAATACAGATTCCTGCGCTTCATTCAAGATGAACTGAATCAGATGGATGTGTTAGAGGGGGCAGACCAGGAAAATATATTTTCACAGGCTCCTCAGATGATTCTAATATCAGCCACATTTGGGAACCCCACTGGATTAGAGGATATTTAAAGAACTGTCTAGCTCTTGGAGCTGTGACTTTTAATGAAGATTAAATAGCACAGATATCACTTTACAGTTTTCAAAGTACTACTGCACAGTATTTGATACAGGTCATGATTCTGTTAATGTGAGTGTTTATTTACTTTTCGTTGTCCTCATTCTTGGTGTATTCATAGTTCAGATCATTCTCTCTCCCTTTACTTTGTTGTTTTGTGTCTGGAAGCTGGAAGTTAGTGGGATATTTCTAAGGGTATCACTGCTTCAAGAAACCTTTAAAATAAACTTGTGAAACACTGTAAATGAATATTTAAAAATTTTAAACCTTTAAAATAAGTACACACATCACTCACCTCCCTCTGGGAAGGGGCTGGGTTGGCCATTGTCAGCTGTCACACTTTCACCCAGTGGAAGGACTCTACTTTGGGCAGTTTTGCAAGCACTGCTAATCTACATTCTTCTCTCTCTACAGCCCGTACTGAGTCTAGTTGCCTTACTTTTTGATTAACTTTATTGGCTTTAAAAACAAAATGTATAGGGCTTTTATTGAAATGCTTAAGGGCTTAGGTGAAATTTTTATATAGCTGCCATTATTAGCACCCTGGCACTCACAGTTTATGTTAGGCTTTTTAAAAAAATTTTAAGATTTATTTACTTATTTAATTTATTTTTGGCTGCGTTGGGTCTTAGTTGTGGCATGTGGGATCTTCATTGAGGCATGCAGAATCTTTTAATTTTTTTTATTTTTAATTTTTTAATTAATTATTTGTGGCTGCATTGGGTCTTTGTTGCCGCATGCGGGCTTTCTCTAGTTGTGGCGAGCAGGGGCTACTCTTCGTTGCAGTGTGCGGGCTTCTCGTTACGGTGGCTTCTCTTGTGGAGCACGGGCTCTAGGTATGCGGGCTCAGTAGTTGTGGCTCGTGGGCTTAGTTGCTCTGCGGCATGTGGGATCTTCCAGGACCAGGGATCGAACCTGCGTCCCCTGCATTGATTGGCACGTGGATTCTTAACCACTGCGCCACCAGGGAAGTCCTAAGGCATGCAGGATCTTTCATTGCAGTGTGCAGGCTCTTTGTTACAGCACGCAGGCTTCTCTCTAGTTGTGGGGTGCAGGGTTTTCTCTTCTCTAGTTGTGGCGCACAGGCTCCAGGGTGCGTGGCTTCCAGAGCCCGTGGGCTCTGTAGTTTGCAGCACGCAGGCTCTCTAGTTGAGGCGCGTGAGCTCAGTAGTTGCAGCGCGCGGGCTTAGTTGCCCCGCGGCATGTGGGATCTTAGTTCCCTGACCGTGGATCAAACCTGTGTCCCCTGCATTGGAAGGTGGATTCTTTTCCACTGGACCACCAGGAAAGTCCCTCTGTTAGGCTTCTGAGTGCCTGCTCAGTTTTTGAAGATTGGGTACGGGGGGATGTGAAGGGGCGTATACTGTTCAGGCTGTCTGGAATGGGTGTGCACATTTATTTAAACTAGCAGTGATGTTTGTCCTGACAGCAGGGCAGAGGCTTTATTTCCTCCACTTCCTGCTTGCCCTCCCTAGTGTGAAGTGCATGTGAGATGGAATTTTTGTTAGGAAGATCAAGCATTTTGTTGAAAATAGGTTGAAATACAAAGTTTTGATCAGGAGAACTCATGTTTGTTTATAGATTGGGTTGGCTTATTTTCCTTTCTGGTGGATATTTATGCTTGCCTGAACATTTCATTGAGTCAAACAAATTAGAGATGTAGAAAGGGAAAGTTGATCATTTCTCTCTCCCAACCACTTTCTCATAGGGGTAACAGCTGAGTGTCTATCTTTTCACACTCATACAACATATATAAACATATATAGGTTCCCCACCCTTTAAATAATCTTACTCTTTGTATTATTCTGAAAAATATTTTCCCCCAGTTAATATGAACACCCTCTGACGAGTCATTATAAGTAATATATTAGCAGCACCGTGTGACACATCCAGGTGTTCTGTACTTTATTCAAGCACTTACCTATTGCTGGACATTCTGGGTGCTTCCTCTGTGTGTGTGTTTGCCATTATTGTTGACCCTTGAACAACTCAGGGGGTTATGGGCGCCAACCCCGTGTGCACTTGAAAATCCGAGTATAACTTATAGTCAGCCCTTGGTATATGTGCTCTGTATCTGCTGTCCCATATCCTCGGATTCAACAAACCACAAATCATGTAGTACTGTAGTGTTTCCTATTGAAAAAAATCCACGTATAAGTGGACCTGTGCAGTTGAGAGCCGTGTTGTTCAAGGGTCAACTGTACAAGCAATGCTGTCATAAAATCTTCTACATATACCCTTACAGACTGGTGGATTGATTTCTGTATTCACCTTTCCAAGGGATGTGCTTGTGCAGCCTGTGTTGGTTCTAAAGGTGGTCCTTTGTTTGTAGGTCAACGTGCGGAATGGAATGAGCTTGCAAGACTGCCTTATGAAAGCTCTCAAGGTGAGGGGCCTGCAACCAGAGTGCTGTGCAGTTTTCAGACTTCTCCACGAACACAAGGGGTAAGAACTCAAAAGTCAGCCAGCTCTTCCTTCATACTAGTAAGGATTTCCTAGCTTCACATAATAACTGTTCCCATTTAAAAAAAAATTGTATTAGCTTCCTATAGAATAGTGAATATTTGAATACCCTTGTGTATAAAGAGACAATTCAGAAAAATAAGATACCAAGAACTTGAAAATTTTGCTTGAACATTGCATTGGAAGATAAAATACATGTTAGTTGTTGGATAGTGTTTCCATAGAAGGAAACAGTAATGTCAGATGGTATGTTTCTTGAGAGCAAGATTTTTGTGTTTGCTATAATGCAGTTAACAGAGTGGGTACTCAGAAGGTGTTTCATTATTATTTATAGTTAAAGAATACTGTCTTTAAGAGATTCACTTTTATAATTCACTCCTTTTTATTCAGTTAATATTTACTGAATCCCAGCAGTTTGACAGACACAGGGCTAAAAGATGCAGGAGAATTTCTGCTTCAAGGAGAATCAGTGTAGTTCATCCTATTCCTAATGGTGGTAGCAAGATAGAGGCATTGCCTCAAAAGTCTAGGAGTAATACCCCATAGCATCAGAGCCATCTGTGACTATCTGTTACCTGTTATTGTTTCCCCCCAAATCTGGGATAATAACCTTAATTTTACCTTCTTGGAAAGTGCTAGTTCTGTTATTGATCTTTATCTTACATCTTCTATATTTCAAGGGGCTCCCCAGTTTGAGAGAGTAGCCTAGGGAGTGAGTACTCAAAATGTTGCCAAATCTTGGCTCCCTGTTCACTGATGCCGAATAAAAATAGGGAGACAGAGATTTGGAAGATAAGAAATAGAGAGGCTTTTTATTTTCTTTGCCAGGCAAAGGGAAGACACAGCAGGCTAGCGCCTCAAGAACTGTGTCCCCCTGTCCTGGGGAATTACAGGGGGTCTTACAGGTGGAACTGGCAGTCCAGGGTAAGTGATAAGGATGAAAGTGGTGAAGGTCTTGTATTCTTCTTCTTGCAGTATTTTAAAACAGTCACTGTTGGCATCAGGCAGCCTGGTAATTGGGTCCATTTATCTCTGGGTTATCAGCGGGGTGACCTTCTTTATGAAATGTAAACAGCTACAAGGGGTGATTTGTTACAAGAGAATGCAGCCAGAATAAATGCCAGGTGCAGGGAACAATTCATATGGAATCAGAGAGTAATTAGCTTTGTTTAGCTTTGTGAAGGACAAGTCTAGCTACAAGTATTTGTTAGTAGTAACAGCTAAAGAATAACCAGGATTGCTTAACTCTTTCAGGCCTGTTTATGCTGTTTCCCCAGCCTGTTCATTGTTTATTTTCCTTATTTATCAGAAAAGTTTCATTTCTATTTTTGCTGCAGCAAAAAGGGTGAGCATAAATTCATCTGTTTATGTTATTCCTCTCAGCTTAGGGGGCTTTTTGCTGAAGTGCAAATCTTTGAAGCAGATGCCAGTTTTATGTGGGTACAGTCCCAGGTTGGTCCCCAAGCCAGAGCATAGTGCTCCCTAAAGACTAGAGAGACTCTGAGACAGTGAGGGGCTTGATCCACTCTTGTCCACGGCTGCATTTATTTGGAGCTACCCTAGGTTCTCTTTTGGATGGATGGCACCTCAAGACTGATCAGGAAACAGGACTGACCCTCTCCCTCTTCATTAGGGCAAAACAGGACTTTGGAGTAATGTTGGGTTTCCCAGACCTTGTATAGGGAATTATATTAAGGGATGGATTATTTCCTGCTATATAATCAGAAAGATGGCTCTAATAGGCTTCTCGTAGGTGAAGGGAGAGGTTAGAATGGTGCTGTATATGTGGTGTTCTCTCCCTACCTGAGAATATTCTTCCGTCAGGAGATGGGCCAGATAAACTAGATAGGCATGAGAAAGGAACTGGGCATTAATTTTTACTTAAATGTACCTATTTTTCTGTCTTGTTTAGGCACAGAAAGAGTGGTTTCAGAGTAAATTTTAAGACAGTTAAGTCTTTCATCAATTTATATGTATAGACTCTGCAGACAGTTCTACAGATTTAAGCCCATTCTTCATAGAAAAGTGCATTTTATTTGTGATTCCTTTCTATTTATGTATTTTCTAGATTGAAGTAGGCTAGTGAAGATTAAATTTTGCTACTGTAGCAATATTTATAACCCATTTTATAGGATTTTAGGATTTTTATAGGATTTTAATGTTATAAATCCAATTTATTGCATATTTCCTTTATCATGAGATTGTTTTATTTCATTGTTTAAAAAAAACTTTATTCTAAGAGTACAAGCTTTGGAATCTGACTGACCTGGATTCCAAATAGGCCCTTACACTCTGTGTGTGGCCTTGAGCAAGTTACCTTCTTAGAGCCCCATTTCTCTCATTTTTAAGATGAGGATAATAATGCCCACTTCATAGGTTGTTGTTTTTTTTTCCCCCCATATTTATTTTATTTGGTTGTACTGGGTCCTTAGTTGTGGCATGCGAACTCTTAGTTGCAGCACGCGTGTGGGATCTGGTTCCCTGACCAGGGATCAAACCCGGGCCCCCTGCATTGGGAGCACGGAGTCTTATCCACTGCGCTACCAGGGAAGTCCCTATAGGTTTGTTGTATGAATTAAATGTCAGTGTTGTATGGGATTTAAGTTTTATGTTTATGTAGCATGAGCTAAATGGTAGCTGTTGTTATTACTGGTATTCAACTCTTTCACCTAATTTAAATATTTCCCTTTCATATTATGTTTTTTAAAATCCTCTTTAGTAAAAAAGCACGTTTAGATTGGAATACTGATGCTGCCTCATTGATTGGAGAGGAACTTCAAGTAGATTTCTTGGATCATGTTCCGCTCACAACACACAACTTTGTAAGTTGCAGATCTCTTCTCTCTTTGTGTATGTTGGGTGCTTTGGCTGGCACAATAGGAATTTCTCAGAGATAATAAGTATATATGTTGTTGGATTGTTTAAAGCTGTGCCATTGTTTACAGTAAAGCAATTTAGGTGTCATTAGATCACAGATGTACTTCAATTTCTGTGTATGAATTTTACAAATGTTGGAAGTATGATTCTTCGTTCTGATAAAACCTCTTGGGGGTCAAGAAGGAAATTATTTTGTTTTTTATTCAGTATAATTTACACCTGTGTTCTTGTTCCAGGCTCGGAAGACCTTCCTGAAGCTTGCCTTCTGTGACATCTGTCAGAAGTTCCTGCTAAATGGGTTTAGATGTCAGACTTGTGGCTACAAGTTTCACGAGCATTGTAGCACCAAAGTACCTACTATGTGTGTGGACTGGAGTAATATCAGACAACTCTTGTGAGGCATTGTTCTTTTTTCAAAGAATATAAGGGGGCAGGGAGATATAAACCTCTTTTGAGGATGCATACTGTATATATGACTGACAAGTCTGGGTTTTAGACTTATTAAATGAATTATCATCATCTGGAAACAATCTACTTTAGAAACATGACAGTTCTGAAACTAGCAAGTTTTAATGTGGTATATAACACTCTAAAACGAGCTGGTAGGAGTATTACCTGTCAAATAGAGATTGATATACTGTGCTTCAGTAAGGCAAAGAGCAGAGGGATATGAAAACCCCCCCAGATTTTTTTTTTTACTAGGTTGCTAGTAGACACTACTCTGTCTACTTTTAAATAACACTGAACAGACCTCTGACATCGAGAAGGAGCAGAAAGTGTGGTTGGTGCTGTTTTCTTCACCTCAAACTAGGGAAAACATTAGTCTTAAAATGATATTACAGTAAACCTTAAAAAACACATGTATTGGGCTTCCCTGGTGGCGCAGTGGTTGAGAATCTGCGCTGCCAATGCAGGGGACATGGGTTCGAGCCCTGGTCTGGGAAGATCCCACGTGCCGCGGAGCGACTGGGCCCGTGAGCCACGATTACTGAGCCTGCGCCTCTGGAGCCTGTGCTCCGCAACAGGAGAGGCCGCGATGGTGAGAGGCCCGCTCACTGCGGTGAAGAGTGGCCCCCGCTTGCCGCAACTAGAGAAAGCCCTCGCACAGAAACGAAGACCCAACACAGCCATAAATAAAATAAATAAATAAACATAGAATGAGCATTTAAAAAAAAACAAAACACATATATCCCTCAGAAGACAAACCAGTTACTAAAATATATTCCATATACACAAACTGGTTTCTTTAGTAAGGTTTAAATTAAAAGTTACATATTCCAGAGAACCTCTTAAAAACTATTAACAGGGATATGAAAAGTCAAAGATGAACTTTTATCCTTTTTTGAAGGTACTAGAAAAACTAAGGGAGTGTTATCATTAAACTACCATGGGAACATCTTTTTTGCTTTCGTGGTAGTCACATGTTGCTTTTGCAAAGAGAGCTTGGGTAGCATAAACAGCACAGACTTTGGAGTCCAGCAGACATTGGTCAAAATCTCAGTGTTGTCATTAACTATCTGTAATCCCCTCTGAGCCTTAGCTCACTCATCTGAAAAACGGGGGTATTACCATGGTTGCAGTGTTCTTTTGAGGCTTAACTGAGATAACATGTGAACTTACCGGGCACCAAGTGCTCATCTCATGGAGGGAAGATGCCCAGTTAATGTTAATATCACTTTTCCTCTTATTTATGACTTTTGGTGCTGAAGGTGATCTATCCTTCATATTTCTGTCTTTTCATTTGTGCGTTTCCAAGACAGAATGTTTCTGAAAAGCTCTACGTGATTTAGGTTATAAAATGCCCTACTCTAGCTTAAAAAAAACACATTATTTTGATATGGCTGGACATTGGGCCAGTATTTCCTAGAAATGCACACTAGAGACTCTGTGCTCATTGGCCGGTCAAGATTGTTCACATTCTGTAGTCATTCAAACCCAGTCACTTGGGTAGCCCCTTACCCTGGGTAGCCGGAAATGGTCCAGGAAAATGTGACTAGGAAAAGTTGAGTTTGAGTAGCTGTGAGTTTGCAAGGCCAGGCAGGCTGACTGTGAAATTACTACTGCAAGTCTATAAACCAGTCTTCTTCTGATTTCATTTAGGCTGTTCCCAAATTCCATTGTTGGTGATAGTGGGGTCCCAGTACTGCCTTTTTTGACAATGCGTCGGATGCGAGAGTCTGTTTCCCGGATGCCTGTTAGGTATTTTTTTTTACCTACTGCTTTTCTTTTGGAAAGTTGTATTAAGAGTTCCCTTGCGTTCCCTCCTCTCTCTGTGTAAACCCTTTGCTGCTTCTGTGGAACTCAGTATTGGCGTTAGAGCAAAACGTAGAACTTTTTCTCTGTGGTCCTCTAGTTCTTAAATTCTGTAAAGTGACTCTGACTACAATTTATTCTATTATCCTAGCATGTCCCTTGTATCTCATTACATTTTAAAGAGTTTGAGATTTTGCCTTCCTCAGTATGCAGTGAGCCTCAGGGAAAGCGTCCCAAAACGATATACACTGATTCGGTAAAAATAAAACCCTCAACTTTGAAATGCTTATTATGGCCTTGCATTGCTGAAACCATGGTATTGGATTGGCCAAAAAGTTCGTTCGGGTTTTCCCATAACATCTTATGGCAAAATCTGAACGAACTTTTTGGCCAACCCAATATTGAATAAACTGCTATCTTGAAAAGAATCTAATTAGATTTTTAATATAAATATCTGTTTTAATGTGCCTGTGAGTTTGCACATAATTTGTCTTTACTCTGTTTTCTGGCTTTAAAATCAGAGTTTTGTCGAGTCCACATGCCTTACTGTTACACGTGAATTTGGAACCTAAAATAAATCTACATCTTTGTCCAAAATATCTGACTTTAATTTATATATAATCATATAATATTTACTGGCCTTTGTAAGACTGTCATGGAAATTGTTAAAGGCAGTATATCTCAGAACAAGGAATTTGTACTGAAGTGATATCTGTATATATTTGTATATGATTTTTATTTTTCTTGATAATTTGAAAAGCAAACCTGACCGAAAAACTGTACTTGCTTCTGAAGATTTAGGTAGAAGAAACCAGGCCTCTGAAGGCATTAATGTTGAATTGCCTGGAAAGGCAATTGCAATAGAGCAATTTCTCTTAGAAAAAAAGTCTTTTATCTCTTGAATCTACACATGGTGCTACTTGAATCTAAACAAAACTCCGAGTAATCTTTGGAGCAAATAATGAGAATGTTAAACTTAATGCGTGTTCCCAGATTGGTTGGTGGGAGAGTGGCGTTGGGTAAAAGAAGCCAGTGATAAATTTCAGTTAGGTATTGAAACCTAAAAACTGAATTCACATTAATTGATTTTGTGAGCTGTTTATGGGGGGAGAGAATGCACAGTGGATAAAATGCTGGCCTGTTTGCAGCTATGCTTGGCAGATCTAACCGTCTATTAAAAAATCTTCCTTAAAGTTTTCTAATTTAGTCTCTAAATTAACCTGGGCAAGTTCCAACTAGCTTTTGTAGGGGGTAGTATTGGTTGACAAATGCTAATCTGTTCTTTCCCAGAGATGGTCTAAAAATTCGGAGTATCCTGTAGAGGTGATTTATTAAATAGAAGAAAACTTATAACGTATCATTTCTTTTCACATGACTTCAGAGCACATATATTATTTACTTTTTAAAAATTTGCATGCAAAGGCATCTAAACAAGAAACATTTTAAATGGTGCATATTGAAAGAAAGGAACATTTTTGTCAAAGTTTGTAGTATAAGTAGGGTTTGCCCCCAAGTATCTTAATGAAATAGGTAGTTGAAAGACTTTACCAATACAGAGGCCTGAGTGTCAACCATGGAATTTTCTTTCTCCTTCTCACCTAGTTCCCAGCACAGATACTCCACACCCCACGCTTTCACATTCAACACCTCCAGCCCCTCCTCTGAAGGTTCCCTCTCCCAGAGGCAGAGGTCGACGTCCACACCTAATGTCCACATGGTCAGCACCACCTTGCCCGTGGACAGCAGGATGATTGAGGTAATAGGGTCCTTTGCGGGTGGTGAAGAGTGTCAGTTACTCGGCTGGGGTTGACGGTTGTGTCAGAGAGTTTTGGGTTTCAAACCTGATAAGGAATGTTGCAGCACTTTGTCAGGTCTCTGGACTTTTTGATTTCTTATTCACTACATCTTGAGACTAGCTTAATTAATCTGGTTGGTATATCATTCAAGTGGAGAACTGAAATTTCCTGAAGAAATGTTAACATTTGAACTGATTCTTTCCATGTTAAATTTGAATAGGATTTCAGTGAGCTAGTGAATAAGATACATAAAGAGTAGTTTCTTTTTCATGTGGGAAAGAAAATAATAGTGATAGAGGACTACAAACTCTCTGAAAGACTTTAAGTGATTTTATTTAGAAATAAAAGGGTGGAGTCACAGGATTTTAATAAGCAGGTATTTAGGGAGATATAAATGCGCAAAGCTAGTGTTTTCAAACTGCTTTTTCTTTTCTTGGCTTTATTGTATGTTCTGTTTGGTTTGCTTTCTAGTTCATCTTTATTAACAACTGAATACACTTAAAATACTTCCTTTGTTCTTTATTCTTCTTATTTCTCATTGCTTTGGACTAGAATAACAGCCTGAATCCTTCTCCCAGGGCGTGGTCCAGACGATTTTGTTTGAGGGGAAGAGTAGGTATTCTTCTTCATGCCTTTGCTTTCTTGTAAAGTAGCAGGATTGCTAAGACTGTCAGTAGCCTATCAAAAATGAAACAATCACTAAATTTTATGTTTCTTGTCAGACTTGGTCTCATGTTTTCTTTTTTGGCAATAGCATATTTGGGAGTAAAAAAATAACTGTATGTAGTATTGCTGATAGGTGAAATCAGTTTCTCCAATGAGATTTTGAGGCCAAGGGTATTAAAAAAATTTTTTTTTTAATCATTTTCAACTAAAGACGAATGCTAGATTTGTTTAGCTGTTACTCAACAGCATCACGATTCTATTTTGTTTAGAAACAAAATGTGTCAGTTTGGTTGGTATGCCCTGAAAATCCTTTGATAAGCTTTTATCAAAGACAGCTGTGCTCTATCTACATCATGAATTGTTCCTTGAAAAACCTCAGGGCCACCCACTACCTCACGCACAGCTTACGTACCTCACTCAGACCTCACATCATTTTCGACATACTTGTCCTACCAGTGAGACGTGGGAGGGACTCAACAAAAGAGTTGGCTTTCGAATGTGGGGCCTAAACTGGTCATTTGGGGGCACTTTGGTTATCACAAGATTATTGTGAGGGGGTCATGTATATGCACGCTATGAGTTTTATTGTTTCTATTGTATTGTCACTAGCCCTGATAATAATACAGTAATATACCAGTTACTTTTCTTCTGATATATGATTTAGTCCTGTATAAACACTCTAATACTTAGAGGGAACATGAAAAGTGAAAATTCTTGAAGTTTTATTATAGAATAACTAGCACATTTGTGGTGCTTAATCCTCTCTGTACTTTAGAAGCAGACCAAATTTTGATTCCTGTTTTGTAAAAATTACATATGATTCAGCATTTTAAAAGTACACTTTCTTGCTTTGTTTAAACCATCTTAGTTCTCTTTAACTAATATTTAGATTTTGAGATGATGATAAATCAGTCCAGCTGTAGAAACTAGCACAGAATTAAGTATGAGGTATGTAAGTGGATACGGGGAAGAAAATTATGACGACATTAAGAAAAAATCCTAGTGCATGGGAATGTAATTCTGGTCAGTAAAAATACATTGTGCCACGCTTTGACTAAAAACAAAGAATAGATTAGTTGAATAATAAAGCTACAGCTGCTAAATATTCTACTGAAATTCAAGTTATTTTTGGAGAAAGTTTTGTCTACCTGGCAGTCATCCTGTCATACTTAAAAGCATGCAGGTTCCTAGGTTTCCCGCCTTCCCTCCCAGACATACTTAAATCAGTCCTAGTGGGGTGGAGGGGCTTGGGAATCTGTATTCTTAAACACCTCTCCTGGTGATTCTGAAGACTGGCCAGGTTTGAGAACCCCAGAACCAGGCTTTATTGGCAAATTCTGAAGATGTTTGGGTGGGGCTGTGAAAGTGGGGGAGGGGCAGCTTGGCCTGTGATTCTTCTTATCTCTTGTAAAGATGTCATAGCGTGTGAGCATTCTGGTAACAGTTGTGTGAAAAAAAGGATCCTGTCTTTACTGTGGTTACACAAAGAAAACAGAGTAAGACTTCCAAGAGAAATAATCCTTTTTGAGGATATGGGGACCAAGTATTTTTCTATTATTGTTATTTATATATTCCAAGTGAGGATTTATAAAAATGAGGATTTAGGTCTCATGGAGCGCCCTGTGATTTAAACTGTTCCAACTAAACAGTTTAATAAATTCTAAAGGTAGCCTTTGACCTCTTACCTGAGTAGAATGTAACTAGTTTCAGAGCTTACCCATAAGATCTGAGGAGCATTTTGTGATGAATGAGCTCATGGCTGAGATCCGTGGGTGGTGATTTTTAGTTCTTTTTCTGCCACCTACTGGTTGTGTGACACTCGCCATGTTCCTTTATCTGTTCACATGTGTTTTCTTATATGTAAAATGTAGGTTTTAGATTAGGGGATTTATGGTCCTTCCAGCTTTCTATGATATTAGGTTTGGATAAAATATGTAGTCGTGGTGCTTACCCATAGCAAATCCAACTCCTAGAGGGGTAACAGTGAACTTGCCACTGAACCCCTCATTAAAAATATTTTATTATTATTTTTTTGAGCTTCAGTGGAGCAAGATCCCCAACCACTGGAAGGAGCTCAGCTTGATAGTAACTTTGCCAGCCTTCCTTTAAAGAGTATCAGTCTGCAGTGTGCATTGCTTTCTTCAGAGAAAAAAGAATGCTGCTTTATTGTGTATGAGAAATTAGCATCAGTCCTCCTAATATTTGATGATAACAATCTTGGAGATATTGGCCACAGACATTTGATGAATTTAATCAAAGAAAAGTAAGAGTATGTAATTAGACCTTTTGTGTTTTAGAGATTTTATAATCCACTTTGCTCCTGTAAATCCTTCTCCCTTTCCCTCCCCCAGAGAACATCTTTTCTAGTGCAGAAATTGACCAGCTTTCCTTTTCTGTTTCAGGATGCAATTCGAAGTCACAGTGAATCAGGTACTTGTCTAAGTCATTTAGCAAATAGTCATGGGCTTTTTCTCTTTATGCTGTGCATCTTCTGTTGGCTTAGCCATGTGTGAATTCTGTTTGTCTTGTCTATTATTAAGCCTCACCTTCAGCCTTGTCCAGCAGTCCCAACAATCTGAGCCCAACAGGCTGGTCACAGCCCAAAACCCCTGTGCCGGCACAGAGAGAGCGGGCACCGGGATCCAGCACCCAGGAGAAAAACAAAATTGTGAGTATGGTCAACAGTACCTCCTGCATGTTAGGGTTCAGTAAGAAAAGCTTAGTCAGAAATGAGAATGCCTTTAATTTTAGGGTTGGGGGACTCTAATTAAATGAATACATTATAAATGTCAATGCCATTTTTGGCATGCTTACATTGGAAAACTTGCTGCTTTGTTGCAAGGCGGGGCACAACTAAAACGGTATTTTCTCAAAAGACAAAAACTGGAATTATAGTGAATATGTCTATCTTTAAAAGATATGGGAATGGATGGAGTTGGGTTGATCTTTTCTTTGACACCCTTGTTAAACAGTCTTTTAACAGTCCACAGAGTATATCAGTGATCTCTGCTTGTTTTAGAGGCCTCGTGGACAGAGAGATTCAAGCTATTACTGGGAAATAGAAGCCAGTGAAGTGATGCTCTCCACTCGGATTGGGTCAGGCTCCTTTGGAACTGTTTATAAGGGCAAGTGGCATGGTAAGTTTGGGGCCCCCTCCCTTTACTACCAGGGTGAAGTCACGTTTCAGTCCAGAGAGGGCCAGGCAGGCTCACAGCAGCACTCTCCAAGGGTACTTGATTGCATGTGAAGATTGAACTTAACGGTATCTCAGTGACATTTCATACTGTTCTTTCTAAGACTCAGCAATGCTATAATTGGTATGAAAGTTTTCAGGATAATGAGAAATTGGTGAAGAGTTGAGCACCATAGTGAAATGTCACAGTCTCTTATAAACTGATTAAATACAGTGTGCGCCTGGGAGGAACATGCTTTGAAGCTCCTTAAATGTGTTTAAGAGGCTGTTGCTATTAGGAGGGGCATGGATTCTGGAAACTTAAAACTGGAAAAGACCTTAGAGATTTTACATGCCAGAAAACCAAGGTCCCCAAGAGGGGGAACTAACATACCCATGGTCAAACAGTTGGGCACAGGAAAGCCAGGAGCCTCCTAAAACAGATTTTCTTTGCTCTGCCCTGGGATTGGTTGTGGGAATCTCTATCAAACAGGAATGCACAGACTTAATTCTTGAATCTGTGGGGAGTTGACATTCTTATTTTAATGGAAACACTTTGTCACTTGGAAGAAACTTTCTAATTTAAGGTCTGTGGCCAAAGCTTCTGTATTTTGTCAACATACTTAACATTTCTGTCAGGTTTTTAATGCCTCTGGCTTTAGGATGTCAGCCAGAAAATAGAGTATTTTCTTGAAAATGCTACATGTTCCCCAAAAGACATCTCTTCTAAATTCAGATTTTAATAAAGCAAACAACAACAACAAAACCACACACAAAACCTAAAGTGCCTAGATGCCTGTGTTTCTACTTTGGACGCCACCATATTTATCTTTATACATAAATGGACAAAGTTATGAGCGTAAAATACATTAGAGCATTAAAATTCAAGTTGCTAAAAACTGAGGAACACTGGGTTTTCCACTTATAACTAATCATCTGACAAATTTCTCGTTCTTTGCAGGAACTGGCAAAGGACTGAACATTTGTAGATACACGTAGGGTGACTCCTTTTCTTTCAAAAATTGTGTCTAATATACTACTGGCCTGCCTCCTGGGTCACTGAGAAATTATGCTGTTGCAGAATATTTTCTAAATAGATGTCATAAATGTCTTGGTGATCCCTTAGAAAAGAAAAACACAATTTTGTGAGATTGAGTGCTTGTATCTGAGACAAGAAGGCTGTAAGTAATTGCAGGAAGTGGAGCAGAAAACACTGCTTTTAATGCTTCCATTAGGAGCATTTTATCATTTTTATCCGTTTTGAAGCCTCAGCTAAAAGCCAATACGTGCAGTTTAAGTTGGGCCCAAATTTAAGCCTCCTCTGATTGAGCACTTTTATTTGGGGGTTCATAGTTTTGCAGAGCATTAGATTTGCCACAGTACTGCCTTGAGCTTGTGTTTTCTCTCAATCTCGAACTTTTAGATTATGGTAAGGAGATGTATTTGCTATAGTGTTACTTCCACAAAGACAACTGTTAGAATGTAGATAACATCTAATGCTTTAAGATTCTACTTTTTCTAAGTTAAGAGTGTCAAAAGTCGGAGGAGCGAGGAGCAGTGGACTTTTAGCCCCTCAGAAAGCAAGCCATGGTCTGTGAACGAAGAGGAAAATGAGAGGGTCAAGGAAAGCGTAATTTCTAGATTGAGTATTTTGTGCTATATTTGCTTCCTTTTTTTTTCCCCTGTTGCTTTTCTGATTCCTATATATAATAGAATATTTTATTCAATTTCTTAAAAATTACAGCCGTTTTGGTGATTCCCCCCCCCCCCCCCCCCCCGCCCCGCCGCCGCCCCGATTCTGCCCGTCGGCTGTGAACAGAAAAGGTCTTAAAGCAGCCAAAGTGGAGGCCTCAGATCCGTGAACTAAGCGCACTTTATGTACAGAAGAGACCCTTTGGGCCCAAGTGCAGAGTCTCCTTTTGAGCATGAATTTGGGGTCTGATTTGGCAGCCTCTGCTAATTACAGACGACATATTAAAAGAGATGAAGATAGCAGTTGAAGCTGTCAGACTGTTAGCAGCGAGGTCACTTACAGCATGAGAAGAAGGCAGCAACCCCCTCAAGAGCAGATCCCCCAACCTGAGAACACTCTTGGGCCACAGTGTGAAGTCAGCAGCCTGGTATAACCATGTATAGGGATCCCCAGCCCAGCCTAAGGCTGAGGTTTGTCATTTTGACTGAGTCAATAAGAAGTGGAGGAATGGTGTTCATTCTGTTTCTGTTCTGGAAAGCAGGGGTGTGTATAATAAGTTTTAGACAATCTCAGATGATTAAAGCAGGGAAATTAATTGGTGTTTAAAAAGGTAAAAACATTTGAAATTCAGCAGTGATAGTAGCTTGCTCTTCTTCAATGGTAGATGAATAATATTAACGTAATATCTTATTAAAAACATGATAACCAATAGCCATGTATCTTAACTTGCTTGTACTACATTTGCCTCTGACTTTACTATGAAGGGAAAGTAAGAAGTTCTGGTTTGAGTACTTCATGTAGTTATTAAGCAGTGTTACTGAATGCCTATTGCACGGAATGCTGGAGAGGTGGACTTGGTCATGACGTGCTTGGCCCCGAGGACTGCTGAGCAACTAAGTCCCCGGTGTTCCCTGCTAGAGGCTGTGCCCACTTCCAGCTCCAGAGCTTCAGACAGACAGCTTTTCAATTCATAACTTGCCTTGCTGACAGTTGCATCTTAGAATTCACTCATTTCTTCAGCCAGTGTTTCCTGAGCATTCTTCTAATACCGAGCATTTTTCTAGGGGCTAGGAATGAAGCCCTGAGCAAAACAGATAAAAATTCTTTCTCTTATGGAGTTGATATTCTGGTGGGGATAATAACCAAGAAAAGCAAATTAGATAGTGTGTCCTAAGTGCTAAGGAGAAAAATGGAGGAAAGCAGGTATAGAGCGGCAGGCCTGGTTCATAGGTTTTAGTAGACTGGTTAGGGAGGAATCTGCTGAGGAAGTGGCATTTGGGAAGCAGCAACAGCAGATGCAAAATGGGCCACTCACCTGGCCTGTCCGAGGAACTCAAGGAGGTCTGAATGGCTTTAGTAGGATGAGTGAGGGAGAGGCTCATAGAAGTGAGGTCTGGGGTGTGAGGTCTGGGGTGTGGGTTATAGGGTACCGTAAAGACTTTGGATATCATTTGGGTGAAATGGGGGTCTCAGATTGTGCAAGATCTTTAGGAGGTTTGGCCAGCCTTGGCCTGAAAACCAGAGTGATAGGGAGCTCATGAGTTACCTGAAAAGTCATTCTAGCTCTGGGCATTTCCTACCAGTGGAAAACCGTTCTGTATAGGAGTTGAAATTGGTTTTCCTATGGTGTTTGCCCATTGTTCCTAGCAGACTGAATCGCTGGTATGGCAGTCCTTGGAGGGTACACGTACAAATGAGGGTGTGCTGTAACGCAGAGTATGGTCTCTGGGTTTCAGTAAGAAAGTGCGCATAATCTGTTACCATAACTGTTAACCGTGAGCTGCCTGGCCTCTGGATCCCTACGGTGCTGTGGGCTCTGTTTTTAGTTTGACCCTGTTCAGTCTTCCCATCAGTGACTTGCATGACTCAGGTATTGTGGATGACTTACACAGCGGTGTCATGCAGATTTGGATAACAGGATTTGGATTTAGAAAGATGGGAGGATATGAAGTGTCTATGATGATAGAAGAAAGAAAAGATGAACTTTTAACAGGAGTAAGTCTTGTTCAGGAGTCCAGAAAGTAGAGGCTAGAGGTGGAAGACGTTCAGCTGACAGCAGGTCAGAGCGAGTCACTGTGAACAGGCTTTGGCTGCTGGTGGATCATCTGAGGTCTGAGGTTGCATTACTGATCAGGTCCAAAATGGGTGACGCTGAGGGTGAGTTCAGCGACGACTGGAGCATGCCCAGAGAAAAGCTGTGAGAAAGGGAAGGGCTTGCAAAACTAGGCTCATGAACTAGAAACCAACCCCTTCTGAGGGACCATCCAGCATCTCCCCAAGTCTTTCTTCTGCATCCCTATCTCCAGCCTGTCCCTTTAAACCCCCATCTATTGCCTGGCCGTCTCCTGGCCCTTCCTCTCAGTTGACTGCCACATTGAGTCAGTTCACCTTCACAGGGTTTCTTGCCTCCATCTCCTTTTTATCCCTACTGTCACCCACGTGCCTGCGTTGCACCTGCGTTCCTCCTCCCTGGCCTCCCTCGTGTCCTACAGGTGTCAGATCACATGCTATGTTAGAGTTTCCCAAACACAACTTGCCGTTTCTCTCATCCCCCTTACCTCACCTTTGTTCCTGGTGTACCAAGTCTAGAACAGCCCCTTCCTTTGGCTTATATCCCATTTCCTTCAGAAAACTTTTCTATATCTTTGCCAAGATACTTACTCCCCTCCTCTGTCATCCCTCGCCCCAATCCTGTCTTGGCTCAGACTGCTCCAGAATGGGCACTTATGCAAAAGACTCTTGTCCCTCTACTCAGTCATAAGGAACTTGAGGTTGGGGCTGCATAGTTGACCAGCTCCATCTTCCTAGATATAAGGCAGCCCTGAATACAGCATGCAGCTCTGCCATCCAACGTCAGCAGCACCTTCCAGGCAGCCCTGGGCCCTCAGTAAGTTCATGCACCAGTGAACTGGATAAGAACCAATTTGGAAGCTGCCGCTAAGTGGGGATTTTAGCTTTAGATGATGCAAACAGAGATCACGGGGCAACAGTTAGGGACCTATCATAAGAACCATCTCTGTACCATTTGGTGCTCCCCAAAAGTGGAATGAGTGCTCCAGCAGGCTGCAGGGGGTGCTGCCAAGGGCACATGCTCAGTTGTGGAGGAACTAAGTCACCTCCAAGTGCCACTGAACTTAACTCCTACTTTGTTTGATCATTGTATTTAGTAAAGTTACTTGTCATGAAAAGCTGAGGTCCTAATAGGGCTTCAGGTAATTTATTATCATTACAACTATTATAAGTATGACATAACACTTCTAAAATGGCTTCTAAATCGGTAGCACCTAGAAAGTAGAATTGATCTCTGGATGTTTCTGAAGTTATATGAAGAGGCTGGTTTTACTCACAGTGATTGACAGTCAGTTAGTAGTCAGTATTTTAGTTAGAAGTACAGCTATTGGAATCAGACTAGGGTTCTGATCCTGGCTCCAGCACTTTTCTTTTGGCTATATGACTTTGGCCAAGTAACTAAACTTCAGTTTGTTGCTTGTAAGATGAGGACAACAGTATTAACGTCATAGAGCAGCTACGAGGATTAAAAGAGGTAATACCTGTGAGAACAGACAGTGCCAGGGTATAGTAAGCAACCAGTATTAATCATTAGGATTACTTTCTAATGGCATTGAAAGCCGAAAGGCTTAATTTCAATATATGTCTTTGAATTTGTACAAGGGAGCTTCTCCCTTGTGAAATGTGGCTGCTGAGTTTAGTTAGCATCAACTGCTTACTAACTGGCCTGCTTCCGGGCCCCATCCTCCTGGCCCCGAAGACTCAGTATTTGCTGGGCCATTCATATCCACCTGCTGATGTCATCCTCACAGGCCCAGGTCGTGACCTGTCACACAGGACCTCACCGCTGGGGATGCCAGGCTTGACAGGAGTAGTTTAAACCAAGCTGGTTCAAGGCCTGGGGGGCGGTATTTTAAGGATAGTAGTATAATCTAATTTTTTAGGCTACTTGATAATTCAGAAATTTGCATAGTATTTGTTCCGTCTGTGTAGGTATATGATTTTTGAATAAGTGATTAATTATATCTTCCTCAGAACTAGTGTACATGAAAAATAACAAAGTAAGATCATTCAGCTGCACTGACTGTAAACTAATTTGCAGGAGACGTTGCAGTAAAGATTCTAAAGGTTGTTGATCCCACACCGGAGCAGCTCCAGGCCTTTAGGAATGAAGTGGCTGTCCTTCGGTGAGTAGAAAGCTGGCCTGTCCCTTGGTGTGGCAGGGGCGGGGCGTGGATGCTGGTACAAGCACTGCAGAGGAAGCAGGCTGCATGACGTGACCTGTCTCTGAGGGCTGATGGCTGGGACCGGTGGTGAGTGTCCACTGTGGAGTCCTGTGGTTGAAACAACTCCCTCATGAGTGAAAAGGAGCGGAGGGTTTCTTCCAGCTTATGCGCTTGTTAAGCCTTTAGAAGAGCCCCCTTTGATGAGCATACCCCCTTCCACTGCCTCAGGTCTCTGGGCTCACTACGTTGATAGAACAGCCCAGGTTCTATCTCTGGGTTTTGTTTTGACGTAGGGAGAGATGGGTTCTATTTTCACCTTTATTTCCAAGAACTCTTTATGCCTTAATTTGGACTTCAAAACCGTCAGCTTTTAAGTCTTTGAGTCACTGTTGAGACTTGTAGGAATAAACTGAATAAGGATGGATTCCACAGATGAGGGGTCCTTGTGACCCCTGTGGGGAGATTGGTGAATACGTGCTGATGGAAGAGAACGTCCTCTGTTCGATCCAGGCCAGCACTGAGGGCAGTGACGGCAGCCCCTTTGTCAGCTCACAGCACCAGCTGGATCGTCAGCAGTCCACTGTGCTGGCTTTGCCAGCGCCTGGACTGTAAGCATGGGTGGCGTCAGCAGCACGCAGGGTCTGGTCAGAGACCGTGGGAAAGCAGACGAGATCTCCCTGTCCTGCAGCAGCGGCAGGTGCAGAGCCTTTTCTTCTCTCCTCCCCTCTCCAGCAAAACCCGGCACGTGAACATCCTGCTCTTCATGGGGTACATGACGAAGGACAACCTGGCAATTGTGACCCAGTGGTGCGAGGGCAGCAGCCTCTATAAACACCTGCACGTCCAGGAGACCAAGTTCCAGATGTTCCAGTTGATTGACATTGCCCGGCAGACGGCTCAGGGAATGGAGTGAGTGAATGGCCTGACGAGTAGAAAATCTGGGGTCCAAGGATCAACTTGTCCCTAAATCAGAACCAAGATTAGGAAAAGCCAAGCCTGTTAAGTGACTTCTGTGATATTTTTGCACAGCTGGAAATGAACCTGTGTGCTGGGCCAAAGGAACGAGAAATTCAGGTTTATTGCCCAAACTGAGGCTACCCCCTTAGGGCTCAGATTCAGGTTACAGCAACTGCCCTCAAAATTCAGCCAGACACCCAGCACAGTGCGGGTTGCCACCTTCTGGTGGGCATCGTGTCTGAGGTGTAGCGCATCAAGTGTGCTTATTCCACGTAAGGGTTTGATCAGATGTCACGTTCTGTGTACTTTTTCCTTTTGGAGAATGCTTAAATTAAGGTGATCCATAGCACCTCCATTAAATACTATCGTTTTGGGTCTTTGTGCTTGACACATTTCTCTGTGAAAGGGGTGTGCGTATGCGTTTCAGTCTTGGCTAAGCCAGGGCAGTGCTTCTCAAACTTTTCCTTTGAAGTACCCCTAATGTGGAACAGGGGGAACTCCTCATACCCCCTGACGACTAGGAACTTAACTAAAGCTGTGCTTACAAGTGGTTTATAAAATCTCATGTTGTACTTTTAAAATTCATATGGAATTTGCATTGTATACATTTTCAGAAATGACTAGTTATTTTTTAGAGATGAAATTCACTTATAAAATTCACCCCTTTAAAGTGTACAATTCAGTTTTTTTAGTATATTCACGGAGGTGTAAGCCATCACCACTGTCTAATTTTAGAAGATTTTCAAGATACTAGATGAAGTCTTTTGTGTCTGGCTTCTTTCACTTGGCGTGTTTTTGAGAGATTCATCCATGTTGTAGTGTGTGTCAGTACTCCATTCCTTTCTGTGGCTGAAGAATATCCCATTGTATACAGCGTTTTATTTGTTCATCAGTTGATGGATATTTGGGTTGTTGGAATTACTTTTTGAATAAAACTGATGCTTAAAGAAGACCTTCCCTGTTTGCGCTGTGGCCTCACTTTCAGATGTAACTCCTGACGTGGACCAGGCTGAACCAGTGCAGGGCCAATCCCCAAACGTGACTTCTCAACTAGGAGTCAGGCCGTCAAGTGGTTTACTTCTTAGATGTATTTTGAAGCTGCTTTCTACCAATATCTCTCAAACTGGTTTTAATAGACTTATTTTCCCTTCACAGCTATTTGCATGCAAAGAACATCATCCACAGAGACATGAAATCCAACAGTATCCTTTGGTGGTGGTTTCATCTGACTGCTCAGTTCTAAATTTAGGACACTTTTAAAGTTTACCTCAGCAAAAGTGACTCTGGAAAGAGTTCCATAGAAGTTGAGATACCTGTTTGGGTTATGCTTGAAACCGGCCTAATTTTTAAATGCTATTTATTATTAAATTTAACTTGGGGGAATGGGCCTTTTGTCTTTTATGCTATTTTCTAGTTTGTGGACTGTATATCTGGTTAGACAGTAGCTTCAAGCCAAAAGTTGCAAGATTTTAAAAATTACTACTTAAAATTGTCTTTCTTGAATGCACAGAAATGGTTTCCTTAGAGATTACTGTTGGAATCAACCCTTTCCAAGACTTAATGTGCTTTTACGGAAGGGGAATGAATAAAGGTGTTTTTCATGCTGTAGGGTGTGAAATGTAACAATTTTACGTCTGCCTCCCTCCCCCAGCCTTTCTCTTTGAAAGGAGTATGGCATTACAGCCGCACTTTGCTTCTTGGCCAGTGCGAGGCACAGCAGTTGTGTTGGGTCGCATGATGGGATGTGGCCTATTTTGGGCATGGGTCTGAGACATAGGATACCTTTTAGTGGTGGGTTTTGGGGGACCAACATATTATACCATGAAGGCAGACACCACCGATTTTAAGGGTATGAATTACTGGGCATCAGCAGATCACACAAGTCGGCCTTAAACCGCCTGGCTTCTTTACTCAGAACTGAGGTGTTTGGTTTTGATTTCGAAGTCACCAAGTGGTACCTATCCTGTGAGAAATGCCTTCAGGCAGACAGCATTCAGGACTCAGGGTGTTTCCATTAGCCATTAGAGGGCAGGATGCAGGCAGAAATGGATGTAAGCAGTCAGCAGGCCATGCTCAGAGTCTTGGGGCGTAAGGCACCTACGTTATGTGGGAATGTCACAAGGCCAGACACCCGGCTCCTAGGTGTGTAAATGGAGGCAGCAGCAGCGGGGGGGCAAACTGGCTTGTTGTGGCTGGAGCCAGAGAATCTGGTACCCAGAGCACCTCCTGGAAGGAGCCGCGTTCTAAAGCACTAGCGAATCCAGTGCAGCGAAGGCTGGGGCAGATGGGAGGCCGAGAGATGGTGCTAGTAAGAACTTTGGGAAGTTTTTCAAAAGTAGCTTGACCATTCTTTTAAAACCAGAGTCCTTAACAAGCATTGAGATATATTTCTCCATGAAGGCCTGACGGTGAAAATTGGAGATTTTGGTTTGGCAACAGTGAAGTCGCGCTGGAGTGGTTCTCAGCAGGTTGAACAACCCAGCGGCTCCATCTTGTGGATGGTGAGGCGGCTAGGCCCCCTCTAGCAGGGTACAGGGCCAGAAGGGGTGATGGGAGATGTGTGTGCAAACTTCAAGTATTTCTCTACATTTCCCCGACCACCTCGGTAACACCTTTAGTGTTGGCAGCCCCTGGGCAAATTTGGGTTTCCTGGAGGAAGCTGGCGACGAGGAAGTGCTGAAGCACAGCTCGGGGAGTTAGGTGATGGGGAGTGCTGGATCTCAGAGACAGGATTCCTGAGCTCCTTTGAGCCTGAGAGTGGGAGCCCTTTGGGAAAGAGCTACATACAGCAGGGCTGAGGCGAGGACTTTCATACCCAGCCCGGCTCCTGCATGTCTGTGGGGCCCAGATGGTGACAAACGCACTTTGTCCCCGTAGGCCCCAGAGGTGATTCGAATGCAGGACAATAACCCGTTCAGCTTCCAGTCCGACGTCTACTCGTACGGCATCGTGCTGTACGAGCTCATGACAGGGGAGCTGCCCTACTCCCACATCAGCAACCGCGATCAGGTGCGTCACTGGCGCTCAACGACCCGCTCACTGTGGAAGCCCCTGGGCTCTGCCCGTCTGAGCAGCACAGGGTGGAAGGTGCTGCTTTCACGGTTGTTCATCCACCTGTTCCCTCAACTACTTTCTTTCCCTTAGATCATCTTCATGGTGGGCCGAGGGTACGCCTCCCCAGACCTTAGTAAGCTGTACAAGAACTGCCCCAAAGCAATGAAGAGGCTGGTAGCCGACTGTGTGAAGAAAGTTAAGGAAGAGAGGCCTCTTTTTCCCCAGGTAAGACTTGGCTCAAGGAGCTAGAAGTGATTAAAGCAGGAGTTCTTAGTGATACAAACAAGGAGAGAAGTTTCTTGCTTTTTGTTCTATAGGGAGGGACTTGTGTTCTCCACAAGATGATGCAGGTGGGGTGGGGAGAACGGCCTGTGTCTTTGGGCCAGATTGAAAGCTGCTGCTGCAGAACGCCCCGCCTCCCGCCATGAGACCATTTTATGGCCTCGTTTCAGATCCTGTCTTCCATTGAGCTGCTCCAACACTCTCTACCGAAAATCAACCGGAGCGCTTCTGAGCCATCCCTGCACCGGGCGGCCCATACCGAGGACATCAATGCCTGCACGCTGACCACATCCCCTAGATTGCCTGTCTTCTAGCTGACTCTGCACCTGCACTCAGGCCACCAGGTGGGAAGGGAAGTCAGCAGGCATCACCTTTCTGCGGGGACATTGCTCGTCTTCAGAGAAGCTGCTGCTAAGGACCTTCTAGACCACTCACAGGGCCTTAACTTCACGTTGCCTTTTCTACCCCTCTGGCCCTGGGAGGAGGAAGCCATTCACAGTGTTGGTTTGTCCTGCTCACCCGCAACCCCTGTGCTCATGAGCCGAGCCTCCTTCAGATGCACCGGTGGCTGCTGATGGCAGTACATGATCTGGGGCCCCAGCTGTTGGCTAAACGAGTATTTTTAGGGCAAGAAAAAGCACCCAGAGGGGAAATGTAGGTAGCAGGCAAACCAGCCGTGACGTGGGGACACGTGGATTTTGGAAATCAGCTCCTACGAGGAACGCTTACCACAGAAGGAAGGACGGACTTCTCTTCAGAGATACGTGGTGTGGCACCAAACAGGTAGTTTTTGCACATAATGCACCAAACAGCCCAGGACTGTCGAGACCGTGGCAGCCTGGAGGAGCCTGCTTTGGTACTATATGGACTTGACTTTGGGGACACTTCCTTTTCTTGAAGGTCTCTAGTGCTTTGGGATGGTTTTCCAGAAGAGGTGCTTGGCGTGCCCCTCCCAGTCTCCGCCCTCTCAGGGAGCAGTCTTCCATTGTGCTGAATTTGTCTTCCAGGAGCTGCCCCTATGGGGCGGGGCCCCCCCCCCCCCCCCGCCCACCGCCAGCCTGGTCCCTACATCATCATATGCAAGGAAGCCAGGAACACAGGTTTTCTTGATAATTTGGGTTTAATTTTGTTTTTATTGCGCCTGACAAAATACAGTTATTCAATTTGTTATTTTAATAAAATAAATTAAATGTAGGTTTAATGGCTGTTTCCTCCTTTTAAATCCTGAGCTCACAGCTTGAACTCCATTTGTTCATGCCTTTGGGAGCAGAACTCAAGAAACAGGAAATGGGCCCAGAGCCTCTGCTGGGAATTGAATTCAGCCTTTGTCACCCTTCTTACTCCAAATCAGGTAAAGAGTAAGACTTTCTTCTTTAATAAAACATTTGGTGTCTACAGCTGTCTATAAAAATAATTTAGGCTTGGAGTTCCTTAAGTTCTAATGTTCCTTCAATTAAAATCACTACTGATGACAGAAGACTTGTACTCAATTCTCTTCAGGACCAGAAACTGTTCTTTACAGATAAAAACACACATGAGCCCTCGGGGCTGAGCCCTCGGGGCACAAGCCAGCAGGTGAGAGTTTCCCCTGGAGGCGTGTGTGCAAGATTACTCTGACTGTGACCCTAACATAAACCGTAAAAGAGGGGCCGTATCTCTGCTTCCTGCTACTTCAAGAGCCCCCACCCCCAGGTAAGAAGGTTTATACCTGTCTGCTGAACGTCCTGCAGCAAGACTTCTCCCCTGATTTGGGACACTGCAGAGCCCTAAGTCAAGTTTTGTGCTAAGGTGTGCAGCGTGGTTTTTTAAAAGCAATATACAAATCCAGTGTTGACCACACTATTTCAGTATACTAGGGAGGTTCACCACACAGGAATCCTTTGGTAAGATAAATGAATCTGCTGCTTTTAGGGGCAGCTGCACGGTCCTCGAGGACGGGAGCCAGGCTGGTCTGAATCAATCAATGAAAACTCTGGCTGGTCAGCTGGCCCCCCTGAGGAGTTTGAGGTGCAACTAAGATAAATAGCAACTAGAGAAGCAGCGATTCCATATATGTGTTAAGGTTATTTTATATCCTCACTCTTCCCATGGCTGTAATAATGGAGTGGATGAGACCAAGGTTAAATCCAAGTGACACGCCACCCCAGGCTGCCGTGAAGGAAGCTCTGCACACCCTGGCTTGGGGAAGGCTCGGCTGGTGGAGCCAAAGACGCAGGGCGACCACCTACTCTTCAGGGTTCTGATGACTCCACTCCGGAGAGGTGCATGAAGAGGTCCCCAAGCTCTGTCATGTCGACGTCTTCAGTGTTGTGGACATGCTGGCTCTCTCGGTTCTCAATGAAATCCCAGAGCCGCACTGAATTAAAGAACTGCAAGACAGCCAGCAAACGTGCCTGGTTATTGCTAAAGGCAACGTGAAAGCTAAGTAGCTTCTATTTCGTTTGCCTACCACAACGCCCTTCTGCCAAAGCTACAAGGAGGGGCCAGGAGCAGTCCCGGGATATGCCTACAGGTGGGTGTTCCTGACGAGATGGCGAAGTCCTTACCCTCACGGTGCCTTCAGAACTGAGCTGTTTCCGAGGTTTCTCTGGTTCTGCTAGCCGCCCATCAGGGTAAGCATGGCGGTAAAGGCATTTGCTTCCAAATGGGCAGGTCCCTTTGCCTTGCTCAAAGTATTTACAAGCTTTTTTTCTGAAAAGCAGAAAGAAAAGATCAAAAGAACAGTGGGAAAATCTGGGGTGCAGATGAACCACTGTCTTCCTCCATCCCTACCAGAGCCAGGTCAGCCTCAGGTCAGAGGTGCTGAAAGTGAGGCTCAGAAAGGCTGGATGCTGATTTCCAAGCTGGACGGTACTTGCACCACGATATGCTGCCTCATGTGGAATTTAACGTGCACGGGGCCCCCACTGTGTTTTGAGCCTGCAGTGCTCCAGAGGCCTCCAGGGGCAGGTAGGCCTGACCATTCCTCTGGGCCAGCTGTCTGGGCTCCAAGGTTCTGAAGCTGGGCTACTTGCCTCAGCTCAAAGTCCCAACAGGAGCTTCACCCAGGAAAGTTCCCCTTCCTCTGGCCAGCAGTGATGTCAAGGTGACCACAGGAAGCCTTTACTTAGGAGTCACAGGGAAAGCAGCAGGCTTTAGCAGCTGCCTAAAGTTACAGGTCTCATTCCAATTTTCCTTGGTCCCCACCCTCCAGAGCAGGGCTTCGTAACTCTATACAGAACCCTTCTTGGAACAATGTTTTTAAATGCATAAAAGAAGACATATAGGTCTACAAAATGCAGTTATCAGAAAGTTAAAAAGATTTTCCCCCCATCTTCAGTTTCTAGCTACAGACCCCTATGTTACAGACCCCTGCTCCTGAGGAAACTTAGAACCAAATAGAGAACCGAACAGACAATTCCCATTCCTTCTTGCTGAAATGAAATTTGGCTTATGTAATCATAAGTGATCCCACGTTGCAGAGGAAGAGAAGCCAGAAGGGTGGGGAAGGTGCAGAAATGAAGCCAAATCCCAGCAGAAAGGGCAGCCTGCCGCGGGGATGGGGTACGTGGTGGTGGCAGACAAGGAAGGGACCTTCTTGACGTCAGTGTTTCCTGTTTTCTCAGACAAGGGGACGACGGCAGAGATGGGGTGGTGAAAGCCCCTGAGGCAGGCCTCAGAGCAGCACAAAGAAAAGCTCCCCAGCAGCTGTCCACTTCCACCAGGTCTGACTCAAGCACAGGTGACTGGGGAGTGGATTCGAGCAGAGGTCTGTGGACCAGACGCCATCCATGGCCCACTGTCCCCAAGGTTCTGAGCAGATCTTCAAATGACCGTTCAAGTGGCGAGTTCTTAACAGGGTCTATGGGACACTGGCTTTAACAAACTCGTCAGGTTCAAAACATTATTCTCTGGTCCCCACCCCAAAATGATCCCCCCCCCCCCTCCAAGCTTTATCTGGTTACCAGGGACATAAGCCTACAGATCACTCCGACTCCATCTTTGTTCTCAGCGCCCACATCCAGTTGTTACTTCTGCCTACAAAACACCTCCCCAGTCGACCATCCTCTCGGTTCCCACACCGTTGACGCGTTCGGGGCACCATCCTCTGTTGCCTGCCTGCCTGCCATGGTCCAGTCTCAACTGGCCTCCCTCCCACCAGGTTCTACTCTCTTCACACACCTCAGAGGAGCTTCCCCAAACAGTTTGTCCCTTGTCGTCCTGTTCTTCAAGACCACTCAAGGCCCCTTCAGACTTGTGCCTGTGTCCCTGTAGGTCCCACATCCTTCGACACACTTCTTTCAACCCCAGGGACCACGCCCACTGCTCCCCAAACACAAAATCTGCACCATTCTGCATCCATGTCATCCCATCTGCCATCCCAGCCCCCAACCCCGACACACGGACTACTCATGCTTCAGGGCTCAGGGTCCCATTCCCATCCTGCTTTCCCTGACACTCCCAGGTGGATCCCAGTGCCTTCTTTATTGTGACATCTGGCTCGGGCCTCTCATGATGAATCTGTCACCAGATAACCTGTATCATAATTGTCCTTTTGTAATTTCCCATGAAATTTCTTACTGAATTTTACTCTATATCCCACATTGGTGTTTAGCTTGAGGGAACCTGGCCTGCAGCTCAGTAAATGTCTGTGGAATGCATGAAAACACTGTCATCAACAGAAAGCAAGGCCAGGAAGACCCAAGCAGCAATAACGTGACTTTTCAGACAACTGCAGCAGAGCTCCTTTCTACAGGCTGGACCCCTCTGCCTTGCCACTCCTGCCCTCTGGTGGACACACAAGAACATCGCAGGAGGTAAAAATGGTAAAACAAGAAGATACCAAGCCTTTAGTAATCAATATGCAACTTAAAGGAACTATTTAAAAAGATAATGTACAGTTTCGCTTTTAGTACCCTTCCTGCAGATGAACTAGAAATACAGACACTATTAAAAGACCTGAACGCACTGGAGAGTGAACAAAAGTAGGATTCTTCAAGAGATTAGACACCTGGAAGAATGGAATGGCAAGAGACTGAGTTATCTTTTTAAGAAAAAATAGCACTTAACCTAGAGCAGGCTCCAGGCAAGTATCTACGCAGGGTGGCTAAACTCCAGTGGAAAAATCAAGTCTTTCCGGCCTGAAGAACAAAAAGAGTTGGTGGAAATCAACCATTGGAAGCAAGGAAACAGTCCCCCAAAGAAAAGGGCCTGAGAGGGACCCATCCAAATACTGCATACTAACTCCTCCCAAATCCCGGACCAGCCCCTAACCCACACATCAATAATGCAGCAGGCTCAAGGCAACTCAGCTAAGGATAAAAAAACTGAACTGAGATTTGACCTGCTGCCCAAGGGTTTGAGTCTAAACAATTTCTCTGCCTATTAAAACAAAAACATTAACATTTTATAAATGAACCTAACAGAATCCAGAGTCTCTACAAGGTAAGATTTACAGTGTCTAGGTTACAATCCAAAATAACTCAATGAAGAATCAGTAAAATGTGACCCATTCTTAAAGGACAATCAACAGAGTCTAACTTCAAGATAACAAGGATTCAAAGCAGCTACTATACATGTGTTCAAGAACATGAGCAGAGAGGAAAAAAGATTGGAAAAAAAAAAAAAGAACAGAGCCTGAAACTTATAGGACAATATAAAAAAGTCTATCACCTGTAATTAGAATCCCAGAAGAAAAACAGGGTAGTAAAAAATGTGATGAAACAATGGCCAGAATTTCTCTAAATTTGGTGAATAATATCAAATTCAGAGAAAACCAAGCAGTAAAATACGAAAAAACTCACTCCTAGGCAAAATATCAAACTGCTGAAACCAGGATAAAGACCCAGAAAAATGACATATTACAATCTGAATCACACACGACTTCTCATCAGAAACTACAGAGGCCAGATTATACAGTGGAACGACATTTGCAAAGTGCTGAAAGAAGAGGGGGGGAAAACCCCAAACTATTATTTCAGAATTTTACTCATTGAAAGAGGAGGCAAATATGTGAATAAGACCAATTAGACCAATAAATTCAATGAAAATATCCTTCAAGAATGGGGGGGGGGGAGCTATTTCTGATAAAAAGAAAACCTTCAAACTCATCACCAGCAGATCAGCAAAATGTTAAAGGAAGTTCTTGAGGCTGAAGGGCAACTGTATCAATTGGAAGGAATTACATACCAAATAACAGAGCATTGGAAATACTATATATGAGTAAATATAAACTTTTTTACTCTTAAAAAAATACACAAGTTTTAAGGCAAAAATTATTACCTTGTGAGGTTCTAATGCATGTAAATATTACATCCCATACATTAAAGTTGCAGGATACAAAATCAATATACAAAAATCAGTTGTTTTTTCATATACTAACAATGAAGTATCATCAGAAAGAGAAATTAAGAAAACAGTACCATTTACAATTGCATCAAAAAGAATAAAATACCTAGAAACACCAAGGAGGTGAAAGAGTCATACACTTGAAAACTACAAGACACTGATGAATGAAATCAAAGACGACACATAAATGGGAAGATACTCCATGCTTATGGATTAGAAGAATTCTGTTAAAATGTCCATACCACCCAAAGCAAGCAATCTCTACCAAGATTCCAATGGCATTTTTCACAGAAATAGAAAAAAACAATCCTAAAATTTGTACAGACCCACAAAGTCCTGAACAGCTAAAGCAATCCTAAGAAGAACAAAGCTGGAGGCACCGCACTTCCTGATTTCAAATTAGGTTACAAAGCTATAGTGATCAAAACAGTATGGTACTGAACCAGACACACAGATCAATGGAACACCATAGAAAGCCCATAAATAAACCTGTTCATATATGGTCAATTAATTTACAACAAAGGAGCCAAGAATATGCAATGGGGAAAGGACAGTCTCTTCAAAAAATGGTGCTGGGAAAACTGGACAGCCACATGCAAAAGAATGAAACTGGACCACAATCTTGTACCACACATAAAAATTAACTCAAAATGGATTAAAGGCTTGAATGTAAGACATGAAACCATAGGCAACAAGCTCCCTGACATCTGCCTTGGGAGATGATTTTTTGGATTTAACACCAAGAGCAAAGGCAACAAAAGCAAAAATAAACAAGAGGGACCACATGAAACTAAAAAGCTTCTGCAGAACAAAGGAAACCATCACAAAATGCAAAGACAACCTACTGAATGGGAGAAAATATTTGCAAATCACATATCTGGTAAGGGGTGAATATCCAAAATATACAAAGAACTCATACAACTCAGTAGCAAAAAAAAAAAAAAAAACCCAATCAGATTTAAAAATGGTCAGAGGAACTGAAGAGACAGTTTTTCAAAGAAGACACACAAATGCCCATCAGGCACATAAAAAGATGCTCAATCTCACTAATCATCAGGGAAATGCAAATCAAAACCACAATTAGATATCACCTCACACCTGTCAGAAGAGATACCTGCACCCCCATGTTCATTGCAGCATTATTCACGATATCCAAGATATGAAAACAAGTTGTTTAACAGATGAATGGATAAAGAATGTGTAGTGTGTGTGTGTGTGTGTGTGTATACACACACACACACACAAAATGGAATATTATTCAGCCACGAGAAAGAAGGAAATCCTGCCACTTGTGACAACATGGATGGACCTCGAGGGCATTATGCTAAGTGAAATAAGTCAGAGAAAGACAAATACTGGACGGCATCACATATATGTGGGAATCTAAAAAAAAAAGTTAAACTCATAGAAACAGTAGAAAAGTGGTTGCAAGGGTGCAGGGAAAATAGGGAGAGGTTGGTGAAAGGGTACAAACTATCACCTATTAAGATGAATAAAGATAAAACATAGTGACTGTGGTTGACAACACTGTATTGTACAACTGAAATTTGCTAACACGGTAGAAAAAAAAATTTGTGAGGCAATGGATATGTTAATTAGCTAGATGGGGGACTCCTTTCACAATGTATATCAAATTACCATGATGTACACTTTAAGTATTTCATAATTTTATTTGTCAATTATACCTAAATAATAAAAAATTATATTATTACCTTGTGCTGTTCTAATGTATGTAAACATAATGCATATGCATTATATCTGTAGCACAAAGATGGTAATGAGAAAGTAACTGCATATTATATAAGGCAGCAGGAACATTAATTGTGACTAAAATATTAGGAGTATATTGTAATCCCAAGAAAAAACCATTTTAAAAAAAGAGATAAAAAATAAAAATAAAAATAAAAAAAGAGATAAGCTAAAAAGCTGCAAGTTAAAATGGAATTCTAAACAATATTCAAAATAGCTAACACAGCAGAAACAGCAGAGGTATCCATCAACAGGGGCACAGACCAACCGGTAAACAGGCAGCCCTTGCTTTTGCAAGGTTCGGATCATGTGCTATGGTCTGAATGTTTGGATCCCCCTAAAATTCATATACTGAAATCCTAATGTCCAGCGGGATAGAATTAGGAGACAGGTGATTAAGTCATGAGGGTGAAGCCCTCATAAATGCCATTAGTGCTCTTATAAGAGACCCGGTGAGCTCCTTCACCCCTTCCACCACGTGAGGACACAGTGAGAGGATGCTGGCCCTCACTAGAACCCGACCATGCTGGCACCTTGATCTTGGACTTCCCAGCCTCCAGAACTGTGAGAAATAAATGCCTGCTGTTTATAAAAGTCACCCAGTCTGCTGTTAATCTGGAACAGACTGATACACCATGTACGGTGAGTTGAATAGTGGCCCCCAGAAGACAGGTCAAAATCCTAAGCCCTGCTACCTGTGAATGTGACCTTATTTGGAGAAAGGACCTTTACTGATGGAGTTAAGGATCTCAAGATGAGATCATCCTGGATTAATGGGAGGGTCTTAGACACGAGTCAGAGGGGAGAGAAAAAGACACAGAGCAGACAAAGACAGAGACTGGAGTTACGCTGCGCCCAGAAGCCAGGAGAGGGGCCTGGAACAAATTCTCCCTCAGAGCCTCCAGGAGGAGCCACCCTTGCCCACACCTGGATTTTGGACTTCCAGCCTCCACAAGTGTGACAGAACAGATGTCTGGTGTTTTGAGCACCCAGTCTGTGGTAATGTTACGGCAGCCACAGGAAATGAATCCACCATGGTTTCGTTAAGTGCCAATGGTCCCCCAGCAACACGGTTCAAATTTCTGTCACCACAACACACAACTGTGAGTGACCATGTGAAGCACACACTGTCAGCTCTTCAGTTCAGTCCAAACCACCACAGGAACAACACATGTGCACCATGGTCAGTGACTGACCATCTTAACTCTCCTCCCAAGTCTGTCGGTGAGTGGTCACTGTGCATCCGTTATTCAGTGGCGCTGTGTTGCCTCCTTTTTTCCCAGTGATACACCCACAAGACATTTTACAAAAACGGATAACTGAAAGAGGAAACTGGCCAACAAAGATAGGAGTGCAGCAAAGAAATGAAAAGTGGTAACACTGGAAGTGAAATCTGAATCCTCAACCCCTCCACCATATTCAACGCATCAGCAAATCCATCCCAGTTCTTCTAAACAGATCCAGAATTCGACCACTTCCCATCACCTCCAGGCCTCCTGCCCTGGTCCAAGCCACTGCCACATCTCACCTGGACTGTTGTAACAGCCTGACTGGTCTCCCCATTTCCACTTTTGCCTCCTCTTTCAATATATTCTCAGTGGTTCAGCCACAGTGATCCTTTCAAAATATATATCAGATCATGTCACTCCTCTGGTCAAAATCGTATGACGGCTGCCCACCTCAGCCAGAATAAAAAAGCTAGTCTATCCAATGACCTACAGAGCCCTACACAATTCACCCCACTCCCCCTGTCCTCGTCTCCAGTGTTCTCCCCACCTGCTTCTCTCGTCCAGCTCCTCCTTGCTGTTCCGAACAAGGCAGACACACTCCAGCCTCAGAGCTTTCTCTGCAGTGACAGTTCCCTCCCTCTGGAGTGTCCTTCTCAGTCACATGGACATGGCTCGCTGCCTTGCCTCCTCGAGGTCTCTGCTCACAGGTCGCCCTACTGTGTCCTCTGGGCTCCAGTATGGAAACTACAATCCCCTCATTTCCTATCCCCATTCCCAGGCTTATTTCACTCCTTAGCCCCACCATCCAATAAACATTTTCCTATTTTCTTGTTTGTTTCTTATTATTCTTGTTTATTTTTTCCTTCAGTAGAATGTGAACTGTGTGAGGGCTGGGATTTTTGTCTGATTTGTTTAATGCTCTATCCCCAGCAACTAGAAAAGGCCTATCAGATAGATCTTGCATCTCTATTTGTTGAACGAATGATCAGAGATAAAAAGGCTATCTCAGCACTACAAGCAGGACTTCTAGGGGATACTGCTCAGCTTAAGAACCGTTAAGCAAGTCCACTTCACCACGGCCTTGCTTGCTCACCTCTGTGTCCCCAGAGCCCAGCATGCTGCCCGAGAGAAAGAAGACACTGAGTGGCCTCCCCACAGGGGAGGCCCTGCATGAAGCAAAGACAGAAACAAGAGCCAGGCCCGCACCAGATCACGCTTGAGCGCAGAGCACTTACCCCATTCCCTGTTTGAAAGCTTCAATCAACTCGTTCTTTTTATTCTGATCTTCTACCCAATACACACTTGGAATTACAAACTCTGATATCACACGGCACTCTGGACAAGACCTGAAATAAGAATCAGGTTAGTAAGGGAGAGATTCAGTTACAAATCCTGTGCACACTCCACCACTAAACCTTGTGCTCAAATGCATGACCGCTCCAGGTGTTTGTTTCCCACCCCAGAATTCTAAAAGGTACAAACGCAATCCTCTAACCGAATTTACTGTTGAAACATGTTCTTCTCAACAATAAAAAAGACAACCTAATTTTAAAATGGGGAAAGGATTTGAGTAGGCATTTCTCCAAAATGGCCAATAAGCACAGAAAAAGATGTTCAGTACCATTAGTTATCAGGGAAATGCAAATCAAAACCATACTAAGGTATCACTTCACACCTGCTAGGATGGCTAACATCAGAAATCAAGACAACTAAGTGCTGGCAAGAATGTGGAGAAACTGGAATCCTCCTATGTTGCTGATGGGGATGTAAAATGGTTCAGCCACTTTGGATGGCAGTCTAGCAGTTTCTCAAAATGTTAAACACAGAGTTTCCATATGCCCAGCAACTCCACTCCTAAGGGTATACCCAAAAGTTCTGAAAATAGTATTCAAACAAATACACAAATGTTCATAGGCACACTAGCCGTAATAGCCAAAAGGTGGAAACAACCCAAATGTCCATCAACTGATGAATGCATAAACAAAATGTGGTCTAGCCATACAACAGAATACTATTTATAGTCACTATAAAAGGAGTACTGATCCATGCTACAATATGGGTGAACTCTGAAAACATGCTGAGTGAAAGAAGCCAGACACAAAGGCCACGTATTGTATGATTCCATTTATATGAAATGTCCAGAACAGGTAAATTCATAGAGAAAGAGGAGATTAGTGGTTGCCAGGGGCTGGAAAGAGGGATGAACAGGCAGTGACTGTAGGTAGAGGTTTCTTTTTAAGATGATGAAAATGTTCTAAAATTAGACTATAGTAACAACAGCTGCACAACTCTGAATACATTTAAAAAAAACCCTCTGAATTGTACATTTTTATCTCAATAAAGCTGTTATTTTACCATACGAATGTGTAACTTCAGGCAAGTTACTTGACCTCACCATATCTGAGTTTCCCTATACATAAAATGAGAATGATGATCAAGGGTCTCTGAGAGAATTACGACTTAATGTATGTGAAGTTTCTGACAGTACACAGCACGCAGTAACTTCTCACTATGACTTAGCTTTTCTCCCACCCCACTGTGGAATTTAAGGATCCTATGATGTTATGTGTAAGTTATCTCTCAATAAAGCTGGGGGATAAAACCCTGTGTTGGCTCACTGAGTACATCCCATGTTATCAGACATAACGTGAAATGTGTTACATGCACTATTCCATTTAGTCCTCAAATAAGCCCTACGTTACAGATTAAATAAAAAAAGGCAGTCGGCCTACGGGCGGACCACCAGTAACTGTGCCAGAGTCAAATGGGCCTTCTCACACAGAGGATCCCTGCTGAGTGTCCCCCCAACACCCTAAATGCCTGGCAGGAATTGTCACCCGTGTTTTAAAGGAAAAGGCAGTTGGGCTCAGGGAAGGTCTGCGACTTGCTCAAGTCCCTGCTCAAGGACTCACCGCTCACCTGTGGAGGACAAGGGAAGGCTTCCCTGTGGACGGAAGCAGATCCCAAATCAAACCTTCTCCCAGATTCTATAGGTAAGACCCCTGCTGCACTTACTTGATGATTGGGTTCTCAAACTGCTTGGCACACCTCCACTGCCGGATGCAAGACAGGCAATACGTGTGGTTGCAGTTGGAAAGGATCCCGAACCTCCGCTCCGAGGCTGACGCCTTCTCGAGGATAACCTCCATGCAGATGCTGCACACTTTGTCCTGACTCGCCTGGAAGGCAAAGGCCTTCTCCATCTCGTGTTCGAATGTTGACATGCAGATCTGAAGTACAGGGAGGGAGGAAGGAAACCTTTGGTTCTGGGCTGGGGAGTGGTGAGAGCCTGGAGTGACTGCCGGCCACACAGTACAACCAGGATCGGGAGGGAACGGGGACTGTGGCTGCTTCAGGCAGGTCCGGCCACGCCCTGCATTCGGGACACAAAGCTCTCTCAAGACCACCACTGGCTTGCCCCCCTGCTTGTCGGCACTGCTCCACGGTCACTTCCAATTTAAAGCCGAGACCAGAGGCCCAAGAAGATTAGAGGGCCACTGTGGGGTCAAGGAGGTCCCAAAGACTGGGACCCTGGTCTCCTTGCCCCTCTGGGTACCGCCTTTCCCAACACCAACACCAGAAATGCCAAATAACCCTTAATCTAAAACATCAGGCTGACAGGCCAGGGTCAGAGGTCAGCAGCATCACTTCTTCCTACGAGAACCAGTTACTGAACGAATCCCTTCACTCAGGAGGCAGGTGAACAGAGCATGTCCCCCCCCGCAGCACCACGCATCAGGCACCAGAATCAATGCAAAGGACCTAGGACCCAGGCCCTGGCACAGTGGACGCACACTCAAGCCGAACCCACAGCACAGCACCCGGATGTCATGTCCCTGGGGAGGAGGGAAGCTCTAACCTGTGCTCACCTGAACACCCGCCGGGAGACGGCAGAGGGTTCAGACAACCTCCACAGCCCTGTGCTGAGCAGAAGCCTGCACAAACACAGGAGCCTAATGACCTGCAAGGTCCCTTCCGACACTGAACTCCTCAAATTCTCCAGAACTCGGCCTGGCTGGCCAGGTACAGAATGCAGGTATTACTGGCGGAAAGATGCTTACAGAAATACCGACTTTGTCACTTAGTGCACTTCAAATTCCTTAAAACGACTTCACATAAAGGCTTGCAACTGTACCTTCTCGTGAGCTTTCCTTTGCTCTGGGTCGAACGGGTGCAGGACTTGTAACCTACAGATTTCACAAACTTCCCCATGCAGGTAGACACAAGCATCCCCAAATCGGCACTCCCCGGCAGCTGCGTAGGGGCACAGCTGCTGCTCGCTGCTGTAGGAGCTGCTAGCTTCTACGCTGTCGAGACCACTCCTGATTGCTTCTAGGTAGGAATGCGGCTTCAGCTCCGGGCTGTTCTGCGGGTCGCTGCAGCCTCCGGGATTACTCACCACACTTGGGCAAGTCTTTTCTTCAGCCATGCCAGAGAGATCTTAAAATAAAACACACAGCACACACACACACACACACACACACATGAAAACTGGCCCAACCTTTCTGGTAAGCAATCAGTCAAAACGTGACAAATTAACCCTGACTTTGGGAATTTCACTCTTGGGATGTATGGAAAAAAACAGGCCAAGAGGGGAAAAATAAAAGGAAAAAATGTTCAGAGTGATATTACTTAGAATCATAATAAAAAACAAAAAAACATAATTGGCAACATAGGGAAATAGCAAAGCAGACCATGATATATTTATATAAAATAACACTAATGTTCCTTTTTAAAAATGGCAAGTATGGAAATCTCAACACATGGACCAGTTACACTTAAAAAAAAATTTTTTAAAGAAAACAAAGTATAAGTCAAAAGGAATTCAGAATGAGGTCAATAGAATACAGTGGTTTCCTTTTTACCAGTAAAGTTACCAATCTTTTTAAAGTGAAGGAGAATGAAAATCTGGAGCAAGTCTCTGGGTCCTGAGGCCAGAGTCAGACTGTCCTTCGGCCACCCACCCGCTTCTCACACGGGAGCTGCTGCGTACCCATCAGGCTTCTAACATTTTCCGAGGGGATACAGCTGACGGGATGGACTTATTGTGTGCTTAGGATGGGATCTGCCTATCGTGTGCTGAACATACGATGTTACATGTCAGGACACAAGCAGAGACGAGGACACACACGGACACGAGGCCTAATGCGTCATCTGAATGCTCTGCAGCCAGATGAAGCCTGTTCTCAGGACCGTTCTGGGTGTGAGGTTAGGACCCCCTTTGACAGGAGAAGGCCAAGGAAGGCAAGAGTGCTGTTCAAAAAGGCAATAGAAGGATTCTGCTCACTCACTTCGGTCTCTAAGTACCAATGTCCTCTTTTCACGTTTCCCAGGCTCATGTAAGTTAGTTTTCACGATTGATGCAGTGAGGTCAGAAGGAGGGTGAGGACTGTGGAAACCCAGGGAGGGCACCCCGTGGGGAACAGTGCCCATGGCCCCACCAGCTGCAGCAGAGGGCCTCGTGTGATCGTATCTGAACAAAACACACAGCAGATGCATTACGGACACACCACACGCACATACCTCCCGCATTCCCCAGACCTGGAACATCCCTCCTTCTGCTCAGTCGTTTCCCGTATTTTAATGGATAAAAATCTCATCAATTAGTAAGAACTGCCTGGCAATTCAGAGTGAGTAGTACACTGCTGTCTATCACCTCCACTTAAGTGGGACAGATGTACCGCCCAGACCACACAAAGAGAGCCCGACGGTTCCGGAGATGCTGACTGACTGGCTTGTCCTGGACTGTCTCTCGGGGGCGCCCACTGGCAGGGGGAGGGCAGAGTGGGCCAACGTCCCACATCCCAGGCAGCACAGAGGAAGGACTGAAGGGAGCTCTGCAGCCCAGGAAAGCAGATCAGCCCTCACGACAACAGCACAAGAACAGGTTCTGGAATGTTCTCCTGTCTAGAAGTTACAAAACTTGCCTACAGATGTCAGTAAAAAAGGAAGATTCTACATGCTCATAAATGTTCATTGCACTCATAGCAAAAAACTGGAAGCCCCTTAACTATCTAATACAGGGATAGTTAATAAAATGATGGTACGTCAACGTGATGAAGAATTATAAAGTTACAGTTAAGACAAAGTAGCAGCACTGGAAGGAGCTTATGACATGGTAAAAAAAGGCAAGACAGAAAATCTTAGGTATACTGTGAGGGCAAATTTATGACTATAGACTCATAAGAAGAGGCATGAAAAGTGACTTTGAAAAATTAAAATTATTTTAACGGTACTAAATTTGAGGTTTCAAAATTATTTTTGTAACATTACTTTTAAACTAAAGTTTTCCCATCATCAAGACCCAGGATTTAAATCCCTGAAGGTAGTGAACTCAGTGCAACAGCTGGCGACACAAGTGGGTTCTTGCCTGCAACGAGTTCCATAGGCGCAACAGCCCTTCTGGTAGTATTTGCAGATGGTAGATGGCTTGCTGTTTGCCAAGTCATGTGAGAACAGGCACTGGTTTCCTTCCCGACACACACCATGCATAAAATACCTGATGAGACAAGCAGAGGCATAAAACTTTTAGAAGCACACTTTGCTTTGTAAAATCACCAAATTCTTGAACCCAGTATATAAACACACACTGTGCATATACTATGTATCAAGGCTCTCCTGGGCACTGCAGGTACACTTATGTCCTTGTCTCTAAGACAGTGATTTTAGATGCACCACATCTATTTCAATGACAGCTTTTCTGGAAGAAAAATGATCCCATGCATTTCTGTCTTAAGATATATCCTCTTGATTTAAGATATGCCACATACATAAAATGTGAGCCTCATGACTGAGAAAATGCACACTGAAAGACTGCTCTGTTCTCATGGATTTTAAAGGGTATGGTTGTAAAGGAGTCAGAGACCTGGGCTCAAGATCTAGCTGTGCCACGTGTAAGCAAGTCACAAAACCAACTTCCCTGGGCCTTCCTACCTTTACCTATAAAACGAAAATTACACTGCCTACTCTACTATAAACTGTGGTGAGGCTCAAGTAAGATAGTGGAGCACCAGGAGACACATATAAGAATGTTCCACTAAGTTGTCCAATTCTGGCCCTGAAAGAACAACTGGGAGGCATTCTAGTTCTGTCCAGCCAGAGCAGAGAGGCCTGGCTGAATACTCAGAGGAAACTGTAGAGGGACATGCCTTGGCATTAAGGGTAAACAAGTCCCCAAATAAAGAGATTTTAGACCTGCCCTAATAAAGTTTTTTTAAAAAAAACAAGCTTCAAAACGATCTAGCTGATAGCAAATAACTTATTGTCAGCTAAAACAAACTTTAACATTCTTTGAAGGAAGACAAAAAAATCCAAATGCTCAAAAACACTCACAATGTTTGGCATCCAATCAAAAATTACTAGACATACCAAAAAGCAGGAAAATGTGACCCATAACCAGGAGAAAAATTAGTCAATAACAGGAATGACAGATGATGGACTCAGCAGACAAGGACTTTAAAACCAGCTATGACAGGCTATCATCAAAAAATCCACAAACAATAAATGCTTGAGAGGGTGTGGAGAGAAGGGAACCCTCTTGCACTGTTGGTAGGAATGTAAATTGGTGCAGCCACTAACGGAGAACAGCATGGAGGTTCCTTAAAAAACTAAAAACAGAGCTACCATATGACCCTGCAATCCCACTCCTGGGCATATGTCTGGAGAAAAACATGGTCCAAAAGGATACATGCACCCCAATGTTCATTGCAGCACTGTTTACAATAGCCAAGACATGGAAGCAACCTGAATGTTCATCGACAGAGGAATGGATTAAGAAGATGTGGTACATACATACAATGTAACATTCTCAGCCATAAAAAAGAATGAAATAATGCCATTTGCAGCAACATGGATGGACCTAGAGATTGTCACACTGAGTGAAGTAAAGTCAGACAGGGAAAGAGAAATATCATATGATATGGCTTATACGTGGAATCTAAAAAGAAATGATACAAATGAACGTATTTACAAAACAAAACAGACTCACAGACTTAGAGAACGAACTTATGGTTACCAGGGGGGAAGGGTGGAGGGAAGGGATAGTTAGGGAGTTCCGGACTGACATGTACACACTACTATATTTAAAAAGGATAACCAACAAGGACCTACTGCATAGCACAGGGAACTCTACTCAATGTTATGTGGCAGCCTGGATGGGAGAGGAGTCTGGGGGAGAATGGATACACGTATAGGGATGACTGAGTCACTTTGCTGTGCACCTGAAACTATCACAACATTGTTAATCGGCTATACTCCAATATAAAATAAAAAGTTAAAAACAAAACAAAAAAACCCAGCTATTACATATATGTTTTATATAACCCAGATATTACAGATATGTTCTATATGCTGAAGATTTTAAGGAAAACACAAAAATAACATGGGAAGAAATGGACGATATAAAAAAGAACCAAATGGAACTTCTAGAAGTGAAAACTACAATACATGAAATGAGAATTACATTGTAACGGCAGATTAGACACTATATAAGAAAATCTCAGAAAACTTGAAGACAAAGCAATAGAAACTATCCAAACTAAAGTACAAGAAGAAGAAAGAGAAAGAACAGATTTTTGCTTCCAGCTTTGGAGGAGCATGGAACCTGCCCTTCCACTGTGAAAAACTAGAAAACAGAACAAAATATATGAAACAACTGCTTTCAGACATGGACAAAAGGCAACACAAGACTGGCCCTTGAAGAGAAGGAAAACAAGGGAGGCGAGCCTGGCTTTCTGCCTTGAGGCATATTTTGGACCTTGGTGCAGGGAGGGGAACCCCAAGCAGAGCACTGTTGTCTTGCTGAGGTGAAGAGACAGAAACTGGAGTTCAAGGAGGCTGAGGAAGGCTCTTTAAAAAGCTTGTAAATAGAATCACACATGCGCGATCAATTAACTTTTGATAAACGCTGTCAAGGTAATTCAACAAATGATGCTGGACCCAGTATCTATATGGAAAAACAAAAACCAAAAAACCTCAAACATTACATGTCTGCGGATGTTCCCCAATATGAATGAAGTATACAACATAACCTGCCACGTATCCTAGCCAAAAACATTTAACTTGAATCCAACAAAACTTCAGATCTAACTTCTAGTTTACAGGAAATACAGGGGGATTGGGAACAAGCTAAAAGACCTCATGAGGAAGCAACCAGATAAATACAAAAGAAGAGGCAGTATGTGGGCCAGATCTCTTTACCAAGGAAGTGTCATGGAAAAAAAATAAGGGGGGGGGGGGGGCTGGGTTTGGAAAATGATTTGGTGGTTTCTTAAAAACTTAAACATAAATTTACCATATGACTCAACAATTCCAGTCCTAGGTGTTTACCCAAGAGAAATGAAAACATATGTTCACACAAATATGTGTATAATATGTGAATGTTCATAGCAACATTATTCATAATAGTCAAAAGGTGAAAACTCTGACAATTCCATCAACTGGTGAACAGATAGATAAAATGTAATATATCCATACAATGGGATATTATTTGGCAATAAAAAGGAATGAATAATGATACATGCTACAAGGATGAGATGCAAACACATTATAGTAAGTGAAATAAGTTAGACACAAAAGGACGCATGTTGCATGAATCAATTTATAAGTAGTGTTAAAAAAGGGGCAAATCTATAGGAACAGAATGGTCCTTATAAAGACTATTATACAGCCTATATAGGCTACATATAGACACAGTCCCTACATATGGTATGTAAATTATACTTCAATAAAGCTGTTAAAAGAAGAAAATTTAAAAAGGAGGAAACTGCACTAGATTAGTAGACAGAATATAAGGTATGTAATAACTAATGCAATATTTGGCCCTGGATTATATTCTGGTTTGGACAAACCAGCTGTAAGAAACATTTGTGGGACAAATGGGGAAATCTGAGTACAGACTAGGTATCAGATAATTTACTGACATGGAAAGTTGAAGATGATTAACTGAGAAAAGCATATTATATAACAGAATATACAGTAAAATGGTGTAGCCGCTATGTAAAACAGTACAGCGGTTCCTCAAAAAATTAAAAATAGAATTACCACATGATTCAGCAATTCCACTCGAGTATACACACAGAAGAACTGAAAGCAAAAACTCAAGTATTTGTACACCCCTGTTCATAGTGCATTATTCACAGTAGCCAAAAGGTGAAAACAATCCAAGCGTCCATCAGAGGATGAATGGATAAACAAAATGTGGTCTACACATACAATGGAATATTACTCAGTCTTAAAAAGGAAGGAAAGTCTGACTTGTGCTACAACAGGGATGAACCTTGAGGATGTTATGCCAACTGACGGAAGCCAGACACAGAAAGACAGCACTGTGTGATTCCACTAATGAGAGGTGCTTAGAATAGTCAAATTCACAGAAAGAGGGAGGAGAATGGGTGTGGTCAGGGTTTGGGGGAGGCAGAATGAGGAGTTAGTGTATAAAGGGGACACAGTTTTAGGTTGGGAAGAAGAAAAGAGTTCTGGAGGTGGATGGTGGTGATGGCTGCACAACAGTGTGAACGTACTTACTACTCCTTAACTGAACACTTAAAAATGGTTAAGAGGGGCTTCCCTGGTGGCTCAGTGGTTGAGAATCCGCCTGCCAATGCAGGGGACACGGGTTCGAGCCCTGGTCTGGGAAGATCCCACGTGCCGCGGAGCAACTGGGCCCGTGAGCCACAATTACTGAGCCTGCGCGTCTGGAGCCTGGGCTCCGCAACAAGAGAGGCCGCGATAGTGAGAGGCCCGCGCACCGCGATGAAGAGTGGCCCCCGCTCGCCGCCACTAGAGAAAGCCCTCGCAGAGAAACGAAGACCCAACACAGCCAAAAATAAATAAATAAATAAATAAATACAATAAAAAAAAATGGTTAGGAGGATAAATTTATGTTATGTACATTTTACAATTAAAAAATTTTAAAACAGCACGTACAGTACGCTCTCATTTTGCTAAACACTAACTACACACATGCACACATCTGCATTTTAACAATGTGGAAAGACAGACAATAGCCTTTTTAAGAGTGGCAATCCTTGAGGGTAAGGCATATGGTATTTTTTTTTTTAACATCTTTATTGGAGTATAAATGCTTTACAATGGTGTGTTAGTTTCTGCTTTTTAACAAAGTGAATCAGTTATACATATACATACATCCCCATATCCCCTCCCTCTTGCGTCTCCCTCCCACCCTCACTATCCCACCCCTCTAGGTGGTCACAAAGCACCCAGCTGATCTCCCTGTGCTATGCGGCTGCTTCCCACTAGCTATCTATTTTACATTTGGTAGGGTATATATGTCCATGCCACTCTCTCACTTTGCCCCAGCTTACCCTTCCCCCGTGGTATTTTCTTATTTTTGTTGATCTGTACTTTCTAATATTTCTACTATGAACATATACTGCTTTTGTAATAGTAAATGGTTGCTTTAGTTTTAAAAAATTATGAAGGGCTTCCCTGGTGGCGCAGTGGTTAAGAATCCGCCTGCCAATGCAGGGGACACGGGTTCGAGCCCTGGTCTGGGAAGATCCCACATCTGCCGCGGAGCAACTAAGCCCGTGCGCCACAACTACTGAGCCTGCGCTCTAGAGCCCATGAGCCACAACTACTGAACCCACACGCCACCTACTGAAGCCTGCGTGCCTAGAGCCCGTGCTCCGCAACGAGAAGCCACCGCAACGAGAAGCCCGTGCACAACGAAGAGTAGCCCCCGCTCGCCACAACTAGAGAAAGCCCGTGCATAGCAACAAAGACCCAACACAGCCAAAAATAAATAAATTTATTTAAAAAAAATTACAATAAGTATCGAATACTGGAGAGAGTATGGTTTAAAAAAAACACATAGGGGGCTTCCCTGGTGGCGCAGTGGTTGAGAGTCCGCCTGCCAGTGCGGGGGACACGGGTTCGAGCCCTGGTCTGGGAAGATCCCACATGCCGCGGAGCAACTAAGCCCGTGTGCCACAACTACTGAGCCTGCGCGTCTGGAGCCTGTGCTCCGCAACGGGAGAGGCCGCGACAGTGAGAGGCCCGCGCACCGCGATGAAGAGTGGCCCCCACTCGCCACAACTGGAGAAAGCCCTCGCACAGAAACGAAGACCCAACACAGCCAAAAATAAATAATAAATAAATTAATTAATTAATTAAAAAAACAAACAAACAAACACATAAACGCTCAGTACAATACCTATCTCACAGTGGGTACCCCCAAAGTTCAGCTCTTATTAAAGTTTAGTAAAAAATGCTGCCGATTAAGCTGACAGTTACAAGAGGGACCTGTGCCTTATCACAACGCACGCATAGGGCTGAGGAGTCAGTCCATGGACCGAGGCAGACAGAAGGGGGCGCGGGCCCAGGGGCCGCCTAGCCAAGCAGTCTACAGAATGCCGGGGTGCCGATGGGCGGGAGGAGCAGGCGCCAGAAGCACACAGAAAGGCAGGGAAGGGAGGCCCCATGAGGGCGCGGCAGGCCTGCTGAGACAGATGGCGGATCAGGCCTGACTGGGGCAGCTGGAATACTGATGAGTGCGCCTCCCAATAGGGGACAAGGGGCCCAAGTCAAGCCCTCAGACACATTAAACCCCCTTCCTAGGCCTCTTGCAGAAAGGCCACTGGAGCTGCAGGGCGAAGACAGACAGGAGAGGCTGGAAGTGTAGGTGAGAGGAACCCGTCAGGAGGTTGCTCTGTAAAGGGGCTTGTTCTGTGAACCCATGTTTTAACTTAAAAAATATACTATGGAAAGTCTCAAACATATACAAAAGCAGACAGTGGTAGGGTAACTCCCAAGATGTTCCCACACCAGCTTTCACCTTATCACCTCCCAAGCACTCTGGTTTCACCCATTTCTCCCCTCTCCCGTATGGCTGTGACAGTTTATCTTTTTAAAGAGGGATAACACATACCTCTTGAATGAAGACTTTGGGGCAAGGAGGGCCCTCCCTCCCTCTGAACAAGTATGTTATCAGAAATATATGAAATGTGTTATCAGAAATATATGAAATGAGCAAAAATACAACAGCTCCAACGAGCAGTACCATCAGTACTCTGTCTAGCACTTTCACTTCTTTATCTCACTTAATCCTGATACTACTCTGAGGAATATTAGCTCTATACCCATGGTGCAGACAGGAAAGCTGAGGCTCAGAGAGGTGTGATGACTTAGAGAAGATCTAATTGCTGAGTAGGGGACCTCAGCTCCGGTCTTCCCAAGCCCTGACCTTTTCCCACCAAAACTGATTTTCCTGTCACTCTGCCTCTGTCCATACCGTGGCCCCTTTCTACAACACTGTACCCCATCTTTCACTGTACTTAACTGTGATAACCCACCTTCCTTCAAGACCAGCACGAGTCCTGGCTGGACCAAGAAACCTTCCCACCCCTCCAGCCCACAGTGTGCTTTCCTGGCAGCTCCACGGTATAGTGCTTCCCAACTTGGGGCCCCTGACCCAAGAGAGCTGGTGCTCTTGAACACATGGTTGGGAACATCTGTTAACACCATACACAAAAATAAACTCGAAATGGATTAAAGACCTAAATGTAAGACTGGAAACCATAAAACTCCTAGAGGAAAACATAGGCCGAACGCTCTTTGACATCAATCGTAGCAATATTTTTTTGGATCTGTCTCCTAAAGCAAAGGAAATAAAAGCAAAAATAAACAAACTAAACATAAAAGCTTTTGCACAGCAAAGGAAACCATCGACAAAATGAAAAGACAACCTACTGAAGGGGAGAAAATATTTGCAAATGATTTGATAAGGGGTTAATATTCAAAATATATAAACAGCTCATACAACTCAACATCAAAAAAAAACAAACAGCCTGATTAAAAAAGATGGGCAGAAAACGTGAATAGACATTTTTCCAAAGAGGACATGCAGATGGCCAAGAGGCACATGAAAAGATGCTCAACATCACTAATCATCAGGGAAATGCAAATCAAAACCACAATGAGAGATCACTTCACACCAGTCAGAATAGCTATCATAAAAAAGAACACAAATAACAAACGTTGGTGAGGATGTGGAGAAAAGGGAACCCTCCTACACTGTTGGTGGGAATGTAGATTGGTGCAACCACTGTGGAAAACAGTACATACGTTTCCCAACCAACTAAAAAGAACCACCATATGACCCAGCAATTCCACTCCTGGGTGTATAAAAAAACCCTGCAAAACACTAATTTGAAAAGATACATGCAAAACACTAATTTGAAAAGATGCATGCACCTCAATGTTCACAGCAATATTATTTACAATTTCCAAGATGTGGAAGCAACCTAAATGTCCATCAACAGAGGAATGGATAAAGAAGATGTGGTATACGTATATACAACGGACTACTACTCAGCCAGCCATAAAAAAGAATGAAATCTTGCCATCTGGAGCAACGTAGATGAACTTGGAGGGCACTATGCTAAGTGAAATAAGTCAGACAAATACTGTATGACATCACTTATATGTGGAATCTAAAAAATATAACAAACTAGTGAATGTAACAAAAAAGAAGCAGACTTACAGATACAGAGAACAAACTAGTGGTTACTGGTAGGAAGAGGGAAGGGGGGAGGGGCAATATAGGGGTAGGGGGTTAAGTAGAACAAACTATTAGGTATAAAATGAGCTACAAGGATATATTGTATGACATGGGGAATATAGCCAATATTCTATAATAAATATAAATGGAGTATAATCTTTAAAAACTATGAATCACTATATTATATACCTGTAACTTATATAATATTGTACATCGAGTACACATCAAGGGGAAAAAAAAAAAAAAAAGCCTGGGAATAACTTGAGGAAGACACAGCTGGAACATCACTAAATGCGATAGAACACAGAAAGCCTAAACCTAACCAATTATGTGGTTCTGCCTGGAACTGGAGAACGGTTGACAACGTTCAAACATTGGGAAACAGAGTGGACTCTAAGGAAGGTCAGAAGGCCCAGACTGTCCTTCCCAGAGAAAGGGTACCAGAGAACATGGGTGGCAATTCGTGCCGCACCTCGGCCCTACAATGGGCCTGGGAGGCTGCTAGGCCGCTGAGCTGGAGGCCACAAGTTTTTAAGCCCTTCCCTCCCTCCTTGCTCCCTAAGCATACTTCTAACTTTCTCCACCTATCTCCCCAAAAGCAGAAGTGCTGACCAGGCCCACCTGACAATTTCTTTTCACCCAGGAAATGTTAAAAGGGTATTCTACTTCATATGTCAGTGTCTACTGAGTTTGGGTAGCATGAGCCATCTCTAAATACACCAACAGAATCAAATTTCTGAGCCTACAAAGATGACTGGACCTGTGATGTAAGTGACTATACTAAGGTGGTGTCCTATAGGGTCTTTTCTAGGTGGTCAGTTATGCTTTTCCCAGGCAACACCCCCTGGGAGTCTTCCACTAAATCAGAGATTGTGTAGTAACTTGCTATAAGGCTGCTGTAGATTTACTTAAAAAGAAAGAAGGCTCAGAATCTGGCAAACAAAGGGTATTCTTGTTAGAAACTTAAAAAAAAAAAAGTCTATATGAAAAGAATCTTGTCACAATACTGATTTAAAAAGTATGCAGAAGAGTTAATAGAGCAGGTCTGAGTCTGCTTACGAGGCAAGGCCCTGCTTATAGCACCTGGGACTTGGCTGGTAAACAGTTCCCTACACTGATATAAACTGTCTCTAAGTGATGAAAGTGGCTCACTGTGCCTATACTGTGTACAATGTGGTTTACGCTGAACATCTGCTTTCCTTCTGGGAGCCTGGTCTGGGTACATGCTAGGCAGAGGGTGACCGTCCAGGGCACTGGATCTCTAGCGGGCTTCGCTGGGCACATGTTGCTGCTGCATTTCTGCTGCGGGAGGAAGAGTGTGCTGTGACCCTTTATGGGAGGAAGTGAGGGCAGGAAGCCTGCACATGGGCTCCTCCAGATGCCGCCTGAGTCCTTCTCCCTTGTGATCCATCTGTGACTCCTCACTACTCACCGTGATAAATCTTAGCCTTGAGTACGACTATGCGCTAAGTCCCATGGGTCATTCTAGCCAATCACTAGCTGTAGGGGTGGTCTTGGGACCCTGGACACGGAAGTTTATTATGCTTCTAAGCAGTTTGGTAATTCTTCTTGAGAAATGCTACTCAACACTGTGACATTATTCCAATCATCCTCAACTACGGTAATCTTTGAAGGTATGAAAGTAGAAAAACAAACAAAAAAAATAATAAAGAAAATCAGTGCCAAGAGCCAAATCCAATTATCAGGATTAGTAAACTCATAAAGAGTGGAAGAGAACAGGTTCAAACTGGTTACATAAACAGTTTCACAAAAGAGAGATCTAACAAATACTTCATTAATAATTTCTTTTGGAGAACTAGACAAGATTTCCTGAAAGAATCAGGGCAAGAGACTACCAGAGCTCCTCTACCAGATACTACCTGTTAACCAGGCGTGCAAGAGGAAAGACGTTCAGTGGTGGTCCTGCAGATGCCTTTTATAATTCTACCGTCTCCCATAAGTCCCATTCAGAAAACTTGCCTTCCAAACTGCACTAATTATCTTTCCCATCAAAAATCCAAAATATTTAACCACCACCTAAAGCTTCCTAGTTTTGTCACTTATAAGCTGGTGACTTCATGCAAGCCATTTCACTTCTGTAAGTGACTGAGCTGAAATTTTAAAAGGTTCAAAAATAACTTCTAGGCCACCATCACTGCCTTCAAGAAAGGTGAGTGTGAAACAAGTGTTATAAGAGGTGGAGCCAGCCAGCGCTATTTCTGTAGCATATGTCACCACTTCCACTCCCCAGTGACAAACACAAAACTCCCTAGAGCGCATCCTGCCTGTCCTTCGGGGCATCTTTATCATCCGCTTACAGAGATTCCTCAGCATCTAGGTTATACTAAGCTTAATCCAGGCCTCTTTCATGTTACACCCTGTAATAAATTTCCAACTGCTCACCCTTCCCTATGGCCAAACCATCCCTTATATCTTCCTAGAGGGAAGACTGAGACTCGAGCTGGGGAGGGGGGTGGGCTGTTGCTAGTATGAGGGGGGAAGTGCATGGCTGGAGACTCAGAGCAGGGAGATTCTTTCTAGGGGACACTCCAAAGTCATCTGTTATCCTGGGTGACCCCGAAGACCGTTTCAGATGGTGTGGCTATTATATGCTGCAAAGGATATGAGGTTCACTACTGGCCACAAAACGGCCAGCAGCTCTCGCTGTGCCTGAGGGCTGAACCAAACAGAATCAATCTGGTTTCTTGCAGGTCTTTCAATGGTGCCTGTCTCTAGCAAAACACTTTTGCAAATCATTTCCAGGTATATGGGTAATTTGCATTCTCAGTGTCACCTTCCTTTATGTTTTCGCACATAATTTCACAGACTTAAATTTTATGGCTGTACTGCTTGTGACAAAAGATCCATCAAGGGGGAACACAGCTAATGCGAGGCATGGTGGGAGGCTTGAAATAACTGATAAGAGGTGGGGATGAAATAAAGTACAGTGTAGTGGTTAAAGGAAGACTCTGAGGTCAGAGAGCTTCCTGTGACCTTGAGCAAATTATTTAAATCTCCAAACCTGTTTCCCCATCTGTAGTATGATATAATTGTACTTCACAGACTGCATGTCAGTGCTTAGCCTAACACACCATAAATGCTCTTAGGATGGTTAGTCGTTGTTATCTAACGACTATCTAATGTTGGTTAAACCAACGCTGCTGGTTAGGCATTACTATCCCAATTTTACAGATAAAGAGACTGTGATACCAGAATCAGAATCCAGAACTGCCCTAGTCTGGAGCTCAAGCTCTTCCTACCACTCACTGGCCACAAGATGCCCCATATTTTGTGACTTTCAATGAGTCAAAAGCTCTAGGCACGACTCTCAGGAAACTGTAATTCTAGGTCTTGTACTACTGATTATAAAACAAAGGGACCTCTATCACATCGAGGAGGAGGACAAACAAACTGGTTACCAAGCAATAATAAAGGCCTGCACCAGGGCTTTGAAAACAGACTGGAAGACATAGGGAGATGGTTTGGAAAAACCATCAGCAAAAAAGGATCCCCAGATTGAGATTCTGGATAGAGTGGAATGTCAAGAAATCAGGGGAGCTGACTGATAGCACAACTGTGTGAGCGGCCTTTCTTGCATTCCAGGCAATAAATATGGAGTGTCTTTGTCATTAAGTCTGGGAATCCTAGCATTTCACATCCATCTCTCTGAGAGAAATAATTCGTATTAGAATGGAAGCAAAACAAACTCTCTGTCCAGCTGACATTCAGAATAAGCAAGTATATCACATCCCACAGCAAGGAAAACAAACCAAAAAACAGTTTGCACCCTGACATAAACCAAAAACAGCAGACCACCCAGTTTAGATCTGGTCCCCCAAATAAATCATACCTGGATTATTTCATGTAAGTTACCAATGTGTGGAGATATGACTTCAGTGAATAAGATAATCAAGTGAGAAAAGCTTTCCCATCACGAGCACACTAACGTAAACCTGGTACTCTTGGTAATATGGCCGTTTTTCCTGTTTAAATATGTGTTCTGTTTTTTATTTGGCGAGGCAGCCCTTGTGAGGTCCAACTCCTTCACATCCCTTTGCAAGTAACCTTTACTTTCCTTATGGTTTTGGTTGAGTTTTCCTTTCATATGAGCATATTAAAAGCTTTGAAAATTCCTGTAGTAAAGAAACTTTAATTTAGCATTTCTGAAACTTATCTGGGAGCCATAGGGTCTACAAGAGCATAAATTCTGATGCCACATATCTGCCACGTGGAAGCTGAATAACCTTGGCAAGTCACTTCAATGCCGAGGCTTGCTTTTACGATCTGTGGAATGGTGCGTGTTGCTGGATTACTTGCGACACGGCTGTAAAGAACCTCAAAGAGCACCCAGCACACTGCAAGCCCCTGCAACGAACAACAGTTAGTACTTAAACAGAACTGATCCCCTCCCAGTGTTCCAACCCACTCTAGTTTCTCTGCACCAACTTCCTGCAGGATACCCCTATTTGGGAAAAACAGAATTAAAGCTTTTAGGTCAGGCCATCTCCTAGTATAGAAGGAAAAAACCCAAGATGATCCTAATTTACATTTTTGTTCCTGCAGTTAGATGTGAATTAGTGGCAAGGTTCAAGCCTGAGCATAAGGTTTCCTTATCTGCAAAATTAAATTACCACACAGAGTTGAGATTCAATTACAAATCATCATACAAACGTGCACCGTTATGTGGCCGCATCTTAGGAGCAGTAACCAGAATTTGCTATACAGTCCACAATGACTAAGCATATTGCTCCAACAGGCGGAACTTTATACAAATAAAAATAAACATACACAAAGGTCTTCACAAAAGACCTTTTATCACAAATAACCTAGTAAAACTCTTTTCTATAGACACTTAAGTGCAAGTTTCTGACAACTGCTAAATATACATCATCTAGGCCTTGCGTAAACTGGCTGAACAGTTAATATAGACTAATACTAACAGGAAACTTTTTACATTACACTGTCTCAACTATTCACACTAACGAAGAGAAGTAACAACACAGATGATAATTAAATAAACTGCTCATTACACAATCAAACCATACAACTGTGGGCTGGTTTTTTTCCCCCCTAATCAATGTTTCCCACACAGACTTAACTGAAACCAATTATTAAAAGAAAAATCGTACTTTCCAGGTCCAATTAAGACTAGGATTCCAGTACCTTCAAGCCACACGCTTAGCAAGGAATGAGGGTGTTACTCATCAAGTTATTTGTATTTAACAGGAGCAGTGCAGCCATCCGGCTTTGAATTTTCTACAGCCAGCCACCCATTAATGTTGCATTTCTCCACGGAAATGGGTCTCTCAGTAAGATGAGAGTCTCAACCTCCGTTAGCCTGAGTTTCGTGCACTGCAAAATAGGAATAATGTCTGCCTTGTAGTGAAGACTGGTGACGAGTATAAATGACTTGGGAATATGCGGGGCAATGAACAAACTTCCAGTAAATGCTATTTTCCACACAGCAATTCTTAACTCGCTAACTCTGCAAGTTTACGCTGCATCGGAATTCTCCAAACTCTCAGGAAACCAAGGCCGCTTTCGGGGCCCCAGCTTCTTTGAGGCCCTCGCCGACGATTAACAGACTACACCTGCGTGGTATCTCCATCTGTAAACCATCTCCTGGTGTCCCTTTACTCAACTCCAATTCACCTCCTCCAGCTAAACCCTCAGGCCCAGGGGCCCGCCCCCCAAGGCCCCACCAGCATTCCTTCCTTCCAGCCGCACGGGCCACCCCTGGAACTCGCGGCACAGCCGCCCGCGCTGGCTTCGTCCAGGTGTCGCCACGAGGCTCGGCCACGCACCGCCGGGTCCCAGGCTCCGGCCGCCGCGCCCGCCCCGCCTAGGGAAGCCGGACCCCGAACCGGGAGCCACTTTCCACGAACCCGCTCCGGCTTGTTTCTCTGGCGCAGGACTGGGGCGCACCCGGGGAAGGACTTGCGGGGCCGCGCACTGACCTGCAAGTGACCTGCTTGGTGCTCATGGCGGTCGGGTGTAAGGGCCGCCGTCACGCCGCTGCCGCCTCTCGCTCTCGTCGCCGCCTAGGCCTCGGCCCTGCCCATCCCGCGCGGCCGCGTCACGCCGGCGCACGCCGTCGTCCCCGTGCGGCACTTTTGTAGCGCCGGCAGCAAACCTCGCCGCCGTCACAATTGGTTCCGCCCCAGGGGTGAGGCTGGGCCGACCCCCAATCTCGGGCACTCCTAGTCCGGCATTTTCAAACCTCCTAGGCGGGGCCTGGCTAGCCTCCCAGTCCTGCAGGTTTTATCCCGGGTGCCGACTATTAGTTCCTATGGGTCTGCCCCTTTCTCCAACTGCATTTCTTAGCGGCTTCTCACGGCTTAGAATTACCTCACCCCTCCCGAGGCCAAGCTCCCGCCTCTCCTCTGCGCACCTTAATCCCAAGTACTCCTACCCACCCAAACCCTCCCTAGGCCCCTTTCTCAGACCCAGCCTCAGCTGTTTCCGCCAAGCCTCGCCTCCCACTTAAGGAATTCCTTAGCCCTCTCCAGGGCAAAATCCAAAGATCTTGCTCTTTTTCAAAATCTCCATTCCCACCCCAAGTTTTAGACCTCATTTTCTTTCCTGGCATTCCTCAACTGTTCATCTTCCATTTCCTCTGGTGGAAACCCCAAAAGACATTCGTGACATTTTCCTCTGGTTGTCTACATCCTGCAGATCCTGCTTCCACACCCGTCTCCAAAGCGTCCCTCCTCTCCATTTCCACCGTCATGGTTCCTGTCTAAGCAAACGGCACTCCTTGCCTGGGCCCATGCACTGGCCTCTTAACTGGTCTTCTGGCTTCTGCTCCTGCCCTTTTCTAGTCTGTCACACAAAACCTGTTTTTAAAAAAATAATAATAATAATAAATTTTACCTTATTTATTTTTGGCTGCGTTGGGTCTTTGTTGCTGCACGCAGGCTTTCTCTAGTTGGGGCGAGCAGGGGCTACTCTTCGTTGCGGTGCGTGGGCTTCCCATTGCGGTGGCTTCTCTTGTTGCGGAGCATGGGCTCTAGAGCGCAGGCTCAGTAGTTGTGGCTCACGGGCTTAGCTGCTCCGCGGCATGTGGGATCTTCGCGGACCAGGGCTCAAACCTGTGTCCCCTTCATTGGCAGGCGGATTCTTTTTTTTTTTTTTTAAAGCACTTTTCTTTTTTATAGCTACTTTATTTATTTTATTTTATTTTTGGCTGTGTTGGGTCTTCGGTTCATGCGAGGGCTTTCTCTAGTTGAGGCAAGTGGGGGCCACTCTTCATCGCGGTGCGGGGACCGCTCTTCATCGCGGTGCGCGGGCCTCTCACTATCGCGGCCCCTCCCGCCGCGGGGCACAGGCTCCAGACGCGCAGGCTCAGTAGTTGTGGCTCACGGGCCCAGCTGCTCCGTGGCATGTGGGATCTTCCCAGACCAGGGCTCGAACCCGTGTCCCCTGCATTAGCAGGCAGATTCTCAACCACTGCGCCACCAGGGAAGCCCGGCAGGCGGATTCTTAACCAATGCGCCACCAGGGAAGCCCACAAAACCTGTTTTTAAAACATAAATTGGATCATGTCATTCACCTCTATTAACTTCTCAGTAGTTTCCCATTGCTTTTTTCAAAATTTCTTTTTAAATTGTAAAAACTTGAGATATAGCAAACTACAGGGAAGTGCACAAAATACATATATACATGTGAATTTTTACGTATGTATACACTCATGAAACCACTAACTAGATCAATATAAAGAACTTTATCAACACTCCAGAGGGCTCCTTTATGCCACCACCCAGTCAATACCTCCCAATTGTTCAACTGTTTGAACAACTGTTTCAATTGTTCTTGACTTTCATATAAATGAAATAATTCAGTATGTACTCTCTTGTCTTTCTTTTGACCAACATTCCGTGAGATCTACCCATGTTGTTATATACAGCTGTATGTTGTTTTTACTTTGCTGTAAAAATATTGTCTTCTGATGAATGAGCATGGTATATACCTCCAATTACTTAGACCTTTTGAAATTTCTCTCAGAAACTTAGGAAGAATATTGGAAAATTTGTAGTTTTCAGTGTACAAGTCTTCAACAACTTTTATTAGATTTATTCCCAGGTACCTAGATGAGTTTTTTTGATAGTTTTAAATGATATTTTAAAAAATGTCCTAATTGTTTGTTGCTTGCTCCATCCTACACTCATGTATTAATTTTAATTGTTTGTTGTTTTGTATTTTCTACACACACAATCATGCCATCAACAAATAATGACAGTTTCACTTTATTTTCAACCTTCATATCCTTTATTTCTTTTTCTTGTCTTATTGCACTACTGAGAATCCCAGTGCAAGTGTAAATAGAAATGGTAATAGTGGACACCTTGTTCTTGAGTTCATGGAAAGTATTTAATATTTCATCATTAATTATCCCTAGAGTTTTTGAAACTATCCATTATCAAATTAAGGCAGTTTCTTTATAATTCTAGTTTTCTTAGAGTTTTTAATCATGAATATGTCTTGTTTTTTAAATCAAATCCGTTTCCCCCCCCCATCTATTGAGAAAACCATACTGTCTTATCCTTTATTCGGTTAATGTGTTGAACTATATTGATTTTTGAATGTTAAACCAACCTCAAATTCCTCGGCTATACCCCCACTTGCCCATGATATATTATTCTTTCTATAAATCATCAGATTCTATTTGTTAATATTGTGTTTAGGAGTTTCACATCCTTATTGATAAGACATATTGGTATGTAGTGTTCCTTTTTTGTAATGTCCATGTCAAGTTTTGTACCTGAGATGTGCTGGCCTCATAAAGTGAGTTTGGAAGTCTTCCCTCTTTTCTATTCCTTGGAAAAGTCTGTAATATAGCTATTAATTTTTTCCTTAAATATTTGGAAGAACACAGCACTGAAGCCATCTCAGCCTGCAGATAACATCATAAGATATTTTATTAAAGGTTTAATTCTGTATTACATATAGGGCTATTCAGATTTTATCTTCTGTCAGGTTTGGGAAGCTTTTTTTCCCCCAAGTAAATTAGTCCATTTCATCTAAATTATGAAACATGGAGTTTTTAATAACATCTTCTTTAAAAAAATGATCTGTAATGGTGTTTCCTTTCATTACTGATATTAATAATTGGTGTTTTATCTCTTTTTAAAATCCATTTTACTAGAAATTTATCAATTTTGTTAATCTTTTCAATGGACAAGATTTTGGCTTTGTTCATTTTCTCTATTGTACATGTTTTTTTTCTATTTCAGTGATTTCTGCTCATATCTTTACTATTTTCTTTTTCTATGTTCTTTGAATTCACATTGCTATTGTTTCTGGCTTCCTGAGATGGAAATTTAGATCACCAGTTTTCAAATGTTCTCCTTTTTTAAGTATTTAAAGCTATAATATTCCCTCTAAGCACATTTTAATTGTGTTCCACAAGTTTTTATGTCATATTTTCCTTATCATTCAGTTCAAATATTTTCTAATTTCCATTCTTTGACCCGTATGTTATTTAGAAGTGTTCTGCTTAATTTCCAAACAACTGAAGATTTTCTAGTTATCTTTTCCTTACTGATTTCTAGTGTAATCCCATTGTGGAATTGTCTATTCTCCTTTTGGTTTGGTCAACATCTGATCTATATATTTTGAAGCTGTGTTTTAGGTTCAGACAAATTTAGATTGCTTTAGCTTTTTTTTGTTTCAACACATCACTAAGAAATGTCCTTCTTTGTGCTTAGTTGCACATGTTAATTAGGGGAGTGTTGTATCAGTGAAAGAATGTGTTAGGAGGTGTCTAGAAATTCTTTTAATTTAAAAGTGTACTTTTTCTGATATAAATATAATCATATCAGCTTTCTTTCAGATAGTCTTTGTATGGTATATCTTTTTCCATCCTTTTATTTTCAACTTACCTGGTATTTTTATATCTAAACTGTATCTCTTGTAAATGGCATATAGTTGATTAATTTTAAAATCCTATCTGATAATCTTTGTTTTGAATTGGATTATTTAGACCATTTACATTAAATGCAATACAGTTGGATTTAAATTTACCATCTTGCTGTTAATTTTCCATTCATATCATCTGTTATTTATTCTCCTTTCTTGTATTCCTTTGGATTAAGTATTTTCATTTATTCCATATTTTTCTTTATTGATTATACACTTTTAATTATCATTTAAAAATTATTCTTTTAACAATTACCCAGAGATTACAATATGCATCTGTGAATTTACTAAAGTACTAGTGCCTTAAATTAGTACTAGTACCACTTCCTCAACAATGCAAAAAACCTATGATAACTTACCTCCATTAACCCTCCTACCCCATTTTGTACTATCGTTATCATATATTTTACTTCTGCATATGTTTAAACCCAACAACATGTTATAATGAATGTTGTTTTAAAATGTGGTATTCTTCATTTCTTTCAACCATTCCATGTTTCCATCTAAGATCATTTTTATTCAGCCAGAAGAACTCTTTTAGTATTTCTTATACTGAAGATCTTCCAATGATTAATTTTCTCAGCCTTTATTATATGAGGAAGTATTTGTTCCCTTTTTAAAACATGCCTTTTATTTTAGAATAGTCTTAGATTTGCAGAAAAGTTGTGAAGATAGTAGAGACTTCCCATACACTCCACATCCAGTTTCTCCTATTATTAACATCTTATATCAATATGGCAATGTATGTTGAAACACTAATGCGTTATTATAAACCAAAGCCCATACTTTATTCAGATTTCATTAGTTTATACCTTTTTCTGTCCCGGGATCCCATCCAGGACACCACATTGCATCTATTCATCATGTCTCCTTGGCTTCTCTTGGGATGGCAGTTTCTGAGAGTCTCCTAATTTTTGATGATCATGACAGCTCTGAGAAGTTCTGGTGAGATATTTTGCAGAATATCCCTCAACTGGGATTTATCTCATGTTTTCCTCATGATTAGACTGGGATTATGGGTTTCGGGGGTGGGGGAAGAACTTGGAGCTAAAGTGCCATTCTCTTCACGTCATATTTGGATTAGACACACAAACTACTGAAACTGACTCAAGAAGTAAAAAATATGAATAGACCTCTAACAAGAGACTGAATTAGTAATCAAAAAACTTCCCACAAAGAAAATCCCCAAATCAATGGCTTCACTGGTGAATTCTATTAAACATTCAAAGAAGAATTAACACTAATCCTTCACAGATTCTTACAAAAAACAAAAGAGGAAATACTTCCTATTCTATGAGGCCAGTACTACACCTTGATACAAAAACCAGACAAATACATCACAAGAAAACTATAGACCAATATACCTTATAAATATAAAAACCCTCAACAAAATACTAGCCAATGGAATGCAGCAGCATATAAAAAGGATTATATGCCATGACCATGTGAGATTTATCCCAGGAGTGCAAGATTCGTTGAACATATGTAAATCAATCAATGTAACTCACCATATAAATAGAAAAAAAAATATGGTCATTTCAATAGAAATGGAAAAAACATTTGACAAAATCCAACACCCTTTCATAACAAAAACACTCAAAAAAACTAGGAAGAGAAAGGAACTTCCTCAACGTGATAAGATCATCTACCAAAACCCCACAGTTAACATCAGACTCAATGGTGAAAGACTGGACCTTTTCCCTCTAAGATCAGGCACAAGATAAGGATGTTTACTCTTAACACTTCTATTCAACATTATATTGGAATTTCTAGCCAGGGCAATTAGGCAAGAAAAAGAAATAAAAGTTATTCAGATTGGAAAAGAAAAACTATTTTTACTTGCAAATGATATGATCCTGTATAAAACTCTTAGAAGAAAGCATAATCATAAATTTTCATGACATTGGATTAGGCAATGGATTCTTAAATAGGACACCAAAAGCATAAGAAACAAAAGAAAAAATGGATACATTTGACTTCATCAAATTTTAAAAAGTTTGTGCTTCAAATAACACCATCAAGAAAGTGAAAAGACAGTATTTAGAATATATATAGTATATCCAGAATATACAAAGAAACAAAAAATACAAAAAAAACACAAAGATATATAAAGAACACAAACTCAACAATAAAAAAAACAACCCAATTAAAAAATGGGCAAAGCATTTGAATAGATATTTCTCCAAAGAAGAAATGCAAATGGCCAACAGGCACATGAAAAGATGTTCAACATCATTAGTCATTAAGGAAATGCAAGTCAAAACCACAATGAGATACTAATTTGAAACCACTAGGATGGTTAAAACAAGAAATACAGACAATAACAAGTGTTGGTGATATGGAGAAACTGGAACCCTCTTAAATTGCTGGTGGGAATGGAAAATGATACAGCCACTTTGAAAAAAAGTTTGGCAGTTGTTCAAAATGTTAAATACAGAGTTACTACATGACCCATCAATTCCACTCCTGGGTATATAATCAAGAGAATTGATAACATATGTCCACACAAAATCTTGTACAGTAATATGAAACTTGTTTATAGCAGCGTTATTCATAATAGCCCCAAAATGGAAACAATCCAAATGTCCATCAACTGATGAAAGGATATACAAAACGTGGTACCTCTCTAAGGTATATTATTCAGCCATAAAAAAGGAATGAACAACCAATACATGCTACAACATGGATGAACTTTGAAAACATTATGCCAAGTGAAAGAAGCTAGATACAAAAGACCACATATCGTATAATTCCACTTATATGAAATGTCCAGAATAGACGAATCCATTGACAGGAAGCAGACCAGTGGTTGCCAGGGGTTAGTGGGAGGGAAGAATGGGGAGTGACTGCTAACAGGTACAAGGTTTCTTTTTTGGGGTGATAAAAATGTTCTGAACTTAGATTAGGTAAAAACCACAGAACTGTACACTTTAAATGGGTGATTTTTATATGTAAATTTTATTTCAATTTTTTTAAAAAAGTAATAAGGCATATTGAAGATAGAAAAAGGGGATCCAACATACACAGAATAGAATTTCATGAAGAAGAAAATCAAAACAGAATTGGGAGACTGGATTGACATATATACACTAATATATATAAAATAGACAACTAATGAGAACCTGCTATATAGCACAGGGAACTCTACTTCACTTTGCTGTACAGTAGAAACTAACACAACATTGTAAAACAACTATACTCCCCCCTCAAAAAAAGAAAACGAAAACCAAAACAAAGGAAACAGAACAAATCCTCAAAATTATAATTTATGAAAAATTTCCTGAAATAAAAAAGATACGAAACTGTATATTCAAAGAGCACACCACAGAATATAACAAAAAGGAAGCAGACTCACAGATACAGAGAACAAACTAGTGGTTACCAGTGGGGAGAGGGAAGGGGGGAGGGGCAATACAGGGATAGGGGATTAAGAGGAGCAAACTATTAGGTATAAAATAAGCTACAAGACTATATTGTACAACATGGGAATATAGCCAATATTTTATAATAACTATAAATGGACTATAACCTTTAAAAAATAAAGTTTTATAAGTTAAAAAAATACAAAGAACACACCACAAGCCTGAATAAATCAACCTAAAAAAACAACATCAAGACATATAATAAAATTACTGATCTTTAAAAAAAAAAGAAATATCCTTTGGGCATATTGGGAAAAAAGAACACGACTTATAGGAGAAAGAAAATTGTTTTGTCATCAGACTTTTGACAGCAGTGCTTTACACCAGAAGAAAATGGAATAACCTATTAAAGAAAATGCGAGCCAAGGATTTTATATCCAGCAAAACCAACTTAAAGAACAGAGATAAATTATCGACATTCAAGAACTCAGAGAGGGACTTTCCTGGTGGTGCAGTGGTTAAGAATCCACGTGCCAGTGCAGGGGACACGGGTTCGAGCCCTGTTCCAGGAAGAACCCACATGCCATGGAACAACTGAGCCCGTGAGCCACAACTACTGAAGCCCGCGCGCCTAGAGCCCGTGCTCTGCAACAAGAGAAGCCACCGCAATGAGAAGCCCGCGCACGGCAACGAAGAGTAGCCCCCGCTTGCCGCAGCAACAAAGACCCAACACAGCCAAAAAAAAGAACTCAGAGACTATTCTTCCTATGAGCCCTTCCTAAGGAATCTTCTAGGAATGAACTTCATAATTACTAGAGAGTGAGGAAAGGACTAATAGTGAGCATGAAAAGATATCTGTGTGTAAAACTAAGCCTCAGCGAGGGCTAGAGGGGAGAGGTTATTGTTTACAATGGCAGATGCTCTGACAATGAAGAAATAGGACAACCATTTAAATACATGAGAGGAAGACGGGGAGAGTATGTGCAAAAATTTTAAAAAACCTCTAATCGTAATTAGAGGTGGTGGTATTACTATTGCTACTCTGAGATTGTGTAAAGTGGGATAAAGCATCCCCTGTATCCTTGAGACCAAGGTTTTCAGTGTGGAGGAAAAGAGATACAAATGTAATATAGAAGAGATAAAGTAAAAACACTAGACCTGAACTTGAATTGGAAACAGCATTTAATCTTTATGTGTATGCATGTATGCGTGTACCTTTTTTACCCTGCTCTGTTCACTGAAAAGATCAAGAAACGATTTAAAAAAAAGAATGCTAGTGTATTAAAAATGTTTATTAAGGCATGGTTCCTCTGTTTCTTTTCATAGGACTAAAAATACCTCTTGGTATTGGTGTCATGAAGATGAATATATTCTCAGTTGAAAGTAACTTGGGTCACACAAACAATCGAACAGTAGCGGTGGTTTATATTAATAATGAACAATCTCAGATCCTTGTCACCTGAGCTGGGCGTCTAGCTATAACCTGTCTGCCTTCACTGTAACAAGAGAAGGTTGGCTGAAATGATTTCTAAGGTCTTTTATATTGCTGTGAGTCTGATCGTCATTCCATGTTATTACACTGAATATGTGCTTTTCTGCACTTCAGCATACTGTAGCTTATTTAAATGCACATTAGGAAACACTTTTCTGAAGCGCCTTTACCTGCCATGACACCTTCTCTGTGGGTCTTCCCTCTACGATCGCTTTTCTCTGGAACCACAGGCATCAGGAGGCGATTGGCTAAGTAAAGTGTGCTGCCACCAAACTTTGGATTCCTCTGCAGGCATCTGCAAGGCTGAGCTGGACCTATACAACTGATAGTGTGAAAAAGTTTCCAAGATGAGAGAAAACCACAAATTTCAAAACAGTATACAGTAAAACAACATTGGGGTTTGAAGAAAGTATGTGGAAATATTCACTTATTTTACCTTGCAGTTTTCTCCCGGGAGTACAATATGGTGGGTGGAAAAATGCTATGAGAAATCGGGGGCATTACCCTTCTTTCCACATATCCTCATGCAGCTGCTTAAAATTATTTTAAAACTGAAGAATCATGAAGTGCATATAGTAAAATGTACAGCTTGATGTATTTTCACAAACTGAATATTCTCATATAATCAACACTTAGATAATGAATCAGCACAACCCCAGACCCCCCCTCATGCCCTCTTCCAGTCAGCACCCACCACCTTGGGTAACCACTATCCCTATCCCTGTGCTGTTAATTTTTTATGAGCAAGAGTCCTTCTACAATATAAAATATCAAAAGAAAAATAGCCTCAAAGTAAGGATTCCATTTATTTATCCAAAACCCAACCGATATAACCTATTCTAGAAGACCAAAAGTAAATGTGGGTCGCTAACTCCAAGAAGCTCACAGACAAATTAAATAACAGCGCTGGTGGAAACAAATACAGCGCTGCCAGTGCAAGGGAACGCTGGGGGAAGCTGAGGAAGGTTTCACAGAAAGGTAGGGCTTTGGAGGAAAATGTACAAAGGTTACAAAGAAACGTTGTGAGCGCAAATGAAGCTGGCTCTTTAAGACACCTGTTTATGGGGAGGCCTGGTTACAGGTTAACCCTAGCTGTTTTGGCTTCCGAAGCCACCAGTCAGAATGACATCACTGTTACCAGGTTACTCGGATGGAGGGCATTTGCTGGCCACGTAATGAGGAAAAGGAAGTCCCGGGAAACACGCCCCTCCTTGCCCAGGAGGGGAAAGTCATGCAGCGCCCAGAGGCCGGGAAGCCTATCATCAAATTCAACCACTGCCAGAAGTACATCTACAGCTTCAGCGTGCCGCCATGCTGCCCCCTCTGCCGGCAGGACGTGGGCCCCAGGAAGCTGGAGGAAGCGCCTGTCAGCATCCCTAATCCGTTTACCGATGGGCATCAAGAAGAGTGTTCATTCCTCCTCAGACCAACTCAAGGGACGTTTCTTAGGTACAGTGTTTTATGTGTTGCATTGGATTGTGCAAAGTTTTCCTTCTGTTTTAGTCACTTAAACTTTCTAACGTGCTATATACAGTGTGAGATTTGGTGGATAATCTTTTCAGCGTTCTGGTGTTATATCCTAAAATGTAGGCCTTTTTGTTTCATAAGAATAGAAGGCTGCATACTTTCCTGGAATGATAAGTGCAAGAATATACGAAGGTCAAACCTGCTTATACAATTTTAAGAGAGAGGAATCGATAGCCTGGAGATTTTTTTTACCCATAGATTTTGTGCTAAGAGGCTAACTGGGAAAACGACCCAGCAGCTAATCTCATCAAAATAATACCTTTACTTCGAGTTAGTCTGTAACATTTGTGACAAGCAGGTACCCTGCGCAGAGCCTGAAGAATGGCCACGTACAGACTATTTTGCATGGAGGTGCATGAAATTGAGACTAGAGCTGGTCTGTTTCAATGGTAGATGTCACCTGACTTTAAGAAATATTTCAGAAATCAAAAGAAAGGATGGTGCCTTCTTAGAGTCCTGAGTTTACAGGTGGAATTGGAACTGGCCCTGCACAAGCCAGGTTTCAAGAGAACAGTGATGAGTAATGGTGCGAGCTTTGGGAAGTGTGTCGTGCACTCCATCATGGTCTGATGCCCAGACCTTCCTGCCTCCTTGAAACATACCCTCCTGAGTCCCTCATGCCCTCTAGTGCTGGTTTGGGATTAGAAAATTGGAGTTGACTACTTCCCTGCTCACTAACTTCCTTAATCAATTTCCTTCCAGTCCCTATGGGGATGAAACGAACCGACGTGCGTACAAGGCATCGGTCAAACACTAGGGGCAGAACAGTCTGCACTCCTGACCCTTCCTCGGGGAGGCAGCGGGATGCAGAAGGGACCGTGCAGCTTATACGCCAAGAAGCCGCCCATTCCTACCCCGATTCAGACCAGCTCCAGGACCCTCTCCGAGTCTCTGGTTCCTCACCTATAAAACGAGGACCCGCTGACCTTGCAGAGTTGTGAGGGTCAGCGAAAAGGCCTATAAAGCTGGCCCGGGTGCCAGGCACGACGATGAACCAACACGCTCCTTCCTTTCCCGATATTTTCATACTCAGCTCAGAACGTGACTGGCAGAACCTTCATTTCTACCTTAACCAGAATCATGAAGCCCAAACTGTTTTATAAGGCCCCTCATGCACGCTAACTTGGAGTTAGTAACTGGCTGGATTCCGAAAGCTTTTGAACAGAGGTGAAAATTCAGAATTCATTTCCTGTAACGCTGGTTCATTCAACAGGTCCTCGCTGAGCAGCTCTGTGTGGGAGATGCTAGGGATGTCATAGTGAACAAGCTGCAGCCCTGCTCTCCAGAAATGCCGCAACACGCGGTAGGCTTTCAGGCTAGCCCCTGAAAAGCATTCATCTCTTCTGTGATGTGGTGGTGACACGAGCAGGCCTGGCCTCCCTCGGCAGCAGCAGAAAGGAGGTGGTGGTGCTGAAATGCATCGTGTGCTCAGGCATCTTCCTATTCCCCTCAGGAACTCAGGCCACGATCCACAGAACCCAAGTAGCCCCCTGCCTGCCAGTCCCTCGAAGGCCAAGTTCCAGACTATTTTCTTCCCTCTCATCCTGTTTCTAAACCCTCAGGACCAACTCCCGCAACTCATCTTGAGACAATTTCATCTACTTCATAAGAGAACCAGCAGTGACTCAAAGGAATCACGGAGGCTCTGATCTAACTAGATGAGGATCCCTCAGGGCTGCCACATAGGGTTGTGCAGCTTGTGGACTGCACAAAGGCACCTGGCCAAGGCAGTGGCGGGTACTGAAATTCAGCCTGCATTCCACTCACCCTGGGCAGCACCTGGGCAGAGCTGCATCTGCAGGAAGAAGGGGCACCTTTTCTTAATCTGTACAAAACTATCATATGGGATAGGGGTGGCCCTGGCCCTGCCCCATCACATGCTTCTGTAACACTTCTCAATCTATTAAAAACTTGTTAAACTAAAAAAGTCTTCTCTGGAAGCAAGCAAACTCTGTGAGGCAGGGACCTCATTTCCCGTTGTGTCACTAGCCCTTCACTTCAAATGACAGGCCCGTAGTTGACATGTTACATGATTGAGAAATAACTGAAGGAGAGGGAGGAGAGCAGGAGTGAGAGGGAACGCCTGGGATTTAGGCAGGAAACAGAGAGGCTGTACATGCAGGGAGTGATCTTGGGATGGCACACATCCAGGTCCAGCACCGTGATCGGCCACCCAAGACTTACTGTTTTTCCCAGCTTCATTCTCAACCTCTGAACCCACAGGGTCTCAGAAAACTCACAGTGGCTGCAACAAGACGGCCTGGGGGGATTGCTCTGAAGAGGTGGGGCAGCCATTTGTGTCCTTGGCCATTGTAAACCCCGGGACTGCTTGCTTTAACGAGGAACCAAACATTCAGAACTGTGGTCTGACAAAGGAGCTTCGTCATTTAAAAATTACCTGACTTATTTGACACCTCTACATGGTAGCACTCAATAGGCAATTTATTCTTACAACCAGCTTGCTAGGAGGCTTATGCTATTTCCATCTTACAGGTGAGAAAGTCTCAGGGCGAGTAAGTGATGGCCTGGGATCATATACAGAGGTTAAATTACCTGGAGTTTACATCTAATGCACAGTCTCGGGGGAAGAATAATTTCAGGAAAGAAGGGCTGTCCAGGAAAAGTGAGTGTGGCCACAGGCTTCAAGACCATATTAGTTTCAAAGGTAGAAGCCCACTGAGGTGCTCTCAGGACCCTCTCACCCACGCTGGCCTGAGGAACAGGCTGCCCTCTCACACTTGAGGAGGAAAGAATCAGGAGCTTCCTCAACAGCTGACAGCCGGGTGGGCCCCTCTGCCGCAGAGCCAGGCGTCATGCTGACTTTACGCTCCAGCGGGGCTGGCCTTCCAGCACACTCACCTTTAGGACTGCGGGGGCCAAGAAAATCCAGAGGGGGTGCAGGGCACTGTTTTCTACCTCACATGTACTCTTGGCCTTTCCACTAACCTGGCCTCTGGCGCCGAGTTCTGGCACCGGCCAAGATGGGAGGCCCACTGTTCCCCTCCCACTTTAAATACCAATTCTACACGCCTGCTGTGTGCAAATGAGAGGGCAAAAACGCTCTTGTTTCTTCTAGGGAGTATGACGGAAGGTCTGATCTTCACGTGGGGATAACCAACACAAAAGGTAAGTGCACTTTCATAGCTTAAAAAGTTCCTCCAATACCTGGTTAGAAGAGAGCAGCATCTCTAGAGAAAAAGTATTGTGGCAACATTACTAACAATACTAAGTATCTGAAAGCTCTTTAATGTTTTCTCAGCCAAGAGCTGAGAAAACATTAAAAACATTGCAAACCTGTATGTTTTTTGTTAGTTTTTAAGAGAGGAAGAAACAGACGTCCAGAGAGGTTGAGCTGTCCAAGATCTCAATCTTGTGTTAGAAGCAGACCCTCTGCTCCCAATGCTATACTCAGCCCACTGCCACTGGGTCCTCCTACTCCGGGGTCTCCAGGGGCCAGGCAGGAACACCAGGGATAAACTGGAGGGACAAAGCACCTGAACGTGCGGTAGGGCCTGCGAAAGTTTGCTTTAAAAAATCAGAAAAGCAGCACATTTAAATAAAATGGTTCCTTTGGCCAGATTTAGCTTGGAGGGCACAGTGTGCAGGAAAAGGCCTGGGGAGTGCCGCCAGCAGGAAGGTGCAGGCCTGGGAATGGTGAGCGAGGCCAGCCACTTGCGGCTGCGATCAGGCCCCACAGGTGAAGTCTGATTACAGCCCTTGCTGCTCCCTTGAGGCAGGAGAACTGACACAGTGAACAGAAACCTAGGACTGGGTTTTGAACTCAGTGACTGGCAGAGCAGTCAACTCTGCACCAGTCTGCCAGGAGACATGTACTGCTGATTTAAGGAAATGAGACGGACGCCTCTGTAGATAGAGAACTTCAAAAAAAATATTTGGAGATGATCACCCCAGCACCTATTACTGTCTCGTTTCTCTGGGACAACCTCGGGTGCTGAGAGCAAGGAGGCAGAGGCTTCCTGGAGGAGGAGGTTCGAGAGCTCTCGGACGGCAATCGGGAAGTGCCGTCTGGGCCCCTGTTGTGTGCAGTTACCAGGTGGCCACTGTCACGTTCACCGGGGTGCATTTCCCCTGACACCTCTGTGTGATTTTGGTGTTGGCGGCAGGAGTCGTGTATAATTACACGGTGCACGGTGTCCAGCGAGACGAAGCGGGCTGGGAGCAGAGTGTGAGCGTCCCGCTCCTGCAGCCCGGCATGTTCGGACTGATGGACCAGTGGGACCAGTACCTGGAAGACTTCTCCACCACGGGGGCCTGGCTGCCTCACAGGTAGGACAGCGCCCTCACTCACCACCAGGCGCGATCACAGCTCACAGAGGACGCTACGCTGCACTGACTTTCATGTTGAGCCTGTACTGAGATAGTAGCGTCTGTAACAGAATTAAGCAGGGCCTGAATTACTTGGGGTTTCTGCAGAGGTGAGCTAGCACACATTTCCCAAATAGAACCACAGCACTCTAAGAGCTGAAAGGACCAGAACTTAGTACTCTAGTTACTGTACTTATTTGACTCTTTTACACACTCGACATTTAATAATATGTACAGCAAAACCCACAGTATTATATTCCCTTAAAACAATTTTAAATGAGGTTCAAAATGTAAACCTACCTAAAGCTCCCCCCTTTTTAAGTTTCAGCAATTTTGAAATTAATTTATCGATTCCTTGCCCCCTTATCACTGTAGAAGATATATAGCATACTTGTGGACTTAAATTGTTCTGATGCTTCCCTTGAAATAAGTTTAGACACTGTAGGATATCATAAAACTCAGACATGGAATTCCACTTCTAGAATCTAGAATTTCAGTGAAATTAAGTTCCCCAAATTGGGGCTTATATGCAACTTGAGTCACCACTCTGGACATCTCGGTGAGTCCTATCTGTACTTAAGCTGCAAGCAGAAATAGCCCTAGATGCCAAGTTTCCCTCAGAACTACACCTCTGGACACTTTGTCATCAAGGGGGCCAGCACACATGGGGGCCCAGCTTGCAGCGAGATTAAAATTATGAAAGGCCGTGGGCAGCTCAGGGCTAAGCCTTGTCTTCTCGACGTCCTTGCTCCGTAAGGTACGAAGAAGACCACCACAACTGCTACAGCTACGCCCTCAGGTTCATTAACTGCGTCCTGGCCACAGAGGGCGAGGAGCGGCTGGACCGGGACGAGTTCACGGAGAAGTTCGTGATCCCGAGGACGAGGAAGGCTTCCAAGTACATCACGCTCTACCGCATGATAGAAGAGCACGGCTTCTACGTCATCGACCCCCCTGGTCCCCAGACAGGCCCAGGTCCGGGAAGCGGCTCGTGCTGAGTGCGCATCGCGCCTGAGAGCAGACAGGAAGGGCTGTCTGGGGGTTCCTGCCTGGAACAGCTACTGGGCCTCTACGTGTCTTAAACTGTGGTTAATAAAAAAGAGTTATGGCTTCCCTTTACGCATATTTCAGCTTACTGCAGTGTAAGAATTTACGAAATTAATAAAAATTGCCCTGGGTTTTCAAAATTGTAGGCACCACAACTAAAATTCTTTTCACAGTAGTTTGGGGTCCGTGTTACAGCGTAAAGTGGCAGCATCTTTTATTCACAGAGCAATGAGAACTCTTCCTATAAATTAATTAGGGAACAAATTCACCTTTCAATGTGAATCCAGAAATTGGGGATTTGTAGGAAGAGACCCTTACAGTTTATGAAGTAATGACTGCCTTCACCTCATTGTTTTTATATAAAAAGCACATGGTAACCTTTTGACAATCAATAATAATTAAAAAGAAAAAAGAAAAAAGGTCTCAGAATCTGAGCCAGGAACCATATGCACTCCTCCTGAGTCAGCCTTTCTGTGTCTACGCGCACAAACAGGATTGGGAATTCCTCAATCAACCTGCTTCCCAGGCCTGAGGTGAGGAGTTGGGGTGTTGGAGTTACCACAGAGAATCACCTCCTCTGCCCACTCCAGGTGCAGAATTCAGAAAGGACACGATGAAAGTCCGTCTTCTTTCTCTAATACCTTCAGGAGGAGGAAGGGGACGAAGGAGATGAGTAACCACAAGGATTGTTAACAAGCACATTAGAATTTTTACACCCAAATAATCAGACTTTAAATAGCCAGTGAGCAAAACGTTTCAGGATTCCTCTTTGGAAACTGCTTCCAGAACTCTTTGTTTTTGACCAAACGTGATATACTATCCACCGAATCTTATTCCTCAGCGTGGGCACCGAATGATGTCTAATTTCCAAAAACCAAACCCATCTTTCAAGGTAGCAATAGTTACTTAGTAATAAAGATATTCGGAAAACTTGCTACAGATCCTTCAAGCTTGTTTCCAAAGAGGCATTGGTCAGTGCTTCACACTAGCGACTTCAGTGGGAAAAAATGCAGGCAGCTCAACATTTGCATTTGTTAAGTTTTAGGATTGTTCTTTAAGAAATACAAAACTTCCTACCTAGAAAATGAGACCACCTTAAACAAGTTGCCTGCTACTCTGTGTGTTCAAGGAATCATAAAGACCTCAGCGGGTAAAGATGAAAGGAGCGTGGCGTTTGGGGGATATTCCGATTTGCCCCATTCTCTTCACGCTCTGTCTTAGGACTCTGCTTCCCTGGTCCAGTTCTTTACCTTATTATTAGTAATCATAACAGCTGCAATTAACGCGTATTCATAAAAGACTCCACAACAGAGTAAACACTTCTTACTCTTCCCTTTTAATCTCTAAGACCATCCTGTGAGGTAGGTACTAACATCATGCCCATTTTACAGATGACAAGGGAAACGGACTTGCCCAAAGGCACCCAGGGGCAAAACCAGGGTTCTGACCAGGTTTGACTGCAAAGCCCGTGCAGTTACCTCCAGCACCCAGCAACCCAAAACCGACCACTGGCACGCAGGGTGTAGGGCAACTGGGTCAGCAATTTGCCATCATTAGAGAAGATAAGCATTCTACTTCCATCAGCATTCAAATATGAACAGGAGATAAGAAACATGTCATAAAACAATTAAAATAAGAATTGTTGGGACTTCCCTGGTGGAACAGTGGTTAAGAATCCGCCTGCCAATGCGGGGGACATGGGTTCAAGCCCTGGTCCGGGAAGATCCCACATACCACAGAGCAACGAAGCCCATGCGCCACAACTACGGAGCCTGTGCTCTAGAGCCCGCGAGCCACAACTACTGAGCCTGCGTGCCACAACTACTGAAGCCTGTGCGCCTAGAGCCTATGCTCTGCAACAAGAGAAGCCACCACAGTGAGAACCGCGTGCACCACAACAAGGAGTAGCCCCCACTGGCCGCAACTAGGGAAAGACCGCGCGCAGCAACGAAGACCCGGTGCAGTCAAAAAAAAAAAAAAAAAAAAAAAGAATTGTTAATATTAGAAACGCTAATTTGATGCTACTTTCTCTAATTGCTGCATGACCTTGATTTTCAAACAAAGCTTTAACAATCCCCACTCCTTATTTTCGGGGCTGCTCTACACCCTGGGGGTGCCTTTGGTAGCGGTCGGCCTCGTATTTCTTCTTTCACTTCAGCAGGCTACAAATGCCCTGCTCACAAAACCACAGTACCAGCCTACAGGTTTTACTCCAGTAAAGGAAATGGGGCATCAGAATACCACAAACAGATGGGTGACGTGGCTCAGTTCTGCAGAAATGTGAGCTGAGAATCCTCAGCACTGGCACCAACTCCAACCCCAGGTGAAGTCTCAGAGGTCCACCCGGCAGCCCAAGTGCACTCCTTCACGTCAGCGGTGAGCGCAGCCCTGGGCACACATCTGTCTCCGTCAGTGCTCCTGGGATGATGGACGGCTGGGCTCCCGTTCGCAGCAAGGCCACAGACTGCCTCAGAGTCAGCGATTCGCAAGACTAAACTAACCCCCATGAAGGCATTTTTCCAAAGCCTCCACAGCGTGCATGGATTACTCTTATAACCAGGAAAACCCAATAAACAATATTACAAAAACAGGAAGCCACCCGCAATGGCTGTACCTCGCTCCCTTCGTGCAGGAAGGGCTTACCACGGTACCCCTCCCCCATCCCCAGAGCTGTCTTCACTACTTTACCTCGAACTTTTTCTGTCACCTCCCTCTCCTCCACTGTCTTACCTACCAGGGCATAAACTAGGCTTTTTACTTCCTAGAGGAAATAATTATGTCAATGATCACACTTTTGGTTCATCTGAAAGGGGAAAAAAAGCACACCTATAATGTGCCAGATCCTTTCATATACCATCTCATTTAGTCTGCAACACAAACTCAGGAGCTAGTAATTATCCCCACTTCACAGCTGAGGAAACTGAGGTTCACAGGGATTAAGCAATGTTCCCAGGGTCACCACTGTTTTCCTAGTGTAGACCTGGACTCTTGGACCCAGGTTTTTCTGATTCCACTCTTCCTACTCTATCAGAATGTGCCATCTAAACGTTAGGAAGAAGACTATCTACCTTTGGAATACTGCTTCTGAAAATGGAAAGATTCCAAAAGTTTTTAAATGCTAAAAAACTTTCACTTAAAAGAAATGATAGCGAATTACTTTGAAATAACAAGTACTGCCTTAGTTTAACAACTTCACAAATTTGCTTTTCCATATCATGTATTCTTAACTGAGGCATCCGTATATTTCACAAAATGGTAAAAAGACTAAAAATTTTCAGCTTATATATAAAAAACCAAAGATTTAAGATAAACTCATGGATTCAAATCTCTCTCAATCCATTTTAGAAATAGGCCTCAGTTACAGTCTTAAGGAAGTTAACATTCATGGGATAATTATTCGAGTCTGTAATCAGGTTTTTTTTTTTTTTTTTTAATAAATTTCTTTCTTTCATTTATTTATTTTTGGCTGTGTTGGGTCTTCGTTGCTGCACACGGGCTTTCTCTAGATGCGGCGAGCGAGGGCTACTCTTCATTGTGGTGCGCGGGCTTCTCACTGCCGTGGCTTCTCTTGTTGTGGTGCACGGGCTCTAGGTGCGCGGGCTTCAGTAACTGTGGCGGACAGGCTCAGTAGTTGTGGCACATGGACTTAGCTGCTCCACGGCATGTGGGATCTTCCTGGACCAGGGCTCAAACCCGTGTCTCCTGCATTGGCAGATGGATTCTTGACCACTGTGCCACCAGGGAAGTCCCTGTACTCAGGTTTTTAAAAATTCAATTCGGTTGGAAAAATCATAAACGGGAGGTGGGTGATGGGGAGGAGAGACATTTAATTTCTTTTTAGCCTAAGTACTTTCCCCACAGGGGAACACTAAAAACCACATTCAAGTAAAGAGCAACTTTTTTTTAAAAAAAGAAAATGAGGGCTTTCCTGGTGGCACAGTGGTTAAGTATCTGCCTGCCAATGCAGGGGACACGGGGTTTGAGCCCTGGTCCCAGAAGATCCCACATGCTGCGGAGCAGCTGGGCCCATGAGCCACAACTACTGAGCCTGCGCGTCTGGAGCCTGTGCTCCGCAACAAGAGAGGCCGCGATAGTGAGAGGCCCGCGCACTGCGATGAAGAGTGGCCCCCACTCGTCACAACTGGAGAAAGCCCTCGCACAGAAACGAAGACCCAACACAGCCATAAATTAAAAAAAAAAAAAAAAAGAAAGAAAATGCTTTAATAAAGGTAAAATAATTAAGACAAAATAAAAACTTTATCAATAAGTAACAATGAACTTTCAGATCTGTATACTATGCTCAAAAACGTTGGGAAACCTAACCAGGTCCAGCCTGGTAAACCTGCCTAAAACTATATCCCATTCATGTTGGTTTAATCCCTGCCAAGTGTTACATATAAACTAATTATTTTATAGAACTGAATCTCTTTATGAGGGAATTTTAGAACAGTGAAGGCACAGATATCACCATTTCCCCTTATAGTTTGGGGCTGAGGTCAGAAAAGGCCAGCCTCTACAACTGAAGGCAGGAAAATCAACCTAAGATAATCACCCATGTAAGCAGCAGCTGTCACAGGCAGCGTGCATTGTGGCTGTAAGGACATGGTGCTTCCTCCTTCCCCCACATGAACCCTCACAGCTGCAGAGCTGAAGGGTGTTACGGGCCAGGCTCTGTGCTTAAAGCCCCTTGTTAAGGACCAGCCCACTGCATCCTCCAGCAACCCGCTGGGGGAACATTATTATTTTTTTGGCAGTGCCATGTGGCTTGCAGGATCTTAGTTCCCGGACAAGGGGTTGAACCCAGGCCCACGGCAGTGCAAGTGCCGAGTCCTAACCACTGGACTGCCAGGGAATTCCCACTAACATTATATTATTATTTTTACTTTCTTTTATTGAGGTGAGAGTCATAAACAGTATCATCGGCCCATTTTAGAGATAAGAAAATCAACGCTCATAAGGGCAAGTAAATCGTCCAAGGTCACATAACCACGAGAGACAGAGCTGAGATCTCAATGTTTCCTTTCTAGAAGGCTCATTCCACTACACTGACTTCAATAAAATTCTCTCTGGGGAAACTACGAGCTAAGGACCACACTCTGCCCCGAGGTTCCTGACCTTGGATCCACAGAGGGTCCTCATGGAATCTGTGAACCCCTGACACTGTGTGCCAAGTGACATGGACCAGCACGTTCCTGGTGACAGGCGCCCCGGGCTGTACCCCAACCTTGAGGTGGGGACCACTGTCCAGCGTTGCCAGCACACCCCAGGCCCTGCCTGGAGTGGTGGGCGGCCTTCCCCTCTAACCTCCACTGGATGAGCCCTAGCAGGGCTGTTCTGTTGACTTCACATGATTTTTCTGGGTCGGTGTCACTTCAGCCGTGGTGATCTCACAGAGGTACTGAGGGCTCTTGGATCAAGTCCCCCGCGTGGACATCTTGGCGGTGGCATACGGAGGCCACACCTCTGAGCCTCCCTATTCCTCCTGTGGAGCGTCCCACCCCCTGAACTCAGAGGCTGCTACGGGATAAACAAGAACACAAAGGTATCTGCCCCATCTCAACTCTCACTATCCAAATATTGGCTGTAATGGTTTGCAAAAAGCATTAGCCCATATTGGCTATCCAAGTGAAAAATGACGAATATGTAAGAGCCTGCAGCAAAAGCACTCAAGTTCTGAGTGTCTGAACCGAACAGAGGACACAGCACATGCTGCTGTCTTAGCTGACTGCCGGGAGCTTATGCTGTTTAGATGTGTCGTGTGTTATCACCCCATTTCCCCCACTTTATTAGGTGAAACTGTCTCCTCTGGAAGTGGAGGAGTCCATGAAGAAAGCAGGCGAGTTTCAGAGGCCAAGGAAATTCCCTGTTAGGAAAAAAAGCTGGAGCGACACTATATTGAGAAGGGTGATCATATAAAAGATATAACCTTGGCCAAGTACGTGCGTCCCTTTCCTGTGTATGGTTTTTGCACTGGGTGGGTGACAAAGCACAGCTTGTGAAACGTGTGGGTTCCACAAAGTCTCGCAGTCTTCTGGAGCATGGGAGCTATTTTTATCAAGCTAGTGAGATTCGTGTACGGAGGATGCACAGCCAGTCAGCGTGATGCCACTGAGCACATGCTGGTACAGATGGAGAGTTAGGAAAGTGACGGGGAGCGAGGATTTGGTGATGGACTTCGGATTTAAAGCAAGCCTGGAAGGTCTGGGAGATTTATGTAAGCCTGACTGCAGCTGCATGTAAGGCTGCAGCAGCTCCCCCAGTGAACCCCTGAAATTCCCGAAGGTGGCTGTATTGCAGAGCAAATTTCCGATCTTGATGAACCTGAGCTTTTTTTTTTTTTTTTTGAAAACAAAGCGCATGGCCTGCTACACGGTGTTCAAACCACACACACGACGCAGCAGAATCTTTCACACAAGGTTTCTTTGACGGAAGACGATGCTTCTAGGCATCCTTCTAGAGCTTTCAGTTACAGATAATAACTGTGGTCTTTCCGCTTTCACACACCTTTCATGTAGCCTTTATTCCAAGGAGTCACCACAACCTTCAAAGCATATCAGCTGATGATACAGTACCTGGAGAGCTGATAGGATGACTGAACTTTGATGAAGGATTCATGGCAGAGTTTTTACCATAAAGGCATTCGATGCACTGATTAGGCTTGGAAAGGAGTGTCATCACAAATGATGAATGAAATAGGAAAGAAACGGCTCTTGAAATTTTTTGCTGACTTTCAAGGTTTTGATAAAGTGATGATTCAAAGCCAAGTCTTCTGCTGTGTAAGGAGCCTGGAGTAAGCAAGGCGGACGGTAAAAATGCTGACCAACTAGTCTCGTCACTAATGAAGAGCAAAAAGGTTGCCACAGGCTCTTTCAAACTGATGGCTTTACTGGTCTGAAACAGGGAAGGAAGAGGAGCTCCATCACCTGGATGCCAAATCTTTAAGATGTAGATCATGCTGATGTAATGGTCTGGCTACCAGAGCAGGATCGTGAGGAGAACAGAGGCAACCCCTTAAACACTCAACCTCAAGCAGAATCTTCAGTCATCAGGAGCTCTAAGCCCAAGGTCAAGGGAATGCAAACAGAGGCCCATTTTGGTTTTTTCATCTCACAGCTTCCCAAGATGGTTCTTAGCCATCCGCTTCTGGGGTACTTGGTGTCAAGGAGAAGCCTGCCCACCAGTGATGTGAATCTGGGCGCTGGGTGGATCTCAGACGTTCACCATCCCCTCCACCCATCCCCCCCACCCCCGCTGCCCCTCAGGCAACTCTTCATTGTCATCTAAACAATTTAAAAAGGGCTTTGTTTACTGTATTTTACCAAATATTAATTGCATTCACTATATATCTCCATTCATTTTTTTCACCACATATTTTTATTGTATAACGAGTTCAGTGAAGCAAGATACAATTCTTATCTAATCCTGTACAATATTGTTGTGTACTCTACACAACGTGCCCACCAATGAGTTCACTTGAGAATTAAATAATGAGGTAACTTGTTTTAAAATGCTTCCTATGATACAGAAATCCTTGGTAGACAGTAAATGGAATTTCCCACGTTTGCGAAATTGGCTGAAGTTCCTGGAGAGCTGGACACCTGTGGACAGAGGCCCCTCTTCCAGGACAGACTGGACGTGGGTAATCAGAGAGGCAGGTGCACAGAGGTGCCCTGAAAACTGCACAGCCGCCTGGAGAGAAACTACCATTTCAGGTAAAATCAGAGAGTAACAGAAGTTGCCTGTTGCTGGGAGAGTCCTCTTGGGACTGGCCTAGTCCAGCGCCCTCACAGAAAGGACGAGGCCCCGAGGTGAGAGGCCCGGGGTCAGTGAGTGACCGATCCAAGGACAGAACCTGCAGTCCCCGCACAGGGCTCTTCTTCCCTGTGTAATTTTAACTTTTAACACGCTAACACTTTCTGGTGCTGGGAGTGCCACGCCCTTTAAAACTTTTACATTAATGGGCAATTACAATAAAAGGACTCTTTACCTCGCCCTGAACTTGGCTTATACAGGAGACTCAGTAACATTTGCTGGTGAAATCAGAACCCTGAGGCTGAGTTGTTAAAGCTCGTCTTGATCACTCCTCTCCCGTGAAGAAACCCAACGGCTTAGAATCACCTCCTGCAACCAATCAAAATACAAAGGTGACTGAATTTCAAAAATAGAGATGAACGAACACGAACACACTAGGCATACAGCATCGCAGAGACATTTTGTAGCGAGCCGTCTGTACAAGGATGATATCTGCTCCCCATTCCTTGTCACTAAACATTAGGAGAAATGTGAATGTAGCAAACCTTATGTGGAAACAGCATCTACAGTAATCACCCCAAGATTTTAAGAGCCACCCTTGCTGTGGTTTCCTACCAGCACATTTCAGGAAGAGGAGCGCTGGTGCGAACCCAGTGTTCAACACAGAACCAGGTCTGTGACGGTGCCGGCGTGTCTGGGTCAGCACGGGGAAGGGAGACGTGGGTCTGGACTGGCATTTTATGAAGAGCTAACCCAGTGGGTGTGAGCAGGACAAACAGGGGGACGAGGCGCTTGGGCCCTGGAGACCAATGGCCGGCCTGCTGCGGGACGGGCAACTGGATGGCGGATCGGCAGTCCCAGCGGAGAAAATCCCGCCAGGAAGATGCGGGAGCCTCAGCCCAACACAGGCCCCCAGCAGCCAGACAAGATGTTCAAGGAGGCGGCGAGCCAACAGCGACCCTTGTCGTTTCAGGGGCCGAGACCCGGGAGAGGTCTGGGCTGCTCCCGGCCGGCTGTGAGGGCGGTTTCGGCTGAGTGCCAGGGGCAGAAACCAGAGGACATCACAGGACAAGAGGCCACAGGGTTAAGGGGGAGCGAGGCTGGGCTCAGAGGGGAAGGACCTGAGAGGGCTCTCGTCGCCGAGGCGAGATGCTTTTCCTGTCCTGTCTCGGGACCACAGGTTCCAAGGGACGCAATACGCTGGGCAGAGCCTTTGTGACGACATGAATTTGTCTCCGAGTTCACCTACCTGAACTTTAATTTGTTTCATACATTCTGGTGACTCCATTTCTTTGTCAGTCATGGCGGAGGGTTTAATCAAATAGCACAGCATAAATTCCTATTGAGACATGAAAAACAAACTCCGTATCCCACAAAACAAATACAAATCTGGGCAGGAAACGCGGCCGTCTCCACCCCCTCTCAGTGTGTGCTACTCGAAACTCACAAAGCATGTCCGTTTCCTCCCGGGAACGTAACCGGGCCCCACTCTAGACCAAAGACCTGCCGTTCACTCATCGTTGACATGACAGGAGAATGCAAACAGAGCATATAATATGCTGATTATAAACACAGCATTTAAAATAGTCGATACTGGAAACAGCTTAGACGGCTATTTCTCTAGGACAAAGTTACTTTCACAGGATAAAGCCTAAGCAACGTAGCCTGCACCCAGGCAGCTGCCATCTGGCCCCTGCTGGCCCTTCCGGCCTCACTGCCCTGCACGCCTCCAGCAGCTGTGGGAAGGAGAACTCAGAGAATTACTGAGTAACACAGAACACACAAAACTTTCATTCTTTGTAGTCCTGGTATGAGACGAAATGTCCCTCCTAACTTGATGGCAGTGGGATATAGGAGAACACAAGCGGGGCAGTCACACGGCTCTGGGTTGGAATCCCAGTTCTGCACATGAGCTGTGTGATCTTGGATTTGTCACCCAACATCTCTGACTCTGACTCCTCACCCTTCGGATAAGGACAGTAACAGGGTAGTGAGAAAAGACATAAGGTGTTTAGCGAGATATATTAATTCCCTTCCTCTCTCTCTTTGAGAGACCTGCTACCTATGCAAACAAACATGTCAATGTTTTTTGAGTCATCTGTGAATGAGTGGGAGTGGATTCTGAGCACGTGCTGGCTGGGCTTGCCCCCGGGAAGGAAGGCAATGCCCACTGACACCCATCACCATGGGAAACCTCGGAGCTCCGTCCCTGGAGCTGTGCACCAGCTGGTGGGGGGAAAAAAGGCGAGGAGGACCAGCTTCCAGAGCTTCGTGCACATAAACGCTCTGCGGTCCCTACACATGACTTTTATGCTTCTACCACAATTAAGACGAAAAATCCAACCATTTAAATGACACGTGAACCCCAAAGCTGATGCGGTGTTACCTTGGAGACACTGACTGAAACTCTGCTCAAGGCAGCCAGGGACCGCCAGCTGAGAGGTCTGCGAGGAGAGCCCTCAAAACGGTCATCCACCAGCTCGATGATGACAGAGTAACTGGAAAACAAGGCAAGGGTGTTTTAAAAATAAAAAACATGAAGTCAATCCATTTAAAAAGAACATTGTTTGGGACTTCCCTGGTGGTCCAGTGGTTAAGAATCCACCTTCCAACGCAGGGGACGTGGGTTCAATCCCTGGTCGGGGAGCTAAGATCCCACATGCCACGGGGCAAATAAGCCCGTGTGCTGCAACTACTGAGCACGCAGGCCACAACTAGAGAGCCCGTGTGCCACAACTACAGAGCCCACATGCTCTGGAGCCCAAGCACCACAACTAGAGAGAAGCCCGAGCCCCACAACGAGGAGACCGTGCATCGCAGCGGAGGATCCCGCATGCCGCAACTAAGACTCGATGCAGCCAAAACAAAAAAAATAAAATAAATATTAAAATAAAATAAAATAAAAAGAACATTGTTTGTCCTACCAAGAACGAAAATACAGAAAATAAAACACACAGCATCTGATCCTGAATTCCCCTAGACTACTACTGGGAAAAATATTAATGAAAAACTCACACTTTACATTACAAACTATAAGCCTGATTCAGCACTTACAGGAAAGGAACAGAAATATTTCTCCCAACATGAAAGCCATGAATTCACTCAACTGTTTAGATTATAATACTCACTGATATGAAGATGAATAATTACTATACAGTAGTAACTACATAGATTAACTCAATGTTTAATGCTAAAACATAAATTATCCTGACCTATTTATTATTTTATAGATAGTGTAACAACTTTAACTTATAAGGGACAGACATATAGTATCTATTCCTATTAAGCCAGGAGGAATTTGACTCTAATTATTTGTGTGCCTCTGAAAATTAAATTGGGGCTCAGAAATTTCCTCCTGTCACTTTAAGCCATTAACTTATATACAAATCACTCCAATAAATCATGAGCTTGGGATGAACACACACACACTGATATGTACAAGATAGATAACCAACAAGGGAACTCCACTGTATAGCACAGGGAACTCTACTCAATATTCTGTGATAACCAAAATGAGAAAAGAAACTAAAAAAGAATGAATATATGTGTATGTGTAACTGAATCACTTCGCTGTACAGCAGAAACTAACACAACACTGTAAATCAACTATACTCCAATAAAAAAAAAAATTCACTCCAAACCTTGCGTGGTAAAACGGAGGGCCTTTTCGGTACAACACTGCAAAGAAAAAGAAAGAAAACGTATAACCACTCGAAATCAAAGTCTCATTTTATACTTATAAAGTATTTTCTTCTCCAAAGGCACACAAACACCCAGTGCTCTGTATGTGGGTAACCTGCAATACACCCTGTGGTCTATTTTTAAAACCCAAACTGTTTTTTCCCCAGAACAAAAATTAGCAAAGCAAATCTGTTGCCAAGACCCTAATACCCTCGTCCCACCCGCACCGCACAAATGAATTCCAAATCCAAGTATAAGCAGTTTTTGTCCTGTCTCTTGTCTTACACTCTCCAGAGAGTCTGAAATCATGTCAAGCGTGTCAAGTTGGTATAATGCGGACCAACATTCAGTTATTCATTTCAATCTTTTGAATCGTTATTCAGGGTCTGAGCTCCTCTGGCCGGTACAGGATAGGTGCTGGTGCTAAAGATGAATGAGACTCATGCCAACTTTTAGGAAATTCAAAGTCAAGTGGGGAAAAAGTCACATAAGCACACACGCCGCTCGGGGACCCGCCTGCCCACCTCATTCAGCCTGTGGAGGTCGGAGTGGCTGGCCGGCGAGGCCCGGGCCAGGGTCTGCCGTGGACCGCGGAAGCGCAGGGGAGCCCTCAGTGGTGCACAGCCTGTGGCAGGGTGCGGAGATCTGTCCACCAGATCTGTTTACTCTCTCTCCAGGCACGTGAGAGACCCCGTATCAGCCTCCCAAGCAGCAAGGAGTGGCTGTGTGTCACGGGGCACTTCCAGATTGGCCCAGAAAACCCTCCCAGGCACCGAGCCTGTGCTTGTTCCTTTGTGAGGCCGAGTGAAGCTCGTGGGACCACGAGAATAAGCTGGGCCCCTGCAGTCCCTGTGAGAGTTGGTCCACCCACCACTCAGACACTGGCTTTGGATTTCACAGGAACAGAATTAACTTCTAGTGTTAATTAAGCCCATGAAATCTGGAGTTTATATGTAACTACAGCCGCAGGAATTACCTTAACTAACAAACAATTATATCCGTGAGCTTGTGCAAAAACCAAGGCAGAAAAGCTTTGTTTCCTTTGAGGAACTGGCACAACTTTTCCTTTTGGGCATGAACCCGGTATTTAATCACGTTTCTCTTTAGCTCACGCACCACGAGGTCAGAACCAGTTTAGGACCCAATGGATGATACAGTAACCCTTCACATATATTTTCCATGGTCACCTTTTCTTCTTATGAACATATTTCCTATTTAAATTGTATTTAAAGTATTTGGCAAGTCAGCTCAAATTCACTGTGTAAGGGCCCACATTTAAGTAAATATCTAAACACCCATTTCTCAATTTCTGGGGATGTGGTGCAGTGGAAGGAGACCCTGTACTGGGATGAGACTGAATTCGGGGCTCCGTTTTGGCCTGATCTCTGCCACTCCTGATTGTGTGGCTTTAAACACATGATTAACTTCCCTGAGCCTCAGTCTCCAAAATCATAAAATGAAGACATGAGGGGAAATTAAAATCTTCTCTAGCCCTCATGTGCTATTATCTATGATCAGTTACACATCCTTCACCTAAGATGCATCTGGAAAGTGACACAGCTTGAAAGCAGCTCCGACCCCCAACTCGGGCCATTCAGATGCCTGACTACGATGGAGGTGCAGCTTAGGGGTTAAAAGCATAAACATGGCATCAGTGAGACCCCAATTCAAGGCTCAGCAGTGCCAAGACCATATGATGACACTCGTGCTTCAAGCTCCTTACGGAAAATGGGGGTAATAATGCAGGTGGAGGTGCTTGAAAAGTTACCCGTGATAATAGCGATTACGATGGTAACAGTGTATTCAGAGGGAAAAATGAAATAGTTTTACAAAAATGCCTCCCAAGTAGAAAGATGAAAGCTTCACAAGTCTAAGAAATAGTGGGTATTTAAAAATAAAGTCTGAACGAAGAGGGAGAAGAGAGGAAACGTGCTTTCTTACACTAACACCAGACGTGATATGCGGAAGGAATGACAGTCAGAACACAGTGATCAGTGCAGTAATCAATTTAGGCAACCACTGTAACTGCTAGGGAACCAGATACTCAGTGTCACCCTACAAATCGCTTGTGAACTACAAAAGGAAAAATGCAGACACCCGACAATGGCTGCCCTAGCAAACGAACGGCATCACCAGCAGTAGGACAACCTGACATCAGGCACCCCCGGACGTGGCCCGGTGAGGACACACATCACCCGTGCTTGCAAAAAAACGGCAAGCCCGAATCTAACCACAAGGAAGTGGTCAGACATACCTAGACTGTGGGACACCCTATGGGACTCTTCAAAAAAAGTCAACGTCACAGAAAACAAACAGGTGGAGGGACTCTTTTAGATTAAAAAAGACTGAAGAGACTGCAGTGGTTGAATGGTGGCCCCCAAAAGATATGTCCACGTCCCAATTCCTGGGACCTGTGAATGTGACCTTGTTTGGAAAAAGGATCTTTGCAGAGATTGGAGGGATGCAGCCACAGCCAAGCAACAGCTGGCGCCACCAGAAGCTGGAAGAGGGAAGGAACGGAGGGAGCACGGCCCCGCCAATGCCGTGGTTTCAGACTTCTGGCCTCTAGACCTTCTGCTGCTTTATGTCTCCCAGTTTGTGGTCATTTCTCATGGCCTCCCTAGGAAACTAAAAGTGGTAAATGCACTCAATGTGATAAATGAATCTTGAGTGGAGCCTGTCAAAAAAATCAAAAACAAAACAGCCACAAAAGACATTGTGGGGGACAAGTGGGAAAACTGAAATACGGACTGGATATTTTTGATGATATTATATTACCGAATAATTAACTAATGAATATTAATAAGTAATCAATAATGAATTATTAATTATTCTGATTAATAATATTAATGAATAATTCTGATTTCTCTTAGGTATTATATGATGCCATAATTATGGAGGAGAATATTCTCAGGAGTTGCATGCAAAAACATTTATGATTTAATATGGATTATGTGTGCAAATGTGGAAAATGTTAACAAAAACATTTAAAGTCTGATTAGAAGAATAAGCCAGGAGGGTGGCTTGGGAAAGAACTGAAGATGGGGATGGGAGGATGGTGCACCTCCCTGCTCTGTGAGGAGCACGGGGCCCCAGTGCCTCTCCCCGGGGGCAGAGCCAGCCACCAGCTCTGGGCCGATGCCACGACCGGTGATGGTTCTTATGCTCTGGACATCCCGTAACTCTGCTGGCTTCTAACGGCTCCCCTCCTCCTACCTGTTTTGCAACTTCTAATTTGCAGGGAGCTGGGGAATCACATGATCAAACTTAGTCCATGTGAACCCAAAATTGGAATGGGTGGGAAGGAGGCTCAGGAGTAACTAGAACTTCGGGTTAAATCAAGTTAAATCAACCAGTAACTGCGTGCGTAAGACAAAAACAGAAGCCCGGAGTTGGTTTTCGGCTTTCTGGCTGGCAATGTTAGTCAGGTGTGGTGGGAAGTACACAGAGCTGGGACCCAAACAGCCCTAATCTCTGTACTTACCAGCTGTGGGACCCTTGGCAACTCCCCTGACCCTTCGAAACCTCAATTTCCTCAGCTATTGAAGGAGGTGAGCGCCACACGCTTCACGGAGCATGAAGATGAAATAATACGGGAGAAGAAAAGCACCAAGGCACCTGCTGCTTTTGGCACCTGGTCACCATATGAGCCAGCAGCCACGGGAGCTTCTGGGGTCGGGGGGATGTATGGAAAGGCTCCCAAGTGATTTCTGGCCTGGTTTTCAGCACTGGGCAATCAAGGTCAACTGGCCCGGCAGCTGTGCCTGATTTGAGATCTTATCACCTGTTCCAAGTTCAGCTCCTGGAATGAAATCTGATTGACAAGACTTAGTCAAGGGAAGAGTTTCCCTGATAAGATGTGAATTTCCTAACGGCCCTTTATCATGAGTCATTACCTCTGTGAGCAGAAACAATTGTTAAGGGAGCACGTCCTGGGTGTAGCCTGTGTCGGCAGTTCTAGGGTATGTGTGATCACGTCACTGGCCTTCAAAATTAAAATGATGCTGTTAAGAGACCAGCAGCACCATGTAGCCGTGCCTGGAGAAGAGGTCAAGTTTAGGAAGCTGCTCCTCTCACCCCAGGCTAGCGCAGCTCCTGAATTCTCCCTAAAGCAGGAAATGTGAAGACACCCTTCATGGCACTGCTGGGCCAGAAACCTGGTCTCACGCTAATCACACAAGCAGCTGCAAGTGCATGATACACTCCTCCTGGGGCAAAGCCCTTGGGGAGTTGGGAAACAACAGCTGATGTATTTCTTTTCTTTTTAAAAGTCTGTCCATCTGTCTGTCCTTTCATCCAGCCTTATAAGGCAGTTTTTTTTTTTTTTAATTAATTAATTAATTTATTTATTTTTGGCTGTGTTGGGTCTTCGTTTCTGCGCTAGGGCTTTCTCTAGTTGTGGCAAGCGGGGGCCACTCTTCATCGCGGTGCGCGGGCCTCTCACTATCGCGGCCTCTCTTGTTGCGGAGCACAGGCTCCAGACGCTCAGGCTCAGTAGTTGTGGCTCACGGGCCTAGTTGCTCCGCGGCATGTGGGATCTTCCCAGACCAGGGCTCGAACCCGTGTCCCCTGCATTGGCAGGCAGACTCTCAACCACTGCGCCACCAGGGAAGCCCCAAGGCAGTTTATTTTTAAATGAGGAAAGTTTTCTCTACTCACCATCCACAAATACGGCTCGAGTACTTAAAACACATGCAATAAGGTATGCTTACAAGGCACTCAAGAAAGGTCCTGTCCCCTGGCAATGTTTTATTTTTTATAAAGAAGATGCTGTCTTATAAAGATGTTGTTATCCATGTTACATGAGTGAATGGAAGCTCAGAGAGATGAAGTGACCTCCCTGAGGTCACACAGGTAGTAAGACATGGAACCGGTGTGAGCCCGAAGAGCCCTTTACGTTACCCCTACCTCCTCAGAGCGCATCACTGTGGTCTGGTCGACTGGAAAGTTCTGCTCAGGTTTCGCCCATTGGGTGAGCACACTGGCCTGCCAAGCGCTCACACGGAGCGGCTATTCTCACGGGGCAGGAAAAGGAGAGCAGGGCGGGGAGCCAGTGACGGCAGTGCAACAGCTACGCCACTTATTGAAACGCTGTGACCTGTGGGCCACGCAATTATCTGGAAACCTGGCAAACTAATCTCGAGCTAAGCCCGATCATTCTGTCCGCAGGGCTGGTCAGGTCAGCTTCCCTAACTACTCTCTCTGCTTCCATCCCCGTCCCCCACCCCCCACCCCCCGCCGTCTATCAGTAAGAAAGCACACAAAGGTCCCACTAAATCAAGTTATTGAATATAAGTCACTCCTTTGCTCAAAATCTCCCAAGACTTCCAATAACCAGAATAACACCCCGAGTCTTTGCCCAGCCCGTGACCGTCCCCAGCCTAACTCCCAGACATCACCTCACGTCACTCTCCCCCTGGGACCTCTAAGTTCTAGACGCACTGTCCTTGTGCTGCTCCTGAGTCCTGCCTCGGGGCCTTTGCACTGGCTGCTCCTTTGTGCCTCGGGTGTTCTTCTCCAGACTGTCAAGTGACCTGTTCCCTCACTGTAGTCACACTTCTGTTGTTGTTTGGGGCACATCTTTTCAGAGAGTCCTTTCCTAACCACCCTAACTTCCTGTTTACTCTGTTCCTTTACTCTGCTTTATTTTTCTTAGTACCCTGACGTTACAGTATGCATTTATGTGTTTGCTTGTTTGTTCCCCACCCCCGCCCCCCCCAGCACGTGAGCAGCTCCATCCAGGCAGTTTTGTCTGTCTTGTGCACCTCTGTGTTCCTGACACCTAAGAAGATCTGGCTCACACAAGACCCTGAGCAATTATCTGGTGAATGAGGTGCTCACCGGGTCCCTACCCGCTCCTTTAAATAAAGATGAGGGAGGCAGTGCTGTGTAGAAGTTTCCAAGAGCCTGGGCTCCGGCATTCAAAGCCCAGGACTATGAGTTACTGACCCTGGCAACTTTTAGGGGCAAATGACCCTTTCTCTCACAACTTCAGTCTCCCCATCAGAAAAATGAGGACGGTGAGCACTGATCTTGTAGAGCTGCTATTAAGATTAAACGAGGTCACGCACGTCAAACGTCTCCTACAATGCTTGGCACACAACAAGGGCTCAATAAATGACAGCTGTGATTACCACCACAGTTATACAATGATTATTAATGGTATTGCACACAATCTGCCAGATGAGACTACCCCAGAAGATAAGGGACTGCCCTACATCACACGATCACACACTAATGAGAGGCGGGGGTAGGGGCTGTGGACTCTCTTCTAAGATCTCAGAGCGGAAGAGAGGAAAACATACCCTCCACCCCGATCCAAACATTCGTATCTAAGGCAGGAGGACATCTATCACCTCAGGAAAAAACAGTAACAGCACATATAACCGATTCGATTTTCACCCCAGGATCTGATGTGAACCCTGGTTCTCACACCTGCCAAGCCAAGAATCACTTACGCAAGTCTGTTCCGTACTTAAGTCCCGCTTTGGGCACCCAGCCCTTGCTTCGGAAGTGATGGTACGCCATGTACGTAGTCCCGAATGTGGGCTGAACTACGTGGAAGGTGTTCCAGAGCTTCACAATCGTCAAAGGCTCCTACAGTTGTTGGGGGAAAACAAAGCATTATGACGTATGTATCCACCCATTAACCAGGCGGTGAATCAACAACATCTATACTAAGTGTGAGCTGAAGATAAACAAACACGGCGCCCATGACGAAGAGTTTAACCACAAGATCCAGACCCGCGCTGTCCAGTGTGGCGGCAGCCAGCCACTCCCCTGAACTTAGATGTGCTGCCAGTGTAAAAAAAAACACTGAATTTCAAAACTGAGTATGAAAAAAAGAATATAAATTATCCCAGCAATTTTAAATATGTTGGGTTAAATACACTATGTAAATAATGTAAATCAATTTCAGCTGACTTATAAAAAAAAACCTTTTTAATGTGTCTACCAGAAAATTTAAAACTATGCATGTGGCTCCCATCTGAGGCTCCCATCATATTTCTACTGGACAGCACTGCCCCAGAGGACCTGTGAGAGGCCCCCTTGAGACAGCAACCCTGCAGACTGGAAGCAGCCAAGCAAAGCGGGGGAGGGCAGCGGAGGGGCTGCTGGTGGGAGAACAGTCCAGGCAGAGGAATGGGGGCGGGCCGGGTGTCCACCAAAGCCAGAGGGCGCGTGTTCCAGCATGCACAGACCCTAATGGGTAGCTGCGGTATGTCAGGCCACATTCAGAAAAGCCAAAAATAATTCTGTAAAAGTTTTTATAAAAAGATGTTCCATTTAGTCTTTGAAACTAGAAAATTAATCTCAAGGCACAAGTTAGTAATCCAACTGCTTCAAAGGGAATTTTGTTTCTAAGGTCAGACTTGAAGACACTGAGAACGGTTCAGAGAACATTCTGATGTGTCAACACAAAAACACAACAGGAAAGACCAGGTAAGCTTGGAAGGTTTTCCACTTCATTTCAGCGCTGAGTAAAACGACCAGTCCTTCAGTTGGTTTACGGATCAGTCACTCAATGAGACTTGCTCAGTTTGTCTCAGCCTGAGATTTTAACACCATAAATATGAGCTAGAGTTGGTTTTTTTTGTTTTTACTTTTCTCCTTTTTCTTTTTTAAAAAAACAGTTGTTCCTAAGGTGGAAACTCCATATGTGTGTGGTCTTGAAATCCACCCCCCCTCCAAAACAAGCAACAGTCTTGTGGAGAAGGATGAACTTCCGGCTTGGACAGCCCACCAAGTTTCAGAGGCTGAGGGTTCTTCGGAGCAGCTGGAACACCCCGACAAATGTCAGTGAAGGCACAGGGGAGGAGGTGGGGTGGGCTAAGGATGGCCCCCCTCTGAGACAATGGGTCACCTGTCAGCCAGACACCCGCTTCCAAACCACTGGAATACTCATGAAGGGGACTTACACAGTTAGAAGCGGATGAATGACAAAATACATACCCCCAACAACAGAATAAATGTATTTTCTCTGTTCTAATGTTCTGCTTACCTTTTTCATCTTTATTTTAATTTCACGTGAATTATTCTGAATAGGTATTGGATTCACATGGTCTAAAATTCAAGAAGTACAAAAGTGTATGGTGAAGTCTCGCCTTCCACCCCCCCAATTCCTCTACCAGGAGGTAAGCATTGGGATTAACGTTCTGCTAAGGGCAGCAGGATACAGCACAAAATCATGGGCTTTGGAGCTGTCCTGACAGAGGTTCAAATACTAATTCTAACCAGACCAGCTGTGTGACCCTGGGTGAGTTACTTGTTTCCTGAGCCTCGGTTACCTTGTCTATAAAAGTCTTTACAGGCGCAAGTGAGGACTAGAATTACTGCATATAAAGCTCCTAACTCACAGCCTTTACCGAAGCAGGTGCTAAACATAGGTAGTTTCTATTTTTGCTGTTAATTTTTGGTACCGCTCTGACAGATTTCCTGATTATGTAAGATACTGCTCTCCTCCTAGTCTCTGGGAATGAAATTCAGTCTGAAAGGGTCAAAGCTGGCTTTTGCCTGAACAATCCCAATTCAGGACCCAAAGCCTAAACTTAGAGAAAAAATTCAATTCCAATTTTAACCAGTGAAAGTGGACACATTTGTATTAAAGCAATATGGAAATTACTACAACCTGCTTTTAACATCAGGGAAATTTTAAGTGGACTATGTCTGAATAAAACATCTTACCTTCTCATAGTAAATACTTAGACATCCCAGAGCATAGACCAGGAAGAAGGCCTAAAAACAGGGCAAGCAGAAAATGCTCATCAGAAACTGTTCCACGTTGAGAAGTTATTTTACAGACTGATTTCTCTTTGCCTTAAATACAAATTAATGTCCGTATCACCATCCAAATTGTCACATATTTTTAAACATAAATGGTTCATTCAAATTTCAAGGATTAAAATATGAATGTCATAAAATGGTTTAGAGTCAGTACAAAACATTTCTATGAAATTTTCCATGTATTTTTTCTTTATTAAAACCACACAGCTAAACTGAAAAACAATGTAAATAGCAAAAACAACAACAGAAACCTTTGCTCATTGGATTTTCCTCTGTCAAATAGCCTTACTAAACTAAGAATTTATAGAAAAAAATAAGTAGAAAATTGTGGAAAGTGGGCAACGTAGACTTGGTTTGTGTAAACCAAATGAGTTTCTTGGTCACTCTTGCTGTAAAGTGATTTCCGATCGAGTAAACCCCATCTTTCCATTAACTTCATTAAAAGGCACCATGTTTCACTCACATAGGGAGGCAAGAGGAACGGCAGACAAGGTCGGGCCCAGTTGAGTAAAATCACACTGACGTGGAAATAAAAATAACTTTCTGACAAAAACAAGACGATGCCAAGCACTGACAACAGCAAACAGGCCCCGGTGTTGGCTCTGCCCGGAGAAGAGGATTAGGATCTGCGTTCACGCCTGAACAGCTCAGGTGAGACTGGTCTGTAGCAGTCAGTGACGAAGAAACAGTGGCTCTAAATGCTACTTTCTTTTTTAACATGAGGATGGAAGATGAGATTTCAGGTATCCTGGAGGGCCCTCTGGTGCAGGTGGCAGCAGGAAGGCGATCCCTGCCCTGAGCCCTCAGGCTTCTGTTCCACCACAGTGGTGCTGATGGCTTTTTTCCTCCCAGCCCAGGGCTCAGGACTCAAGAGAACACTGGCTGTGAAAGTGCAGGGCTTTTAAGCAGCGACAAGGTCCTGCTAAGGAAACACCTTCCTGACCCTCAGGAATTGCCCCAATCCACCCCACCGTCATCCTCTCCTGGCCACCTGATGACATTTCTCTTTACAGCAGTGGTCCTCGAAGTGTGGTCAGTCTGGGGATCCTGGGGTCCCCCTGACCCTTGCAGGAGCTCTCAAAGTCAAAACCATTTTGTGAGATCAAGGCATTATTGGCCTCGTTCATACTCATTCTCCCCAGAGGCTCCAAGACACGTGACACCACAACAGACTGAGCGCAGCAGCACATGTGAGAATCCAGGGGACTTCTCTTAAGCCAGACCTTAAAGTCTTTGCAAAAATGAAAAACAATGCCATTCTTTTCACTGGATTTGTTTTGTTTTGAAACAATAGAGTTATTTTTAATAAAAATATTATTTATGTTAATGTATAGTGGGTTGATTATCATTATTTTAAAATGAGTTAATAAACACATATTTAAGTTTTCATTTTAATTTATAATTTGGTAAACACTGACAGATATAATCCACATAAAAATGCTCCTTGGGGTCCTTCAATAATTTTTAAGAGTACAATGCTTTGAGGACTACTTTATTTATTTATTTATTAAATTTTATTGATTGATTTTTGGCTGTGTTGGGTCTTCGTTGCTGCACGTGGGCTTTTCTCTAGTTGTGGTGAAAGGGGCTATTCTTCGTTGCGGTGCACGGGCTTCTCATTGCGGTGGCTTCTCTTGTTGCGCAGCAAGGCTCTAGGTGCGCAGGCTTCAGCAGTTGTGGCTTGGGGGCTCTAGAGCGCAGACTCAGTAGTTGTGGCACACGGGCTTAGTTGTTCCGTGGCATGTGGGATCTTCCCGGACCAGGGCTCGAACCCGTGTCCCCTGCATTGGCAGGTGGATTCTTAACCACTGCGCCACCAGGGAAGTCCCTGAGAACTACTGTAGTTCTACCCAGATCCAAATTAAGAGCTTCTCTGAAGATGCAGGTGGTTACCTGCTGGGCCTGCTTCTCTGGGTCCAGTGCCCTGATCCTGGCCGCCACCGCCTCCCACCTGGACTTCTGCAAAGGCCTCTGTGCTCTGGCCCCGCAGCCCGTCCCCTAGGGCAGCCTGAGCTACCTTCTCAGCACGTGAAGGCCCCTGGCTCCCAGGCGCCTCGTGGCACTCGCCCAGCGCTCTCCCTACAGGGTCGCTTCACTTCCGTCCCTGGACACACTGAGCTCAGTCCTGCCTTTGCCTGTGTAACTGCGGCTCCCACACCCGGAGTCAAAGGTCACTCCTCAGACAGCTCCTCCCCGACCACCCAGTTTGCGTGAGCCCGTCCTGATCGACTTCCTCAGAGCATTTATGTTCGCCTGAAAGTATCTTTCTTAGGTGTGTCTCTCCAGCTAGAACGTAAACTCTGTGAGACAGAAACTCTGCCTGCCGTGCCCCTGACCGAGAAGGGGCTCAATGCGTGTGCTTAAAGAATAAAGAAACAGGTGTGGATCCCGCCCACGGTCTGGAGCACGTGGTCAGGCCGCCCAGGGCAGGTCTCTCAGCTCCGTTTCCTCAGGGTGGACACTGCCCTGCTTCTCCTTTAGCTACTGGTGACAGCCTGCCCCCTGCTCTCCTGTGGCCCACTACTTATTAACACAAACACTGCTTTTTCAGATGGACACAGATGGTGGCCAAAAGGTGCAACAGAAAAGAAAAGGTGGTTCCTCAAAACGCCAAGTCCTGCTTTCCCTTTCGTTTTCCCTCAACTTTCCCTTCTGGGTTCACAGTAGTAGAACAGGAAGATAACTCTGAGATAAGCAGACCTGGGCTGAAATCTCATTAACAGCTTGGAAGTATCACTTAAACCCTCCCACCTCATCTAGAAAATGGGGATGATCAAGCCTTCTTAAAGATTTAATGAGGTTAGATTTCATGAAGACTTAAACGACCATGCTGGGAGTTGCCTGGTGGTCCAGTGGTTAGGAGCTGCTTTCACTGCTGTGGCCCAGGTTCAATTCCTGGTCGGGGAACTAAGATCCCACAAACCGCAAGGCACAGCCCCCCTCCACCCCCCCGCCCAAAAAAGCATGCAAAGCACCTAACTGCTCAATTCACTTCGTTTCCCTGCCTTTCTAAAAAGATACGGTAGCTGGGAAAGGTTCAATCCAGTCCTTGCCTAGGAAGAGATGACCTCCTGGTATCCATCAGAATCTAAGTTCTTCAGAAACTTTCCATTATCAGCAAACACACATTTCCTTAAGAACTGATGAAACCAAAGCCTCGTTTTTAATTGGCCTAAAATGGCTTTTATGAACCTATGCAAGCTGCTCTTAGGCACTTATTATAGATGGGGAGGATCTTAATCCAATGGAGTTGGCTTTGTTTAGAATTAAGTCATCAGTAGACCGGGGAGGTCTGTGGAGGCTGGAGACTAGCCCCTCGAGAGCTCATGAGTAAGTTTTTACTTGATAGTACTAATAAGATGGACGGATGAGCTTAATGATGGTTTAGTCTTGTCACTAAATCTGGTCAGGGCCTGAAGCGTTAACATGAAAAACAGCTCTCAGAGACAGATCTCTAAGTCAGCTCGGTGTTACCATTCTCAAAACCTAAGAACCGCTTTGAATCACCACAGCAGGGCTGCCCGTGTTCCTGAGGGACATTTATGGAAACATGTTACACTGTACGGGTGGTGCCACCAAACACGGGTGATTCATCCAAGGAAACCTGCCAAAACAGAACTGGGAAGCGGAGCCGGGTTTAACTGCACGCTCCCTGGAAGCTTCTGCAACATGTCTCTGGAATGTTCTCAGGAAGCGAGCGGCCTCCAAGAATGAGAACCACCTCATCTCCTGTCTCCCATCACTGTGGCATTCCTTCAGCGGGTGTGCGGGAAGAGGGAGCAACAGAGTCAGTGAAAAGCACCAGCTGGTCACCGCCTGGAGCAGTGAGGCTCAGCCCCCAGCTTCTGACACCGAAGCCTCGCCCTCCGCCCGCTGCTGCCGCCCCTACAGCCGAGAGGCTGGCTGCCTCCTGACGGCTCAGCCCTCCAGCCTGCCCTCACCCGGATGTCAGCTCTGGTCCCTGCCACTCCCCTGCACAGCCGCCTGCAGTGCCCCGGTGCCACCAGGACCAGGTCAGACCCCCTACTCGTAGACGCGCCCTCCGTGATCTCCCCTCCTGGGCGGCCGCTTCTGGGACCACGCTGCATGCAAGGGCCCGCCGTCCCCCGTGTCCACGTGGCAATCCCCTATCTACCCTTTAACACCTGCAGGTACCACCAACCCTGTAAAGTCTTTCCAGGTGGCTCGCATCCCTTTGGACCCCACCAGTTTCTGTGCCCATCCCACCTTGTACACATCCATTTAACAAATACTTATCAAGCGCCTCACAGACGTCAGACGTGGGGCACGAGAGGAGCAGCACTGGCACAGCCCACGCACCACACGGTGCCCATCGCACTGAGCTGCAATCTTTGGCTGTCTTAGGACCAGAGCCACGTTCTGCTTAACTCTGGACTGTTAGGACTCAGCCCAGTGCCTGGCACATAGGCAGTCCCTGCTAAACACTGATTGCAAGAGTTCCAAGCAGCCACTAAATAGCTTTTACAAGTGACTTAATGATGGTAATAACAGAAACAGCAGGCACAATGCTTACTGAGCATCTACGATACACCAGGCACGGTGCTGAAGCCATCACGCGCACCATTTAATTCCAGAACAGATTATGAACAAGGTGTTACATCACCCTCATCTTACAGAGCAGAAATCTGAGGCTCAGAGAGGTCAGGGACCTAGAGGATGGTGTCCCCAGCGCTGTCCAACAGAGTAGCCACGTGTGCCTGCTGAGCATCTGAAACGTGGCTGGCACAACCGAGAAAAGAATTTTTAATTTTGCACAATTTTAATTAGTTTAAACAGTCACATGCGGCTAGTGGCTACTGTGTTCAACAGTAGACTAAGCTGTCTCATTTGTAAAATGAGTAGATGGAGTAAATAAATCCCAACATCCTTTCCTGCTCTGAGAGCCTGTTCTTTGTACCGCTGGCCTCACTGCAAGGAAGGAAGCACAGACTTAGCAGGTGAAGAGAATACGGAGACACAATCACTTCTCTGTGAACACATCTATGAAATGACCAGCGTGGACGCTTTTAACAAGCACTGCCTGAGACCAACAGATACGCCAAGCACTGAGCTAGCTGCTGCAGGAGCCTCCAGACAGGAAGGAGCACCCCTGCAGAAGGGCACAGCCAAGGGCAGGAGACAGAGGAAGGGGCGCTGTCGTCAAATCCGGGTACAGTACAGACATAAGCAAAAAAGCGGGGACTGATGGCCGCGTGAACACAGGACCCAAATCAGACGGAAAATACGAGGCAGGTTTAGAAAGCCACGTGCAGCAACTTTTGAGAATGCAGTAAAGGGAACACGTATTGGTAATCCTGCAGAAGGAAATACCTAGACTCCACTTATGTAACGAGCAGTCGCTACACGACTCGGGGAATTGCGTCGAAGCCTGTGAAAAGCTGGTGAAACTCCACGAGTATGCTAAAAACCGCTACACACTTGAAATGAATGAATGGTATGGTATGTACTCTGTGTCTCAATAAACCTGTATGTTTTTTAGAAGCTGGTAAAAATTAGTAACACAATATTTGGACAATCTGAAACCTTGATGTGAAAAGAAGTGCTCAGACAACCCCCCGGAAACCTCTGTGGGATGATACGGGGCAGGCCCCCCGCAAATGGACATCTTAGAATCGATGAAATGAAGGCCGAGGAGTGAAACGCAGGCAGGCTGACTGTGGACTCTGCCTGCGGCGACCTCAGCGCTGAACCGCACGCAGAACCGCATTTTGAGGCGGACTCATCTATACGCCGTTGCCCGGGCCCAGAGACCGACAGCTGAGAAGACGACATGCTGGGAACATACCTCTTCCAGGCTGAGCTGCAAGTACTCAAAGATCCTAAATGGATTTCTTCTGCATATCAGTCTCTTTTTTGGCGACAACTGAAGAGAAAAATAAAATACATACAGAACAAATGGAAGCACTACATGTTACCTGGAGGAGGGCGCATTTTAAAACAAACGTTTTCTTCTAAATTTCCCAGATTCACATTTGTTGGATTAATTCTGTTAAAAAATAATTTATTTATGTAGAAGAATAAGTTTTCGTTTTTCTACTACAGCTGACCCTTGAACAACCAGGGGGCTGGGGTGCTGACCCTCTGGGCAGTCAGAGGTCTGCACGTAACTCACAGCCAGCTCTGGCCCTCCACGTCTGCATTCCTTCCTATCTGCAGATTCAACCCACCGCAGGTCGTGCAGCAGTACAGTATTTACTACTGAAAAAAATCCTCTTTCACAAGGGGACCCACATTCAAACCCATGTTGTTCAAGGGTCAACTGTATTAACATTTTGACTTCGTTCCTTTCTTTTATCGCCCATGAACTTTTCCTGCAGTTGTGATCATTTTGTTGGTCAGTTTTATGTGTTGCTTTTTTTCACCCAACTGCACCTCACGAGCATATGCCTAGGTTCTTAATGAGACTTCATAAACTCCACTCTAAAGGCGAGATATTTCTTCAAACGGGTGTTTCTCATGTTACTTAACTATTAGACTGTTTTTCACTTTTAGCTGCTACAGATGCTGGGGCAACTATCTTGTAGGTCCCTTAATGAAGTGGATCTAGTTCTGCGCCCAGGCTCCTCCTATGAGAGCTGCCCGCCCCACGTGAGCCCCTGCCCACCGCTGCACTCAAGACTGCGTAACTACCGTTGCATTTCTTATTCTCCCTGGCAAGGGAGAGAATGTTACTGGACCTGATTTACCTTATGTGTTATGTTATGTATTACAGATATATGTTATTTAAATATTATATATATATCCATATATTTTTTAAAGTTAAGCTATTCACAGACTTTGAAGTTTCAGTTGAAACAGCCCTCACGACTACTGAGCCCTCAGGGCTGGGACCCAGGGCTGGCTGGTGCCCTTGAAGGGTCTGCAGTGTGGGTCCTGCACCAGCTCTCACATGTCCCGGGTGCTGAACACGGGCCTGCTACTGGTTCCGAGTAAGGGACGTCCCTGTTGGCCAGCATCTCCTCTGGGCCAGACACAGATGGCTCTGGAGGAGGTGATCTCTCTCCTTCTACTTACGTCCCCACCTGGGGCGTCTTCCCTCTCACTCGCGTCACACACGACTTCCTCCACCAGCACGTAGTGGTGCTCAGGCCCTCTCTCCCTGGCCGGGACCAGATCTGCTCGTTGGCTGCTGTCCCCAGGCTGAGCGCCAGAGGGCGGGAGGAGAGCATCTTGTTTGCCGCAGTGGACGTGGGGCAGAGGAGCAGTGACCTCCGCCACGTGTTCATCGGAGCCGTGGGTAGGTATCGGGTCAGGCCCGGAGCCCTCCTGCAGGCGGTCTGATCGCTTGCTGGGATCCTCCAGATCACGCGACTTTCCTGCAACCCCATTCGTGGCAGAAAGTTTCTCTCTATCTTCTGTGCCTTCCGTTTTGGAAACCATTTCAGAGTTCAGCTCGTTACACAACTGGCCCTCTTCATTCCTTTGCAGACAAAGATGCTGAAGGGGCTTCGTGTAATCCTCAAGGAGTCTACGCGCTGTGCTCTCATCCTGGCCTCGTCTTCGCATGAGGTTTGTGGCCCATTCCACGCTACGCTGATACCTGTCAAGTAGAAATTCTGTTAGTGACAACACTTAAATTTCAATATTTAAAAGACAGTGGAATGTGTGAAAAAGATGGGAAGGCAGTATGCCAAAATGTCTATAGTTCTTCTCAATGATGGGCTATAGGTTGTTTTCGTTATACTTTTTTGCATTTTCTAACTGCTCTGCGATAATTATCTACTACTTTTTTTTTTTTTTTTTAAATCTTTGGCTGTGTTGGGTCTTCGTTGCTGCACGCAGGCTTTCTCTAGTTGTGGCGAGCGGGGGCTACTGTTCATTGCGGTGTGCAGGCTTCTCATTGCAGTGGCCTCTCTTGTTGCGGAGCACAGGCTCTAGGCGTGCGGGCTCAGTAGTTGTGGCTCACGGGCTCTAGGCGTGCGGGCTCAGTAGTTGTGGCGCACGGGCTTAGTTGCTCCACCGCATGTGGGATCTTCCCAGACAAGGGCTCAAACCCATGTCCCCTGCCTTGGCAGGTGGATTCTTAACCACTGCGCTACCAGGGAAGCCCTATTACTTTTTGTTTTTATTACACAGCTTCATCTAATTTGCTTAATTTGAAAAAAATGACCCCAGTTTAACAAAGTGTGAAAATTTATGCAATTTAAAACTGGTGGACCAAATGATTTAGGTAAATTTAAAGAGAAAATGGCCATCCTTTGTCAGGGTTTGTTTTGCATTATTTTCAATTTTGGATGTCATGTTTTCAGATATGTATCTCAGTCATAGCAAAAAGTCTTTGTTTAGTATTGGAAAGCAAAATGAGAATTTTAATAAACATTTTTCACAGTACAGTACTTACTAATGTCTCCACTGTGTATGGAAAGAAATGATTATAGTTACATACACCCAAGCATCTTAATAAAAAAATGGCCCTTTTTTCCATAATTTTCAAAGTATATTTTAATGAGAAAATACATGCTTAGTTTCTTAAACTTGAAGGCAAGCCCTGAACACTTCCCAAGTTACAAAAAGTTACAGGCAAGACAAAAGGATTCTGCCTATTGAAGCAGCGTCAACACCTGACAAGGCTGCTGGGCTGCGTCATGTGACATAAGACGCCACACGTGTGTGGAATCTGATCTGCAAAGGCGAAAGACATTGCAAAACTCAAGCACTTTTTGCCTCCACCTACAGCAATCAGTCTGCAAAGCATCGAAGAAGACACGTGGCTTGTGGGAAGACAGATGTCACTTTTCTCTTCACCTTGAGTATCCTGCCTGTGCATGGATGATGGGATATGTCATAGTCTGTAAACTGATAATTACACACAGTGAAGCAAGGAAGCTGGCTTCTGTTTTTTTTAAAAATAAATTTATTTATTTTATTTATTTATTTTTGGCTACGTTGGATCTTTGTTGCTGCACGCGGGCTTTCTCTGGCTGCGGTGAGCGGGGGCTACTCTTCGTTGCAGTGTGTGGGCTTCTCATTGAGGTGGCCTCTCTTGTTGCCAAGCACAGGCTCTAGGCACGCGGGCTTCAGTAGATGTGGCACGTGGGCTTCAGTAGTTGTAGCTCGTGGGCTATAGAGCACAGGTTCAGTAGTTGCGGCGCACGGGCTTAGTTGCTCTGCGGCATGTGGGATCTTCCCGGACCAGGGCTTGAACCCGTGTTCCCTGCCTTGGCAGGCGGAGTCTTAACCACTGTGCCACCAGGGAAGTCCCATTTTGCTGTTTTAAAAAAAAGATCTGTGGCTGATTAACCCTGATTCATCAGAACAATCTCCAAGCTGTCCACACCCTGCTTATCCTACACGGGGATAAGCATGCAGCCCTATATACTTGGGACTGTACCTTAGATGTAAAGATTAAGACCTGGCAAGGCTGCTCTACAGCTACAAGGCAGGATGGTGCAGTGATTACACACGTGGACTCTGGTCCTGCACGTTTTGTGTTCAGCCCTCTGTCCCTCATAACTGGGTGACAAAGCCAATGACTTAACTGCTCTGTGCCGTTTCCCCACCCCTAAGATGGAGATAATAGTACTACTACCTCATAAGGATCACGTATGCACTCCTTTTTATAATCAGCATAAAACGTAGCTGCCCAGCGAGCAGCAGGGTGTCTCCTCTCCTGTATGAAAGGTACAGCCTCTCTCATGTGCAGTTAGAAGGACTTTCATATGAGAGATCTAAAAGGATCTATGCTCTTCATGTCACCTGTAACATCGGCTAAAGCCTTCATGGGTCTATGAATCTCCTGTGTCTGAACACAAATTTTCGTGTCATGTGTATTTTCCTGGGGAAGGGATCCACAACTTTCATCAAATTCCCTGATTTAAAATATGTGAAAGAACCACAGCATTAAAGGTTCAACAGTTCCCACTTTGAGCAGGAGACGTGGAACTGAGACAGAGAGAGAGTGCGAGCGTGCACATGCACACAGGTCCCCGCTCAGCTCTTCGCAGCAGAGCGGTCAAGGCAGATGTGAGTTCAAGCCCTCACTGTGAGCATGAGGTTCTCGTACCAGCTACGTGCCCTCCCCTCCAAGGCTCGAGGATAACTGTACCTGCCTCAGGGGGCTGTGCAAGGATGAAAGCAGAGGAGATATGTGAAGTGCTCAGCACATAGTAAGTGTGCAATAAATATTTGTTACTTTATGACTGTGGGATTTTTCGGGGAGACTGGAAAAACAAAATCATTTTGACTCAATACCTATTACATTTAAAAAAACAAATGACATTTTAATGGACGGAAATGTACACCTTAATGAATCGCTCTTCGGGAGCAGGGGCAGCCGTGTAGGTCGAGCACTGTGCCGGATCTGGGTTCCGGAGCTGGCTCTTCCGTGATTCTCGGCTAAGCCACTCAGCACCTGACACCTTCTGCTCTTCTGCCGAATGCCGGGATCACACCGCTTTCCCGCCTCTAATGACCTCAGATGTTTGTTTATGGAAGCTTAATGCAACAGTGGCTGCTAAAGCCTGTGGAAGAAAGCCTCTGACTCAGCCTGTGATCGACACACGGCAATGGGGCACAGAGCAGAAGCTGTCCTCTCACTGGCTGGCGATGCCTTAAAAAGTCCTGCTGTGATTAACCCTGAACACTGCTGGAGAAGCAGCAGGAAGAGAAGAGTAAAACGTACAAGTTGGAAAACATAAGGGGAGAGCAGGAGGAGGTGGTAGCTGCGATGAGAAGCAGCCAAGGGCCGGGTGCTGCAGACCCGTGCCGGGGCCCCAGGAACACCGAGCGGGGCCATCTGAATACAGCTCAGCTTCTCAGGTGCCTCTGCCCTCAAACACACCTCGTCCATTTGCAGCGAACATCCTTCTTCACCTCTGGGGTGAAGAAGGCCAGTAATTACTGGCCTTCTTCACCCCAGAGGTGAAGAAGGATGTTCGCTGCAAATGGAAGATTTGGGACCTCCGGCCTCCAGAACCGTGAGAATAAATTTCTGTTCTCTTAAATTGCCAAGTTTGGGACTTCCCTGGTGGTCCAGTGGTTAAGAATCCATCTGGCAATGCAGGGGATGCCTGCTCGATCCCTGGTCGGGGAACTAACATCCCACGTACTGTGGGGCAATTGAGACTGCACGCTGCAACTACTGAGCCCGTGCCGCAACTACAGAGCCCACGTGCCGCAACTACAGAGCCCACGCGCTCTGGAGCCCACGTGCCACAACTAGAGAGAAGCCCGCGCACCGCAACCAAAGATCCCGCCTGCCGCAGCTAAGACCTGACGCAGCCAAAAAAACAAAAACAAAAAATCGCCAAGTCTGTGGTACTTTGTTACGGCAGCCCTAGGAAACTGACGCAAGGGTCAATAAAATTCCTGGAATGTTGCACATTCTACAGAGCTTACCTGAGGGATGACCTTCAGATCGGGGGCGGGCGGCAGTCTCCCCCCACCAAGAACCTCACATATTCAAACGGGCTTGCTGCCGTGTCATCTGTCTTGCCAGCCCGATCGGAATGCGGTTCTGAGGAACGGGCTTCTGCTGTTTCTGCATCCTAGTGTTGGTTGCAGCAGCCTGTCTACACTGCAGTCCCCAGTGGAATGGGGGCTCGGCCAGGTCTTCTCAGGCCTCACGCCGTCCCCAGCCGGTGGCTATGGCCAGAGCAGCCCCTGAGATCTCCCAGGTGCCACTGCCCCTAGGGCACTCCCTGGCCGTGGGGTTTCAGAGCATGAAAAGGAGCTGTCAGATTCTGTCAGTACGTGCCAGAAGCAAGATGAAGAACCACTGTAGGCTTGAGCGGTTTCAGAAGGCTTCATGGAAGAGTTGCAACTTGAGCTGTCCCGCAGGGATGACGAGCGTTTAGAATGAGGAACATTTACTCAACAAAATCCTACCAAGGGAGCGCTGGGTGTGGGGCTGCAGAGGGGAACCAGGCATGGTCCCTGCCCTCTGACAAATGACAGTCTAAGCCCCGTGTGTGATGTAAGGCACAGCGACAGGCGCCAAGGCAGATTCTGCGGGGGCAGCGGCGGAAAGGGCGGCGCGCAGGCGCTCCAGGAAACTGGCACGTAGGCTGGATGTGCAGGAATAGCCAGCGGCACGCGTGCCGGGGAGCTTAGGGAGACGTGTTCTGGGAAACGCGAACAGCACAGACAAAAGCCCAGAGGAAGGAAGGATCATGGCTGTGTGGGGGGTCTGTGTGAGAGCCTCCGGGAAAGCGGCTTCCTCTAACCCCGCAAGTGTGGAGCGATGAAGGACAGGGCTGTTTACGCCCACACAGCGCAGGAGGCCAGCTCCAAACCTAAGTACCTTAGTGCTTACAGACAACATACGTTACAGGATTAGCGTTCATATTTTGGAAGGAATTTAACTGGCAAAGGTTTTGGCTTAGGAGTATTTTTAAAAATAAACTTAGTACAATTCAAATATGATTTGATTCACATTAAATTCAGACAAAATTTTCAAGGACACACCTACTACTACTACCACACACACACAAAAAAGGTGTGGACAACCACACCAGAAAAGGCTACCTGAAAACAGATCTGATTTAAACCATAATTTTGCCCAAGGTCAAAGTCCACCAAGACTTACTTTTTTGACGTGATTACAGGCATGTCTGTCTTCATATCTGCAACAACAAAGAAGTTGTATTAGTTTAGACAAATTTTCCTTAAGGGGGAAAACACTGATAACCTAGAAAAGACAAAGAATTTCAAGATTCACAAAATCTCACACCTAGAAGGCTGATGAATCCTGTCCAAGCAGCCAAACAGGTGCTTTCCACACCATCACTCCCTGCACCCACGCCCTGGCAGGCGCTGCTGACCCGTCAGGGCTCTTGCTGGGCTTAGATGTGACCTCGGAATCCTTCTCAACACTCCAGCTAAGCAGCGACAGCATGGAAGGGGAAACTCTGCCACCTCCGAATGCTCAGGCCCTCAACTTCTAGGCGAGAGTACCGAAGCCCTAAAGTTACACACTTTACGCCCGTTCTCCGTGTTCCATCAAGCATCTTCTGTGACAGCTGCTCACATGCGCCTAAGGAAAGGGATGTTGAAGTAGATCTCACGGCAGTGTTAGCTCTGGATGTGGGTTTGGGAGTTCCAGGCTCTAGTTCCAGCTCTAGGCATCTGGCTGGAAGAGTCTTTCCGTGTAAAATGTTGACCAGGTCACTAACGGTGTGGGTTTTTGTCCTGGTCCTCCCTGACCCTGCCTTTGGGCAGCTCATCTTTCCTTTTCCATACTCGGCCTCCTCTCTGGTGCTCTAAAGGCCTGGAATTGATGATGTTCGGCTTTAAAATCCTAGGGAGGTGAGTTCACAGACTCCTATCTCCTTAGTAATTTGACCTAAGGAGACCTCCCTCCTCTGGCAATTTAACAACAAGCTACAATTTAGCACGTTTTACTGACAGCCTTCCATGTGCCAAGCACAAGATATACAGAAGTAATAAAGCAAATCCCCTCTCCTTGAGATACTCACACTCTAGTTGGGGAGACAGACCAGACATGACTGATTCTAACCCAAGCTGATTCTAACCCTTCCTGAGCAAGGACAGTACGTATTGTAAAGGGACTGGCTTACTTTACCTGGAAGGGTTAGGAAAAAACACAAAGGAGAAGGAGTAATTGAGTGGGGCTCTGAAGGATGAGTAAGAGTTCGCCAGGCGGACCAGGGGAAAAAGGCAGAGGACACCATGCACAAAGGCTGGGGATGGCAAACGCATGGCAGTTTCACACATTGGCCAGCAGCCCAAGGTGGCCGTGGTACCAACGAGTAGAAGAGGGTGGGTGGAGAGGGGGCAGAAGATGAGGTTGAAGCCAAAATGTTGCAATGGACATTTGAGATCTACTTCCTGAGGGCAGCCCACAACCTTAATCTCTGTTTCCTTGGCCTAAATTCATTTCCTTCAAATTTCTACCCTACTTAAAACTTAGTTACTACATAGATCAGGAAAAGATTCTCAACTGTTAAGACCATTACACTATTTGAAAACTTTCTATTTTTGGGGGGCCCAATATTAGTAACTGCTGAAGCTGGGTGATGGGGACAGGCAGGGTCATTATGCTACTTGCTCTACTTTTTTTCTCCCTTTTAAAAACTCTATGGAAAAATTGAAAACATACAAAAGTAGAGAGGACAGTATAATAAATTCCCATGTTCCCATCACTCAGCTTTAAATTAACTCACGGCCAATGGTGCTCCACCTGTTCTTCTGCCCACTCCCCTGGCCCCCAGATTACGTTGAAACAGATCCCTCATATCACTTCATCTCTAAATGGTTCAGTACATCCACAGTCACCGTGAGAACATGCCCGGGCTGGCCTGTGGAGGACGACATACCCGGTACCCTCCCCCCCTCATCCCGCTTGTGGCCATCCTAGATCGGCTGACAGCCACCCAACAGACAACCAGACACCAGTGAGTCCAGCTACATCCATCACTGGACTTCTAATAGTGCAGCCAGTGGACCCATAACTAACCAGACGGATGAGCACATCCAGCCTAGATCAGTGGACCGACCCAGCAAACCCGGAAATTCAAATGAGCAATCTGCTTGCTGCTGAGAGCCACTGAATTTTGGGGTGGTTTGTTAAACAACACTGTGGCAGGAGATACAAAGTCTATCCCATTAGGACTGAACAGTCAAATTCCCACGTTTTAAAGTCACTCAAAATAGCTTCCTCTGTGGCTACACCACCTTGTTGTCATGTAATACATTTACAAGGTTCCAAGGTCAAATCTATAGTCCCACCTCTCTCTCCATCCTGTTCCATCCCCTCGACCACAGGCATTAAAAAAAACTATGATTTATCCTTCCTTACATTTCAAAAATATATTTATATTCCCCTCCCCCTAGATAAGCCATAGCATACTTTCCTTTACCTTGCTTTCTTTGCTGAGAAATATATCCTAGTGATGGCCCGCTCCTACCTCAGCTCCACAGCGTGTCATTATATGAATGGTCTATAGTTCATTCAGCTGGGATCCCCACCTTCCATGGACATTTTGGTTGTTTCCAGTCTTTTAACATTAGAAACAGTGTTGCAATGAATAGCCTTGGGCTCTTTCTTTTCATATTTTTGCCAGCGTATCTTTAAGATAAATTCCCAGAAGTGGAATTGCTGGGTTAAAAGTAAATGCATATATTGGGCAACTGGATATCCACAGGCAAAACAATGAAGCTGGACCCATACCCTACATCATAGAAAAATTAAATCAAAATAGATCAAAGACCTAAACTTACGAGCTGAAACTATTAACCTCTTAGAAGGAAACACAGGGAAAATCTACACAAGCTTGGATTTGGTAATGGTTCCCTAGTATGACACCAAAAGCACATGAAAAGAAAAAAAAAAATTAAAACGATAAATTAGACTTCATTAAAATGAAAAACTTTTACCACTTCACACCCATTAAAATGGCTATCATCAAAAACAAAAACAGAAAATAACAAGTGTTGGTGAGGATATGGAAAAATTGGAAAACCTTACGCATTGCTGGTGGGAATGTAAAATGACGCAGGTGTTATGGAAAACAGTTCGTGGTTCCTCATAAAATTAAAATAGAATTATCATATAATCCAGCAAGTCTACTCCTAGGTACACACAGAAGAGAAATGAAAACGTATGTCCACATGGAAACCTGTATGTGAATGCTCACAGCAGCACTACTCGTAAACCCAAAAAGTAGAAACAGCCCAAATATCCATCTTTGGATAAATGGATAAACAAAACAAAGTATATCATACAATGGAATAGTATTCAGGATAAAGTTCTGATAAATGCTACAGCATGGATAGACCTTGAAAAAATTATCCTAGGTGAAGGACACAAAAGGTTTCCACTTATATGAAATATTTAGAATGGGCAAAATCAAAGACACAGAAAGCATGTTAAGGTTACCAGGGGTTAGGGGGAGAGGAGGATGGTGGGGAGTAAATGTATATATGATTTTTCGAGACAGTCAAGTCCCCTCCGTAACGGCCATACCACCTGCACTCCCACCAGCAACGCGTGAGAGTGTTTCTCAGGGGCTCACCAATGGGGCACATTGTCAAACTTTCTGATTTCTGCCACTCTGATTGCTGAAATGGTATCTCAGTGCAGTTTTAATTTGTATTTTTTCTTGCAATTAGATGTTTTAAAAAATCCTTTCTAATTCTGTTTTAACCTGCTGGTATTGGTTATGTAATTACCATGAGACTCCCTTAGAAAAATACACCCAGATGAAAGATTTATAAATTAAAGAGGAACAGCAAATGGGAACCATATACATTAGTATGTTTTAACAAATACATCAATGTCATGGTTAATTTCTAGAAATAAAATATAAAACCCACCTTGCATATAGGTGAGGAGCCACTTAATTACTAGTACCTTCCACGTGCACAGGACTCTGCTGAGCAATGCTTAACAACAGAAAAGCCTAAATAACACTTTCGATAATTCCAGAAATTAGACGAAACACATTTTCACCCATCATAGGAACCCTTTCACCTTGATTAGAATTATTCTAGTTGCCATTTTTACCAGTAAAATTGCCAGTGGCACGTTACTTCTCCTCTAGAATTTTACTGTATAATCTGGTGTTAGAGCCAAAAATGAAGAAAAAGATAATTTGCCAAAAGAACTGAATGTTGCACAAGTTTACCTTTCCATTTGGCAACCAGCTTAGGATCTGAAATTGTGAAGTTTGGACGGCTTCTGGACAGGATACCTTTTCCAAAATAACCCTTCCGGGAAGAGAAAAAATAGAGTTAGCTCAGGATTAGTTACCAAATTTTTAGCTGAGGGAGAGTAACTATTTGAGTTAACAAGAGAGTCACTGCATTTTTCACAGCTTGACATCTTCCCTCTGATTCCAGATAATTCACGATTACTGGTGAACACCTTAGCGTTTTCTCTCTCCGATCGTTTGAAGGGAGCTGGGAAGTTTCCAGGGCACCTCATCTGTCTCGTGAGTAGTGGTCTCAGTCCCGGTCTGGGAAGCTGAAGGTGAAGGGCAGGCAGAGGCAGGATGTCCTCTGCACATGTGGACCAGGAGCAGTGGCCTAAAAGCTGGAGCCGCGTCCCCCAGGAACAAAAAGCTTCTCGGATTCTCTTGTACGCAGAACTGAAGTACTACTCTTCTCCTTCCCGCTGACTCCAGAAACATTGATTCCCCACCCCCCCCATTCCTTAAAATTAGAAAATATTTAAACCCATAGAAAACTGAAAGAATAATAAAATGAACACCCTATACCCTCCACCCAGATTGAACAATCAGAATAAATCACGTGTATGGCACTTCACAAAGCCTCCGCTTAATGTTACATATTGCGAATGGGGAGGAGACTGTACTTGACCCCTGGTCAGTGCCAGCCACTGTACCCCACTTTGGGAAGGTGACTACAACATGTATTTTATATAAAATGTCTAGAGAAGACACATGACAGAAACAGGAAGTGGATCAGGAGTGCCTGGGCTGGGAGTGGGGACAGGGGTGAGGTACAGTGAGCACCAGGGAACCTTCTGGGGCCGTGGGGACTGTGACGGTGGCCGCACAGCTCTATGAATTCATTACAGTCACTGCATCGTGCACTTACAATGGGTGAATCTTATGGCTGTAAATTATACCGCAATAAAGCTGCTTTAAAAATGCCTCCAGGGGCTTCCCTGGTGGCGCAGTGGTTGAGAATCTGCCTGCCAATGCAAGCGACACGGGTTCGAGCCCTGGTCTGGGAAGATCCCACATGCCGCGGAGCAACTAGGCCCATGAGCCACAACTACTGAGCCTGCGCGTCTGGAGCCTGTGCTCCGCAACAGGAGAGGCCGCGATAGTGAGAGGCCCGCGCACCGCGATGAAGAGTGGCCCCCGCTCGCCGCAACTAGAGAAAGCCCTCGCACAGAAACGAAGACCCAACACACCCAAAAATAAAGAAATAAATTTATTAAAAAAAAAAAAATGCTTCCAGTGTTGAATTGGCTATGGGGGAAAAAATAAGCAAGCTTCCAATCTCATCCCAAACCTATCGTTGATGGAAAAAGCAAAAACTGGAACTCGTCCTCATGTAAGAAGAGGTCCTCAACCAGGAGAGCGAGCAGAGGACATGCTGAAGCCCCATCTGGTTTGTCCGGAGCCAGAACAATCTGCCACCCTACAGTCACCTCTGGGGATGGAGTGGCAGTGAGAGGGAAATTTTTACTTTTTACCCATTACATTTCTGTAAATTGCTTGAATTTTTTTTTTTTTTTTTTTTTTTTTTTTTTTTACAATGCACATGTGTTGCCTTTATAATCAAAAAACAAGAAAGGTCAATGCACTGACCCAGCGTCACTGACGAAATGTGGGTTTGTGGCTGGGAGTTGTCCTCTGGGCTTATGGCTTCGGGGCACCTGATTCTGTTGCTACATTGGCCTAAACTGCAAGGAAAGCACATGGGTCATTCATGGTCTGTTTCTGGGGGTGGACGGGGAGAGAACGGCTGGCTCAGGGCTGTCAGGAAGCAGCAGAGCTGAGGCTGCCCGCACATACCTTCCCATAGAGCTGCTCCATATCTTCTGCATTCCTCACAATCACATTGTTGTTTATCATCTCGGCCCGGAATATTCTAAAGTCCTTCTTAGGACCACACTCCTGACCGAAAGGGATCGGCAGAGGAGACTCATAGCTCTCATACACTCTTCTTTTCCTCTTTGGGGGACGGAAAACTGCCTCTGCCATTTTCCAAGGTAACTGTTCTTTAAAGACTGTAACAGGGAGAAAGAAACAAGTCAATCAATAACTGTACTGACCAAACATGTGAGTACATTTATATCCAGGCTCAGAAAACCTTGTGGTCTGTGGGAAAAATATTTATAAAGCAGTGAGCAAAAGGCAGAGTAACGAGAAGATTTTGTTTGAGCAGCACAAACCCTACCCACCTAGGGCATCTCGATTACTTCCCACAACAATGCCGTGGTACCATTTCTCACTACAGCTGACGAGACTGAGGCCTAGTGACAGGTCCATGGTCACAATGCTCCTCGTGGGTCTCCTGACAGCGAGCACAAGAGGATTTCTGCCCATGAGGATTCCTCCCATCCTCTCAAGCGGCCGACAGACGTTTACCGAGCACCCACCAGAGGCTCCCAATCATCAGAGGTGCTAGGGATAGAAAGAGAAAACCAAAAGGACCCTGTCCTCAGAGAAGTAAATCTAGTGAGCACCTCCTTTCCCAAAAAAGGACCTTAAAATATGTTCCACACATTCGGTCAATCATCTCCCAGTTTTTCGGGTAAATTAATAATAGTAACAACAACAGCAGCAGTCATCATTTAGGGGTCTACTCCTCAGCACCAAGCGTGAGTGGCTAAGAGCAGGAAGTGTCAAGCCAGGGTGCAGGGATGGGAATCGGCTTCACCACTGCCCAGCTGTGTGACCTGGGGCACAAGTTACTTGATCTCTCTGTGCTCTGGTTTCCCCATCTGCAAAATAACGATAAATACAGACTCCATCTTATAGTTTAGACCCATAGGAGCTTAGAACAGCCCCGGCACGCAGCACTGACTGCTCTGCACGTTCGCTATGATTACTACTATGGCGCTATTGCTATTAGCACTAAGAACACCGTGTGACAGATGAGGAAACAGAGCCAGGTTAGACAGATGTTGTCAGAGGCCTGGAGGGTGGTGGCCCTGGATGACCCCGAGTCTGCTGCACGCCCAAGGCCACGCTCTTCCCTCTGGGTTCCGCTGTGAACACAGGCAGCGGCTGCCTCCTCTTGTTGGAAGGCTCACTGTTTCCCCCGGTTAGGGGCTGAAGGGTTACAGAGAATTATGGAGAATTACGGAATTACCACGCGCCCAGCACTACGAGGGAGGAAAGGAAGGCGAAGCCAGTACCTCTCCCTTCCAGGCCTTACCCTCAACCCGAGGAAACAAAACAAGGACAAAACGCACACAGGCTGCAATTCAATAATGGCTGGGGGAAGGAAGTCAAGTTGAGTGCGTTGTACGATAAAGACAGAGAGCCACAGCAGATGCATTTGACTCAGGAAAACTCAACCACATGCAAGGGGGAAACGCAGACAGTGCAGGGGACTGGGTCTGGCGCTCCGCTTGTTGGGCAGGTGCCCTGGAATGTGACAGGAGACCTGAATCTGCTGCGCCCTCAGTCCCGGCTCCGGACCCGACTTACACGGACAGCACATCTGGTGCTTGAAGATACAGTGGAGCTGTATCACACACGTGTTTAGCCTCCATGGCTCCAAACCCTCACAGGGGAACAAGTACGACTGATTATTTAGGCGCCTCCTGAACTCAATACCAGCATCCTGTTGGGCAAAGGATGTAATCAAGCCTGAAACAGCCAGTGAAGGCGGCGAAAGCTGAGGCAGGAAGCTGAGTGGCTTTAAGGGTTTACGCCCATTAAAAAGAAATCAAAAGCCTTGTCCAATGTGTAATGATTCCTTTATCCACCCTCCGAAAGATGTTGAGGAATTAAATGAGGACAAAGAAAAACAAAGACCAAGGAAGTTAGAGACGTTGATAAATCAATTACAAAAGTAACAATAAAAAGTAAGAATCAGCAAGTTGGAACCGTCATAGAATTGCCAAAGTATTCCCAGCAGCAAAATGCTAAAATAATTTAATTTCTAAATAAGAGTCCTTCAATGGAATTAAATAATGAGCACAACTGTATGCATTTTACATACATCTATGTGTGTGTGTATATACGTATATATATACACACACACACACACATATCGCTATGTAACATTCATAACAATACTATGTACACCACATGTTAATGGGCAATTAAAATTTCCTCCCAAGGGCATTTTAAGTAGATTTTCACTTGCCAATTTATCACTCAACCCAAGCAATTACAGTCGACCCCTGAACAACATGGGATTTAACTGCATGGGTACACTTACACCCAGATTTTTTTCAAGAGTAGATGCTACAGTACTACACTACCCACAGTTGGTCAAATCCACAGATGCAGAACCTCAGATATGAAGGAACCAGGGATACAGAAGGCCAACTATAAATTACACTCAGATTTTTGACTGCAGAGAAGGTCAGAGCCCTGACCCCCTGCGTTGTTCAAGGGTCAATTGTATTGCATTTAGCATTCAATTGAAGAAACGGCAATTTGTTCTAAAAATTAAAATGATGTTGTATTGGGCTTTTTTGAGGCAGGATGCGGGTCTCTAGTGAGGCACCTTCTAGGGATTTCCAGGAATAATTCGAACTTTTATGATCATTGCACTTTTATAACTTAACTTTTGGCTAGTATTTGATTTGTATATATTACCTTTGAGATTTTTAAGAAAGAGAAAATGTTTAACGGCTAACTTCAAGAACTTCCAATTAAATTCTCTCAAACAAGTGAAAAAGTTCTGTTTCAATTTGCCTGGTTTGTTTAGGATTTTCCCTTTCAGATTGCTATTACACTCTAAAAAAAAAAAAAAAGGCAAAAATGAGCTATGACACTTGATGGCAAGAACTCTGTACTCCAACCCAAGTTTGCATGACAGAAGGTTCCTGCCACAAAAGATTCCCAGTTTTCCACAAACCTTCAAAATCCCAGTTTAGTGCCACCTCTGCACATGTGACAGCAAGCATATCAAGAATTTGGCTCTTAGTAGGCCTTCCATATATGCAAAGCTGCCATTACGATCATGTGGCTTTCAACACCCCACGTAAAGCTCCCTGAACCCAGTTTCTTCATCTTCAAATTGAACAGAACTAGAAAACAGTCTGGAAGCCACTCAAATGTTAAACAATAAGTAACCATATATTCCAGCAATTCCACTCCTGGGTAGGTAAAAGAAAACTGAAAACACGTTCGTACAAAAATTTGTACATGGGACTTCCCTGGTGGCGCACTGGTTAAGAATCCACCTGCCAATGCAGCGGACACGGGTTTGAGCCCTGGTCCAGAAGGATCCCACATGCCGCGGAGCAATGAAGCCCGTGTGCCACAACTACTGAGCCTGCGCTCCAGAGCCCAGGAGCCACAATTACTGAGCCCACATGCCACAACTACTGATGTCCGTGAACCTAGAGCCCGTGCTCCACAACAAGAGAAGCCACCACAATGAGAAGCCTGTGCACTGCCACAAAGAGTAGCCCCCGCTCGCCACAACTAGAGAAAGCCCACACACAGCAACAGAGACCCAATGTAGCCAAAAATAAATAAATTAATTAATTTAAAAAAATATGTACATGAATGTTTACAGCAGTATTGTTCATAACAGTCAAAAAGTAGAAACAACCAAGATGTCCATCAACAGATGAATGGATCAACAAAATGGGCTATATCCATATAATGGAATATTATCAGCAATTAACAGAGGAATGAAGTACTGACACAGACTATAACGTGTGTGAACCTTGAGAGCATTATGTGGAGTGAAAGAAGCCAGTCACAAAAGACCACACATTGTATAAGACCATTAATATGAAACGTCCGGAACAGGCAAATCCAAAGGGACACCAAGTAGATTAGTGATTGCCAGGTGCTGGGGGAAGGGAGCTATGGGGAATGACTGCCAATAGGTATGGGGTGTATTTTGAGGGATGAAAAAGCTTTACAATTAGATTGCAGTGATGGTGTTGGCTGCATAACTCTGAATATATTAAAATCACTGAATTGTACATTTCACAAGGGTGAATTTTATTGTATATGAATCATCTCTCAATAAAGCTGAAAAAATTCAATAGGACAAACCAGAAGATCTCTCGTGTCAGTTTTGTAGAAGAGTTGCCTTGTGCAGAACTTGGAAGGCAAAGCAGGGGAGAAAGGGTTGAGTTTGTTATTCTCCCTATCTGCAATAGGCATTTAAGAAATGTTTCTTCAGTGCCAAGATAGGAGACCAGCACGATGGGAGATGTGGGATGTGAGTACAATTACAACAGCTAACCATCACTGGGAGGTACAACATGCCAGGCAGGCACTGACTGTGCCAACGCTACACACGTGGGTACCACTACCCGCATTTCACAGATGAGTAAATGGAGGCTTAGAGAGGGCAGGTCATTTGGCCACAGAGCCACAGCTGGAAGATGAGAGGCCAGTAAGGCAGGGAGACAGGGCACGGTGAGAAGAGTGGCTTCAAAGAGGAACCCCGTCTGAAGCACACACAAATGTATAGGAAGGACTGGGCCATCGGTCAGGGGGTTGGGGATGTGAAGGCTTGATGCCTGTGCAGCTTCTCAAGCCGGGAATGACAACTGAAAAGATTGAGAGAATTCCCTGGCAGTCCTGTGGTTAGGACATGCGTTCACTGCTGAGGGGCCGGGTTCAGTCCCTGGTTGGGGAACTAAGATCCCACAAGCCACTCGGCAGGGCAGAGGGGAAAAAAAAAAAAGTTTAAAAGAAAAGATTAAGAAAATTAAACTGGGGTCACATATAACAGTGGCTCTCAAGGCTTGGCTGCCCTTAGAATCACCTGGGGAAATTCTGAAACTTCCAATGCCCAGGCCTACAATTGTACCTACAATTACATCAGAAATTCTGGACTGGGACCCAGGTGATTTCAATATGTAGCCAAAGTTGTCAACTACTGGTGATAGGATGGCCTATTCAAACTCAATGCCAACAGCCATCTCCACTGTATAGATGAGGAAAGGGACTCAGGGGTTGACTGCTATGCACCTGTAAGGAAGGAGCTGTTACTTTTCCTTTTCTAAACCTGGGCATACCAACTCGAGGCACCAATAGTGTTAAGTACATTTACTTTTCTATCAAAAGCAGGACTTGTTCCTAATTCTTCCCTTGAGCGGATAAGCTAACTCTTTTTGGGTGTTCAGTAAATGTTTATTCCAAACAAAACAAAGTAAAACAAAAAAGGGGGGAGGTAGCTTCATTTAACTTTCCAACCCCGTGGGCCCACCTTGCCAAACCAGCCTGGTTAAAACCTCCCACTCAGCAAAACTCACATTCTCCCAATTAAAAAACCGTTGAAGCTCCAAATCGTACCTCCTGGGCCAGGGGAGGCAAGGATTAAAGGGAGAAGGCAAACAATCCTGCCTCTGGGGAGCTTTCAGGTTAGAACCCGAGACTAGACATGTAAACAAACGATAAACCTTTGCAAGCTGTTGTGAGGATTAGATGGGTAATTGTGCGAAGGAGCCTGGTACTGGGCCTACCATGTGAAGTGCTCGCCCGACGGAAGCTGTAGCTGCAACTAATGATCAAGAACTGTTAAGGACCCAACAAACCCGCAACTCCTTGTCATTACGCATCCCTTTGCTGGTTCCCTAGAGTGGCGCCCCCAGCAACCCTACTAGCGGCTAAAGCTCCACTCGGGCAGAGCCGGTGTCAGGTGCACCTTGACGTCCTCTGCCCCCAGCAATGGACGTGGCGTCAATGTTTCCAGAAAGGACATAAAAAAGAGGGCTACAGGTACACGGAGAAGGGGAAAGGGGCTAATTCCGGTGGAACAAGGAAGCCAGGCCCCGCGTCCCGGCCCAGTCTGGTGCGACTCTGAGACCCGGGGAACTTCTGTGGGCCGTTTCCGCTCTCGACCCGGAGGGCTTTCGAAAAAGGCGATGTCTCCTCCCGCGGCGGAGACCCCCACTTGTGCTGCGGCACCGCCCTCAGCGCCCCGGGACACCACCTGCTCCCGGACCCCGGAGACTTACCTTCCTCTGCCCCACGCGCTCGCCGTTACCCCAGCAACGCCGGGCGGGGGGGCGGACACCGCTGCCGTCAAGCAGTGCGGCCGCAAAGCCGGACGACTGCGCAGCCGCAGAGCCCGAGGGAGGGCCCACCGGGTGTTTGCGGAGCGCACCTGCGCAGGGTCGTAAGGCGGGTCTTCGGTGGGTGCTGCTGGTTCCTCGCGAGGTGTAAGGCAGAGGCGGCGCGTCCTCTTTGCTGCCTTCCCCGCGATCGTAGCGATACCCCCCTGCACAGATGCTGTTCTCGTTTAATCCCCACAACAATCCCGCAAGATCCATTTTACAGATGAGATCTAAGTTACTTATCCAATGTCACGTAGCTGGGAGGTATTGGAGTTAGAGTGATAGGACTAGACTCAGAACTCAGGTCTAACGACTTTGGGTCCTCGCCCCTGGGGAGATGGGACTCTTGAAGCGACCGGACTTGATATGACCCCAGCCCTGAGGAAGCGGGTCCGCTGAGCTCAGCCCGCAGACCTCAGATTTCTCAATGCTTTTGTATAAGTGCAGCATGCAGGGAAACTGTAAGAAGTGCCCCCTCGCACAGGGCACTGACCAAAAGCCACTGTGGGCACTGGCCGCCCTGTGCAGCGTCAAGGACAAGTCAAGGACAACAGGCGGGAGTCAGACCTGCATTTGCACCCCCACCTCCCCGCTCACTGGCTGTGTGGTCTTGAGTGAGTGACTTAACCTTTCTGAGCCACAGTTTCCTCTATTGAAAAATGGGTCTTCAGGATTATGAGGGAGGAGCAAAACAAAAGTGCCCTGGGAATTGTAAAAGCTTCTCCCACCTGGTTATTTTAAAGGAGGCCTGGTAGGGAGTCCAATAAACACCTTCCTAAATATGAACCCCAGGGTCCCCAGCACACATACCACACATGCTGCGCAGGTGGGGAAGGCGGGTGACAGGGATGGGTGGCAAATTGTGCCAGAGAGATTTATGGGGCTAGGTGAGACAGGCTTTGAAATCTGGACCTTTCCCAACTTTCTCTTGTCTCCAGGCCTTCCCACACGCTGTTGTCTCTACCTGGAACATCCTTCTCCCCTGTCTGGAGCAGTGATTCCTGGTCATCCTTTAGGCCTCACCTCAGATATCTCTTCCTCAGGAGACTTCCTCTTGCTTCCCCAGGCTGGCTTGGGTGACTTGCCTCTGTGTTCCCACAATAGTCTGGTGCCCCCTATGCTGTCCCCGATTCCTGGTCCTCTTTGACTGTGAGCTTCTAGTAGAAAGAGCTCAAGACGTGGCATTAAGTGGGTGGTCTGCCTGCAGGGGCCTTAACTGCTCAGCTCAGGAGTTCAGATTTTAGAGAAATCAAAAGCCGAATAGCTTCCTGGTTAGAACGTTGCAAAAAAGGGAGAACTTGAGCAAGATTCACAGAATAGTGGTATCGGGATGGTTTGGGTTGGGAAGAGAGAGGTGGAGGGAGGCTGTAATATTGCACCAGAACATGCCAATGGAGGAAATACTGGATTTAGAATGAGAGGCTTTTAAAAATGAAAGGGAACTCCGAGGGTGTCCAGTTCAACTCCCTTACTTAACTGATAAGAAAAAAGGCTCAGAGGCACCGTGAGTTGCCAGAGGTAACAGAGCAAGTCTGAGGTGGCGCTGAGACTAGAGCCAGGTCTCCACAACCTCAGCGGGTGCTCGGCACTCGGCTTGGGATGCGCCCATAATGGGATCTCAGGGGCCATCATCTGGAGCCCTGTCCCCACAGAGGGTCCAGAGCTAAAGCTAATGAACAAGATATTCTTCCCCCAAGATTTTCTCCTTGGTGTTCCCCCACTCCCCACTGTGTGGTGCAGCTTTCGGCAAATCAGTTCCTCGACCAGGAATTGAACCCGGGCCACAGCAGTGACAGCGCAGAATCCTAACCACTAGGCCACCAGGGATCTCCCAACAGTGTGTATTTTAAACCTTTTGTTATGGTCCTTTTCAAACATACACAAAAGTAGATCGCAAAAAAAAAAAAAAAAAAAAAAAAAAAAGTACATCACTTCCAGCATCTTCAACCTTTGGTATCTTGTTTCTTTTACACTCTCCATAAATACACCTTTTCCCCACTGCTGGTGTATTTTAAAGCAATTCCAGACATCATATAATTTCACTCATAATATTTAAGTATGTGACTCTAACAGGTAAGAATTTAAATTTTATTACATATATATCTATATAGTTGATTCTCGTTATTCACAGAAGTTCTATAGAGTCACCATGAACACTGAATTGGTGAACACTGAACCATTGCTTCTAAGGGAATGCAGGTCGGTTCCTGGCAGCCTCTGGTCACAACATTTTCATCAACCAATCGATACACAACCTTGTTTTATGTGTGCTTTCGTTTAAAAACACTTTAATGTCTGTTGTAGATTCATGAACATTGAACTCATGGCCCACATCAGTATAACTCACACCTGAACAAATCTCATCTAACAAGTGTATTTTCTCCATAAGGCACGTCACAGCATTCTTGGTTTACGGACACTAGACAGCACTTAAGCACTCTGCTTGGGGTTCATTTTATTTATTTTAAATTTTTAAATTTTTTATAAATTTATTTTATTTTATTAATTTTTAAATTTGTGGCTGCATTGGGTCTTCGTTGCTGCGTGTGGGCTTTTCTCTAGTTGTGGCGAGTGGAGGCTACTCTTCGTTGCGGTGTGTGGGCTTCTCATTGCGGTGGCTTCTCTTGTTGTGGAGCACGGGCTCTAGGTGCGTGGGCTTCAGTACTTGTGGCTTGCGGGCTCAGCAGCTGTGGCTCGCAGGTTCTAGAGCACAGGCTCAGTAGTTGTGGTGCACGGGCTTAGTTGCTCTGCAGCAATGTGGGATCTTCCCAGACCAGGGCTCGAACCCGTGTCCCCTGCATTGGCAGGCGGATTCTTAACCGCTGTGCCACCAGGGAAGCCCCTTGGGGTTCATTTTAAAATTACCAACACAAATCACAGAAACATGAAAAACGTGGCACTAACGAGATGGCAAAAAGCACACTTGTTTATGATAGGAGAGCTGAAACAAGACAGAGTATCACCGGTTGACTTCAGCTGAGAACATGCATATTGGGAGACTCAAATTTTTCTCCTGTCTATGCATGTGCGTGTCTGTAAGTGATCCAGTACTGTGAATATTGGTTTTGGCATTACAAATACATTTTAGCCAGGAGGTGAATTTGCAAATGCAGAATCTGCCAATCATGAGGATTGACTGTATATGTATATTCCCAATATCATCAGCACATCTAACAAAATGAACGATAATCCTTAACATCATGTGTCTGTGAAGGGGAACACAGAACCTGCATGTACTATTTGGGATATACTTATACTAAAAAAAAATCGTTTATCTGAAATTCAAATTCAGTTGGTATCGTGTATTTTATGTGACCACCTAACAAGTTATTGGGCCTTCATATGTGCCAGCCGCTTTGCATCCAATCTTGACTCTCACCACAGTCCTGTGAGATAGGTGTTCTCACCGATATTTCACAGTTGAGGTTCCCTCCCTGCCCAAGTTCTCAGAGCTAGAAAGTAGTGGAGGCCAGGTGAGGATCCAAATCCACGGGACCAGGGGGCTTGCATTCATTTTCTTCTATCATGTTGGATACGGGAGGGCAGTGCATTGATAAAGCACAGCTTTAAATATGGAAATACAAAAATGACGCACAGCAAGTTTTGGTGGGAGGTCAGGGAAGACCCAGATGGGTTGAAGGACCCGGGAGGCTTCCGGGAAGAGGAGGCCTTTGCGCTGAGCCTGGGATAAGGGTGAGCCTGGGGAGAGCGTGGAGGAGGAGGGAGACGGCAGTCGGGGGCACAGGGCAGGCCCACGTGCCAGGAGGTGTGGGCCTGGAGGTTCTGAAGAGGGAGGAGCCGGGCTTGGCGGGTTAGGAGGTCGAAGACGCCGATAAGGTCCGATAGGCAGGGCGCGGTCCAATCGTGCAGGCGCTTTAATTCCAGGCTTGGCATTTGGACTTTACCCTGTAGACAATGGGGAGCCACTGGCGTTTCTGAGCTGGGCAGGGCGGCCTCCGCTGTCGCCTCATTGTTTTTCCCAGACGGGGGCCCGAATGAGCCCTGCAGTATTTCATTGAGGCCACTAGATGGGGATATTTTAGCAAATTTAAACCACCCAGCCTCCAATTTCCAGCGAGGAAAACAAACACAGGGACCAAGCGAAAGGCTCCACGCGTTTACCCGCAGCACGCAACGGAAAACGCAAGGGCTGGAAACGAAAATCAAACGAGGGGCACAGTTCAGCTTCTCCCTGCCGGCGAGACGAAACCTCAGATAATTTCTCTGCTGTGAAGGAGAAAGGGTCCAGGGTGTGCAGGAAAGGGCATTTACATTTTAACAACTGCCCTGCAGACATTCTCTAGCATTTAAGCCTCACAACAGTCATTCAAAGCAGGTGTTATCATCCCATTTTACAGGCGAGGAAACTGAGACGCTGAAGGTTACATTTGCTCAATTATTTACGGAGGCGACACCAGGCTAGGCAGGCAGATAGAGTTGGCAGCAAGTGTAAGGGGTGGGCTGGGCAAGACTCGAAGGCAGTGCTTTGCTGGGCCCAGAGGCCCTAGTGCAAAGGGTGGGGCACTGCCTTTAGATCCTACTTTGGCTGCTAGAAAAACCTGTAGCGTGGATGGTGGGAGCCGCTGTACAACTACCATGTGCTCAATTCCCGCTGCTTTTTAGAGATAGTCTCACTTAATTCTCTGACAACCACCCAGTGAGTTAGGGGTTATCACACACCCATTTTACAAGTAAGAAAACCGATTCAGAGAGGTGACGTGACTTGCCCAAGATCACACACTGGGGTTAAGCACTGGAGGGGGAAGTGGATCCCAGGTATGCCTACTCCTCCCTGTGATTAATCAAACACATTCGACTTCTGGGTAAATTTCCTAGAGAAACTTGGGTAGAGATGCCCAGAGAGACACATACAAAGATTTTCCTTTTTTTCTTAAATCGAAGCATGATGGTTTATAATAAAAAAGGGAAACAACATAAATGTCCATCCCTAGAAGAATGGACATATGAAATGTGGTACGAAGGATTCATAAAGTGCAAAAGTATTCAGCAATGAAAAGCTAGCTCTTCTATGATTATCAACATGGATAGATTTCACAAACATGTTTGCTCATAAAGGCCAGAAGCAGAACAATATGAATCCTATGATAAATTTTGTATAAATTAAAACACACCCCAAACCGTACCAAGTCCTGAGTGTATGTATGTATAGGTATGCTAAACTATTTTAAAATAACAGGAAGGTTATGCACCAAAGTCATTAGTTATCTGTGGGACTTGGGTAGTAGATAAGGGGTTTTAGCTTTACATTTTATTTCTTAAAAAAAAAAAACTAGAAGCAAATATATGGTTGGGACTATAGGTGACTGTTAAATTATTTGTTGTATTCATTTCTCTATTTTAATTTTTGCACAAAAAGATGCTTCAGTCAAACCAATCAATACAAAGATAGAAAACTACAAAACCAAAATAATTTTCCTATTTAGGGTCAACGGTTTGAAGATGGGGGGCGCGGGTGCCAGTACCCTGGGAGGGTCGGAGAGGAACCTGGGAGAAGGTGATCAGAGGAAGTGGCGCACAGGTTAGGCCGGAAGTGCACAGGCCTGGCTCTGCTGTTATGGGAATGTGGCTGGTGGGGTCCAGTTCGCCAGTGTTTCCAGAGGAAGAGCCCATCCTGGCATCACACAAGTGGTCCCACCTCCCTGTGACTGTCGTGCCTACCGGAGAGCAGCAGGCAGCAGGTGAGGCCATGGGAACCCTGTGAGGGGGCCGGAGAGGACCAGGACGGGGTGCAGGGGTCCCGGGAAGATGTGGCTCCTGTGTGCGAGAGAGGTGGCTGGAAGCGGTTACACCCTCTGGCTTCTCTCCCTCCCTCCCTTTCCTTTGGTCATTTTCTCTGAACTCATGGTCACATGGACCATTTAATGTGTGGCCTGGAGGGGTCACGCCCACTTTCCAGAAGCAGGTGCTGCCACCAGAAACTAAGGGCGGTTCTCACTCTGTCCACCTCCCGGGGCTGCAGTGACCAGCATGGGAGGTCATGAGTGCTAACGATCAATCACTACAAAGTAATAAAGTCTTCTCACTTTTCCTCTTTCTCCTCATCCTTTACATTTGTCATAATACACAAAATAATAAGACATGCAGGTGGAGCCTAGCATTTTCCTTGTATTGGCTCATTTTCCCACTCACTTATTCCTCCTTACAGCTCTATTAGTGAATACTTTTATACTCCCCATTTTGAAGATGAGGAAATTGAGTCAGAGAAGTTATGTAATTAACCCAAGGTAACCCAGCGAAGAAGTGGCGGAGGTAGGATTTAAACCCAGGTCCGCCTGACTGCAGGGCCACTGTGCTGTACTGATACAGTAAGTGTGATGGTCTTGTATCTCATCCTAAAAAGGAGGTAAAGAGAACATTTTGTGTTTTGTTCTGTTTTTCCTCTTTCTCATGGAAATTTTCTTTGTTCCAAGTTGCTTTTGTCTTGTGTGTGACCCCCTGCAGGTCATCCCCATCTGAGCCCAGGACTGTAATTTCCTGGGTGGTTGAAGAACTCTTTGGTCTGTTCACAGGAGAGACAGGAGAAGAGGCCCAACATGGCCCCAACCTGGCTTTCCTGCTCTCCTGGGTATGTCCACCTCAGATGTCAAAAGGCCTGAATTCCAGGCAAACCAGGAATAATGCCCCAGTCATCAAATTTGAAACCAAAATTCAGCAAAGACATGTATTTGCTGCCAGAAAGCAAATAGCTTTTTCTTTTCTTTCTCATTTTTTTTTTCGCCCAAACAAAACATCCTCTTATGAAATATGTCCAATTTGCAATATTTACTTTCCCTTTATTTAATAACAGGAAAGGGTTTGCTGGACTTTTGTTGATTTTCGCATTTCTTATTAAAATTCTTAAGGGGGTTTTGGGGGAACTTAATCAGCAAAAAAAGGAGAAGGAAAAAAAATCTCATCTGCATTCCACAGGCCTTATTAATGGAGGAAACTTGCTGTTTGTTTAAGAGCATTTTCTGATGGGAGAAGGCAAATCATCATGTGTTCCAGAGCCTCTGACTCTTATTCTTGACTGTGCTTCCTTCTCAGCTGTCTCCAGGGCTCTGAATCCCTTGTTCTAAGCTTTCTGCCCAAGAAGATGGGGCTGGGCTTCATGCCCCCCTGCCAGGCTGGGAGGGAAGCTAACATTCCTTCAACATCTCAGCACAGTTCTCTGCACCCACAATCTCAGTTCACCTCAAGTCAGCCCTTGTGGCAGCCCTCACTCGGCTGATGCGGAAAAGGAGGCTTAGAAGGATGAAGTCCCATGTCCAAGCTCCCTTTCCGTGTAGCTTACATTCCTTGGGATGAAAAGGAAAGGAGTCCTAGTATTCACGGAGTCCTACATCCAACTGAGTCCTCACTGAGCAACTCTCTGAGATAACTAGACAACCTCCACTCTTCAAGGCTCAGAGAGGTAAAGTGACTGGCTTGAGGTCACACAGCTGGAGGGTTGTGGCGCTGGGATTTGAGCTGTGCTCTGCCTGACTCTCACATCCACGTTTATTTTGCTTCTCTACACCTCCTCTTTGGGGCCACGAGCAGCATAATTTTCTTGTAATGAAATACATTGCTCCCCAAAAGTTAAAACTCTCTCCCCCTGAGAGGTCTTGGTCCTGCCTTCCTTGGTTCTATAATTAGACTGCAAGTAACTTCAAGGACTTTGTTTCTGCATTTTCATTCTACCAGAAATATTCATGTACATTATTATTACATACATTATATAATTATTATAATATGTTTATTTCTAGATTAGTGCCTGATGCAGAGTAAGTCTTAATAAATGGCATTGCAGGTAGTTGGGTCCCCATGCTCTCCTTCTACAGAGAAGCAGACTGAGGTCTCGAGAGAAGAAGGAATTTGCCCAAGGCCCCAGAGGTCCAGAGCCAGGTCCAGAGCTCCCTGTTCTCTGGGCTTGGTGCTTCCCCATGAGCACGTCTGCAGCAGCCATATTCTTGTTCATCCAGCCCCTGCTCCGTGTGGCACCGAGCTGGAGGTTAGGACCCTCAGATAAACCAAATGTGGTATCTGATGTCAGAGTTCCCAGGGTCCAGCAGGAGAGGATGCTTGGAAAAGCTACTCTCGTAAATGTGGTAAATGCTATTACCACGTAGGGTTTCAAGCAGGGGAGGGGGCTCAGGAAAGACTTCAGGGAGGACTGGACGTTTGAGCTGAGACTTAAAGAATGAGGATGAATTGGCCAAGTCAGGAAGGGCGTCCCAGGCAGAAGGCCCTGCCTGAGCAAAGGCCTGGAGGTGTGAACACACATGGAACATTCAGGAACCATCCAGCAGTCTAATGGGGAAGAGGAGCAGGCCTGGAAAGGAAAGTGGAGGCCAGGCTGTGAAAGGCCTTGACTGCTATCCATGGGGACGCAGGAAGGGTTGAAGGAGGGGAGTGGCTCGGTCAGATTTGGTTTCGGAAGGTCACTCTGAGGGCTGGGGGTAGAGGAGGATCAAGAGGGCTGAGAGCCCCCTGGAAGGAGGCTGCTGCATATTCCAGGCCAGAGATCCCCAGGCCTTGCCCACCTAAAACCCTCCATCTCCTCTCACCCTCGAAGGAAATCTTCCTGTCCTTCCTGCTCTAGGCACCCTCCCAGACCACACGCTTGCCTGGAGCCCCTCTCACTGGTTTCTGGAGTTCTTATTCTTTGGGTAGCTGCTTTGCACTCTCAGGGTCCTCTCTAGCCACGGACCTTAACCTTGCGGTTGTCAGAGAGCTCTAGGAGAGCCGAAGGAAAGGCTTGGAAAATTGCTCAAGGATAGAAGTGTTCCAAACGTGGAATGTGTGTGGAGTCTCACAGACCCCCTGAAGCTGCTTTCACTTACGGGAAGGGGCAATTCCAAGACAACGGAGAGGCAGACACCCTAAAGTCTACCAGCTACACTCTGTAAATCCCCGGGGAATGCGGAGGCGGTCCAGGGAGGCAAAGGAATTAGGAGGGAAGACCGCCTTGAGAGTTCAAGCATTGACCCAGGAGGGCTCCGAGGCCAGAGGGAGCCCAAGATGAATGTAGTAATTTCTAAATAGTAATGTTTCTAAAGAGAGAACGTGTCCATCTGAAGAAGGGCTGGGCAGCCAGGGAGGCGGAGGACAGAGAAAGAGGGATGCCATCCCGGCCAAGGATCCGGTGGACCCCGGCAGCAGGTCTAGCTCGCTCTGATGCCCTGAAACCCTGGAACCGCATAACCAACCCCTCTCTTCTCTCATTCTGTGCTCACCAAGCATCGTTCTGATTAGAATTTGGCCTCCCGTGCAGTGTGCCTACAGGGAGCAGGGTGTTGGCTGGAGGACACGTGTATCCGGTCCCTTTGGCAGTTATATTTCTTGTTGTAAATTAGTAAATTGGGAACAGACAATTCACAGAACAAGCAATACAAATGACTAAGAAGCACATGAAAAAAATGTTCATCCTCACCAGTATTCAAAGAAATGTAAATTCAAACCAAAACCGAGATTGTTTTCTACCTACTAAATTAGAAAGGATTTCTTTTTTTAAGTGAATACATATTGCTGGGAAAGGGGTGATGCAAGAGGCACCCCCATGTGCTGCTGAAGGGAGCCTAATGCTACCTGCTGGGGTCTTTAAACCCCTGCAACAGACAACCATGCAAGCCCATCGTGGAAGGAGTGGCTGGAGGGGCTCTGCATCAATCTGTTCACCAAATGTTTACTGAGCACCTATTATGCACCAGGCTGAGGAGACGTTGGGGTGGGGGGGGCACACAGAAATCTTAGCCCAAATGCCGAACGGTCCCAGACCAGGAGGGAGGCTGGAGGCCAGTTCCTGGTGGGCCGGAGGAGGAGGAGATGGAAGGGAAGGTGAGGGGGCAAAGAATCAGCTCCCCCCCCCCGGACCCCGCCCTCAGCCCTACAGTTCAATTCTCTCCTCTTTCCAGGTCAGCCTCAGGCTCTTGGTGGACCACTGGGCATTTCCTAGAACTCCCACCCCTGAAGATTGATTTAACTGGTCTGGGATGGGCCCAGGCAGTATTCCAGGCCTTTCAGATGTGCGGCCTGGGCTGAGAACCACCGAGAAAATGGAAAATAAGAAACGCATACAAGTCGTGGTTAAGAGCTCCGGCTTGAGGGCCCCCAGACGTGGGTCAAGGGCCGGCCACTCACCGCCTGGGTCACCTGTGGCAGGATGCGCCCCCCTTTGGGCCGCGGTTCTCTTCTCTGTCAGACAGAGATCAAATATGCCGTCGTGGGGAGGACTACACGAAGCAATGCGTGTAGGGCGCTCGCCAGGCTGGGTGATATTCACGGTCACGGTGCCTGATGAGCCAGATCCCATCCCACGCTGCCATCTGGCAGGAACGAGGGACATGGGCTCCCAAGGCCTCTGAAAACTGCGCGGGAGAAAGACTCGAGACTGAAACAGCTCTGACCGACCACTTGATATTTTTTCTGTGAACTGGGAGACAATCCCCATGGTTTTTACTTGAGCTCCAGGAATTCTTGTTCCAGCTGACTGTGCAGCTCGGGAAGGAACAACATGATCCTAGCCCAAGAGTCCTGATGCAGGAAGGGATGGAGCCGAGCAGCGCCGGGACTGAGCTGGTTTTCCAGCGCCGAGATCTGCTGTCCCCACTTCTGTGAAGACGGCCACCAAGCGCACCGGCCCTCAGACCCCGCTCTGCCAATTCCGCCTCTCACTAGCTGTGTGACCTCGGGGAGGGGGCGACTTCACCCCTCTGAGCCTCAGAGTTTCCTCTCTAACGTGGGAGTAACACTGGTCCCTGCCCCAGCTGGCTCTGGGGGAGGATGAACGGGGCTGACGCCAGCACAGCTCCGAGCCGGGGATCTGGTGCAGGCGAGGGCCTCTGCGGATGGCGGCCACGTGGGCCTCTCCCCAGCCACGACCGGCCCTCCCCACAGCAGTGGGATTCCCTGGTGGTGCTCTCCCCACACGTGGTGCTTAGGGTGTAATTGTTCCTGTGGGTGTCTTACCAGGGCCGGGGCTGATTTACACGTTTCTCTCAGTTCCGTGGTTCACCATCGTATTTAGCTGCTGCTCAGGGAACCTGTGGGGAAGTGAACTGACCCCTCCTCCTTCGCAGAGGAGATGAGGGTTTACCGAAGGGCGATAGTGGGGCAGCTAATCACCTGCTGGACGCTCGGCTTGCTGGCTGGGAAAGGCCTGGGCAGTGAACTTTAATGGGGGGCGGGTGGACGGAAAGGGGGACACTCCCAGGGACACCAGCCGGCAGTGGTGAGGCTTGGCATGTGGCCCCACGACCAGGGTGAGCAAGGGGAGGGGAGGGGCCGAGCAGGTAAAATTCATGCCGTTGCCGGTAGAGTGACTCATCTGTGCCAACAGGCTGGTGAGACATAGAGAAACTCGGGTACAGGAAGATCAATGGGATAAACACATTAGAAAGTTCTTTGAAAATGGTAAATTGACCTAAGAGCAAGGGCTCTGGCTTCAAACAGAGTGGGATTCACAGCCTGCTTCTGCAACTCTCCTGTGACCTTGGGCAGGGGCTTAACCTCCTGGGGCCTTAGTTTGCTCATCTGAAAGGAGGGGGCAGGAGCGGGATTGCCTCCGAGGGTTGCTCCGAGGATTAAACGACATGTGGATAACGTGCAGGGCACGGTGTCTGCCAGAGGGCCACCCACGGCAGCTGCGGTGCCGGTGAGGAAGCAGTGGGGCCCTCGGCCGGGATGGCCTTCCTCACTGAGTCTCCCCAGCCAGATCGTCTCCATCCTTCAGCCCTGCCCGATTCCCCTGGACGGAAGGCCCTCTCCCTTCTCCACACTCTCACGACATTTATCTAAGCCTCTCCCACAGCCCTTATCAGCCTAGGCCTGGCATGCGCTGCTGTTCAGCAAGCATGCCTTAGCCTTGTGAAGACCTGGTGGCCTGGGTCTTACTCATCTCTGTGCCCACTGGACCCAGCACTCAGCCTCCAGCCTCTCCAGAGAGCCTTCAGTCTCTTTAGAGAGGCAGAGACGGCAGCTGGGGGATAACCGTCCATGTCCTGATACCAGAAAAGAGTAAGTCCTTTGCAGTAATGAAGAGAGGAAAAAAGGAATTTGTAAAAGCGTTTTCAAAAATTCTACAGACTTCTTTTGATTGGTACACTTGAATTCATTTTCAAAGTGAATACAGTTTCCTGTTTCTTTGGTTTTTAGGCTGTGATATAAATTCAGTGAATGAGAACTTCCCACCACCCACAAGATGATAAGTCCACCTGGAATGTTTGTTAAAGAGCCGGGCAGAGAAAGCTGGCTCAATGTAGAAAGCCTTATCCGCCCGCCATCAGCAAAGGCCAAAACAGATGAAAAGCAAAAGCATCCGCTCTCGAAGTCTGGAGAATTCTTGGGCTCCCACCTGTGTGCCGCTGGGGTTTTCTTCAATAAGAAGGTTCTGGGGGCTTCCCTGGTGGTCCAGTGGCTAAGACTCTGGGCTCCCAATGCAGGGGGCCGGGTTGGATCCCTGGTCAGGGAACTAGATCCCGCATGCCACAGCTAAGACCCAATGCAGCCAAATAAATAAATAAATATTTAAAGAAAAAAAAGAAGGTTCTGGAACTACTTTGAACAGAACTGAACCTCTGCTTGGACCATTATGGATGTCTCCAGAAACAACCAACAAACCAGGAAATAAAACCACTCATCTACCACATATTCATTGAGCTGAGGAGACTTTCTTCCTTCCTTCCCTGCCATGCTCCTCTCCCCTCCCCTCCCCTCCCTCCCATCTTCTCTCTCAGGGTGTTAACTTTCTGCCTGGTAATCTTCTAAACCTAACTCTTCAGGTCAGAAACACCCATGGCGTTTCTGTCTCCTTCTTCTTGCCTGTCATGGGGTAAAAATCCCGCTCCTCTGAGCTCCTGGTCTGCAGCCAGTATAACTGGCCTGAGGGTCACGGGGTGAACAGCCCAGCTCTGGCTGTCCGGCCCTCGGGCAAGCCCTGTGTCCTCCCCGCCCTCTGCTTTCTCCTGGCGCAGGTGCGGTATGAGCAGGTGACACGCCGGCCCTTCCGGCTCTGCCATTGTGACCCCAGCTAGGCCACCTGTGGGTCTGGAGCCCAACCAACTGGGGTCCCTTCCCTATTCTACACTTATGGCTGGGTGGCCTTGAGCAAAGTACCCAACCACCAGTGGGTACCCAGGGGGCCCCTTTGGGGTCGTGGTGGGGATTAAGTGAGATGCTACAGACTAAGGTTTATTCTGGCGCTGGCACAATAAGTGCCCCATAAGTGGTCTGTACTATTTCTGTCATGCAAAAGAGGGCACACCGGCACGTCACACCCGTCTGACGGTGGGGTCCAGCCCTTGGTCTGCTCTCTTGCCGATTCATCGATGCGGCAGCCCTATTTGCCAGCCTTGGGGCATCTTATGATCGGACACCCATGAAAGGATGAGGTGCAGCGGCTTCCAGAGGCGCTCAGTCCAGGTCAGAGTGATGTCCCCACAACCCTGGGCGCGCAGGGGTCCCCCAGGCTTGGTGCAGGGGTGGACATGTCAAGCCGAGCAGGTTGAGTCAACAAGTCAGTCCTGAGTGCCTAACAGGGGACTGGAGAGCACATGCCCAGCCTACAGGCAAAGAGATCAAATAAGGTTCTCAAATGCTGCCAGCCGAACAAGATTCCACAGCCCAATCTGATCTGCAGGCCTAATTACGGGGCTCCTTACCTGGGTGCATGCTTCTGTCGGGCTGCAGTCACAGCCCTCCTCACCACTGTGTAATTCACACACCACACAACTCACCCTTCCAAAGTGTATGATTGTTTTTTAAATACATTCACAGAGTTGTGCAACCATCACCACAATCAATTGTAAAACATTTTCACACCCTCCAAAGAAACTTCTTACCCAGTAGTAAAATCATTCCTCATTCTCTCCTCCCTCCCACTCCTGGCAACCACTAATTTACTTTCTGTCTTTATAGATTTGCCTATTCCGGACATTTCATAAAAATGGAATCCCACAAAATACGTGGTCTTTTGTCACTCCCTTCTTTCACTTGGCATCATGTTTTCAGGGTTCATCCATGTAATAGAACATCTATTAGGACTTCATTCATTTTTTATGGCCAAATAATATTCCACTGTATGGACAGGCCACATTTTATTGATCTGTTCATCTTCTGATGGACCTTTCGGTTGTTCCCACCTTTTGGCTACTGTGAATACTACTACTCTGAACATTCACATACATGCCTTTGTGTAGATATATGTTTTCATTTCACTTTTGAAAGTACCCAGGAGTGGACGGCTGGGTCATATGGTAAAGTGTATATTTAACTTCACAATAAACTGCCAAAGTGGTTCCCCGTGTACCATTTTGCATTCCCATCAGAAGTATATGAACGATCTAGCTGCTCCACATCCTAACACTTGCTACGGTCAGTCTTTTTAGTTTTAGTCATTCTGATGGAGGAAGAGAGGCAGCTGTAGTTTTACCTTGCATTCCCCCATCCTCACTCTGAATCACATGGTCAGCTGCCTGGCCCCGAGTGGGACACGGGATGGGGAAGAGGCCGCGCCAGCCCCCAAGGGGTCCACAGTTGGTGTCAGGGCCTGAGAGACTGCATTAGCCTTAGCTTCAAAGCCTGTCTCCACTGATCCCTTGGGGTAAACAGAGGCGAGTGGGTGTTGGCGGTGGAAAAATCAGGCAGAGAAAAGAGTGTCTGGGTGGGTGGGGGAGCCGGACGGAACGAAGTGAAGAGCTGACTCAACTCTCAGTTTCCAGGTTGGCCGCCTTTGTTTTTTCAGCACATTGGAATCTCCTGGCTACTAGTCTTTTATTTCCTTTAATTAGCCTTCCCCACTGACAGCGACGGGTCAAGATTTCTAGGAAGTGCTCTAGACAACTCTGCCTGACAGACATCCATCCCAAGGAGTTCTTTCCTTAGAGCTGAAATGCATCCTCTCTCTCATCCTCAGAGCTGACTTTAGGGGCTGGCAAAACAGTTGTACTTTGGTGCTCTGACTTTTCATTGAAACGTTACCTCCAACACAAAAGAAGCGTATTATTTACAAAATATCTCTATCGCCTACAAAATATCTTCCTGGGAAGAATGAAACAGTTACACATTAAAACCGCTTAAAAATGCAGGCACGCATCAGCTGCCTTTAGTGCAGACTCGCTGGGCATCTATTTGGTAGAAAAACAAGCTTCTAAAGCTTGAAGGCAAAGTTGGCTTCCTTGAAGGACACTTTGTTGTAAATCTGGGCATCCTCAGAGATTCCTTAAAGAGCAACAATCCACACAGTTACCACTGAAGGGAAGGAAATTTCCTAAAAGTGGTGAGGAAATTTTAAGAGTTTAGAGCAAAATACTCAGAAATCAATTCCGAACTGACTAAGCTTCTATTCCCAGGCAGGAGACAGATCTATAAAGAAGTAAATGATAAGACAGCATTGGTAGCTGTTATGACAGAGAGGACAGGGCACTGTGGAAGCACAGAGGAGAAAGCAACTGTTTGGAGGAGGTTTAGGGCTGTCAGACAGAAAAGGGGATATTGAAGTTGAGCTCTGAGAAATGAATAGAAGTTTGCTGGAAGATAAGAGAAGGAACAACCTACCCATTAGAAGAACATACATAAGGCACCGAGATGTGAAACTGTGTCCAGGACTCAGCCGAGACTGCAACCACCCAAACGCTCCAGGCACCAACTCCTTGGTACTCCAACCTTTCACGACCCAGTGTCCTAAGCCTGGTTGACAATCCAGCTCCCCTAACAGCTATGTCACACCCTGGGAGGCAGGCAGGTCAGGGCTGGTTAGACCCTTGCTTTTCCAGAGGAGGAAAATGAGATATAGAGAGGGGCCGGGGCTTGCCCACGCTCCCAGGATTAAGAAAGGGTAGAGTCAGGACTCGGATGAAGGTCTCCAGGTTCCCAAGTCGCTTTTCTAAGGTGCTTCTCACAAAGGCTCAGGAAAACAAACGCTGGGCCGTGTGTTAAACCTACATTTTCTTACTTGAAGTCTCAAAACTGCTCCCATTTTGCAGATGAGGAAACTGAGTCTGACTACATGTAGCAAGAGCTTGGTCCACCTGAGGCCTCGCACAAGCACCAGGCTGCCTTCCCATATCTGAAAACAGGCTGGATCAAAACTTCTTTCCACACTGGCAATGGTCAAGGCTGCTTTGCTGAGCAAGGAATGATGAAGACACAGGCCTCTGGAGACGGTCATATTTTCTGCATCGACGTGGCAAATCACTTGCAAAATACCACGGTATTGAGTGGGCTTTTTGCAACAGAGCTCTTGTGACAAGGCAAAGAGGCCATAACGCTCTGGGACTTGTGCGTCTTTTGAAAAATCATCATTTTTTTCTCTTTTTGACAAATAACTCAGATCCCGGGCCAGCGTCAGAGCAGCCAGGGGAAGTTGCCCTTCCCCCTGGCGGCACCCACTTCCTCCCAGGCCCAGGAGAGCGCGGCCCGGTTGCTATCTCCCAGGCCGCTGCTCTGTGAGCCGGTCCCAGGTACCCGGAGTTTGTTTTATGGATGGGTCTGTCGTGAGTCAATATGATAATGTTTCCTGTGAGAACTTTATTTCCCTGCATTGTTTGCAAGGTCTGTGTGTGTGTCTGAGCACGTACTCCCCATCACCACACAGGCTGTGCGCCTGCGCCCCGGCGACGGGACACCTCTGGGGGGGGGGGCGGGTAGGGGCCCAGGGAGACCAGATGCGGCTTGTCCCCGTCGCCTCTGGGGCCGTCTGGGATGCCTCTGAATAGTCTCACTAGGGCTGGAGACGACCCTCTCTTTCAGCTTTTAGCTCCTTGATCTGCAGGTGGGGAAACCCAGAGAAGCGGCAGGAGAAGCAACCAGTGGGGAGGCACGTGGTACAAGCAGGAAGCTCGCTGGTCCTGGGTTCAAATTCTGATGTTGCTACTTGTCACTGGGCAAGTCATTCTCAGCAGCTCAGACTGCCAAATGGGGTTAATACTCGCCCCCCCCAGACCAGCGGTGAGCGTTAAATCAGAAAACAGATAGACAGGAGGGGCCACAGGAGGAGTCTGGAAAGTATTCTTGCTTTCCCCCATTTTCGATGAAGTACACGTTGGGGCTGGAGCTGCAGCAAGTGCTACCCAGCAAACGCCTCAGGTGGGCGCCTGAGGAGCCCAGAGGCAACAGCACACCTGGCCCAGAATGGTCCTCCTCGGACCATTTCATCAAAGCCAGTGGACTCCTTAGGCTTCCAGAACAGAGAGGAAATGGCCCAAGTGCTGAGAGATGGCCATCAGGATTAGTCAGTAGCTTGGCCAAGAGTTTTAAAGAAGAAGAAACTATAAGTTGCCCTGGTTCTCCTTAACTTCCTAGCCCACCGCCTACTTCCTTCTCTGCCCTCTGCCCCCTCTCCCCACCGCCCCGTACCTGGCGCTCAGTGATGGCCCCACGTTCGCGGTGCTGAGCTTCTCTGCCTTGCCTTGGTGGCCTCTCTGTTAATTCTTCCAACTCTCATTTCCTTCTTTTGCAATTAGGGAAATTTTCCAGTGGATTTCGGTTGTTTTGATCTGCCCAGCATGTATCTCCCCTTCTTCTAGAAGCAGAACCCAGTTTGGGTTTCGAGCCCCTCCCTGCTTCACTAAATGCAGTCTGTTAATGGAACTGCCCCAGCCAAGCCAATCAGATGCCCTTCTCCTGGTGTCTGCATCTCGAGGGGGAGAAACACAAGGAACGAAAATGGTTACAGCGGCCTCGTCCCGTGGAGGCCTCCTAAAGAGATGAGCGGGGTCTGCTGCGTAGACCTGGGAGCTGCTTTTGACCCATCTTTCCTGTGGCATGAGCTGCGAGTCTCCCCCGTGCCTTCCCAGTAAATTTCGTTTGCCCTAAAGTTACATCCTAAGTAATACACACTGTGCGTATACACTGTGCATCCGATGCCATTTAGGTCTGAAAACAAGTTGATGTCTTGCCTCCTCAACTTGTCCCCTGAGCAGGGACTGAGCCATTTATTCATTCACTTTTTAAACTAATTCAACAAACCCTTACCAGGTACCTACCCTGTGCATCTGTGCTGGGAGTTAGGGTTTAGAAATGAAAACATGGGACTTCCCTGGCGGGCCAGTGGTTAAGACTCAGTGCTTTCACTGCAGGGGGCATGGGTTCCATCCGTGGTTGGGGAACTAAGATCCAGCAAGCCACGCCACATGGTAAAAAAAAAAAAAAAAAAAGAAAGAAATGAAAACATAATGCCCTCCTCCAAGCAGCCCCAAGTCGGGTGAACACTGAGAGAATGTACAAGGTGACCCTCCCGCCACGCACCGACTCATCTCACGACTCCCAGGGGCACCTGCTATGGGCCACGTGCTGGGCTGGGGTGGCAGCAGAGAAGGTGGCATCCCTGTCCCCACAGAACCCACAGCTGGCTGCGCAAAGTGAACGAAAATGACCTCAGAATTCCACAAGGTCAGAGTCTGAAGGCCATCCGGAGTCCACACGGCCCGACGGTTTTCAAACAATCCTGTGGGGTCCTGGGGGTTGAATGTCGCTGTTTCATGAAACATTCTAGTTCTTTATGGCTTGATTGAGGGATAATTTACATACCATAAAATTCACCCGCTGTAAGTATACAATTCAAGGCCTTTTAGAAAAGACATCACCACAATCCACTTTTAGAATGTTTCCCTCACCCTACAAAGTTCCCTCCTGCCTGTTTGCAGTCCACACCTGCTTGAAGCATTCTATTTTTTTAAAGAAAGCTAAAGGAACATTTGAGAACCAGTGATCTGTTCTAAGCCACTGATTCTCCAGGTGGGGAAGCGGAGGCCCAGAGAGGAGGCAGGGCCTACTGAGGACACAGAGCGAGGCAGGAGCATTGCTGAGATTCAACCCCAGAACAACCTGATCTCAAAGCCCAGGTTCTCAGCCCTCGTGGGGGGCAGCGCGGAGCAGTGGGGAAGAGTCCCGGAATCCCGCAGGGTGAGCTCACATCTTGGCTCCACCATTTACAAGCCCTGTGACCCTCAGGCAAGATGCTTAACCCTCTGGACCTCAGTGTCTTCCTCGGCAAGTGAGGGGAAGAACGGTACCTAGCGTACCAAGGGTTGGGGTGTGGATTCCCCGAGATCTCGCATGTAAGGCCTCGGCACAGCGCAGGGCGCGGGGGTGAGCCCTCAGAGAGAGTTGGCTAAGGATGATCGTTTCACCATCTCGCTGTCTCCCAACTTGCCCTCAGAAATTTGGAAGTGAAAAAGACAGTGACTAAACAAACCAGCCCAGGCCCCAGATGGAAATGCCTGTACATGGGCAGCTTTCTAAGAACGTGGTGCAACACCCGCCCTGGGGCATCATCGCCCTGTTTGCAGATGGAGCAACTGCCAGGGTTAGGGGGTTGCTCAAGCAGCCTGGACCCGGCAGGGAGACGCAACGCCTGCGGTGCCTTCCTCTCGGCTCTCAGCGTTTCCCAACAGGCACACAACAGACACATTTCGTCAGTGACCAGGGAACCTGGCTCCCCGCCCACCCCCCGCCCAGAGGGGCCAGAGGTGGGATGCTGGGGGGCCTCAGGAAGGACGGGGCCCTGCCTCCTGCCCTGCCCCAGCCAGCACTGCTCAGACATCGCAGGGGCCCCCGCACCACCTGGAGACGGGGCAGGGCACCCAGGAAGGAAGAGGACTTATCACCAGGGCGCACGCTTTGTGTGCGTTATCTCTGTCAGCCCAAGAAGGAAGCTATTAATAGCATGCCCCGTAACAGCTGAGGAAATGGAAGTTCAGAGAAGGGGGCTGTTTGCCCAGGTAGGGAGCTTCCATGAGAGGTGGGATTAGGTCCAGGTAACACTGCTTCTGCGAAGCAGAGTGATTTATTTTTTTGTATCTTGGACACACTGGAAAGAGTTCTGCCTTTGAAGCTAAGTGGATGCGACTTTCGGGCGAGTTGCTTAACCTGAAACTTCATTTTGGTGAAAGCACTGCCCGGGTTTCGAGGTTGCCATAGTGATGAGCTCCTGTTTGTAAAAAGCATCTGGCGCAGTGACTGGGTATTTACTGAGCTCCTCTGAGTGCAGGGCATGGAGGATTCTCAGCTAGGACAACACCTCCAACCCAGAAAGTTCCAGTCTCTGTGACGGACGGCCAAAACCCTATGGGAATCTAAGTTCCATTTTGATGAGGATTGGAATAAAAGTGCTATGGAAGAACTAAGGAGGGACCCAGGGAGGGTTTGGGCCTTGAATGCCAAATGGACCGGGGACAGCTGGAGAAGGCTTCGTGGCCCTGTGTGGCTGGATTGGGAGGTGAGGCTGGAAAGGCCAGCTGAAGTCAGGCGGCGAGGGTCTTCAACGATGGTTAAGATTTGTAATCTTATCCTGTAGGTCACAGGGAGCCATTGAAGGTGTCTGAGCAAGAGAGTGACCTGACCAGAGGGGCCTTGATCTGCTGGCAGCTACACCGGAGTCGACAGGGAAAATGGGTTTCCTTTAGGCCCCTTCCCTGAGCTCTCCGACTGAATGAAAGCGCAAACGCCAAGTGAGAACCCGCGATGTGCTGGGTACCTGCTGGATTTAGAAATGCCTTAAATATACGTAGAGTTTTTACAGGGTGACTCAGTTTTCAGAGAGCAGATGATAATTCAGGGAGCGGGGAGCACTGCTGAAACCCGACACCCATGAGAGGTGCAGCCACCAGCAAAGAAAGAAGCGGAAGTACCACAGGCCAGTCAGGGGAAGGGAGAAGTTCACTTGTCAGGGCCACTTGGTTTAGGGGCAGACAGCTCTGCACTAGCCGCTCTGTTGGGGTTCATCCTGATGACACTGGCAATGAGAAAAAGTCACCGATGGTCTGGACACCATGTTTGCCAAGGCAGGGATCGCTCATTTTATTGCTACCACGAATCTAGATGCAAAGAGCACATAAAAAGAAAGGTGATAGAAGCAGTTCCTTCCTCTGGGTCCTTCCTCTTGACTACCTGCTGTGGCCTGAATTATGCTCCAGCTAAACCAGATTGACTGGGTGAAGCCACAGGAGGGGCTGGGGCACTGAGAAGGCCACTCTTTTGCCACTGGGGTCACTGGGTTAGCCATCGTCCACCTTTACTTCCTTCAGACGCTCCAAGACCTCCCACGTCTGTACCGCCTGGTCTTGGGCCGCCTTGCACAGGTGGTGTTGCCACTAACCAGGGTGCCGGCTTCCGGCTGCCGGCCTCGGGCTTGCCCACACTCCAGATGGTGCTGAAGCTTCTCCGGGTTTTCCCCACCACTCCACGGCAGCCACAGACAGCAGGTTTGCCCTCAAGCTCGGGCTGACGCTTGCTGCTCTGGGCCCACAGACGCACCCTAGAAGAAGCCTCTATGTTGCACCAATGGAGATGAGGTTTGGGGACAGATGTCTTCCATCTAACTTCCCATCTCTAGGTCAAGAGTGGCTCCTGCTAAGTCCCCGGCCGCTTCCTCCCGGGATCCACCAAGGGCAGACGCAGCCCCTGAGCCCACGGCGCTTGAAGACCAGCCAAGCCCAGCGCACACAGCAGTGACCCGAGTCACCCCGTCTGGAGGCCCTGCAGTCCGGGATCCTTCAGCCTTAGGAGTTCAAAAGAGGGCAAGGCCAGCGAGGGCTGGAGTGGCCAGGAAAGTAAAGGAGAAGGAGAAGAGCTTGAACAGGAGAGAAAACATTAAGAAGAGAGGGAATGGAAAGGGGTTACAAAAGAGTGCCATTGTGTATTTGTGTGGTAGGGGTATTTGCTGTGGGCGGGACACCGTGTGGGCATATTAACTCCTGACTCGTTCTTGTTCCTGTAAGAGACTCAAGGAGGAAAGAGAGGTTGCATCTCCATCCCTCCACATCAGCTTCTCCCAGAGAAGAATTTACTGGCCTTTTCTCCCCTAAAGCCTGTGCTCCCGGAGGTGACGGTGCTGGATGGCTCTGGATAGAAGGGGTAGAAGTGGGAAGGAAGGGGCTGTGTCCCCAGAGACTGGGGACCTGGGGGGTGGCCTGGAGGTGGCTGAGCTGCTGATGGGCCTACGGCACGGAGGCCGGGGAGGAGGGGTAGATGCTGGAGCGGTGACTGTGACCGGGGGCGGGGGGGAACCTGGGTCAGGGGACCCTTCCACCCTGGCTGGGCCTGCGGGTTCAGAGCCGCCCGCCTCTGAGAGACCAGCGAGTCCTGCACACGTGGCCACGGGAGCGTGAAGACCAGAGGCCCTGCTTCAACTTCCCATGTTCGCCCGCCCTGAAAACATCCTCAACTGATTTAGAGAGAAAACATGTTGACGCTTATCCTCGAGCACCGTGGCACAGCCTTGCCTGCATCACCTACAGCACAGAAACGTCGATGGAGAGGAAATCCCCACCAAATGTCGGCAGTGTGGCCACGTTTGCTTTTGTCCTGTGTCATCCACAGTTTGCGCTTTGTCTATCAAGAACAGGAATTATTTTTGTCATAATATTTTTTTAGATGATGAAGTAGGTTTCCAAACAGCATTTTGGTAAAAAAAAAAAAAAAATTTATGTAAAGGTATGCATGTGTCCACTTAGACTGGGAGTTTGGAAGACGTGAACGGCGCTTGTCTCTCCGTGTCATGTTGTGGTTAATTCTTAACTTCTCTCTCGTTTTGAAATGAATACTTGAAATAAATAGAGAATTTCATTCTCTATTAACTATATTTTTTTTCTAAAATAAAATGAATTGCATAGTAAAGAAAAATAAAAGCAAGATTGTTCCCTCCAGCCCCAGAAGAAGGACACGGGGGTGGGGATGCTCTAAGTCCAGGTCCAGAGGTGATGGGAGCCCGGCCAGGGCTGAGGTGGACGGTCCCCATGGGAGCCTGTGTGGAGCAACAAGGTTGGGCCAGCCAGGGAGGGACCGGATTCCAGAGGCTGTGTGTCCAGCAACCCTCATCCATCCCGGCAAGAGGGTTTGCATCAGACCTGGGAGAAAGTGCCCTTTTCTGCCCCTGCAAAGTACACACCCTGAGGCCTAAGCAGACCCCCTCCTAAACGTCATGTGTCACGGCCTGAGCTGGGATGCTGATCGTTCGTCAACAGGCATTTCTCGGGTCCCTGTCGTGCTGGGCCCTGGGATGCAGAGATGAACGAGGTAAGTGTGGTGGAAGGAGCTGGGCTGAGAAGACCCGTTCCACCTCTCCATGGTGTGCAGCCTTCCGCAAGTTACTTCACCTCTCCGGGCTTCAGGGCATTTCTCTGTAAGAATGAGGCGAGTGCCACCGGCCAGCAGAGTCAAACGGGATCACAGCATATGCGAAGCCCCCAGCGTGGATATTGGCACAGAACAGACTGGTCAGCAGAGGTGAGGCTCCTCTGTCCTCCTGGGTTTCCTGCAACTTCAGAGCCCGAGGGGAGAGACGGACAGACAAAAGAATATTTGCATAACAACAGTAACAATGCCGGCAACCATGACAATGATGATACCATTTATTACCCATTTAGTTTGTGTCAATTCCTGTGCTAGGAGCATGAACGGCGGCACGTCATGTCGTTCTCCTAATTACCCTGAGAGGACAGGGTTACCATTCCCATCTTCAGGAAATGATGTTGATGATCAAAGAGGTGGAGTCGCCTGTCCAGGGCCGCTAGAAAGGCAGGGGTGGACTGCACTCCAGATCCGCCTTGCTCTTCGCCGTGAAACTATATTCTCCTCCAACCCGATCAATGCCAACACAGAGGTCTGTCCAGGGCGTTAAAGGAACACAGAACTGAGAACACGGTGAAGGGGGCCGGTGGCATCAAGGGCGGCTTCTCAGAGGTGATGACATTTATGCGGGGCCTTGAGCCATCGATTGGAGTGCACCGTGTTCAGCAGACGCGAAGGTTAACAAGATGGTGACTGTCCCGCTAAGGGGTGCCCAGGCTCTCGTGGAAGCCAAGATCCCGGCTACGGAGTACCTGAGCCACATCCCCCTTTCAGGGCAGCCCGCAGCACAGATTCTTAGGCTGTTCTAGGTGGGAGGAAACTGAGACTCACACAGGCTGAGAGGCTTTGCCCAAAGCCACAAAGTGTGCAAGTGGCAGCGCTTGAGGGCCACTCTCTCAGACACCTAATGCCCCATATTTAACCCCTGGGCGAAACTGCAAACCTGGACGGGTGCCGCATGAAGGACCCTGTTGTCAATGCAAAGAAAGGGCCTCCCCTCTGACCACGCATCCTTGGGGCAGAGATCCCCGTCCTTAGAACAGAGGCGCAGCCTCGAGTTCCAATGCTGGCTCAGGCCCTAAATAACTGTGACTTTGGATGTCATCGCCCCCCTCAGCCTCAGTTTCCTCACCTACAAGAGAGATGACGATACCGCCCCCATCCCAGGAATGCTATGAAAACATGAAATAATGTATATTCGGCACCCTGGCCTGTGCCTGCCACTCAGCGGATACCCAATAAACGCTTGTTGTGTTTGTTTCTAAGGAGCCCAGCACTGTTTATCGGGGCCTCTGACTAGCAAACCCTTGACCCAAACCATTACACAACATCGGTCCTGATCATATGAGCCTTTGCACCAGAGCTCAGGTCCCCTGAGCTCCCGTGGCCTTATCCTAAGATGCCGAGCCCCACGTGTGTGGCAATAACTGTCTCACGTGGCGGCCGCCCTTCTTGCAACGGGGACGGTGGAGACAGCCAAGAGCTCCATGGTGTCACCACCGCGTGCTCCGTCCCAGAGCGGCCGGCTCTACCCGGGGATTGCTAAACACGCCCTGTGTCCCTGGCACCATCCAGGGAGCTCAGCCAGGGCTGGAGGGGGCTGGAGATAAACACGGTCCCCAGAGCCCACCGTTGGTAGGGGCACAGATGTGCGACTCTACCGTCTTCCATTTGTCCACCTTCTACCCTGCATTGCCTTCAGGCTCAGAGAGACCAGGGTTCAAAACTAGGCCCCGCCACTTCTTAGTTCTGACCCTGGACGGCTCAGTTCTCTTCTGTAAAACGGGGTTTATCATTCCTACAGTTCAGGGTTGCTGTAAAGACTGAATGGCACGATGGGGGTAAAGGTTCCAGGTCAAGGCCTGGCTCAAAGTGGGTGCCGAGTGTGTGTCAGTTTCCCAGGGACCTTAGATAACTAACCCCCTTTTCTCTCTGGACTCACGTTCTTCACATCGGATGTGAGACTAGACGGCCTCTCGGGGCCTGTCCAGCTCTCAGCCTCCAGGCTTGTCCCAAACTGGAGCAACCATCTTGGGTGGTGTCAGTCATCAGGCAGGAAACAGAGGGCAGAACCAGCTCAATGTCACCCGGCCGCTCGGCTAGAGGCCCAGGGCCTCCTGCGCCCAACTCGCAAGCAGTAAGGAACTTCCCCTTGAGGTCAGAACAGGGGCTCAGCTGGCTCTCCGCCTGCCACCAAGGCGTCTGGACTACCTCCTGGGCCATGTTGAGCTCCTTGAGCCTATTCATTTATGGTTCTCTTGACCACTAGCTTGTACTGGCCTCTCCTTATTAAATCTCTATCTTAAATTTCCAAGAATAATACGAGCCCTTGAGGGTAGGGGCTGCATCAAGCCTTGCACGATGCTGGGACAGAGTCAACGCTCGCCAAACACTAATTGGGTGGCTGTACATGCCAGGCTCTGGGCAAACACTGGGGTGGTAGCCAGCCTCCAAGGTGACCCCCAGTGATCCGAGCCTCCTGGTATTCATGCCTCGTGCAGTCCTCTCCCACGGTGAATAGGGCCGGCCCGTGTGACCAGTAGGACCTTGTGGAAATGACAGAATGTGACTTCCAAGCCTGGGTGATAAAAGGCATTGTGGATTCTGCCTTGCTCTTTGGGATCCCTCACCCTGGGGGAAGCCAGCTGCCACGTTGTGAGGACACTCAAGCAGGGAGGTCTACATGGTGAGGAGCTGAGGCCTCCCGCCAACAGCCATGTGAGTGCACCATCTTGGAAGCAGATCCCATAGCCACAGCCAAGCCTTCCGAGGATGCAGCCCAGCTGACACCTGGATGCAACCTTTGAGACAATCCAAGTCAAAACCTCCCAGCTAAGCTGCCTCGAAATCTGACCCACAGATACTGTGTGAGACAACAAATGATTATCATTGTTTTAGGCCACCAGATTTTGGGGGTAATTTGTTATTCAGCAGTAGATAACTGATACACTCAAGGTACAAAATGATATATCAGTGCAATCAACCACTCATTCCCTCTTCTGAGGGACTCTGACTCACTCACAGCCCCCCAGTACCTAAAACATAGTGTTTTATCCTGCTTGGAAGTTTGCCCAATTGTGGATTACTGACCGTCTCTTTCAGGAGCACCTGGGATGTGCACCTACAGTGCAGGTTTGGGGCTGCACACAAGACCCCTTTGGCAGATGCACATGCACCTGGTGCCCACGTCACAACCCAGGCCCACTTCTAATCAGCCACAGCTGTGGGGATGCTTTTGTGCAGGCTCAGACTCACCTTGAGCTGTCAGAGTCCCATGTCTGGTACGTGCAGCACGTCTTTCCACGTTCTGCCCCAGGATTTTCTCCCAGGCTGTGGGAGCCTTTGAGACCCACATGCAAACACGGTCAGGACACCCCCAGGGTCAATCCTCAACCAGTGGGGGATGGGACTGCGCTTCCGGTGAACAATCTTGGGAGTATTTATCTACTGAGAGGCTAGCAACGTTGCCACCACACACTTACACTGACTTTTTCTCCTTGCCTGTCTGGTTCTCCTCACGCTCTCGCTGCTGCTTCCTGTAATCACCTCCCCCAGATACCACCTGCACCCAAGGCCCAGGTGAACCCATTCTAAGACATACCGAATCAGAGTCTGGACGCGTCCCGGGAAACGGCACTTGTGCAAGTTCCCTGGGTAGTTTTCAAGCACCCTTAACAGTGAGAACGCTGCTTGCAGTGGAGTTCCCCAGCATGAGGACCAAGGGCACTGCTTTCAAGAGTTGCTGAGCCAGCAGTGTGCTGGGCACCTTCTATCTGCTTCCCTAGATCCACATCCCACCTTTCTCCAGGCTGGAGGCTGACCTGCGCAGTTTGCATGAATAGACATCCTCGCCCTGTGGTTTCTGGCCAGCTGTAGTCAACGGGACGCACACCTGAGACAGAGGCAGAAAGAGAGCAGGATCAGGGCTTATTCCCCTGGTTCCTGCCCTGTCGGGGCCCCATGAGCTGGCCACCTCCCTGGACCGAAGTCACTCTCTCGCCAGGCTGTCTTCTCCCAGCTCACTCTCCCTCCAGGTGCTGGTGACTGCTGTCTCCCTGTCACCAGGCCTTGCCCTGGGTCTGCACTGCCCCTTGTGGTCTCTCTACACTCTGCCCACCCCTTTAGAAATGACCCCTTTCTTCAGCCCTCTTCAAACTGCTCAGCCTGAGCGTGCTGCTGTTTTCCAGCGGGACCCTGACACAGTTCTGTATGTGCTCCACGCCTCGTTGTGGATGGAATATATCACGTTTCCCCTCACACGGCTGAAGCCGTCACCAGGTATTTGCTCCTCCAGAATTCACTTCCTTTTCCTTTAGCAACAGCTCCTGGTTTTTGTTTAGAGATGTCCTCACCTTCCCAAAGTGCTGGAGTGGGGGGCTCCGTCCCCTGCTTCAGGGGTGGGCATGAGACACAGGGATAAGCCCATTGGTTTTCTGCATCCTCCTGGATGCAGGGATTGGGTAGGTGGTGTGTCATGCGACTTTGGTGACCAATCAGGTTGAGGTTCTAGAGGTTGGCAGGTGCTACCTGAAAAGACTGGCTGTTCCCGGTCTGGTGGCTGCCTGACTTCACTGGACTTCTTGGGGGTGTCAGAGCTTCATCTGGGGCTGAGGTGCAGTGTGGGAAACTGGCTCACCCCTTTCTCTGTCAACTTAAAAACGTGCAGATTACTTAGCAATTCTGAGCTTCTCTTACCTCTTCTTAAAAAGGGGCATAGGAACTTTACAAGAGCCCCATTGGATTCTTGTAAGACTCAGCCAGAGAACCCACGAAAAGAATTGGGAACAACTGTGAGATTTATTAAAGAAGCTCTTTTAGGCTTAACCCAGAGGTCTCTTCTTTCCTAGGACCCAGATATAAGTCAGTGGAGCTGGGCCAGGGAGAGATTTCAGTGACCGTCCCCTGCTGGGCTCAGAGATGCACCTCCCCCCACCGAAGACTGTTACCCAGTCAGCCTCCTGACCCCAATTCCCAGGCTTCTCTGCTGCTCACGGAACTGCCTTTCTGTGGCTCCAATCCACCGGCTCACCTGACGGGCCCAGGAATGTCTGAATCACCCCTCCCCCATACCCACATAAATTATCATCAAAATCTGATTTTCCCATGTTTCCAATAGACAGGGCTCTCTGAGAAGAGTGGGAGCCAGGCCTGAGAGGGAGGGGCTTTCAGGGCTAGCTCGCGCTGGCCAGAGAGCGGAGCCCGGCGCCGCCCTGCTTGCTTCCTTCTGTTCTACTCTGGCCTCCAAAGCCTGGAGTCCCTCTGCAAACGGCCACCTGGTCACAGCCAGGCCTGGACCAGCAGTGAAGCAGGATAAGAAGCAGTGAAGCACCTTGCTTTCCACAACGGCTCCGCTGGGGCCTGAAATACACGCCCAGTACAGCTTCATTTCCTCCGCTTAAACATTGCCCTCTTCAGATTCTCTTTGAAAAACGCAAACGGAAAACTACGAGGCCTTTTAGGATCTGGATTCGGCTTCACTTCCCAGGGCTCTTTCTTATGAGCCGTGTCCCATCCCCAGTGGACTACTTAGTGTTTCCAGAGCCAGGCCATGCTTGACTCTGCCTTCACCCATACCTTTCCTGACCTGGGACACCCTTGCACACTTTCTCCCGTGGGACTTTTAAGACCCACCTTACTGGATGCCTCTCCCACCCCCAGGCTGAGTTAGGGGCTCCCCTCTGCGTTGTCACAGCAGCCTGGACCACATTCCGTCACTGCCCACATCACTCTGACCGGTAACCATTGGTTTCCGTGCCTGTCTCCCTCACTAGACAGCGCGTTTCTTGAAGGCAGGGCCCATGACTGGATCCCTCCAGCGCCCCCCGCACCCAGAGTCTGGTATTCAGGAGGCGCTCAGGGGGCTCCCACAGAGCGTCTGGACGGAAGGGTGAACGCCACCGGGCTCACTCTGGCTGCCGTTACTGTTAACGGGGTGTCTTAGTGCGGGCTCCTCCACAAGCAGACCCTGAGCAGGGCTCTGAGTGGACGTCAGTTACTGGGAGGTGAGGAGAACACCAGGCGGGGAGCTGGGGGAAGAGAAGTCGGCCCAAAAAAGCTGTGCTTTCAAGCCGTTTACCACGGTGGGAGACGTCATCTTAATCCCACTAGGAAACCCTGGGAGTCAGCACCGGAGGGGTGAGGGACTGCAGGCTGCTCCCGGGGAGCAGGAAGACCCCAGCAAACCCCATCAGGCGAAGCCGGCGGCCAGGTGCAGGCAAGGGGTGAGGGCGAGGGATGCGGCGGGACTCCTCCCTCTGTCTCCTGCAACGACCCCCAGACAGTCTCCGCAGCCCCTTCCAGTTCTGACGATGCGCTCCCTGAGGGCAGCGACGGGCTCATTCATCTCTGTCGGCAACCTTCTCCCTCCCTGGTGGGAGAAATGCGGTGTCTGGAGATCCCTGGAGCCCAGGGAGAACGTAGGTGTGTGTGTGGGGCGGGGCAGGAGGGGTGGAGGGGGACAGTCCTTGGGAAGGGGAAAGACTGCCAGGTGGCTTTGAGGCTGGCCGGCCAGGTGGCTGTGAAGAAAGGCTCGGCTCATGTACTTTACCGGCCGGGAGGCTCCCGGCCTGGCCTCGCTGCTTCCGCCCTGGGCCTGTGGGGTTGCGTGACTCCCGAATGCTGGGCCCAGGGCGTGGAAGCGAGCAAACGCCATGAGCCGTATCAGTGATCTCCCGGCGCAGATATGGAAGTTTGAGGAGGCCCAGCCGGCTCTGCCCGACTGTAAAGAGACGTGATTGAGGCGGGTCACGGGGAGGTGGTGGTGATTAAGGGGGGCTGAGTCCCGCAGACTTCCTGCCCAGCAGGTAGTAGGAGACCCAGGGAGTGAGATGGGCTATTAGTCATAGTGTAAACCTTCTCTGAGCTCATAAAACCTGGGCAGAGGCTTGGCTCCCATAGCTCCAGGAACAAAAGCTGATTCCCTGGGGTTGAACCTTAGCCCCTGGGCTTATCTTCCTCACCTCAGACCTCTTGCTTGAGTCTTGAGCGCTCCTGCCTTGGGGCTGGACTCAGGGAGGCAGGTGGGGACACGGCTCTAAAAAGAGTGACGGTAGCTCAGTGGCCCCATGATTTCTAGCTTATAGTGTTTGCAAAGCACTTTCTCCTCCCAGTATCTCATTTGATCCTCCAAACAGCCTTGCTCCATCTGTAAACTGGCAATCATGTCCATTTTACTGATGAAAAAACTGAGGCCCCAAGGTTTCAGGCCTGGAAAAAATGGGGTGGATAGAATACCCAGGGAATCAGATCAGGGGCTGAATTTCAACCACGGCAAGTCTAGTCTGGGGCTCCAGCTGTGGTCCAGGGACACAGGCTGGGGTGAGGCTGGACGGGAGGGGGGTCTCCCAGGCTGGGAACTGGAGGAAGAGGAATCTAAGAGTGAAAGGACTCTGGCCCTGGGCCCCGCCGTCTGTCTGGGCCACGGCTTCCTGATAATAAAACTCTCTCTAAAAGGAGAGCTAGGAGCTCAGGGGAGGTTTCTGTTGAGTTATGGGAGAGTATGGAGCCCTACAAAGGAGCCAGAGCAAAGCATCTATTAAGTGGCGTTTCTGTGTGCAGAGGCTCCAAGGAACGCCCGCGGGCACCCGTGCAGCCTCTAAGCCCATTCCTGGAGGTGAGCGTGAACTGGAAAGAATACTGTTCATCCCTGACGGTCACTCTTAGGGGAAACGGCATGGCGTGTGACTTTGCCCACGGGAGGCTCTGAAGAACTGGTCGTTGAATAGAATCCTATTTCTCCAACGGCCCGCAGCACGTAGAAGCCACTCGATAAATATTATGGAGCCAAGGGATAAAAAGAAAACAGAAAAAGTCAAATCTCCTGTTGACCTTGGTGGGAAAACAGGGCTTAGGGAGTCAAATGGATTTTTGGAATATTAGTTGGTCTCCTTTCCTGTGGCTGTCCTCACCCTCCTCCATCTCGCCCACGTGCCCCCCCAAGCCCACCTCCCCGCTGAGCTGCAGACACCCATCTATCTGACAGCTAATGAGCCCTCCCCGCCCTGATGACTAACAAGTCCCCCCCATCACCACCGCAGTATTTCTAGAACAGAACTCGTGCTCCTTCCCGCAAACAAGCCCCCATCTCGATAAAAAGCGTGTCTTTCCGTGTCACCCACATCAAACCCTGAGAATCACCCTCTGTCACCCCTACATGAAGCCGAGCCTGGACTGGCTCCCAGATCTCTCCTCTCCTCCTGTCCTCATGGCTAATGCGCCCCCCTCACTTGGGCCACCATCTCTTCTTGTCTCATAACTGTCATAGCCTCTAGAGGTCTCCCCACCTTCCCATCATGTCCCATCTCCTCGCTTGCTGACAGAGGGGTCGCTAGAGTGAGTACCTCAACTGCCACCTCCCTGCTTAAAATCTCCATGGCTCTGCACTCCCCCTGGGATGAAGTCCAAACCCCTCCATCTGTTGGTTCCAGCCATTTCTCCTTCCCTGCTTCCGTTTCACCCACACCAAAACCCTCACCCTTCCCAACATGCCACTCGCCTTTGCCTAGACAACCCTCCCGTCTCCCTGGACCCTCATAAATCCTCTCAGTCCATCTCAGAGGGCACCTCCTCCGTGAAGCCTTCCCTAGCCACCCCCGCCCTGGGCAGATGAGACCTCTCCCACAGCTCCGTGGCAACAGAAACCACAGAGCTCAGATCATCCAGGAGATCTGAGAGAACCTCTTTTGACGTTGGACCGAAAAATGCAACGTTTGGTTGGGAGAGTGCGGCTGTCCCGTCCAGCCGTGGCCGCACAGCCCTCCAGGCCAGTGTTTATCGTCGTAAAGAGATGACAACCAACTCACGTGTGCTGTCAGTGCAAGTGCTGCCATGCGGCACCGCAGGCTTCCTCCCACTAGCTTTATGAGGTAGGCAGGAGCTTGCCCAGTTATAAAAGAGGAATCAGAAACCTAGGAAGGCTATACGACTTGCCCAAGGTCGTACAGCCAAGAAGGGGCAAGGCTGGGGCTCTGAACCCACCTGCCTGCCTCCCAGCCCTTCTACTTCCTGCCACTTGCCTCGTGGGACTGGCATTGCCAGCTTCTGTGCCCGTCTCCTCGGGGCGTGAGCTCCTTGAGGACACGAGCCTCACCAGGCTTCTCTGAGCATCCCCAGAGCTGGGGACGGAGAACCCAGTGGACATATGCTGACACCGAGCTCAAATCTCTTCCCCCTCTGCCCTCTCAGGCCGACCACTGGTGACCACCTCCCCTTTTGAGACTCTCTCCTGGGCTCCATTTGGCCCGACTTCCTTTCTCTCAGCCATGCAGGGAGCAGGGTCATGGGATTCCAAGTATGATTATTAGCTGTGTGATGTTGGGCAAGGAACTTCTTTCCCTAAAGGACTTCTCTGTGCTTCTTACAGTGGGGTACACAGCCTTATTTTAGGGGCACCTGAAGCCAGAGAAAAAGTGTGGCACCTCTCCCTGGAGGGTCTCTTTCTCCTTGAACTTTTGGGGTAGGTAGCAATAAAGTAACTTTTAAGTTACTTTTATTTTAAACAATTTAAAATAAAAAATATATATATATATTTGGTGGAGTAAATTATAAAGTTTACGTTAACTTTAGAGATAAAACATGCATGGGCTGCTTTAAGCTACACTCCTCAGGTCTCCAGGGAATATCATGGAAATGGGTTAGGAAGCACTCAGTGAGATGGGGTGGGTTCCCGGATACCAGGACACCCTGGCTAGGAGATGCTGAATGAATCAACCCTCCCGTCTTCTTGCCCTGGTCCCCTCGGTCTGCTCCTACAGCTGGTCTAATACAGTGGAAAGAACTAGGGCTTTGGAGCTGGACACACCAGAGTTTGAATCCCAGGATGGGCAGTTACAGTCTCTGCTTCCTTTTCAAGCCTCGTGGGCTTAATGACACCTCCCACCTGCGCTGGATTCTACCTGCCCTGCAGGTTCACCCCCGACCCACCCCCTCTCTACCCTGCCTGAGCCCCAGGGGCTGAGTTGTAGGGATCACGGGTCCTATCTGCGGGCTCTTTTGTTCTCTGGCTTCCGGTAGGATGTGGCCAATGGGAGGCTGAGACGGGAGGATAAGAGGAGAGAGGGGACGGGGTCCTTATCCCCCAGCTGCTCTCTGCCATCTGGGGGACTCAGTGATGGGGTCCCTGAGTTCCCTGGGCCCAGGCTCCTGCAGGGAGCCCTCTCTTACAGCTGCATTTCTCGGGTTCTAGTAACCTTCCCCCTTCCCCTCGGCCCTGGCTAGCCTTGGGGTGTCTCACCAGCTTTACTGGTTTCCCATAACACCGCCCACCCCCCTCAACTTTGCAAATAGTGCCGCACTAAACTCTCCCCAATGGTCCCTTCTGAGTGAGCTGTTTATTTGCTGTGCGGCCGTGACTCATAAACTACCTCACTGGGTTTCTGGAAGGATTAAATGGCTGCAAAGCAGTTTATAAGTAAAGCTTGCATGGGTGTTTGAGAGGAATAATGACCATCATTAGGGGATCTAGCGGGGAGGCGGGGAGGGCAGAGGTGGCGCTGGCCAGGATCCTGCCCGAAGGAGGCCGCTCCTGCACCGACGGCTGGTCCCCCCGGAGCCCTGGGAGGCCTGGCTGGGAAGACGCTTTTTCGGGGCCGGTTCCCGCTGCCGCTGCCGTGGCAGCAGCGGCAGCGTCATCGATCGCAGCGGGGCTCCCGGGGGCTCCTGGCCGGGGCTCAGCTGGCACGCCCCGAGGCCAGGGAGCCCCAGCGCAGGGCGGCCAGCCGCTGACTCAGCACGACGCCCCCCTCCCCTCAGCCCTGGGTGGGAACCGGCGCCTCCGCGGCCCCCCGGCCCTCGCCCCTCGCCGGCGCCCCCTCCGCCGCAGCAGCCCAGCCCCCGAGGAGCACTGGCTGCCGACCGGTCCAGGGGCCCGCGGAGGGGAGAGCGCGCCCGGGCCGCAGGCAACACAGACAGGCTCCGAGGGTCAGCCAGGCCCCCTCCCCTCCAGCTTCCCCTCCCTCCACCCCAAGGTCCTGGGGCAGCAGAGCCCCAAAGTGGACAGAATGGAGCCTCTGATTGTGTAGATGGGGAAACTGAGGCTCAGGAAAAGCACCCCCCCCCCCCCCGAGGGCCTGGGCAAATTGCTGTCAGAACCCGGGCCAACGCTGCACATGCCTCACAGGCTGGAATCAGGATTTCTCCTCTGGTTGAGAAGAAACCATCTGGTCACCAGTGTGCCCCGGTGGGGACCAACACCCAGCAAGCTTGTGTGAGGTTGGAGGTGCTTGTATTTAGAAGATTCTAATTGCTTAGGAACTCTAGGCGTGTCCCCTATACATGATCTCTATTCCTTACAAAAACCTATAGGAACCAGGATCTTCACAAGTTAGATGTTGAAGCTGAGGTCCAGAGGCAGGAAGCAACCTGCCTGAGATTGCACAGCTCGTAAATGGCAGAGCCAACACTCAGACTTTAAGTCTTCGATGCTGTAGGGTTATGCTCTGACAACCAGGCAGCACTGCCTTTGGTTCTCGAAGAGACAGCCGGCTGCTCTATAAAGAAGCCTAGACAGGCTGGGCCTCAGGAAGCTGGAGGGCTAGCCTACTCTGCCCCTCCCTTTCTTTTCTGTAACCTTGGGCTAGTTCCTTCACCTCACTGGGTCTCACTTTCTTATCTGTGAATAATGGTGATCAGGCCTGCCCTGCTTCCTTCCTGTGATATTCTGTAAGACATGCAGCCTAGGTATTATTATTCCCATTTTACAGATGGGGCAAATGAGACCTGTTCCTTTATTCATGATGAATGAATTAGATGTAATTTGCTGAGGGGCTTCTATAGGCCAGGTACTATGTCCCCAGAGAGGAAAGTGACTTGCCCAAGGTTACACACCTAGAACCTGGCAGAGCTGAGCCTCAAACTGACAGTGGATACTCTAGACACACTTCCGGGCCTCCAGGATTGTGGACAAGTAGCCAGAGGATCACAGTTTTCTGACTCTAGCAGGAAGCCACTTGGATCCTCCTTGAGCCCAGCCCGTGGCACAAAATAGATCCCAGGAATGACCCTTTCCTGGGAACTTTTGGCCTGGAACATATTTACAAAACTCCAGAGGGGATGGAAATATCCCAGCCCACTCCCTACAGACCCAAATTAGCAATTTTCTTATTCTTTATAACCCCTCTGGAAATGCAAACTATGTAATATTAGTCTAAAATTAGGAGCATAAGTCACAAGAGAAAAGTCCCACTACTTTTGGAGAAAATGTTTTCCTAGCCTCATCCCAGCATTTGTTCTAAATCAGAACACAGCAGCTGTGTTTCAAATAATTATTTTCTCCTAGTACTTATGGATTGAGGGCAGAATGCTTTTGAGAGAATGTATTTTTAGTGTACTGCCAAATGTAGAAATCCAATCTCTTTACCTGGCTTTGAATCTATAGGATATTCAGGTAAGGCCCAGATACTTGAACAGGAAGAGACTGTCACGTGGGCTCAGGAAGCCTTCTTAAATTAAGGGCACTTTAATAACAAGGGCAATAATGTTGTCTGTAGCCAACACAGATTCACTGGTTAAGATGTGCCAAGGAACTATGTGAAGTGTTTTACAACCACTATTACATTTAATCATCATGATAACCCTGTAAGATGGGTATTACTATCCCATTTTACATATGTGGGTAATTAAGACCTAAAGAGGTTAAGAGATTGGCCAAAAGCCCTGTGGTTATAGAGCCAGTAAGCAGTGGAGTTAGAGTTTTAACCCAAATCAGCCTAACAGTAAAGTCCACACGAGGGGGAGTTCCCTGGTGGCCTAGTGGTTAGGATTCAGCGCTTTTACTACAGAGGCCTGGGTTCGATCCCTGGTTGGGGAACCATCCTGCATGCTGCGTGGCACGGCCAAAATACAAAAAAATTAAAAAAAAATAAGTCACACGAGGATACTGTCTCCCCTAAGAGCTGTGTTTTCCATATGCCAGACACAGTCCTAAGTGACTTATACGATAGTTATATACAATATTGATACAATAATCTCTTGATTGTCACAATTATCCCTCTTAGGACTTGATTCCATCCTTTTCCTTTGCTCCCCAGTGCAGATACTCATACTAGCTTCACGTTTGTCCCTTTGAGCTTCTCTTGTTAAACTGTGTAATTCAACACCTTTGAGCAAATTAATCCTAGACTCCTAGGACCTTGGGCATGTTGCTTAACTTCTTTGACCCTCAGGGTTTCCTCTGTCCTTTGAGTTGGTTGTTTCCTTTAGCTCTAATTTTCTGGAGTTCCAGGACAAATGCAGAGCCTGTCTGGAAATGGGTGTAGGATGTGCACATGGGGTAGAAATGACCTTGCCATCAAGGTGCAGGAGCTTTGTGGTGAGGGGAATGTGAGGCCCTGACTCCTGGGACCAGTGACAGGGAGGGTGGCAGGGTCCTTCAGCCGAAAGGCTGTAACCTGACCCCAGGTAATGCGGTGAGTCAGAACCTCTAGGGCGCAGGAAGAAGCGTGTGGTATGCATGACCCCAGGGGCAGAGCTGGGCCTACAAGACTGTGAGATGGAAATCACCAAGGGGTCTGGAATGGAGAGAGCTTCCCATGCCTTCAGGCAGCTGTTCAGCCACTGCAAGCAGTGTAGAGGGGATTTGACTTTTAGAGAGATTTTCCAAAATGTAAATTTGATCACGTCCCTCTTCTGCCTGACAACATCCCCTGGATCGCTACGGCCTACAAATACAGTCCAAGGAGGTTCCTCAGCACGGAGCGTGAGGCTGTCCCAGCCCGACGCTGACTTGGCCACACGCGCATCTCACCCCCTGCGCTAGGGCAGCCATCCCTAACTTCTTGCTGTTTTCTGAGCTTGTTCCATACTGTCACACTTCTGTGCCCCCCCCCCGCCACACCCCGCTGTGAACCCTTTTTCCCATCTCTAGGCAGCTCAGCACTAGCACATCTGACCTCATCAGCATTATGTGGCCCCCCCGAGGGCAGGGCCTCGACACAGCCCCCTTCACATGTGGCAGACTCCAGAGGCCACCGAACGGCGCATACATTTGATGAATTTGATGGCATCTGACCATCTTCTAAACTCCTAAGATGCCACTATTTTCCTTCATTCCAATAAGCATTAAATGGAGGGCCCACCGTGCACAGGCACAGAGCGAAGGCTGGGGATATACAGAGAGTAATAGTGACAATTATGTAAATGGAGGCAACCAGGGGCCAGGGGCCAAGGACCGGGCTGGGGTGAGGGAAGAGGAAAATAGGGGGGTGGGCACTTAGTGAAGACAGGCGTCTTGGTCCCTTTGTTTTCTAACCCCAAACCGTTCCAGCTAGTATGTAGGAGGAGAGGAGGAAAGAGAACGCAACAGCATGGTCCACCTGGAGATGAACTCTGGTTCCTTCTCTCAGGATTCAGAACGGAAATTAGCTTTCTTGAGGAGGGCTCATCCCCACCCCAGGTCCCAGGTCGGTTGATGTGATTGTGTCTGTGGTTCTACAGGTTTGAGCTCAGAAGATGTCTCTCCTAAAGGCTCAGGGATCCTACATTTTTAGGGACTCACTTCTGTACCCTGACTCTTTCCAAGGGAATAGGTATCCGGGGGCCAATTTCCAACCTTGTCAGACCTGCCCTGCTTTACCAGCACCACACGGCAGGAGATACAAAGCAAGTTAGGGCCTGCCCACAAAAAAGATTCGCCTGGTAGCCTCGAGGGGCCAAGCAAAAGGCGCTGGAATCCAGGAGCAACTAAGTAAACCTACACAGCAGTCTGGTCCCTCACCCCTGCTGCCCTCAGCGGAGCTGATGCAGCCGACCCTCCGGTTTCTGCCCCCGAGCTGACGATGGAGCATTTGTAGGGTGGCACCAGCCTGGCTTCCCAGCTCAAGTTCTTACTGAAGAGCCCCAGTCCTCTTGCTCCTCACCTACAATTTAAAAAAAAAGCCCTTGGGTCACCCCCGTTTCTGATGGTGTCTAGAGAAGCAGGGTGTGCAGATACGGTTTCTGGCCTGGGTGCCCTGCCGCTCCAGTGTTCCACGGACAGCGGGGAGATGGGGGAGGAGACAGACCGTATCCAAGGCGGGTGCTGGGGAAGGGCCCTTGTGGGAGCCTCGAAACCCTTTTTCTTTCTTCCTTCCTTTTTTTTTTTTGGGCTCTTGACCACGGTTACTTTTCTTCCTATTTTTGTTAACACAAATCCCTAAGTGTGTTTGTGTCCGGGGAAAGTGCTGTGAATAACCGATGATACATTTGTTGATGAACTTGTGAATCATCCTAGGGGAAAGGGAGTCCAGAGAGCGGAGCAGGAGCTCTGGAGGCTGCATAGGATGTGTCGTAAAATATTTAGCAAATGATCGTCCAAACCACAGGGAAAAAGTCAGAGAGATGGGAATTTGAAAGCTGCCAGGATTTAAAAGCTATTTAATGCTAACCATCAGTGCCAAAGAGCTGAGAGCGGCTCCCTTCCTCCCTGCGTTGGCAGCGACAGCCCCGAGAACGTGGAGAGGCTTTGGACTGGCCATGGCTGCACTGAAAGGCTCTTTGTCCGCGCCCTCCTGTAAACAAGGGATCTCCTCTGAGGTGCTATCCTCACCTTGCCTACTGCCCGCACCCTCTCTCTTTCTCAGGATCCCCCAGTGATAACTCTCCAGGAGGCACAGCAGGGAAGCCGCTAGCTGCTTGGCATCAAGGAAAGAAAAAACAGCCCCATGATGGACTGAATTTGTCACTTTCCCTTCCAACGTTCTGATGTCACTTAGACAACGACCTCAGTCCTTTGGTTCTAAAGGTCTGAGCTCAGGAGCTGTCTCTCCTAAAGGGTTAGGGATCTTGCATGTTTAGGGCTGGGGTCAGGACTCACTGCTCTAACCTGACTCTTTGGAGATCTGTTTATTTTGGGGTAAAGGATGAAAAGGTCTTTCCTGATATTTTGGCTTGAAAGCCTCGAAAGTTATGTATGTCCTCCTCAGTATCAATACCACGAGGAAAGATAAACTAAGGGAGAAGCGGCAGGGGGATAATTTAGGTCAGTGGAAACAATCATCCTGGAGAAGAGAGACCTCAGCATAGTTTGCTGAGAGGCGTTCTTCAAAGTCATCATATGTGTTCATGGCTAAGCATTGCTAATGAACTTGGTGGCCTCAATCAACAAATCTGTGCATTATGCCAAGAAGGTCCCTGCTTTTAGGGAACATATCATCTATTTTGCTGGGGAGGCATGCATTACCTAAACAGATAATTAGCCTTTGAGGTCACAAAAGTCAGAGCTCCCTGGGCAAGGTGGTGCCAAGGAGGCCAGCAGGAATACCTGTAGCAAAATTGCTCTGTGTACATCGGGACCAGAATGCGGCCCTTCTCCCTCATTCGTGTTTTGTTTTGGTTTTGTTTCCTTTTGTTGTTGTTATTCCTGCAATTTTCCTTCCCTAGAATGTCTTCCCTTCCACTCTCTACCTATCCCAAGTCCAACACATCCTTTGAAGCCCACATGAATGAATTTACAGTCACTCATGACTTTTCCAATCTTCATTACTTTGAACTCTTAGAGTACTTGGAGTCTGAACCATTCATTTGGCACATGGTTGTACTGTGTATTTTAATCTGTTTTTAAGAAGGATTCATCTTTTCTCCTCAATTCAATGGTAAGTTCTTTTTGGCAGGTGCCACATCTTATAACACTTCTGTGTTACCCACAGCATCTAGCCGTTAATACCTGCCACTGGGTATTTGCACATGCCTTGGTATCCTGTTAGAGGGCTGCTGTTGGTGAGTGAAAATCTTGGTTGGGATTGGGGAAGAAGATTGAATTCTTGGTAGGCCTAGGGATACGTCCCAAACGAGTACTTCTGGGTTAAGAAACACATGCTCTGAGCAGTTTTTGGTCCTGAAGTTCCATTCTTAGTTGTGATTTTTAAAGCAGATAGAAGGTTCAGCAAAGTTGTAAATTGAGTATACAAAATTATTTGACTGAGAATGAAAATTGATCAGCAATTCCATTCATAGTGTTTCACATGTGTACGAAAGAAAGGAAAAAGAAAAGGAAGGAAGGAAGGAAGGGGGAGGAGATAAAAGGAAAAAAAGCCTGGAGGGTGGACTGGGGAACACAGCAGACTCAGTCTTCAAATACAACAGCAATTTCATGATGTAATAATTTTTAATATTAAAAGTAAATTGTAAATGTATCTTTATAAACAATATGCATAAAATAGATCTATTATTCTAAAACCTTTTCTTTTTCAAATGCTTTTTCACAGTAATTTTTTAGGTGTCAGATTTTTCCCTCAAAATAATAGTGCAATTGGAAGAAGGAAAATGTTGTCAGTGAACTCGGACTTCTCTGCTAATACAAGTCCTTGTATATTTCCTGTAGAAGCGGGTGAAGACTCATGTCCGTCTCTGTTTTCTTTATTACTTGCAACAGCTGCACATGTTCTGTCACAATCTGTCTGAGGTCTGTCATTTTCTGGAGCAACTTGGCAAAGAGCTGAGAGGACTCGGGGTGGTTCAGCTTGAGCTGCAGCTCCAAGGCTTGCAGCAAGTTGTCTTGTATGTCCTCAATGGGCTTCACATTCAGCAAACCGGGGCGGTCTGGGGGAGCAGAAATGGAAGACAGAACAGCAGGTTCAGTTACAAAATTCTCTGGCTCCACATCTGAGGCATATTCAGCCAAACAACTCACTTTTTGTTGGTTTTGCTTTGGTTCTAAAATAGGGTATGGAGGGAGGGAGAGCAGATAGTGGGCAAGAACTGCATACAAAGAGAATGGAATGAAAACCAAGACTATCAAAGCTCTTTCCAGGGCCGTTCTCTTCCTGGCCAAGACTAAATCTGTGTGACCAGTTGACAGAAGAGGGTGGCAAGGCAACTGTCTCACCAGACGGGGGACTCTTCTGCTGGCATGTTTCTACTCACTCAGAAATCTCATTTTCAACTTCTGTTCCGTCCTGATGAGTCTATGTTTTATAACCTCTACTTATTTTCTCACCACTACTTTAAATACACTTTTAACACAAACTTTGTCTTCTTTTTGCTTAATATAGCTCATGCATTTTCGAAGAGACAAGACATAGTTTTCAAATACTGTTACACTTGGGAAGGACAGACCAAATTTTAACATAGGCTTCTTCTGATTAGTGAGGTTGCAGGTAATTTTCACTTTCTTCTTTATACTTTTCCTTATTTGAACTTTTAAATGGCGAGCTTAAATTACTTTTAAGTTTTTAATGTTTTTGCTTCATGTAGCTCTTTTTAGATTCAACCTTAAATACTTTCTAGTATTCTTCTTTACTTTTACTTCTTTACTTTCTTGTATTCTATACTTCTTTTTCATCACATTTTCTAATGTATCCCTGCTGATGTTTAGAAAAAAATGATTGGCTTTGTTATATTGAATCTATTCCAGTTTCACTCTTGTCAATTCAAATAGTTTTTTATCACGGATTAAAAAAATTTTTTGGACAGACAATTGCATCTGCAAATAATCATAGTTTTATTTATTTCTTCTTTTCCAGTGTTTATAGTTCTCATTTCTTTTTCTTGCCATACTGCATTGGCTAATGTCGCTAGTATGGTATTAAATAATAGTAGTGTTGGGAGGCATTCTTGTTTTATTCCTGACCTTGAAGGAAATGCTTCTACTGGTTTACCACAAGTATGATGTTTACTGGATTATGGTGGATAGGTTTTTCTCCTGGCTCTCCAATAGTTTTAAAGTGTTTAATTTGTTTTAGTCAGGAATGTTGTTGCATTTCATCAAATGTTTTAAAGTTTTTCTACCTAGAGTGATGACCATATGGTTTTATCTTAATCTAGTGTAGTGAATTACATTAATAGATTTTCTTATACTCTTGCATTTGTTTGCTAATATTTTATTTAGGGTTTTTAAATTTGTGAGATTGGTCCAGAGTCTTTTTCTGTGTGTGTGCTACCTTTTGCCTATTTTGGTAATAAATGTTAACTAGTCTTATAGACTGAGTTGAGAAGTTTTACTTCTGTTTCTATGTAGTGATGATCCATTCCTTGATGGTTTCTTGGAATTTATTTGCAGAACCATCTGAGCCTGGTGGTAAATCTTTAACTATCTTTAATTTTCCTCCTATAGTTTTTAATTTATTCAGGTTTTCTACTACTTATAAAGGAAAATTTTAGTAATTTATATTGGAATAAAGTTGTATATAATATTCTCTTAGAATCTGAATCTCTTTTATTATTTTTATATATACCTCCTTTAACTTAATGCTCTTTATTCGTGTACTGTCTCACTTAAAACTTTGACTTGCCAAAGGCTTATCTATTTTTTGCTTTTTAAAAAAGCACAACTTCTGGTTTTACTGATCAACTCTGTTTTTGAAAACTGCCTTTTGTTTTCAGTTTAGCTAATTCATTCTTTTAACTTTCTTTAGGTTTTTTTTTTTCTTTCCTCTTTTTCTCATTTCTTGGGTTGAATGCTTAATTCACTTAGTTTCAGTATTTCTTATTTTCTGATAGATGAGGTTAAGGCTCTAAAATTTCCTCTGAGGGTCACTTTTGTTTCACCCCATAGGCTTTGGTAAATCATACTCTCACAGTTCTTTTCTAAATAGTCTGTTTTACTATTTTGATTTCACTTTTAATCTAAGAGTTATATAGGGACATGTTTTTAGATTTCCAAGTGGAAAGTCTGAGTGTTTGTTTTTGTTTTTTCTAATTTCTAAGTTTGGTTAGAATATAAGGTTTTCTCATTAAGGCTCAGCAGAGGGGCGCAGAGATTACGTATGACATTCAGGTCACTCACTTGATACCTTGTACTGATTCCAAATTTCAGCTCTTGAAGGCCAATCACCCTCTTTTTCTCATTTTAACTCTTCTCCCCTTCACTGTAAACTAAAGCACTGTATAAAAGTTTTTACTTCCCTTTTTAATGTTCCTCATTGTCTTGCCTCCGTTTATCATTGTGCCTTTGCTTAAGCCCTTTCTACACAAAGTCCCTCAAACATCCTACATTCTGTCATAACTGTGCTTAGGCACGTTCTGTTCCTCCTGCCGGGAGCAGTCTCACCTTCCCTCCAACCATCCTACTGACTTCAACCTACTCTTCAAAATCTAGCCCGTGTCCTTATGTCCTGGAGCCTTCCTGGAGATCATCCCTTCCTTGCCCCTGTTCTTCCAATCCCGTTTCTCTGGTCCTCATAGCTTCCTACAAACACCTCAATTGCTACTGTCCTAGTAGATTACATTTATTGAGTGGTTATCATTTCCCAAAAATTGTACTGAGGGCTTTATATACAATGTATCATTTAATCTCCACAATAACTCCATGAGGTCAGTGCTTTAAGGAGGGGAAAATGAAGATTTAGAGAAAGGAGTTAAATCCTGCCCAAGATCTGCCACTTGCTAGTAAACAGCACTGCTGAAATTTCAATCTGATTCCGAATGCTATACTCTTAACTCTTATTACCTTGTATTATAGGTACTGATTTTCTTGTTTATCTCCCCTACTTGGCCACGAGAGATCAGAGGGCAGAGACTATGTCTTGATCATCTCTGAGGCTCCAGTGGAAACACAGGAAGCACTCAGTTGGCTGAGTTTATGAGTGAGAAGGCTTTTCTAGCCAAGAGTCCTGAATTGAAAAGTACAGTTCTTCTGGTTGGTGAACAAGCCTGAAGGCAGGATCAATGCACAAAGAAGAAGCCTCCGGAAATAGCGTTTTCCTGTATTCAGTAAACTCGAGCAACCTTTAGCCGCTGAGGTGAGACACAGGAGAGCAATGTGAGAATGATCTCAGGTGGGATTGTCGGAACTCTAAACATGCTCTTACATTTTTTTTTCTTTTTTCTTTTTTTAAATTACAGACGGAAAGTTACCTGTAGTTTGATTTTCTCCCCTCAACTTCTCTAACATCTCCCATTGACTGGAGTAATTTTTTTTTTTTTTTTTAAATTTCAGCACTTAATTTTGGAAACATTAGCAAGAATCTCAGCTTCTGAGAATGAAACAGATGATTTAGTCCTGGCCCAGAGAATCACACCCCTGGAGGAGTTGTCCTTTCTCACAGTTGCTATGCAATAATGAAACCCCCTGACACTTCAAGGAAAACCAGATCCTGGATTGGTGCCTTGGGTTTAATGGTTGCCGATCCTCCCCCTGAACAGACGTGCCAGATTTCAAAGGCCTGGACTGGACAGCAAACGCATGTGCGTTGGCAGTGGCAGCATTTTGTGTCGAGGCGTCGGTGTGGCTCCTCTGTGGCCTGGGACCCCACACCCTTGTGCAGACCCGCTGCTCGCTGGGGCCCGGGCTCCTCAGAGCCTTTTCTCCTTCCTCCTTCCTCTAGAGCAGCATCCGTGGGGTCAGAACTTCTGCAGAGGAGATTATGTTAATCTACTAGGTTTCATTTATCGTGACAGTGCAAACAAGCAAACCCTCAAATGCAGCGGATCGGGCTTGCTGGAAACACTTGGCTGCTGTGCGGTACAATGGAACTGTTCCCTCTAGGAGTGGAGAAGGATCTGGTTTGGATTTTCAAACCTCTCTTTGGCAAGTTATTTTTTATGATGTGACAGATGAAGTTTGGCTGAAATTTTGTGGCCACTGATTTATATTTTCTCTAGTGACAAGTTAGATCATTTACAGATCTGTCCCACTGTCGCCCTTACTGAGCCTCAGTCAAGGCAAGAATGGAGTGCAGGAGAGTGGGAAAGTGGTCTGTTCTACTTTTAGGTCTCTCACTAACCAGCTCTGTGACCTTGGGCAAACTGATCAAGTTCACTGCGCCTCAATTTTCTCCTCTGTAAACGAAAAGGACTGGATTAGAGAGATACCTCTAAGACCCTAGTTCAAAAGTTGTAAGCTTTATTCTTATTTGTAATTCCCTTTACAAAAGTCACATAATTAAACTGGGGAAATTAACTCAAAATCTAATTAGAAAAGTATATCAACAGGCTTACACATTACACTTAAAACATTTGGCTTATTTAAAAAGCAAAAAAGCTTCCTTTGGTCTTAAGCACTCCCTAGGGTCAGGGGCAAAAGGGATTTGTCAGGCTTGTCCCCACCCTTTACCCTCCAGTCAGCGCCAAGGCCTTCCCTGCTTCCCCTGCCTGTCTTTCTCTTTCCACTTTCCTTCTGCTCACACTTGAACACTTATTGAGCTAAGCTGGGCACCACAAACGTGCCATAGAAATCTGTCTAAAGACCCAGCCGTCCTGGGTCCCTTCTCTTCCCTCTCCCTTTCCCATCGGCCCAGGGCCTGCTAAGGTATTGTTCTTAGAAGGCTGGTCTGAGGTCCTCTCCCTACACCTTGCTGAGGGTTAGAGTTGGGGTCTGGAATAGGATCAGGGTCAAGGGACCCTCTTCATTGGCCCTAGGTTGCCTAGAAAGCCCTTTTGGGAAAGTGCGTGCTGACTCAGGCTCCAGGACCCAACACTCGAGGAAGCTGGAGTCAATTACCGGTTCCTTACTCCCCAGGCTGCAAAGAATTGGGAAAGAAACCTTTCCGGTCCCCATCGTGCAGCGCTGGAATTGATTAGAGAGCACTGTTGATTGTGGGCAAATCTACAAAGCTCCCATCTTATCCAGATCTGGTTCTGTTAAGTGAAGAGCTTATCTGAAGCAGATTCAAATTCTCTGGACCCTCCTGGGATCTGCCCACCTGGGCCAGGCATTTCCCTAGACCAGATTTTCTCAGGAGGGGTCTCAGTTAGGGAACCAGATGGCCACAGAGGCATCTCCTGAAGGAGATGCAGAAAAACCAAAGCGCGTGGTTTTGTTTCTTTTCTAGTTGCTGCTGTCATGCTGTTCCCAGTCTTTTCCTATTGGATTTCTTTCTGATGGAGACAAATCTGAAAAGGATTGTACCCAGGGCATTTAGGAAAAAGAAGTCTGATAGCTGGGCAGCTGTAAATTGATCCGAAGGCAATGGAAGAACTTAGCTCAGGTGTGGGCTGAAACTGAAGGGAGGTGGAGCTCCCGGGAGCTCACACTTTGCATTTCACTTCCTTTTACTCTTGCTCCCCAATTTCCTTTTATTCCATTGCTTCCTAAGTTCACAGATGTGTTAAAAAGAGGAGTGGATTTGGGAACTGAAGACTTGATCTCGTCTCTCCTCCACTTAGCTTCCATGTGACTTTGGACAAGTCATCTTATCTTTCTGGGTTTTGGCTGAATTTTCAAGGCAACAGTGGTGTTTCTTTCCTAAGGTCATGGTTAGAAGGAGTTAGGTAAAGGAGCTTTATAACATATTACTATTCTCTGTGTTTGTTCAGACAGAGGCAGTTTCCACAGGAATGGGGTCCGGAGCGTAAGCAGGGGTCGGGTGGCATGTATGCAGTTGGGAAATGGGAGGTTTCTGAGCTGTTATTGGTAGAGCATAAATTCAGGAGCATGAGAAAATGATTCCTGATGCAGATACACGTTTGGGGTTTTGGGCAAGTTCTCATTCCTGTAGTTGAACACATGTAAGCAAGACTGAGAACAATGATGAAACAGAGAAGCCCCCGAGCCTAAATTCACTTCTTCCTTAGAGATGGTGTTAGGGATTCTGCGGTCCTTTTCTGATCTAACCATCAGGATCATGGGGCGCATTAGGCAAAACTCTGAATTCATCCAAGTCTGTCTTTGGTAAACTGGTATGGCCTGTAGCAATTCCCTCCCACCATCCTACCTCTAAGAGAAAATAACCTAAGAAAGTTTCACATGTTCTTTTCATATTTAAATTTGAACCGGGGCTTGACTGAGTGCGGGCTTGATTCTCAACGCTGCCTCCACACTGAAATCATATGGGGAAATTAAAAACACGCAAACTAATACCTGGGTCCCATCCTGAGAGACTCCGATTGCCTTGGCCTGAGGTAGCTTACTTGCTGGGTAGTCTCGGGCGAGTTCCTTAACCTCTCTGTACCTTGGTTTCCTCATTTAAAAGATGGAGACATGACAGTAATCTAGCTCGCAGTGTTGTCAAGAGGATGAAATGAGTTACTAGATGGAAAGTGCTCAGAGCAGCGTCTGACACATGGGAAGTTAGCTATTTCTATTCGCACTAGTGAACAGTACAATCCAACGTGCCTCTTTTCTTTCTCCTCCTCTCATTGCTGCGATGCTCTTGGGTCTTCTCTGTATCTTTCCTATTCTTTCTCCCTTAATTGCTCCCTTCTTCTCCACCCCGCCTTCTAGATGCTTCTCCCTTTCCACTCCTGGGACTGCACCTTGCTGGGGATGTGGTGTCTAGAATCCTAGCAAGGCCAGCCGAAATTAATCAGAAGTGTGAACAATGGATGATCTGGGGAGAAATGTGGTTGATGGCTGCTATCAGGGAAAGGGAACAACAGAACAGAGATCTTGTACCGAACAGATAAAGATCATCGGTGACAATCATGTCTGCCGCGAATGCACGTGTGGCTAGTGGAGTCCTTCCCTCTGAAGTGGTCCCGTTCTAACATATCCCTGTTAAACAACAGTTAAATAAATGCTTTCTCTGTCTGTGTCCAAATGACAACCGCAAAATGACACAGCAATGACACATACTATTTGGCTAGGATGGAGGGCGCGGATGACCACCACAATGAAACCAAGCCCAGGCCATATTTTCTTTTATCTGCCCATTAAGTAGCAATTGCACACCAAGTCCCCTCACCTCAAACGCTCAACTACCACCTCCAAAAGCCACCTCCCCACCTACAGCACAGAACACAGAAGTATCTGGTAACAAGGTGGACAGCGCTTCCTCTCTGCAGCATTCAAAGCTCGTTGCATCTCTCAACGGCACCTGCTGTGAACGGAGCGTGGGGCCCGTTTTATTTCCAGCTCTTTCAGAATGGAAACGGGACCGGAGACTTCCGTCCTGCCCTTGGGAAGTCCCATCTTTCCTACCTCCTTTCACCAGGGGTTTGGGTCCCCTCATTCTGGTCATTTGTGGTCACTCAAGTGAAGCTCAGCCCCATGGTTTGCTCCCCTTCCCCGTGTCCCCCCCAGGGGAGCAGCGGGCCCCCCTCAAGCCGAGGGATGCAGATAAATTTCTGCCCCTTCTGTGTCCCACACCAGCTCTGATCAAGACTGGGAGGTAGAGGAACCAGGCTTGAGTGGAAAGATGGAGAGTGGTTTCTTCTCCCCCATCACGCCTGACACACTCATGCTCCGAATCCAATGACTCTCCCTTGCTTCCTCAACCTCTAGAAATGCCAACGGCAAACCAAAGGGAGTCAACAAAATAAAAAGTGGCCAAGGATTTGTTCTCTGCACCTCTCCCCTCCCCCCACGTCTTCCTTTGCAACCTCTTGGAGAAGAACCTGTGATCTCAAAACATAGGCGTGATCTCCAACCTCTAAGTATGACCTCTTAACACATAATGTGCCCCAAACTTTACAGAATTCCCCACCACACTCCTGCTCGTCGGCGCCTCCTTCACGGGCAGCAGGGCCCAGAGTTCTCCCCTCCCTCCCCTCCCTCCAGTATCTCTGTCCCTCGGGGTTTTGTTCTCAATCCACAGCTAATCCCCTTAAAGTGAGAGCTGATACAGGGATTAGCTGCTATCTCCTTAGGAGTATTTATATGGTGCTAAGGGATTTTAAGAATGCTATTGGTGAAATTTCAAGCAATCTGACTGGCAGGGTTGTGTGGAGCTCCTTCACATTATACAGTACAGGGAAGAGGGAAAACGAGCATTTCTTGTGTGCTTACCACGTCCCAGGCATTGTGCCAGAGGCTTCACATAATGTTCTTTCATTTACTTACGGAACTGATAAGGAATTCAGGCTCAGGCAGGTAAATAACGGCCTGAAGTCACACATCTAGGAAGTGGTGGGGTGCGGGGTTTGGGGAGCCCACAGTCCCCCACCGCCCCATCCTGCCTCTCCTGGTCCACCGATGGGTGACGCGGCGGGACCCTGGGGGCACGCGCTCTCCCCGGGAGCGCGGGGCTCCTCACCACCTGCGCCGGCCTCTGGAACCAGGGCCGGTTTCACTCTTCCTCACTTGCGGAGGATCTGTCTGAGTGCCGTGCCAGTCTGGAAGTCGGCCTGGGGTCACCCAGAGTTTAAACACACATTGTGAGAACCCAAAATGATAAAGTGCTCCCCAAAGCGGCCCACTGACTGGCTGACTGAGCCTCTTCCAAGATGCTGGTGTGGGGACAGGAATGACTCAGCAGTTTGGCTTTCAAGCCCAAGTCTGTCTCTGAGGTCAAGTACAGCGAATGATCCCAGCCTACCAGGCCTGGGGTGAGGAGGGGATTTTCTCTCTGAAGCAGTCACAGATAAAGATGCTTCAACGTTCCACAAATGACAAAAGCCTCTGTGTGCGTGCACGCGACTGTGTGTAGTTTAAGTTTCTCAGATGATTCTAGTGTGTTTCTCTTCTCCCTACCCACCCCCACCCCCAATTCTCTGGTTTTGAGAATTTGGGTGCCAGCTGAGAACTTATAAATATACCTCCCTCTGTCTAAACCAAGTCTGTGAGGTTATGAGAAGAGTGAACTAATGGGACATTTCTAGATAACCCACACTGAGTCATTACTCAAAGCCATCCCAGCCACCTGACAGGATCTGCCCGCGGGTCACGGCAGCACAGTGGGGGGACCAGAACAGCAGGCGAAGAGAGCAGTGCCATACACCATGCAGACACGGAGCAGGTGCCCATTCAATAGTTTTCAATTAATAAATGAAGGCAAGTACTCTCTGACACAATCATGGGCCAGATGGGAGATATGAACCATGTAATCAACACTCTTCAACTGCCCTGCTCAAGGCTCAGTCACATGAGAAATCAGATGTCTGTGTTTATTCTCAATATCACGAGACCAGTCAGAAAAACAACTTTTACCACTCAGACCCCAGCCTAAGTCTTGTCCAAAAACACTGTACGGATAAAGTAGCTGAATATTTAACTGCCACAGGAGAATGGAAGAAAGTTGGCCTCTTGTTCTTCACAGGATTTTTAATACCTCAGTTTTCAAATATTTTTGGTTTTGTCTCCCCCCAGTTAACTAGTAAGGATGATGCCAACAGACAACGAAGACATGGGGGCCACTGGGCTGTGGAGAATCAGAGGCCCCCTGAGCTGGGGTTTCCTCAAGAACAGCACAGGCCCACTCAGGCACGTGCCCTCTATCTTTTGCGCCAGAGGAGAGCTCGGCTGTCCATTCTAACTAGTAGAAACAGCTTTGCGGTAAAATGGAAGGATCACACACGAGCTGTCACTATCCTCAAGATTTTGGAGGGCAGTTAGGGATGGGGAGGAGAGACGGACACGCACAAGCCCAGAGCCCCCCCACCCCCCCCCCCGCTCTGTCCTGCGGATCCTTAGTGCTCTCTGAGCTGGAGGGAGGGGTTCCCTGCACACGAATGCGAGGAGTGACGTTTGGATTGTCTCCGAAGGGCAGGAAGAAATTAAGGTACTGGAAGGTATTGTAACAATTTTAAATTTCTCGCACAAATTTTCCTGCAACCACTTCTCTCCATCGGAACCTGCTATAAGATGGTATCTGATTAAGCTCGGACATATTTACTTAGGTACTTAAAGCTTATGGTCAGCTTTTGCAGGGAGCTCTGCGAACGGGGGCTGTGCTACCAGAACAAATGGGAGAACCAGCACCAGTCTCGGCATTAACACTGGGCTCTGTTCCGTCCCAGAACAGTTCTCAAACCTGGGGTGTAATTTTGTTAGGCAGTCGGGTACAAGTGGTGTCTTGAGAAGGGCTTTGGAAAGCAGGAAGTAATATCTGGACTATAATAGGAAATTCTTGATGAAAATACTTGGCGGCAATATGGAAATGGGTAGTTTCTGATAACTGCCAAAGAACCCCAAGTCCAAGGTAAGGAACTGGGATGCTTCCACATCTCAATACACAAAAGGGCATCCGTTTTAAGGTCAGATTGGATCAGACCTTGGCCTCACCGATTAGTAGCTCTGTGACCTTGGGAAAATTGCTTAATCTCTCTAAACTTCTGTTTTCTCCATCTATAAAATGGGGATAATGAGAGACTTTCTAGAATTGCAGGAAAAATTAAACAAAGATTCAGAATGTAGGTAAAGTGCTTAGCATCTATTCTGGTTCACAATGAAGTATTCAATCAATGGCAGCTATTATTATTATTATTATTAATATTTGATTACTATTCATTCAACAAGGATGTATTCGTACTTATTCTGGGCCAGGTGCTGTACTTTGATTCTATTCTAATTCCAACAAATTAAAAAGTATATATTGATACACATATAAGTCAGGACCAAGGGTAAGAAACAGAGCTCCATGGTATTGACCTGAGAGGTCTAGGAGTTTTCCAACTGTCACAGAATATCCACTCTTCCTTGATCTGTAGATGTACATCTGTGAACAATTCCCCCTTCCTGTACCCTATGCTCCCTGCCCACTCAACAGCAGAAACGCACAGGATCGCTCCAAGAGCAGCTGTCCAAAATCGCTTCACAGAGAAAGAACACGGCTGGGACGGCTGGAAACAGGAGGAACTGCTACATAGGAGGTTTGTATAACCCAGCCAGACCCAAGAGGGTAAATGAGGGGCTGCATGACTTGCCATCTGTGACTGCTGCACCAATATTTACAGCTTCTCTGTCATTAGGATGGCGATGACAATCGGCCTCGAGAAATATATTGTAAAATCCAGTGAATTTCCTCCCCATATCTTGGAAGTTTGGGAAGAACTGTAATGGATTCCAAACTGTTTTGAATTAACAGAAAGAGCTTTTTCCTGTTTTTCCTGTTGCCGAGTTCCAGCTGGAACCCTCCTAAGCTTTTCTCCAGCAAACAGCCAACGCCCAAGGGGGCAAAGTGTCCAGTGGAGTGTCCTGGGGCTTGTCAGCTTTACTGAGCTTTCTACTTGGCCTTGGTTGCTGGTGGGTTTGAGGAGTTTGCTGGTGTGGCTGGCGTGAGGCTGTGGCGCCAGCTGCAAGCATGCCCTTGCTGGAGGCAGTGTGATTACTCTTGACGCCACCCATCCAGGCGGCGAGACCAGAGCGAGCGGGCAAGGGAAGTTCTTCCCTTATCACCACGCCCAAGGAAGCTGTGCTTCTGGACTCTGGGCCAGACCTTCAGGCGAGCAGTGACGGGACCACAGGTTGGGGCCACCGACACAACGAGAGAGTTGACCACATCCGCCAGCCAGGTGGCAGAAGAGACACTGGGAGGTGACAGTGAGGACACCTGGGTTTCCCTCCTAGTACCGCTGCTCACTAGTTGTCAGCTCACCTAAGTCTATGACTCTCTCTTCTCTTTCTATGGAACAAGAATGAAAATACAGGAGAATTGTCAGGATCTACTGAGAGAATGAAAGGGACAAAGTGCTGTCCTTTGGTTCTGGAATGTTGTTCTTTTTAGTCTCATTCTTCTTGCCTGAAGCTCGGAGGAGAAAGAGGGAGAGAGGAGAAAACCTTGAGAAGAACTAGGTCATCTTCCTCAGCAAGTGGTTTGCGACCTGAATAAATAGTAGAAATGCTGAACACCAGGCCAATCTAAGGACCAAATCTAACAGCATCAGCAGTTTCTAGGACTGAAGCTGAGTGACAGTGATCTTTACTACTGCAACTCCGGTTTTCTCAGCAAATATTTAGTTGGGTCAAATCAGGTACTTTCATCCAAAAATCCCCTTTGGGTCCTCTGGGGATCCCCCGCCCTTAATCTCCCCAATCCCTCACCACCCCACTCTTACATAATGCCCATCTCCCCATTTTCCCTTCAGTCTAGCTTCATAGGCTTCACCAGAATGAAACTCTTCTGTGATTCTAAGGCCAGCTTAGAAGGAGGTCACCGGGATCCCTGCCCAAAGTGCTTCTCTGTCAAGTCACTAAAGCTATCTGTAGGCTTCAGAATAAACTGCAGAGGAGAAAATAATCCCTCTTGTTAAGAATAAGCAGGATCAGAAATTTGTTTACTGGACCAAACCTTCTTGCTTGCACGAATGTTTTCCCTTTCTGGAAAACCCAGGACGGGAATTGAGAAATTACATGTTGTACAACAAATTATATGTTGTACTCCAATAAACCACAATCTGGGATGTTGGTTTCACCATCTATAGATGACTGGGACACTGATCCCCCTTGGAACTCAGTCTTTGGATTGGGAATGACTGGAGTAGTTCTTTTTTTTTTTTTTTTTTTTTTTTTTTTTGCTTCTAGAAATTTATTTAAAGACATAAGAACACAGGATTTGAAGTAGACACAGAGGTGACCTAAATCAGCTTTTCAGAGTTGACTTTTCCTGGAGAAAATATGCAGCATATCTGATATTCAAGATTCTCTTTTAAAATCTCAAAGCGTTTTTAATGCAGATGGATTTCCTTCCCTTCATGATATTCCAAGTGAGAAGCTTGACTTTCTAAAAGTTAACCTGATGGACAAGGAGTAATTTTGTGGTCATAGGAAATTTTGTTTTACATGAGAGATCAGGTGTATGAAGTAAAGCAAAAGCTTTTGAGATCATAAGCCCAGCTGTATTTATTACTAATTTGCAATAGCTTTTTACACAAATTGGTGACCTGAAGAAATTAATAACTGATAACTTTAATGAAACAAACTACAGTAAAAAGTCTTGAGGCAGTGCACACACAGGCATGCTATCAAAATGAAGGTGTCTAGAAGTGAAGTAACGTGTTCTGTCTGGGTTTTGGAAGAGAGAAGGAATATTCTGGATGGTGGAATAGGAAAGGAATAGGAACACAGACACATCACTATGTCACGTTGAATGCACTACAGTGTTGCAAAACCATAAGATTTCTCTTCCTCTTTCTCATACTTTTTCTCTCTCAAACACTAACACCAACACCCACTCGTAAACCATATGCATTTTGGGAGACCAAAAATATCGTTATTTTCCAGTACGCTTCCAACCCAAGAGGAGATTGAAAGTCTTCCTGCCTTCCCTCGGGAAAAACTGACTCTGCGTCTCTTGTTGGGAAGTGGGGCCTTTGGAGAAGTGTATGAAGGGACAGCGGTAGACATCTTAGGAGTTGGAAGTGGAGAAACCAAAGTAGCAGTGAAGGTAATGCTGATCTTTTAACTCCTTGACTTGTTATGTCAGCATATTTACAGGGACTTACTAATTAGCTAAGACCTGGCAGACAGTCTTTCCCTTCAAATATACTATAAGAGAACTGGGGTGCTAGGTGCTAGGGCAGATAGTAAATATTTTAGGCTTGCTGGCTAGACGGTGTCAGTTGCAACTACGCAACTCTGCCATTGCAGTGTGAATGGAGTAGTTCTTTCTCTGGCCTCTACCCAACCAGCTTCTCTGGGTAAAGAAGGGAATCAAATTCCTTGGTGTTGAACAAACACGGGGTCCAGTTTATTCATTCTTATCTAGTGCCCATAGGTTGGCTTCATCTACAAAAGCAAACTTTGATCAGGGAAGGATGTGCCTTTTGTAATATGGGAACTAGTCAATGGTAAATTCTGTTTTTTTTTTAAAGGAAGTCTCAAATGATTCACAGGGTTTTCTTCTCATTATAACCACAGATATAAGAGTTTAAGAATGTATGACTGGCAGCTATCTTCAGATTTCTTTCACTGTTGTGAGGATCTAATGAAATCTGGATATTGGCTACTGTGAAGACAGTCTGGGAAACGCTAAAAGAAACTTGTTTATACAGCATCGACATTTAAATGATACTGTTTTTAATTTTCATAATTGAGAGCCAAAGTCTGCAGTATCTATTAAATTGAATAAGTTACTCTCAGAGCTATTTTTGACCAATTTAGAAAAGTTTTAAAGGCCTAACTGAATCACTGATTTTCAAATAATCTAGCTTGTGTGTTATGGGCAGTATATGGCATTTTTCTAGATGAAATCATACTGTTGTCTTATGTGCCCATAAGACACCATTGCTCAGGTTCAAAAAGCCCTGATTTATCATGATTATTTCTTGTCTAGACCTTTCCTGGATAGAAACTAAGTATCTTTGAATGGCTTATTTCAAATGCCTCCCTTAATATCTGTGGTAGGAATATAAACTGGTACAAACTATACGGAAAAACCATCTGGCAATAATGAAACAAAAGACTTAAAAATGTTCATAGGCATCTACCCAGCAATTCTACCTCTGGTAATTTAGAATGAGAAAATAATCTGAAATGTTAACAGAAATTTACACATAAGAAGAATCACTCCAGTGGAATTTAGAACACATTTTCCATAATTTTTTATATTCTTCTCTATAGGTTCTTATAACAAATTATAAGCAACCCAAACATAAATAGGAAGATAATTTAGTATGTAATGGTCTTTTATAAAATGAAATACGTTATAGTCATTAAAAATGGCAGCATATATTAGAGAAATGCAAATCAAAACTACAATGAGATACCACCTCACACCAGTCAGAATGGCCATCATTAAAAAGTCTACAAATAACAAATGCTGGAGAGGGTGTGGAGAAAAGGGAACCCTCCTACACTGTTGGTGGGAATGTAAGTTGGTGCAGCAACTGTGGAGAACAGTATGGAGGTTCCTCAAAAAATTAAAAATAGAGTTGCCATATGATCCAGCAATCCCACTACTGGGCGTATATCCAGACAAAACTATAATTCAAAAAGATACATGTACCCTTATGTTCATAACAGCACTATTCACAATAGCCAAGACATGGGAACAATCTAAATGTCCATCAACAGATGAATGGATAAAGAAGATGAGGGGTGTGTGTGTGTGTGTACACACACACACACACACACACAACAGAATACTACCCAGCCATAAAAAAGAATGAAATAATGCCATCTGCAGCAACATGGATCCAACTAGAGATTACCATGCTAAGTGAACTAAGTCAAAAAGAGAAAGACAAATACCATATAATATCACTTCTATGTGGAATCTAAAATATGACACAAATGAACCTATCTATGAAATAGAAACAGACTCACAGACATACAGAACAGACCTGTGGTTGCCAAGAGGGAGCAGAGGTGGGGGAGGTTGGGGTTAGCAGATGTAAGCTATTATATATAGGATGGATAAACAACAAGTTCCTACTGTATAGCACAGGGAATCATGTTCAATATCCTGTGATAAACCATGATGGAAAAGAACACAAAGAAGGAATGTACATCTGTATAACTGGATCACTTTGACAGCAGAAATTAACACAACACTGTAAATCAACTATACTTCAATTAAAAAAAATTTTTAAATGGTAGCATATATATATATATATATATTGTATATATGCTAGCACATACATAGAAACTTTTTGGTAAGGGGAAATAGGACTCTGTTGATCCTATTTTATTGTGAGGATAGAGAGCTTTACTTTTCACTTACACCTTTCTGTACTCTTTGAATTATAAATGACCATATATTACTTTTATTTTTAAAATTAATAAAAATATTAATAAAGAGTATTAGTGGCATGAGAAAATGATTAAGTGAAAAAAGGAATATAAACATGGTATGTATAGTATGATTAGGAAAAATCTTAGAAATATATCACATGTTAATAATTATATTTCCAACTTTCAATAAAAATAAAATGTGCCTTAAAAATATTAGCTAGTAAAACAATACCAACTTGTTTTCTAATCTGGTTTTCCAAAATTGAATCTTTTTCTCCCAGTGGACCTCAAATAAACTGGAATCTCATTCTTCTTTGCTGAATTAATCACAGATCCCAGATGATCAAGGGTCAATTTGTTTAAGAAGTAGATTCCGTCAAGATATCAAAACATGTTGGATAGTGTATTTTTGTTACATAGAACGTAACACAAAAAAGGGGTGCTGCTTCAGACTTAACTTGTGCTGTGCTGTTATCTATGTGCACCCTAGTCATGTAAAGGGCAGTATCAGTGTAGACTCTGGAGCTACACTGCCTCGGTTCATCATCCTGGCTCCATCTTTGCTGCCTGGGTAATCCTGGGCAAGTGACTGAACCTTTCAGTGCTTTAGTCTCCTTGTTTGCAAAACGGTACTTACCTTACTGGGGTTGTGAGAATTAAATGAATGTGTGTGAAGTGGCTAGAACACTTCCTGCACACAGTAAGTACTTAATAAGTGTTTGCTACTATTATCATCACTGATACACCATGCACCTGATTTCAGAAGCATTCTGCGCTGGAGTAATTGGACAACAAAGGACTGCTCTTTGTAACATGCTGTCTAGTTACACACAGCTTACATCTATAGGACCACTGTCCCCTACACATCAGTTTTCACGCACAGAGGATATCCTGTAGAGTACACACAAAAAGCTCGCCCGAAGTCCATTTCAGTCATGACAACTGGTCACTTGAAAACAATCTTTATATTAGAGAGATGACACTAAAACTTTCTTCTACTCAAGTTGGAAACGTGGAAGGCCAATGAAAGTAGGATTTAGTGTAAAACCTGGCTGTCGGAGTTGGTTAGTTAGATCATGTCCTTGCAAGGCCAAAAGTACAATGACTGGCTAAACAACTCAGTTTATTTCTCTGTTGGGTGTTCTTTGGTTCAGACTGCAACCTTAATCACAGCCAACCACCTCACAAAGGTTCTTCAAGGGGAGCCAACAGAGGACTCTACACGGGAGAGGAGACACGGCTCAGTAAATGTGTGTTCCTTGATTCCTGATCCTGGGAAAGCAATCCAAAGTAACACCTCACTGATGCTGGGGCCAGACCATAATTTGATCACAAACACAGTGGTGCTTTCTCTATGCCAAGTGAGCACTGTCTTACAAAGTTATATATGTCATTACTTACATGAAGACTAGATTGGCCTTCTGGAAAGGAAAGGAAAAAGACAATAAAGAGAAAAAAAAGGAGAAGAGGGCATTTGTCTTCCATGTTTGGATTTGACTAGAAAAAATATTTTGAAGAATAAACGAAAAGTACCTGATTTACCTGAGTTACCCACAGCCTTCAAACAGAAAGTCAACAATATTCTTTCTCGGTACGTCACATAGGTAGTTACACTCCCATGGCATTATGCCATTGGCATTTTCCATATGAAAAGTGTGGTAAGTGCAGAGAGAAAAGGCACATAGCCTAACACTAAGGAAAGTCCAAATTCTTTCAGCCATCCCACCACCACGCCACCCTCTTTCACGGAAGATCCAAAGAAGCAGCTTACCTCCACTGAGAATAATGACAGCTATAAATATTGCCAAGTCGCTGTCATCTAATTCCAGTGCATTGAACTTCACAGCAAACTCGAACTTGGGCTCCATAAAGTCACCAAAGGGCTTTCGCAGGCTCTTTAAAAACTCCCTCGTCATGAATCCTTGGCCCTCGGATATGAGAACCCCATCTTTATTCATCAAGGAGGCCAGCATCGTGTAGATGATCTCATGGACGCCGTATTTTAGGAGAGTTACTTGGTCATTCAAGTCAAGATTTACAAACCCAGGAATACTCTTGGCATACTCTGTGATCTCCTGCACAGCTTCCACGGAACGGAACTGACACCCCTGAAAGATGCGGATGGCCACTTCTTTGCTCGGCTCCTGCAGGGGGGTGATGTGCTTGAACTTGATTTTATCTTCTCCCATCATTAAGGAATTCATGTCATAGATAACAAATGGCTGCAAAGAAAAAAGGGAGAAAATGGCTGAGTTGGCGATTTCTAATTCAGTCAACACCACCCCAGGTTCTTTATGTACACTTGCTTTGCTAACTAAAATCTTTAAAGTCTAAAACACTTAATTAATAATGAGAAAATACTCATGTCTTGATTAATCCTCCAAATTGTCTTCTGGGACCAAACATATTTCACTAATATTGGCCTCCCTTTCCTTCCACTTATACTGCAACACCTTACCTGTGACTGGCTAATAGCTCCAATTTCCGTTGTTTGGAGGGTCTTTGTTGTTGATTTTTCAAATGATACGAAATCTACTGTTTATTTTGGCTTTCAATGGTATATGTTTTTAACCTTCTTTCAATAAAAAAATTATTTCAGCCACTCAGGGTTGAACAGACCTACTTGGACATAAAGTAATCTTGCAATTATAGAATAAATCTACTCAGATCTTGAAAGAAACACAGTGTGCATGTAAACTACACTTAACTATAAAAAAAATCAGTCTGAAAGCAGATTAAAAATACTGAGCCAAGAAAATGTCTATTTCATTTTTTTTTAATGCTCTGGAAGCAATCTGTTTCAGAAAGAGCAGCTGTGTAAGGCCTGTGGGTAAAAGCTGCAAAAGTGTCAAATTAAAAAACTTATTTTTCAAAGTATGTATCCTTAAGAGTCAAGAATCAATAAAACATTTATCAGTTACTCAGGTTTGCAGCAGGCTGCTTTCAAAAGCACTGTTGTGTTAGTCACAGATGATCTTTCTCTTTCATTTCCTCATATAGAATTAACCAAAGGTTTGTGGTCCCTGTGAAATTCTCAAGGCTACTCTGAATGAGAAGCGGCTACACTTTATATATATAGTGGATCTACTGAGCTCCATAAGGAGTTACCCTTAATAAGAGTTGAGGGTATCTGGGTTCCAGCTTTGGTTCTGCGGTAAACTACGTGACTTTAGAAAAGTCATTTATCTTTCCTAGGCCTCAAATTTCTCAACTGAGGGGAGTGGATTGCATTGCAAGTTTCCAACTCTTCTCTTGAGGATATGCTAGTTGCACTTCTCAGATGTAGTGTCTGTGATGTATGCGTGTGTGTGTGTATCTGTGTGAGTGTGCATGCATACTAAATGTCCACTAAACATGAAGTCTTTGATATACTAAAAATAAAATTTCTTTTGAGCAGAGACGCTGAGAATTCTCTCCTCATTGGCAAGAGGAAGCAGATGCAATGAGTGCCAGCAGTAGCCAGCTTCAAGACCCACTGGTTCAGAGAATCTGACTATTAATCTCTATAGGAGTCTATGATCATCACCAAACTTTTTTTTTGGCTGCACCACATGGCTTGCGGGATCTTAGCTCCCTGACCAGGGATTGAACCTGGGCCCTGGCAGTGAAAGCGCGGAGTCCTGACCACTGGACCGCCAGGGAATTCCCTTCACCGAACTAATAAGTCTATTCTACACTGAAGGAAATAACAGTAATACTAAGGGGTTTTCGATGTTGAGTAGATTTCCAAACTTGCCTATTATTTCCACACCATTCACTGGAGTTATTCCAGAAACTGTTACTTTTTTAAACCCCAAAATTCACTTCAATTGTATTGTTTAGCAAATACAAAACCACAAAGTAGGACAGATGTGAGTAACCCAAGAGTAAGCTCGCCTGGTGGCTCTAAGTCTTCAAGGAAACCAGGAGTGAAGAGTGCTTACTATGTTTTGGGCATTTCGCTCCCCCCCTCTCCCACTTCAGATTGATATTATTAACGGGAGAGGAAAAAAAGGATGGAGTGGATAAACAGTCACTTCAGTTAACACGTGCTAAGTTTCTCCAGAATGCCAGATTCTAATCATGAGAAAAACGTTAACAGAACCTAGGGAGAGGTGGTTTCTGTCCTCCAGGAGTTTTGTAGCGTATTATAATTTACGTTAACAAGAGCCTGGCTTTCTTTACTGCCATGAGAATCTGACGGTACCTGAAGAGTCCCCCTGCACCTGTACGAGTACCAATAACAACGGATATAACATTATCTCCTCTTCAGATATGAAAAGACGGTACCTCGATCTGCCCACTTCAACTTTTGGATGAGCTCAACCACTCAGCTTCTTGGCACAGAATGGATGCATCAAATTCTTCCACCTCCATGTAAGCAATTTATCTGGAACTATGCCCTGATAAATCATCCTGTGACTCTTCCCCTTGACTTCCCCTGTCCCCTCATATAAAGCCCCGGGTTCCTGTTTTCGAAATTCTGTGAGAGTTGCACATAGGGCACAATCCTGCTAATTTTCTCTCTCAATTTAACAACAATGTGACTTGGTAACCCCTTGGCAATCGGCATTGGTCAGGATTTCCTGGCAGTAAACACTCAAGGACACAGAAAAGAATCAGCAGCCCCCACCATCATGCCAAACCATTCCAGTTTTTTCTTTTTTTTAAAAAAAGATCCCTTCAGCGTTTTCAAAACGTGAACTGGCAGAGAATTATGGGTATTGACATGCAAATGAATCCCAGGTGGATTTCTTTGTTTTTCCTTGTCATAGCTGATTGTGCTGTTTTCGTTGCATTTCTTAAGTCTGCATAGATTCTTTCAACCCCCATGCGGATCTGTCAAACTGCAAGAGTGATCCGGACACGATGTGCCCAGAGATCTGCCTTTTTTGCCACCAATTCACCAATTCTTAGACTGCAAATAGTTCACTTGCACATTTCACACTGGGACCTCCTTACCCTGAAACAGCGAAGAGATAGTGGCCCACCTGGTTTGCAGAGGGCTGACCTCTTAAAACCACGGGTGGAATTCAGCCAGTGGAGTTTATCTTGGATCATGAATTTAACATTACACTTCTGGTAAAATATTCCCCATAAAATGTACTTCACTTCCATGTTTCTGTATTTTCTACAAAGCAAAGGGAAGCCTTACATTCTCTATTAGCTTGCACCGTATCACTGGATGATCTGCCATTTTAAGAGGAACCATATCCTCTTCAAATGTGGTCTTAATGATTTTACACTTTTAGTTGGGGGCTAACAATGTATTTATCTTCAGACGCTATATCAAATGGCTAGATAAGCATCTCTCCTTAACAGGAAAGAATGCTTAATTATGTCTAGGATGTTATCAGGGATAGATCCAGGCTTTGTGGGGCCTGAAATGCACACAATTGTTGAGGACATTTACAACAACTGTTGGGTTCAGTAATACAAATTATAAGAATAAATAGCTCAGGCCCTTTCTTGAGCATTGGAAGGGCTCAGCACAAGGGAGAGGCCCTGAAGCTTCATTAGCTTCATGGTGAATGGGTCTTTGGCTGTTATAAGTGCTTGTACTTCTCCTATTTTGGACACACCAGAACAAGGTCAGAATGGAATGAAGAAAATTGCACTTGAACACAATGTTTCTCCAGGGAACCAAAACGGTTTCTGTAAGAGGAAGTTAGTTTTCTTTGGAGAGATACATCCAGTGTAATTTATTTTGATATGTTTTGATTTTCAAAAACGGCTCCACATATCAAAACCGGGATGGGAATTAAGGGTACTGTTCTTATAGATAACTAAAATTAGTTCTAGATCTATAGCACACCTGCTATGTATAACACAAAGATCATGGGGGAAGCTGGCTTACTAATGAAAACAAAGTAGAGTAATAAAACTTTACTGTTTTGAATGGACAGATAGAACAATATTGTTTCTTAGTAGTCCAACAACATCAGCATTTTAATATACAAGTTGTTTTAGTGATTATACATGAATGCTCTAAGTTTACAGCTCCTTTTGAATAATCAAACGGCAAGCTAGAGGAGATAAATGAGAAAATCAACTAAGAAAGCACAGATTATTCTGGTGATTTCTCCAATTTGGGAGATTGAAATTAGTGCAGAATTCAATCACCTGGTAACCACGTCAGAGTTAAAACTGGCCTGGAAAAAGGTGTGCCCCATCCCATGGGGCTCTCCTGCTAGTCTTAGTTTTCCTGACAGATTAGAGCAAAGGCTCAAGGAAGAAAATTGAATTCTTAGGGCCTATCTTCTTCATCTTCTTTTCTTCTTTCTTTTTATACTTCTGACTTTTCATCTTGTGAGACACACATGGTTCTCCTTGATTAGCTCCAGTGGGTGAATGTTAATCCAAAAGGCATTGGTTAGGTTTCCTCAACTTCTTTCTGGTTTCTCCCCTGTCGTTCCTACTTCCCTCTTGTTGAGAACCATGGAGTTTAGAGAACTAAAGGGTCTTCAGAAATAACCTACATCATCATTCTCTGACTATGTATGAATAAACTGAACTCGAGACTTTCCAAAGTCAAACAGCTATTTATAGCAAACCCTAAACCAGATCTCCTCACTCATGACTAATTCTTTTCTCTTTCTGTTGCTTTCTACATGACTTCCTCACTTTTGCTTTTTTAAAAACAATGACTATTCTGGGAGGAAGTGGAGCTTTTAAACTCTTATATGCCGGGATCTTGGAGGCAGTGTCCTTTGAACTATTATTTCCTAGAGATGCCAATTAAGTGATGTATGTGATCGAAGTTAAGTTTGAAAGTTTCTCAAACATAATCTTGTTTTCCTACATGGTTTAGAGATTTAAGACAAATAAAAACTTAAAATGAAGAATTATTCACACTCTAATGAACCAGCACATAGCCACAGCTCTTAAAGAAAAGTCTATTGCTGGCCAAAATGTTACTCAGCTGGCAAACAAGGGTACTGGCCAACTGAGTCTAACCATTAAAAATGAAAAAAAAATTAAAATGTTTTTCTTCTTAACTATATAGAATATTATCTTTTTAATTTATTGTCTGAAAGAACACCATTGGTTCAGATCTGTTATATCTTTATATTCCCGACAGTATTGGAAATAAAGAAATTTATTGTTTTAATATGAACATATGGATTAGTGATTCCAGGAGCCCAACTTCTTTAGTCACCATTGAAACAAATCAGCACTACTACCCTGCTCTTTATACTGCGGTTCCCAAGGCCCTTTTCTCTGAGCGTCTGTTTGGTATCTTTCTTCCCAGGGAAGCAAATTCCAGCTCACTCAGGCTTTTCCACAGTGAAAGGGGGAAAGAGACCACACTTTGTTTAGTTGTTAAGTGTAGGATTTAAAAGGACAGATATCTTTCCAACAGTTTGAGTTACCAGATTCGACGGCCCTTGTAAATTTTAGGATGCGAAAATTTAAATGGGTACAGAACTGTTTTCACAAAAGTTTACATTTCAATACTGGTTTTACTATTTGAAAGGTTCATATTTCACACACTATTTAGAAGAACCGTTTTTATGATGGCACCAGTTTGCTCCTGTAATTATAAAAACAGTGACTCCACATAGATCCATCATAAGCAATGGGATGCTTTGGGACCCAAAGTCCAACATAGTACAAATAACAAGCTTTATTCCTTATTTGCAGACAGAGTGCAGCCAGGAAGGGCCTCACCATGTCTCAGATATGGAGTGAAAAGTTGGCAGACACACCAAGGGTTTTTCTATTTATTGTTTTATGACAAACCATGGCACCGAAGATGGTTTTTGAAAACCACTCTCTGTTTATTTTCATCAACAAACATGGGATCACGTGACACTGACACACCCAGTGCGATCATCGCATCAGGGGAGTAGTCAAACACTGGGAACTTCCAAAGTCCATTCAGTTCTCAGGTTGCCTTCAGGAGATAAGCAGCCTCGCTCTAGCATATCTGTGGTTTTTAGAGTTCAGTAGGTTCTCTCAAAGAAGGGGCTGGGCTGGAACAAGCCATTGAAAAGGAAGTAGCCTGTGCCGAGAGTCGGTTCCATTCCTATCTGAGGGTGGCTAAAAGGCCTAGTGCTCCTAAATTTTCTTCTCCGGTGATCACATCCACTGAGTCCATTTCCCATCTTTCCCTAAGCCTAAAGTTCCCAAGCATTATTCTTTGCGGCAAGACAATGAAAGTAGGGCCAATCATATCCCAAAGATATGATATCTAAGTTAAAAAGATAGGAGGGGAGAAGGGGCATTTAATTTATCTGTTCATTTATCTGTTCTGTTCTGCAAGGTGGCACCAGCGAATAAGAGATAGAAGAGAATTTAGTGGGGAAGGGAGAAGCCCTGGTTGGCCTGGAGGCAAATGCTGGAGCTGGGCCTAGGCAATGGCTAAAATGAGCAGGAAGATAAATTTAAAGAATGGCCTCTTCAATAAAGTCATTTCCTTTTCCAAAGGTTCTGGGTAACTGGTCATCCATCCACTATGCTGAGTAGCCTCCCCCAGGCTTGACTGAACCAACCCTAACGACATCAGTTCAAGCAGGGTGTGTACAGTGAGAAGCAAACTGCTCTATCGCACCAGCCACGGCCCCTCTTCCACATCCCCCACCTTCTCAAGAGTCCACACTTCTGCAAAAGTTCTCCTATCAATGCAAATCTTAACTTTCAAAAGTCCTGGCCAAGCGATAACATAACAGCCCTGAGACAGATGCTATCAAATGAATAACATGACCACGTAAGATAAAGAACAAATCTCTAGTCTCACTGGAAGTCACATTTTGATTTTTTTTCCCTTTCGCATATTCCTCTCTGAACTATTTCTTTCCACTAGTGCTTAATTTGATTTTGCAAGATAAGGAGAAAAGAGAGAGCCAAACAATTCTATTGCAGTTTTGTGTCATCAGGGGATGGACTATTCTAATTTGGCCCAGTCTCTTTTTCCTTCCCAGACCCTAACAAGAGGCAATTTTGCCTCTATCCAGATCTTTAATGGTGCCCGGGTTGGAGAGAAAATCTTGGGTTAGAGGCCCTCTGATGAAAAGTCCAGAATTTCAAAGGGCATAGGCAGCAGCTTTTAATTCAATTAAGCAAATACATTCTGAGTAACCATTACGGGCAAAGCACAGTCCTAGTTACTACAGAGGGAAAAAGGACAAACTTGAGAAGCCTATAATCAAGCATTTTGCAGCCCCTTCCCTTAAAAGAGCTTAATACCTATTTATCCCATAAAAAGCCTACAATTACCTTAGTTTCAACTCAAAGATTTAGAGCCAAGGAGTCAATTGGAGTGAGCTTTTAAAGTGATTTACAGTGGATCGGGCTGTGGGCCCCTGAGTAACACGCAGAACAGTATGCTGGCCACTGGGAGTGTAAATTTAAAATCTTGACTACTGAGGAAATTTGTTTTTTAAATGCTTTCCTCTTATCTTTCAGGTACTATTAAATTAATAGGATTTCCAGTGTGGACCGCAGGTCTGGACTGGGAGATTAAAAGAAGGTGAGAAAGCAGTTCCTGGAAACTAAATGGCTCAAGGCAAACTGTGGAGTAAACACTGTGCTGTGGGCTGTCCCCCTGTCATCAAACCTCTCCCAGCTCAGGGTCTCCGGTTCGGCTCCCTGTCCCACATGGGCTCTCAGCGAGCTGTCGCAAGCTGCCTTCAATTGTTAACCCTATTTAGCTGTGTCACCCTGATCTGCCTTTTGTTTCTCTACCTTTAAATGAACACAGTTTACTTTCCGTAGTCAAATAAACTATGGAGAGGTCATTTGCTTTTGTTTTGCTGTGCCCTGATGTTTTCATTTAAAGAATACGTAGTCTCAGCTTTACCATGACCTATACTCCGTCGCCCTGCCCTATGGAAGACAGTAGCCCTCCTCACTAGAATTCAAGAACAAAACAGCACAAGGAAAATTTCCTGACTGTGAATGTACTGGGACAGCAGAACAAGGTGGAAAATTCCTGCCATTCTAAGTATTCATAAAAATAAACCATAACTCAGAATGCCTTCCCAAGGTGAAGCTTCCACAGTGTCTATGTCAACCTGGCCACTGCTGGCCGATGGGCAGGACTGGCTTCAGGAAGGAGAACGCACTCGAGTGGGAGGCACAGGGCCTGCGTTCTGGTGTCCCTTCTTCCACATGCTAACTCTGTGACCTCAGGGCAAAGCGTTCAACCTCTCTGGACTTCAGTTTCCTCATCTTTAAAAAGAGGATAATAATAGCAGCTGTAAGGTGGTCATGGGTCTTGAACATAATAAATATGCAAGAATTAAAAAAAATTATAAACAACTGGATACAGGTATAATACTGTCAGAAAACCTACTGCCCTTCTTGATATTTGGCTTTTTATGCAGCAATATCCCACAGAAGTTTTCTTTTTCTATTAGCTGATTCTACTCTTATGGTTTAGCTAAAAGGGGGAAAAAAAAAAAACCCATCTTGAGATAGTCATTAAAATACATTAACGGGTGATAAAACTTTTCCCAAAATATAACTGAGTGCGGAAAGAGTTACACATTTCTGTCCAGTAATCGCACACCTTTCCTGCAGGGGTTCATTTGAAAATAAACGACAGCATAAGAAGGCTTTCAAGGGCTGGGACATTGTCTTCTGAATGTTCTGTGGCTCTTACTACCCTAGGAACCTGCTGCAGATATTATACTCAGAGTCAGACCCTACCTGTGAAAACTGCGGTACAGAGATGTGACCCAGGTCACAGTGCAAGTTGATGGCAGAATTGGGACCAGAATTCAGGCACAGTTATATTTTGTTTTAATATAATTCCAAGTTGCTTTCTCAGTTTCCTATCAGGGAAGAATTTTGCTTCTTGGAAAACTTGACTCAATCACCATTATAACCCACTCTGGGTTTCCTAAACAGTGGTCATCAATGTGCCTGCAGATGTCTGAGAATGCATTGGGGGTAGCCCCGGCTGCTCAGAGCCTCCAAGAAGATAAAATTCATACACACAATAAAAGGACAGAGCTTCCAGTTCCCAGGAATAATCAAGACAGTGCTGCAAGGAAAGAAAGTTAATATCTGAAATGTATTTTTATACCCCACGGAGAACTTCTAAGAGGTAATTTGAGTAGTTCTGAATGATATAATAATGGGATTAACTACCTTTTCCAAACCTAGGTCAGGCCCTTCCCAGAGAAAAGCAGAGCTGTTTGAAGGCATATAGATGTGGCCAGTTATTTCGATGCCAAGAAAAGACACGGATCCTGAAAGAGCGTGGTGGGATGAGGGAGGTCAGAGTTCATTTGTTCAAGTTAAGATGACCTGTACCTTTTTACACTATTCTCAAAAATTTTATTAGGAGAACTTGGAGTTTTTCCCTTTTCAAAATGTTTACTTACCCTATCTGAAAACACTTCCTTTCCTCTGTTTGAGACTCAGCCTGTGGTCGGTACCAGCCAACAGCTGAGTGGTATTCCGCATGTGTGTGTGTGTCTGTGTGTAACATGGTAAGTCATTTACTCAAAGGGAAAACAACAACAACAAACCCAGCCACCCCAAATGAAGACAGTAGAAGAGAACTAACTGATTTGTCTGTTGTCTTTCCTGTCAAGATCGCCCTCGCCTTTGCTTTGGTCAGCGGGAAGGACTTTATGTACGAGTCATACAAATGTTTTGCCAGGGCCCGGAGATCAGCAGACTCTGGGTTCAGCTGGTCGATATCACTGGAGATCTCCGCCAACAGCTTCTCCTTCTCGGCCTGTGGCATCCGCCCAAACCTGATGGCTACGGAGGAAGAGAAACGGCAGGATGAATGACTGCACTATTGTATATATATACATCACAACCTCTTTTATCCTTTTATTCATCAATGGACACTTAGGTTGTTTCCATTTCTTGGCTATTGTAAATAATGCTGTAATGAACGTGGTGGGGGCAAATGAATTAAGTTGAGTCTTACTAAAAATGTTTTTGTCCTTTAACATCTAAGGGGTGAACTTGCAGTCATATCAGGCTTTTGACAATGAGTAAGGCTTCGTCTCATGGTCAGTTTTCCACTTTTAACATGTTGATTTTACAACAGCTGTAGCCTGTAAACGAGACTTATATAACACTATTGCTTTTCATATGACTTTTGCCAATAAGTTATGTTTTTCCACCTCTCTTTCTTGAGGAAAAAAAAAATGTGCGCATTTAGAGGTTTTGCAGGATTTGGCAACCTAATAACTATCACTTTATTTTCCAGCTCCTCTAAAGTAAAACGAGGAGCAGCCTTATCACCACTATTAAGTAATTTTTCAGTTGGGGTAACATTTTTCAAACTATGTGTAAAGAATATTTAAACATTTGCCTAGGTTTCTTTCCAAGGTCGAGATGAGCAAGACACGTCAGCCTCACCTTCTGACCCTGAAGTCTTACTTGACAACATTTAATTCATTCACTGAACACCTGTTTGATGGAAGACACTGGCTTGACAGACGGGGCTGGGAGACACAAGGATGAAAGGGACGCGTCTAGTAGATCCCAGATATAAAAGAGCCTAAATATACACGGATTATCCTCTCTCTCATGGACCGCTCTTTACCAGCACCTTCCTTTCCACCTAAGCCGAGTTTAAGCTTCTGACCCTGGCATGATCTCCCCCTCATGCTCTTTCCTCCACCACTGGACTTAGTGAAAGAGTCGTCTTCCCTTTCTGTCTTACTATTTATTTCCCAACCCACTGCAATCTAGGTTTTCCTCATTTAAATTCACCAGAACTTCGCTCTTAAAAGGATCCAAAGCTTTCCTCACAGTCAGATCTAGGGGCCTCTTCTAAGTGCTCATTCTGCTTGAGCTCCCTCCCAGCTCCCTCCCAGCCGTTAATACTGTTGACCTTCTCCACCCTCTTATTTCAAATTTTTCTCGCACTGGTTTGTGCTTTTCTGGCTCTCCTAGCTTTCTGGCTGCTATTTTCCAGACGTCTTTGACGGTGCCTCTTCCTTCACTTATATTCTGCTATTCCTAGTTTGACCTTCTCTCTAACTCAGCAAACGTGCTAATGACTCCTGCCCTCTCTTCCCTGAGATTTGGACCCTTATTTTTCACTTCTTCCTGTGTTCCTTTGCACATGGATGCTGGATATTCCATAAATACCTCAAATGCAACATAAAATCAAACTTTTCATTTTCCACTCCAAACTGTCTCCTCTTCCTGTGTTCCTTTCTTTATTAATTCACTCTATCACCCAAACTAGACACCTCGAATAATCTTTGACAACCCCTCTCTCCTTGGACACTTGTATTCATTGGTCACTGCTGAGATATTTCTCTCAATGCCATTTCTTCTCACCGTTCCCAATGTTTTAGATCACAATATTGCATTGGTTTTCCGATGGATCTCCCCGATTTTTCCCTCTCTAACTTCTCCTTTTTAGCTGTCAGTAGTTTGGTTTTTGGTAATACAGGTCTGATCACTCCCTCGCTTTATAAGAATGTGGTGCTACAGGAAAGGTAAGAAACACACAGAAGAGGAAGAATGGGGAATTAGAAGTCGGATGGAAAAGAAGGCTTTTGAACTGGGCCTTCAGCACCACATAGGATTTTGACAGGGAACGGAAGGACACAATACGCAGAGCCCCAGAGGTATTCTATCACAGGGCACTTTGCAGGAACAGCAAAGTACGCAGTTTGTCTGAAATGTAAGTGGAAAGGGCAGCAGAAGGAAAAGGAGGTGAAGGCTAGATTATGGGCGGTAATGAATGCCCTGCAGGTATAAGTACCACAGCTCCTTTAGGACTTTTTACTTTGTTATATTTTCTGAAAGTTAACATTTGGGTAATTTTTCCTCACACCACAAAGAAGATGAAAGAAACAAAAAGTAACATGTTGCAGTTTAAATTTGTTTGCCATTCAGGCTTTTCTTTTTTTGCTATATACATAGTGCTTCTGTTTACAAGGAAGGAGAGAACTACCTTAAAAATGCTGAATGACACAAAAATCTGTGAAACCATTTTTCTAGCATTTTATGAAGCTGCTAAAAAATTATTTTGAAAGTTGTCGCTTTTTTTTCAATATAAGAAAAAAATCCATCATTTATATAATAGGATATCCTAATCAGTAAAGCTAAGGTTTCACTAACTTTTTACATTTATAAAAATTATTATTTTTGTCCAAATTGAATGGTATGGGGAAACCTAGCTGAATGACTCATAAGTAATATAAGTCAACTCTTCTTTACTTCAGATTTTTTTAAAAATGCACAGCCTAAACTTATTATTTTATTATTTAGTTCATACAAAAAGCAGCTCTTGAATATTAAATATTCACTAGTCAAAATTCTTAATGACTAAATTATCCTATTAAAAATAAAGAGGACACATTTTAAAAATATGATTAATGTCAGGGATCTTGACAGCAGGACTTTAAAACAGAAATTGTACTTTGAAAAACTATAAAAATGTGTATGAGTATCCATCTGACTGAAGAAGCAACATTAATATACAAGAGTATTTTTATTAAGATTCTACAGATACCAGCATCACTATTTCAAAGTGTAAAACAAGTAGTAGCTGATACAATGATCACTTAGGAATTTGGTTCTTTATTTCTGCTTTACTTTCACTTAGAGCTTTCCTCTATAGGCAGTGTCTAGACAGGGCATTGAGCCGATTGTGTTTGGGACAACTCAGGAAGACTTCGAGCCGTCAGCAGGATTGAACCATGGTCTAGAAATGATGGATTGCTAAATACCAAAATAAGTGGAACTTTGTTTATCTTGATCATTATAGAAAAACAAACACTTTCTTCCCAAAGCGTATCAATCCAACACCTGGGTGCTTCTTTTACCTAATGCTGGATATTTGAGAAACAACTATGTATCCAAATGGAAGAATTCTGAAATCATGTCCTTCTACGATGTTTAGACTACATGTCACAGTCAAAATGAAAGTTCCATTTGAAGATGGAACCATATACCATGAACCATTAATCAAATATACCATTTATACTTTCCCTAGCCCAGACTGCCCTGGATTTGTACTCTGGGGTTACATTGTTATGTGATCATCAAACAGACTGACTTAAATTGCTGAGGAATTGATCAGAACATATGGGAGACCTGATTCAGGCACATGAAAAACATATAGGTGGAAACTTTTAAATTCAGGCAAATGACAGATGTCTAGATATTTGGAAGACCGTGGCACTGTCTGTAAGACATGGACCAGCTGGTTGAAAAGTGAGCTAGGTTGTTTGATTTACGTAGAATCATAGAATTTTCAACGTTGAAAGGACTTAGCAATCACTGATTTTTTAAAAATTAATTAATTAATTTATTATTTTTTATTTTTGGTTGCACTGGGTCTTTGCTGCTGTGCCTGGGCTTTCTCTAGTTGTGGCGAGCGGGGGCTACTCTTCGCTGTGATGCACAGGCTTCTCATTGCGGTGGCTTCTCTTGTTGTGGAGCAAGGGCTCTAGGTGCGCGGGCTTCAGTAGTTGTGGCACACAGGCTCAGTAGTTGTGGCTCGTAGGCTCTAGAGCGCAGGCTCACTAGTTGTGGCGCACGGGCTTCGCTGCTCTGTGGCATATGGGATCTTCCCGGACCAGGGCTAGAACCCGTGTCCCCTGCATCACTGGCAGGCGGGTTCTTAACCACTGTGCCACCAGGGAAGCCCGCCATCATTGATTTTAGTGATTTTCCAACAATACTTCCCAGAGTCCCCAGGGATCCTTGAAGGTGACTTCAAAGTCTCCTTCAAAGGTGGGAGCGGATGGCTAACGGGGAAGCTAAATGCCCTGAAGGGACAGAACAGAGACCAAAGAGCAGAAGGAAAAGTAACACAGAATGGAGAGAATTCACTTTGGGGGATGTTTATTTCTTCTCGTGTGTACTGTGAATAGCAAGGAGCTGATCCTGGGGGCTTCCCTGGTGGCACAGTGGTTAAGACCCCGCCTGCCAGTGCAGGGGACACGGGTTCGAGTCCTGGACTGGGAAGATTCCACATGCTGTGGAGCAACTAAGCCCGTGCGCAACAACTACTGAGCCTGCGCTCTAGAGCCGCGAGCCACAACTACGGAGCCTGCGTGCCACAACTACTGAAGCCCGCGTTCCTAGAGCCCGTGCTCCACAACACGAGAAGCCACCGCAATGAGAAGTCCGCGCACTGCAATGAAGAGTAGCCCCCGCTCGCTGCAACTAGAGAAAGCCCGCACACAGCAATGGAACACCCAATACAGCCAAAAATAAAATAAATATTAATATAAAATATTAACATAAAATAAAATAAAAATAAATTAAAAAAAAGAAAATACCAAAAATAGTATTAAAAAAAAAAGGAGCTGATCTGGGTATAACCCTAGAAACCTCTTTTGATAAGTTGGTCGGTTATTACATTGAGGTCCATTCACATAAACCATTAAGAAAAAGACTTTCTATAAGAACGGAAACCTCATTACTGTTGGCCTCACACTGGCCAGAGCAAGGAATTTTAAGTAGTTACTACAATATCCTAGAAAACTCTGTATTTGGAAATGTTTCCTTCATCAGGATAATAGACAGAACTAATCAAAACCTACTTGTTGAGTTCCCCTTCATGTGTATAGATCAAATGGATGTTTTCTTTTCTGTGCAACCCATTCCCATCAAAACCCATGAAAAAGGATTTTCTTAATCATGTTTGCAATCCTGTAAATGCTGAACTGCATGTGTTTGATGCCATGACATTTAATTTCTTTCTTTCTTTCTCTCTCTCTCTCTCCCCCCACCTTTCTTTCTTTCTTTTTGCCTGTGCATGAACTAACCAAACACTCTACCAAGACTGCTCCTCTCTCTGAATAGAGTAAGCTAATTGTCATAAGAAGTCAAAAGATGACCTTATTATCAAGTTCATGATAGCTTTCTTTGACTTTTCTGGAAAGATAAAATTATACCATCAATACTATATAGGTTGGACTTTAAATATCATTTGCTTATAAATAATAAGAAATAGGAGATGTATTTTATGTGAATGTGTGCAAGCACTAGGAAATATATTTTTCTTCAACATGAAAAGTGACAATTTTTAAAGGACAAAATAATAAATAGCATTAAAAGCAAAACTGGCCTCCTTTCCTAGGCAGTCTTAGTAATAATGACCTTAAAGTCAAAGATTTCTTCATAAAGATAAAATAAGTTTATTGCAGGCTTCCCTGGTGGCACAGTGGTTAAGAATCTGCCTGCCAATGCAGGGGACACGGGTTCGAGCCCTGGTCCGGGAAGATCCCACATGCCGCAGAGCAACTAAGCCTGTGCGCCACAACTACTGAGCCTGTGCTCTAGAGACCGTGAGCCACAACTACTGAGCCCGCGTGCCACAACTACTGAAACCCACGTGCCTAGAGCCCGTGCTCTGCAACGGGAGAAGCCACCGCAATGAGAAGCCCGTGCACCACAACAAACAGTAGCCCCTGCTCGCCACAACTAGAGAAAGCCTGCATGCAGCAACGAAGCCCCAACGCAGCCAAAAAAAAAGTTTATTGCAACTTGATTGCATCACCTAAAATATAACCCTTGAATTGAAAATGTACCCTTATGTTTTATGAAGTCTGAAATAAAAAGGAAACTGATGGAATTAAACCAGCAAATTATCTTGCAATTAATGACTGCAGTTGTATACACAGCAGATGTAATCAACTGTTGAGGAAAGTTGAACCAAATTTCCATCCTGTCTAGTATAGCTGATGGATCTATTCAAAATACATTCTTGCCTTTAGAGGAAATGACCCCATATTATGATACAAATATAATTTTGTAAACTACTTTTAAAGGGTAGAAGATCAGTTCAATTAGTGATTCCCAAATATCTTGATTTCTGCTATAAAAACCAAACATCTGCATGATGGAACAAAAATTTAATTTTCACAGATGCTTTGGAGTCCTTATAGATGAAGACTGACTTCAAATATTATATCTTCTTAACCAGATTAGTTTGGAGAGAGGAAAAGATAAAAGAAAAAAAAAAACAGGGTATATGATGACATGAGACTTTGGATTTAATTTGATTACTTTGGCATTTTATATCTCTTGAACCCATAATTATTTTGGAAAGAACTGACTAATTCTTGACAAATATAATACTACCAAATTACATCAAAATTATTTTTTGTGAGCCAGTCAACCAATAAGAGCCAGATTAAGAACTATTTCTTCAAACAGGGCTGTCTTCCATGATGTTACTGAGTTAGTGCTACAGTTCATGAAAACATGGGTCTTCTACAGTCCTTCCCTCAAGTCGACATTCCAAATCATAAGCCTGACTTTAGATACAGGTTTAAAAAGTAGAAAGTTTTACTCTCTTATGTTACTATGGATACATGAAGTTTTGTGAAACTTTAAAATATTTGCTTAATCCACATATTGTATGCTGCATAAAGTCAAGGAGAGTGTTCTACTCATTTTTGCATAGTAAAGAGAAAAAAGGACATATATGTAAATTCTGATATACCACTTAAGTTCCATATCCAGAAATCAGAATTTTCTTACATTAAAAGTAGAAACTACTATATATAAAATAGATAACTAATGAGAACCTGCTGTATAGCACAGGCAACTCTACTCAATACTCTGTAATGGCCTATATGGGAAAAGAATCTAAAAAAAAAAAAAGAGTGGATATATGTACATGTATAACTGATTCACTTTGCTGTCTACCTGAAACTAACACAAATTTGTAAATCAACTATACCCCCCAAAACTTAAAAAAAATAAAGTAGAAACTACTGATATATATAAGTAAAGTATAATCTGTTTTTAATACTATTAAAGCAACACAAAAAATTAACCACAACTATCATTACATTTGTTTCAGAATACTACAGTTATTCCCATTACCTCCCAGATTTCCCAGTCTTTTCTCCCATCATGGCAGATGCTCAACTATAAGAGAGAAGGATTCACATTTAAAGCTGAAAAATTCTGACCTAATTGAGAAACGTTTTATCAGCATTTAGTATTCTGAAATCTGGCAATCTGTGGAAAAACTGTACACGTTTTCAGCAACGGCCCTCATGTCTACTGATCTGGCAGCCATAATGAGAATAATAAAGTATGTGGCACTAAGGGTTCACTTACCATTATGAGACATCCCCACAGCAAGGCATTTCTGAAACCGACAGTACTGACATTTATTTCTACTTTTTTTGTGGATCCGACAGTTAAGATCACACCTATCATAAATAAGCTTCAATCTGATTGTCCTCCGGAAGAAACCCTGCAAAGGGATATGGAAAAAAAGGAAGCAAATTTTGAATGTTTGGGACAATGGCTAAAGGTACACTAGCCTGGGTATCAGAGGCTAAGGTAGGTTCTTGACACATTCTGTCACTGGTGACTTTAGATAAATCACTTAATCTCTTTCAGTTTTCTCTGCTATAATATAAAGAACCAGAGGATCTCCAGTATCCTTTTTTTAGCTCTTAGACAGTGACCACAACCCACTGATGTCATTGAATGCATCTTGGCTCTACATCTGGATTTCAGCAAGCTCTAAGAAGTGCTCTGGATTTAATGTAATGCAAATAAAACACCATGTAATCAGTTCAGTCTCTCTGTAAATCATTCCAACAGCATGCCCCAGCCTTATAATTGTGCTAAGCAGTTTGGCAAAGTTATAGTCATTTCATTCTAAAACATGAGCAGGGCCAATAAAAATCCACATGTGGATAATTTTTTGGAATTCTCTATGTTGCATAATTTCCTACAGAATTGGTTTCATTTATTTATGCATTTGAAAGAGTGCTCCATAAACGCTGTAGCCTACAAACAAGAAGAGATAACAGAAAATAACATGAGAAGTAATACATAAATCCTCAGAAAATTGACAGCTATCTCAAAATAGCAAATATGTCCATTTGAGGCTAATTGAACTCTGCTACATTTACATATTTTTGAAAGACCTGAAAAAAAATTCTAATGAGAAACATTTTCTTACTCCATTTTTTTTTGTTGTTGTTCAGAATATTCTTACTCATTTCTATTGTGCTCATCTTCATGAAACTCATTTCTTAATTCTTTCAAATTTATCTGGCCCTGTTTGATACAAAAAGCACTGAATTAGGACTGACTCTACCACTGACATGCATTTTGACTTTCTCCAGATTTCTACCTTGAACTCTAGACAAGTATGTTCAGCTGCTTACTTGACATCTTTACTTGGAAATCTAACACCATCTCTAACCCAGCAGGTCCAACTGTGAAGTCCTAATCATACCCTGCAAGCTTATTTCACTGCAGCTCTCTCCATCTCAGCTGATACAACTCCATCCTTGAAGTCACTCTCAACTTCTTTCTCTCATGCGGAAAGCTCTTGCTCTAAATACACAATTGCCTGTTTCCCTCACTGCCTTCAAGTTGTGCTAACACCTCGACTTCTCAGTGAGGCTTATCTACCTTATTTCATACTGTGGCCTGTCCCTGTCCCCACCTCTCCTTGGCAGTTCTTGTTCTCCTTTACTCTGTTCTTCTTTTTTCCCAATAGCCTTTATGACCTCCTAACATACCATATAATTTACTTATTATATTTATGTTTATATTCTGCTCCTCCCCTACTGTCCAACTAAAATTGTGAGCTCCCTGGGAGTAAGGGATGGTCTCTTATGCCCCTAGATGTAACCCAAACTCCAACAACAGTGCTACATTAAAATCTGTTGAGTAAATGTGTGTGTCGTTTAACTTCCTTTCTAGGCCATCTCTGATATTTTGTGATTCTAAACTATGACTGAGATATTACAAGGCCACTGGCACACTCTTTTCCTTTCAGTTTTTGTTGCTATCTTATTAAAGGTAATAATTACAAACATGTAGGAAATACATGTAACTATAAAACATAATAAGGTAATTATCACACGAGCCCATTGTTCAACCCAAGATTTAAAATCATAACCAGCCACTTGCATGCACATATGAGTTCTTCCCTTATCCAACTCCTGCCTCTGTGGCCTCTTGAAAATATAATCATTATCCCCAATTTTGAGTTTATCATTTCCTTGACCTTTAAGAAAATATAGTTTTATCACACAATCTATAAAACTAAATAATACATTGCTTAGGTATGCCAGTTTGGGGGCTTTATTAAGTAGTATCATACTATATACAGGTATTACAAATATATTCCCCTCTCTATGACTTACTATCCTTGAAGTTTACTATTTCAGTCTTTTTTTTTTTTTTTAACTTGTAAACCTTTTCATTTTGCTCTCATTCTTGAAAGATCACAGGGCACTCAGTTTTTCCTCTTAACACTCTGAATTCCATCGTCCCTGTGCTTTCATTGTTTCTGTTGAGATGTTGGTTGTCAATTGACTTTGGTTGCATTTATATATTCTCTTTGTTTTTCATATTCTGCAGTTTTACTGCAGTGTGTCTAGCCATGGATTTCTTTCATTTATCTTCTTGCACATGGTTTCTGCATCATGGTTTCACTTGTTCATCAGCTCTGGTACTCCAATTAGTTAAGTGTTAGAATTTCTTTTCAATCCTTCAATATTTCCCAACTTCTCTTTTATATTTTTCATCTTCTTACCATTAATTACTCATTAATGTTGATCACGAAGGTAAACATCAGAAGAGCCAAATAAGATGACAAAAAATATATAATTACAATGGCAAAAGTAAGTAAAAGCAAACTCTTCTCACCAAAGTTCATCAGTAAGAAGAGTTCTGTACATTACTTACTATTCATCACTAAAGAAGACATATTTTTAATATTCAAAGATCCTATGAATACTTAAAGAACTAAAAGAGGTTTCAAATTCTAGCAGATTCTGGGTAGGACATATTCTTTTAAGACATTGTTGGTCTCATTTTAGTAATTTCTTTGCATATATCTTTCAGTTAAGTAATCCTTTCTTCTCCTGTTTCTAGTATGCTAATTAACCCTTGCATTGAATTTTTATTTCAATGATTGTATTTTTCACTTTTAGAAGTTTCACCTGTTTTCAAAGCTGTTGGTCAGATAGTCTATTATTGCTCATTCATTGCTATGATTCTGCCCTCTATCTTTGAACAATTCATACACAGCTGTTGTACATTCTGTATCAGGCAATTCCAATATCTGCTTTCCTTGGGTAGGGGTGGAGAGGTCTAAGTCTGTTTTTTTGTTTATTTGTTTACTTCTGGTGAATGTCATCAAGTTGATTGCCTACTTACGTGCTTGCTGACATTTTATTTTGAACTCATTTCTTGACCTTAAACTGTGAGAATCCTACAGGGTCTAAATTGGGAATTCTTTCCTCCAAAGAGAATTTAAAGATTCTTCTGTTGAAAGCCAGGAGTGCCACTGGCTTATGACTATTTCAGACTCTCTTGAGAATTGTGGCTCAACTCAGAAGCCCCAGACTCAGCTTCTCCTCACTGACAGCTCAGAATACTGACATAGGCATCTACCTGTGGGGCAATGTTGCACCTCAGTATTCCTGTGGGCATCTATCATGAGGAAACTCTGCCCTGCCCCTCCAAGTATGCCTGCAGCTACATCTCAAGACTTAGGATTTGCTTTTTTGTTTGTTTTGCTATTAATGTTTTGGAGAGTTTTCCCTACCTCTTGCGAGATCACTAATATCTCAAACAGTATGTCCTGTGTACGGTATGCTGGGAAGTTAAGCCTCTTTAATTCTCAAAGGGTTCTAAGAAGTTTTAAATATTTAAAAGCCATTTTTCCCCCAATGATTCACACAAGGCTAAAGTACAGAACTGTTGTCACTGATAAATATTGGTGAGAAATTTTGTTTTGATTTTTGCTATTGTGACCATATATATTTTATGATATCCTTGACTGCTTCTCTGATGTTCACTGTTAAAACCTAATATTAGTGGTTGAAAATGCTGCTTGGCTAGCTGCCAGGTCCCAGAGTACTCACTTATTTGGCATGGTTGGAGAGGAAGGCTTTTTAATAAGAGAATTATGTTTTTTAAGCTTAACCCTTATAATGTGATTTTTTGTTTTGAATCCTATGATGTCTTTCAAAGTGTATCACATTCTTTTTGTAATGATTCCAATGTTGAAGGATAATCATTCTGTATATCATTTACGTACTGACTATGCACCGAAAATCTTGAACTAAATATATACAGACTCCAGCACAAGCTTGGAACTTACTTTTACTTTTCTTTTAAGACTAAGTTCATGATAACCAACCGTTTTCTTACAATTTGACTCTTTCAAGAAATCTAGAGAGGAAGATACAAGGCTCTCAGTGTTTCTTCTGTAAAATTATTTCTTGACTTGAAGAATGAAGCAGGCTTCTCAAAAGTCTCTTCATATTGCCAATAAAGAAACACTCTCTAACAACACTCTTTTTTATTGTGTCAGCGTCCATAAAATGGTGTGCAATTTCAACAGCTCACAGTTCTGATTATCATGAAGTCTGTGAACTGGTGTGATGGAGATGCATCAGTCAGCATTTCAGAAAATTGTTTTGTGTATATTTTTATTATAAAGTCCTTATATTTGCTTGTGAGAACGTAATGCCCATTTTGGAGGGGGGGGGGTTTTCTGCTTTAAAAAAAAATTTCTCCAACCTCTCCTTCATTGCTTTACAAGTAACAAAACATCAGGTGCAATGAGACCTAAGAGTGGTATTGTTAAGTTTACAATGAGATTAAACGCCCTGCATTCAGCTTTATCATAAAATGGTATGGCCCATAGAGGCTGAATCAACGAGCTGCCACTGGCATATGGGAATATACTAAAAACTCTTTCTGAGGTAGGAATACAAAAAATACATAGAAATACAAAAACAGATTACACTGTATTGTATGGTAGATTGTGCTTCCTTATGCCTTTAGCTAAGTCTATGGTTCTAAAATGATCTTTCACTAAAGACACAAAAATATGATGAAAACCTACTAGAGAAAAAAATAAGTGTCCAATTTGTAAGCAATAAATGCCAGCTTAGCAAGCTGTAGAGTTTATTAGTCTTTCAGTAGCTACAGGTTATACATTACCTAAATCTGTAACGTTAATAACCAAATACTCCATCACTGTTTCCCTGTAATCCAAACCCAATCTTTTTATTCCTATCTGAATTTTGGCAAGGATCACCAACATAAACCTGTTCCACTGGCACTGTAAAGTTGTTTAAGAAGACCTACTGACAGTTATCTTAAGGATTATAACTATTTTTTGCAATCTATAAATTAGTTTGCAGGTTTGTGGTCAACTGTATTTTAATTATGGGTATATCCCACATTCTACTGAAATGACAAATGTTAAATTGCCAAAGCACCTTTCAGAAAACACATACAGGTGAGTCTTACACATGTGTTAATTTCATTTTCACTGAGTATTGTTGATGACCTAAGGTGATATCTTTGATTACTGACAGCCACTGGTCTAATTTAGCTGCATTCAGAGTGTGGCAGCAATTCTGTTTAACTCCATAGTAGCAAAGAATGAGTCAGTATGTCTTCAGCCTCATTCCTTGTAACAGTGGTTCTCAAACTTTTTGGTCTCCATACTCCTTTACTCTTGAAAATTGCTGAGGTTTCCAAAGAGCTTTTGTTTATGTGGGCTATACCTATTAGCATTGATCAGAATAGAAATAAAACCTGAGAAATTACTATGTACAAGAACACACAGGCCACATTCCATCAGGCATCAGAACTATGCTAACATTCCATGTCATGCAGTTTCTGGAACACTCCACTTACACTCCTGAGAGAATGAGAATGAAAAAGGCAAATAACAACTTATTATTATTATGAAAATAGCGTCAACCTCATGGGTGTCTTGAAAGGGTCTTAGGGACCCCATTCCCAGACCACAATTTGAGAACTGATGATTTATACTTGGAGAAGCCAAATTACATTATTCCTCTAACATTTTTCTTGTTCTTAACTTTAAAATGACCAGATGTCTATTTTCCCTTCCAAGGATAGCATAACCTTCCTTGCATTTTAGTCTAGGAAGTCTGTAATCTATATTTTGAATGGTTTCCAAGTTACTGCAGGTTACTATACAATACTGTTAATTTTTTTCTACTGCTTTTCTTTATTTGTTTATCTCTGGTAGGTGAAGGACTCCCCTAGATTCATCAGATTCTAAGTGTTTATTCTCCATTTTTGCCTTAGAACATTTCTGTTTGTAACTCGAGGGCACTTGGGTTTTCTTCTCCCTGTTTTCTTTTTGCTACTTTTCTTCTTTGCTTTCTTTTATCTTCTAAGTTTTTATGCCCTCAGAACTTAGCTACTTACAATATTTGTCTTTCAACTTTTAGCTGTTCTCAGAAATGTTAAAACTCTCTACAGGCAGAAGCAAGAAGAACTACAATCCTGCAGCTTGTGGAACAAAAACCACATTCACAGAAAGATAGACAAGATGAAAAGGCAGAGGGCTATGTACCAGATGAAGGTACAAGATAAAACCCCAGAAAAACAACTAAATGAAGTGGAGATAGGCAACCTTCCAGAAAAAGAATTCAGAATAACGATAGTGAAGATGATCCAGGACCTCGGAAAAAGAATGGAGGCAAAGATCGAGAAGATGCAAGAAATGTTTAACAAAGACCTAGAAGAATTAAAGAACAAACAAAGAGATGAACAATACAATAACTGAAATGAAAACTACACTAGAAGGAATCAATAGCAGAATAACTGAGGCAGAAGAACGGATAAGTGACCTGGAAGACAGAATGGTGGAATTCACTGCTGCGGAACAGAATAAAGAAAAAAGAATGAAAAGAAATGAAGATAGCCTAAGAGACCTCTGGGACAACATTAAATGCAACAACGTTCGCATTATAGGGGTCCCAGAAGGAGAAGAGAGAGAGAAAGGACCAGAGAAAATATCTGAAGAGATTATAGTCGAAAACTTCCCTAACATGGGAAAGGAAATAGCCACCCAAGTCCAGGAAGCGCAGAGAGTCCCATACAGGATAAACCCAAGGAGAAACACGCCAAGACACATGGTAATCAAATTGGTAAAAATTAAAGACAAAGAAAAATTATTGAAAGCAGCAAGAGAAAAACGACAAATAACATACAAGGGAACTCCCATAAGGTTAACAGCTGATTTCTCAGCAGAAACGCTACAAGCCAGAAGGGAGTGGCATGATATACTTAAAGTGATGAAAGGAAAGAACCTACAACCAAGATTACTCTACTGGGCAAGGATCTCATTCAGATTCGATGGAGAAATCAAAAGCTTTACAGACAAGCAAAAGCTAAGAGAATTCAGCACCACCAAACCAGCTCTACAACAAATGCTAAAGGAACTTCTCTAAGTGGGAAACACAAGAGAAGAAAATGACCTACAAAAACAAACCCAAAACAATTAAGAAAATGGTCATAGGAACATACATATCAATAATTACCTTAAACGTGAATGGATTAAATGCTCCAACCAAAAGACACAGGCTTGCTGAATGGATACAAAAACAAGACCCATCTATATGCTGTCTATAAGAGACCCACTTCAGACCTAGGGACACATACAGACTGAAAGTGAGGGGATGGAAAAAGGTATTCCATGCAAATGGAAATCAAAAGAAAGCTGGAGTAGCAATACTCATATCAGATAAAATAGAATTGAAAATAAAGAATGTTACAGGAGACAAAGAAGGACACTACATAATGATCAAGGGATCAATCCAAGAAGAAGATATAACAATTATAAATATATATGCACCCAACATAGGAGCACCTCAATACAGAAGGCAACTGCTAACAGCTATAAAAGAGGAAATCGACAGGAACACAATAATAGTGGGGAACTTTAACACCTCACTTACACCAATGGACAGATCATCCAAAATGAAAATAAATAAGGAAACAGAAGCTTTAAATGACACAACAGACCAGATAGATTTAATTGATATTTATAGGACATTCCATCCAAAAACAGCAGATTACACTTCTTAAGTGTGCACGGAACATTCTCCAGGATAGATCACATCTTGGGTCACAAATCAAGCCTCAGTAAATTTAAGAAAATTGAAATCATATCAAGCATCTTTTCTGACCACGCTATGAGATTAGAAATGAATTACACGGAAAAAAACATAAAAAACACAAACACATGGAGGCTAAACAATACGTTACTAAATAACCAAGAGATCACTGAAGAAATCAAAGAGGAAATGAAAAAAATACCTAGAGACAAATGACAATGAAAACACGACGATCCAAAACCTATGGGATGCAGCAAAAGCAGCTCTAAGAGGGAAGTTTATAGCTATACAAGCCTACCTCAAGAAACAAGAAAAATCTCAAATAAACAATCTAACCTTACACCTGAAGGAACTAGAGAAAGAAGAACAAACAAAACCCAAAGTTAGCAGAAGGAAAGAAACCATAAACATCAGAGCAGAAATAAATGAAATAGAAACAAAGAAAGCAATAGCAAAGATCAATAAAACTAAAAGCTGGTTCTTTGAGAAGATAAACAAAATTGATAACCATTAGCCAAACTCATCAAGAAAAAGAGGGAGAGGACTCAAATCAATAAAATTAGAAATGAAAAAGGAGAAGTTACAACAGACTGTGCAGAAATACAAAGCATCCTAAGAGACTACTACAAGCAACTCTATGCAAATAAAATGGACAACCTGGAATAAATGGACAAATCCTTAGAAAGGTATAACCTTCCAAGACTGAACCAGGAAGAAATAGAAAATATGAACAGACCAATCACAAGTAATGAAATTGAAACTGTGATTAAAAATCTTCCAACAAACAAAAGTCCAGGACCAGATGGTTTCACAGGTGAATTCTACCAAACATTTAGAGAAGAGCTAACACCCATCCTTCTCAAACTCTTCCAAAAAATTGCAGAGGAAGGAACACTCCCAAACTCATTCTATGAGGCCACCATCACCCTGATACCAAAATCAGACAAAGATACTACAAAAAAAGAAAATTACAGACCAATATCACTGATGAATACAAATGCAAAAATCCTCAACAAAATACTAGCAAACACAATCCAACAACACAGTAAAAGGATCATACACCATGATCAAGTGGGATTTATCCCAGGGATGCAAGGATTCTTCAATATATGCAAATCAATCAATGTGATACACCATATTAACAAATTGAAGTAGAAAAACCATATGATCATCTCAATAGATGCAGAAAAAGCTTTTGACAAAATTCAACACCCATTTAAATAAAAACTCTCCAGAAAGTGGGCATAGAGGGAACCTACCTCAACATAATAAAGGCCATATACAACAAACCCACAGCAAACATCATTCTCAGTGGTGAAAAACTGAAAGCATTTCCTCTAAGATCAGGAACAAGACAAGGATGTCCACTCACACCACTATTATTCAACACAGTTTTGGAAGTCCTAGCCACGGCAATCAGAGAAGAAAAAGAAATAAAAGGAATCCAAATCGGAAAAGAAGAAGTAAAACCGTCACTGTTTGCAGATGACATGATACTATACATAGAGAGTCCTAAAAATGCCACCAGAAAACTACTAGAGCTAATCAATGAATTTGATAAAGTTGCAGGATACAAAATTAATGCACAGAAATCTCTTGCATTCCTATACACTAATGATGAAAAATCTGAAAGAGAAATTAAGGAAACACTCACATATACCATTGCAACAAAAAGAATAAAATACCGAGGAATAAACCTACCTAGGGAGACAAAAGACCTATATGCAGAAAACTATAAGACACTGATGAAAGAAATTAAAGATGATACCAACAGATGGAGAGATATACCATGTTCTTGGATTGGAAGGATCAATATTGTGAAAATGACTATACTACCCAAAGGAATCTACAGATTCAATGCAATCCCTATCAAATTACCAAGGGCATTTTTTACAGAACTAGAAGAGATCATCTTAAAATTTGTATGGATACACAAAAGACCCTGAATAGCCAAAGCAGTCTTGAGGGAAAAAAACAGAGCTGGAGGAATCAGACTCCCTGACTTCAGACTATACTACAAAGCTACAGTAATCAAGACAATATGGTACTGGCACAAAAACAGAAACATAGATCAATGAAACAAGATAGAAAGCCCAGAGATAAACCCACGCACCTACGGTCGACTAATCTATGACAAAGGAGGCAAAGATATACAATGGAGAAAAGACAGTCTCTTCAATAAGTGGTGCTGGGAAAACTGGACAGCTACATGTAAAAGAATGAAATTAGAACACTCCCTAACACCATACACAAAAAGAAACTCAAAATGGATTCGAGACCTAAATGTAAGACCAGACACTATAAAACTCTTAGAGGAAAACATAGGAAGAACACTCTTTGACCTAAATCACAGCAAGATCTTTTTTGATCCACCTCCTAGAGTAGTGGAAATGAAAACAAAAATAAACAAATGGGACCTAATGAAACTTAAAAGCTTTTGCACAGCAAAGGAAACCATAAACAAGACGAAAAGACAACCCTCAGAATGGGAGAAAATATTTGCAAACGAATCAACGGACAAAGGATTAACCTCCAAAATATATAAACAGCTCATGCAGCTCAATATTAAAGAAACAAACAACCGAATCCAAAAATGGGCAGAAGACCTAAATAGACATTTCTCCAAAGAAGACATACAGATGGCCAAGAAGCACATGAAAAGCTGTTCAACATCACTAATTATTAGAGAAAGGCAAATCAAAACTACAATGAAGTATCACCTCACACCAGTTAGAATGGGCATCATCAGAAAATCTACAAACAGCAAATGCTCGAGAGGGTGTGGAGAAAAGGGAACCCTCTTGCACTGTTGATGGGAATGTAAATTGATATAGCCACTATGGAGAACAGTATGGAGGTTCCTTAAAAACTAAAAATAGAATTACCATATGACCCAGCCATCCCACTACTGGGCATATACCCAGAGAAAAACATAATTCAAAAAGACACATGCACCCCAATGTTCACTGCAGCACTATTTACAATAGCCAGGACATGGAAGCAACCTAAATGCCCATCAACAGACGAATGGATAAAGAAGATGTGGTACATATATACAATGGAATATTACTCAGCCATAAAAAGGAACGAAATTGGGTCATTTGTCGAGACGTGGATGGATCTAGAGACTGTCATACAGAGTGAAGTAAGTCAGAAAGGGAAAAACAAATATCGTATATTAATGCATGTATGTGGAACCTAGAAAAATGGTACAGAAGAACCAGTTTGCAGGGCAGAAGTTGAGACACAGATGTATAGAACAAACGTATGGACACCAAGGGGGGAAAGCTGCGGGGGGGGTGGTGGTGGTGGTGTGATGAATTGGGCGATTGGTATTGACATGTATACACTGATGTGTATAAAATTGATGACTAATAAGAACCTGCTGTATAAAAAAATAAATTAAATAAAATTCAAAAATTAAAAAAAAAATTTCAGAAAAAAAAAAAACCTCTCTACAAATATATGATGAATAGAATCACAGTGAAACTATTTGCTTAAGCCTTCTAGTTTTCTAAGTGTTTTACCAGCCCATAAAAATAATAATTTATTGTGGAAACTTAACCAACCATACTTTTATTTATCAGCATAAATTACCAAGATGACCAAAAGTGAAAGATTTCTTTGGGTATTTCTCAGAATTTAGCCACAATTTACTCAAAATTATATAAATCTAACTCAATAAAATGACATGTTCTTACTACTCCTTGGGAACATAATGATTTCATATAAGATCACAGATATTTTAGTTTGGTTTCAATCACAGAATGAATGGGTTTTCGTGTTTTAAACGAAAGCCATCTCTTGCCAGTAGTATTTCAAGGAGTCATTTTGGAATTTTAGAACTTAGAGATGAATAAGAAGCCCTTGGGGAGCTAATCTAACCAAGTTGTTTTACACACAAGGTGTCTGAGGGCTGAAGTGCTCATGTGATTGGTTAGGGACCTTGGGCAAGTGGCCAGGTGACCACTAGCTTGTCTCTTTCACTTTATTAAGTTGCCTTTGGAGTAATAAACTATTGGACTGAAGAGGTTTTAGAGATCACCTAATTCAACACCATCATTTTATACATGTGAAAACTTAAGGCAGAATATGGTTTAAAAATGATAATATGCAAAAGCATCTTGCACAATATCTGGCGCATAGTAGAAATTCAATAAATATTAACTTCCTTTTTTGGCCCATGGTCCAGTTAGGAACCCAGATATTCTAACACCTACCTAACTGCTGTCATATATCTTTATTCTGAACAAAAAGGCCCAACTGAGGATTGAATCTGATCTTACCTTTTATAAGCAGCATTATTTTATAAGGTAAGTATTTATGAACAATTTATTCTGAGCCCTGGAGTATATAATAAGTACCATTCGATTACTATTTTATTCATGGAGCCTATTAGAATCAATTCTTTTAAAAGACTAACTACATTTTAAAATATGAGTAGAGGGACTTCCCTGGTGGCTCAGTGGTTAAGAATCCGCCTGCCAATGCAGAGGACACAGGTTCGAGCCCTGGTCCAGGAAGATCCCACATGCCGCGGAGCAGCTAAGCCCGTGCGCCACAACTACAGAGCCTGCGCTCTAGAGCCCGTGAGCCACAATTACTGAGTCTGCGTGCCACAACTACTGAAGCCCGCACACCTAGCGCCCTGCGCTCCACAACAAGAGAAGCCACCACAATGAGAAGTTCGCGCAATGCAACGAAGAGCAGCCCCCGCTCGCCACAACTAAAGAAAGCCCGCGCACAGAAACAAAGACACAACGCAGCCAAATAAATAAATTAATTAATAAATTAAAAAAATAAAAATAAAATAAAATATGAGTAGATTAACACTTTCTTAATAATTGGGCAGAATATTACTAAATGAACTTTCCAAAATACCCTTTTGCACAAAGAAAAGAGGTGAGGAGAAAGAGTACCTCCTTTCCAAAATAGTTACATCGCTTTGCCTGCTCATAACACATAGCTCAAACTGATGCTGGAATAAGAAAGCACAGAGCACTGGTTTAGGAGTCATAAGATATATGTTCTGGTCCTGGCTCTGCCACTTACTGATGGATGACCATGGGCAAGTCTCACTGATTCATGATTTCTACACCTGTAAACTGGCCATAAATAAGCTTGACTTTATAGGACTGTTCTAAGGCTCAAATGAAGATTCTCTATCTGTCTGTCTGTCTGTCTATCTATCTATCTATCTATCTATCTATCTATCTATCTACCTACCTACCTACCTACCTACCTACCTATCTATCTATCGGGTCTTAGATACACAGAATATTCCATGGTATAGTGAAAAAAAAAAATAGAATATTCAGGAAATCCGGGTACCAGTCTGGGTCAGCTCATCACTGTCTGTCCATGATACCTTGAACAAGTGACTTTTTTTTTTTTTTTTTAAATCTGCAGAATGCAAGGTTCGAATTAGATGGTGCTGCATAGGACCAATTTGGAAAAAGGGAAGTGAGGCAAAGTAGCCTTGCTTTTAACAATTTTCTTAGGTTTTCAAGTATTATATCATTTGAAGAATGGGTTTTACCAAAAATATTTAAAAGCTTGACAATGTTATCTCAGTTCTTTGCCATCTGTTTGCAACAGGAAATGAAATAATAGGTACATTTTCAGCAAATTATTTCAAAAAAGAAAAAATTTTTTTTTACCTTGCATCCTTCACAAGCATGAACTCCATAGTGGAACCCTGAAGCTTTATCCCCACAGACACGGCATTCAATTGCCATGAGGGAGTTGGAAGGCTCTTCGTGAGGCTTATTGTACAGCTGAGTCTTTTCAGAATAGTAAGGTGGGGATGCAGGCTCCACTTTGATTGCACCTGTGCACAGAAAAACATGAGCAGGTAATTATCACATGAAAAACAATGCTCAAGAAGCAACAGGGCAAGTCACTGTAGTACACCTTACTGCCATTATTTTATTATTTAAGTTAGATGCACTATGGAACATGAAAAATACACAGGAAAAAGTAGGCTTTGTAATCACAGGCAAGTCGCAACACCTCTGAGCCCCACCTGTGAAAAAAAATGGGGTTAACTTTGTGGTTAACTTTTAACTTTGTGGTTCTATGACCCTGCAATACCTCGTAATACTAAAGCTCTAACAGGCAACATATGGTATTTGAGATCATTAAGGTTATTTTGCTACATAATGTGCTGTATTTGGCATTCGTGACAATATTAAATTATACATTTTAATTTAAATGTTGCATTTTAGAAGTGTTTTAAAACCACTCTTGCAAAGGAAACAGAAGGAACATTGCCATGGAAAGGTAATGGTAAGCCCAGCTTGAAGGTACATGAAAAGTAAGAGACCAGGTTCCCATCAATGTTGAGTCAGAAAAGATGGTTTGTAAAATGATCTCTGATAGAGAGAGGCCCTATGGAAAGCAAGCACTATCTTTCCGCTGGTCAGGATCAGGCCTGTTAAATTTTCATATTAGGCTCCAACCGAAAGCCACACATATAAATATAACCAAGTATATCATTTATCTTAAAAAAAAAAAAAAAACTAGAACTACAGGAAGTTCTTACTTATTGTCAAGTAATGGCTGCAGTTACATGGTGGTGGCTCTGGAAAAACAGCATATCAGCAAAGAGATAAAAATCAAGTAAAGAGCATCATAGAAATTTAATCTTGAAAAGTGCAGTTTTAGTTTTTCTTGAGTCTGATGGCTTGATGTGAATTGCGTTAATGGCATGGAGATTTATCAACAGTCTACAATGTCAACATTTAAATTTGTGCTGAAAAATAGGTTTCACTGTAAGCTGTTCAAACTGCAGAATTAGGAAAGATGCAATAGTGATTTAGAGATAAGTTATAAAAAGTAACAAAATGTTCCTTATCTACTTACAAGTGGAAAAAAGAATTCAAAGTTTGGGGGGGATGGACTCTTAGCCTGAGATGCACCTGGCAAGGTAATCATGCTGGAAAATGTCCCTGAGAAGGAAAGAAGAAAAGAAAGAAAGAAGGGAGGCAGGAAGGAAGGGGGGGGTGGTGTGCAGAGAAAGATGATCTGGGGTGTTCGCACACTACCTTCCCTTTTGGTCAATTACAAATGCCCACTATTTCATGGATAAACGGGTGAATAAATGAATGGTAAACAGTTTCACTATAGGCTTTAGTCTCTGGAGCATTTATCCCAGTGTGAATGAGAGATTAGTCCAATTCTAGTCTCAGTAGTCTGAAAAGTGAAATAAACCTCATACTTTGGTACTCTTGGAGTTTCAGGTCATACTTATAATCCGCAACCATTGGGTCAGCTCTTGGGAACGGAATGTCTTCATAGTGTGGAGCGGAAATGCTGGAGAAATCAACGGTGGTGAAGGGCTTGATGTCAAAGGAGTGGGAGTGGTCGTCCATCACAGAAAGATCCACGGAGCTGATCCCAAAGTTGGTGGGCCAAAACGGCATCTCTGTGTCAACCATGGTAATTTCTGAAATGGAGAAAAGAACAGCTATGACGTTAGTCCTGGAGGACAGTGCCATCTTGTAAAGATCCACAGAAAGGGAACAGAAAGAGTCTTGGGTCAAGTGATGTCACCTAGGTGATCATGAGGAGAGAAGAGAACATAGCCACCATCTTAGTGCCGTCCAGGCTGTTGAACTAATGGAGGGAAGTCACCCCTTACCTGGACATCACAGTTGAGGACCCTCTAATAGTGTCACGTGTACGGCATACTCATATCAATGTCTTACAAACAGCCCTGTTCTCATCAGAGCAGGATGACTTTCCTAAGGGTATCTGGGAATGGGCCTCTTGTTTTTTCCCAGCAAGCAGAGAGCTAAAGAATGTAGCTCTCAAAGGCTGACTCTTGCAAAAGGTTAAAGATTCCAGCTGTGGTCTTCATAAGAAAAACAAAGCGCCTTGAAAACACAAATAAGGAGACTAGTGCTGTGAATGTGCTTCAGTGGTTCCAAGAGGACGCATCAGGCACGGTTTGGGTTCACATGTCTGAATATCTACATGAATAAGTACCCAAACAACTTGAAGTTATCTGTCTTACAGTACAAACACTACTCTGGTGATAGCTTAAAGGTCATACGGGGTCTCAATGACATCCAGAAAAAAGTGTGTGCTCCTAATGACAGAGGCAGCCATTGAACTGTATCTTTTGTTCCAAATTTCATCTAAACCTACCTAACCCACGTCACTCCATTTACTTTGCCCATCTCCTCAGCATGCTTATTTTCTATTTCTCTATCCATTTTTCTTAGTATATATTACTGTCCTATCAAAATACACCGCTCTTGTCTCAACTGCAATATCCACAAAAGTGGGTTCATCAACTATGTCTCATCATGCCTATTGCAAAGTTCTTCTGTAGACAAAGTAAAGGTTGGCTGAGTTAAAGTTAGTGTATATGCTTCTGTATGAACACTGGGAAATGAAAATAAGGATGCAGAAAACGTCTGGGTTGCAAGAAAAATTGTTTGCTCATCATTTTACTGGTTTATTTTTGTTTCACTTTTAACATATGACTTCAGTGACCGCCTGCCAACCAATGTCAGGCTTCTCAACACAGGAATCATATCCCCAGGGGTCATTTATTTTATTGAAAAGTTTCAGGGAAAATTTTAAAGATAAAGTAGTTATTTATGTGTAAATAAACAGAGCAAAAAATTCACGTGATTTTAAAGATATACTATGAAACTCCTAAAAAAACTTGATACTTGTAGTCCATTTCATGGGTAAAAGAACGCTATTTTTAAAAAAGAATAGACTATTTTAAAAAGCAGCTTTAGGTTTACTTAAAAATTGAGCAGAAACTACAAAGTTCTCATATACCCTTTTCCCTTTCTCCCTCCCCCACAAACCCTGAAACACACAGCTTCCCCTATTATTAACGTGCATTTCCCCTATTATTAACACTTGCATTAGTGTGGTATGCTTGTTGACAAAACTGATGAACCAATAGTGATACATTATGATTAACTAAAACCCACAGTTTACAGTAGAATCCATTCTTTGTGCTGTTCATTCTATGGTGTTGACAAATGCATAATGTCAAGTATCCACCATCACAGTGTCACACAGGATGGCTTCACTGCTCTAAACACCGGCCGTGCTCTGCCTATTCATCCCTCCCCTCCTCCCCCGAGAACGCTGATTTTGTTGTCCTCTTCTACTAAGGGCAATTTTGGGTGGAAAAGCAGGGGAAGCACTGACCTACATCATAAATTGAAAAGTCTTTGCGTGGCATTCAAGGCCCTCCCTGACAGTCTGACTTGCTTTTTCAGTGTCATTTTCCACTCGGGATCCCAGACCTCACCCCCATTCTCATCAGTCCTGTGCTTGGGCGCATCACACTGTGTGCCCAGGGCAGACACTCTGCACTGTCTAGTCGCTCATCTCCGTTCACGCTGCTTCCTGAAGCTGCTCTCCTCCTCCTGTCCCTCATCACCACCCGTCACAATTCCCGTCTGTCTTTCCCATGGTAGTGGGGAATCCCACACTGGTCCAAATGCCACTTTCTCCATGAAACCTTCCACGAATTCTCCAACTTAAAAACACTCTCCATTCTCCGTGTTCCCACAGCACTGAGTACCTCTCTTTCACTCTGCTATAATTATTTGGATAAATATCTCCTCTGTTAGATTTCCAGTTCTGGAGCAAAGGACAGTGTCTTATTATTCTGTTTTCCTTTTAGACCTTATGCATAGTTGTTGTTTACTAAATGCTTGCCAACTGAATGATCATATTTTATAGGGAAGGACAGAACAAGTATTCATTTTTCTGTGAAAATGGAAAAAATAAAGATACTTTCTCAGTGGTTTAGTTTTGCTAAGACTTAAGCTCCCCAGAAAAGATGTAATCTTCAATATCATAAATAAAATACAGTTTAAGCTGTAACTCCTCCTCTCAACAACGTATACTCAAGTTTTTCTCTTCTGATAATTGCAGGAGGAAGATTAGGGTACTGTAAACTTTTTTTCTACATAGAAAGGACAAAGTAAGAAAGAAAAACAGTTTGCCTCTTCATCTCTATGAAAACAAATTATCCCAGTACACACTTTCCTTCCCCTCTTTCCCTTCTCCCTGTCCTCTTACTCTGGGACATCTTGACCTAAACAATATTACTCCACGGGGGCCATGGTTACTGGGAGGCACAGTGGTTCCCTAGACATTTTATTTTGACTTAAAGATGGGGTCCAGGGAGCCTGCTTCTAATTTTGTCTCCAGAAAACATAAGCTACTGTTTCTGCCAAGCTGTAAGTTGAGTAGGTGTTTTTCGTTACTCCACGCAATTACTCATGAAAGAACAAATGAACAAAAATGCTTGCGTGGACAACAGTCCTTCTCAGGGATAAGTAACAGTGTCTTAACTTTCCAGCTGGGTGACAGGAGTGCATTGCGTCAGGCACATCATTAATTTCACAGCCTTTGGTGTGTTTCAAGCAGGCGGGAGTCTTGAGGCAGACACTGCGGGGAAGGACACAGACGTGTGCCATTTATCTCAGACCTTCACCTTGGCTTTAAACTCTACGATACTCAATGAGCAGACTTCACAACACGCCGAAGTATAATGTAGTTCAAACAAAAAGACGTATCAGCAAAAACACAGCAACTTCTCTCACCTGAGAGGCATCATTATTCGGGAGTACGGAAGTGGGTCAGAAAAGATGTTAAACGATAAAAATCAAGCACTAAAACTACACAGTTTACCTTTGGGGTTCTACGTTGTCCCTTATGAAAAGAAAAGAAAAACTTCTACTAGAATGTCTGGAGAAATGCTGTGCCTCCTTAATAATGACATTAGCTAATATTAATAGAACCCTAAATCTCTGCTAAGTATTATACCAAATACAATGCTTGGACTGTCTCACTGAATGCTCACAATGGCCCTATGAGGTGGGTACACTTATAAATCCCCTTAAAGAAGAGGAAACTGAGGCACAGTTATGGAAATAACTTGCCTAAGACCACCCAGCTACTAAGGAGTACAGCTGGGTTATGAACCCAGATGGCCTAAAGCTCCACAGCCCGCACACGTGACTTTCTAAACTTAATACTGATTAGAAAAACAAATCTCTTCCTGATCTTCTAGTTATATATTAAATAACAATTAATTTAGACGAACCTTCGCTGAACACCTATGATGTGCCAGGTACAGGGGGCTGGGGATGCACTATGAAGGGTGAGTAATTCTCAAATGGAAGCTTCACTGGAGAAACATGTTAAGCTGAACAAGAGTGGGTGCAGGAAAGAGCCTTTCCTACATGTCTAAAACTTAGTAGCCTTGTTGGAAGTGACCTTAGAAAGATACATAATCACCGATTTTTTTCAATCTCTTCTCATTTGTTTCAGTTCAAGGTCATGGTACTCATAAATATTATTCATCCAGCCCCTCCTTATTGATCTATTCAAATCACTTTGCAGTGTAAACTGAGCTGTGAATTTCCTAATTCCTCTCCTGTTACAAGAGCCGATATCCAGAGACAAAAATCACTCTGAAATGTCAGAGCAGAAAGGGCGTTTTGGAGATAACCTAAGCTCCTCATCTGGCAGTTGAAGAAAACCAGGCAAAGCGATGTGCTCAGGAGCTCAGGGCCAGAGGCCAAGTCCACGAGAGTCCAGGTTCTCTGTCTCCTACCCCTCGCATCCTCCACACTGCATTACGAAGTTGTTACCATGTGTAAATACGTTGAAAAGGGGACTTTTTAACCTATACCAATTTTCACAGACCCAGACTTTTTGGTCTTAACTAACACACAGGAATGACATCAAATTTATGAAGGAAAAAATGTCTCATGCAAGGAGCCATTTACTGGTTGACAAATTGGAATTAAAGAAATTGGTAGTAGAATTTGTTTCTAACAAAAGTAATAAATTCCGAATTCATCAAAAGGTTTAGGGAACAGTCTCATAAAGTGAGCATCGTATCTGCCCAAGTCTTTACATAATAAATACAGATGTATGTATTTGTTTGTTTGTTCATTGCAGGTTGCTGTTCTGAACATTAACAACTGAAGATGGAGAGCTAGTAGCGAGTTAGAAGCCCTGGGTTTGAATCCTGACCTCTTTCTTGTCAATTTTGTGATCTCTTTATCCCTAATTATCCCCATCTGTAAATAAGCATACTGCCGACCTCACAGAATTGTTGTGAAGATTCAGTTAAATAATACATGTAAAGCATGCAGCATAGGGCCAGACAGTAAGTTCTCCATAAATGTAATTATTGGTAGTCGTGGTAACTTTTGTCACCAGGGTAACCAGAGTACTAGAATCATGTAAAAGGTAGGCTAAACGCTCCCCAACGCTACCACTAGGGGACAGGAAAAGGAAGAAACAGCAGCAAAGTCCCATTGTTCAAACAGGATTACGCCTAAAACAGATGTCCTGTTTTAAAGGCCTCTGCAAAAGGAGAGTCCACAGCCTCTCTGGGTTACTCATTCCAATGCTAAGTTGCTCTTCTGTAGCCAGGAAAGTCTATGTCTTATCTGGCATTTCCCCAACTGTGTTATACATATGTTAATGATGTTCCTTTTAAAATAATTAAAAAGAAAAAAATTCTGGTGGGCAAATAAACTTAGGAAATGCTAGGTGAAGCCAGTTTAAATGGGTCTATTGCAGGACTTCTTAGAATTATATGCTAATAATCCATGAGAATATACAAAAGAGAGGGGAGGGTACGGCATACAACGTTTGAGGAGTTTACCATCTGATGGAATAGTTTGTGAAATGATGGTCTAACCTATGTTGTTGGAGTTTGTAAGTTTTTCTTTCATTTTCTAAACATACAGGTATCATCCTCTGCATACTTGTCCTTTACCACATGTACTTGAAAAGTTTTATTAAGTTGTCCCTTAGGTTTTCTTTAACTTTAGAGTGACTAAGGGCAAGGATTTATGTTGGTTAAAACAATGAGAGAAAGGATTTCTAACTTAAACCACAGAGAAAGGAATCACTGCAAAGACTAATGCTCCTTTTACAGAGACTATCCTAAAAGCCTCCAGACAGGAAAAAAAAAAAAAAAAAAAAAGTCCCTTATAAAAGGGTCAGGAATCAGAATGACACTGAACTGCCCAAGAGGCAGCACCGGAAGCTGGAAAATCAACAGAGCAGTATTTTCAAAATTCAAAGAAAAAAATTATTTCCAACTTAGAATTTTATATTCAGCCAAACCATCACTCAAGTGTAAGAGGAGAATAAAGACATTTTCAGAAATATAAGACCTCAAGAAAAAGTCACCTCCCATGTGTTTTTCCCCAGAGTTCTACACCAGAACAAAAAGGAAACATGGGATCCAGGAAGCAAAGGATTGAGGCACAGGAGAGAGGTGGGAGGAAGACCCAGGACAACAGATCCTGAGCAGAACCTGTTCCTTGAGAAAACGGATCGGAGGATGGCGGTGGCCTCATGAGATTCCCTGAGAAACCGCAATGCCTGAGATGTGCAAATGCCCACTTTGAGGGAGAGTTTGAGAATGAACTAGTGACAGGTATGGAGAAAAGGAACAACAACAAAAGTGAGTAATTACTAATTAAAAAAAAAAAAAAAAGAATGATTAACTCCAGAAAAACAAACAGCTATTCAGGGTCAGAAGTAAAACTGTAGGGCCTTTCCTGCTGGTCCAGTGGTAAAGAATCTGCCTTCCAACGCAGGGGACGCGAGTTTGATCCCCCAAACTAAGCCCGCGCCCCAACACGAGAGCCCGTGAGCCACCAGCTACAGAGCCCACGCACCCTGGAGCCCACGCGCCACAACTAGAGAGGAGCCTGCGTGCTGCAATGAAGACCCGACGCAGCCAAAAAAAAGTAAAACTGCAGTATACTGTCCGGCTCAATTGTAAGCACACTTCCAAAATTACTGCGATGTTAACACAGACAACTAATTTCACCTAAAATTACGAATAACCAACTGTGAGGGTGGGGTGCGGGAGAGGAGAAGTGTACGTTTTGGGAAAGGGAGTGTGATGGCAAAGGGCTAAATTCTTATCTTCTGCAGCAGTAAGTCAGTGGGTAATGAACACAATTTTAAAAATAGCAGTATAAGCATGTTAAACATACAGCAGTAAAAACCAGGAGACATGTTTTAAAAACTTAAAAATCATTGCCTCTGAGAAGTGGGAACTAGGTGTAGGTTGAAGATTGTGGATCTTCATTCAAAGCTTTGTACTACAATCTGACTTCTAAAACTGTGTACAAATATTACTTTGATAAAAGTAAAAATTAAGTTAAATATCTTTGAACTGCAGTATTTTCCCATGATTTCACCTAACAGAGGGAGTAAATATATTCCTTGCCTGTTTCCCAGTCCTCTTAAAGGACTTATCATGCAATAACCTGGAAAAGTAGAGAGAATTTTAATGTAGTTTCAAGTAAAATAAAGGAGTATCAGAAAATATTTTTGATACTTGACCAACAGATGACTGTCCTTGTGACTCAAGCATTTAAAAAATAAATTCTATCAATTCATTTCTTTTCCTTCACTGGTATCATGAGTTTTAATTAGCAAAGGAAGAAAAAGACTCTGGACTCCATTAGCAGAAGTATAGTTTAATAGTAGCTAATTATTTCTAGGCACGTATCGTATGACAGGCACTGTACCTTAGACCCATTACATACGTAATTTATAATTTGTTAATGTATGTATAATTTAGAAATGTACATATAGTAATATAACTTACATATATAAATAGTCCTATGGGTTGTAAATAATTATAATTACTACCCAATAGACTAAAAACATTAGACAGAAAGAGGTAAGTGATTTGCCCAATACAACTAATAGGTATTGGAACCGGGGTTTGAATTCTGTTATGGTTTCTCTGAACAGAGAACCTCTTATTTTGGACACCAGGAATTAAGAAAAGGATTAAAATTCCTTAGTGTGGAATTTTAGTGGATTCCTTAGTGTGTCATTTGTTTCTTTAATATAAGAAAATATGTTTTCATTGTGTTGTCTACTTAAACTATATTACAAACCAAATTCAGTGCTTCTGTCCTGGTGATACTCCCATCGATAGCCTTGGCAGAGGTTGAAAGCATTCTAATACGTATCCTTATATGCACATTTCTTTATAAAAAGCCAGAAGGTCTCATAGCAAATTTCCAAATTCAGACCAACAAAGGGCATATGATCAGCTTTAGAGAAGACCATGTTAGTTTATGCTTTCTAAAAATTCATTTTCTCTTGCTTGGGCCACGTCTTGTTTAGATAGCTTGCTTAATCCAGTCCTGAGGTATCAGGGGACAGGAAAGATGATAGGATCATGCCCTCATCCAGAATGATTGTTTCTTCCGCTACCTTAGCTGGAGATTCAAGTCCTCTTTCTCATCATGGTCAAACTAGTTCAAGGTTGGTTCTTCTGCTAAAACCACCTTCACATGTTTCTAAAAGGAGACTTACTAAAAACTAGTCAGGACTAAGGCTAAATCTGTTGAACAGTTAGTTACTCTGGTTTAGCTGAAACTCTAGTCTTGCCTAGCACACACCAGCAGCCAGCGAAGACTGGTACTTAGGTCAGAAAAAAGGAACTGGAATGTTTCCCCCTGGCCAGCTCCTTCCGCGCAATTTGGTTTTGGTTTTGCAGTGACAGGGGAAGGAAAATGGGAGAGAGGAGACCGAATGGAAAGGAAAAAAAATGCAAGGAATCCTCCACAAGTTTGTAGCTACTTAGAAAGGAGGGAGCCACCAAAGATCTGCCAAAGGACTGTTTCTCCTTGCTTTGTCCACCCGTCAACCACTGTAAGGGACCTCCTGCAACCAGGAAGAGATAGAGTGGGTAGGTGTTTTTAAAGAAAACTTTACTACTGAAGCATCTCTAATAGCCTGAAATTATGCTAGAGGGGAAAGCTGGCCTTACTCAGAGTTGTTTAGTCTGGCAAAGTGAGTGATACACTACGCTTCTGTTTACTCTTTTGTTTTCAATTTACTGTGCCAAGCACTCTTAATGAGAAGACAATGGTCTTAAGCTACACAAACTCTGAGAACAAAAGTGTCAGAACAGATGTAGCCAGATCACTTGTGGTTATGGGATGAAGTGCAGATTTTCACTAGCTATACTATATATTATCTTAAAACATATTGCCATGTGATATTAAAATATTCTTAGTAAGCATTTTTCATTCTAAGTCCTCCTCCTGAGCCATTATAGCATTATCAAAAATATTCTACATGAACACATTTGATACAACACAACACTCATCCATGAGTTCAAAAAACCTCTTCACTAGGAAGGGTGAGAAACTTCATTAATCTGATAAAGAACAGCTATTTAAAAGAGACAAAAAACCTAAAGTAGCCATCATACTTGACAGTGAAATATCTAAGCTTTCCTTCTGAGATCAGGAATAAGATGAGGATACTAGTTATCGTTAACACTATAACACTAACAATCCAACAACAACAACAACAACAAAAAGACACAGAATTAGAAAAGTAGAAATAAAACTAACATTACTCACAGATGACATGATTGTATAAAAAATAAATAAAACCATTACAGTTAAAAGGAGAATTTAGCAAAGTTCCTGGATATAAGGTTGATATTAAAAAATCAACTATATTTCTATAAGCCAGCAACAAACAGAAAATGTCATTTTAAAATGATGTTTACAATAGCATCAAAACCATCAAATACCTAGGGAAAAAATCTAGCAAAATATGAGTACAATCTCTATGCTGAAAACTCAAAAGTATATTGAAAAATATCTAAATAAATGAAGGGATATATCATGTTCATGGGCTGGAAGGCTCAGTATTACAAAGCTGTCAATTCTCCACATTTATCTATAGATTCAGAACAATTCCAATCAAAATCCTAGCATTTTTGTCTGGAAACTGACATGTTGAGCCTAAAATTTATGTGGATATTTAAAGGGCCAAGACTAGCCGGGGCAATCTTGAAGAGAAGAAAAATGCTGGAGGACTTATACTACCAGATACCAGAACCAATGATAAAGCTACAGTCATTAAGACCAGATGTTGGTTGGTGCAAAGATAGAAAAATAGACCAATGCAACCAATGCAAGCCCACAATCAATGCCACATGTAAACGGTCACCTAGTTTATGAAAAAATGTCACTGTAGCAGGGCAAGGATAATATTTTCAGTAAGCAGAGTAGGTAAACTGGATATCCATATAGAGGAAAAAAAGGTTCAACCCCTACCTTATACCATACACAAAAATCAATTTCATGTGAACTGCAGATCTCAGTGTGAAATATTAAACAAAAGAGCATTAAAAATAAAAACTAGGACAATGCCTTATCAACCTTGGAATAGGCAAAGATTTATTCAACAGGATATAAAAAGCACTGACCATAAAAGAAAAATGTGATACACTGGACTATATTAGGATTAAAAACTGTTCATTAAGTGAATAAAAAAGCAACAGAGTGGGAGAAGGTATCTGCAATACACATATTTGACAAAGTTCGCTTTAAAACTCATATCTAAAGTACCTGATATAAAAATAGGCAAAAGACTTGATCAGGTACTTTGCAAAAGAGGATAGCCAAATGGACAACAAATATTTTAAAAGGTGCTTAACTTTACAGTCATCAGAAAAAGGGAAATAAAAATTAGAAATAAAAATTACAAGATGATACCACCACTTACCCACCAGAGTGATAAAATGAAAAAGATAGAAAATGCCAAGAACCAGGAAAGATGTGGAGTGAATGAAACACTCAGACACTGCTGGTGGAGGTATACACTGGTACAGCCGCATTCAGAACCGTTTGGTAGTGACTCAAGGCTGAACACGTCCTACAGCCCAAGTATATATCTAACAAAAAGTGTATACTTGTTCACTGAAAGACCAATACGAGAGTGCTCACAGTTGTACTGTTTGCAATACTGAAAACCACCTGAATGCCCATCATCAGTAGGGTAGGAAGATATATTGTGATATATTCGCACAGTGAAATACCATACAGTAATGAGAATGAAGGGCAATTACACTCAGTAATGTGATTAATCTAACAAACAAGTACTGAGCAAAAGAATCCAGATACAAAAGAGTAAACCATGTATGATTCTACTTACATAAAATTCAAAAACAGGCAAAACTAATCTATGGGTTAGAAATTAGAATAGTCAGAGGGCTTCTGGAATGCTGGTATTGTTCTGTTCTTTATCTGGGTGCAAATTACACAAGTATGTTCATTTGTGAAATGATTTACACATTTTCTCTAATAAAAAGGTTAAATAAGAGAGATGTTTCATATGGGTCCGGGGAGTCGGGGTTGATAGAAGCAAACGTTAAGACCAATTACATAGCCAGCAAAAACTCTTCCATTTGTATTACAAAGGATTGGTGTAGAATTTCCAGGGCACTCATTTGACAATTTTCCTAGTCAGAAGTTGTAAAACTGTATTGAAATGAGTCTTAATAAACTACCTATTTTTAAAACTGGCTTCCTTGTACAATAAAGGCTAGATACATATTTAACCAAGGTTCTCGAATCAGTGTAAACAAGGCAGGTAAAAATTCACAGGGTGCACACTTCATCCTAAGGAATGAGTATTAGAAGTTATGTTTTTGCTTTAGATATGTTTGGCCTTTTCTGTTTTACAAGAACCCCGTATTTTTTTTTTAAACAACGCAGGAAATCTTTTTCCAAAAACTAATGCCTACATTAGGAGTCCCGTGTTTGGGAAGTTAATGTGCTTGGAACAGTTGAGTTGTCTTTTGAGACATTCCATTTAAGTGAAATAAATCAACAGGTTAAATCCAAGCTACCAACTTTATGCTAATTATTTAACTCTTCTCTGTATCAACAATCTACTTTATAAACCTTGTTCCTTACAAGAGTCATCATTATATTTTACTATGGTGTTTCTCTTCCCAAAACTTCTCCTTGTTTTACTTTTCTTGGGCATTTTTCTTTCTCAATATCTTAATCTCAGTACATGCTCAGTCAGTAATACAAAACCAAAACCACCTCAAATCAAGATAACCAATGACCTAAAACTATGTGCAAGGTATTTTTCAGGCCCCACAAGAAATACATTATAGTGTAGTTCTTGAGATCGAAAAGTTACCAAGATGAAAGATGTTTGATAACAGAAGAAAGTACAGAGAAAAAAAGTGCTCTAAAAACATCGAGGAGACAGAGACTCACACATTCTGAAATAATCGGGGATATCGCCTCAGTAGAGATGGGTTTTGAATTATGAGGGCCCAGTGGAGTGATTGGGATTTGGATTATTACTGATAAAGGTATTCCAAGGAAAATATACTTGTCTCCATCATCCAGCATGGCCCTTCTATGACCTGAGTTTATTTAAGCAATAATAACAAAATGAATATAACACCAAAGAGGATTAGATTTCATGTAGGACAGACACTTGCAAATTGGATTGGTTTCTCCTGGTCAGTTGTTTGTACCTTGTAATTGGCTAGAGGTGTATTGTATCAATGGCAAAGAGATTTCTTCGTAAATGGGAAAAATTTCTATGTGAACCTGGCCATGATTAGGTCAAACTCACACCTTTGGATCTTTTTAGCATCATACTTTAATCAACTAAGCAAACTTGCCCAGTCTACATAATAGGTTTTTAATTTTTTTTTTGGCAGTGCGGCACGTGGGATCTTAGTTCCCCGATCAGGGATTGAACCTGGGCCCTCAGCAGTGAGAATGCAGAGTCCTAACCACTGGGACACCAGGCAATTCCCAATAGGTCTTTAATTTTTAAAAGTAAACTAAAGGCAGGGTTTTAGGTAAAGTGTAAGACAATAGTAAAATAATATCCAATTATCTTACATTAAAAATATTTAATTGCTAACGCAAAGCAAAAAAATAAGAATAATGAATATTTTACTTACTCCAAAAGAAGTAAGGGGAACCATCGTGTTCACATGTCTGAAACATGTGAAGGGTATCAGAACTTCTGTTCTGTTACTAAGTTTTGTCACTGGCTCTTTGCAAAACAAGAAATTGAACCTTGGTTTCTTTCTTCTAGAACTATGATTAATAATAAGTATCTTTCAGATAATATCTAAATATTCTGAAAAAAATTCTAAGGAAAAGATTGGAAGAGTGTAAGAAGTAACTCTGACCTAATTAACTATGGAAATAGAAAATTTTTGATAGTATGGATAATGAAAATCTGTATCATCCCAAAGTGTAACTTCCGTTTTAGAGGTGAGAAGACAAAACTAACATTTGTTGGACACTGATTACATACCAGACACTGCTCTAAGTGCTTTATATATTGGATATTAGTTACTTAACCAAGTAAGGTACTTTTCTGCTAGCAAATAAGCCTCTTGAAGTTCAAATGAATATTGAAGTATCAAAAGGTAGGCAGACTTGCAAAAGAAGCCAGGCATTTGGATAATTCACAAACTTATAACATTCAAATTAATATTCAACTAATGATATTCAAACCAATGGAGGGCCATGGTGCAAATAACTCTAAATAACAGGTAATTCAAAATATATTTGTACCTGGTTTTTAGCATATACTATAATATTGTTGCTTATATTAACATCAGTTTTAGAATATTATTCAGTGTACACTAAACTTTTGTTTTTATACACTAAACAGATTCCAGTGCCTGAACTCAGGAGAAGTACAGCAAGGGATCAGCATGGTCTCAATAAGTCAGCAAGAACTTATTAGTTACCTATTATGTGTTAGATACTGGTGGAATATAGGCGAGAATAAAACTTGGATCTTATCCTCAGTGACTATATAATTTGGCTTAGGTAATATATAAAACAGAAAACAATATCAGGCAGTCTCCAATTAAGGTCTAAATACTGTGATACAGGCCAAAAATGCTAGAGGATTTTATTCTTTCATTTAATAAGTATTATTGAGCCCCTCTATTCACTGAGCATGTTCTAGGCAGTTGGGATGCACCAGTGGGTGAGCAAACTAGACAAAGATCTCTGTCCTCATGGCGTTAATGTGCTAGTGAGATAAAACGGACAATAAACAATAAATACGGGCTTCCCTGGTGGTACAGTGGTTAAGAATCCGCCTGCCAGTGCAGGGGACACAGGTTTGAGCCCTGGTCCGGGAGGATCCCACATGCCGCGCAGCAACTAAGCCCGTGCACCACAACTACTGAGCCTGCGCTCTAGAGCCCGTTAGCCACAACTACTGAGCCCATGTGCCACAACTACTGAAGCCCGTGCGTCTACAGCCTGTGCTCCGCAACAAGAGAAGCCACCGCAGTAAGTCTGCGCACCGCAACGAAAGAGTAGCCCCCGCTCGCCGCAGCTAGAGAAAGTTCACGCACAGCAACGAAGACCCAACACAGCCAAAATTAAATAAGTAAATAAATTTAAAAATAAATAAATAAAATAAACAATAAAAACGATGATCAAATAAATTATATGGCAGGCTGGAAGTTGAGGACTGCTTAGAAATAAGCAAACGTAGAGCAGGGGGGAGGGGAAGGGCAGTGGGGAGGACAGATAATTCAATAAGGGGTCAAGGCAGTGCTCACTCGAAGGTGAGAGCTGAGCAGTGATTAGAAGGAGCTCAGAGTCAGCCAAGATGTCAGAGGAAGAGGGTTCCCAGAAGACGCAAGAGCTCGAGTGGCAGCACTAAGGCAGGAGCAAGTGTGAAACATGGGAGCAACAGCAAGGAGGCCAGTGTGTCTGGAGAGAGGGGAGGGGGGGACGCTGATGGCGTGGGGTGCAGGGCTTACGTGTCAGGAGAAGGGGAGTCACTGCAGGGTTGTGAGCAGAGGGACAGACCTGACTTCCATTTTAACGTGATCCCTCTGGATGCTGGGTTGAGACTAGGCTGTTGGGGGCAGAGGCAGGAAAACCTGTCAAGAGACTGGGAGAGCCCTCCAGGCAAGAGACAGTGGGTAGCTTGTATCAGACGCTGGCAGTGGAGTGGGGAGAAGACACATATTCCTGCAGGGGAGAGGGAGAGCGATTAACGGTAACGTATTCAGAGAGCAGACACTACTTGAACCTGACCTTGAAGGACAGAGAGAATTGGAACAGGTGGAAGAATTAGGAGAGGCGTTCCAGGACATGTTAGTTTTGGAGGCAAGAGTGAGTGTGGCTTGTTCTTGGGACAGTGATGTGAGTCTAATAAGAGCAAAGCAGGCCAGTCTCTGGGGTGTGGAGGGAAATAAGGTACATGAGGTGGAACCAGAATACAAAGAGCTCTGAATGCCAGTGTTCACACTGGTGCCTTGTATATATTGCAGGCGCTCAACACGTATTAGAAAACGGGTAATAAAGACAGGCTTTTAGGACCACTTATCTGGCAGATCGGATTGGCTGGCTGAGAGTTTCTCATTTAGCTCAGCTAGAAGGCCATACAGAAATCCTGGCATGAGGTAATGAGGGATAATTCACATGTAGGTAATTGACAGTTGGCTGTTTTAAATCTACTTTCTAATGCAAACCATTCGCTACTTGTGGGAACCTCAATCTTGTGTTGGCAATCCCTTACTCAAAAAAAAATTACGTGGGTCTAAAAAACTGTGTTCTCAAGCAGCCACGTGATCTTAATTCCCAGGTTATAAAAGTTGAATAGCAGTTGCTATCAAATACATGTGCAATGTCTGTGTCTCTAAATTAGTTACAGGTGCAAAATTGTCTACCAAAAACGTTAATCTCGTAGAGGTTTATAGAAACTAACTCCCACTCAGACAAGTCTGATTCATTTTCTACCACATATTTTCACAAATACTCAACAGTAGTAGGTGGACACAAGGCATTTTCTGGACAACTTTCTAATGCCTAATTAAGGGTATCCAAAGGAAGCTAAAATAACAGACACTTTGTGTCTGTTCTGATGATTGACTATAACTAAGAAATCTGCTTTGGTCAGATTTCCTCTGACACAAAGAATACATACCTTACTAAGAGCTATGATGATCTCAGAATTTCCTCCAGCTCATCTTATTCAAGGTATAAGTGAGAATGCTACAAAGGTAATAATCTATGACAACCTCTATCAGAGGTATAAAAATTGTTCTTCACTTAACGACCCATGTTTTACACTGCAATTAACAGTTTATATGGATAATTGCTGTTGGGTAGCAATTCATCATACGGAGAACACGATCATCTAAGGCAATTTTCACTGTCTCAGAAGAAAACAATCATCGCTCTCATTTAGGCACAAAGAATGACTTAACTTTTGGATATTCAATCTTTTCATAGATAAATGTTAATAAAAGTGGGAAGTAATTCCCCCCTTTAAAAACATCAGACATGGAGAGGGGGCAAGATGGCGGAAGAGTAAGACGCGGAGATCACCTTCCTTCCCACAGATACAGCAGAAATACATCTACACGTGGAACTGCTCCTACAGAACACCCACTGAACGCTGGCAGAAGACGTCAGACCTCCCAAAAGGCAAGAAAATCCCCACGTACTTGGGTAGGGTAAAAAGAAAAAAGAAATAACAGAGACAAAAGAATAGGGACGGGACCTGCGCCAGTGGGAGGGAGTCGTGAAGGAGGAAAGGTTTCCAGGCACTAGGAAGCCCCTTTGCGGGCAGAGACTGCGGGTGGCAGAGGGGGGAAGCTTCGGAGCCGCGGAGGAGAGCGCAGCCACAGGGGTGCGGAGGGCAAAGCGGAGAGACTCCCGCACAGAGGCTCGGCGCCAACCAGGACTCACCAGCCCGAGAGGCTTGTCTGCTCACTCGCCAGGGCAGGCGGGGGCTGGGAGCTGAGGCTCGGGCTTTGGTGCTAGCCGGGAGGGAGTCCGGGAAAAAGTCTGCAGCTGCCGAAGAGGCAAGAGACTTTTTCTTGCCTCTTTGTTTCGCGGCGCGCAAGGAGAGGGGATTCAGAGCGCTGCCTAAACGAAATCCAGAGACGGGTGCGAGCCGCGCGGCTATCAGCGCGGATCCCACAGCAACAGGGGCGCAGAGGGAAAAACGGAGAGATTCCCGCACAGAGGCTCAGCGCCGAGCAGTGCTCACCAGCCCGAGAGGCTTGTCTGCTCACCCGCGGGGGCAGGCGGGGCTGGGAGCTGAGGTGCGGGCTTCGGTCGGATCGCAGGGAGAGGACTGGGGATGGCGGCGTGAACACAGCCTGAAGGGGTTGGCGTGCCGCGGCGAGCCGGGAGGGAGCCGGAGAGGAGGTCTGCAGCCGCCGAAGAGGCAAGAGACTTTTTCTTGCCTCTTTGTTTCGTGGCGCGCAAGGAGAGGGGATTCAGAGCGCCGCCTAGACGAACTCCAGAGGCGGGCGCGAGCCGCGGCTAACAGCGCGGACCCCAGAGACTGGTAGGAAACGCTAAGGCTGCTGCTGCCGCCACCAAGAAGCCTGTGTGCGAGCCCAGGTCACTCTCCACACTGCCCCTCCCGGGAGCCGGTGCAGCTCGCCACTGCCAGGCTCCCGTGATCCAGGGACAACTTCCCCGGGAGAACACACGGCGCGCCTCAGGCTGCTGCAACGTCACGACGCCTCTGACGCCGCAGGCTCGCCCCGCCTCCTCCGTACCGCTCCCTCCCCTGGCCTGAGTGAGCCAGAGCCCCCAAAGCAGCTGCTCCTTTAACCCCGTTCTGTCTGGGCGGGGAACGGACGCCCTCAGGCAACGTACATGCAGAGGCGGGTCCAAATCCAAAGCTGAACGCTGGGAGCTGTAAGAACAAAGAAGAGAAAGGGAAATCTCCCCCAGCAGCCTCAGAAGCAGCTGATTAAAGCTCCACAAACAACTTGATGTGCCTGCATCTGTTGAATACCTGAATAGACAACGAATCATCCCAAATTCAAAAGGTGGACTTTAGGAGCAGGATATATTAATTTCCCCTTTTCCTTTTTTTGTGAGTGTATATGTGTATGCTTCTGGGTGAGATTTTGTCTGTATACCTTTGCTTTCACCATCAGTCCTAGGGTTAGGTCCGTCCATTTTTTTTTTTTTACTTAAAAAAATTTTTTTTTTCCTAATATATGCTTTCTTAATAATTTTTTCCGTATTTTCTATTTTTAGAAATTAAAAATTTTTTTAATAAGTTTTTTCATATTTTTTATTTTAAAAAATTAAAAATTTTTTTTTAATAAATTTTTTTCTTAAAAATCTTTTTCTTATTTTTTACTATAAAAAAATTAATAAATCTATTTTTAAAAATTAAAAAAAAAATTTTTCTGAATACATTTACTCTTAATAATTTTTTTTCTTATTTTTTATTATAATAGCTTTATTTTATTTTATTTTATCCTCTTTTTATCTTTCTATTTTTTTCTCCCTTATATTCTGAGCTGTGTGGATGAAAGGCTCTTGGTGCTCCAGCCAGGCATCAGGGCTGTGCCTCTGAGGTGGGAGAGCCAACCTCAGGACACTGGTCCACAACAGACCTCCCAGCTCCACGTAATACCAAACGGCAAAAATCTCTCAGAGATCTCCATCTCAACATCAAGACCCAGCTTCACTCAACGACCAGCAAGCTACAGGGCTGGACACCCTATGCCAAACAACTAGCAAGACAGGAACACAGCCCCATCCATTAGCAGGGAGGCTGCCTAAAATCATAAGGCCACAGACACCCCAAAACACACCACCAGACGTGGACGTGCCCACCAGAAAGACAAGATTCAACCTCATCCACCAGAACACAGGCAATAGTCCCCTCCACCAGGAAGCCTACACAACCCACTGAACCAACCTTACCCACAGGGGACAGATACCAAAAACAACGGGAACTACGAACCTGCAGCCTGTGAAAAGGAGACCCCAAACACAGTAAGATAAGCAAAATGAGACGACAGAAAAACACACAGCAGATGAAGGAGCAGGGTCAAAACACACCAGACCTAACAAATGAAGAGGAAATAGGTAGTCTACCTGAAAAAGAATTCAGAATAATGATAGTAAGGATGATCCAAAATCTTGGAAATAGAATAGACAAAATGCAAGAAACATTTAACAAGGACGTAGAAGAACTAAAGAGGAACCAAGCAACGATGAAAAACACAATAAATGAAATTAAAAATACTCTAGATGGGATCAATAGCAGAATAACTGAGGCAGAAGAAAGGATAAGTGACCTGGAAGATAAAATGGTGGAAATAACTACTGCAGAGCAGGATAAAGAAAAAAGAATGAAAAGAACTGAGGACAGTCTCAGAGACCTCTGGGACAACATTAAACGCACCAACATTCGAATTATAGGGGTCCCAGAAGAAGAAGAGAAAAAGAAAGGGACTGAGAAAATATTTGAAGAGATTATAGTTGAAAACTTCCCTAATATGGGAAAGGAAATAGTTAATCAAGTCCAGGAAGCACAGAGAGTCCCATACAGGATAAACCCAAGGAGAAACACGCCAAGACACATATTAATCAAACTGTCAAAAATTAAATATAAAGAAAACATATTAAAAGCAGCAAGGGAAAAACAACAAATAACACACAAGGGAATCCCCATAAGGTTAACATCTGATCTTTCAGCAGAAACTCTGCAAGCCAGAAGGGAGTGGCAGGATATACTTAAAGTGATGAAGGAGAAAAACCTACAACCAAGGTTACTCTACCCAGCAAGGATCTCATTCAGATTTGATGGAGAAATTAAAACCTTTACAGACAAGCAAAAGCTGAGAGAGTTCAGCACCACCAAACCAGCTTTACAACAAATGCTAAAGGAACTTCTCTAGGCAAGAAACACAAGAGAAGGAAAACACCTACAATAACAAACCCAAAACATTTAAGAAAATGGGAATGGGAACATACATATCGATAATTACCTTGAATGTAAATGGATTAAATGCTCCCACCAAAAGACACAGACTGGCTGAATGGATACAAAAACAAGACCCATATATATGCTGTCTACAAGAGACCCACTTCAGACCTAGAGACACATACAGACCGAAAGTGAGGGGATGGAAAAAGATATTCCATGCAAATGGAAATCAAAAGAAAGCTGGAGTAGCAATTCTCATATCAGACAAAATAGACTTTAAAATAAAGAATATTATAAGAGACAAAGAAGGACACTATATAATGATCAAGGGATCGATCCAAGAGGAAGGTATAACAATTGTAAATATTTATGCACCCAACATAGGAGCACCTCAATACATAAGGCAAACACTAACAGCCATAAAAGGGGAAATCGACAGCAACACAATCATAGTAGGGGACTTTAACACCCCACTTTCATCAATGGACAGATCATCCAAAATGAAAATAAATAAGGAAACACAAGCTTTAAATGATACATTAAACAAGATGGACTTAATTGATATTTATAGGACATTCCACCCAAAAACAACAGAATACACATTTTTCTCAAGTGCGCATGGAACATTCTCCAGGATAGATCATATCTTGGGTCACAAATCAAGCCTTGGTAAATTTAAGAAAATTGAAATCGTATCAAGTATCTTTTCCGACCACAACGCTATGAGACTAGATATCAATTACAGGAAAAGATCTGTAAAAAATACAAACACATGGAGGCTACACAATACACTACTTAATAATGAAGTGATCACTGAAGAAATCAAAGGGGAAATCAAAAAATACCTAGAAACAAATGACAATGGAGATACGACGACCCAAAACCTATGGGACGCAGCAAAAGCAGTGCTAAGAGGGAAGTTTATAGCAATACAAGCCTACCTCAAGAAACAGGAAACATCTCGAATAAACAACCTAACCTTGCACCTAAAGCAATTAGAGAAAGAAGAACAAAAAAACCCCAAAGCTAGCAGAAGGAAAAAAATCATAAAGATCAGGTCAGAAATAAATGAAAAAGAAATGAAGGAAACAATAGCAAAAATCAATAAAACTAAAAGCTGGTTCTTTGAGAAGATAAACAAAATTGATAAACCATTAGCCAGACTCATCAAGAGAAAAAGGGAGAAGACTCAAATCAATAGAATTAGAAATGAAAAAGGAGAAGTAACCACTGACACTGCAGAAATACAAAAGATCATGAGAGATTACTACAAGCAACTCTACGCCAATAAAATGGACAACCTGGAAGAAATGGACAGATTCTTAGAAATGCACAAACTGCCGAGACTGAACCAGGAAGAAATAGAAAATATGAACAGACCAATCACAAGCACTGAAATTGAAACTGTGATTAAAAACCTTCCAACAAACAAAAGCCCAGGACCAGATGGCTTCACAGGTGAATTCTATCAAACATTTAGAGAAGAGCTAACACCTATCCTTCTCAAACTCTTCCAAAATATTGCAGAGGGAGGAACACTCCCAAACTCATTCTACGAGGCCACCATCACCCTGATACCAAAACCAGACAAAGATGTCACAAAGAAAGAAAACTACAGGCCAATATCACTGATGAACATAGATGCAAAAATCCTCAACAAAATACTCACAAACAGAATCCAACAGCACATTAAAAGGATCATACACCATGATCAAGTGGGGTTTATCCCAGGAATGCAAGGATTCTTCAATATACGCAAATCAATCAACGTGATACACCATATTAACAAATTGAAGGAGAAAAACCATATGATCATCTCAATAGATGCAGAGAAAGCTTTCGACAAAATTCAACACCCATTTATGATAAAAGTCCTGCAGAAAGTAGGCATAGAGGGAACTTTCCTCAACATAATAAAGGCCATATATGACAAACCCACAGCCAACATTGTCCTCAATGGTGAAAAACTGAAACCATTTCCACTAAGATCAGGAACAAGACAAGGTTGCCCACTCTCACCACTATTATTCAACATAGTTTTGGAAGTGTTAGCCACAGCAATCAGAGAAGACAAAGAAATAAAAGGAATCCAAATCGGAAAAGAAGAAGTAAAGCTGTCACTGTTTGCAGATGACATGATACTATACATAGAGAATCCTAAAGATGCTACCAGAAAACTCCTAGAGCTAATCAATGAATTTGGTAAAGTAGCAGGATACAAAATTAATGCACAGAAATCTCTTGCATTTCTATACACTAATGACGAAAAATCTGAAAGTGAAATTAAGAAAACACTCCCGTTTACCATTGCAACAAAAAGAATAAAATATCTAGGAATAAACCTACCTAAGGAGACAAAAGACCTGTATGCAGAAAATTATAAGACACTGATGAAAGTAATTAAAGATGATACAAATAGGTGGAAAGATATACCATGTTCCTGGATTGGAAGAATCAACATTGTGAAAATGACTCTACTACCCAAAGCAATCTACAGATTCAATGCAATCCCTATCAAACTACCACTGGCATTTTTCACAGAACTAGAACAAAAACTTTCACAATTTGTATGGAAACACAAAAGACCCCGAATAGCCAAAGCAATCTTGAGAACGAAAAATGGAGCTGGGGGAATCAGGCTCCCTGACTTCAGACTATATTACAAAGCTACAGTAATCAAGACAGTTTGGTACTGGCACAAAAACAGAAATATAGATCAATGGAACAGGATAGAAAGCCCAGAGATAAACCCACGCACATATGGTCACCTTATCTTTGATAAAGGAGGCAAGCATATACAGTGGAGAAAAGACAGCCTCTTCAATAAGTGGTGCTGGGAAAATTGGACAGATACATGTAAAAGTATGAAATTAGAACACTCCCTGACACCATGCACAAAAATAAACTCAAAATGGATTAAAGACCTAAGTGTAAGACCAGACACTATCAAACTCTTAGAGGAAAACATAGGCAGAACATTCTATGACATACATCACAGCAAGATTCTTTTTGACCCAGCTCCCAGAGAAATGGAAATAAGAACACAAATAAACAAATGGGACCTAATGAAACTTAAAAGCTTTTGCACAGCAAAGGAAACCATAAACAAGACCAAAAGACAACCATCAGAATGGGAGAAAATATTTGCAAATGAAGCAACTGACAAAGGATTAATCTCCAAGATTTACAAGCAGCTCATGCAGCTCAATAACAAAAAAACGAACAACCCAATCCAAAAATGGGCAGAAGACCTAAATAGACATTTCTCCAAAGAAGATATACAGATGGCCAACAGACACATGAAAGAATGCTCAACATCATTAATCATTAGAGAAATGCAAATCAAAACTACAATGAGATATCATCTCACACCAGTCAGAATGGCCATCATCAAAAAATCTAGAAACAATAAATGCTGGAGAGGGTGTGGAGGAAAGGGAACTCTCTTGCACTGTTGGTGGGAATGTAAATTGATACAGCCACTATGGAGAACAGTATGGAGGTTCCTTAAAAAACTACAAATAGAACTACCATACGATCCAGCAATCCCACTACTGGGCATATACCCTGAGAAAACCATAGGTCAAAAAGAGTCATGTACCAAAATGTTCATTGCAGCTCTATTTACAATAGCCAGGACATGGAAGCAACCTAAATGTCCATCGACAGATGAATGGATAAAGAAGATGTGGCACATATATACAATGGAATATTACTCAGCCATAAAAAGAAATGAAATGGAGGTATTTGTAATGAGGTGGATGGAGTTAGAGTCTGTCATACAGAGTGAAGTAAGTCAGAAAGAGAAAAAGAAATACAGTATGCTAACACATATATACGGAATCTAAGGGAAAAAAAAGCCATGAAGAACCTAGTGGCAAGACGGGAATAAAGACACAGACCTACTAGAGAATGGACTTGAGGATATGGGGAGGGGGTGGGGTGAGATGTGACAGGGTGAGAGAGTGTCATGGACATATATACACTACCAAATGTAAAATAGATAGCTAGTGGGAAGCAGCCGCATAGCACAGGGAGATCAGCTCGGTGCTTTGTGACCACCTAGAGGGGTGGGATGGGGAGGGTGGGAGGGAGGGAGATGCAAGAGGGAAGAGATATGGGAACATATTGTATATGTATAACTGATTCACTTTGTTATAAAGCAGAAGCTAACACACCATTGTAAGGCAATTATACTTCAATAAAGATGTTTAAAAAAAAAAAAAAAAAAAAAAAAAAAAAAAAACATCAGACATGATGCTTTCTCTAAGTCTGATCATTTCCTTATCAAAACATTCACGGGAGCTCATGCAGAGGCCTCGTCTCACTCAAAACTGACACTTGCTTTGATTCCTAAGGAATCCTGCTGATTTCCCCACCATGTTCCTTAAAATGCTTCACATTTAGGATATTATATGTCTTCTATTCTATCCACAAGTGATTAATACTACAAGGCCAGGCCAATAAACTCTATACAGGCTGTCCGGTGTGCTTTCGCAACTACTGTGTCATTTAATCCTCACAATAGCCCTGTGTTTTCTGTTAATATATGTGCAAACGGAGGGCAGAGAGGATAAGTGACTTGCTTAAATTCACACAGAAAGGATGTGGCCAAGACAAGTTCAGGAGTTCCATTCCCTGATACTACATGGGTCCCCTCAAACTTCTGGAAAGGTAAAGACTTGGGTCAATTATCTAAACGCTTCCAAGTACACAGCTGCCTGGAGTCACACAGCCACAGTTTAAGTCTCCCTCAATAGAAATGGTGGCCAATCAATCACTCACTCCTCTCTCAGGAGAGACTCTCATTTCAAAGAATCATCTATTGCAGCATTTGTCATGTCTCTAAGGCACACTTCCATTGCTCAATCAGCTCCAAAGGACAAGCGTGTCATCATCTTTCAATGCTCTGGTGCAACAATTTAAAATTAGAGAATTCACACAGGACTAAGTCTGGCACTAAAAGTGGGAGGCATATTCAGCTTCAGTTTATGGAGCTTCCCTTCAATCTTGCCAATTTCTCTAGTGGAAATGGTTTCAGAGCCAGCATGGGGTTACTTGGGGTTCCTTGAAAAGCTCATGATGAAAACAGAAAGGGAAATAAGATAAAGAGAGTCACAGTGATAATGAAGCCCAGGAAAACGTATAGAAGTCCCCTCTGGGCACAGTAGCTACACACAGTGGAGTTTTTAGTTTCATGAATGGGACCAATATGGCTGGACATCTGGATCATTCACACTCAACGAGCCACTCTGTCTTCAGTAGCAGCACTCAGATCCTTGCAACATCCCTATTCCCCTTTGCCTGTGATACAGATGAATTCCTGTATTGAGGCCAAGTACCTAATCTCTGCAGGGTTTCACCTCTGCTGGCCTCAATTAGCTAACGATGACCACAATCCCAATTTGTTTTCAAGTTTGTTTGTCTGTTTGTTTTGGCAACGGTGGAGTATTCAGTGGCCACCTACAAAATATGATAGAAGTTTACAATCACAGGTCTTTGGCCTTAAGGAACTCATATTTTTAACAGAAAAACATTTACGAATAAGGAGTAATCAGAGACCATATAACACAATAGTTAAATGATTGGCACAATATATAATTTCTTAACTGCTAATAATTCTATTCTGTACCATGTTAGTTAAGAAGAAAAGTACTGGGTTATTCTTTTGAAGGGGATTTGAGACTCAAACAAATTATACCCAGGGAAAATTCAAGGCATAAAAATAAAGAGATTAGTACAGGATGAAAACTAACTTGAAACCCATAACTATCCCTTACCATAAACAGTACTTGCCCCAGTTAACCTAAAACATTTGTTGTACTGCATTCTGGACATATTCTTTCAAACAGACAAAACTATCAAATTTTGACTCAAGAATTATTTTACAGTATAGCTAGGACATTCTGCCCTGATGCAGCATAAATGAAAAACCGGAGAAAGATAGCAATAATTCTATGGCTTATAGAAAAACAGAGTAACAGACTTTTATATAATATAATGAAACTAAACTCCTATTTAAGAGACTCAGATGATAGAAACATACATTGAGCCCAGTCATCATAATAAAATGAAATGGTATTTCATGAAATATTTTCTCTTAATTTTTAAAAAGCTTGATGTTTTAAAAATTTGTGATCAATATGTTCAAACTTCAGGCTTCCAGAAAAATTGAAAATCAAAATGTAAAGCCATCCATTTCAACAATTAAGCAACTTAATTTTAATGCTTTAGCACTTGCATTGTAAAACGTGAATCAGACTAGTTAACACAACCTATTTTTATGTGGCATCTGTGAGAAGAAAATGCCCAGAAATATAGAAATAAATACAAAACAGTACAAAACAGAATCAGCTGTGCTAATACGCTCCAGTAGAAGGAGCTACAGAAATAAGAACTTACATTTTGCAATGGCCAAGAAAGAAATGCTGAAAATGAAGTATCGGAATCTTTCATATCCGAACAAAAGTAATAATCATTTACTTAGCATACGATAGGCATTAGGGGCCTCATTTTCTTTATGTGTAAAATGCGACACTTAGACCTTCTCCGAGGTCCCCACACCATTCTACAAAGCCTTAGGCACTATGCTTCACACCCTAAGAAATATAAAGAAGAATACAACTTGGTCCTACACTCAGGAACCTTACAATTCTTTGGGAGAGATAAAATGTACATGCAAGTATCCAGATTTCAGGGTAGAGCAAAGATATGCAAAGAGTACTTTAAGATGAATAAATGCTGTGAGAGGGATAAACACTGCTATGAGAGACAGGTAACACAGAAGGCTAAAAGCAGGCAAGTGACTCTTCAGGTATTCTAAAAAGACCTTAGGTATTCGGGGGAAACATATATAAACCCAGGAAATAAAAATGAATAGGTGGATGGACCTAGAGACTGTCATACAGAGTGAAGTAAGTCAGAAAGAGAAAAACAAATATCGCATATTAACACATATATGTAGAATCTAGAAAAATCGTACAGATGAACCTGTTTGCAAAGCAGAAATAGAGACACAGACACAGAGAACAAACGTATGGACACCAAGGTGGGAAAGGGGAGGGTGGGAAAGGGGAGGGTGGGATGAATTGGGAGATTGGGATTGGCATATATACACTAATAACGTATAAAACAGATAACTAATGAGAACCTGTTGTATAGCACAGGGAACTCTACTCGGTGCTCTGTGGTGACCTAAATGGGAAGGAAATCCAAAAAAGAGGGGATATATGTATACATATAGCTGGTTCACTTCACTGTACAGCAGAAACTAACACAACATTGTAAAACAAATATACCCCAATTTTTAAAAATGAACAGGATTTTTAAAAGTATAAATATACCTTTAATGCTTAAAATTCAGGACACAGGAGTCATGCACAGAGTTAAATAAGGATTAATTTAGGTTTTCTAAGAAGTTCTAAATATGCTTATAAGTGAACACAGTAGTAGCAAACGAAGCATCAAAATACTGAACTATACACATCATTGTATTAGAACAAACATAACTTGGAAAACAAACCACAAGAACAATTTCACCCTTCCATGATGCCCGAAGTATCCCAACAGCCGTATCTGGAATTCACTTTACCTTGTGAAGTGCTTGCAGACAGTGTGTCAGCGAAGGAATCACTCTCTGGGTCAATAAGAGAATCTCCCAGAGTTTCACCCATCACAGCATGGAATAGGAGTTTGCTGTGATTCACACTGATATTTGTCTATTTCTTGCAAAAGTCCAATCCGTTAAAAGAAAAAGATTTGTGGTAGTAGAACTTGTGAACTCACCAATGAGTCAAGACATCAGTTTCCAAATATTTGGGGGAGGTGGGAATAAACTCACAAAGGACCAGGCCTGAATTGGCTGGCACCCTCTTGTTGGAGACCAGCTGTGACAGAATGTTGTGTCATAATCTTGTTCACTGCTTTGGCAAGACTTGGTACATTACAAGGAAAACATTGCCACACCGTCTCGCCAGTGACCCTCATGTTCCGTGTCTTGTGAGGGGCACAAGCGAGCAGCAGTACAGTACTCAGAACTCTTGGAGCGAAGAGATTTTTCAATATTCAATTGCTTCTTAAATGGAAAGCTTTACATCTCTGGGTTATGAAATAAACTTACTTGGACAAAGCTTTTTTTCTGTCTGCCAATCCCTGGTTGAATCTCTAATCACATTATCTGATATCTGAAGAAAACATCTGAATTCAAGTATGTGTTCATATTTTAAAATTTGCTATCAGCTACTAAAATATTCTAAGGTATTTATTCTACTACTTTGTAAAGTATGTAAAAAATGATGCTGAAAGCTATCCAAATTCCATAAAATTAGAGTTAAGAGACTGGAGGCAGGGGCTTCCCTGGTGGCGCAGTGGTTGAGAATCTGCCTGCCAATGCAGGGGACACGGGTTCGAGCCCTGGTCTGGGAGGATCCCACATGCGGCGTAGCAACTAGTCCCGTGAGCCACAATTACTGAGCCTGCGCGTCTGGAGCCTGTGCTCCGCCACAAGAGAGGCCGCGATAGTGAGAGGCCCGTGCACCGCGATGAAGAGTGGCCCCCACTTGCCACAACTAGAGAAAGCCCTTGCACAGAAACGAAGACCTGGCACAGCCATAAATAAATAAATAAATAAAATTAAAAAAAAAAAAAAAAGAGACTGGAGGCAGGTCTAGCTATGGCTTAGATTTTACGTATCAGGGTCTGCGTTTTGAAAAACTTAATTATTAAGTTTATCCATCAATAGCAAATACATCAGCTGATGTTTGAACATCGGTTAATGTTGAAACAATAAATTCTGTACCATAATGAAAAAAGTGGAGTTCTCCCTGAGAGGAATAATGCATTACCAGAAAAAAAAGAAAAAACAAAAACCGGACTTACACTGATAGGTTGGCGAGGAATTGTGGTCAGTTTTGTAATCAGGAAAAAGCTGGCTTCTTGCTCAAGGCCTTTGCCCTTTTTGGCAAAGAGAAACACTAGCTGTGCCAAACCTCAATGTGGGAGCAGGCCTCCTCCTGTCACATAAGTGGCCTCATAGAACTGCAGTGACTTATGGATTTAAAAAGATGCCCCACATAGGGCAGTATATCAGATGGCAACAAATCTCTGAACACCCTGATCCCAATATTCCCCAAGTGGAAGAAATACATATCTGATTCATCTACATTGAGTAACTAGTCATCCTGCAAGGGACTTCCTTGTCAGTCATGGAGCAATGGCTCAGTGGGGAGAGCACTTAACTGGGTCTCCACAATGCAGAATACAGTGTAGAGCTGGGCAGTTACAGTGTATAAACCTTTAAAAACCAAAAAACCTTTATTAAGGTAATTCAAGTTAAAGCAAGGTTCTTTTTTTTTGTTTGTTTAACATCTTTATTGGAGTATAAGTGCTTTACGTTGTTGTGTTAGTTGCTGCTGTATAACAAAGTGAATCAGCTATACATATACATATATCCCCATATCTCCTCCCTCTTGCGTCTTCCTCCCACCCTCCCTATTCCACCCCTCTAGGTGGTCACAAAGCACCCAGCTGATCTCCCTGTGCTATGCAGCTGCTTCCCACTAGTAAAGCAAGTTTCTTGACAGTCCAAATGACTGAGGGAATTATAGTTGCGTAGAACTAGCTTTTTCTATATTCACTTTGAATTCTCAATAAAGGAGTTTCTCTCTTCCTCTCAATGGGAAATTTCGCACAATGACATAATATTTAAAGGTGTGTTAATCCAAGATTCTTGGTTGAATTTATGATAGATAAAAATAAATTATTAAAGTCAAGAACACTTTCCTTCTTGTTAATAAAACAGAACAAAAATTTAAGCCCCATTCTGCCTACAGATACTCCTACTCAATGTCCCAAGATGTGTTTGAGTCTGAAAGGCAAATTTCAGCTTTATTCCTATTAAGTGGCAGTATCTCACCCAATTCCCTATCATCACCTCATTCTTGCCTTCCGATTCCAAAGTCTAATTTTAAAAAAATGAACAAGTTTATTAAAATGTTCTTAAGATTATGATGGATTATAAGAATGATAAAGTTTGCAGAATGATAGCCATTTTTGAGTGAGAGAAGCCCTTTGTGGTCTAAGGCTCTATTAATACGATGAGAAAATGCAGCCCCCAAATAACAAGTAAATTCTTCAGGTTGAACAGCTAGGGAGGGGCAGAGCCGGAACTTGAATCTAACTCTCAGGCCAGTTTACTATTGGCCTTCACCAACTCCCACTCTTAGAAGTGTCTAAATCACCGCTTTTAATAAATCAGGTGCAACAGGGATAGAGTATAGGGTGACTTCAGGGGAAAATATGTTAACTCTTTCAAGGAACATCAATGAGTAACTGTGTTATTCACTTTTCAGTATCTATGGATATGGAGGGGGTGTGGGGAGTTTCTCAATGCCCTTCTTTCTCTCATTCCCACATTTCCTCAATGACCATGTAGCTCATTCATGCCACATAATTCTACCTGAGGATCATCTTAGTTTTGTTTCTGAGGCTGACAGTATCACCTAGTTCTCGAGTTCTGTAGTATTCATTCTTTCCAACGATCATCAAAGGGACTAATTTCTGGATTCTTCACCTACTGTTACTTCTATTCTCTTTTTTTTTCTTCTCAGACACCATTCAACTTGGCCTATCTCCTGTGTCACTAGAACTTGTAAGCCTCTAATAGTTCTGATGGTGTGCTTCAGCTATTCAAACATAAAATTATTTTTAACAGCTAATTATTCCATAGCACCTGAATCTAATACTACCGACTCTTACAGCACCACAATCTGTCAACCCTTCTCCCCTAGACGATATTACTTGAAAGCAAAAACCTGACCTATTCACTGTTTTTCATTCATTTATTTATTCAACAAATATTTATTGGCAATATATCACACTATATTGGCAGGCATGGAGCTAGGTGCTGGCTTGATGAACAAGATGGATGTGTTCTTATGTGGTGGAGTTTAAAAAGTCAGTAGACAAAAATTACAGTTTTAATAGAGCCTGGCACATAGCAGGCGCAATAAGTGTTGCTTAAACTCTTGACAACATATCAAGCAATATAGAAAGTATCCCAAGTTACTAACAAAATACTTATATAATATAGATTGTTTAATCATATTTGTTATGTTAGTGATAATGTTCTGTCCTATCACACTGTAGCACTGGGTCACTTAGGAAACAACTTGCTCACAAATTAAAATGGACAAAAATAAACTGAGCCAATCTCATTTGTATCTAATTACACAGCTGTTTTGTCCTTAGATATTGAAAAGGCATTATATTTTATTTTACAGCTATCCACTCATGCATCCCTCAGATGTTCATGAAATACCTACTAAGTGCCAGGTATTATTCTAGGCATAGGAGATAATACATTCATAAGCCAAGGTTCCTATCCTCACTGAGTTCACATTTAACTATATTTATCAAAATTATCCAAATATACCTAAACGAGTGATAGTTTAGCTTATTTAACTTTGAAGATCAATTAGCATGTGCTGATATCAGAAATAATATATTTACTTACCGTTACCATCAGACAACACAGTATGTGATCACCAGAAAATTTATGAGAGTTTCGACATGCATGTGAATTTCTTTATCTTCAAGGTCTTAAGATTCCCCAGTATCTTATTCTTTATAATATCAAAATTTGAAGGATATTATAATAAGATCCATAAAAGAGCATGCCGGTGAATGGGACTGTTATGTAAGGTCTTGGAGCTTTAGATCATGTCTAGGTGTTTTGTACACCAACTGGTTATCAGCACTTTGCATTGATACCTCTAGAGGTACTGAAGGGTACCTCTATATAGAAGTCTATTGCCTTCCATTCTATGGGGAACCCCCTTTGAAGGATAGTCCTTGGTAATTTTCCAGAGTCAGGAGGAGTGGGAGAAGGCCACCTTCTTTATGCAATTGCACAAAAGCTAACCCAGCTTCCTCTATTGCGGAATGTTGGGTTTTGTGCCAGGGAGAGGTGAGAAGAAGACCGTCTCCCCTTGGACTTTGATGACATAGCGGTATGGATGTGATTGTGGGTACAGTACACACCATCAGCAGGAGGAAGAATGGGGATAATCAGGAACGATGATATAATAGGAGGATGAAAAGCTTAATGCTATCCTAGTTTATGATATTAAAAAAAAATGGATAGTTTGGTATTTGAGAAGGCTACTCTTCAGTATTTGGTCTTCAATATTATTTATGAAACTGTCTTTGACCAAAAGAATCTGAATATTACTCAGCCAAAATACTCCCCAAATTTTAGTACATTTAGAGAAGGCAACTAGAGTAATAATAGCTATAAATGATTCCATGACAAAAAGTAAGAGAATGTCTAAAAATGTATAATTAACAAAGTCATGGCATTATATCTATATGAAGTTTTATAAAAAGTATTATTCAGTGTTTAGAATGATTTACATCAAATAGTCCCATAAAATAGAATATTTTTCATGTCACATTACTCTCGAAAACTAATTAAAACCTTGCTCTTTTTTTATCGAGGTAACATTAGTTGATAACATCATGTAAGTTTCACGTGTACAACACTAAGTTTCCACTTCCGTATACACTACAGCATGCTCACCGCCAAAAGTCTAGTTTTCTATCTGTCACCATACAATTGACCCCCTTTACCCATTTCGCCCTCCCCTCAACCTCCCTTTCCCTCTGGTAACCACCAATCTGTTCTCTGAACCTATGTAAAACCTTGTTTTGGGGGTCTATAGGTTAAATTTTGATTTCATTCTCTAGATTGAATTTGAATTTTAAAAACTGCTTTAATTGCTTTCTTTTCCTTTTCTGTAAAACAAGCTATGTTAGTACAAGTTAGAATGGTGCATATAGTATTCTTTTCTTTTGCTATAGCCCCATTTAAAAACTTGCTTCATTTCATGCTACAAGCGCTATAACCACTCACCTTAGGTCCTAAAAGGTCAGGAGCTCCCTCCCTAATACCTGTGAGCATCCCTCGGGCCTTGCACAGTGTCCCTAGTTGGCATAAAGCGGGTGTTTATTGCTTTTGTTGCTGATGAGAACGATGAGAGGACAGCTGCCTGACACATCTGTCTCACACGGATCATTCAAGGAGTTCAGACACCTCAAGAACTGACAACACCTTCAATTTTCTTCTTGTTCTGAAAAGACTGACATTTCCCGATGGTCCTCCAAAGAAAGCCACATAACTGCCGACAACCAGAACGACTACTGAAAAGATCACTTCCCCCTGCCCAGGACTGCTGCCTTTTCCTAGTGCAACTAAAGTTGGCTCAGAACCCCACCTTCTAGTGGGGGGTGCATAAATTCAGGGTTTCTCCATCGTCACAGGGAACACAACGTGGGAGAAATGATGTTCCAGTGGGACACATGCCTTTTAGAAGAACAAACAATCCTGTATCCTAGCATGTAAATTCTACCACAACCATCCCAACAAGCCCAGGATTCCCACGGAAAGAGACAAAGGAAGGCCGCCATTGATAACACCTGGGTCATTTTTTTGAAGGTACGATCCATTCTTCTTTAATCAAAAACTGTAACTTGGTTCAGAATTGCAAAAAGTAACATATTTTCTCTACAGGATTAATATTTTAAGCTAATATACCATTCTGATTGAAAGAAAATTAACTTGAAATGATGTTAGCTTGTAGCCAATAACTGCAGCAGATGTGTATTTGGTATTTTAAAAGGTCTTCTTCACCCTGAAGCAATGTAATCTATGGAAAAACACACTGAAACTGGAGCCAGAAAACCTAGGTTTTAGGTTCTTATATGGGTTCAGACTTGTGTCAACTCTTTGGGTTCACATTTCTCATCTCTAGAATGAGAAAGTCTTTCTGCAAAACTGAATAATCCTTTAAGTCCTTTGGGTTCTAATGTGGAAATACTTACCAGTATGCCTGTAATTCATTTATTTAAAGTGTAATGGAAATTCTGTATACTGTATTCTTATTCATGTTCTAATCCCGAGTTACCTCTTCCTTTTCATACCCGGTGGCTAATTAGGTATAGCATGAAAGGCACTTTTATCTGGAAACTTCCTTTTTTTTTTTCCCCCCTTCAAAAGTTAACTTGCTTGTAATACCTGAAGAGAAACCAAAAAAACAACCCTAACCTGTCTAACCACTTTCTAGGGATCAACTAGACACTTTTGAAGTCATTATACCTTTGAACCAAAGACATACCACCTAAATTATGTTAACCTGTGTTTGCAATGTAATATTTGAAATTCTCCAGCAATTTGGTTTCTAAGCATAATAAAATACCATGGGTGATATTATCAAATGACCCATATTTAAGTTGTGGGAAATCCCAAACTTCTATAACATGTATCTTCTTCATTGTTCAGATTTTATCAATTAATTTTTCAAGATCAGTTATATGGAGATTCCCTAGGTAAGATATCCCATCATGGGTGAACCACACTAAAACCCCACAATCCTAAAGCAAGCTTAGAGCCACAGAGTTATAGGCAAGTTTAGTTTATGTAGAATAAGCAATTTACCAGTTTTGTGACTGTCCTAAAGGAAATACAAGGACTTTTGAGATCACAGACTCATATAACTTAATACTAGGGAGATTAATATATTCAAACTCTTAATTTTTCACAAGGAAAATGTGTTCCAGAGAAATCAAATGATTTGCCCAAGGAATTACTCAGATAATTAGTAGCAGACTTTGAGCTAGAAATCAGGTTTCTTCATTCCCAGTCCAAAGCTCCAAACTGTGCTCTATCTCATTAAAATGATGCAATAAAACGTTCAAGTAAATTGTTCTAATCAATTTTTCTTAATGCCAACAATCATGTTAGAAGTCGATCAGCACGAAAGCATTTGTACTATGTGAGTCACTTAATTTGGAGGATTCACCCCTGGGAATGCCATAGTTGATCACAGAGTTTAGAGACAGTGGTTTTTACAAAGGAAGTGCTCAATAACGACTTGGTAATTAAAAATTGGTGATATCTGATCAATCAATTCAGGACTCCATTCTGCTGACAAATGTCCTTTTGCCTCGTGCTTAGCCTTCATGAGTCATCCTAGCAGGCTGGGGTTCTTCTGGTACAAATAGTCGTGCTTTCTATTGACATAGTTCCTCTAACGAAAATAATAAAATTACTGTGTGAAAATTTCTACTGTGAGGTATTCATACTATAATTTTAAAAAAGTACCTTAAAGCTGTACTGTGTTTTCATCAATTTTGAAATTCGCAATGATGCTGGGAGGTCCTTTAAAGCAAAACAAGAAAATAACAGCAGCTCTTGAATAGAGCTTCGATGTGGAACCTGGTAATGGTTTTTGGCTATAGAGTTAATCTTTATTTTTCTATCAATTCTTTAACGGCTATCATAAATAAAATGGTTCTATTATTGCTAAGTGAACTTTTAACATTCCTACTTGTTTTTGAAGATTCCATACTCTACTTATATACCATTTCTTTGTGAAACATACTTATGCTCGTAAAACATTTAAGAGCAACAGGGGTGTCAGCTGGTGACTGTTATTATTTTGTTAAACAAGTTGTCTTGTGTAAGATTTAAATTTTTGATGATATGAATTCATAATATTCTAATTTTGAAAGCCCACTCTGCTCCAGGCACTGATTTATTTAAATCATCTTTAATTCTCACAACCACTCTTTTAGATGAGAAAACAGAGGCTTGGAGAGATAAAGTGACATGCCCAAAGCAAAAACGCTTGTAAAGTGACGGAGTTTGAATTCAAACGCTGGGTTTGACTCTTTACACCATGTTGACTAAAGACAAATAGACAAAACTTTACAGACAAAACCCAGGGCCACATGTTTTTGAAAGATACTAAATTGTTTTCTAGTCTTTTCACCTTTCTTCCTCAATGGAAACATTTTATTTTAATTTTCCTTAAAGGACAGGAAACACTGTTGCTTTTCTATATGAAAACTTTTTTTTTTTAAGTACATTTTATTTTTACAGAACCAATCCATGTTCATTGTTGAAAATTTAAAAATACACACTGGTAAAAATAAAATCATTGTATTTCTACTACTCAGAGATTATCACTGTTGAACTCTTAGGGTTTATCTAACTGGATCTTTTTCTGGGCATATGTATGATCATAAGTAAATATATGTGTACACATATGTACCTATACACATAGTATTTGTGCTTTTTAGTAAAAAAGAGATATGGTACTTACTGGTGGTAACCTGCTTTTTAAAGCCTGTAATCTCCATCTTTCCATTTTAGTAAAGTTTCATTTCAAACAATACCCAGTCCATATTTAAATTTCCCCAGTTGACCCCAAATGTTCTTTATAACTGGTTTGTTCCAAACCTGAATCTCGCCCAAGATGTTGATATCCATTTGGTTGTATGTCCCTTAAGTCTTTTAAAATCTAGTATAGCCATCCTCCCCCACCCCTGGCTTGCCTTAATTTTAAGGCCACTGACTAACTGAAAAGATCAGACCAGTTTATCACGTAGAATGTTTCACCCTCTGGATTTGTCTGACTGTTTTCTTGTGGGATCATTTAGCTTGCTTCTCTATCCCCATGTTTCCCACAAGCTGGATGTTATATCTAAGGGTGTGTGGATTCAGGTGAAACATTTTCTATTTTAATGTAACATAGGTGAGGTTCTATGCTTCCTATTCCATCACATCAGAGACATGGCATATGACTGACCGTTAGTGATGCTAAGATCGATTATTAATTTAGAATGATGATAATATTGTAGGGTTACTTTTTTCTTCTTGCACCTAGAAAGTAAGCTGTGTGCTGTTACTATGTAATTATAAGGATATTCAGTTTCACCAATCATTTACCTAAAGGTTATAACACACTTAATAATCTTTGCCTGAATCAATGCTTTGAGTTTATGAAATGAAGTTTTTCTAATTCTATCACTCCTTCTACATTTATTAGCTGGTATTTTTCTATGAGGTAGAGCTTTTCATTGAGAACTAAAGCAATGTGGATACCCTGAAATATAGTTCCTATTGCAAAGGAAAAATAAATGTTTAATTTGTTCTCTGTTACTAAAAAGGTAGATATCTTCAATACCAAAATTTCTGGGTTAGGCATACCTGTTTCTTCTGTTCACTGGATGCTCATATCATAAAATACTGACATATCTAAGTTTCTTTTCTTCAATTATTTTTAGAGAATTTTATTTTAGCTACACTTTTCTCTGTTATCTTTGGTCCTATGACACAGTTACAACCAAGACATCCATCACCTGGGTCTTCAGCTCTCTAATCCTTTTTCTTTTTATTGCATATACAAAACCACTTATCAACCCCTAATAATATAGCTAAGGCTTCAGTTTGACCTAACAATTTCCATTAATAGTGATTTTCAGTTTTTAGCAAGTGGTTATTCCTAATGTATAGGGAATAAGTAGAATAAAAACTTAACTGGTTCCTCCATAGTTATGTTGTGTGTCAGCATAGCTTTAGGAAGGGAGTCTAAGATTCCTGACAGGTTTGTGGACTAATTAAACCACATTCCAACCACCTAGTTTGTTCTCTGCACTCCAAGGGTGGTTTTCTTCAGATACACTAAGCTCTAGGAAGTAAGATGCTACGTTTTTATATTTACAAACATGAGCTCCATTTTAATAAACTTTTCATTTTTAAACACTCAGAAACATCTTATTGAACACAAAGGGAAGAAGAGAAAGACTAAAATATGAAGGCAGACAAGAAACAACTCTTTCAATTCTAAAATAAGTATGCCCTCCCCCAATAAAAATAAAATTGAGTCTTAACTCAGTCTTCCTTCTAATTATGTCTTTATTTATCTATTGCACACACTCAGATGAAGAGCACAAAATGCCTAAAGTCCTTCTGGGCAAGTTGACAAGTATCTTACACACTGAAATGAGAAGTGGGAAGAAGGCCAGATTGCTTAATTGTTACTTGGGAATCCAAGGAGGTGGACAAGCCAAAATCTTTACAGGGATCCAAAGAGTACAACTTCTTCCTTAGGCAGCAGAAGAAAACAATGGGCCAGATTCTCATTCTCTGTAATTTAATAGGATGATTCCATTGTTTCTTTCATGTACTGCCTGAAGGGGATGTGTACTGCTATCTATGGGAGAGCTTCCATAAGAGAGTTATTACAGAGGATGAGAACATAGCCCCTGGGAGATTAATGAATGATAACCACATTCAGTCTCCTACAGAGATTTCATATAAACATTTTGGGAATTGTGCACCCGAAAGACCTATGCATTGAGGTCAGGAAGTTTTAGTGACCAAGAATTAATGAGACAAGCAATATGCCAAGCTGATTAAAGGAGCTTTGAAAAGATCATTTGGAAGGGGGGGATAAATAGTGGATTGAGAAAGGGTATGGTATTCATAGATAACAGAAATGTGAACATGAGATTGTCATTTCTGCAGGAAGTCTTAAAGAACATTTAACCTAAACCCTTTTCATTTACGGTTGGAGAAACCAAGGTACAGACAGGTTAAGTGACTTGCCCAAGGCCCTGCCCAAGATAACAAAGAGTTAGTGACAAAGTCAAAGCTAGAATCCCTGATATCTTAATTACTGAACCCTCTCTCTAATTCCACTAAACCAATATATTTTCAACTGGTCTCCTTACTCTGGGGAGGGATATCCATAGATGTATAGTCTTAAGAAGTCCTAGAAGAAAAGCTTTATAAAAGCTTTTTAAAAACAACTTTATTGAGGTATATTTTATATATCATAAAGTTCAAGTAAGTATACAATTCAATAAATTTTAGTAAATTTACTGAGTTTTGCAACAATCACCATAAATCAGTTTTAGAACATTTTCATCACCTAATAAGATCTCTCATGCTGATTTACAATCAATCCCAGTTCCCACCTCCCCCAGGCAGCCACTAATCTACTTTCTACCTTTATAGATTTGCTTTTATTGAGTATTTTGTATAAATGGAATCATACAATACATGGTCTCTTCTGTCTGGATTTTTCACTTAGCATAATGTTTTTGATCCATTTGTAGCATGTATCTGTAGTAAGTTCCTTCTTATTGCTGAATAATCGAGGCCAGGCTGTGTATGAGTATACCATATTCTGTCTATCCATTCAGTTAATGGACATTTAAATTGTTTCAATTTTTTGATTAAAAGTTTTTAATCCTACATTTTCAATTTTTCTTTCATTGTAATGACAGAAAACTTGTAAAAATTCATATTTTAGATTATCTGGATGATTTTTTTTAACTGAATACTTACTATCAGTTCAGTGCCACAGTTTGTATTTATGATTTCATTGGTTCCCAGTACTACTACTTTAGTTGTCCAGGATTAAGGATGGAAGGACAAAGGTAGACTTTTAATATGTAAGTGATTCACTGGAGTTAAGTGAAGGCCAAACGAGACCTGTTAATACTGTAGGAAGGACTGTTTTACAGAAGAGTTCAACAAGAGAAAAGTAGAGGGAGAACTTAATCATATACACGGCATTGAGAAGCACAGGGTGTAGAACCCCCAAAAGCATGTGTTATAGCAGTCATTTCCATTTTGGACTGTTAATTTGAATGTTAAGGGTTTTTAAACATGTTATTTAATTTGTTTTGGTTGCATATAAGAGCTATAGGCATAAACAATTTATAATTAGTTTTGAGCAAATTTCAGTTACATTATAATAAAAATTATGTGAACACTGAGAATCATAAGAAATTTCTTTCCTTAAAAGAAATCTGTGCTTTACTCAAGTAGTAATAAGATACAGCTATATAAAATAACTGAACCAAACTTTAAAGAGTTTCTAAGCCTCTCATTTTATAAATAAAGAAAAAAGAGGTGACAGGACTTAACGCAGAATTATACAGCTAGTTAGTGATAGAGCTGGGTCTAAAATATAGGCTTTTCACTGCCATGGCTACAAAACATTTATTCCAGGTTGTATATTGTTAATCTCATTGAGCCTTTAGTCATTTCATAAATAAGACATCTACTGAGATTGAGAAATGAAACAGATTCATTTTTTATATCATATTTTTCTACCGATGACTGAGTAATGATTACAATCCAAACCTTTAATTTAGGATCTAAGATCTGATATTCATACAGTTGGCATAAGGGAGAAGGAAAAGATGTTTAGCTAAATTCAAGAGTCAAGAGGCAGAATAGTGTAACTGGAAAAAAACAGAAGACCAGGGTTCAACCTTCAGTTCTGCCACTAACTCCATTTATGAACTTACGCAAGTCACAATGGCTCTGGTCTGAATTCCCCATTTATAAAGTTGAGACAAGGAAAGGAGAGTAGATTAGATGACTTCTAACATTTTATTTTAACTCTTCCATTCAATATATTTTAAGGGTTAAGAGCTCAGCTATTGTAAACTCTTGTCCCTAATCAGAATCATGCCTAACCGATTATTAACAGGTTAATGGTATTATTGCTACCATCTGCCCAGACACCCACCCACTCACTCACCTTATTGTTCACTATTTCCTAACACATATCTTAAGTTCTATTCAAAAGGATGTATCTACTCACTCCTATGTACCTGTGGTATACAGCAGGTGCTCAATAAATGTTGAGCGGCTTTATTAACGTGTAAGTGAATGTGTATATTCCTATTTTCTGTCATCCACCAGGACTTGTTTCTGGCTTCCTGATCTTATGTATGACACAACACTTAATGATATGTTTTTCTTGATAGGCGCAAAGTAAATGCTGTTTAAATGCCAATTCATTAGTTCTTACCCCTAATAACTCATTATACACAGAGTCAAGACCACATAATTTACAGCTGAGTTGTTTCACATGTTTGTTTTATTCCTCCAGGTATACTGTTAAGTCCTTTGAAAACATAAGAGGGTATGCCTTTTATTTCATTTATTGTTCTTAATATAGCATTAGAGGTTCAAGACCTGATTGACTGTTAATTCCAAACAGATAGTACACTGTCTTTTCAAAGGCCTTCAGGAAAGTTCCCTACCCCAAACTCACATGTCCCCAAGAAGCTCAGCCCCCTTGTTTTACTTTCAGAAGAGGTTCTAAGAAAGATGGTTATCATTCTTTGAATACTGCCCCTCTACAAACCTAAAGGCCATTCTTCAAACACAACACTCCTCTTCCTTACTTTCTTTTCCCAGCTGAAGAATCAGTTTCTCATAATTAGTTCTTTAGACCTGAGTCTGTTTTGGAGGACTTAAAAGTTCTAGTATAATTAATTTCTCAAGTTGTACATAGAAAGAGTCTTGGACTATGAAGGAGCCCAGGGTTCTAATCAAGGCTCTACTACTTACCAATGTCTTTGGGCAAATCACTGAGCACTTCTGACCTTCAATTTCCCCATATGTAAAAGAGGAAGTAATATCTGCCTTGCCTTACAGCGATATTATTAGGATTAAATATGTTACTATATAAAAGAACTTTACACGTTTTAAAGCTCTATGTAAACGTAAGATATTATTTTCCTATTGTTACCAGAATACTAAAAGCATTTTCCATAAGGTTATAATTCAAGACCTTCATTGAATAAACATTTAAAAATATATATGTGTAAGAAAGTTGAAAGGAACTATGCTATAGTGTTAACATTAGTTACTTCAGGGTGACAGGATTATGAGTACTTATTTTTTGCTTTATATTTTTCTGCATCTTTTTCAATAGTAGCTATTACTCTTAGAATTTAAAAAGTTATTTTAAGTCAAATAATGACACTGTGCAACAATTGAGTATTAAAAAAAATAGCTGTCAAATCCTGAGGACTCTTTAAAAGAGAATATCAAAAGCCAGCCTTTTATAGTTGATACAATTAAATTTCTAAGTAGATTATTAAGGTAAATGGCAGAAACGTTTAGCTAAGCTTTTCAAAGAAGATGAAAGCTATCAAGAATAATGTGTTTCTATTTTTCTAAAGAACTATTATCTTCCATCTATTTTTTTCTTTGAAGTCTTTCTACTAGCTACCAGCATCACTACTCCTCAAAGACCGTCAAGAGGTGAGGGACTCAGCTTGGAAAACCTCAGACAGGAAGTCTAACGTTGGTGTTGCATAAAAGATACCACAAGCACCTGACCTGGTTCTTGTCCTCCGCCTTTCCACGCTCCCTACGAGCAACCAGCATTAATCTGGTGGATCTTGTGATGTTCAGAATTTGTTCACAAATCAATTTCTAGCTCAGCTTTCACCTTCGTTACTGAGAATGCTGATCAGCAGCCTTTTGGTTTCAGCACTGCCTCAACCTGAAGATCACTGTCCCTTTAATTCGTTCTCATCATTCCCACTCCTTAGCCTTCCTGATTAGTGTCTCAGGGATTCAATAAAATGGCCATATATTTAATTGCCCAAACTGGAGCACTTTGAAGAGTGAAACAGGGCAAAAGGCATAAACTGAGACTGTCCCAGGCCACTACGACATATAATCACTTTAAAATTAAGCAAAGTGAGGAGATTTAAAGAGAGGAGAGAGGTTTCATGATGTCTTTGGTCCTGACAACTAAAAACTAGGTCAGTGCTGCCATATTTTCACATTGCCTTCCACTTCCAATGGTTGCTAGCTCTTAAATGTAGGAATTATATTCACACTTCTATTGGAAATTTATAATTAAATGTGAAGTAAATTTTCTTTGTTTCTTTTTTCTTCTTCTTTTTTCATGTTAAAGGTTCACACAGGGCAGCTGTTTTGCAAAGGAGGGTGGGAATTGCAAAGGTTGTGCCCCAGGCTGTCTTGCATTAAGAATTGTTGCATCTGGCCACTTTTCAAGGAATCAGATGTGAAGTAAGTAATGCCCATTTGGATTACAAATCTCATTTTAATATCTTTCAACATAAATAACAATAACAGTAGTCAATGTATTTATTTCAAGGTTTCCAAGAGATGGACAGACATTACCCACGTAGGAACCACACTCTAGAAAAGCTAGAGGAAACAATGATCCTATTAAAAATAATTTTTAAATGCTCAAAAAAGCTTACTTCAATGAAGATAGTAAAATAAAGTTTGGTTTGATGGCTACAATTAACCAAAGCACCAAAAGTAGCAAAGACCAGAATAACTCAATTCAGTAAATTCTTAACACTTGGGAAATCTTAATCACAAGATTTAGCTATTGAAATTACTGTATTTGGGGTTTCTTACTAAATTTGCCAAGGTTCCATAAACATGACCTAAGGCAACACAGGCTTGTATGGTACCAGTCCTAACATATACTTTGGAGAATATACAAAGTTCTAATATAGATTAAAAAAAATCTCAATATCAAGCTCCTAACAACAAATCCTTTATATCAATCTGAAACTGCAAGTGAATGGATTAAGCTACCTTGAAAGAAAATTAACAGTAATTTCTATTACTCCCAGTTTTTCAGTGTGAGGGACCTTGTGACCCATCAGATAAGGTAGTCTGAGGACAGTTCATTTACATCCACATTCGTAAATAAGACTAAGATTTGGGAATACCCAAAATAAAGGAGAAAAAGTTTAGAACTACGCTTGGAGCAAATAAAGATGTTAAACTGTAGAGAGCAATATGGTAGGACAAGGGAGATAAAAGTAGATCAAGTGAACAGTTAAAGTAAATGTTGGGACATGAAGGACCTAATGAAGGAATTCAGGACAGGGTGATTTTTCACCACAAAGTATAATAAATATATAAGGCTTGTATAGTCTTTTAAAGTGCCCAAAGCATTTTTCCATATATTATTTATTTAATCTTGAGAGGTAGGAATTATTTCCATTTTATTGAAAACTGAGGCTCAAGGAAGCTACGTGACTTGGCCAAGATCAGTTGACCAGGAAGTAAAATCTGAACTTAAAAAATTTAATCCAAATCAACAAACATTTGTTGAATGAACCCAGTCAAAAACTTTGCTATTTACAAGACACTGTGGGAAATACAGAGAAGTCTCAGCCTGCCCTTAAGGAATTCATATCTTGTTGGAGAAACAAGCTGCAAACAGGTGAAAAGTTAAGTAATGATTCATGATGTGAATAAGAATTTCAGCCAATGACAGAGGAGGTGTCACAAGGTAGCACCTGGTGATTTGCCAAATACATGGAAAAATGACTCAATTTCACAGGGGCTCAGAAGAGAGTATCAAGATGGGATGGTTCATGGAAGAAATGGGATTTCAGCTATGGCTTATACATGAGCAAGATGTAGATATGACGAGAGCATGCCTCCTGAAAAACAGTGACCATGTATCTATAGCCTATAAAGCTATGGATATATTTATTCATAGCTATGTCAGAGAACCTCCATTATTGTATGGATAAAGACTATTTTTGTCTGACCCACTGATGAATGGATTAATGATGCATGAATGAACACCTGGACAGGAAGTGAGGAGCATTCTAGACAAGGGGAAAGAGCAAAAGTCTGTCTGGGAGAAAGTGAATGCCAACATTATCATGCTGTATAGGAGTCTAGTAAGTGGCTTATCCAAGGTTACATAGTTAGAGGATGTGGCAGGAGCTAGAATATAGGTCTCCTGACTTCCAGGGAGGAGCAGAGGTGTAAATGGAAAGAATACTCGCTTTAAAATGAGATAAACTTCAATTAGAATCCCAGTATCACCATGTACTGGGGTGTAACACTGAGCAAAGTACTTAGGTCCCAGTGGCCGCATTTGTAAAACAGAATTGTCGTGAGGATTGAAAGAAATAGTGTATGCAAAGCACTTAGAACTGCTTGGCACAGAGTAACCACAGATATTAGTTTCCTTCTCCCCAGACCACATTTTAAAGGGCATTTTACTTTATTAAAAGATTCACTTTGGTATTATTACCACTGGAAAGATCCCCTGGGCAGTTGCCTCATGACTTAGTTTACGCAAACCTGATATAGATGTAACTTTTCACATTGCTCTTTACTGCCCGCATATGCATATCTGTAATGTCAGCAGAATGACTCTGAAATAGCTGCATTACATATGGGGCCAGTGATCAAAGAGTACACATATTGATGAAATTAACAACGCTGAGGAATGTACTGATATACCTGGTTCTACTAGGTTAGAATTATATAAACATCCACATAAAAATAAACGCAATATAATTTTCATCAACTATCAAAAGCTCTTGATGTACTGAAAGTTGTTCCTATACCTTTAGAAAAAATGGACAAATGCTAAGAAAAAAAAGGCAGTTAAAAAAGTGATTTGTTTTTAAAAGCAGCTTCCAGAGCATTTCTGGAGATAATCTTCAATATTTTCTATATCTTCAGTAAAATGTTATTTGCTATTCAAAATGAAACTAAGACATTAAGAGTTCCTGAATCATCAATTCATTGAGTTACCTAAATTCTATTTAAATTTTATTTCATCCCACAATAATTACCAAGACAGAAAAATGGCTTACTGTGTTTAAGAAGGATTTTACATAACCAGAAATGAAAAGGGCTTTCTGGTTGACTGAGTTGACCAGAAACTCAATTTACCAAGAACAATGTACATCCCAGTTCATCAACATTTCACATGCCTACCTTCTGGAAAAAGAATTGGAAAAATGTTTAACTTGAAATTAGTAGCATAAAACTATCTCAGCATGTAAGGTAGGTAGATATTTTGTGGAACTAATCATTTGACTTTTCCATCAGAGAGCAGACCCCTGGGTCCTGGCCCTTCTTCCACTGTTTCTCTTCTTTTCGGCTCCTGAGATACCAATGGTCCTACCAAGAAATCTGGTTCTCCCTCAAGGCTCTTCATTCTTCCAATTCTCTACGCTCTCCCCTCAGCAATCTCATTACAGAAGGCTTCAAAGATCAAGGATATACTGAGACCAAATCTCTATCTCTGTCCTTGTGGCCTCTTGTGTGCCTCAGGCCTACGTACAAATACCTATTTGATATGTCCATTGAAATATGTCATAGGCAACTCAAACTCAACAGGTCCAAGACTGCATCTATCACCTATCCCCAGAACTGGTCTTCTTCAGTGAGCCTTACCTTCGTAAATGGCCCCACCAGTCTCCCAGCTGATCATGCCAAATCACGAAAGAGAGTCACGACGGACTGTTCTTACACCCACATCCGGTCGGTCACCACGTCTTTCTGATTCTACCTGGTAAGTACATTCAGCCACTTCTCTCAGCCCTCTCTGCTATCAATCCCAGTCCAAACTACTCCCATCTCTTTCACACATCACTTCCCACCTGGTCTCCCTAAATCGGCTCTTATCTCCTCTCCAATCAATTCTGCAACTTTAGCCAGAGTGACTGACCTCTTAAAGTTCAAATCAGATTATGTCATTCCGCTGTTTAAAATCTATATTGACTCCTGATTGTCTGAAATCCAAGCTGCTTTGAATAATCCCTGTTTAGCTTTGAAGCCTCTTCCCAGTCCTTTTCTCCAGTTAAACTATGCTTTTCTCCACTCAGAGCCTTCACACACAATTTCCTCTGTAACATCGTTTTTTCTCTCAGCTGACTCCTTTCTTAAGCTGGCTCCTATTCTCTCTTCGATTATCAGCATAAAAATCACTTCCCCAAACCCTAAGATCAGGTGAAATCACCCTGGAATCATTCCAAACAACTCATTACCCTTTTCCTCCCTCGTAGCACTCACCGTTTTAGTTATTACTTGCTCACTGTCTGCCTTCCCCACTACATTATAAACCCAATGAAGACATGATCCCTGCAGCATCCCCATATGAGCACAAGGAACCGGACTAAAGACTAGAGTTTCGGTATTGGTTGGTCTTATTAACTTGCTGTGTTATTCTGGGAAGTCAGTTAACTTCTCTAGGCCTCCTTTGTAAAAGGAGAGGAGTTGAATTTGATCAGAGTTTCTTAAGCGTCACTAATGTGTGGGTCCATTTTAAAGGCAGAACAAGGGCTTCCCCGGTGGCGCAGTGGTTGAGAATCTGCCTGCTAATGCAGAAGACACGGGTTCGAGCCCTGGTCTGGGAAGATCCCACATGCCGCAGAGCAACTAGGCCTATGAGCCACAACTACTGAGCCTGTGCATCTGGAGCCTGTGCTCCGCAACAAGAGAGGCCATGACAGTGAAAGGCCCGCGCACCGCGATGAAGAGTGGCCCCCACATGCCACAACTAGAGAAAGCCCTCACACAGAAATGGAAGACCCAACACAGCCATAAATAAATAAATTTAAAAATAAAAAATAAGAAAATAAAGGCAGAAAAAAATTTTACAGACCTGCCAAGGTTGTGTCCTCAGACTCCCCAGAGGTCCTCTATCCCCAAGTTGAGAAAACTAATGTAAGAAACCAGGAAAATGTCCTTAAATTGTGAAATCTGGGCTTTATAAAGACCTTTTAGATTACTGTTGATATAACAATGCAATATTTTTTTTTACTTTTTTTTTTTAAAGCAATGGGATGCTTTGTGTGTGTGTGTGTGTGTGTATGTGTGTGTGTGTTTAATAATTTTTTAATCTATTTTTGGCCGTGTTGGGTCTTCGTAGCTGTGTGCAGGCTTTCTCTAGTTGCAGCGAGTGGGGATTACTCTTCGTTGCAATGCACAGGCTTCTCACTGCAGTGGCTTCTCTTGTTGCGGAGCACGGGCTCTAGGTGCACGAGCTTCAGTAGTTGTGGCACATGGGCTCAGTAGTTGTGGCTCGTGGGCTCTAGAGTGCAGGCTCAGTAGTTGTGGCACACGGGCTTAGTTGCTCTGCGTCATGTGGGATATTCCTGGACCAGGGCTCGAACCCATGTCCCCTGCATTGGCAGGCGGATTCTTAACCACTGTGCCACCAGGGAAGCCCCCAATGCAATATTTTTAAATTCTGAAAATCTCTAAGCCCAAGAATATATTTGTTGATCCCCAAAAATCTGTGGATCCCAGTTTGAGAAAGAGATGGTCTCTTCCAGGTCTAAAATTAAATCATTCTAGGAAAGTAGATGTTTATTTTCCTGAGTACTTCTTAGTGAATCATCCCCTACATGTGGGCTCATTAAACTGCGATTTGGGAGAGAATACAAGGAATTCCATAGCATCAAATCATGTCGAAAAATTCTTTCATTTTAAGAGAGACAGATTCTCAGGTACTAATTTTGGCAGCAGGATGAGAAGCATTCAACCTTAATTCCACATATGTGGCAATGAAAGGCAGATAGAAAGCATTTCTCTGGGCTCAAACGAAATGATCTTTTTGATTATATAAAGAAGTGTGTAAGAAAATAAAAAGTGAGAGAAGAACAATAAAAAGGCAAAAAGCAAACAGCTCAACTAAAAAATGGGCAAAGGACTTGAATAGACCTTTCTCCAAGGACATACCAATGTCCAATAAGCACATGAAAAGATGCTCGTCATCATTAGTCATCAGGGAAATGCAAATCAAAACCATAATGAAATATCACTTCATACCTACTAGGATGGCTATAATAAAAAAAATATGGAATGTAACAAGTGTTAGGGAGGATGTGGAAACTGGGACCCTTGTACATTGCTGGTGAGAATGTAAAAAAGTACAGTAGCTGTGGAAACAGTATGGCAGTTCCTCAAAAGGTTAAATACAAAATTACCAAATATGCCAGCAATTCTACACCTAGGTATATATACCCTAAATAATTGAAAACAGAGACTCAAAAAGATACTTGAACACTTGAATGGTCACTGCAGCGTTATTCACAATAGCCAAAAGGTGGAAACAACCCAAGTGTCCATTAACAGATTAATGGATAAACAAAATGTGTTATATACATGCAATGGAGTATTATTCAGCCATAAAAACGGAGTTCTTGATACATGTTCTAACATGGATGAACTTTGAAAACACTGTGCTAAGTGAAAAAAGCCATATACCAAAGGACAAATATTGTATGATCCCACATAACTGGAATAGGCAAATTCATAGGGACAGAAAGTAGACTAGAGAACCATGGGCTGAGGGATGGGTGATGAGGTGTTAATTGTTTAATGGGCAAAGAGTTTCTGTTTGAGGTGATGAAAAAGTTTTGGATATAGATAGGGCTGTTGGTCGCACAACACCGTGAATGTAATTAATGTCGCTGAATTGTATACTTAAAAGTGAGAGAGTGGCATGGACATATATACACTACCAAACGTAAAATAGATAGCTAGTGGGAAGCAACCGCATAGCACAGGGAGATCAGCTCGGTGCTTTGTGACCACCTAGAGGGGTGGGATAGGGAGGGTGGGAGGGAGGGAGATGCAAGAGGGAAGAGATATGGGAACATATGTATAACTGATTCACTTTGTTATAAAGCAGAAACTAACACACCAGTGCAAAGCAATTATACTCCAATAAAGATGTTAAAAAAAAAAATTGGTTAAAATGTCAAAATTTTGTTACATATATATTTACCATGATAAATAAAAAGTGAAAGAAGATGGGCAGCTTGTCATTTACTGAGTGGACATCTAAATTGCTAAACTGTTAATGATCTAATAGAGATATGAAATATACAACATATTGTTTTAATAGGAAAACTTGTTCTACAGTCAAGGACCTCAAGAACTATCAGTAAGAAGTGTATGATTAATCCCCTATTCTACCTGCTTCTTTAGGAATTATGGAGCTCTCCGCAACTGGTTTATACCTATCAAGTAGTACAAACTTTAATTCTATGGCTCAAGTTAATTATTAATCATCCTTAGCGATGAATGTTAAAGGCTTCAAGGATAACTGAAAAAAGTTGAACTGTAAATCTAAATATGCTGATTTCCTATTACCCTTTTTATCCCCTTCTAGCAGAGGTGATAATAGATGATTAAGTGGCTATCAGCATCCAGGAGAGAAAGGTTAGAGCACAATTGTTCTCCCCTGTAGGTTCTAAGAGCAGAAAATAATACTATTTATTCCTATTTTTACCTTACAGTGTTTTGCAAGAAACAACAGAGCTTTGCCAGTGCTATTTAGATGCTAAAGAATTATTTTTATTTGTTCAGTTTGTTTGCTTTGTTTTTTAACTTGATGAGTGATTCTGATGGAAGCAAGTGCCATTCTTGGCTGAAAGATACTGGGATTTTTAACACCTCTTTTATGACATGAATATATGTTTCAAAGGACTTTCCCAAATGTAAGTCAACTGTACTGTGAACAATGACCTCTTACTACCTCTTCAGACTTTGGGTCTGTGACCTTACTCAACAGAGCCAAAAAAGCATGCATGCCAGCTGCCATCTTACATGCTCTGCTGTGGTCCTCCTTCTCTTTTGATTTGGGCTGCTCACTCTCTTAAAAAACTTGCCAAGTAAGTAGAAAGAGAAGTATCTTTAGTTTTTCTCAGGCTGTTTGGAATTAAACCCCTGAGTGCAGAAAGGTGACACCAATTCATAATAAATATTCTGTTCTTCGTGGCTTCCCTTCCCTGACTTCTTACTGAATGCCCAGAGGCCAGGTTCTCGAATCGCCTAAATATAAACAAAATGCTTGTTTCCTGACGGAGACCTCATCTGCCAAGATTCCGCTCAGTCTACTGATTTATAGGTGGTTCTAACTCTCTAAGTACAGAAGATTGTAACAGGAGTGGTGACACTGCCTATGCTCAGGCAAACAGAACGGCTAAAATAAAATCAACAGCAGTCCAAAGAGGAAGAAGCAAATTGGGTTAAAACATCCAGTTTCCTTCTCTTTTACCACTTGATTCTTTTCACTCTACCTCTCATATTTCAAATTACAAGAGAACCTCTTTCAACACAACTTGTTCGTATACCACAGTAAATTGGTCACTCAAAATAATATGGTGAGAGTGCATATTTTGAAAAAAATAAGCAAATACTTAAAACTGAACAAACTTTTAAGGAGAAATAAAAATCAATCTTCCTTCATGTTCATGTTTTCATAGGATGGCTGATTCTATAAGCTATGCTACTTACTATCTTGACTCAAAACCCAAGATAACTGTAAAGCTTCCACTGATCATTCAATTTTTGGATACTTGGTTATCTTGCCCAATATTTCAGTTTCTATCCAAGAATCAAACAGCCATTTATTAAAGTCAGCATTTTCATGTATCCCATGTAAACAAATAGTCTTAATCTCTATCTCAGGGAAAGGGAAGACCAATGACAATCTGCAGACTTGAAGCTTGGTAATGAAAGAGAGTCAGATATCTTCAGGTCACCAGATCGCTGAAGACAGAGTCTGCTAACAGTGAAATGTCAGCTCTGGTTTTAATTCCTACCAGAGAGATAAGAATCAGTAATTCCCAAAGTAGTACTAAGTAAAACTGATAATATTCTGGAAAGTAGTATAAAGTCTATAAAAGTATGCATTTGGAAAAATATTCCTGCAGTCAATCTTCGCATTGAAGTACATTAGCCAGAGATATTTCTGTTGATTTTGTTACAACTGCAACTTTTCCAATGTACGAAGCATTAAAGTTACAAACTGGCTTGCTGGTTGAGTGGTCTGGAAAAAGTATATTCTGTCTCACTGGACTGCTGTAAATTTAAATCCATTTCTTCTATTTCTCAGCTCATTTTGGCAGAATACTTCTAGCTAAAAGTGTAATAAACTATATTGTCATACTTCAGGGTTTTTACAACTCCATCTACCATATTTGGGAGTGGGGGGGGAAAGCAAGAACTCATAAGGAAGTAAAGGGTATTATGGTGACATTTTGTAACCTTTAGCTAGCTATGGACAACTGAAATCATGTGTTTAAGATGGGAAGCATTGCTAATTTGGGATGATTTCTTGTGGCTTTTTTTTTTCTTACACCAGCATCACTAAATTTGTTCAGGAATAGATTTCTGTTTTTCTTTAAATCATTTTCCCTCCATAATATAGAACACGATTCCTTTTAATGAAGGCAATATTCTTGGTAAAATTTAAACTGACAAAAGATGGGAAACTAGATTACTAATTAATTTGTAAGTTTCTACAAAAGATCATTTTGAAAAACGCTGACTTCCATTAACTGTCAGTCAATTCACCAAGTATAGTTCCCTTTCTACAAAAAACCAACATAGTAACCAAATGAAAAAAACAATTAAAATGATACAGATACATTGAAAAGTGACTATCTTGACATAATTAACACACGCCTGAATTGTCATGGAGAAGGGAGACCAAAGGGGAGAAAAAGCACAGGAAGCCTATTTAGTGTCAACACTTTATTTTGTAATTCAACTTTCATTCATTTAATATGTATTTATTGAATTGTTATTATGTATCAAGCATTATGCTCGATGCTGAGGACATATCAGAGAACAGGATAGAGGTCCTTGCCTTCAAGAGTTTACAGTTAATAACACACTGACATTCTAATAACTTTTAATAAGGGGGAAAAGGGATACAGGCAGAAATTTTGAATTGAGGACTTAAATTTCTAAACATTTCCTTTGTATCTCTAATTTTAGTTATTCCTACAAGTTCCTTTGATATATAAAGCTATATGATTGCCCTCTCTGTGAACAGATCAAGGCTGTCGCATTCCACAATGCTTAGAAAATTAAGTATTGGAAGGGTCCTTAGAGACCCATTTGTCTTCTCTATCCTAATCTGTCAACGTCCAGGAAAACTGAGGCCAGAAGAGGGGAAGTGATTGATTAAGGTCACGTATCCACCATGTCTATTTTTATGTGCTTTTTTCCAAGTAAGTTATAACTTTGGAGGTATCATTACAACTAGTGCTTTAAAAAAATCTATGTTTTAGAAAACAAACTTATGGTTACCAAAGGGGAAAGGCGGGGGTGGGGAGGGATAAATTAGGAGTTTGGGATTAACATATACACACTACTTTATAAAAAACAGATAACCAACAAGGACCCACTGTATAGCACAGGGAACTATACTCAGTATTTTGTAATAACCTATAAGGGAAAAGAATCTGAAAAGGAATATATATATGTATAACTGAATCACTTTGCTGTACACCTGAAACCAACACAACATTGTAAATCAACTACACTTCAATTAAAAATAAATAACTGGGCTTCCCTGGTGGCACAGTGGTTAAGAATCCGCCTGCCAATGCAGGGGACACAGCTTTGAGCCCTGGTCCGGGAAGATCCCACATGCCACGGAGCAACTAAGCCCGTGCGCCACAACTACTGAGCCTGCGCTCTAGAGCCCGTGAGCCACAACTACTGAGCCCGCGTGCCACAAACTACTGAAGCCCGCGCGCTTAGAGCCCATGCTCCGCAACAAGAGAAGCCACGGCAGTGAGAAGCTCATGCACAGCAATGAAAAGTAGCCCCCGCTCGCTGCATGTGGAGAAAGCCCGCGCGCAGCAACGAAGACCCAACACAGCCAAAAATAAATAAATTAAATAAATTAAATTAAAAAAATATTCTTTAATAAATAAACAACTAAATAGGGGACTTCCCTGGTGGCCCAGTGGTTAAGACTCCGCACTCCCAACTCAGGGGGCCTGGGTTCGATCCCTGATCCCTGATGGGAGAACTAAGATCCCACATACCGTGTGGCACGGCCAAAAAATTAAATAAATAAATAGGAAAAAAAAAGGAAATTAAAAAAAAAAAATCTTTATCTGATACCTTTTTCCTTTACCCTCCCTCTGGTCTCCACTGTGACACTAACCTCCAAACTTAGTGGAAGCAGTCTTTTCTCACAGGGTCTGCCTCTTCTTAATGTCTTTTCTGAGCCCTCAGCCCTGTACTACCTCCTCCTTCTCCACTGATTTGCACTCTTCCCTCCCTTCCTTGATTCAGCTTTTCTAGGAGAGCTGTCCTATTGGCTGCCCCAGTCCTCAGTGGCCTAAAATCGCTCCCTCCATTCATATACCACCTATTACCTTCTAACCTCCCCAAATACCCTTTCCTCCCACTGTACTTAAACTATAATCTTAAACAATGATCTCCTCCTTGCAGCTGTTAATGGCATTACTCTTTTTTTTCAATTCTTCTTGACAGTTCACTGTCATTTTACAATATTTCAGTAAAAAAAAAATATGTGAGCTTGGGAGTCAGAAGGATCTCAGTTTAAATTATATTCCTCCTGGCACTGGCAGTATGCCCTTAGACACGTTATTTCACCTGCTAAACTTCACTTTATTCATCTGTAAAATGAGGGTAATCATAATTCCTATGTGACAGGGTTGCTATGAGGATGAAATAAGATTGTATACCTGAAGTTGCTCACACAATGCCAGGTCCATAGGAGGCACTAAGGGTTGTGTTCTTTTCCTCTTCTTCAAGCTCTCCTTGCTTGGCAGTGATGACCCTGTCTACCCTTGCCACTCTCATCTTCCCCTTTTAAACTTGACCGGCGTGTTGCTTCTTGAGAAGCATTCTCCACTCTACGCTCATGACACCCAAAATAACGTGTCTCGTTCTGGCCTCCGAAACGGGTTCAGTCCGGAATCTTCACCTCTCTCTAGGGCTTACTGAGATACTCCACCTTCACTTCAAATTCAGCAAGTCTGAAATCAACCTCATCTTTCTTCCCCCAAACAGAGTCCCTCTCCCATATTTCTTCTACCTCTCTATACATCAGCCCAGAGTTCATTTTTGACTCTTTTCTTTCATCCTCTTTTTTATTCACTCACCAAATCTTACATTATCAAAATATCTCTTTCACTTGTCCCTTCCAAACGGAGCTTCTGTCACACCACTTCCCTCTCCCCAAATCTTCAAGTTCCCCAATGCCTCCTAGACAAAGTCCCAAGTTCCTCGCTCTAGCCTTTGTATCCTGCCAAGCTCAGCCGTTTTCCCCTCTTACGTGAACCTCCCACTGATTCTAGAGTACAATGTGCCCCCGACATCCTGAAATTCCTGCCCCATGATGCTCCTCATGTTTAAAATTTCCAGCTCTTCCTTCTCATGTTTCCGCATCCACACTTTCGGCGTTCAGCTCAGGTGCAAGCACTTCGTGAAACAACCACTGACTATTCCAGCTCTGCAGATGTGTTGTCATCTATGAACTTGCACTATATGCTTTCCCTCAAACACACATCACCCAGCTCTGTGATTTAATTCTTTCATGTGGTCTGTGTTGGTATTGCCCTTGAAACGAGACTGTGAGGGAGGAATGGCCTAATTCCACTTTGTCTAGAACAGGGCTGGATACAGAAAAGTAGCTTGGAAATACTTGTTTAATAAACAACATATACAAATAGGAACAGCAACAACAATAAAACCTCCGTACGAATAACTGTTGTAGCCCTTTACCTGACTTAGCAGCCCTGCTTCAAATGCTATAGAAGATTGAAAGGCCATAACAAGTCTGTGAGCTGAACATTCCTCACCCCTGAATTATACAGGCAAAAAGTAGCTGATAAGGTATCTATGTGCTTTTATGGACTCATTTTCAACATCTGCAAAAAAATTAAAAAATGAAAGGAGGAGGAGGAGTTGAAGAAGAAGGAGGAGGAGGAGGAGAAGGGGGAGGACGGAGAGGAGAAGCAGCGGCAGCCCCCACCTATGCAGAAGTTAAATCTACAAAATTGTAAAATACATATTATATCACAGAATTTTCTTAATTCAATTTTGCATCATGTTTTGCATCTCTCATTGGTAAATTTAAAAATAACATTTAGGCAAGAATGCTAATAGCATTATGCTTAATTAGCAGACATAAAAGTATATCTTAATCATTTAATTTTAATTACATTATAATTGTAACACTTGCATATTCCTTGCTAGGAACTGTTTTAAGTGCTAGGGACACCCAGAAGATAGTCTCTGTCTTCAAGAAGCTCACTCCAGGGACTTCCTTGGTGGCGCAGTGGTTAAGAATCCGCCTGCCAATGCAGGGGACACAGGTTTGAGCCCTGGTCTGGGAAGATCCCACATGCCGCGGAGCAACTAAGCCCGTGCTCCACAAGTACTGAGCCTGCGCTCTAGAGCCCAAGAGCCACAACTACTGAGCCCGCGTGCCACAACTACTGAAGCCCGCATGCCTAGAGCCCGTGTTCCGCAACAAAGAGGAGCCACCGCAATGAGAAGCCCACGCACCACAAAGAGTAGCCCCCAGTCACCACAACTAGAGAAATGCCGCGCACAGCAACGAAGACCCAACACAGCCAAAAATAAATAAATAAAATAAATAAATTTATATAAAAAAAATAAGACTAAATTAAGAGATTATTAAAAAAAAAAAAAAAAAAAAAGCAGCTCACTCCATAAAACTAACTACAAAACCAACGATAACCCAATACGATAATTGGTACATTCCAGGCACGAATCCAGTGCTGTGACAGAAACACTGATGAGCCATCTGGAGTGGCCGAGCCCTGATATCCATGACGCAAATGGAGGCAATGAGTCTGAGGGGGTAGGTTGAGGTAGACCGCGAAGTCTGTAATGCTCCCAGGAAGGGGGGTGAAATGCAAACACAGTGTTTGAGAAAGAACTCTGTCTACTTGGAGGATGAAATGGAAATGGTGCATTGAGTCGGAGAGACAATTTGCAATAACTCAGGTGAGGAATAAGGAAAATCTGAACTAAGACAACATTGATGGAAATTAAAAAGTTGGAAAAACAAATTTATAATAGCAGCAATCAGTAGGTTCACACATAAAGATTTTGTTCCCCACTACAGCAGGGAGCAGAAGTGTTCAAAGAATTTATTCTCCTTGGACTCTTACTTGCTGTTGCTATTACTATTATTCCAAAGTCTGATGGATGAAAGGATGAGAATAGTTACTCCACATATTGAGAACACAAGTTGGCAACATTGTTAACTTTCACTCATCACTTAGGATGAAAGTCAAGTCACCTCATCAAATTCCAGCCACCACTCATCCCAGCTCTTAAAAGGATGTGAACTTAAAGGAAGTTAGTCTACTTTGTGGGACTGCTTCCAATAAGCACTTTTTCTGGTGAATGTGGGGTAGGGTACAGATCTGTTACATTTCACCCTTTTCATGTAGGTGCATAAAATAAAATTTTAAAAATGAATTAGCACAGTGAAAGAGCTTAATGCCTTTCCTGAACAAAGATATTACAGAGATATTGAAGAGTTGCAGAGATTCTTTGAACATATGCCATATCACACAGATAAGCATTTTATTTCCTCATTTGGAAAAGATGAAAACTAAAGGCAATGATTATAGTAATATCTTAAAGATATATAGTGCTGTAAAAATTTTCTAAGCACTGTATATATTTAATCTTACTTGATCCTCACAATCAATATCTTAACAGGTAAGGAAATTGAGGTCCAGAATATTTAAGCGATTGGCAATTAGCAGAAAAGGACAGACTACAACCCAGGTGTCCTGATGTTCAGGTGTCAACTTTCAGGTGTCCCGGAAGCAGCAACTCTCTCTAGAATTACATACTTAGGGTTCTTCCAAAGTATAACGGGAGGTCAGGGCTGGTAAAATCACTTTCTCTGTTTGTATATAATTATTATAATACTTCCTAAATAATACTCCTTATATTTTCAGTGAAAGTAACAAAAAGCATTTTGTGGTTTATTATTCATGCTAGATTTCTCTGGATATTCAAAATGGATTACTAAAAATAATTAGGTCTTGTCAATTGTACTTATTCTTCAGTGGTTATTTCTGTACACAAAAGTGCTCTCAATTTTATGACGCTATCTGGAAGAAGTTCAACAACACATTGTTAATACTCTACTGCTACAAAATAATTTTAAAGCTCCATGGGAATTTAGATTTGCACAAGTTATTAGGATGTGACCTTTCCCTTAGATTTCTTATTTTAGGATCAACTTAACATGGTATTTCCCCAGTGGGAACTGTTGTACTTCCTTCGCAGATAAGAAAAATAGCAATCACAAATTATAGTGAGTAAACTCAGGGAAACATATATTTCTGTGATGCAGATGAAACTGAAATCATAAAAGGGGGCCACACGACTTATTCCTTGAGTTTGAGAGGAAAGCCAAGTGGCTTGCTAACAAAAGAAAACAAGTCATGCCATTACGGTATTTCCCTGAAATTTATACCTAATTGTTTGTCCCAGCTACCAAGTCTTATGACTTTTAAAGATTATTAAAGATGTTTACGTCACTAAATTTCCTATGTCCTGTCTACTGGGAGTATAAAAGGTTAAAAATATCAAGGTTTTAATAATTTAAATGATTTCAGATCACAGGATCTGGACTGAAGGACAAGGAGTTCATAAGTGTGAAAAAAAAAAATCAAAACAACAACTAGAATAACACAGAGATCACAGTTGCTTCACATTATGGTCCATGGAATACTAGTGGCCTCCAATGTTTGAGCTCTTACTATATGATACTGTGGCAGAATTTATGAACATTATTGGTAACATATGAGTTACTGGGAGTATCCAAAGAATTAAGCATACTACAGCTAGGACTGCAGAGCTCATTATTGGCAATTTTTTTAAAAAAGGTAAACAAAATCATCGAAGGAGAGAATAGGAAGATGTACATTTTTCCTGCCAAAATCAATAATTTTACACACTGTTAGTTCATGAAAACATTAAAATTAAGAAATTAGAAAAATATTAAAAAAATTTTTTCTCTTATGAGAATGAAAGTGCAGTTATAAATGAAAATCAAGTAATCGCCAAAAGTAATTTTTAGTATCCTCTTCTATCAGACGTTTGTACAGTAGGTTTTATTAAAATTACTACTTGAGAACAAACACTGCTTTATTGAAATTATTACTCAAGAGTCTCAAATAATCAAACCCCTCCCCCACCATGCATTCTTCAGTTTAACAAACTGTTGATATCATAGAAGTTCTTTTAAGCTTACTTTTTAGGAATTAACCCTCTACATTTTATAACAGTGACTAATGTTTTTAAGTAAAGATAGTACTCATTGTGATCAACTTACATGTTTTTCCAGAAGATATTTATTATACAGTTTAGACACAGCTAGGTTTTAAAATATTGTTTTTGAATGAAAAGATAATTTAGAAATCATTTATCACAATCCCTTAGTTTTATAGACAGTGAGGGTCAGGGATAGCAGTGTATTTACTTTCTCAAATACCACATACACATATTTAAAAATCTATGCATATGTATTAAGAACTGGAAGGCAACGTGTAGAAATTAAAATAGTTTCAATAAGGATGTTAAGATTACAGATAATTTTTCGTTTAAAATGTTCTTTATTGTTGTTATTACGTTGCTTATTTGATATTAAAAAATACAATACACTGCATTGTAGTTAAAAGCTGTAATCTCTATTTCATGTCATTAACTATAACACTTAACTCCCAAATGAACGTTCAGAATAAAAAGGAAAAACAAACACCCATAATCTTTTTTCTATTCATTGTACACTTTAACCATATGATTTTGCATTTTAAAATTTTCTCTTATCATTGTATCTTTATTCTAAAATTACTAGTCACCTCAAATATTTAAACCACAAATTAAAAATATTTGATTGAAATAAATCCTTTAACAAAATTGATTTGTATCCTTCTCTCTGGATGTGCTACTTTGTTAAACCTTCATTTTTGCAAGTAATCATTCCTTTGTAACAACTAGCAACATGCAGACTTAAAGGCCATAGGGACCTGCAGCACAGGTTTTAAATTAGATTTAAATTTGGTATAGCCTCAAGAAATCATCTGCAATTTCACTGCAACCAAGTTAGTTTTATCCTAACCCAAAACATAAACAACACCCCCATCACAATCCAAAAAACCAAAAACTACCCCAAACCCCATATTATGCTAATCTCTAAACAACTGGTGAAAACTCCTCACTCTCCACCCTCATTCCGCTGTCAAACACACAGAGCCAGAGCCAAATGATAATAGATTTAAATGAACAGAAATCATTTAAACATATGCTTTGGAAATATGTTTTTGTTCATTTTGCTACTAATATATCCTCAGAGCAATGTGAAATGTCATAAAAATGAATAATGCAGGAGCAATATAGTTGCTCAAACCCTTTAACATAGAAACTCCTCTTAAAGCAATTTATCTGAAGAAAATGATTTTTTAAAAAGTGAAATATGTGCATGAAGATATTCACTATATATAACTGTAATAATAAACAGTAATTGTATAATAATAAAAAATTAGAAGCCACCTGAAAACTGGCTTAGTAAATTCTGTGATATCACTAATATGGACTACTGTGTTGCCATTATGACATCTGAAAGCCAGGTAAAAAGGAAGAAAGACATGTAATCTAACAGCGAAAGAAGCAGAAATGCTACATATACCGTAACCGCTAGTAATTAAAAAATGTATACAGGTCAACCAGAACTGAAAGAAACTATACAGAAGTTAGAATAGTAGTTTATGTGTGATTAAGTGTGGTCTTTTTATTTTAAAAGATATTTTCACAGCTTTTCAGTAACAAAAACGTCTTAAAGGAATTTAATGTAAAATGAAACAAACCCAAGGGCCCAAATTCAAAAGCCAAAGTCATTTATCTGTCCTAGTTCCTAATCTTATTTCTGTTTGTACCACCTCCCCACCTTTAAGAGTTTAGAACCCTATCTATGTTCCAGTCCTGCAGCCCTGAATTCATACACAGCAGCATAGCTAGGCAGAGAGTTTATTTACAGAGGGCAGGCCTGAACTCTGCATGCGAGCACATACAGAAAACGATAAAGATCGTCGTGTCCTATTAGCAATTCACAGAATTGTGATTTGCTCCACCCAGTACACCTATAATTGAATTCCTCAGCCATAAAATCATTGGGACCAAACAAGTTCAGATATCTTTTATCTAAACCCTTTTTTTCTCCCTTACCATCAGTTAACATATTTCTTATGGGGCTTTTCTTCTTTTTATAGATTCATTTGTCTTAGTTATAAATTAACCCACAAGCAACTCTCCCAACCACCCAGCTCTACTGTTTCCTGTGTACCAGGTTCCTTTCTACTTGCACAATTTATGATATAGGGGCCATTTAAACTGCCGGTTGGTAAATGATGTCCAGGAAATCATCTCTAGATTTTTAAAAAAGATTCCTCCTAAGGAGAAATGCCCCCCAAGCAGAGATTCTCCTCATAGCTGGGCACCCTGGAAAGAAGTGGAGTGGAACTGCTGAAGACTTCTATTTCTTTTTCATTTCTTAAAATTGTGGTAAAAGATACATTACATAAAAATTGACCATTTTAAGCATTTAAAAATGTACAGTTCTGTGGCATTAAGTACATTCAGACTGCTGTGCACCCATCACTACCATCCAGAACTTTTTCATCTGCCCAAACGGAAACTACGTTCCCTTGAAACACTAACTCCCCATCCCCCGCTCCTCCCAGCTCCTGGTCACCACCACCCTACTTGCTGTCTCTATGAATTTGACTATTTTAGATGCCACTTCTGTTTTTTCTTGTTTCGCCTGAAGTGTGTGAACTAGTGTAGTTTCCAAAATTGGTTGAACACATAAGAGAGTTGCCGGCAAAAACCCTTCAGGGAAGAACTCTTAATACTTAGCATTTTGTTTTTCATGCCCAAACGCTTGAATTCAGACCAAACACTCATTTCCAGACGCCAGAGTACATACTTGCCCCTTACTTTGGTCTTTCAAGAGTTTGGTCTTTTGATTTATCTGTTTTTTTTTTAAAGTTAAACTGATTTTCAAAGCAAACTTTATACAGCTATTGATTTCCTTTAAGAATCAAAGTTCCCTTAGTACTGCTTATATTCACAGAATTCCCAGACATTTTACCTAAAAACAGCATGATCTTCTCTCATCTTCACCATTCAAATACAAGGCTACTAATTCTAAGTGCTTGTTCAAATGTTGTCCTGGGTAAAGAAGACTGGTGGACCAAGAGATCATTAATGAAATCTGAAGACTTGGTTTGAACACTGAAATCACACCCTGACCGTCACCAACTAAAAATTTTGCTCAGAGGTGGTTTGTGAGGACTCGGAGCCTTGTGGGGTTTTTTTTCCCCACTCACAGGTTTTCTAGGGGCTGGAAGTAAGTGGCTGGAGAACTAAGTGGAGAGCAAACCTGTGGAGGTGAGGATGGCTCTGTGTATGGACAGGATTAAGAAACAGCTCAAGGAATATCCTTGATGAGAAGAATGTTCTAAGGTTGGCAAACAAACAGAAACTCACTCTAAAAATCAGTAGAAGTCTAACAAGAATGATTAGTTGCAACATGAGTGACTCCAATGTAACTTTAAAAGAACTTTTCATCTTGAAATAATTTGAGGTTTACAGAAAAGTTGCAAAGATACTCCAGACAATTCCCACGTCACTTTCACCGGGCTTCCTACTGTTAACATTTTACAACCACAGCCCAATGAGGAAAACTAATAAATGAAAATTGGCACACTACTATAAATGGCTTTATCTGGATTTCACCAGTTTTTCCACTCATGCCCTTTCTCAGTTCCAGGACCCAATCCAGGATCCCACATTGCATTTTGTTGCCACTGCTCCTTATTTCCTCCAGTTCCGCAGTCTTCTCTTTTCCTTTTTTTTTTTAAGTGGCTTTATTGAGGTATAGTTGACATACAGAAAAGTGCACATATTTAATGTATAGTTCCCCAGATTTTTCTTGTCTTCCATGCCCTTGACGCTGTTGAAGAATGCTGGTGAGGTATTTTGTAGAATGTCTCTCTATTTAGATTTGCCTAACATTTTCTCATGATTCAACTGTCGTTATGAATTTTGGGGAAGAATACTGAAGACCTGATGTGCCCTTTTTGGGGGTATATAAGCTCAATATGTCTTATTACTGTAGATATTAACCTGTTAACCTGGATCACTTGGTTAAAGTGGTGTCTGCCAGGATTCTTCTGCTTAAAGTTACTACTTTTCTCTTCGTAATTAATAAATATTTAAAGGGAGATACTTTGAGGTTCTGTCCATATTCTGCTCCTCCTTTCACCTTCTAATTTGAGTATTCATCAGTGGGCCCTGCCTGTAGCAGTAACTGCTGCTGAGGTTCTCTGGTGGCAATTTTCCATTTCCCTTATTCCTTTAACATTTACTAATTTAAATTCTTCTGTAAGGAAAAGTTCTCCTCCTTCAATTTATTCATTCAGTCATTTATTTATATCAGTATGGAATCATGTATATATATATTTTATTTTGGGGGTTGTAATCCAGTGCTATAGTTTTAAAAAATTTTATTTATATTTATCAAATATATTTGATATATGTATATTTATATTTATCAAACTATTTATATTTATCAAATTATTCCAGTTTTGGCCATTGGGAGCTGGAATAATTTGAACAATAAAATAAATAACTATAGTACTGGATTTTAATTCCCCAAATAAAATATATAGGTACGGGCATTGGATAAATTAAGCTACTTTCTCCTTTGTGACCTGGGATCATAGTTGCATGGCCTACAGAGAATCAGGAAAGATATTTTAATTTTTCCCTCAATTCAGTTACAAGTAACACATGTACCTAATATAATGTACTTGTACTGAGACTTATTTCTAAGGATTTGTGTTATTTCTCAACCTCTAGGTTTGTTTTGTTTTGTCTATCTTCGTTTTGTCTTAGACAAATACGTTACTGTGCTTTCCTTCCACTGACTGGTAAATTATACAGTAGAAGGTATTCTGATAGTCAAAATAAAAGCTCTCTAAGAAATTTTACAATAAAATACTATGAAGCATTTGCATGTTCTTTAAAAAAGACTCTTCTAAATACAAAGTTAGTACAATAAATTCTGAGTTTACCTACCGTTAAAGGGTAACTCTTGCTTAAGGAAATGGCCTTCTTGTATGTCTGTGGCTTAGAGTTGGCTTCTTTCAAATCTGAACAATTAAAAAGAAAAAAAGATTTTTAATATACACACATATTCAAAATTCTTAGACAACCTAGGATACCAAAATACACAAGCACAAATGAATGTATTTTCTCTGTTGGATTTCATCATGACTGTTTGCTTTCCCTGAGCTTAGAATGCTTTGTATTCTCTAGAAGCAACCAACAGACTGACTTGTAAATCATTCAGGGCTGGAGAATCTTCCTAAAGAGACATGGATTAGATTCATTTTGCCTACTCTCCTGTTCTGTCACTGATCATGAGTCAAGGTCCTTTGTCTCATCCATCTTTTATGTCAAATTAATAAAGACACCTACGTTGGGCAGACTTAAGAAAAACTAGATTTTAAAAGGGTTAGTAATGTCAAGAGATAGATGACTGATAAAATTTATACACAGCGAAGATTACATTTATGAAAATATAAGTTCATTCTAGAGGGCATATGGCTGTTAAGCCTAAGGTAAAAGCATCACAACAATTTAGGGGCAGTAGATGCAGCACATTTCACGTGGACCAGATTTTTAAAGGAAGATGCAGAGAGCAGATTATCTGAGTAACTGTGCCAAAGGTCTAAGGATGTGTATCCTTGGCTCTTACAAAGGGCTCAGGGATCCTAGAATAGCTGTACAATCCGTAAAGACAAAACAGTACCCAGTGCCAAAGCCTTATCATCAGGGCCTTCAAAGTCCCAACATCCAGACCCAACATTCTGCACAGTCTAACCTACCCAAAATTCTAACTTTTCTTCTTTTTTAATGCTGCACCTTTCCACTTGGAATTTGCAAAACCTATTCTATTACCCAATGCATGGGTAACACAGTGGATCATGAATATAAAATGTTTTCCCATTTTGTTATTTCTACTTTGAAAGAATATAAACTACAGCCAATGTATTTTGTTTGATTCTTTGTTTCACTCACATTGTTTAGTACTGCTGTTTGGAAACTGAAAACCTCCTAATGAACTCGCTATCAACAATATGGTAACAATTTTGTTTTCATAATGGGGCATATTCTTCTATAGAAAGAGCTAGCTTGTCAGGGTTTTAGACCTGTCTGCTTTGCTTTTTGACTGCTCATCTGTATCACAGCAGTTTACTCTCCATGTGAAACAAACACTCTTTCATTTGTTAGTCAAAAATGGAAGGAGTACCCACATCAAACCTGTCCATTACATATAACATGCGTAGCACATGAGAAACAACTTTATAATGGATTACTATTTAGACTTTTTTCACCTTTAAGTCAACAAAAAAGTGCTTAAATATGTGAAAACAAACAGAAAGAGTATTAATAAAGAAAAATTTGAGCAAAATCTCTATCTGAAAAATTAAATAATGTTGACTCCAGGGTAAGATTAAGTCATACTAGCTTTTCTTGACACTCATTCCAATTTCTCTTTGAAATACATATGAATTCATTAAGAAATAGACAGCAAGAAAGAGACAAGATAAAGTTAAGATTTCTGGAAACTGCTATGTATTCCTAGCTTGTAGCCTTAAGAGTTGGATCAAACAGAAAACTGGACCAGTTCCTGCGATTTTCAAAGGCAGACAGAATCTATAACCTTTCCCAAAACCCCCTCCCCCTGTAAAATCAGTATCTCCTTTCTGTATCCATTCAGAACTGCATTGTACCATAGAAGGTACAGTTTGCAGGCATAAAATATAATAAGTAGGGCAGAAACAAGATCCATTCTGGGGGCAGTATATATCAAGTATTATAGTTCTTTCATGTTCCCCATCTGGTCAGTTAAATACAGACTGGTTTATATTCATTAGTTTATAAATCCTTCTACTCATTAATATAAGCCAGAGAACCACACTGTGAAGAGAGCAGACAAGCCCCTCACATTTCAACAAAACCCACACTACACAGGGTCTGTTCTACTCATCCAGCTTTTTAATATCTGAGATAGGCTTTTTACCAGAATCTAAGTAGATAATAATGCAAGCCAAAGGGAAACTTACTATATTTGTCTGAAATGGTATATAAATGGTAACAGTTGACTTAAGAAATAGGAAAATAATTAAAAATGAAAACGACTGAAAACTTATCAAAGAATTGCTTCCCCAAGAAGCTCTGAGGCTAGATAATTTTATAGATACATTTTTTTTCAAATGTTCAAGGAAGAAATAAGTTTCTTGCCACATAAACTGTTTCTGAGTAGGAAAAAAAACCAGAGTGACCAAATTAATTTTTCAAAACCTAACAAGACAAAATAGTTAACAAGGTAACCTAACAAGAAAAATACCTAACAAGAAACAAAAAAACCTCACAAGAAAAATACCAACCTCGCTTATTAATATTGACTTACAAGTAAAAATAAAATGCTAATGAACAAATGCAATAGTATACTAAAAGAATAAACCACCATAATAAAGTTGGATTTATCTCAGAAAGACAAAGAAGATTTAATATTGGAATACGTATTAAAATAATGTGTTCCAGCACTAGGTTGAATTTTAAAAGAAACCACATGACTATTTCAAAAAATACAAAAGAAAATACTTAATAAAATTCAACATTCATTCTTGAAAATATTTCCTTAAAGAACTAAGAAACTTTAATAACAAGAATATTAATCTCAAACTTAACAACCAATATCATCTTAATTGTGAAATATTATAGCAGCATCTCCCAAAATATGTTCTATAGATAACTAGATTCTTTAAGATTTTCCAATGGAAAAGCTTCTACCACAAGATGAATTTGCACATGTTGTTCACATTTGGAGGTTAGTAAAGTACATTAGCATTGTATATGCTCAGTAAGCCCCACAATTAGAAAAAAACAGTATCAACAATAACAATCTGCTTAGCTGTTTAACTCATTAGTTCTCAAACTTATTTGAGCATTTCTTTTCTCACTTTCCGTTATTTCACTCCTTAACCCACTTCACTGTGGCTTTTGCCACCCACCTTTCTACCGAAACTCAAGCAAAAGTGACAAGTGGTCTCCTTCTTGCTAAATCCATTAGACTTTTCTTGATTTTCATTCTATTTGCCCAATGGTGTGCTGGTAAGTGTTTAACAACTGGCTCCCCTTGCAGGAAAAATGCTCTGGTTTGTAGTGTTTGCTAATTTCTGTGGTGTAAATACTCCCACGGTGACTGACTTAGGGCCATCAACATGACAGCAGAGTCGGGCAGAGCTGGGGCAGCAGCAGCATATTACATGGTATCCCCACCTCACAGACGCAATCCACACCAACACCGCATAGGTGTAAAATCATCAGGAAGCAATGCAGTTGGTGTGGTTACTACCTCTGTTTTTATCATAACTTGTTTCACTGCTCGTATATACAATCTAACTTTTAACAATGGCTGTGGATTAACAGTCAGCTCACAAAAATCCTAAAAATTTAACAATTGACTTCACAAGCCAGTCTGAGCTGGCTCCAGCACCGTCGTCTCTGCCTCTGCACCATTTGATATTCTGTGTATCCTCTACTCTTGAAACTGTCTCCTCCCTTTGCTGCCTAGTGACCAGTTACTCTGAATTCTTATCCTAACCCTATGACCACCATGTTAGTCCTTTTTCTTGGTACCTCTTCTTCCTGAGTTCTTCTATCCTATGTGCTCTGCAAGTTCCTTCTCGGCCTCACTCTTACCCATAAACATATCTACTTGCTTACAGCTTCCAAATCTTCATCTCTAACCACGTCTTCTCTCAAGACTTCTAAATCTGTATTTCCAATTTTTTGGGAACACCTCTCCCTGAGTTTCTTCAGGAACCTCAAACTCAACAATTCCTAAATACCCATCTCCTCCCTCTGAAGAATTAAAGACACACAATCCAACACATATTGGACCACTCCTCGCTCCCTGCTAGATGAAAAGGTGTTCGATTCTCTACTCCAGCCTCGCAAAGTACATTCAAGGAGGCTCAGTTCATAACCATAGGCAACCCTTCTCACATCCCTTTTTCCCTTCCCTTCGACTTTTTCACACCCCACACTTTCCAAAGTGTCACCTTCAGCAAAAGCCCTCCCAACTCAACACTTTCTCCATTCTCAGCCCAGTAATGTCATAATCTCTCCTTCATCTCTTTCCCAGCACTTTATGACATAGGGCAACTTAAATCTCCTCCAGCTTTTCATGTCCAGACCCTTTCTTCTCATACTCCAATACTTCAGCACAAAAATCTAGGAACTGACCTTGTAAAATCAACTTTTCTAAGGGTAGGGGAAAGGGGTTTTGTACTGTCAAATGAAAATTCTCTTTGGTGCATTGGGGGAAGGTGAAAGTATATGAACGCTCCCAAACAACTAATTTTTATCCCATTGAACTAAATACATGGGTCTCCCACTGCCCCTGCAAATTGCTGATTGATTCCCTTAGAAGCCAGAGTCAGGATGAGCCAATCACATCCTTCCCTAAATTTTTACAAGATTCATACAAAATTGGCTATTAAATTGACGTCTATATCCTGAGGTGACAAAATAACATGACTTTATTTGAATTAAGAGGAATTTAAGAGAAAGAGAAAAATGAAAATAAAGAATCTCCCAAGGGTGGTCGGTTTTAAGTGACAGTAGAGTTACTGAATTGAATATAAAGTAAAGATTTGGTGATCTAACTTACCTTGTCACAAGTAACAAGAATAAGTACTTTCAAGTTACTTACCACTTACATGACACATGAACGGATTTGCAATGAACCAGAACAACTAAAAGCTTGGATCTAATCCATGGTTACATCTGAATACGGTTACACTTGTGGAGACATAATTGTTAAGTGTGGAATGGTGCTGGTAGTATGGGGTATAGTTATCTCATTCTCTGGTAAGTTATATACTGGAAAATTCGACTCTTGCTAAAGTGTGCAAGACAGGGTGGCTGGGTTCAGGCTGCTTGAGTTCAAATCTTAGTTTTATCACCTGGCAGGTTATTTTTACCTCTCTGTGTTTGTTTCTTCATCTGCAAAATAGAGATAATAGTGTATACCTTTTACAGTTTGTTGGAAGAATAAAATGAGATAATGTACATAATGTGCTTAAAATAGAGCCTGATATAGAATAAGTGCTCAGTAAATATTAACTATGACTATCAATTGCTAGGCTACTTTATTGGTGCTTGAGATAATTAAGGAAGAGTCCTTTAAAAGGATGGGTAAATGACAGTTTAGCTGAGGATTTAAACTGTGGGGTAGACTGAAGTGTAAACTGAACTGGAATAAAGCATTATCTAAACATAAAATCCTACGGTTACATTTATAAATCAATCATAAACTAAGTTATCCTAATGAGTAATATTACTCCAAAAAGTCATGATATCTATTTAGGATTAGGAAGTTGAATGAAACGGCAGATTTGAAATTAAAAAGAAACAATTATGGGGCTTCCCTGGTGGTGCAGTGGTTAAGAATCCGCCTGCCAATGCAGGGGACACGGGTTCGAGCCCTGGTCCAGAAAGATCCCACATGCCGCAGAGCAACTAACCCTGTGCACCACAACTACTGAGCCTGCGCTCTAGAGCCCGCGAGCCACAACTACTGAGCCCACATGCCACAACTACTGAAGCCCGCACACCTAGAGTCTGTGCTCCGCAACGAGAGAAGCCACTGCAATAAGAAGCCCGCTCACTGCAACGAAGTAACCCCCGCTCGCCGCAATTAGAGAAAACCTGTGTGCAGCAACAAAGACCCAAAGAAGCCAAAAATAAATAAATTAAATAAATAAAATTATTTTTTAAAAAAGGCAACAATTATTTGTTGAGCTTCTGATATTTGTTAGCAGTGTTCTAAGCACTGGGGATAAAGAATGAACAAAACAGACTAATATTCCAGCTCTTATGTAACTGTGTAAATAAAGGTGTAATAAAAAAAATTAGATGGTGTTAAAGGATCTATATGCTATATCTGATATACCTACCATGTGGAAAAAAAGAGGAACTAAGGCTGTTAAAGACGATTAGGAATTATTTCAACAAGCTACTGTGCTTTACTAAAATTTATGAATTAAGGTCTATTGATCCCCTTCTCCAAATTTGAGGATTAGTGATTCACTAATTTTTTAAAAAATCAGTTGAAATCCATTTATAAGTGATAATCAATTTTATTTTGTCTCTGAAATAGCAACATAAGCATTTTGCTCATGTTACATTCAGAGTAAAAAATCGCTAATGTACAACATGGTGACTATAGTTGATAACACTGTATTGTATAATCAAAATTTGGTAAGGGAGTAGAACTTAAATGTTCTCACCAAACAAAAAGAGGGAGAGAGAGAGATTTGCAAGGTGATGGATGTTAGTTAGCAAATGGAGGGAAGCCTTTCACACTGCATATGTATTTCAAGCCACCACAATGTATATTTTAAATACTTTACAATTTTATGTCAATTATACCTCAATAAAGAAAAAAATCCCTACTTTCTTATTTGATTAGTAGATAAAAATACATTTCATTTCCATACTATAGTTAGAGACCAAACCAAAAAAAGAGGTATTAGGAATTGGGAAACTGGAAAAGGAAGAGGGCAATCGGAGGGAGAGAAACAGAGGCAGAAAAAGAAGGAAAAAAAAGAGACAGAATATGGGAAACACCAAGAATGAAAAAGGAAAAAAAAAGGTGGGAACAAGAAGGAATAAAAACAGAGCTAGAGCAAGAATTGTGGGGCAGAGGGAGGCAGGAGGGAGCAAGGAGGAAGAAGACGGGAGAGGAGAGGCTCAGAAACCAGAGTCAGCGGAAATGACGTTTCCTGTTTTAGCTCAGGGGCTCACTGTGGATACAAGCGTCAGGAAGTCATCACTGGTGTGTTAAATATTGTGCAGAAATTAAGAAGCCACCACAATTACTGAGCCAAAAAAATGTTCACGTTGGTAATTACATAAGGATGTTGCCTTCAGGAAACTGTTTTTCTCTAAACTCACATTTTCCCTACTTCTGTGCCTGTGCTAATAGTAGTTTCCCATGTGAAATGCTTTGTCCACCATCACCCCACATTCGATGAACAATATTCAATAAATATTTATTGGGACTTCCCTGGTGGCGCAGTGGTTAAGAATCCACCTGCCAATGCAGGGGATACGGGTTCGAGCCCTGGCCCGGGAAGATCCCACATGCGGCGGAGCAACTAAGCCTGTGCACCGCAACTACTGATCCTGTGCTCTAGAGCCCGCGAGCCACAACTACTGAGCCCACGTGCCACAACTACTGAAGCCTGCGCTCCTAGAGCCCGTGCTCCACAACAAGAGAAGCCACCGCAGTGAGAAGCCCGCGCACCGCAATGAAGAGTAGTAGCCCCCGCTCGCCGCAACTAGAGAGAGCCTGCCAGCAGCAACGAAGACCCAATGCAGCCAAAACTTAAATAAATTACTTAATTTAAAAATATATATTTATTGAGTACCTACTATATGCCAGGCACTGTTCTAGGAATAGTTTGAAATGTTACATAGTTTATAATGAAAAATATCAGCTGTTTCAATAATACACAATGAAAATGGGCTATTTTAACAAAACTGTTTACTAGGCTTGAAGTGAAATGAATTTTTTCTTCTGCAGCTAACGTTTTTCTTCACCAGATACCATCGGCACTAAACCAATCCTTATGAAAATCATGTCCCTTATTGAAGTTAAAAGCATTCCAGCATTTCCCCCCAAATATGGTAAGGCTATCATTCCTATAGGAGTCTAGTTCTCTGGATCTTCCCAAGTACAATTAATCTGCGATGATTTTAGCTGCTAAAATGTTCACAATTACTGTTTGAAGCCTGTAATAACTAAGTGAAATAAGTTGAATAATAAAAGTTATTTGAACTTTCACCCACATCAAAATGGAATCCCAAAGACATTCCCCAAATGGGTAGCCATGTCTGGTCTTGTTCAACCTTAGCGGTACATTGAACAAATGATTTAGAATCACGTCAGCAACCTGTGATTTACGTAACTCACTTCTGCAGAAATTCACATTGCTTGTGAAAAACATCACGTGGAAGAGGAACTTACTACAAATATGACAATTGGAAATAAATGAACGCTGAGAAGGCATTAGAGAACAGTACTTTCTTTAAAAAGAACTGTGGAACTAACTGCACAGATATGTTTAAAAATCAAATTTGCATTCAAATTTAGGGAAATGTAGTTACCCGTATGATGAAAATGGTAGTATACATTGGTGTTCCAATATAGTCAATTAAGAAAGAAATAGGAGTGTAATCCGCAAAAATGCTGAATCACTACGCTGTACACCTGAAACACAATATTGTAAATCAACTATACTTCCATTTAAAAAAAAGAGAAAGAAATAATGTTCTCTAAGTTAATGTTGTAGAACAAGAAATCACCTTAAAGTTGAAAGGGACTTTATAAGCTCCCTAATTCATTTCTTCTATCAAACAAGACTTCTTAACAGATGGCCATTCAGATTCTGCATGAATCTCTACTGACAAAAGCATGCACTTCCTCACAAGGCAGCCTTCCCCACCGTTGGACAACTGTAGTCATTAGAATTCCTTCCTTAACCATTCACCTGTCGATGGACACTTAGGTTGCTTCCATGTCCTGGCTATTGTAAATAGTGCTGGAATGAACACTATGGTACATGTCTCTTTTTTTCTTTACACTGAGCTCATGTATGCCTCCCTTTAATTTCTAGCAATCCTTTGACAAGGGCTGTCTATGACCCAGGAGCTCCATAAGGGAAGGGACCAGTCTGCCTTGTCACTGCTCTTGTCCGGGGCCAGCACGACACGTGGCACAGAGTAAAGTACCATGAAGATGAGCCATAAAAATGAGTAAATGGCTGATGACTGCCCTATAGGACCTAGTCAGTAAGTCCAGTCCATTTGTCCTTTAGGGCAGTGGAGTTCTACTGGGATGAAGGCATTTTTTTTTTTTCAGTCTGTTGTGGATACTTTTATAAAATGTAAAACCATGTGCCTAAATGTCATGACAATATAAACTTTTTTTTCCATTAATGATGTTTTTCATTTCTTTTTTTTAAATTGAAGTATAGTTGATTTACAGTGCTGTGTTAGTTTCAGGTGTGTACACCTTAAAAGTGATTCAGTTATACATAAATATATTCTTTTTCAGATTCTTTTCCATTATAGGTTATTACAAGATACTGAATATAGTTCCCTGTGCTATACAGTAGGTCCTTGTTGGTTATCTATTTTATATACAGTAGTTTGTACCTAGTAATCCCAAAGTCCTAATTTATCCCTCCCCCTTTCCCCTTTGGTAACCATAAGTTTGTTTTCTAATATAAACATTTGTAAATGCTTATCCTCAAATCTGCACTTACCTCGTGCCAAGTCAGTAACTAGGAGTGCGCGGAGAAGCATCAGTGCATAAACTGTCCTCAGAGGCCACTCACTGCTTCACAACATCCCTCTCATTTTCTCTCTCTCTGTTCCGACAGGCCCTCTTCATGTTACGTCCAGATTTTGCGATAGCCTCCCAGCTGCTTGCCCTGCACACTACTGCCAAATTAATCTTCTGATTAAATCATCTCACTCTTCTCCTCAAGACCTGGAATCTCAACACTCCTTCCAAGATAAAACCCACACTCCTTTGCCTACATTCCAGACCCGTTCTCATCTGACCTAAAATCTACATCTCCAATCACGTTTCTCACTCCTCACACAGACATACTACCCACTTCCAATGGGATGATCTCTGCAAAATGACCCCCCAACACACGCTTATTCACTAGTCCAGGCTCCGTCTTCTTACACTGGAAATTCTTTCCCCCACCTCTTAGGTCATCGCAAGCCCTGACCTTTTTTTGCTTTTAGGTAAAATTCACATACTTAAAATTAACTATTTTAAAGTGTGTGATTCAATGATATTTAGTACATTCTTAAAGCTGTGCAACCGTCAACTCTATCAAGTTCAAAAACATTTCATCACCTCAAAAGGAAATCCTGCACCCATCAAGCAGTCACTCCCCCTGCCCCGTCCCCACGCCCTGGCAACCACCAATTTGCTTTCTATCTCTACGGATCTGCCTAGCCTGGGTATTTCATACTAACGGAATCGTACTTGGATTCCTTTCTGTTTCTTTCCCTGTATATTTTTAAAGTCATTTTTCTTAAGGTTACCCTGTCAATCCCTCAACTTTTTTTTTTTTTTTTAAATTTTTAATTTATTTATTTATTTATTTTTGGCTGTGCTGGGTCTTCGTTTCTGTGCAAGGGCTTTCTCTAGTTGTGGCAAGCGGGGGCCACTCTTCATCGCGGTGCGCGGGTCTCTCACTATCGCGGCCTCTCTTGTTGCGGAGCACAGGCTCCAGACGCGCAGGCTCGGTAGTTGTGGCTCACGGGCCCAGTTGCTCTGTGGCATGTGGGATCTTCCCAGACCAGGGCTCGAACCCATGTCCCCTGCATTGGCAGGGAGATTCTCAACCACTGCACCACCAGGGAAGCCCAATCCCTCAACTTTTGATATCTAGTTCAACCCCCATATGCTCTACAGGCTTTTCCTGGATTCATCCTCCACTCCACACCGATCTCGCCATTTTCTGAATTTTCGTAGTGCTTGTTTTCTGCCTTCTTTAGTTTAGTCTTTAATCACATGGTGCTTTGAATTTTTGGTTAACTGCTTCAACGTTACCCCTTTTTGATTCATGTAGATTATAAACTCCTAGGTCTAGGAGCTGTGCTGTCTCCCTTTGTGCCTAGAAACTACTGAAGCTGTATGCAACTCATCGTGTCCGGCTGTTTATGAATGAGGAGCAAGTTAAGGAAAGTGAAGTCTTGATCATCAGTGAGAGAGAGCTTCAAACCCATGTCAGTTCTTATCCTTCCTTCTATCATGGTCTCCTCCCTGCCATTGTGCTTCTCAGTGTTGTACGTATAGGTACGGGTCACCTCTTTGCTCTGGTAGGGGATGAACAGGTGTGGCTGCAGGAAGATGATGGCAGGGTGCCCAAGGGTGGAGAGGGTGCAAATTCCCTGCGTTGATCTCTTGCTAAGAGACTCCTACCTTCGTTCTACAAGCACAGATGAAGGTCTACCGAGAAAAGTTGGCATGCAGAGATGTCACAAGGCCACATAAAAAAAGGTTCATCTATTTGCTTTGCTTTTATATGTAAATCAGTTCCTTTGTCTGGTATTTTTGATTTGAAGTGGCTCATAAATGCGTATCTACCTTGTAAAAGGAGATTAACTGTTAAACAATTATGGTGATAATACTTGTGATTCATACGTGAAATCGCTAAGCGTATAATTATTTTATATATTAAAAACAAATGAATAGGTTAAAACTATGTAGTGTTTTATCTAACAATTGACAAAAAGTTTGAAAGGGAACCGGTTTTATTTTGTGCATGAGTAACAAGTCTAAGTAACATTTTGTATCACACATCCTTATGAACTTTTCTCCAGCTGTAGTACTAAACAGAATTTGTTACAGTTGCCACTGGAAGCCTCCAAGCAAGAAAATAAAACAGTGCTCTGGCCCTTAGGCCATTTAAAACCTGTTCTTCTGACTAGAACAAGTAAAAGATCCAACCTAGAATGCTGAAGGCTATAATTAACATTTTTTTCCCTTTCATATCCCATTTTGCCCGCTTTAGGAGAGCAAAATGGAAATTTCTTCTGGCATTAATTTCATATCATTATGTGTTACAAAAGATGTTAAATAAAATAGAAATAAACATTTTAGAGAGTAATTTAGGGAATTCCCTAAACATGTAGAAAACAGTAGCACTGAGAATCCCACACTGAAAAAGCACAAAGTTGTCCTCAATATCCAACCAAGTTTAAAGTACTTATAAAGTACTGATAATGCGCCCAAGTCCCCTGTACTGTATGTAGGCTGTGAATTAGGGAAGGTATGCAGGGCATATATATGTAAGTGGAATAAGAAGAATTACAACATTCATCCCTACTCTCTAGGAATTCACAATTTTGTTTGGTACACAGAACTTGCACATAAAACTTATAAGACCTGACAGCAAACAATCAGCAAATACAACGTGTAATATAGAATCTGGAACGCATAAAATTACATTTCAGAGTAGATCTCCCTTCTAATTGTTTTACTTCAGCCAAGATTAAAGTTAGTTTGCATCTTCTGAGTTCAATAGCTGGTGGCCAGGGTAAATATTTCACACACATGTTGTATGACAAAGGAAATTAACCTGACATTTAAAGCTTAACATGCATAATAAGAACAAAATAATTGTGTATATGCGTTGTATTTTGTGAGGATTGGAGATCATTCCAGCAGGCATGGTCAAATACACATGAATTGGGACTTCCCTGGTGGTCCAGTGGTAAAGAATCTGCCTTCCAATGCCGGGGACGCGGGTTTGACCCCTGGTCAGGGAACTAAGATCCCACATGCTGCGGGGCAACTAAGCCCGTGTGCCACAACTACTGAGCCCAAGCGCCCTGGAGCCCATGCGCCACAACTAGAGAGAGAAAACCCCGCACGCCACAACTAGAGAGAAGCCTGAGCACCACAGCAAAGAGCCTGTGCTGCAATGAAAGATCCCGCACGCCTTAGCGAAGAGCTCGCGTGCCGCAGCTAAGACCTGACACAGCCACAAAAAAAAAAAAGAAAAGAAAATAAATAAATATTTTTAAAAAAGGCATCACCATCTGTTGGGGATGGGCAGAATGGCTGCACTTTATTAAAAAACAAACAAAACAACAAATACACATGAATCGTGATATGGCCTAAAGACACAATCATGCCAATATGCTGTGTTCCATCACTTAATTATTTTCTCAGCTTTCACTGTGTGGTTATTTGCCTGCCTAGTGCTAGCTGCTGGTTCCCCTACCCGGTCTGGAAAGCACCTGTCCCACCATCTATAAGGCCATGTCACCAGGTGGGCAGATTTTGTTTCCTATATAAGGATATTTGGTGCTGAAAAGCAAGCAGTCACTTGATAAATGTTTATGGATTTTGAATAAACCGTGGTCAAATCTGTAAAATTTGAAGGTTTTGGTTACATCTGCATTGAGATGCACTCTAATATTCCATGTCTGTATATGAAAAAATTAATTCTTTTTAACTTCATATAAATTCCTTCAAAACCTATTTTCCTTATCATTTTTTCCCAAAAGTTTCATGTTGTTCGGGATTTATCTCTAAGTGGTCAGTAATATATTTTCTGCGAATTTAAAAACAACTGAAATGGTAGTCAGACAACTGGATTGTGAATATAGAAGTTGGAAATAGCTATAATACTTAAATTGACCAAAGGATGGTCATTTGAAATAAGATCTGGGTCTCCCTTTACTCAAATATTATATTCCAAATATGTAAAAGTTCTAAATATGCTTTTAAAGGTAAGTCGCTAACTTTATTTCCCAGGGGAAAAAAGTTGTGTGTTTTTTTTCATTTTAAAGGGATAGTCCCAGTGAAATTTGTTTTACATTTTTGTTAGGTGTAAATAACTTTTTTTGTAAATAAAGTTATGAACTATATTCACTTGGATAGTTAACCACTTAAATATATCCATTTTGAGAATATTATAAAATAAATAACTCTTCTGCAAAGTGAGTAAGTACCCTATCATTTGGATTTTCAAGAATAGTTAATAGCTTATTAACAAAAGATACATTCCTACATCTTTTGCTAATAAACTTTACTACTGAGAAATAAAGTAATATAGTAAATACATTATACATTATATGTGATACATACTACATACTTATAACCTAAAATACGTAATAATAAGAGATTTAGGAAAAATATTCAAGGACACAGGTTTTTCCCTACTTCACACATAACTGAAAGATAGCCACCTGGCTCCACGTTGCCAGGCTGGCCTGGCAACGCTGCCTGGTCACAAGGCAGGGATTAGGCTATTGCCTCCTCTTAGTCACCATCTCTCCCATTAACATCCTTGTTAAATCTAGATAGCGATACTCATGAACGTCAGGAGGGATGTATTTGTCTGTCTTGTTCATTGCTTTACCCTCCTTCTCTAAAACAGCTCTTGGCACAAAGTAGGAGCTCAACAGATTTTTGTTGAAGAAGTAAGTCTTCATTAAAAAGGAGCTTCTTCTCCGTAGATTTGCTCTGGGGGGGTATCATCACCAAGTTTGTGTTACCCACAAATTCTGAGAGCCATACACTGAGTTTTGTTAGCTGAGGTTTGCCTTGGGCTGTATTGAGAATTAAATCATAAGAAATGATAGGGGCAGGGCAGGGCAGGGCAGGGTCGGGGGGAGGAGAAAGAAGAGAGAAATATTACTTAGTATCTCTGATATAAAGTTTCTAAAAAGCTTTTAAAACTTTGTTTTCATTTAGATAAAGACTATTCCAAAGACATCAGACTGATACAAATTTCTCAAAAGAAGTTCCAAAGAAAGTGACAAGAAAAATGTAACCTGTAATCTGGGTCAAAGGCAAAACTACTTAATATTCCCTTTGGGATTTCTAGAACAATGCAACAGAAAAAAGGAAAAATTAATTAATTCAAAGGATATTGCTCTGTGTATGTGTATTGTATACACACACACACACACATATATATTGCTGTGTATGTGTGTGTGTGTGTGTGTGTGTGTGTGTATATATATATATATATCTTTTACAGCATTCACTTAGAGGTCTGACAAGATTTTGGGAAACCTCTAGTCATTTGCTATTTTAAAGCTCTTGTTATTTTAAAAATTATTATCACAAATTACATCAAGGTCTCGTAATGACCATTTGTAGTAGAAGTTTACCTTCATGTGCTTCTCCATCAGCTATTTATGGTTATAAGTTCAGTATTCTGTCAAGACTTAGAAGACAACTCTATCCTGAGGTTATTTAATTTTAGGGAAAAAAACCCCATAATAGATATACATATTTTTTAGAAAAAAACTTAAAAGGGGGGGCTTGAAAATAAAATAGCTCTGGAAACCAGTGTTTAAAAAAAGCTTGGTTGTTGGTGTATGCTAAAGATCAAAGAGTGCACAGGCCCAAAGAAATCAACAAAATCAAACCTTATGTATGGCTGAGAAAATTAAGAGGCTGTAACAAAGATGGGATATTTTTTCCTCCCAAATACAGGCTAGTCCAGCAGAGTACAGACAAGCCCAATATATGTAATAAAATTATGTATGAAATAAAACTGGGTATAACAGCAATGAATTCATGTAGTGTCTCACATTATCTTCAATGGCTTTAAAGGAATACAAAAGCTAGACGGGTTCTCAATGTTTAATTTACTTTTTGCTTGATCTTTACTGATCAGCGTCATAGACATACTAAAAAAAAAGCAATAAATGTAGGCTTTTAATTATAGACGTAATTTTATATTACTGGCTAAACTTTGGAAGAGAGAAAAATATAAAAACAAAAAGCCCTCCATACCTCACTATTTTAATATAACTGTCATAATTTTTGTATAGTCCCTTCCAGACTTCATATATACATGTTTATATAAGGTTGCAATCAATGGTGCACATACATTCTTTATGTTACTTTTTAAAAAATATTTTTCAAGTTTGCTCTAGTTTTCTAATTTGTCATTGATGATTACATAACATTCCACCTAGTGATTATACCATAATCTACTTAACCATTCCCCTGCTGTTGAATAGTTATTTCCAAATATTGGTTCCTATAACAATGTTTGTATGAAGGTCTTTGTGTATGTGGCTTGTCCTATATCCTACATTTCTTTGGAAAAAAATCTCAGAAGTGAGGGTATAGCAGCAGAGGGTGCAATATATTGCCCAATTGCTTTTTTAGCAGGCAGAACTAAGTGACAGTGACATCAGCTACACATAAGAGTACAAGTTTCTTCAATTCCTGAATTATAGAATTTTAGGATTTAAAAAAAACTATCATCAACAATCACTAGGACTGGCACATTTTCTACTGTTATTAAACTGGAACTGAAGTTTACAAATCCATATCTTGTAAGTCTGTTTAATGTGGGTCCTCTAGGGTCATATCATCCTCAGAGATTTTATAAAATCCAGTCTTTGAACTTGGAGGCTCAAGATTCCTGGCAACCATTCTAAGGTAAGAGGAACCAGTGATGCTTGGACTAAGACGGGAGCCGGGGAGCCTCTACTGACACAAGCTTATTGAAAACAAGACTGAGCTTCTCTAAGTAATAAAATGCCAAACCAACAGAGGTAATTTTACAGGATGACCTCAAGAGATTCTACCAATAGGATAATATGGCAAGGGACTTAACTATAGGCAAAAGTAAGGCCTACTAAAAATAATCCAAATTAACTGCACAGAGCATTGGGCTCTAGGCTCTCAGATGGGATGCAGGGATCATCTGGAGCGAGAGGTTTCCAAACAGTACACATGAGAATCCCCTGAAGGGCTTGTTAAAAGACGGATTACCGGGCCCCATCCCCAGAGGTTCTGATTCAGTAGGTCTGGGGTGGGGCCCGAGAATTTGCATTTCTACCAAGTTCCCAGATGATGCTGAGGCTGCTGGTCCAAGGACCACACTTTAGATTATTTCTTTATTCTTTTAAAATCATGCATTAACTACCTAATAAGTACCATGCTATGTGCTGGAGATACAAAAAGGAATAAAACCAGTTAGTACCTGCTTCAAGAAATTAATAATCTATGTTTTTGTAGACATTGCACTGCTCTAGTCCTAAAAGTCAACAAACTTGGACCTTGTTGAAAACAAAGTTTAAAAATATATTATATTGCCTTTAAATAAAGCCAGGGTATTTCTAATTAGTTCCAAACGCTTTAGGAAAACATGTAGTAATCCTACAATGGCAAATGCCTGAGTGTTTTCTTCACTCTTCTGGATTTTATTAACATATGCAAATAATTTGTTACAGTATCTTCTTCATTTATATATATACCATTCATGTGTTTGTTCTCTTTCATAACTCCATCCACCATATAAAAAAGAGAAAGATTTTCTATAAGTACTTGTCCATACACAATCAAAACCTTGTTTACAAAACCCAGGTAATATCAACTGACAGAAAAGAACAACATTGAGTACAGTAAGACTTGGGGATTCTCTGATTTAGATTCAGACTTCAGTAACACTGTGGAAACGTGAATGACAAGTAAGCAATATGCTTAGTCATACCCATGAGGGTGGCCTATACTTGTTAAACACTGCCTATCAGCTGATTCACCGAATTAATGAACTTGCTTTGGAGGTGGCTGCTAAGCTTCTATTTCTATCAGATACACATTGGCTTCCCATAACTATTTTTGGAAAAAAAAAAAAAGGCAAAATAAAGTAGGTATAAAATTTTGTGATCTGTGGATCTGCCAAAGTATTAGGCATTATTTATATGTCTTTGGCATATTGTTTATGACATGATTGAAAGACTCCTCTCATTTCAATCTATTAGAAAGCTACTTTAAAAGTCTGGAAGAACTAACTCATGAAGAGATTACATAATTTGTTTAACGTCACAGAGAAAAGACATAGCAAGAGGTAATATTCAGATATCTAATTACATTAACCAACTACTAACTCCTGGCCTTAAATTTGATAAGATTTCTTGGATAAACTGACATTTAGGAATGATAATTTGTTTTTCTGAAGGAAAAAAATGGTTCAAGGAAGAATTACGGTGCATGTTGATTTTTTTTTTTTTTTTTTTTTTTTTTTTGCCACACCACACAGCTTGTGGGATTTTAGTTCCCCAGCCAGGGATCGAACCTGGGCCCTTAGCAGTGGAAGCACTAAGTTCTAACTACTGGACTGCCAGGGAATTCTCGTGTGTTGATTTTTAAGAGAAAAACAAATTCATGTGTGGGAGAACATATCCCTTCCTATCACGGCTATTTCAAGTGGCTATTTTCATATTTGGTTTCGTGAAGGTTGGTTTATGGAGAATTGGGGACATGAATCACTTTAATTTTATTTTTCCTTCTCCTGATCCCCTCTTTCAAATTCCAAGTGTGTTTACTATTCCTTAAAAGCCTTGCTTGCAGGTAGCAAGCACACCAGGAACTAACCTTTCAAATTTCTGCTGAGGATGTCTTAAAGAATTAACCCTGCTGGAAATACTGGCATTTTGCAAGTGGACTCCAAACTTTCAAAGGACACAGACGGTGTTGGCGGCAAAATGACGGCCAGTGGGGTGGGGTCAATGTTAAGGAGTTCTTTCCAGCACCTCATCGTTGCCCCTGGCAGTCTGATAGGTATGTTTCCCCATCGCCTTCGCTGTAAAGGAATCGTTACTCCTTAAACATGCAGGATAAGAATATCCTCTTTCCATTCACTTTCCCAGATTCTCTCCTGAAGCAACTCATAGAGCCCAAGAGAGAAACAGTGCTAAGTGGCAACTTTAGAATTTAAAGCTGTCCTAAAAGTCTATGATGTCACCGAGGGGCAGGGTAAATTCTTAGAAACCAACCCTTTCATTCAGGTGTCTGTACGGTTACTGTGCAACCCGCCGCGTGTGGGAAGTGAGCACACGCAGATCTCTTACACTCCCACTCAGGGTATTTCCCTACTTTTCTCCCTCCTATCTACCTTCTCCTTATCTGTGGTAAACTGTGCAGACTTCTCACCCCAGGTCTGCGCTAATCTGAACTCTTCCCAGAAGGTCAGGAAATGTGTCTCAGAGAGGCTTATCCACATATTACAATTCTCCTAAATGAGTCCACAAATTAAAGTGCTCCTTAAAAAATCAGGTAAAACTAGCAATGAATTTATTTTCTAAAAACCAGTGAAGTGGAAGAAAAATGTTTCTTAAACAAGACACTGAAGCAAATTGAACTAAACTATTACAGGATTGAGTGTAAATCCTCCCTGTAAGGTTTTAAATCTCTATTGTAAATGATTCATGGTACATGAATTGATGACTTCATTTCTTTCCTTCACATCTGAGAAGTCACAGTAGAGAAAAGAACCTCATTGCACCCCGTCCCTCCAAAGATTTTCAAGTTGAGAATGGCCTGGTCACTGGAATAGCTGAAGGTATAGCAATGGCTCTGAGAAAGCCAAACTAGACCGTGAAGAGAGCAGAAATTAGGGCTGCTCCCCACTCCCCACCCGCATAGGGGAAGCCACCGAAAACATGGAACACTCATCTACAGGCACTGGCCTAAGCCATTCTTTGCCCTCTGCCCCCCCATCCTTTTAGTTAGGTCCCCACTTGGGCTCTGTAGCTGCATACTCAGGGAACAGGGTGGGAGGTTCAGGCCTGGAACCAAGGCCCTTACTTGCTTGCAAAGGAGACAATGAAATGGATTATTTAACAATCCATAAGGAGAATTTAAAATTTATTATTTGGATGATGCACGGTTAATTATATGCTTTTCCAGTGAGTCCCTACTAGTAAACTGTTGGGTTCCTAGGAGGCAAATTCACTTTTCAAGCCACTAAGAGTCTATTTTTTGGCTGCAGCTTCTTAGAAAGAGCCCCAAGTTTTATAACAAGCACAGTCACTATTTAGTCTTTAAGCTGTGATACTAAAATGTCTTTTGATCTGAAGGATCATAGGCCTCACTAGAAAACAAACACACATTAAGTATTCACAGGGTGCACCATAAAAATATGTAAAGAATAGAACTTTATCAAATAAAAGCACAGCCTGCACCTTCTAAACGCATTAGACATAGAAACCAACACGAAAGGATACACACTGTGTCTACGCAGGACTCACAGAGATATTATCAGTAAAACAAAAATAATTCCTAGGCTGATTTTTGTCCGAAGTCACCAGATAATAGGAAATACAGTTTTAAGCTGAATAATGATGAAATTTCTCATTTCAGAAACATTTTATAAATTGATCACCCCATGGCAAGCATTATCTTCAGTTCATTCTTAACAATAATCTCAAAATTAATACTAGGGTAAACTATTAATAGTTGGAAAAGTATTAGCTCAATTAAATTCAGGGCCAAGGTCATATCATTTAAGATACACAGGTTTGCTGATAAAGTCTGAAAATCATACAAAAAAAAGAGCATAGAACAATAATTGCAATACTTTTCCCATTTCATTGATAAGGAAATGGAGATTTAGAATGGATAAGTGACTTGCCTCACTATAATAATTAAAATGGTTAAAAATGTAAACATTCACATTGTTATTAAAACATAGGTGTGCATTGACTGTTGAAGAAAAATATGAAGAATATGTAAACCTGTTTTTTAAAATAAAAAAATAATTTAAGTATATACCATTATCGGGGATAGCTGTTGTCTTAACATCTCCACAAGATTTCCCCAAAATACGATCCATTTTATTTGAGTTGATTTCCTTTCAAGAACCTACTTAAGTATTGTAGGTAAATAAAAATTAAAATATGACATTTTTATTAAATAAGCTTCAAAAGATATGCCATGTAACTCCCCCAAGCCTACCTCTGTATTGTGATACAATACAAATAGTAAATGACAAAGCCGAGGAAGATTATAAATAATCTTCAATTTGAAAATTTTATCTAGAAAGCTATGAAGCTAACTGAATGTTGATACACTGGGGCTATCTATGCTAGCTAGCAAGGTGGTTATTTACAGATCTTATTGTACTTTTGTGGAGTCAAATTAGATCGGTTTCAAAGGACCTTTGTAATAAGCATTTTAAATCGCTGCCCTTTTTGTTGCTTTTAGGCCTTAAGAGAGAAAGGGACAGGGCCTTAAGAGAGGTCAGCTACCCTCATGAGGAGATCTGTTAGGAAAAATGAGAAAAGCAAGTTAGAAATTCAGTTTAACAATTTTGAAGGTGTCAGGGGGCATATGTTTACGCCTATAGACTGGTGACTTATAACAAGTTTTCTTGATTAGTGATTCAAAAAAATTCTCTACAGCTGATATTTATTTAGTGGAATCCTATGAGACCAAAAAATTCTTCCGGTATATTTGCCACACCTTATGGCATTATTATATTTCCAAGTTCAAGTGACAGTGAATTCAGCAGAACATCCACAAATTAGAAAGACCAACATTTTCTGTCCTACCCATTGGGCATATATAAATCCTATGAAAGAAGAGAAAGTAATAGACCAGGATATAGAAAACATTTGTAAAGTATTATTTTAATATTGTTTTCATGAAAGTCTCCCGTTATTAAAAACCATTTCACAATTTGAAAACTAAATGAAATGTATTATTAATACTTGTGTATGTTTCCACAGCTGTGCCACTCACACAGCTTTCGAATACATAATGAACTTGATAATTAGGGTTAGTGGCAAACATCCTTATTTTCAGGGAATTACAGAAGAGAAAAATAAGCATTTGTTTATAGTCATATAACTTACTAAGAGCAATTAGCTGTGATCAGTAATGTATTATTTCTAATGCATACTCCTAAAGTCATACTTTTTTTCCTGTATAAATTTTAATACACAGGGACAATACAACTTTAATGTCACAGGGATTTTGGAATTAATATTGTGAATTTTAAAAAATTACAATTTAATGGTTTTTTAAATGTAGTTCTGAAAAATATACAAAGAAACGAACAGTAAGGAAACTAGTCCCTTCAAAAAAAATAGTGTATTTAATTATTAAAAATGCCAATTGCAAAAATATTTTCAACATATTCTAAGTTTAATAAAGAATATGACGCTGGTGAATATTTTAGTTTTAATTAAAAAAAGAAATTATATGCTTTTAAACTTAAAAGAATGAAAAAAAAGTGCCCAAAAAACTTAGCCTGGAATTCTCCAAAACTTTATACTTCACTGATGCCATGTTTTCATAGCAGTTATCATAAAAGCAAGAAACAAACTTTTAAACATGAAAAAGTTCTGATTTAAAAATTAAATCACCAGGTTTTTCCCCCCTTCCACTGATTTGCAAAAGATGGAGCAGTCGGTCACTAACTGATTCTAAGATTTTTAAATTTAAGATATAATCATCGGCAAGTGAAGTGTCAAATATCATTATAATTTAAATAAAGGAGAATGATGAGAAGTACACATGAAGACAAAAATGGATGCTTTTGTAACAAACCTCACTTTTTAGCTAACAGCATTCATTTTACAATTTTGTATATTAAAGAATACTATGGTGCCGTATTAACTTCAGAGTGAATCTGATTGAAAACAGACAACACAAAAATTGTTTTCAAACTTGAAAAAGATCTTTTGAAATATCACTGCAAAAGCTAACTGGTAGCATCTCTGAGTATTTTCTACAGAACTTCCATAGGAGTGGAAAGTATTTCTTTAGAAAGAAGCTGCAATGAGTGTCTATGTCAGTCTCTATTCCAAAAGGGTTTTCTAAATCATCTAGACCATCAGGAGGTCCTGTTTTCAGTCAGCGATTGATCACTTAGCTATGAACAAGAAGACTGCCACCGAATACCTGGGATCTGTCCAAGATCTGCCCAGCTCCTTCTAAAGGCTGTTAGTCATTGCTCTCTCAATAACTCCAGTTACAATTTGTTTCATGAATGATAAAAACAGTTAACATGAAAATAATGTACTTTAAAATCGAGTTTTTCATACAACTCAGTTAGTCATCTTGCCTGGTTTTGTTTTCAGACGATGATCTATACAAATTAATTTTACATTTTGACCCCAATTTTGAAAGGAAAAGAAGAAAACTTCAGCTCCTTCATGACAGACTTTTTTTTTTTTTTTTTTTTTTTTTTACTTTATGCTTCCTAAAATAATTGACACTATTTTCCCAACCATTATTCTCAGACCCAAGTGAATTAAATTCTCGCGGTAAAACAAGAGCACAACAAAATAATAACGATATAATATCATCACCACGATCATCATGATCATCATCTTGCAAATTTTGGACGCATCACCAACACATTTCAACAACGTGCAGTTACAGTAAGCCGACTCACCTAAGCAATGGGAGTTAAGAAGGATTTAGAAACGCAGCCTTCTGATCACCAGCAGAGGTAAAGGCCCCTTCTTTACCTAACAAGTGACCTTATATAAAACCAGCAGATAGGTTACTCCCAGTTTCTGCCTCCTTACCTCAGGCTCCTCCCCAAATACCGAGACAGAAAGTACCACAAATACACACCCACTTTCCACCCCTTACACGGAGGGACCAGAGACTTAAGTTAAGCTGCCCTACCTCCACCTACCCCAGTCAGGCTCCGAAGAGCAGGAATCGAGCCTGGCACGTGGAGGAGCCACGGCGCCGGCAGGCCATCTTCCCGACCACTGCGGGGGTGGGAGGGGGCCGCGCTCTCCATCCCCTGCCCCCGGGCAAGCCAGCCCCCGTCCCCGGCCCTTCCACTCGGCTCACCGCCAGCAAGGTGCTTAAGGGCACCGAGGCTGGGTGCCCCCCAAGTGCGCCCCTAGCTTAACTGTCACCACGACCCCGCAGTGGTCACTGTCTGGGTGCTGGAGGCGGACTCCGTCGCCGCGGGACGCACCCGCACGGGATCCCGCGCCCGGCCACGAAGTACCCCGGGAGCAGCCCTTGGACCCTGCCCACTTTCGCCGGGGCTCGGAGACCCGGGTTCTCTCAGACCCCCGGGCAGGCGCGCGCCGAGGGGCCCGTCCCGGCCGCGCGGGGCGCACGGTCTCCCGTCGCCGGTGCGGACCGCCGCTCTCCCCCGCGCGCGTCGCGCGCAGCCCGTGCCCTCCGCCGCCTGTGTACTAGCCCTGCGCCGGGACGTCTCCTCAGGGCGCGACCCTCGGCCGGGACCTGTCAGCCCCGGTGCCCTCGGACCACGACCCGTCCGCCCGGGGCCCCTCCGTCCGAGAGCCCGTCGGCCCCTGCCCCCCGGAGCGCGCCTCAGCGCGGGTCCCTCCGGGGCCCCGCGCCCCTCGGCGAGCCCCTCCGTCCACGGGCCCTCGCCCGGCGCCGCTGCCCCGAGCGCCCCTGGCAGCCCGACTCTGACCTGCGGCGGTGGCCTGGCGGTCCGCTCCGGTGTCCCGGTGGCCGACCGAGCGCCCCAGGCGGCGGCTCCGGCGCGGGCTCCCAGTGCGGTCGGCCCCGCCTGCAGCGGCTGAGCCAGGCCGGGCCGGGGGCGGGCGGGGGCGGGGGCGCGGGGCGGGCGGGCGTTCGAGGGGGAGGGGAGCGGCCGGGCCGCCGCCGCCTCGCGCACAGTAGGACACCTGCTCGCCGCGCCCACTTTCCCTGGAGCGCCTACTCTGCGCCCGGCCTCGCTTGTTCCTCACAGCCGCCGCTGGGAGGCGACCCAGAAATGGTCCCATTTTCCCTGAGGAGGGACCGGCCGGAGCCCAGGAAGATGCCCACGGTCACGTCGGGGAGAGCCGAGGTGTGGAGTTCCGGAGCTGCCCTCCCTCTCCAGGCCCGCGGGTCTCGCCTTCGCACAGTGGTCTGCGGGTGATTTGTTTTGTTTTGTTCTTTTCCTCAAGTTCTTTTCGATGACATTCTTAAAAAAAAAAGAAAGAAGACCATATTTAGGATCACCTGGTTTTTATCCCATACCCAATGGCGCTGCACACTTTCTGCTCCCCCCCTTTCGCATTTGTACTTCCCACTGGTATTCATTATTCACTTAAAGCGTCAAAGTTTTAATTGCAAAAATTTAAAGTATTCATTAACCTCTGACAGAATTTTTAAACTTCTTTAGCAGTGTTTTTTACGCTGAGGGACCCGGACACATGGTGCGGGGCTGGGGCGGGACGCGGGGCATGGGAATCTTAAGTTTGGAGTTTGAGGAGCAGTTTGGGGTCGAGCTTCCTCGTGCATGGACCTGGGGGACTCTGGGCAGCTTCGTTTCCTGCCGCTCCCCTTATCGTGACACATCCAAAGGGGGTTGATAGATACCCAGCCAGAAAGCCCCCTAGTCTTCTGGACTTGAGGCCTTACTTTCCTTACCTTTTTCCAATCCCATTTACTGAACATCCTGTTCTGGGCCTGGCCGTCCTTGGGGAGCAAAGGTGCATAAAAACTGTAATTTCAAGAAGCATATCAATTACTTGCCCAGGATTACTTGCTCCAGTCCTAGCGTCTTAATTGGTTGGGGATGGCTAGTTCTTTTTCCTCTAGGGCAGCTGGTCCTTGTTTGCAGTTTAAAGTAAAACATTATGAGGATGGTTATCACCTCGGAGAAGGTTCAGAGCTTAGTTCAATAGATTCATGCCCTCCACCTGTCCCATAAAGTAGGAAGTTAAGAGCCACAGCTGAATAGGGACTTCAAAGAGGACCATTTTATTTATCACTGAAAAACGCCATTTCCTTGCCTGCCATTTAGGTAGTCAGACTGACACGGCTCAGCAGTCTACACTCCAGCATAGAAGTGCTGCATGCATCCCACTTCTTCTTCTTTTTTTTCTAAAATAAATTTATTTATTTATTTATTTATTTTTGGCCACGTTGGGTCTTCATTGCTGCGCGTGGGCTTTCTCTAGTTGTGGTGAGCAGGGGCCACTCTTCCTTGCAATGCGTGAGGTTCTCATTGCGGTGGCTTCTCTTGTTGCGGAGCTGGCGCTCTAGGTGTGTGGGCTCAGTAGCTGTGGCTCGTGGGCTCTAGAGCGCAGGCAGTTGTGGCGCACAGCTTTTGTTGCTCCACGGCATGTGGTATTTTCCCAGACCAGGGCTCAAACCCGTGTCCCCTGCATTGGCAGCCAGGGAAGTCCCTAAATACCGTACATTTTAAATGTACAATCCAATGATTTTTAGTTTGACAGAGTTTTTGCCCCCCACTTTTATTGAGAAATAATTGACATATATCACTGTATAAGTTTAAAGTGTACAGCATGATGGTTTGACTTACATAAATTGTGAAATGATTACCACAATACGTTTAGTTAACATTCATCATCTCTTACAGATACAATAAAAAGAAAAGAAAAAAATTTTTTCTCCTTGTGATGAGAACTCTTAGGCTTTAATCTCTTAACGACTTTCCTATATATCATACAGCAGTGTTAACTATAGTTATCGTGTTGTGTATTACATCTCTAGTACTAAATTATTTTTCTTCCAGTTTTATTGAGATATAATTGACATATAGCACTGTATAACTTTAAGGTGTACAGTATAATGATTTGACTTACATGCATCATGAAATGATTATCACAATAAGTTTAGTGAATATCCATCATCTCTAGTACTAAATTATTTTATAACTAGAAGTTTGTACCTTTTGACCACCCTCCTTTAATTCTCCCTCGTCCCACCTCTGGTAGCCACAGATTTATAGCTTCAGCTCTTACATTTAGGTCTATGATCTATTTTGAGTTAAATTTTGTGTATGGTGTGAGGTAGGGCCAATCTGCTTTTCGTGGAGAAATACTCATAATTCAACAATATTGACTAAATGGAATCCCACCACAGTGAGCTTATAACTGGTGCAACATTTTAGAGTTCATCTGAATACTTTCTAAACTTTCTTCCAGATTTAAAAAAAAAGCGATTTTCTACTATATATAAAATAGGTAAACAACAAGGACCTACTGTATAGCACAGGGAACTATACTCAATATCTTGTAATAACCTATAATGGAAAAGAATCTGAAAAAGAATATATAAATGTATAACCGAATCACTTTGCTATACACTTGAAACTAACACAACAGTGTAAACTAACTATACATCAATAAAAATTGTCATTTTAAAAAGGGATCTATAGTTAGTAAAGCCTAAAAATGTAAGAAGTTAAGCAATAGAAATAGAAATAGCATAAATCTATTTTTTAAACTACTGGTCTTGATTTATTAGTGGATTATGAAATCAGTTTACTGGGTCATAACCAAATTTTTTTTATAAGTCAAATAATACAGAACACAAGAGAACAGAAACTATCAGAATTCTTCCCCTAAAGTGTTGCTTCATAACTTTTGTGTTATGTGTGTGCGTGTGTGTGTATTTGTATGTACCAGGAGTTGGTGTAAAATGTATTTCTTACTGTGGGGCCGCATTTTCAAAAGCTGGAGAAACACTGTATAAACTATAATGCAGAATTCTTTCATTACACAAACATTTACTGAGTGCTTATTTTGTGCCAGGCCCTCTGCTAAGTCCTGGGGACAATATGATAAATAGCACATGGTCTCCACCCTGCAACAGTGCACACATGCAGTTCCATCCACATTTAGCTTCTAGAGATGAAAGATTGTGCCTTGGTTCACTTTTCCCCAACCACAAGGGCTTCTTCCAAATATTGAGGTTTGGTCCTGAGGCACTTATTTTTCTGCAGTTAATGCTCAGTTGTTAATCTCATTTGAGATTTGCAGACATATTTGCTTTTCTTCCAACTAGGGGAACTTTGTTCCCAGGTTCATAATTGCATACTGTGTTTATTATACTGGGAAGGAAGTACAGGTCTAGTAGTGGGAGTTGGCCTTAACTGAATTGATTCCCAGTTTACTCCAACTATACTTAAACTAGCCCTACTGACGGACCTCAGGTATTTTTAAACACTGGTATATTATTTTTAAAGGGAAATATTTTGAATCATGACAAAAATTTTATTTTCAAGGCATTCAGCAAAACAGCATTGGCATCAATAGTGAATGACATGTAACCATTTTGCAGATTGAGTTTAGGAAAATTAATGTGCTGTATTTCCAGTCACCCAGTGGGGGCGGGGGGAGGGTCACTTATTTACAGCAGCTGTGTGCAGTCATGGCTCTGACATTTGCTCCTCTAACTGAGATACCATTTCTCAGTCTCTAGACACCATAAATTCTCAGGAGATTTAGACGCTCTTAATTTAAAATTAAAAAAAAATGATAACCAATTCGACATGTTGGACAGGTTAAGCGTGCACACACACACACACACACACACACGCACACACATCTACTTTGTGAATGACTCTGTTGTGTTCCCACATATGATTTTTAAGTCTAGTTATGAAATTTTACCTGCAATCTCCCAATTTTACTTTGAATTTTATTAAGGTCCTTTTCTCCTACTCTTGCTATTCTGTCTTATCTTGCCCCTCACCAAATGACTTGCTCATTTTTATAAGGTCTCAAGTACCAAAGCCAGGCTTGTAACCCATTTCTTCTGATTTCCAATTGCCTGATCCTTTCACTATACATCTCTGCTTAACTTACATTCTCTTTCTGTTTTGAGTGATTGCCTATAAATTAAAAAAAAAAAAATTGCTGGAATATTTTAATAAATACTTGATTATATACAAATCATTAGTTTACAATATAATACAGCTATGTATTGGTTCAAAATAAAAAACATGGAAGATATACACCAATTCATATTTTATTTTCTCTTAATACCCAAATTTAGAGCTTTCTTTTAGATAATTTGAAAGAACTGAAAGAGACATAATTTTAAGGCCATTTCTTCAGTAATACGCTTTTCTTTAATATTGAATGAGATGACTCCTATTTTTGAAAATATTTTATTTCTCATAATCTGTAAGCACCTATGAAATTAATAATAATATTTAATTCCAAGGAAATTCCATTTGGTAATTTCAATAGTTTTGAGTTAGACTATTTAAATTTTAAAGTTTTAATGGTTTGAAAATATCTTTTAAAGGTTCAAAAATACTTTTGATATTCAGGAAATTTAAAAAAGAGGTTTTTGCCCTGCTTTATCAGTTTTTCTTCACTTTTTCCCTCAGAAATTGATGTATTTTGCATATCAGATTGGCTTGTAAGTATCAAGAGGTAGGAGGTAGCTATTAGGAAGAAGAAAATGCCTGGCAGAGTTTTCAGTTCAGGAAAATTGTCCTACCTTCTGTCTTTTCTTTTCAAGAGTTTGGTTTTAATTAAGCACTGGTAGAATGGAAAGAGCCCTGATTTTTATCTCTGCTTATTGTGACCTTGAGCAGGAGACTCACCCTCTCTGAGGCTTAGTTCCCTCATCTATGAAATGGAAATATATTCTCATAATCTCATCAGTGAGATAACATGAGAAAATGCCAAGTCAGGCTCCTAGTAGGAACTCAGTAAATGTTGTTTATCAACTATGTGAAAGCAATGAGAATATTTTTTTCTGAAAGTCACTCACTAATGTATTAAAACACAATTTGGATGCTAAATTGAGGGGGTTTTTTCATATATGTGTCATATTTAGTCATCAATCTACATGGATACTCTACTCTCTTTCTTGTAAGTAAAAAATCACTAGTCGAATAAGTAGATTTTGAAATAGCTATGAACCCCAGATTTCTGTATGAGAATGGTTTTCTCATGACATGCATGTGAACTTATGGGTCCTAGGCTTTGTCACATAAAACTAAAACAAAAACAAAAAACAAAACCTTTTTATGATGGAAAACATTAGACAAATATAGAAGTAGACAGAATAGTGTAATGAATACCCCTTGTACCCATAACCCGGTTTCAGTCTATGGCTAACCCTGTTTCATCTATACCTTCACCTGCCTCCCTCTTCTGTATAATTCTGTAAATCCCCCAAATGAATTTCATCATAAAACATTCAAACTGTTTTAAAATGTTATCCTTAAGTCTTCTGTTTAAAAGTTGGTTCAAACAATTTGCCCTGGTAGATTTTGGATTTATCAGAAAAGTTTCTCTGCTGAAATTTTCTCAACTCTTAACGTCTATCATGGGCGAGTTGTAAAACGCGTTCACTGCTCAGAGGACCGCCATCTGCACACTCCGGAGTTTAGCGACCTAAGGACATAAATGCCGTGTCCAGGCTGAGTAATGGGCAAGGAGCTTGGACCTGGGGAAAGACAGTTATGGTACTTCAGTTGCTAACAACAACAAAACCTCCAAAACAAAAAACAAAAACAAAACCCCAACGCTTGCGTGCCCATGAAGTGTCTATCTTCCCTTATCTTGCCCAAGCACCTTGACAGCAGAAGCCATGGTTTATTGATCTTTTTACGCCCACGACCTGTTGCCCTACAAGACCTGAAACCAAATAAGTGGACAATCAATGTTTGTTGAATGATTGATTGCCAAGTGTTTAACTTGCAACCCAAGCCTACTATTAAGTAAATAATTCAAATGTCAGTTCATCAAGAGGTCCTCCATCACTATTGTTCTTTATTCTCTTAACAGTTTTATTTTTCTTCCTACCACTTATCACTACCTGAAATTATGTTTTTAAACTTTTATTTATTTATTGTTTCTCTCCCCACACTAGAATGTGAACTCCATGAAGGCAGCTTTTTTTTTTTTTAAAGTCTTTCTAATTTTAGAGCAGCCTTAGGTTCACAGCAAAATTAAGAGGAAGGTACAGAGATTTCCCGTACGGCCCCTAAGGCAGTGATTTTTTTATTTGCTGTTGTAGCCCTGGCTGATGGTATGCCTAACATACGGCGTACATTTTTATTATTGAAAAAATAGTAATGCCATAAATTCAGTCACCTTTAGAGGTTGTATTTTCATCCTTCATGATGTCTACAAAGTTGATGAATATCATTTATGTAAATTCTCAGGCTCAGCTACTGACCTGAGCCTTACTTACGTAGCCACAAGCCTTTCTGTTTTTATGAACATAATTTTATTTTGAATATTTGGACCCATGTGCCAACTTTGCTCTTGATACAAGGAACTGCTTCTGTTGATACACAATTTCTCTTTTGAGCAGACTGAGGACAGGGAAGTTTGAGCAGAATGCTGGGGAACTGGGCTTTCTATTAGAGTGATTTCAGCTATTCTGTTTCCATGGTGATATTCCAGTAATATCATTTCCTTTATTCCTTTTTACAGAAGAGGTTTTCAGGAACGCAGGTGCCTACTTCTGAAATGCCTTAAGGTATAAGGATGCGAACTAAGCTAGCAACAGACTTCTTGCTGCCCTGGCCATCCCCACAGCTCTCTCGCCAGTCTCTAGCTGGCCAGCCCTGGCACTGACACCTAAAGGAGCATTTTTCATGCATCCAAGACAGGAAATTTGGAGCCACTTTTTGGGGATGGCACTTTGGCCCGGCGTAGACTTCTTCCTTCTGTTTTGCATTTTTACTGCGTTTTAAATAAGTAACTGGTAGGTTGATCATGAATTGCATTTATATGTTTAGAAACTTTTGTACACTAGTGGGAGGAGGTAGGGAGGGAGTTGGGAGATGTGTATGCTTTACCAAAGGGCTTTGTTTATTGACATTATGTCTGGCAGCCACTCTTCCTACCACTGTAACATGGATACATGGATATTTTTTCCTCCCCAAAGTATTTTTCTGATTTTAATCTCCTATAATTATCCATTTATTCTCACAGTAAAATTTCAGTAGATCAATTCTTTTAGGTCAATTTCTGCATACCTTCACCTAGGATGCAGAATTTTTTAAAAATTATTTTATTCCTGTGGTAGTAAGAAGTTGATTCTTCCATGTACAGGGCTTTAAAAAGATAAATTTAGTTGACGTCTTTAATTGTTCTCCTGCCAAATGGAATTGCAGTGACCTAGATGATTTGCATAATTTATTAATGACAGAAATCAAATTATTAGCATTTAGGGCAAAGTTTAGTCTGGTTTTACAGAACAAAAGTCTCACTATAATTTTTCAATTATTATATTTAATCCTAGAATATCACTAGACATTCCCCCCCACCCCCAATTTTTAAATCTATGTATCATGTAGCATGTTTAAAGATGCAATGTTGTATAAAACAAATAAAACATTTACAAACCACAAAATTAATAACAATTGTAATATAGGGGCAACAAAAGTCAGTACAACCAAATAATGGAAGGATACTTAAATCTAAGAGGGAAAACAAAAACAAAATAGAAAATAAAAAGAAATCACAGCCTTGGACTTTTATATAAATTGTGACTTTTTTCTTTTTAATTATTTAAAAAGTTATAGAAGTGATATAAGCTTCTTGTAAAAAGTCATGCCACTTGTATACCAATGTTCATAGGAGTACTGTTCATAGTAGCCAAAAAGTGGAAACCATCCCAATGTCTATCCATTGATGAATGCATAAACAGAATGTGGTCTATCTATACAATGGAATATTATTAAGCCATTAAAAGGAATGATGTGCTGATAATACTACAACAAGTATAAGCCTCAAAAGCATTATGCTAAGTGAAAAGTCAGTCACAAAAGACCTCATACTCTATGATTCCATTTATATGAAATGTCCAGAATAGTCAAATCCATAGTGACAGAAAGACGATTAGCAGTTGCCAGGGGATTGGGGTTGTGGGGAGAAAATCAGGAATGATTATTAATGAGTACAGTTTCTTTGGGGGGTGATGAAATGTTCCCGTTAGACAGTGCTGACGGTTGCACAACTTTGTTAAATATACTAAAACCTACTGAATTGTACATTTAAAAGGGTGAATTTTACAGTATGTGGATTATATCTCAACTAAAAAAAATGGAGAAAAAAATGATTATTTGTATCCTTCCCTTACCAAATAACAACCAGCATGTTTTATTCTTTTCTCCAGCCACCTACCTCGTTTTGTCATTCTCTTATTCCAGGGCTGCAGCAGACTGCTGTGCAGGTTATAACTCTGCCCAAAAGGGCTAGCCAAGTGGACAAAGAGGGTCTGAAGTCCTAGTCATGCACTCATTCTACCTGAAAGAAGAGGTGTCTTTCTTCTAATTTGCACAAAGTTTACTTATAGACTAACAGTGGCCTTAACCATTTGCCTGGGCTTTTGGAGTAGGGACAGTTGGTAAATATAGGTACTTAGTTTGCTATCTTTGATTAAAAGTCAAGCACTTCATAAATCAGAAAGAGAAAGACAAATACCATATGATATCACTTATATGTGGAATCTGAAATATGGCACAAATGAACCTATCTATGAAACAGAAACAGACTCTCAGACATAGAGAACAGACCTGTGGTTGCCAAGGGGGAGGGGGTTGGGGGAGGGATGGAGTGGGAGGTTGGGATTAGCAGATGTAAGCTTTTATATATAAAATGGATAAACAACAGTGTCCTACTGTATAGCACAGAGAACTATATTCAATATTGTATGATAAATCATAATGGAAAAGAGTATTTTTAAAAGAATATATATATATGTGTGTAACAAAATCACTTTGCTGTATAGCAGAAATTAATACAACATTGTAAATCAACTATACTTCAATAAAAAAAATGATAAAATTAAAAAAAAAAAAGTCAAGCACTTCATTTTACTCTAATACCATAGTGGATTATTTTCCAGACTAGAACAGTCTTTGGCCCTCTCTTTGCACATTGGGTTGAAACTTATCTGATTAAGCTTAAAAAGTACATTTCTAGTTTAAATGTTGTCATACAGTTCCTTTAAACTTGCCTTTTTTGTTTAAAAAGGAATTGGTGTATTGTTCAACTTTACATTATGGTCCTCCAATACAGTTTTTATGTTTGACACCACCACTACTAAGAGGATTTCCTGATACTTACTTGTTCTAACAATGCAACTTTTCTGACGGCATTCTTGTATAGATTTCAAAAGAGCTCAAATAATAGTATTTTCTACACTAAATTTAATCAGTGAGTCAACACACATTTATTGAATTATTATTATGTTCAAAATAACATTCTATTCCAAACAGGAAGAACCCCCAAATCCTGGTACTTTACATACAAAGTACTTATGTGCTTGGCATATAGTAGGTACTCAATAAATATTAGTAAATGAATCAATGAATAAGAGCAATTTTGTTTATTTGTGATACCTAAAGATTAGACACTTTGACAAATAACCATAGAATTTAATTAGGTCCTTAATTCTACCATTAGAGAAAGAAGACAAGCTGATGTAAAAATGTGATATAATTAGTGACTACTTCTAAAATAAATCCCACAACTCTGGCAAACTAACAATTATTTTAGTGTTAAGTATTTGTAGCTGCTAATTTTCTTCAGCAATTTTTTGTCTACTTTGCCAGTTTGTTTGTTTATGAAAGAGTATTTACTGCTAACTTCCATGATTACTCAAAGTGTTTCCATATAGAAAATAGATAATCAGTGGTTCTCAAATCTGGCTGCACATCAAACACTTGATATTTCTGTTTTGTGCTTGTTTGTTTGTTTCCAATCCTAAAAAGGTGGAATCCAAGATTTCACCTGGTTGAGCTCGCGGATGATATTTTGAGTTTTATTTTTAACTACACAAATTGTACGTGAACAAAATTTTCTTAAAAAAAGTGTAAAGATTTCAGGACTTGCCTGGTGGTGCAGTGGTTAAGAATCTGCCTGCCAATGCAGGGGACACGGGTTCGAGCCCTGGTCCGGGAAGATCCCATATACGGCGTAGCAACTAAGCCTGTGCACCACAACTACTGAGTCTGCCCTCTAGAGCCCGCAAGCCACAACTACTGAGCTCACACACCACAACTACTGAAGCCCATGTGCCTAGAGCCCGTGCTCTGCAACAACAGAAGCCACTGCAATAAGAAGCCTGCTCACCGCAACTAAGAGTAGCTCCTGCTCGCTGCAACTGGAGAAAGCCCACGGGCAGCAATGAAGACCCAACGCAGCCAAAAATAAATAAATTAAATAATTTTTTTAAAAAGTGGAAAGATTTCAAATAATGCCAAATTCTCATCATCATTCCCAATCTTGGTTCTTTCTCTCCTTCCCTGACACAGGTGTACTTCTTATGCACATTAAAATTTGGGAACCATTGCTGTAATGAACAGGTCAGTAGTAGTAAACTGAAAAATTGTGTTAGAACTCAAATATGAGGCCAGATTTTTAATGTTTTCTCTGTTGTGTGAATTACAGAGTCCAAGTCCCAATCAAGATAGAATTACCTCTTCAAGTATTTGAGGGCCATCATTTAAGATGATTTCTTACCGAAAGAATCTCTTCCTTCTCACGAAAAAAAAAAAAAAAAAATTTCAATTACCCTCAGTAAGAAATGTAAGCAATGGAAATAGTAAACATATTCAGTATATGGGGAAAACAGTTGGTATTCAGTAAACACCAAGTAATTTATTGACTTGGCAAGGCTCCCTTGAATTTTAGTATATAGTTAACTCTTACTTATCTAGGAACAGATTTACTATTTTGTAAGCTGTAATGTCATCGAGCTTCTCCCCATCATTTTGCTAAATTCTAGGCTGTTTTACAGTGTGCCTGAGATAGCAGAAGAATTAACCAAGCTGAACGGGGCAGGGGGAGGGGAGGCTGGTGTAGGTTCACTGTCAAATACACTGTGTTAGCTGAAAGACAAAAATTCTGCTTTTAGGGAGCTCACTGTCCTGTAGAGGAGGCAGACAAGCTAAAGAAAATTAGAACACAACGGGTAAGTGCAATGAAAGAGGTGTTATATAGTGCTGGGGGGTACATAGAAAGGGGAGGAATCTAACTCAGGTTGGAGAGGGGAGTAGTAAATGGGAAGGCTCCCCACAGATGTAATACCTGACCTTAATCTTGAAGGATGAGAATGATGCAACTGTACAAAAACATTTAGGAGGTAGAGTACAAGACCTTTAAAAAAAAAGATTTGCTCCAACTTGAGCAGTGGATGGGCTGCGTTTGGGACATGCTGAGTTTTCGGTGTTTGTTGGTGGGGGCGGGTATCCAAGTGAAGATGTCCATGGACGATAGGCTCCCCATTCCTGTAACTTTGGAAGGGAATCTCAAATGGAAATACAACGTGGAGTTGTCATCGTACACTCGCAAATGAAGCCTTTGATGTGAAAGGATTGCCAGGGAGAACAAGAAGAAGAGGAGGCTGAGGAGAAATCTCTGCAGAACATGAGCTTGTAAGGGATAGAGGGAATCTGAGAAGGAGCAGCTGGAGAGGTGGAAAAAAGAAAAATGAGAACTGCCTGGTACAATGAAGGTCAAAGGAAGAGAGCAGACAGTACTCTCAGATGGCACAGAGATGTCAGTTAAGATGGGCCTGGTGACTTGGGTGAAAGAGGAGAGGGAGGTAGAAGCCCGTGTCGGTCAGGAACATTTACTGAGCAACTACTATGTGCCTGGCATTGTAAGGTATCGTGCTGTTTAACCTTCACCACAGCTCTCTGAGGTATTAATGCATCATCCTCATATTACAGATGAGTAAATGGAGGCACTGAAAGGCCTTGACCAGAGTCATACAACTAGCCTGCAACAGATGAAAGATAACTCAGCTCTACCTAACTCCGGGGTCTAGCCTCTCAGCTACTGCTGGTTACCAATGGTGGTGAAAAAGTGGACATAATGAATGTAAACAGCTCTTTTGAGATGTTTGTTTGTGAAGAGAAGAGGGTTGATTTTACAAAGGAGAAGCTGAGTCTAAACAAGGTGGTTTTTATTTTTGTTTTTTAAGATGACAGAGGTTTGCACATGATGATAAGCTGAGGAGAAAGAGCTAGTGAAAAGAAAGACACTGAAGTCTCCAGAATGAAGGGGTTGAGGCACTTCTAGCCAGACTTCTATTTCTGTGGCTAGATCAGAACAGATCTGGGCGGAAAAAAAAAACATATCTGGAAAGAGGCTCTCAGCTTGAATAACTGAAGCTATTTGGTACTGTATCAGTATGTTTTATGAAAGAAGTCACCTGCAGTAAGTGTCCATCCAGTTTTTTCTCACTTTGGAATCCATTAATATAATTAATATAATTCATGATGAAGTAGACTGAATTTCTTATTTCACTACAATTCACAACAGTAGTCACCATATCAAACTCGACCCTATCTATCTAGGTTTAAGATCAATATTAACAGTCAGGGATAGGCCCCATTTACACCTTCCTTCCTATGTTCACACTATAAAATCTAGCATCGTATTTCCTTCCATCAGCTGCTGTGCTCCTGTGGAATGCCCAGAGTTCTTTCTTTCGTAACAGAAAAATTGGTGCCCATTGTAGAGCTCCTAGGTGATCCTGCTGTGGTACTAGAATTCACAATTTTCATTTCTCCCAAATCTTATTTTCAAAAAAAATATGCCATGTGTGGTTAAACTTTATTTAAACTGAGCTTCTACTAATTATACTAGAAAGGGCAATAAAATTCAATGTGTTTAGTTTACAAAGGACTTACAATGAATTGCCTACTGAGACCCACCAGAGCTCTTTGTAGATTCCTCTCCAAAAGATCATAGTTTTGCTGCGCTGGTGGCTTCTAAGTCATAGAGAATGAACTTATGGTTACCAGGCGGGAATGGTGGCGGGGGAAGGATAGATTGGGAGTTTGCGATTGACATGTACACACTGCTGTATTTAAAATAGATTAACCCACAAGGGCCTACTGCTTAGCACAGGGAACTCTGCTCAATACTCTGTAATAACCTAAATGGGAAAAGAATTTGAAAAAGAACAGATACATGTATATGTATAACTGAATCACTCTGCTGTACACCTGAAACTAACACAACATTGTTAATCAACTATATATACTCCAATATAAAATAAAAATTAAAAAAATCATAGTCTAGGTCATTATTTTGTACATTCAAGACAGACACACTAGGACTTCTTGTGCCAAGGCGCTAGTGCCAGGGCTGTGGGGAAAATGCAAAGTACCACGCATGTATCTCCTCTAGGAGCTTTCAACTTTCTTAGGAGAGATTAGCTGGTTACGGAAGTGACTAGAATTCAGAGCAGTGAAGGGCCAGTATAAATGGTGAAAGGATGTTAGGTCACCCTAATTTCTTCCACTTAAAAATAATTACACCAGTAACGCAGGATTTTTGTTGAAGGGAATACAGAAATATCTAGAATAAACTGTAAAAGTTCCCTCTTACTTCCTCCCCACTTCCACTTCCCTTCCCAGATTGAGGCGTTTTTTGCATTTTCATAAATATAGAAGTACATATGGACTTTAGCACACACACTTTTATAGTTGTTTAGCAAAAATTATTTGAAATGCATTGTTCTGTGAATTTTTTACTCAATGAGGCCTTTCATGTCAGAACATACAGATCTATTCTGTTTAAAGTCAATGTAGAATACACTTTAAAATGTATCTTAAGTGAGTGAAACAAAATGCCTAAGTTCTAAAACTTTTGATTGGCAAACATTAGTGATTATATTCAATTACTTCCATGTTTAATTTCACGTTTGAGAAAACTAAACCTCATAGGAATTTCCTCAACTTTTCCATCTTTTAAGAACATAGATTTAATGCATTATTTTGATATATAAGACCATACATAAGTATTTTGTTCAAAACAAAGTATTCTTAAAAGGAATACGTAAGTAGAATATACTAGAATACTACATAACAAGCCATAATAAGCTATAATTGAAAGCTATGGATCCCATGATTCAGAAACAGAATGAAATAAAAGAAAAAAATTCTTAAATATCTAATAATAATGGTAATTCTAATGGTACCTAAGGGCAATGGGGGTTCTTTTTAAAATTTTCAGTTCTTTTCTCATCATTGTTAAACTGATAACTAAAATCTTTAAAATAAAAACCCAAAATGCTACATACATCTTGTTTAAAAAAATATTTACATACACATGTATAGAAAAATGCCTAGAGAAAAATAAGTTTATGTTTTAACAGTGGTTATTGCTGAGTAGTGGGATGCGTTCAAGGTGATTGCTATTCTTTATCTTTTTCTGAACTTTCCAATTAAAAAAATAATGAATACATATTCATTTTCTTAATTAGAAAAACTGTTGAAGCAAAATAAAATGAATTAATAATAAATGAACTGAATGACTATGTCTCTAGATTTAAGAAAAAGAACTGTGCCCTCCTTATATTTCCCCACATTACTTTTACTCAAGTAGATGTCAAACTTTAAAAATTTATAAAGACAAAAAAATAGCATTGGACCATTAAGTATAGTGTATAAAATTATAACCTCATGTCAAATAGACTCAAAAATAGACTTGTATAAATAAGCACAGCATCTAAAGTAGCTTATTCTAGTACTGTTAGGCCAGCTCACAAAATACATTTTTATTGACTAATATGTTAAATCTCTTTTGTTAAATAATTACTATTTTTAATTTATAATTTAGCAAAATTCAGTTTTTCAAAAAGCTTATTCTTGTCATTTCCAAAAAAAGACAGGGGAAAGGAGAGAGGAAGCTGTGTTTACTGGGAAAGTTGCAACATTCAGTTCGTAAGTACTTTTTGCTTTAGATATTTTTTTCAACTACTTCTCTTACATAAGAGTCCTGTAATATCTCCATAGGGAGAAATAACACTGGGCTACATTATGTCTTTTTAATTTTTCCTCCAGATAGTGTTTACAAATCAACATGTAGCAGTGACTCCATATTCAAAGTTAGCCAATTTAGGTGTCCATTTGCCATTAAGGACAATTGGTAATTTTAACAATCAATGAGAGTTTATTTTAGGAGAAAACTTACTGAAATTTGCAGGAAATAACCTTTTTGTTCCCAAACAGCTGTCATTGAACACCATTATATCTACAACAATTAAAATTATCTCTGGTGACTTTTAGCATTTGGCATTGCTCCATTATTGTTCAGTTAAATATTTTTCAAGTTTGCTAGGACTTTTGCCCACTGTGTGCTTACGGCCCTTTATTGTCAATATGTATCTTAGAATTCACCTTTGTGACATTATTTTTTTGCATTGTGGGAGAGAATGTAATTTCTGAAGCGAATTGCCTGGAAAATCAAGTAATATGTATTAGGAAATTGCAGTACAGATTTATAAGTTACTTATGAAAATATGATTACAATGTATCCCATCATATTTGGCAACAGATAGTCCCCTTGTCTGTGTTTCTGGATCTTTGCAAAAAATTTCCAGTTTAAAGGATTAGCTAATGTTTAGTGAACAAAAAGAGCAAGGGTGACATGTGCTGTCATCTTAATAACTTGAATTTTGAAAATTGTGATGAAAAATTCTAAGACCAGACCATCAATGCAGGGAATTGATTGTCAAAACCCAAACCAAACAAACCCCAAAACATTCTATTTTGCATGCCAATGGAAGTCATAAACATGTTAGCTCAGCACCCACCCTAAATGTACTGTCTTAGAAAGAAATAACAAGCTTCAGGTAACCCAATTTAAATCTTAAACAAGACTGCATGTTTGTTCATTTAATTTTGAAAAGAAGTAAATGTTTGTCTTCAGAAATGATTAGTTAAATACTGAAACATAATAAATAGCTTATGAACCCTAAACGCATCATAGGATAAAATATCTTGGACTTTGATCACTATTACTTGGTTACTATATTTTGAGGGAAAGCATTTATTTGCCATGATTTATTCAAACCAAAAAGTTATTTGGAAAATATTTAACAATTATTACTCATTATTTAAACCTAGGATACTGATACCAAAGAACATTTCTTATAACCTAATACTTTACTGAACACTTCCAAGCTCATAAGTAACTGTTCAGACAAAAACAAAAAAAAAAAAACCAAAAACTGGAAAGGATTAGAAGGGCTCACAGAGTGAAATTTATTTAAGCAACTTCAATCTGCAGGAATTCAAAGCACTGTAAGCTCTGTGTTTATGTATTTAGGGCTCATCAATTTGCATATGTTGTCTTTAGGCTAACTCTCTTTGGTGGTCTTCCCTCTGTTAGGTCACAACAGATATTTTTATTTCTGAACCCTCCTCCCCATTTCACATAATTAAATCCAGGACTTTTTTGAGGAGAAATAGTAGCTAATGAAACTGTTTTCCCATCTTAGAAAGTTGTAAATAAAGGGCATGCAATATATTATTTAAAAAGCAGATGCAAAACTTTCATAAAATTTAAAATCGACTAACAACCTGAAGACAAATACCCCAAATTGTTAAATGGTCTTATCTCTGGGGTATGGAATACTGGTGATTTTTCTTTTCCTGACATTTTCTGAACTTTTCAGAAATTCATGTATTACTTTTATATTTAGCACAGTATGGAGAAACCGGTGGAAGAGTATCCCATTGATCATGAAAATGTGAATAAAATATGTAAAACACTGAGTTTTCTAAAGTAAATCACTTTTTACAAATTACAAAATTACTTTTGTAAAAATAATCCAGGCCTCCAAGCTCTTCCTCTCATTTGTGGAACATAAAGTATATTTTGGATCAAGACATGGAACATTCCAGACAATGTGAAATCTAGAAAGGAACTGCACCTGTATCCCCATGCAGCGCCAAAAAAATGTAGCTACTGAATAAATAGTCTTCCTAAATTAGAGAAAAGAATTAAAGCCCACTTTTCCACTTACTACTATACACAGAAGTGAAAGTTTTATCCTTGGCATGAATGTGATAGAATTTGTGGGATAGTAATTATTAGTAATAAGGTATTTTTTCAGAGTTTTATTATAGTGAACAGTTTTTACATGGAAGAATAGATATTGCAGAATATAACTCAGTGCTTAACTGAAAACTTGATGATTTTGAATTAAACTATAGCTCTTTACAAGTTTTAGAAATTACTTGATTAATTATTTTCCTCAAAACTGCTAATTGTACCAAACAGAAAACATTGTGTATTTGAGGATTTGTTTACCTAAACAGATGCTCTTGGTGGGGATGAATTTATCTTCAGCAGAATTTTTTGTAAGAAAAATAACATTTATAGAATTGCAATTCTAAAAAAATGATCTTTTTCATAGGAAAATGTGAAGCAATGTATGTGGAAAGCTGCAAAGTCTGGAGTTACAGGCAGATTAAGCAAGGGACATTTGGTAGTAAAATAAAAAGAATTAAATGATGGCTAAAGTTTTTTTTGACAGAAGTAACTAATATATGGAACAAACTATTAATAAAACTTTGGGGGATGAACTATTAGTACAACTGTTTAAAAATAATCAGAAGTTGTAAAAGAATTCCAGTGCAGGAGAGGCATGAGATAAAGAGGGAAGTTGAGAAAGAAGAATAAGTATGTGACTAGACATGTGACATTGTCATATTTTTATTATCTTTGCAGAAAACCTCAGACTAATGAGGAAAGAGGATTGAGGAGAAGACAAGCTAAAATTGAGGTCTCTAGATGAGATTTTTTGCTTGGATTTTATATTCTTCCTTTTTTTAAAAACACGTTTTTTGGAGTATATTTCATGGTAGAAAAATCTCTCAAATAGTCTATAGTTTACAACAAAAATTGAAAAGAAAATGAAATATGTGGAATTCTTCTCAGATATAGATAGAGACCAAAAATAAATCTTCACCTTTGCATTTCAAAGTTCAACAGAAGTGTTGTAGTGGTTAGAGTCTGATGTTTCTGCTGCTCTTATTTTTGCAGTCCTTTTTGCCATAATCTTGGCAAATGCTTAAGGAACCTAAATTGCTAAAACCATTTCCAATCCAGTAAAAGGATCTGTATTTCTTTCTTCATTGAACCTTTTTATTAATCTTCCATTTATCAGAATTTGAAGCTGCTCTTGAATTTGCACTCTTCCATTTGAAGGTTTGATCATGCAATCCATTGTTTTATTATATATAAAATATATATACGTGTGTGTGTGTGTGTGTGTGTATATATATATATATATATATATATATATATATATATATATATATATGCCAAGCATTGTGCTAGGCACTTGAGACAAAATGCTGAACAATTCAGAAAAGTTTCCCATTCTCACTGTACACCAAGTTCTTTCCCCAAAAAAGCTTGTAAAGGTTCTAACCATCTCTACAATGGTATCAAAAATAATCTCTCTTTTCTAATTTGGAAAACCAGAACATTAGGCATTATTTGTTTCTTAGTAGTTTTCCACATGCCAGTCATCCTATCTTGGAACTCCTCAATCTCAGACCAAACCCCTCTACTAGTGTATGTTTTCCCATGTGACCCTTTAAATAAATTCTAAGATTTTTCCCATAATTAATTAATCTCAGAAATCAAAATGAAACATGTCACCAGGGTCTTATTTAAAGCCAAGAAATTTATTGGCTATTGTCCAGGCTTCTTTCTAAATTAAACAACCCCAAAGACTACTCTCACCATCCTTACGTCTTGACATTAGGCATTTTCTCTTTAGAGAACTAGGGCACATATAAGAAAGAGTTTTGATATGTCTATGCTTTAACCAGGACCACATTTATTTCTTATTTCAATGATACATAAGGAAATTTTCCTCTAAAATTTCCATATCTGTGTTTTCTTAAAAAGATTTATGCACCCCATCCTTAGTAATAAAATGCTATTATACCATTTTTCATTATTTGAATGATCCAAACTATAGCAGCTCAAACTCTTTTCTCAAATCTGAGTCTTTAGGCCTGGTAACAACTTAATGTACAGCTAAATCTTTATGATTTATACATGGATTACTTGAATTATACTTTATCTTTGGTGACTCAGCTCTTTCCCACTTCTGCCACCTGAGCCAGGTTCAAGGATGCTGAAAGGAAGCTGAACTGAGTCAGGGTCAAACAAGCAGAATGAAATCGTGGGATGTGTGTGTGTGTGTGTGTCTGTGTGTGTCTGTGTGTATGAGACAGAGAGAGACACACAGAAAGACAGAGACAGATTTAATTCCCAAGTCAAACTCAAGATTGTCCATGTTTTAAAAAAAGGTCTCTCTTTTGCTGAGGTAGACAAAAAAATTACATAGAGCTAGACATACCATATGATATGACTTATATGTGGAATCTAAAATATGACACAAATGAACTTATCTACGAGACAGAAACAGACTCACAGACATAGAGAACAGACTTGTGGTTGCCAAGGGGGGGTGGGTGGGGAAGGGATGGATTGGAAGTTTGAGATTAGCAGAGGCAAACTATTATAAAGAGAATGGATAAACAACAAGGTCCTACTGTATAACACAGGGAACTATATTCAATAGCCTGTGATAAACCACAATGGAAAAGAATATGAAAAAGAATGCATATATATGTAAAACTGAATCACTTTGTTGTATAGAAGAAATTAACACAACATTATAAATCAACTATACTTCAATTTTTAAAAAAGTTAAAAAAAAAGAACTAAGGAGAAAGTTGGGTACCTTTTCTTTCTCCTTCCTTCCATTCCTTCCTCCCCAGGAAGAATTCTTCCTTTTTCCTCCTTTTTCCTCCCCCTCCCTCCCTCTCTCCCTCCCTCCCTCCTTCCTTCCTTTGCTAAAGTGTTATCTCAGTTGAAAGCACAGGATTCTTTGGCAGCAGGGTAGAGATACCTACTCATCCAACCTTCAGCTTAATTGCATCTGGTCCTTAGGGAGATGTTGACCCAGCTGTTAGGACCACTGCACCCCAAACATGAAGACTGTGGCCTCTGAACAGTGCTGTGCCTCCACTAATGCACATCTCAGAGCCCACGTGCCTTGTTTCCTGTATTTCCTTCTCCCTCCCCCTTTTGTTCCCTCCTCTGTCTTCCACGTTTGTCATTTTCTCTTTCTGTATCTGTCTGCGTGCCTCCCTCTGTCTCTATTCTGCTGTTCTCCCTGTTTCTCTTTCATTCACTAAGATTTTCTCTGTTTTTCTCGTAAAAACCTCTACCTTATTATTTAAAACATTTTCTTTCTTGAATTTAGATGAGAAAGCTGGTGCCTTGATAAATATATACTTCTTCAAAGATATAGCTGTTGTAACTTCTAATTTTTGTTTCTATGTGTCAGTGATCTTTGACGGAAAGAAAGCATTCTCACTACAGCTTACAGCATTACCACTTAGGAAATGTATGAGATATTCTAAGGGGCTCCTGTTAATTTTTTCTAAGTTTTTTAGGATAATTTTAGAATGAAACTGTCATAAACATTGAAAAGCATAATTATCCTTGGGTAGGGTTGCTGGATTTAGTAAATAAAAATACAGGTCACTCAGTTAAATTTAAATTTCAGATAAACAGCAAATAATTATTTAGTATAAGTATGTCCCATGCAATTTTTGAGACATATGTATATTAAAAAACTATTTGGTATTTATCTGAAATTTAAATTTAACTGGGTATGTTTAACTGGGTATGTTATGATTGACCTTTTATGTCTATATGCAATATTTGCAAGCTGGGTGTTTTTAACTTGGGGACTAATTGTATTTAGAGTTCCTTGCTGCTTCTATATTTAGAGTTCCCTGGTGCAGTTTCCCATTGAGATTTTACTCCTCCGGTGGATGGCCAACGGATAAAGATGAGTGATAGTGAAAAAAACTATAATTAAAATTAATTAAATTTTCCTATTTACTTCTAGCATGAGGCTCTGTGAGAGCAAACAGTAAATTTCTCAGTTGTTTGTCCCCCACTAATTCTGAATTCAAAAGAATGTCCTGACTTTATATTTTTGCCCTTGGATATATATTTTTTTAATTTCACTTCCTTTCTGTTCCATCTAAAACATGCATGGTTTAAGGAGAAAAATGTACCTACATATTCCATTCCAGATCACCTCCCGCTGAAACAGGCATGTATTTACTTAATAAACACTGTAAAAGGCAGCATTTCTGAACCTCTTATAAAAGTCAGCCTTATAAATTGCACTAGGTCCATTTTTTTTTCTTAATCTCTCTCTCATTTTAAAATAAAATATCTGAAAGAAAGCGTGAGTGACTATAGTAATCATAATAGCTAACATTTATTGATCACTTACTATTTGACAGGCACTGTTCAAGCACTGTATATAGGGCTTCCCTGGTGGCGCAGTGGTTGAGAATCTGCCGCCAATGCAGGGGACACGGGTTCGAGCCCTGGTCTGGGAAGATCCCACATGCCGCGGAGCAACTGGGCCCGTGAGCCACAATTGCTGAGCATGCGCGTCTGGAGCCTGTGCTCCGCAACAAGAGAGGCTGCGATAGTGAGAGGCCCGCGCACCGCGATGAAGAGTGGCCCCCACTTGCCGCAACTAGAGAAGGCCCTCGCACAGAAAGGAAGACCCAACGCAACCATAGATAAATAAATAAATAAATAAACCCGAAGTTGAAAAAAAAAAAAAGCATTGTATATAAAATGGCTTAAATCATTTGAATCCCCCAAACCAATAAGGTGGGTACTATGATTATCCTCACTTTAGAGATCAGGAAACCGAGGCAAGGGGAAGTTAGGTAACGCCCAGTTTCCTCTGATATTAACATTTTACATTAGCACGGTACTTTGTCACAAAATATATATTATTATTAAAGTCCATGCTTTATTCATATTCCCTTAGTTTTTCCTAATGTCCTTTTTCTGTTCCAGGATCCTATTACATTTAGTCGTCATGCCTCCTTTGGCTCCTCTTGGCTGTGACAGTTTCTCAGACTTTCCTGGTTTGCAATGACCTTGACAGTTTCGAGGAGTACTGGTCAGGTATTCTGTACAATGTCCCTCAGTTGGGAATTGTGTTTGATGTTTTTCTCCTGTTTAGACTAGGATTATGGATTTTGGGGAGGAAGACCATAGAGGTTTACCTGTTGCCATTCTCATCATATCATGTCAACCTTGATCTCTGGCTGGGGTAGTGTTTGTCGGGTTTCTCCACTGTGAACTGGCTCCTTTTTCCCTCTTTCTACACTGCCCTCTTTGGAAGGAAGTCACTGTTCCCCACCCACACATAAGGGGTGGAGAGTTATAACTGAGCTATTATTCTAATAACAGTTTTATTGAGACATAATTCATATACCGTATGATTCATCTATTTAAAGTGTACAGTTCAGTAGTTCTCAGTATATTCACAGAGTTGTGAAAACATCACCACGATCAATTTTAAAATATTTTCATCACCCCAAAAAGAAACGCATACCCATCAAAAAGTCATTCCCCTTTTTCTCTTGTCCCCCTCCCCCAGTGCATGGCAACCTAATCTACTGTCTGTCTCTATGGATTTGCCTATTCTGGGCATTTCATATATATGGAATCATGGTGTTTTGTGACTGTCTTCTTTCACTGAGCATAATGTTTTGGAGCACGTCTGTGTTGTAGTATGTATCAGTATACTGCATTGCCCTTGATTGCTGAGTAGTAGTTCTACTGTATGGACACACCACACTTTGTTGCCCATCCATCAGTTGATGGACATCTGGACTGCTTTCCTTTCTGGCCACTATGAATAATGTTGGTATGAACATCGTACACAAGTTTTTATGTAGACATATGTTTTCATTTCTCTTGGCTAAACACCTGGGATTGGAGTTGCTGGGTATAACTGAGCTATTTTTACAATAAGAGAAACATGGCTGACTAGGCTGTGGGCTGTCCCTGCTTTCAGCCATCCACAGGGCTAGGAAAACCTAGCCAAGTGCCCTATAAAGCCAAAACAAGGCCCCACCTCTAATCTGTTGGCAGGTACCCAAACTGCAAGCATGTTGACTAAGATGAACGAAAACAGCTTCATAAAAGCCTGCCTACACATCCCGTTCTATAAACCTATGGCAAATAACATAGTTTATATGTGCTGGAAAAAAAACAGATCCCATTTATCACTCATTGCTGCTAAAAAGTTACGATGAGAAAGCTCTGCCTGTCCTAGGTCTAGATGTTCTTCAAGGTGCATAGAGTAAGTTGTTTGCCAAAATCCTCTTTTTGAAATTCTTCTAAGGCTGACACTATCATTATTAGGACTAAGTATTTTTTTTAAATATTTATTTATTTATTTGGCTACAGCGGCTCTTAGTTGCAGCACGTGGGATCTTCGTTGCCGCGGGAGGGATCTCTTTTAGTTTTGGCACGTGGGCTCTTAGTTGTGGCATGGGGGATCTAGTTCCCTGACCAGGGATCAAACCTGGGCCCCCTGCATTGGGAGCACGGAGTCTTAACAGCTGGACCACCAGAGAAGTCCCAGGACTAAGTACTATTTGTAAAGAAAACAGGAACTAAGGAAGGGGCAGTAGCTAGTACTTTCCAGTGCAAGAGATGTACACATCATTTTAAGGAATTATTTGGTAGAAGGCAAAAAGACATGATTATACAGATATTACACATAGACACTGCTACACAGGGACAGAAAAAAACAATGAATCTAGAGTCTAGAATACCACTCCCTATAACCACTCACGGTAGGAACTAGTTTAGTTATTGATTGGCATGTTTAAAAAGTCAGAAGATATTTGATCATTCTCCTCTTCTTGGTGGAAAGACATTAAACCCAAGTACTTTGTAGTGGATATCATTTAAATTATTCCCTTAAAAAATAAGCCGTCTGTCAGTGCTTCTATGTAATGCCTTTGACCATATCCATTGTTCCCTTGAAATATGATCAGCAAAATTAAGCAGGACACTTTCAGGCCTAGTCCTTTAGCAGTGAAAGGACTTATAGCAGAGAATAAGAAAAGTGGAAATAAGTCTGTTTTTAATGAATAATAAAACACCAGAAGATCGTGGTCTACACAAACCCATCATGTCTTCTCTTGTTTTTGTTCCTTGTTCTCTCCCCAAATCCCACATGCAACCCGAGAAAAATAACCGTTGGCTGATTGCTAACTGATTTACTTCAGTATCTACTTGTAGAGTTTTGCTGACCCCTGATAGAAAAGATACTTATTAAGCAATCTGTGAAAGTACAAGTCAGAGCCTGGTCACTGAGTAAGGTATGCGTTATGGAGGGTGGTTTACAGAAGAAGAAAGTGTGATAGGAAATGGCTTCTTTAAAGAATGCACTCATGAGTACACACCTAAAATAAAGTCCCTAAATGATAGTGGTGGCCTAGATTAGCATGGCGTTTGAAATAAGGGATCTCTGGCTGCTATTCAAACAGGGAAATCTGATAGCCAAAGGAAAAATTTACCTCTGAAAGAGGGGTAGAATGTCTTTTCCCGGGGACATTTCTAAACAAAATAGATGTACCTCTGGCTAAATGATGTAGATCAGAGCTGGTGTGCAGGGAATGTGTTTCGGGTGTGCAGAGATAGTGATCGTTTCAGCCCTAAGGGAAGCTGGGCAGGGCCTGTGGCCCACAGAGACCTAAGGTTGACCATCTTTGTCCACAAGTGTCCTCTTGGATTTAGCCCTGTGTGCCATATAAATGCCATTTTCCATGTGCTCCACAATACGAAAAAGTTTGGGAAGCTTGAATTTAGACAAAGCTTGACAGAGGTTGAAGTAGATGACTATTCAGTAAGGATTCGGGATATACTAAATTCTCCATCATGCCTTCTCATGAAGATAAATGATGAAAACAATAATTGCAAGTCATTTTTTTTTTTTTTTTTTTTTTGCCGCACTGCACAGCTTTCAGGATCTTGGTTCCCTGACAAGGGATTGAACCCAGCCCTGGCAGTGAAAGCGCCAAATCCTAACCACTGGACCACCAGGGAATTCCCTAACTGCAAGTCATTTTTAAATTTAGCTTTAGAATTTGATTTTGTTTTTAGACAAAATATAGCCATCTCCCATATCCTTAGGAGTGGGAATTGAAGGGTTTTAGCCCAGCAGCAGAGGACTCAGCATCAAGTAGCTCTAGTTACTAATTTAATGTGTTTCTTGGTATCCTGATTCTGATAACTGGGGTTCCTCCCTATTCCTCTCTGCCTGAGTTCCTGTCTTAGTGTTTTGCCTGATACCCCAGACCCTCTCCACCTTAGGCCCTGTCTTGTTCTTACAAGTCTTTTCTCCAAAGGAATGAATGTCTCTGCTTCTGAAATCAAGCCCAGGGCATTCCAGGAAAAACAACAAAAAAATTCAGCATCTGTAGATAAACATGGCACGTTCAGGGAGATTTAGCAAGAGGTTTCAGCATGACTGAAATGAAGGGAAAGATCTGCGAAGAGTAAACAATAAAATTAGTAAAGTAAGTAGAGAACATATCATGAAAGCCCTTATATTACATTTTTAAGGATGTATATGTCCCTATCCTGCCAGGGACACATTGTGGATATATAGATATTATATACGGCATATATAAATATAATACATATTTTAAAATCTACTTCATTGTAAAATAATGTGTGCTCATTAAAGAACATTTGGAAAATATAATGAAATTTAAAGAAAAATAAATAAATATCGCCTATCATCCCATTACCCAGGTAGTTTCACTGAGGATATTCTTTTGTATGTGTGTGTGTGGTTGAAATGTTTATTTAAAAACTAAGTATCTAAAAAACAAAAACAAAAAACTAAGTATCTAAAATAATTTATATTTTGTTTGTTTTAAAAGCACGTTTGAATTATATTCTTCTTAGAACACTGAGGATATTCTGATGTATTTCTTTCCAGATTCATCTCTTGTGTATAATATATCATGATTTAACATAAGTAGAATAGTCTGCTTCTTTTGCTCAACAGTATACTTTGTACTTTTCCCATGCTGCTAAAATTCTTCCAGAACACAATTTTAATGATTAAATATTATTATACCTAAAGTAGTAAAATTTACTTATGCACTTTCCTAGTACTTGACGTTAGGTTGTGTTCAATTTTTTTCTTCTTATTAGTAACAGTGCAAGAAATGTTCCTGTACATAAATACCTATATTCTCCTCAGGTCATTTCCTTGGGGTGGTTTCCTGGCAACAGAATGTCTAGATCTAAGTGCAAAATCCTCAAATATTTCTTTCTAAGAATTTTCAAATTACATTCCATCAAGATTACATTCATTTTTATTTATATCAGAGTATCTCATTACACTCTTCTCAACAGTTAGAATAAAATCTTTATCTTTGTGAATTCGATGAGCAAATAATGGTGTCTTCTTTTAATTTGAATGTATTTGATAAACACTGAGGTGAACATTTTTAATGGCTATATGTACTTTTTTCCCTTAGATGGCTTGTTAATGCCATTTTCTGATTTTCCTATTGAAATTTTACTGTTAGACTATTAATATACATGCCCAACTGACCTTTTAATGTGTGGCGTAAGTTGGGTATATCTAAGTAGAAGATATACTTGTTAAAAAATCTGACAGGGGCTTCCCTGATGGTGCAGTGGTTAAGAATCCGCCTGTCAGTGCAGCGGACACAGTTTCAAGCCCTGGTCCGGGAAGATCCCACATGCCACGGAGCAACTAAGTCCATGTGCCACAACTACTGAGCCTGCGCTCTAGAGCCTGAGAGCCACAACTACTGAGCCCGTGTGCCACAACTACTGAAGCCCGCGCACCTAGAGGCCATGCTCCGCAACTAAGACAAGCCACCACAATGAGAAGCCCGCGCACCACAATGAAGGGTAGCCCCCTGCTCGCCCCAACTAGAGAAAGCCCGCGCGCAGCAACAGAGACCCAACGCAGCCACAAATAAATAAATAAATAAATTTATTTATTTATTTTAAAAAAATCTGACAAAAGTCATTCTGTGAAAACCTAATTTATGAATATCTTGTAAGTTATTAAATTTCTTCATGCTCTATGTATTTATATTAAAGGTAAACTAATAGTGGGTAAAGAATCTTTAAGATAATGCTACTCACTAACCTAAATAGAACTGTCTGCTCTAAGTATGCTGTTATTGTAGTTACTCCTTTCCTGAAGACTTAAAAATAGTCAAATGTATTTTGCTTAAAAGATCCTTTCTTCCGTCTTCTTCTGGGCTGTAGGTTGCTTGTAGGAATAAGCATGTAAAAATAGCAATAATGACCACAAAAGATATTTTAAAGAAGACCAGGTGAAAACACTCAAGTAAAATTTTGAAGATCTGATTTCCCATAGAAAATTTCAATGCAAATAATCTTCTATACTTAACTCAACCACATTCACAACAGGAAAGATATATACAATATGAACTTGGAAAGAATTTTAGATGGTAGTTAAAATGCGACATCACAAAAGAATTTTCCTCTCCTAAGTTAAGCCAAATGTACAAAATGAAGTGACAAGAGCAAGTAATATACAACTTATGGAGACCCCCTGCAAGGGTCTCCATCTCATTCTACAAACTTCAAGAAACATCATCAGATATAACACAAATTTTGCCAAGTTAAAAGGAGATACAGGGAATAGACTCTTGACTTTCTCTCTCAGGAGAGAAATGCAGTGGGATGATCAGTAGCCAGAGAAAATTCTGGGAAACCCCAGTGAGGTTTGGTATAAAGACTGGGAATAAAGAAAACAAAATGTAGAGAACTTCTAACTAAAAGCTCCTCCTTCCGACCTTAGATAAATAGTTCATGAGCCTAATTTAGAAAAACTCATAGGATTTGCCTCTTTTTCCCTTTGGCCACATAGAAAGAGAAACAGGTTTTTTGTTTTGTTTTGTTTTGTTTTAAGTAGCAAATAAAGTCTCTGGATGGTGGGTGGGAGGGAGGAATATTAGGCCACACCAAACTAAAAGTTAAAACACCCAATGCTTTCACCCTAAATACACTAGCTTGATGACCCTAAAGCAGGGAAGCATACTGAAACTCAAGAGAACCTCATTGTCTCAACTCTTTGTCTTCACGGACAGCCCATCTCCCCACAAACTCAACAAAATGACCTCTTTATACAGGACTCATTAGGAAGGGTGGTGATAAAGCTCCATGATTTCATCTGTTCCAAGTCCCAACCCTCTCAAGCCCCTTCCCACTCTCACAGGACAGAACATAACCACAACCCATTAATATGAGCCCTTAAACTCATGTTCTGAGGGGAGAATTCAAATATTACCCAGATAACAAGGTCTAGAGTCAAGGAGAACTTACCTTCTTGATTTTCCGGCAAAGAGGCCAGGATAGAATTGCTGTGGCAAAGGTGATAGGCAAAGCAAGCTGAAAGGGGAGCTGTGCAAAAATTTGTTAGTCTCCTCTCCATATTTTCCTCCCCCGAACCCCCCGCAAAAAAAGAAACGTAGCAAAGAATCCAAATTGGAAGAAAACTTACCCTGGAAAGAGAAGAAATGTTTAGATATTATATTCTTCATACTCTTGAGGAAATGAAGAAGAAAATGAAATAACAAAATGACACAATAAGGTCCAAAAGAAGCTGGCCAAGAAAAGGAACTGAGGAGAAAACAGCACAGTCCCAGAAAAAAGAAATGTGTTAGAAATTAAAAGGCAAGGAATGAACATGTGGAAAACCATGTCAAAGATATATTCAGTGATGGAGAGAAATGTTTCTTAAATGATTAGTTCAATTTGCATATCAAAAGGTTTTAGGAAAAAAATAATAGAAAATAATTAACACCAAGAAGAATACAGGTGGGCTGCTGAAGACCAAGAAAAATTGTTACAGAACCAAAAAAAAAAGGCCTCCTGAAAAAGGGGTCAAACCATCTACATAGGAAGAGGAATCAGGCTGCCTTGAGCCTTCTTCACAGGAACATCTGAAAACAGAGAAGCAACATCTAAATGTTTTGCGTCGTAAGGGATTTTTGACTGAAAAACTCTGTACCCAAGTGTCATCAGGCAACAGATAAACACAAGCAACATACAGGGAATAGATAGCCTCTAATAGGCAAAGATTCTGGAGATAAACCATTTCTAGAAAGTCTACGTGATGATATAATTAAGTCAACCAAGAGTTGAAATAAAATGAAAAGCTGCAGTGTCTGAGTCACAAAGAATGACTATTTTCAAATTTATTAGCCATTGCCAAAATGCTCTTCAAAATGATCCTTTAGATTTATGCTGTATCTATCAAGCATACACAGTATCAACTTTCCCACCTGCTTGCCAACACTTAGTATGGTAAGATTTTAAAATTGTTTCCAATCTGATGTGCACTGTTTTATTTTGCATTTTTCTGATGTGAAACTCTACAATGCTTTGCAAAGGGCTGTACCAACTTTCACTCCCATTAGATGCATATTAGCATTTATCTTGACCCATATGTTGTCCATGCTTGAAATGTGGGGAACAACGATGGTCACCAGTTGGCCTGACATAGCCTGAAAATTTGATATAAACTCTTTTAACCATGTAAATACTTCTAGACCCTCTCTATAAATATATGAATATTGCCCCCATTTTAAACACAGAGTGGATATGATGGTACATATCATGACCTTTTTTTATTCAACTATGCATTGTGGAGGGTTCCACAATCCCCCTTCCCTCTACCCCTCACCAACAACAAATTCTGTGAAGAAATTGTGCAGGAAAAATATTCCTTTCTTCCTTTATTACATAATTCAACTAAAACTCAGTAAAGTTTTAATGGAGTATCAAGTTGAAAATCCTAAACAATGTATGGATTTTCTTCCTGTTGATCTAGTGGCCATCCAATGGATCTTCTTTTTCCTACACTACGTCACTGAGAAGATAAACTTTACCTGAAAACTGGCTGTGGTTTCACACACACACACACACACACACACATACACATGAATATTTATAAATAAACTATTGATTCAGTCAAATTGCTTAATTTCCAGTTAGTCATGGGATTATAAAATACAGTTTCCTTAAATACCTAGGTAATATTTTACTGAATGAATCCCTCTGTGATAAGTCAAACTGCACCCTAGGCAGATTATATTTTATAGTCACTCTCCAGCTTTGTTTTGTTTTTTTTTTTACTATATAGAGTCAACCACAGTTTCCCTATTTCATCACTGTAACCTGGGTTTGTCTGCATTTCTGCCAAAAACACATTTTCTCCTGATGAGGATATTAATGATAATGTAGCAAGAAAATCTAGGAAGTAAGCATCTAATATTGTGCCTGGCACATAATAGGTGTTGGACATTAGTTTTGAACATGCAAAAATTAAGTCTTGTTTTCTGATTTAATTTTATATTAAATCTATCCTTGTATTCCAAGTTATATTTGAATTGTCATTTTAAATGGTGAAGTGTAGGTCATTTGCATCATATCCATATGATAATCTCCATTACTGGGTCTTCAAAGTTGTTCCATTTTTCTAGATCCGTCCTGTGAAGGTATGTGGGTCAATGCATATGAAATACAATTTTACCTATTATGTAAAGAAATATGATGTAAATAGTTTTTCTTGATGCCCTTCCCTGAGTAGCTACATCACATTTCTCCCCTACACTAATCCTTTAGGATCATGTCTTTCCCCTTGATCACAGAACAAACTTATGTGCACAGAACTCATACCCAGAAGCCATTTTCACTTGAACTGGAAAGGATTAAGTGAAGGTAGCTAGAATGCTGATTGTAATCTTGGACTTTGCTTCTCTTATCCTGATTCAAAATTTTGTTTGCATTCCAGTTAACAAGGTGGATCAAATCCATATCTTTAGTCTGTTTCCCTTTGAAGCATCTTCAAAATGACAGAATAGGAACTTGAAATGGCATAAATTCTACAGAACAAGGGAATGGGAGAGGAGACAACAATGGATAGAGGATTCCACAAATTTCTAAAAGATGGAAAGTAGAAGGACCTGTGGTAATTGATTTAGTAGAGTGGAGAAAGCTAAAACCTAAGTCTACAGATGGCAGAGGGCAATGAGAAGAAAGTTCATTCTATGGAACCCTAGAAAGTTCAGGAATCGGAGGCATCAGGTGAACTTGGGATGGGGAGGATTGAGGACTGGTTGAAAGTCTGTATCAAGAACATCTAGTTCCCCACATCTCCTCCATTACTCCAGCCAGTTAAGTGACTACTCCTCTCTTACCCTGCACAAGAATGGAGATTTGTTCTTCGAAGAATTTGAAAGAGAGAGAAAGAGACACGGGACTGTACGCATAATGGAGGGTGTGGGTGAGCACTGTGAAAAAGCTCCTTCTTTGTTCTCCAGCATCTAAGCTTATATTGTCCTCTTCCCTCCAATCATCTTGCCAATCATCCCTCCAACTCCCCATCCTCCCCGCTTCCCCCAACACACTTTCCCCCAAGGTAAAGAGTGGATGATATGCCCCCGGAGAAACTACCTCAAGAGAAAAAGAAATCTATAGACACTGAGATTTAGGGGCATCTCAAGAAACAAATGTGTCCTACCAAATCACATCACAGTGAAGCCCACCAGGCAGCCAACCCTGCTCATGTCTCATTCTTAAACATACTCTGTCAAAGATCACTAAACATTTGAGGAGCACCTCCAGCATGAAAGGCACACCAGTAATTAAAAACAAAAAACAAAAAAACCCAAAACAAATCATCTGGAAAAAAAGGAACTCAGGGAAAAGAAACAGAAACAACATAGGGAGTAGAAAACAGGTTCAATAATATTCCAAGAGGCAAAAGAGTATACATTGCATCTATGAAATAAGAACAATCAGAAACAAGAAAAAGCTCTTGAAATGATAGCTAGAATTGAAAATATTCCACATAAGAATTAGGAGATAAAGTTAAGAAACTGTCCCAGAAGGTAGAATTAAAAGATCAAGAGGTGAAAAATAGGAGAAAAAAGATAAGAAAATTAGAAGATCATGGCAGAATTTGAAGAATAGGAATTCTAGAAAGAGAGTAGGGACAGTAATGAATTATAAACCATGGAGGGGAGGGGAGAAATCTATGAGTCAATCCATACCAAGGATAAAGAGATGATAGGATAGATAACTGATGATAGATAGATAGATAGATAGATAGATAGATAGATAGATAGATGGTGGGTAGGTAGACAGAAGGATGGATGGATAGATGGGGAGAGAAGGGAGGGCTCTTGCTCTTGGTGGAATGCTGAGTGCTGACTGCTAAATGCAGGAGTTAAATCATCATTTGCAACCATCAAAGTAAAGATTGTTTCAGGCAAGAGTCATCAATGGATGTGAAATCTAGGGGGAAATTTCAATGATGAAGAGGATATTAGCATGGCCTTAAAGTGTCTTCCTGTAGATTTCTTGTCACAAGCAAAAGAAATAACTACCCAATGGGGAAAAAACTGAATAGCACCTGGACCAGGTGACCAAAATTAACACTATCAGTGAGAAGTGGATGGACACTGGGTGTCTCCAGATGTTACGACTTGGAAAGCACAGCATCTCTTTTGTTGTATTCTGACCAGGAATGCATAACTTGAATCTCACCACGAAGAAACACTGGGAAACCAAAATGTGGAGCATTCTACTTAAAATAAAAGGGAGGGGAGTTACAGAAAGATAGAGAAGATGAAAAGGCAGAGGGCTATGTACCAGATGAAGGAACAAGAAAAAACCCCAGAAAAACAACTAAATGAAGTGGAGATAGGCAACCTTCCAGAAAAAGAATTCAGAATAATGATAGTGAAGATGATCCAGGACCTTGGAATAAGAATGGAGGCAAAGATTGAGAAGATGCAAGAAATGATTAACAAAGACCTAGAAGAATTAAAGAACAAACAAACAGAGATGACCAATACAATAACTGAAATGAAAACTACACTAGAAGGAATCAATAGCAGAATAACTGAGGCAGAAGAACGGATAAGTGACCTGGAAGACAGAATGATGGAATTCACTGCTGCGGAACAGACTAAAGAAAAAAGAATGAAAAGAAATGAAGACAGCCTAAGAGACCTCTGGGACAACATTAAACGCAACAACATTCGCATTATAGGGGTCCCAGAAGGAGAAGAGAGAGAGAAAGGACCAGAGAAAATATTTGAAGAGATTATAGTCGAAAACTTCCCTAACATGGGAAAGGAAATAATTAATCAAGTCCAGGAAGCACAGAGAGTCCCATACAGGATAAACCCAAGGAGAAACACGCCGAGACACATAGTAATCAAAGTGGCAAAAATTAAAGACAAAGAAAAATTATTGAAAGCAGCAAGGGAAAAACGACAAATAACATACAAGGGAACTCCCATAAGGTTAACAGCTGATTTCTCAGCAGAAACTCTGCAAGCCAGAAGGGAGTGGCATGATATACTTAAAGTGATGAAAGGGAAGAACCTACAACCAAGATTACTCTACCCGGCAAGGATCTCATTTAGATTTGATGGAGAAATCAAAAGCTTTACAGACAAGCAAAAGCTAAGAGAATTCAGCACCACCAAACCAGCTCTACAACAAATGCTAAAGGAACTTCTCTAAGTGGGAAACACAAGAGAAGAAAAGGACCTACAAAAACAAACCCAAAACAATTAAGAAAATGGTCATAGGAACATATATATCGATAATTACCTTAAACGTGAATGGATTAAATGCCCCAACCAAAAGACATAGACTGGCTGAATGGATACAAAAACAAGACCCATATATATGCTGTCTACAAGAGACCCACTTTAGACCTCGGGACACATACAGACTGAAAGTGAGGGGATGGAAAAAGATATTCCATGCAAATGGAAATCAAAAGAAAGCTGGAGTAGCTATACTCATATCAGATAAAATAGACTTTAAAATAAAGAATGTTACAAGAGACAAGGAAGGACACTACATAATGATCCAGGGATCAATCCAAGAAGAAGATATAACAATTATAAATATATATGCACCCAACATAGGAGCACCTCAATACATAAGGCAACTGCTAACAGCTATAAAAGAGGAAATCGACAGTAACACAATAATAGTGGGGGACTTTAACACCTCACTTACACCAATGGACAGATCATCCAAAATGAAAATAAATAAGGAAACAGAAGCTTTAAATGACACAATAGACCAGATAGATTTAATTGATATATATCGGACATTCCATCCAAAAACAGCAGATTACACGTTCTTCTCAAGTGCGCACGGAACATTCTCCAAGATAGATCACATCTTGGGTCACAAATCAAGCCTCAGTAAATTTAAGAAAATTGAAATCATATCAAGCATCTTTTCTGACCACAACGCTATGAGATTAGAAATGAATTACAGGGAAAAAAACGTAAAAAGGACAAACACATGGAGGCTAAACAATACGTTACTAAATAACCAAGAGATCACTGAAGAAATCAAAGAGGAAATCAAAAAATACCTAGAGACAAATGACAATGAAAACACGACGACCCAAAACCTATGGGATGCAGCAAAAGCAGTTCTAAGAGGGAAGTTTATAGCTATACAAGCCTACCTAAAGAAACAAGAAAAAGCTCAAGTAAACAATCTAACCTTACACTTAAAGAAACTAGAGAAAGAAGAACAAACAAAACCCAAAGTTAGCAGAAGGAAAGAAATCATAAAGATCAGAGCAGAAATAAATGAAATAGAAACAAAGAAAACAATAGCAAAGATCAATAAAACTAAAAGTTGGTTCTTTGAGAAGATAAACAAAATTGATAAGCCATTAGCCAGACTCATCAAGAAAAAGAGGGAGAGGACTCAAATCAATAAAATCAGAAATGAAAAAGGAGAAGTTACAACAGACACTGCAGAAATACAAAGCATCCTAAGAGACTACTACAAGCAACTTTATGCCAATAAAATGGACAACCTGGAAGAAATGGACAAATTCTTAGAAAGGTATAACCTTCCAAGACTGAACCAGGAAGAAATAGAAAATATGAACAGACCAATCACAAGTAATGAAATTGAAACTGTGATTAAAAATCTTCCAACAAACAAAAGTCCAGGACCAGATGGCTTCCCAGGTGAATTCTATCAAACATTTAGAGAAGAGCTAACACCCATCCTTCTCAAACTCTTCCAAAAAATTGCAGAGGAAGGAACACTCCCAAACTCATTCTATGAGGCCACCATCACCCTGATACCAAAACCAGACAAAGACACTACAAAAAAAGAAAATTACAGACCAATATCACTGATGAATATAGATGCAAAAATCCTCAACAAAATACTAGCAAACAGAATCCAACAACACATTAAAAGGATCATACACCACGATCATGTGGGATTTATCCCAGGGATGCAAGGATTCTTCAATATACGCAAATCAATCAATGTGATACACCATATTAACAAATTGAAGAATAAAAACCATATGATCATCTCAATAGATGCAGAAAAAGCTTTTGACAAAATTCAACACCCATTTCTGATAAAAACTCTCCAGAAAGGGGGCATAGAGGGAACCTACCTCAACATAATAAAGGCCATATATGACAAACCCACAGCAAACATCATTCTCAATGGTGAAAAACTGAAAGCATTTCCTCTAAGATCAGGAACGAGACAAGGATGTCCACTCTCACCACTATTATTCAACATAGTTTTGGAAGTCCTAGCCACGGCAATCAGAGAAGAAAAAGAAATAAAAGGAATACAAATTGGAAAAGAAGAAGTAAAACTGTCACTGTTTGCGGATGACATGATACTATACATAGAGAATCCTAAAACTGCCACCAGAAAACTGCTAGAGCTAATTAATGAATATGGTAAAGTTGCAGGATACAAAATTAATGCACAGAAATCTCTTGCATTCCTATACACTAATGATGAAAAATCTGAAAGAGAAATTATGGAAACACTCCCATTTACCATTGCAACAAAAAGAATAAAATACCTAGGAATAAACCTACCTAGGGAGACAAAAGACCTGTATGCAGAAAACTATAAGACACTGATGAAAGAAATTAAAGATGATACCAACAGATGGAGAGATATACCATGTTCTTGGATTGGAAGAATCAACATTGTGAAAATGAGTATACTACCCAAAGCAATCTACAGATTCAATGCAATCCCTATCAAATTACCAATGGCATTTTTTACGGAGCTAGAACAAATCATCTTAAAATTTGTATGGAGACACAAAAGACCCCGAATAGGCAAAGCAGTCTTGAGGCAAAAAAATGGAGCTGGAGGAATCAGACTCCCTGACTTCAGACTATACTACAAAGCTACAGTAATCAAGACAATATGGTACTGGCACAAAAACAGAAACATAGATCAATGGAACAAGATAGAAAGCCCAGACATTAACCCACGCACCTATGGTCAACTAATCTATGACAAAGGAGGCAAAGATATACAATGGAGAAAAGACAGTCTCTTCAATAAGTGGTGCTGGGAAAACTGGACAGCTACATGTAAAAGAATGAAATTAGAATACTCCCTAACACCATACACAAAAATAAACTCAAAATGGATTAGAGACCTAAATATAAGACTGGACACTATAAAACTCTTAGAGGAAAACATAGGAAGAACACTCTTTGACATAAATCACAGCAAGATCTTTTTTGATCCACCTCCTAGAGTAATGGAAATAAAAACAAAAATAAACAAGTGGGACCTAATGAAACTTCAAAGCTTTTGCACAGCAAAGGAAACCATAAAAAAAAAAAAAAAAAAAAAAAAAAAAAAAAAAAAAGGGAGGGGGACTTAACTCTTTAAAAAACAAAGCATCACAAATGATAAAGATTGGCTGTGGAAATGTTCCAGATTAAAAGAGACTAAAGAGACATGACTACTAAATGCAATGCCTGATCCTAGGCTGGATCCTGTACTGGAGGGAAAAAAATAATACAAAAAACATCTTTGGATCAACTGACACAATTGATTCATTGGAATATGAATGATAGATTAAAGTATTATATCAATGTTAAATTCACCAAAGTTATAATAAAACTATAAATATATAAGATAATATCTTTATTCTTATGAAATATATATTGAAGTATTTAGGGATAAAGGGCCATCATGTTAAGTTTTAAATGGTTCAGAAAAAATATTTTTATTATATGTATACACATCACACTTGTGTGTGTGTGTGTGTGTGTGCAAATGGGGCAAAATGTTACAAATAGGAGAATCTGGGGAAAATTAAAATATATTCACGTAATCTTGAAGTCATTTACAAATATTTATATTTACAAATATTTATATTTACAAATATAAAGTTGTTAAAATTGCCTCGCACTCACCTTTTCTTAGGAAGTTAATAGGTGATGTAACTCCAACAAAGAAATGGAGTGAAACAATTACAAAGAAGAAAAAAAATCCAGGAGACTGGGAGCCACCATGGGGGAAAGAAAGGGCAATTCTCGGGATAATGGTAAAGGCAAGGTTGACAAGTTCACAGGAGACCAAAAGAACCACTGATCCTACCTGGAGCAGGAGGATGGAGAGATTCCAGAAAGATATCCCCCCAATTCCCCAAAATGATATCAATAGATTACCTGACTGCATTGAAAGGAGTTTACAGTTCTTTTAGAGAGTCTGGGAAGAATTAGTGGTAGTAAAAAAAAAAAAAAAAAAAAGGCAATTAGTAACTCTAGGGGAAAATAACTTTGTACAAGAAAAGTAATGTAATGATATACTATTTGGCTCACTTGTGAACAATATTTACCTGGAAACAATACATGGGAACACAGAATGTTCATTTGTCCAAAAATTGTGATAAAACTGTACTGAGAAAAATGAAAAAAATGGAGTGAAGGAAAGGGATGGATGTGGGCAGATGGGGGTGTAAGAGCACTAAATTCACAGCCTCCATAGCTGCAAGTGAGCTAATGCCCAAGTTGACTGATAAAGAAAAAGCAGCATAAGCAAATCATTTAGAAATATGGGGGAAAATATCAGAAGAAACAGAGGAATAGCAGAAGAAAGAGGTGAAAGACTGAGAAGTTCTGAGAAGCAGAACTCAGAGATGGTGGTGTGACAAGTGAACTGCAGTTTTTTGGGGTTTTTTGTTTGTTTGTAATAAACTTTGTAATACTATTTGATTTATATACATGTATTGTTTAGATTAAAAAAAAATTTTTAAACTCCAGATTTCTGCTCAGTATGATGATTAACAATTTATTTTGCATTTCCTTTTTTGATAGTACTAGGATACAGGTAAAGCCTAGGATATAGGTAAAGCTAAGGCGAGCTGCCAACTAAAAAAGGTGATCATTATACTCACGATAAAACTTTGTTTCTTATGTTAATTGTTTAAAGTTGTGAGTGTGGGGTGGCGTGTGTGTGTGTGTGTGTGTGTGTGTGTGTGTGTGTGTGTGTTGGTATTGAAAGGGAGAGAAAAAGAAAGGTTTGAGTTTTGAATAATTCAGGTATTCGCAAAACTCAAGAAGGAACCACTAGTCATTTACATGCTTTATAATATGCTTGTGCTCAAGAGAGTAATTAGGACCCAAGTGGAGTTTGATGACCAAGCATAAGAAAAGGAAGCACAAAGAGAGGGGTTCTGATCAAATAGGAGGTTGTTGTCTTTAATTTTGGGTACAGAACAGGATGGAAAGGGGGAAACATAGAAAAGATGTTTATTTATTTGATTTTTACAGATTAGGCACTTGACATAATGTGGTACAGCTGGGGAATTATTTTACCTGCAGGACAGGTGTAACAGAGCAGGGCGCAAGAGGAGTTTCTACATGTTACATGGGTTTCAAGCTGATATTTCCCTAGGGAAGTGGGGACGCCAAGGAGAAGAGTGTGGGCGGTACCAAGTAGCTCATTCTGGTTGGTGGAAATTTCACGGCTAGGCAGAAATACGTCGAATTTTCTTTGGCCAAAAGACATGTATAAGAATACCAGTGATTTCTTAATCCAATTTTGCAAGTACAAACAGTGACTGTGTATTATAAAAAGGGCTATTCAGATTTAGATTTCTTCATAGTTCCAATAAGGCAAAGATCAAATTCTAAATGTAAAAAAGAAAAGACAGGCAAGCAGACAAGGAGTGAGAACGCTCTAAAAACTTGAGAGGCATTTTAATTGCTTTATAGTTTACGGCAAATGGAAGCCAACATGCAAAACTGAGTTAAAATGTTATGGTTTTGGAGTTTTTTACTCTCTTGTGTCAATCTGAAGTAAAACGAAGCATATGCTTTTTCAAAGGCTGATGATGTCAATGTTATTGATTGGAAATGCTCCTTGGTTATAACGCCAAATATCCCATCAAAACGAAAGTTTTCGAGTCCATGATCTGGATGTTTCCAAACATCTAGATATTCAGTGCCATGTAGACAAAACATACAAATGACATAACCCCAAACACACAGACATTTCACAGAAACTTGCAGGTTGTGTCCAAATATTTAGATGGTATGACTAGATGTGCCTTGCTCTTATCTCAGGCCTGAGGAAGTGGGCTGTGCAAAGCGCATGACTTTATTTAAATCTGTCTTAAGTTAGCTTGGCTTTTTGCTGAAATGAGTTATGACTGCAACTCTTTAATAATCACATGCACAAGTTTGACTGTGTTGTTTAGCACATCAAGAAAAAAAAAAGATTTGTACTCTGGGGTTTCTAAACCTGGGTCAGGAGTTTGTTACATTTATTTTAGTGATCAATTTGGTCTCAAGTGGACAACCTGGTAGCTGAATTTTTAAACATAACAGAAATCAGGTGTGACCTGTGTGTTTTTTTTTTGGTTGAACTGAGGACAGTGCAAGAATGAGTACCCCCTCGGATGACAGTATTCCCCTAGGAGATTCAAGAATGAGGAGCACCCAGTCTACCAGAGGAACATTTTCCTAAACTCACCTACTACCCCAAATTTTCAGTTTAAGAGAGGGGGGAGAATTTAACCAAATGAGTTAAAAAAAAAAAAAAAGAAACGCTTCCCTTACCAATAACTCCTAAAGTTTTTAATAGGTACGTGTACATACATAGATATGGATGTAGAGACAACAACAAAAAATCTACCTCATATAGTTCTAACATCTAAGTGAATAAAGTCCCAAATCAAATCCTCCTATGTGGTAAAGAAGTAATGGAGATGGAAGCAAACAAAAATACTTCCTGGTTTTCTGAGTTTCTGAGGTCTTTAGTGAAAGAGAGCATTTTTCTTGGCTCTGGACTATTACCTTTTCACGTGTGACCCTGTGGGAAGCTTACAATTCTTCCATAGCAATATAGGATTCTCTTTCCAGAGCTACCTATGGTTTGGTCCCCATTAAATGATGAAATTGCAACACATGAGAGCAGGAAAGAACACCTCAGAGGAAATTCAGCTCAACCCTTTTGCCCTCTCCACGAGGGAAGCAAGATGTTAAGGCTCTGATCCTGGGTCCCAGAGCTAATGGGAAGCAGAGCCCAGGTGTCCCATCGCCCGGCGCTGTGCTCTCTGCTGTGTTCCACTTGTCACACTACTTCTCATCCGTGAGAGGGATTGGCATTCCTCCCTCATTCCCACTTGACTCTCGTAACTTTTTCCCAGACATGCTCTTGGCTTGCCTCTGATCTTTTTCTGATTCTCCTCATAAACTAATCCTGTAGCTTCTAACCTTAAAATGTCTGAATTTTTGCTGAGATAGCATCTATAAACAACTTATTAATGCATTTTCAAAAACGTTATGGCAAAATAGTGCAATGAAGAGAATATTAAGTTTGGATTTAGGAAACCTAGATTGTAATCCTGAGTATGTCTTTAATTTTCTGTAGCTTTGGGTAAGTTGCTTTGCCTTTCTCCTACACAGTTTTCTGATCTATAAAATTAAATATTTTCTATTTCCATAGTTGTATGATTATTTTGCTTTTTAGTAAATTTAGCTATGGAAACAAACAAAAAAACTATTTTTCTTAATCTTCATAATTCCTTACCCACTGGAACAAATCTATATTCTTCATGTAGTGCCTTGGTCTCAACTTCCCTTCCCACCCAGCAAAATGGGAATTGTCTCTATGTAGTTCTCTTTATACACTGCTTACCACGGCACCATACAGACTCATTAGCTTAATAAGTATTTTTCAATGTGATGATGACAACAATTATAAAATATAGTGCAAACGTTGACATTCTAACGCCTGACATTTAAAAATCTTTCTGTTTTACTCCTCCTTTCAAAACATGAGTTTTGGCAAAAGAAAATTAATTAAATTGCTTTAGGGTCCATCCCTAGCCAAACTGTTAGGTTAATTAGGTTTAGAGGGATCCTAGGAGAGGCATCTTTCTTTCTTGGCCCCTAATAGCCAGGCTTTGCTTAATCTTTTCCAAAAAAATTGGAATTCAAGTGGATAAAGAAATATTTGAGGGACTTCCCTGGCGGTCCAGTGGTTAAGACTTCACCTTCCAATGCAGGGGGTGCGGGTTCGATCCCTGGTCGGGGAGCTAAGATCCCACATGACTTGTGGCCAGAAAAGCAAAACATAAAACAGAAGCAATATTGTCACAAATTCAATAAAGACTTTAAAAAAATGGTCTACGTAAAAAAAAAAATCATTAAAAAGAAAAGAAATATTTGAGATAGAGGCTAAATAAGATTTTAGCCCTTGGGAAGACTATGGTATTTCTTTCTTTTTAAAAGTGTGTTTAAAAGAAAAAGAAACACCTTTTTAGGAGATGAAAGGAGGTAACTGGTTTATAAATAAGACTTACTTAGGTTTATGGTCTCTAGGATTTGCCATAACATGTTCCCTGGAAAAGGAATTCCATGCTATTGGAAAGTGTGCAGTATGCCTCAAGTCTAAAATGAATTTGAGTAGTCAAAGGTAACTACCCAATAGCAAATATGAGTCATCATTCCAAATGATAAGCAAAGGACAAAAATTAAATGAGAGGAGAAAAAAAGCAGAATTACTGGAAGCTTTATTGGATTATCCAGAATGTTAGTGCATCTCCTCTGCTTACAGAACTGGATTTGCCTTTTGAAGACATTCTAGCTATTAGGCACCATGCTAGGTAGCATGGCGGGCGGTGTGGCTTCACTAGTTTATTGGCAATTACAACTTTTTTCTTGTCTGATGGTGCTCTGTGTTAGAGAGATGGTTTATTTGTCCTGGTCTTCCTGAGAAAATGAATGCTCATTTTGAACTTTCTCCTGCTTGACACTGGTGCTAGGAACACGGGGGTGGCTTTAAATATGCTATGGGAGAGATTCTTGCTTTATTTGGCATGACACTTCAAGGAAAGAGCAATAAAAGGAAAAATGGCAGGAGGGAACTCTTAAGCCAAGTGCAATTAAAAACAGTGAACATGACCTGATCTTTCACTCTCACAACTCACGGTGAATGAGAACAGAAAGTCCATTCATTAGGATGAAGCCTGACATGCAGATATTTGGGTCTCTTGCTAGAGAATAAAAGATGAGCTATCATTAAAAAGACATACAGGGCTTCCCTGGTGGCACAGTGGTTGAGAATCTGCCTGCTAATGCAGGGGACACAGGTTCGAGCCCTGGTCTGGGAAGATCCCACATGCCGCGGAGCAACTAGGCCCGTGAGCCACAACTACTGAGCCTGCGCGTCTGGAGCCCATGCTCCGCAACAAGAGAGGCCACGATAGTGAGAGGCCCGCGCACTGCAATGAAGAGTGGCCCCCGCTTGCCACAACTAGAGAAAGCCCTCGCACAGAAACGAAGACCCAACACAGACAAAAATAAATAAATAAAATAAATAAATTTAAAAAAAAAAGCGTAAAAAGACATACAGGGAGCCACAAATCTTCATACTACTGCGTTCGGAATGACTAGGGCATCTCCTTGTCAACCATAAGGCCAGCTATGAATTGACCACAGTGCCGGAACGTCTTCTAGTAATTTAGAAGGATATATGTGCCATTCATCGAAATGCTTTTCAGAGGAGAATTTCCTTTCAGGGGTTCACCTTCACAATCCATGTGTACCCCGTCATAATAGAAACACATAGTTCAAAAAAATCCCTTCTGCCAAGTTGGACTTCAGTGAAATAAAGAGCTGATAATTCCATAATGCTTGTGATCATTTCTCTTCTACCTTCCCTAGGAATTTTTTTTTCTTTTTTTGCCATATATCCCTGCTCACTAGCTTCTCCAACAGAACAAAGAGGAAATTTTAAAAGATGGCGCTCAAACAAGAATTTGAATCCTATGCAAAAGCAGCAGGTTTGGGAAAAGGTTCTAAGAGGAAGAGGCTGAAACTTTATTTACCAGGAATTTGAGAATTATGTTTTAACTGTTTCAAAGTCTGCCAGTGAGAATTTTTCAGAATTGACCACCGGAACAAACAGGAATTTTGAGACAGGCAAATCAGTAAATACCTTAAAATCACATTCCCAAAGGCCTGTCTCTCATAGCTAAAGTTTCACCATTAAAGAGATGGCCAGGGCTTCCCTGGTGGCGCAGTGGTTGAGAATCTGCCTGCTAATGCAGCGGACACGGGTTCGAGCCCTGGTCTGGGAAGATCCCACATGCCGCGGAGCAACTGGGCCCGTGAGCCACAACTGCTGAGCCTGCGCGTCTGGAGCCTGTGCCCCGCAACGGGAGGGGCCGCGATAGTGAGAGGCCCGCGCACCGCGATGAAGAGTGGCCCTCGCACCACGATGAAGAGTGGCCCCCACTTGCTGCAACTAGAGAAAGCCCTCACATGAAACGAAGACCCAACACAGCTAAGAATAAATAAATAAATAGAGTAAAAAAAAAAAAAAAAAAAAAAAAAGAGATGGTCATTTGAATTATAACCTACCATAAAGCAAATATTCCCTGAGACATGATCACATATTAATGCACTGTTATCTCTTCATACTGCCACAGGGTGACTTCTGTAGTCTGATTCTATTTCTGGAATAATCATTGCCTGAGAGTAAATTTGAAGAGCGTGTAGGAGTGATGGGGACCCTAGTGGGGAGTGGGGTGGGGTAGAGATGGAGGGAAGGAGATGGTATACGAACCAAGTAGAGAAAGTGGTGCAAAGCAAGGGCACTGACCCAGGAATTTCTGGGTTGAGCCCAGTGAGCACGTCTTGTCTGCCTGGGAGCTGCATGGGCCGCTAAGCAGCCAAAGCAAGGAGAGGAAGGAGGGGAAGGGGATCCTGAAGTAAATTTTATCTTCACGGTTTGGTTTAGTTCTGACTCTTGGCCACCTAGAGAGTAGACAGGATGACAAAGATTTTAGCTTTGGTGACAGGTCAACTCTGGGGAGGAGAAGACTGCAGAACGGAGGAGGATTTTGGCCTGCCACGGTGTGTGTGTGCATGTGTGTGTGCATGTGTGTGTATAGAAATCGGAATCAGGAGTTTGATAGCAGAGCAGGCCCTTCTGGTTTGAACAGCAGAGTCATCTTGGTAAGCAAACAGAAACGCATAGTAAGTCGAACTAAGAATCAGAAGAGAGGCTGGATTTGGGGGTTAGAGGATGGGTGGTGAGGAGCTCTGTGGCTGGGAAAAGCTGTACTGATCTTTGCTCTTTTTGGCATTGTGCCTTCTTTGTCTTTTTCTCTCTTGTCATTTTGTGCTTGTCTCATCTTTCCTTTTTATTTGTTTGTTTCTTTTAAATGTGGTAAAAAAAACATGACACAAAATTTACCCTCTTAACCATTTCCAAGTGTCCAGTTCAGTAGCATTATGTATGTTCACACTGATGTGCAACCAACCTCCAGAACGTCTTCATCTGGCAAAACTGAAACTACTCCCATTGAAAAAAGTCCCCATTCTCCCTCCCCTCAGCCCCTGGCAACCACCGTTCTACTTTCTGTTTCTATGAATCTGATGATTCTAGGGATTCTGTAAGGGGAATCTTAACAGAATTTGTTGCTTTGCGACTGGCTTATTTCACTTAACTTAATGTCCATGTTGCAGCAAATTTCAGAATCTCCTTCCTTTTTCAGGATGAATAACGTTCCGTTGTGTGTATGGACCACATTTGGTTTCTCCGTTCTCTTGTCGATGGACACTCGAGGTGCTTCCGCCTTTTGGCTGTTGGGCATGCTTTCCATTTCTAGCAGTTCCTTTCCCTCTTCCTTAATTGTATACATCAGGAAACTGAAGTATATATTTTACATTATTTATTTACTAAATAAATCATCAGGAGAAAGGCAGGAAGCATAACATATGGAAATCAGGTTAGTTTCCAGTTAACTGTATGACCTTGGACAAGTTAATTAATATCGCTAAGTCTCTGTACATCTGTAAATTGAGGGATTTGGTCTAGATGAATGTCCTCCTAAGGTCCATGATTTTTTGTTCTCTCTTCTTATGTTTAAAGCAGGAGGGTTAAATTATTATCTCAAATCAAGTAGATAGTTCCTCACTTGTATGAGACTATTTTGGATTTTTTTCCCTTAGAGTAAACAATATCTTAAGAAAGAAGCCTCCACTTCTGAACTCTTTTTATGAGACTGTTTATATTTTCCACTTGTACTGCATTTTACTTGTAATGAGTTTCCTAAGTTTCCTATAGATAAACTCTAAATTTGTCTGTTTTAAACCTAGCCTCAATCAAGTTTTTTTTATTGCACAAATATTCATTGAGCACTTATGTATGTCCAGAATTATGTTAGTCACCATGGAGGCTTTAAAAAAAAAAAAGAGAGAAAAAGAGCAGTATAAGACAATGGTACTGCTCTTAAGAAGCTCAAAACCGGGCTTCCCTGGTGGCGCAGTGGTTGAGAGTCTGCCTGCCAATGCAGGGGACACGGGTTCGAGCCCTGGTCTGGGAAGATCCCACATGCCGCGGAGCAGCTGGGCCCGTGAGCCACAACTGCTGAGCCTGCGCGTCTGGAGCCTGTGCTCCGCAACAAGAGAGGCTGCGATAGTGAGAGGCCCGCGCACCGTGATGAAGAGTGGCCCCCGCTTGCCACAACTAGAGAAAAGCCCTCGCACAGAAACAAAGACCCAACACAGCCATAAATAAATAAATAAAAATTAAAATTACTCCCAGTCCATCTATCTTCCTAAGAGTTTGGGGTGTTCTCAAACCCTTTGAAAAAAACAAAAAAAAAAGAAGCTCAAAACCTAGTGAACTGCATCCCAGGTTTAGGGGATTATTAATTTTTTTAAATTTCTTTTCAAGTTATCCTAAGTTATACCTGGATTTTATCTTCACTCCTGTTTCTAAAATTGATTAATCCTGTGATATTTCTCTGGTTTTCCTTCCGCATTCAGAACATTAGGTATTTTCTGATCTGGTGGACACTAACAGAAATGCAGTCCTTCATAAGCTAAAGTCCTTGCGTGTACGGCATGGTACGCAGTGCTGTGTACTTCGCCCATGAAGGCGTATCATGAAGAAGAATTGGAGGGACCTCCCTGGTGGTCCAGTGGTTAAGACTCCACGCTTCCAATGCAGGGGGGCTGGGTTCGATCCCTGATCTGGGAACTAGATTCTGCATGCCACAACTAAGAGCCTGCATGCCACAACTAAAGACCCCGCACGCTGCAACTAAGACCCAGTGCGGCCAAATAAATATTTTTTTAAAAAAAGAAGAATTGGAAACAACATTTTTAAATTATTCAGAAGAACTGTTGAGTGTATGCAAGCAGTCTTCCTACTCTGGAAAGATGAAGGATTATGAGCACACCATCAAAGTCTAATAAATATTGATAGATGTTAATGAAGGACACTGGAACTAGGGAGATACAACAGAAGTCGAAAATGGACTCTGGACCAATTAAATAAGCCAAACAACATTTAAGAAATGTGCTACTCTGAAGAAATAGTATGGGCTTATTGAACACATTAAGTCTTGAGGCGAGGCAGAGGCTGTAAGCACAGCTTTAAATAACAGTTTGATAGATGAATACAACAGGCTTAAAGGAAAACATGTAGATAAAAGACCCGCCCTTCCACGTGGTTTGGCAGCTGCTGTTACTTGTGGCTGCTTCAACTCCATGTGGTCCCTCTGGAGACGAGGAGCCCCTGTTGAAGCTGTTGTTTCTATGGGCTGAATTGTGTGTCATCCCCTAGTTCATATATTGAAGTCCTAACTCCCAGCACTTCAGACTGTGACCATATTTGATGACAGCACCTCTACAGAGCTGATGAAGTTAAAACGAGGTCATTAGGATGGGCCCTAATCCAATATCACGGATGTCCTTATAAGAAGGATAAATTTGGACACAGACAGGCACAGAAGGAAGACAGTGTGAAGACATAGGGAGAAGATGGCCATTTACAAGCCAGGGAGAGAGGCCAGGAACAGATCTTTCCATTGTGGCCCTCACAAGGAACCAGCCCTGAGGTCATCTTGATCTTGGACTTCCAGCCTCCAGAACTGTGAGACGATAAATTTCTGTTAAGCCGCCCATTCTGTGGTATATTTATGGTGCCCTGAGCTGACTGACACAGTCGTGACACACATCTTTTTTCATTTATTTAACAAACACCTATCTAGAGCTTACTATGTGCCAGGCACACTTTAAGCACTTTACAAATATTAATTTAAACCTTATAATGGCTCTATGAGGTAGGGACTGCTCTGGTCCCCATTTTGCAAATGGGGTAACCAAAGCACAAAGAGAGTAAGCAACTTGCCCAAAGTCTCCTACTTGGTAAGTAATGGAGCCAGGATGTGAACCTGACCAGCCTGACTCAAGTCCGTGTGCTGAAACCCCACTCCATACTGTCTCTCTTCTTTTGTCTCCTGGGATTTAACCAGAGGTTCCAAGATACAGGTTAAAACCTGTCTCCCCAGAGAGAGAGAGAGAGAGAGAGAGAGTGTGTGTATGTGTGTGTGTGTGTTTAAATCTAATATCATACCATCCCTCACTGCCAAGTAGATAGAAATCACATTTCATAAAGTTTTTCTAGATTTTTAAGCCTCACATCAAGGAAAATAATCCAGGATTCCTACAAAATATTTGCTGGTCCTTCCTGAGAGGCAGACCGTCGGACTCCCCGGGCTTTGAATGAATAATTCTTATTTCTTACCCAGCAACATTCCACGGAGGTATGAGAGGAGCTATGTTGTCTTCTCTGTGGGCCTGCAGGTAACTCCTTCTAGCTATGAGGGACACGAAGAGCTGCAGGAAAGATCAGCCTCTGCGTGCAGGCAGAGGGCTTTTCTAACTGTGCTCTTGGCTGTCAACGGACCATCATCCAACATGTGTGCAGGTGCCTGACTTCAACGTGTGACAAAAATCTCTCTACAAAATCAACCAGAGAAGCCAAATTTAATTACTAAACGTTTTAGAACATGAGAAACTAGGGGAAAACATCAGTGCAGGGAAAGACAGAACTCTTTATCCCTGGCCAGAAAACACAAGGCTTTTGAAGCTTGGTGTTGTCCTGGTGGCATTCTCCACGAGGAGCATCGGAAGCTGGACAGCAGTGCAGCGGGGAGAGTTAATTCCTTTCTAATTATTAAATGGAAGGAAAGTACACATGTCCAACCTGCTGAACATGCACTGGGCTGCACGCGTTCCCACACCCTACCCTTGAGAGTTTCAGGTTGAAAGACTTTGTTTGCACTCCTTCATTGCTCAGAGTCTTGAGTGGAGGAGCCAGAAACACACCTCTTTACTCCTTCCCATTTCAGCTGACTCACCTGTAGATTTTATGGAGGTGATCACGAGAAGCCAAGGTAGGGCAGTGGAGGTCAAGGTGGTGCCAGCAAAAGTTTGGACTTTAATGAATCAACATACTTAGTGATTGAAAAGATAGAGGGAAGGACTTCTTATTCTTCATGCATTCAGTGCTTTTTCCCTTTCCTCAAGTTGATACCGGAACCCAAGTTATGCAGTGAGCACGTCGGCAGGAGAGCAACAAAGCTTTTTCCAATTATGACCAAGGAAACAAGCCAAAGTACGCTCAGCAAGAAGGGGGCTCTTCTACACCTCTCACGTCCAGTCAAAAGCCTGGCTTCTTCAAAACGATCTGTGTGGTTTTCTGTCTTGTTCTAATAGGAAGCACTGACACTTTTTTTTTCTCAAGTTATCTCTGGTATTTCCAAGCAGGCCCCAGTCCTAAAATTTCCACTGCAGAGAAACCCTAAGCAAGCTTGTTGGCAAGTCTCTCCTGTTGATCTGGGAGCCAGCTCTGCCCCAGGTGTTCTAATGTTGACATGCACTGCAGCGAGCCGACTTAGAACATCTGAAAACAAAAGGAGAAAAGCATTATGAAATGTGATTGCTACCTGGGATATGTCAGATAGGAAGGAAACAAGTCTTTTGTAAGGAAGCAGGTCTCAGCCTGAATCTCAGTGCCCCAGTAAAGAATGCCAGGAGATTGGTGGTTTGATGGTGGTGGTGATGGTGGTGGTGGTGCAGAAGGAGAGTCAAGAATTTCTAAATGAGAACACCTGGCTCTAGAGAAGCAGCTTGATGCACTGCCATTAGGTATCAGCACCTACCAAACCTGTGGCAAGGACATGGTTCATTCTGGTATGGTCCATTCACTTCAGGCAAATATAAGAAGCAAGATCAGGGGCTTCCCTGGTGGCGCAGTGGTTAAGAACCCGCCTGCCATTGCAGGGGACACGGGTTCAAGCCCTGGTCGGGGAAGATCCCACATGCCACGGAGCAACAAAGCCCGTGCGCCACAACTACTGAGCCTGCGCTCTAGAGCTCCATGCACCACAACTACTGAGCCTGTGCTCTAGAGCCCGTGCGCCACAACTACTGAAGCCCGTGTGCTGCAACTACTGAAGCCCACGTGCCTAGAGCCTGTGCTCTGCAACAAGAGAAGCCACCGCAATGAGAAGCACGTGCACCTCAACAAAGAGTAGCCTCCACTCACCGCAACTAGAGAAAGCCCGCGCGCAGCGACGAAGACCCAGCGCAGCCAAAAATAAATAAATTAATCAAAAAAAGAAGCAAGATCAGATCCACCCACAGCAGGCTTGTGAGAAAACTTCACGAGAAGCCAGGGAACTGGGAAATATTTCTATAACTGAAACCTTTGTAGATCTGTGATATCTTTGGAGATGTTGCTAGAGGATGAAGTTATAGATAAGGTCAAGACTGGGTTTGCCTTCTTTACTGGGTAGTTTAACTCAAATTGAAGGCTCTGGAGAGTTCTAGTTCTTCGTGTCATGCTGAAGGCAAAAAAAAAAAAAAAAAAAAAAAGAAACACGTTGCAAACCACCTCCCACCCAAAACTGAAGTTCTTTATCACTCTTTTAAAGAGATACCATGACAGCATAGCAGGTAGCTTTATGCTCCTTCAGGTCCTTCTAACTCGAATAACAACATTGCTAGTTTATCATTTCCAGCTAAGTCAGGCAATACCTGCTATGCAGGATTTCTAAGCAAAATGATTTACTGCAAGAAACTATCAATTGCCTGTCTGTCTTGGTGACTCTAAAGAGATTGACAAAGACCAGAGATATGAAAGGAAAATATTTGTGAAATTAAATCAGAGTCCCTGCTCCCTCCACTTGGCACCACTCTTATCTTTCTAGAGTGATTCTAAGACTCTTATTCAAGTTGAAAGCTCACCCTGCCTTTCCACAATGAATATTCGTATAATTGGATGTTCGTTTCTTACTCATTTAGCTAACCAATTTATTTCAGGTGCAGCCTAAGTGTATAGGGTGTGAACCAATTTGCATGTACTTTTTGATCAGAATAAGAGTTTCATCCTACCACAAGTGAGGCTAAAATTCACACAAAGAAGCATAGTATGTAAGGCACTTTGTAAAAGGAACCTGATATTTTCTGATTATTTTAGTACACTGGGTTCAAGTAGACCTTGTAAAAAGGTCTTATAAGGTTATTCTTTAAAAAAAAAAAAAGTAGGTGGATCTAGAGACTGTCATACAGAGTGAAGTAAGTCAGAAAGAGAAAAACAAATATCGTATATTAACGCATATATGTGGAGCCTAGAAAAATGGTACAGATGAACCAGTTTGCAGGGCAGAAGTAGAAACACAGATGTAGAGAACAAACGTATGGACACCAAGGGGGGAAAGCGGCGGGGGGGTGGTGGTGGGATGAATTGGGAGATTGGGATTGACATGTATACACTAATATGTATAAAATAGATAACTAATAAGAACCTGCTGTATAAAAAAATAAATAAAATAAAATTCAAACATTAAAAAAAAAAAACCTGATATTGATGAAAGTGCCTAAGTATTTTCTTACCCAAGCTAATTTGTGTTGGTTAAGTTATGCTGATGGATTGCATAACCGAATTAGGAAGCAGGAATGCTAGAAACCCGATTGAGGTTGAAAGGGCAATGAAGTTAAAATAACTGTGGTCTCCAAAGTATTGACTCAAGAAAATGCTCTGGGTTCATGGAGGGAGTTGGAGAGAAAGTCAAAGGAATTCAGTGGTTATGTGGTAGAGTAGTAAGATTTCTGAATCAATAGTCAAGGGATCTAACTTCAGATTTCAGTGTTTGTCGCCTCACCCTGGGGAATTCGTTTCTTCTCTCTGGGCTTTGTCCGTAGAATGAGGTGCTTGGATTAGATGATCTTTGAGGTCCCTTCTGTGTCTATTAGTCTGTAAATAGGTGACATCAGTTTAGAGGATGCTGGTTTTGATCAGTAACACATTTTTTGTTTATACATGATTTAATTAAATGAAAATTTGTACTATAGTAGCATGCTGAGGATTTTTCCAATGGCTTTTCCAATCCCTGCATACAACTTGGTTAACCAGGCTATTTAAATGGTTTAAAACTAGAAACTTCCAGGTAGAATTAATGGGGTAGGACTGTCGATTATAGCTCAATTAAAAAAATTAATGGGGTGGGGAGATTATCAGAGAAAACTGTCAAAATAGCAGGATGGGGCTTCCTTGGTGGTGCAGTGGTTAAGAATCCACCTGCCAATGCAGGGGACACGGGTTCAAGCCCTGGTCCGGGAAGATCCCACAGGCCGTGGAGCAACTAAGCCCGTGTGCCACAACTACTGAGCCTGCACTCTAGAGCCTGGGAGCCACAACTCCTGAAGCCCGGGCGCCTAGAGCCCATGCTCTGCAACAAGAGAAGCCACCGCAGTGAGAAGCCCGTGCACTGCAACGAAGAGTAACCCCTCCCCCCCGCCACTCACCGCAACTCGAGAAAGCCCGTGCACAGCAACAAAGACCCAATGTAGCCAAAAAATAAATAAATAATAGCAGGATGGAGACCTTAAATCAAACAAAAGAATGAAGGTATATAATACTTGTCTAAATTTTAGCAGCAGGAATATGAGAGCTAGGGAATTTGAAGGCCACAGTAGGAAAATATGTGTTCATAAATATTCTTTTCCTTTGGACAATAAACTTTGGTTTAAAAGAATAAAGAAAACACAGAGGATGATCAAAATAAATATTTCTAACATTGAAGAAATAAAATAACATTAAAAAATCCTTGATACTTCATAGTCTGCAGGCAAAGACATAAAGCCGCTTCAATAAAGGTGGTTAACTGAATAAATGTTAGCCTATAAGCTATCTTTGGAAGCCTAATTTTTATAACCTCAACTAGTCAACTTCAAAATCTCCACACAAAGAAGGAATTCTATAGAAAATATGGAAGTCAAGAAGCGGGAGCTGAAGGGAGGCAAGAGAGAGGTCCTGTCCTGAGGCACACGTGCATGTCCCCTTGCTGTGAAGGGCACTGGCCAGGCTGCGGTCAGCCCAGCTCACGACTGCCTGTCTTAGTGGGCGTTCCCTGGGACACAGACCCAGAGACGGAGATTTGCCTGCAGGAGGGTCAGTGGGAATTCTCTCAGGAGTGACACCTGGAAGGGAGTGAGGGAAGCAGGACTGGGCAGGAGGAGAAGTCGAGCGGTGATGCAGTTACAACAAAGGCCTCAGCCAATTCCGCGGGAAATTTCTGGAGCTGGGATGGCCTTTCCAAGTTGGCTCAAGTCAAAGCAGGAAGGCTGGGCCTTTGTACAATCACCTGAACTGGTCACTGGATATAAGCTGCACCTGGGAAGAGAGTATAACCTTGGGTGAAGCAGCTCCCTGGGGCTGAGGGCAATGCCCAAAGAGAAACTCAGCTGTGAGTTTTAAGCAGCCAATACTGTCAGTTGCTGGGGGAAACAGCCCTGACCTGGGGGGAAGGGGATCTGGGATCCTACACTAGATGTCAACAAGTCTATGCACCACAGATAATGAACTTTATTCACAGGAGTCTCTGCGCAAGAAACTTGGCAATACATGGTCTATGCCCATATCCAATGAGAAATAACACATTAAAAGAAGAATTTAAAATGTCTTAATAACGGGAAGTTGTGACCACTAACAATGTATCTGTGAGGGAGGAGCCAAAGAAAAATGACATGAGGGAGAAAAAAAATCCAACTTAAAGGGCACAGGTGTCTGGAATTAGTGTCATAGTGAAAACATGTCCTAGCATCTCACTATGCCTGACGGCATCATCCTATTACATACAGCCCATCACTGTGACTGATATTTATAATGATTAGATCTTCAAGAAAATAGAATTCCTTACATTTTGTTTATAAAGGAAAAACAGATTTCAGAGTAATTTCCTTCCAGAATAGTTAATGGTTTAAAAACTTGACTGCTTACAGCTATTCAGACTCCACCCCCTTCCCTGAAGGATGAGCGTAGCCAAGTTTTTACTATATGCATGGATGTGGCGATTAAAGGTTAATAGGCATGGCTTCAACAAAGGCTTTATTACATAGATGCTCCTAGTGCAGATCTGTGGCAGCAGCTCTATATCTTATTTCTTTTCTTCCTTAATCAGGTCCCCTAGGTAGTACACTTGATAAGCAAGAGACCAGGTACAGATTCGTTTAGGTGAATTCTTTCTTTCAGGTCAATTGTTAAGTTTGGAGCATGCTCTTTGCCTCATCAGTCATCTTGCCCTTGCTAACCTGGCTTAGGAAAACTTTCTGCCAACACGTAGAATTCTGCTCTAGCTCAGCCATTCAGCCAGAGCCTCTTTTCTAACATATAAAGAAGACATGGTAAAAGCAGATACCTAACCAGCTTTCAGAAACTACGCCTGCGGCCGGGGGAGGGAGTGAGCGGTTGTTGCCTTTCAACTGACTCAGCCAAGTGTAAGGAGAAAGTATTCCTGAAAATTAACCTAACTGGAAAGTCAATGGAAGTACATTTTTTTTTTTTTTTTTATGAAACGCTGAATCATTCTGATGCATGGAGCCAGAAGTTTATGCAATTTCTCTTTTATCACCGGAAGATCTTTAGTAATTGTGGGCACTCCTCTTATTTCAATAGCTTCAGTGAGGGATTGTTGACACCTTAGATTAAGCCAGTGGATACATGCCATCTTTTTCCATTCATAAACTCAAAGAACCAGGCATGTGCTAAAAACCTGAAAGTTGTTAAAGAACTGGACTTCAATTTTTTTTTAACCTTGAATTCTTTTTAACATTCCTGGGGACTTCCCTGGTCCAGTGGTTAAGACTTCGCCTTCCAATGCAGGGGGTGCTTGTTTGATCCCTGGTTGGGGAGCTAAGGTCCCACGTGCCTTGCGCCAAAAAACCCCAAAAAACATGAAACAGAAGCAATATTGTAACAAATTCAATAAAGACTTTAAAAATGGTCCACATCAAAAAAAAAAATCTTAAAAAAAAAATTCCTTTAAGACCTCTATACCATGAAAACAATTAGGAATCCTCTATTTAAAAAAAAAAAAAATTATCACCATAGTAAGAACACTTAACATGAGATCTACCCGCTTAACAAATTTTTCAGCGTACAATATAGTATTGTTGACTCTAGGTACGAGGTTGTACAGATATCTAGAACTTATTCATCTTGTTTAGCCCATTGATTAGTAACACCCCATTTCCTCCATCTCCCCGCCCCTTGCAACCACCATTGTACTCTTTGATTCTATGAATTTGACTATTTTAGATACTTCATATAAGTGGAATCATGCAGTATTTGTCCTTTTGTGACTGGCTTATTTCACTTAGCATGATGTCTTCAAGGTCTATCCATGTTGCCTCATATTGCAGACTTTCCTTCTTTTTGGGGGCTGAATAATATTTCATTATATGCATACACCACATTTTCTTTATCTACTCATTGGTCGAAGGACATTTATGTTGTTTCTATATCTTGGCTATTGTGAAGGGTGCTGCAATGAACATGGATGGAAGTGCTGATATCTCTTAGAGATCCTACGAGTCTTCTAATCTTAAATGCATCAAAATCATATCCATTCTCTGCCTCTCTCTTCCCCTCATCATTCTTTGTCTTCAGACAAGCCTTCTGGCTAATATGGCATTTCTAGCACATGCATTGATTGCTGTGTTTTCACAGTGTGAAAAGCATAACACATTATACCCTGGCAACCTCTCTGCTAACTAAATCGAGGAAACTGGCCATAATCTCAAAAGCAGGATCTTACATTTTTATATCTTACATCTTATAAAGAAAGACTTTATTTTCTCTATGAAATCATATACAAATATTAGTATACTTGACCTCAAAAATATCATTGGATGACTTAATTCCAATAACCTTGGAGCAAACTGGAGCTTATTATTTGCACCTCAGTGATTTAAGACACATTTGGAATATACTCAAGTCTTCCTAATTTTATGTAGAAGGGAATCACAGAAGACAGCTAATGTCACTGGAGGTAGAATTCTATTGTTGTTAAAGATCAACTAAAGGCCCATTGTGAAGGGATAATTTCTAGAATATGCATGGCCTGGGAGGAAGAATGGACCTTAAGTTAAACTGGCAATATAACTTAAAGTATTCTTGTTTAAAGTGAGAAGTTAAAGTTTCTCCAGTCTATAGGAGATCTGATTACATGAATGGTGATTTATTTTACTATATTTCATTTATTCCTACTTAACCTTGAGCAGGAACACAGCTATAAGCTATCATTGTTCCATGAGACTAAAAAACAGATTATAGTTCTGCTTCCAGCCATGATGGAATAACTAGTACCAGACTTGCCCTCCCACTAAACAACTAGAAAACTGAGCAAAATTTATGAAACTGTTTTTCAGACAGTAGACAACAGAGAGCACAGGACTGTGATCCTTGACAGAAGACAAACAAAAGAGGTAACTCCTACGCTCACCCCAGGTTTCCGCCAATGTACTTTCTGGACTACCGTGTAGGGAGGGGCAATGTAGGCAGAACATGTATTGATAGGTCTTGCTAAGTGAGGAGACAGGGGTTGGAGTTCTGGGAGCCTGGGGAGGCTGAAGTTCATGGGGTAGAGTAATAGTGAGGTGGGAGCTACACTGAGAAAAAGCTCCAGAAGTTGTATGAGCCTGAATACTAAACTGAGCATGCATAGATTGAGACCACAAGGCAGGGCTAATAACAACTATAACAATTACTGGGGAAAACATAACCAGCAGGGAACACAGTTCATACAGGTCACACAATGCCAGGAGACATTCAAGTGTAGACCTCTTTAAGCACCTAGATCATTCTGTAGAGACCCCAGAAAGACCATGCCTTAGAAGCAGGGCTAAACTAACTATAGATTAAGACTATTCTATACATACATAAAACTTAAAAACCAAGGCTTGAAAAGACCAAACTCATCTCCAAGTATTTTAACTCCCTACCAGAAGCCCATAATACTCTTTGAAGGAAGATAACTAAATCCAAACAATCAACACAAAACATCCCAATGTCCAGTACCCAATAAAAATTTGTTCGACTTGTAAAGAAACAGGAAATGTGATCTGTGGCCATAGTAAAACTTAGTCAATAAAGACAGTCCAAAAAATGACAGAGATGGTGGACAGACAAGAACTTTGAAAGCTAATGTAAATATACAAGGGTTTGAATAAAAACATGAACACAGTGAGGAGTGAAATTAAAGATACCTAAAAGGACTGCATAAACATTCTAGAGCTGAAAAATACAATATCTGAAGTGAAAAACTCACTGGATGAAATTAACAGTACTTTAAAAATGTGAAGGAAGATCAGGGAACTTGAAGCCGTAGCTATAGAAACTATGCAAACTAAATACAGAAGAAAAAAAGATCGGGAAAAAGATGGGCAGAGCCTTTGTGACTTGAGTGACAATATTAAGTGGTCAAACATGAATGTAATTAAAGTCCAAGAAGGAGGGGAGGCAGAAAAAAAAATATGGGGAAATAAAGGCCAATTTTCCCTCAAATTAAAAACAAAACAAAACTAACTTATGAGTCCACAAATCAAAGACATTCAATGAACCCCAAGCAAAATAAATACAAAGGAAACTACATCAAGGCACATCATAATCAAATTGCGGAAAACAAGTTACAAAGAGAAAATCTTAAAAGCAGACAGAGGAAAAAAGACACATTCTAATACAGAGGAAACAAAGATAATAATGACTTCCGACTTCTCTTCAGAAACCATGCAAACTAGATGATTTTTAAATGCTGAAAGAAAAAAAAAACAAACAGAAAACACCCTTAAAAAGTATCCTTAAAAAATAAAGGTGAAATAATGACATTATCAGGCAAACAAACCCTGGGAGAATTCAGCAGCAGCAGACCAGCACTGCAAAAAATTCTTTTTTTTTTTCAGCCTATCATCACAGTTCAGTGGCTTTTTTTTTTTTTAAACATCTTTATTGGAGTATAATTGCTTTACAATGGTGTGTTAGCTTCTGCTTTATAACAAAGTGAATCAGCTACACATATACATATATCCCCATATCTCCTCCCTCTTGTGTCTCCCTCCCATCCTCCTTATCCCACCCCTCTAGGTGGTCACAAAGCACCGAGCTGATCTCACTGCAGCGCTGCAAAAAATTCTAAAGGAAGTTCTTCAGGATGAAGGGTAATGATATCAGAGGGAAATCTGGATCTAGATAAGGAATGATGAGTCTCAGACATAATAAATGTGTGGGTAAATATAAAAGATTTTTTTCTTTTTTATTTCTTTTAAAGATAATTTACTATTTGAAGGAAAACTAACAACAATGTATTGAGTGTTTATAATGTATAGAATTTTAAAAGTATACAAAAGCAGGAGGAGGAATGGAATATCATTTTTGAATTTTATTGTGCCTATATATATATATATATATATATACAATATATATGTATATATATATATTGTGTGTGTGTGTGTGTATATATATATATATATATATATATATATATAAAACACATTTGTCTATTTCCAAAATATTTTCATCATCTAAAACAGAAACTCCATGCCCATGAAATAATAACTCCCTGGCATAACACTCCCAGACTTCACACAATACTACACAGCTACAGTAATCAAAGTAGCATGGTGCTGGCACAAAAACAGACATATAGATCAACAGAACAAAATAGAGAGCCCAGAAATAAACCCACATACCTATGGTCAATCTACAACAAAGGAGGCAAGAAAATACAAAGGAGAAAAGATGGTCTTTTTAGTAAGTGGTGTTGTGAAAGTTGGACAGCTACATGTAAACCAATGAAATTAGCCCAGTTCCTCACACCATATACAAAAATAAACTCAAAATGGTTTAAAGACCTAAATACTAAGACATGACATCATAAAACTCCTAGAAGAGAACATAGGCAAAACATTCTCGGACATAAATCAGAGCAATATTTTCTTAGATCAGTCTCCCAGGGCGAAAGAAATAAAAGCAAAAATAAACAAATGGGACCTAATCAAACGTAAAAGCTTTCGCACAGGAAAGGAAACCATCAACAAAACAAAAAGACAACCTATAGAATGGGAGAAAATATTTGCAAATGATGCAACTGACAAGGGCTTAATTTCCAAAATATACAAACAGCTCATACAACTCAATATCAAAAAAACAAACACCCAATCAAAAAATGGACAGAAAACCTAAATAGACATCTCCCCAAAGAAGACATACAGAGGACCAACAGGCACATGATAAGATGTTCAACATCACTAATCATTAGAGAAATGCGAATCAAAACCACAATGAGGGGTTTCCCTGGTGGCTCAGTGGTTGAGAATCTGCCTGCTAATGCAGGGGACACGGATTCGAGCCCTGGTCTGGGAAGATCCCACATACCTAAGAGCAGCTAGGCCCGTGAGCCACAATTACTGAGCCTGCGCGTCTGGAGCCTGTGCTCCGCAACAAGAGAGGCCACGATAGTGAGAGGCCCGCGCACCGCGATGAAGAGTGACCCCCGCTTACCACAACTAGAGAAAGCCCTCGCACAGAAACGAAGACCCAACACAGCCATAAATAAATAAATAAATAAATAAATAAACATGGGAAAAAAAACCCAAAAAACCACAATGAGGTATCACCTCACACCAGTCAGAATGGCTATCATCAAAAAGTCTACAAATGATAGATGTAGGAGAGGGTGTGGAGAAAAGGGAACCCTCCTTCACTGTTGGTGGGAATGTAAGTTGGTGCAGCCACTTTGGAAAACAGTATGGAGGGTCCTTAAAAAACTAAAAATAGAGCTACCATATGATCTAGCAATCCCACTCCTGGCCATGTTATCCAGAAAAGACGAAAAGTCTAATTTGAAAAGATACATGCACCCCAAGGTTCAAAGCAGAACTATAAGACATGGAAACAACCCAAGTGCCCATCAACAGATGATTGGCTTAAGGAGATGTGGTATATATTAATACAATGGATTATTACTCAGCCATAAAAAAGAATGAAATATTGCCATTTGCAGCAACATGGGTGGACATAGAAAATATCATACTAAGTGAAGTAAGTCAGACAGAGAAATACAAATATTATATGATATCACTTATATGTGGACTCTAAAATATAATACAAATGAATCTATGTACAAAACAAAAATAGACTCACAGACATAGAAAACAAACTTATGGTTATCAAAAGGGAAAGGGATGGGGGGGGAGGGATAAATTAGGAGTATGGGATTAACAAATACAAACTACTATACATAAAATAGATAAGCAACAAGGATTTACTCTATAGTACAGAGAACTATATTCAATATCTTGTAATAACCTATAATGGAAAATAATCTGAAAAAAATATGTATAACTGAATCACTTTGCTGTACACCTGAAACTAACAAAATATTGTAAATCAACTATACTTCAGTACTAAAAAAAACTCCCCATCACCCACCCCTCAGCCTATGGTTGCCTCTATTCTACTTTTGATCTCTATGAATTTGCTTATTCCAGTTATTTCATATAAGGGAGATCATGCAATATTTGTCCTTTTGTATCTGGCTTTTTTCACAATGTTTTCAAGTTTCATCCATGTTGAAATGGATGGAATGGAGTATCAGAACTCCATTTCTTTCTGTGGCTGAATAATATTCCATTATATCTATAGGCAGACCTTGGAGATATTGTGGGTTTGGTTCCAGACCACCAAAAAGTGAATACTGCAATAAAACGGGTCACAAAAATTTTTTGGTTTCCCAGTGCATATAAATGTTATGTTTAGGGACTTCCCTGGTGGTCCAGTGGGTAAGACTCCACGCTCCCAATGCAGGGGGCCCAGGTTCGATCCCTGGTCGGGGAGCTAGATCCCTCATGCCGCAACTAAGAAGCCCACATGCCACAACTAAAAAAGATCTCACATTCCGCAACTAAAAGATCCCGTGTCCTGCAACTAAGGCCCGGTGCAGCCAAAATAAATAAGTAAGTAAGTAAGTAAATAAATAAATAAATAAAATAAAATAACAATGATTCTTAAAAAAATAAAAATTAAAAAATTAAAGTTATGTTTACACCATGCTATAGTCTATTAGGTGTATAATAGCATTATGTCTACAAAAAACAATGTACATATCTTAATTTAAAAATACTTCACTACTAGAAAATGCTAACCATCATCTGAGCCTTCAGTGAGTTGTAATCTTTTTTTGCTGGTGGAGGGTTTTAAATATTTCAAGGATTATCACAATATGACGCATACACGAAGTGAGCAAATACTATTGGAAAAATGGCTCCAATAGACTTGCTCGATGCAGGGCTGCCACAAACCTTCCATTTGTAAAAACAAACAAACAAACAGTATCTGCAAAGCACAATAAAGCAAAGTGCAATAAAAAATATATATGTATGTGTGTTCATAGATGTACATATATAATTTAATTTGCAACAAAAAATTTCAAGGTAATTCAATAGGGATAAAAATGTCTTTTCAACCAATGGTGCTGGAACAACTGGATATCTCTGAGAAAAAAATGAGCCTCAACCTTCACCTCACAAAGCTAGCTTGAAATGAATCATAGATCTATGTGTAAAATCAAAAATTGTAAAACTCTAGAAAAACATTTGGAGGAAAATCTTCATGACCTTAGGATAAGCAAAGATCTCTTATATAAGATGCAAAAAGAACTAGCCATAAGAGAAAAATAAACGTAAATTTGACTTCATCAAAACTGCAATCTGCTCTTAAAAGAATACCACCAAGAAAAGGAAAAAAGCCACAGAATAGAAGAAAATATTCATAATACGTATAACTGAAAAGACTTGTATCCAGAAAATATAAAGAAGTTATACATATTATGAAGACAAAGAAACTAATTATTTTAAATGGATAAAAGATTTGGATAAAAACTTCACAAAAAAGGATATACAAATAACCAATCAGCACATGAAGAGATGCTTAATAATCATGAGGCATTAGGGAAATGCAAGTTAAAACCACAATGAGATACCACTATACACTCTGGAACGGCTAAAATTAAAAAGACATACTATCAAGTTTTGGCAAGGATAGAACACCTTGGACTGCTATATATTACTGGCTGGAGTGTAATATAGTTCAACCACTTTGGAAAACTATTTGTCAGTCTTCTATAAAGTTAATGTATCCTTACCATCTAACCCAGAAATTTCATTCCTAGATACGCCTCAAGAAAAGTAAAAACATAAACCACACAAAGACTTGCAAATGGATGCTTATGGCACTTTCATTTACAATACCCCCAAACTATAAACAGCTCAAATGTCCATCAACAGATAAATGGATAAACCAATTGTAGTATATAAAGAACTACCACTCAGCAATAGAAAGGAACGAACTACTGGTATATGCAACACGGATGATTTCAAAACCATTATGCTAAGCAAAGGAAGCCAGACACAAAAGAGTATCTGCTACGTGATTCCATTTAATGAAATTCTAGAACAGGTAAAACGAATCTTTATTATTAGAAGTCAGATCAGTGATTGCCTATATCCCGGGGGTGGGTGGGTGTTGAAGTACCAGGAATTGACTGCAAAGGGCACGAGGGAGCTTTTGGGGTGATAGAAATGTTCTCTATCCTGACTGGGGGCAGGGGTACATGAGTGTATACATTTGCCAAATCTCATCAAACTGTGTATCTTTTAAAAGTGAGTAGTTTTATACCTCAAGAAAGTTTATTTCTAAAGGTTTTTAAAAAGCCGATTATAATACTAACATTCAGTTAACAGTCATATTGACTTAAAGCAATACAACTTTTTACGATATGCTGAGGAAATACAAAGTTCAGTTAGACGTGGCCTTGCCCTCATATACCTTTAAGACAGATAGGTAAATAGATAATTATTGGACAAAACAAACTGTGATCACATCCTTTTATGATTTCAAAGTTCTATAAAGGGACAAAACTTAGTTCTAGCCTTCCAAAATCTTACAGAAATAATGTGGATTCAGCTGGTGGGATCATGGATTAGGGCAGGACACTCACCGTAAAACCTACATACAACCATGTATGACAAAGCATTAAACATGTTAGCTCAGATCCTATTAATTATAAATTTGTAACAGCATGTGAAGTATATTTATGAAATTCTTACTGAATAGGAAGTTATATAACTTAGGACATTAGAGGTATAATTAATAGATAATGAACCAATGGGTATTATATATTTTTTTCTTTATCACATTCTTTTATGGAGATATTGGCATGATGGAGCAAGTGTGGGCTCTGGAGTAAGATCTAATAACAATAATAATGATAGTAATAATAATGATAATAGCTAGCATTTATGAGGGTTTACCAGGTGCCTGGCAGTGTGCTAAGCTTTTTTCATGCTTTACTTTATTGAATCTTCATAATAAATTAATCTGTGAAGTAGGTATTGTTATTATTATTACCCATTTACAGATGAGGAAACTGAGGATTGTAAAGGTTAAGTAACTTTGCCCAAGTATGCACAGCTTATAATTGACAAAGCCAGGAATTGAACTCAAGTCTATTGATCCTGGAACCCAAACTCCTAACCACTTTACTGCCTTAAATTCCAATTTGGTACTTATTAGTTACATGTCCTTTGGCAAGTAACGTAAGGTTTTTGAGCCTCAATTTCTTGTTTATAGGGCAAGAATAATTTATGAAGGGCTGTTGTAAAAAATTAAATGAGATTATTTCAGATAAATCACTTAGCACAGTATTTGGAAGGAATACAATAAATATTAGTTTTTCTTTCCTATTTACTTTACACTTAATTTATAACATGTATAACATAGGACTTTATGAGGATCAAATGACAGAATTATATAAAAGTCCTTTGCAACATACATACAGAACACGACATAAATTCTGATTATTACTATAAAGGAACTGGGACTTCCCTGGTGGCGCAGTGGTTAAGAATCCGCCTGACAGTGTTGGGGACACAGGTTCGATCCCTGGTCCGGGAAGATCCCACATGCTGTGGAGCAACTAAGCCCGTGCGCCACAACTACTGAGCCTGTGCTCTAGAGCCTGCGAGCCACAAGTACTGAGCCCACTTGCCACAACTGCTGAAGCTCACACACCTAGAGCCTGCGCTCTGCAACAAGAGAAGCCACAGCAATGAGAAGCATGCGCATCACAATGAACAGTAGCCCCGCTTGCCACAACTAGAGAGAGCCCGCGTGCAAAAAACGAAGACCCAACATAGTCAAAAATAAATAAATAAAATAAATAAATTTAAAAATTAAAAAAATGAATAAAAAATTATTATAAAGGAACAGAGATATGAGTAGAAACTTAGTTGTGGCTTTTTAAAATTCAGTATGTAAAATTCAAACTCCTAAGACTTCCCTAAGAGAGTAGTTTCCAAAGCTGGCTACCAGCAGAATCTTTAGAGGAGTGGTTGTGAAAACCAGATTCCTTGATCACATTTTATCTATACAGACCTACTGAATTTTAAATCTCTGTATCCCTGGAATCCAGATGATTCTAATGTACTATTAAGTTTTAGGATGACTGCCCTATTTTTATATGGTATGTTTATCATTCATTCAGCAAATATCTAATGTATTTCAATTATGTCAAAGCACTGTTTAGGCCCTATGCTCAATGATTTGCAGTTAGTAATGCCAATTATTCATAATCGGATGTCTCTAAAGTGTATGAGAGCGTTCTCTTTAGTGTCTTAAATGTTCTAAGATCTTCTTTATATTTTAAATTTATCTAGAAAAACCATTTCTTTTTTTAAAAAATTTTATTGGAGTATAGTTGATTAACAATGTTGTATTAGCTTCAGGTGTACAGCAAAGTGAATCAGGTATACATATACGTATATCCACTCTTTTTTAGATTCTTTTCCCATATAGGTCATTACAGAGTATTGAGTAGAGTTCCCTGTGCTATACAGTAGGTAGGTCCTTATTAGTTACCTATTTTACATATAGTAGAAAACCATTTCTTGATAAAACCCCTTTTATTATTGACCTATATAGATTGAATTAAGATAGTGAAATAAATGTGAAACAAATTCATAAATTCCTCCCATGCAAAATTCTATGTAATGACAGAAAGATATACGTGTATAAAGAATAAATAGTAAGAAAAAAAAAAACCCACTCACAGACCAGATTAGTGGTTTCCTAGGACTGAGCAGATAGTGGGGAGTGACTGCTAATGATACAGGGTTTCTTCTGGGGATGATAATGTTTCAAACTTAGATTGTAGTGATAGTTACACAAACCTGTGAATATACTAAATAATGTTTAGTTGGACATTTCAAGTAGGTGAATTGCATGGTATGAAATTACATCTCTTATAATAAAGCTGTTAACAGATGTGTATTGTAATCTCTAAAGTAACAATGAAAGAAAAATTAAAAATTGAATAAATACAAACTAAGAGAAGGGGTAAAATAAAATAATAAAAAATTTAATTAACCCAAAAGAAAACATGAAAGGAGGTTAAAAAGGATAAAGAACATATTCAACAAATAGGAAAAAAAAATTAGATGGTAGATTTGAGCCCAAATACACTGCACTTACATGAACGTAAATAGACTAACAACTCCCTTTAAAAGAGAGACTGTCTAAGTAAATTAAAAATAATCTACTTATTTATTGCCTATACAATATCCACCTTCATTATAAGGACACAGAAGAGTTGTAAGTAAGCAGGAAAAGACAGGCTATGCTGTTACCGACTGAATTGTGTCCCCTCAAATTCATATGGTAGAGTCCTACCCCCCACTACCTCAGAATGTGACTGTATTTGCAGACAGGACTTTACAAGAGTTAAAATGAGGCCATCAGGGTTAGCCCTAATCCAATCTGCTGGTGTCCTTAAAACAGGGGTCCCCAACCCCTGGGGACTGATACTGGTCCGGGGGCTGTTAGGAACCGGACAGCATAGCAGGAGGTGAGTGGCAGGTGAGGTGAGCGAAGCTTCATCTGCCTCTCCCCATCAGTCCCCATTGCTTGCATTACCGCCTGAACCTTCTCCCCCACCCCCCCACTCCATCCGTGGAAAAATTGTCTTCCACGAAACTTGTCCCTGGTGCCAAAAAGGTTGGGGACCACTGCCTTTAAAGAAGAGGAGATTGGGATTACAAGAGACACCAAGGATGTGCATTCACAGAGAAAAGGCCATGTGAGGGTACAGCAAGAAGGCAGTCATCTACAAGCTGAGGAGAGAGGCCTCAGGAGTAAACAAACCTGCCGACACCTTCATCTTGGACTTCCTGCCTCCAGAACTGTGAGGAAGTAAGTTTCTGTTGTTTAAGCCACCCAGTCTGTGGTATTCTGTTATGGTAGCCTTATCAAACTAATATACTAATGATAACAAAAAACAGTTGTTATAGCTCTAATAATATTAGACAAAGTAGAATTATCAATATTTGGAATGAAAAAAGGTACATAAATACATGGTACTGCAGATAAAAGAATCATGAAAAACTTTATGCCAAGAAGTTTGAAATTTTAAGTAAAATGGACAAACTCCTAGAAAAACACATACTACCGGTACTGACACAAGAAGATATAGAAAATATGACTTGTCCTATATCTACTAAAGAAACTAAATTATAATTTGAAACTTTCTCATAAAGAAAATTTCAGGCTCAGATGACCTCATCAGTGAATTTTCAAGTATTTAAGGAAGAAATAATATTACTCCAATGAAAAGCTTTTACAGAGAAAATAAAAAGAGAGATCATTTTCCAACTCATTTTATGAGGCCAGTATAATTGTGACAACAAAACTTGGCAAGGACATCATGAATAAAGAAAATTCCAGATCAGTCTCTCTCATAAATACAGAAAAAAGATCTACGCAAAATATTAGCAAAGCAAATCCATTGATATATAGAAAGGATGATCCATTTTGACCAAGTCTGGTTTATTCCAGGAATACAAGGTTGATTTAAAATTTGACAGTCAAATGATGTAATTCACACATTAACAGAATAAAGAAGAAAACTCATATGATCATCTTAATAGATGGAGAAAAAGCATTTGATAAAATTCAACATCCACTCTTGATTAAAAAAAAAAGAAACTCTTAATAAACTAGGAATATAAGGGAACCCTGTTAATCTGATAAAGAGTAAAAATTAACCAACCAAACAAATAAGAAAAGACACAGCAAATATATTTAATATATAAATATAAAATATATTTAATGGAGAAATATTGAAAGCTTTCCTCTTTAAATCAGGAACAAGACAAAAATATCTGCTATCACATCAGCCAACATTATACTGGAAGCCCTAGCTGCATAATAAGGCCAGAAAGAAAAAAAAGATACAAGGATTGGAATAAAAGAAATAAAACTATCATCATCCACAGATGACATGATTGCACATGCAGAATCCAAAAGAATCTACAGACAAACCATTAAATTGCTAGATATCAGATCAACATACAATACAAAAATATCCATTGTATTTTCATACACTAGAAATAAAAAATTAGAGAACACAAAATTTTAAATGATTATTTTAATATATATTTATAAATATAACATATATATTTATTTATAATATGAAAAAAATCAAATATCCAGGAAAAAAAACTAGCAAAATATGTGGAAGACTACACAGAAAAATACAAAACATTACTTAGAGGAATTAGAGAAGACCTAAATAAATAGAGGGATACACCATATTCATGGGTTGGTAGGTTCAATGTTGTAAACATACCAATTCTTCCACAATTGATACAACTCTAATTAAAAAGAAGGCTTTTTGTGGAAATTGACAAGGTGAAGGATAGGAGAGATAATTCTGAAGATGAATGTTGGAGGGCAAAGCTACTTGATAACAAGGTTCACTATAAAGCTACCATGATTCAGACAGTGTGGTATTTACAAAAAGATATGCCGATAAAACATAATAGAGAGTTCAGAAACAGACCTCCAGAGATTTATGATAAAATACCTAGGAAAAAAACCTAGGAATAAACCTAGCTGAGGAGGTAAAAGAGGGGATGCACCTATGTTCATAGCAGCACTACTTACAATAGCCAAGACATGGAAACAACCTAAATGTCCATCAACAGATGAATGGATAAAGAAGATGTGGTATATATGTGTGTGTGTATACATATATATGTAAATACACACACACACACACACACATATACACACACTGGAATATTACTCAACCATCAAAAAGAATGAAATAATGCCTTTGGCAGCAACATGGATGGACCTAGAGATTATCACACTAAGTGAAGTAAGTCAGAAAGAGAAAGACATATACCATATGATATCACTTATATGTGGAATCTAAAATACGATACAAATCAACATAACTATGAAAAAACAGACTCACAGATATAGAGAACAGACTTGTGGTTGTCATGGGGGAGGTGGTAGGGAAGGGACAGAATGGGAGTTTGGGATTAGCTGAGGCAAACTATTATATATAGGATGGATAAACAACAAGGTCCTACTGTATAGCACAGGGATCTACATTCAATATCCTGTGACAAACCATAATGGAAAAAAATATGAAAAAGTATATATATATATAACTGAGTCACTTTGCTGTACAGAAGAAATTAACAGGACATTGTAAAGCAACTATACTTTAACAAAATTAAAGAAAAAGAGGAGATGCAATTTAAAATAGGGTGGTCAGGGAAGGCCTTGCTTAGAGGGACAGTGTATGCTACACAATGGGAAGTCTTATATCATAGAGATGTCAGTTCTCCCACAAATAAATATGCAAATTCAAGGCCTTCCCAACCACAACGTCGAAAGACATTTCATGGAACTTGACAATTTGGCCCTAAGTTTCATATTGAAAAGGAAAAAATGCAAGAGAAAATAACTGAGATGACTTTGAAAAGGAAGAAAAGGCTGGGATTTTCCTAACACCATCAAAACATATTGTAAAGTTATAGTAATTAAAATGGTGTGACACTGGTCCACAAATTAGAAAATAGACTAATGGAATAAAACAAAGAGTAAACAGAAATGTGGCATGTTAAATAAGTGGGGGGAAAAGACCTAATTTCCTGCTTCTTAACTAAGTTCTCTAAATATTTGTAGTTTTCCATCAAGTCTCTTGGTTTCTCCCCAAAGAGATAATTTTTTGCTTCTTTACCAATTGTTATGCCTTCGGTTGGTTTCTCTTATCTAACAGCATTGACTAACACCGCCAATACCAGGTTAAATAATAATGGTGATTGTATTCACCCTGACTTTAGTGGGTGTGCCTTTGGTGTTTGCCATTAAATAAGATGGTAGCCTGGGGCCTGGGGTATCTCTAGTCTATATCTCTGTCTCTATCTTTATCTGTTTGTACTTTGCAAGTCTCATGCACTGCTCCATGCCAAGATTAGGTGCCCTCTGAAATTCCTTCCAATTTTAAGATTCAATTATTCTATATGTACATGTAAATTAGATTTAATTTTTTTTTTTTTTTTTAGTGAATGTTTCTCTCTGAAAGATTTTACAGCTCTCAAACAGAAAGCAAATGTCCTCATTCTGTGCCTCACATTTAGACTGACTGCCAGCAAGTAGAAAGCTTCTTGAATGAGGTGAGTTTAGAAAAAAGTGGAAGTAGCAAAAGTGCAGGAAATGGAATACAATTCTGACCGTTGCCAACCAGAGCCCCCTGCTTTCAGGACCACCACCCAGTGTCACTTCATCCTACTCAAGACACTTCACGCTGTGTTCAGAAATCACACGTATGGTTTACCTCTAGCAACAGGAATTATGCAGCAAGGACCCAACTGACTCCTATTCATACAATGACAACCTGAAAACACCCATGCCAGCGCCTTGCTTCTACCATTCAATAACCAACCATCTATATTTGGAAGAAGGCCACCACTGACAGCACAATTCAGAAGAAGCAAAGAGATTTTTTTTAAATTTTTTATTTATTTATTTTTGGCTGCGTTGGGTTTTCATTGCTGCGCACGGGCTTTCTCTAGTTGTGGCGAGCAGGGGCTGCTCTTTGTTGTGGTGCGCGGTCTTCTCATTGTGGTCGCTTCCCTTGCTGCAGAGCACGGGCTCTAGGTGTGCGAGCTTCAGTAGTTGTGGCGCATGGGCTTAGTTGCTCTGCGGCATGTGGGATCCTCCCCGACCAGGGCTCGAACCCATGTCTGCTGCATTGGCAGGCGCATTCTTAACCACTGCACCGCCAGGGAAATCCCGAAGCAAAGATATTGATGCTAGGTTTTGTGTTGTGTTTCAGGGTTCTGTTTGATCTCCTGAGTTCTATGTTCTGAGGGTTCACCAGGTGTTTTTCTCAGAAACACTGCTATGTTTCGCACTCTTTGATAATCACGTTATCCAGCTGGCACCTTGCTAGCATTTTACTCTTGGGTTGGTATGTGTCTACCAAAATCCAACTTTGGTTGCTTTGCTTCTTCCCAGTTTGGTTTCTAGCAGCCACACCCTTCCTCACAGTAGAGTGTGGAATCCTATGCTCAATTTAATATTGTATTTAAATACGGTATATTTAAAATGAATCACTTCTTTTCATATAGAGTTATGCCTTTCTCTCCGCCCTTCTCTCTCACGAGTCTGGGCTTTGAGGGTTTGTTAGGTGTTTGCTAGACCATAACACCTAACTCAGGGGCGGGGGTGGGAACTCTGGCTTGGCCCTCCTGTGGGTACACCAAGAGGCTCTGAACAACCACCAGTAGGAAGTCAGGCTTCCTATTTGTGCTTATCCATGATTACTTGTCACACAGTACTTTTCCTCAGTTCATTTGGATGTGGAACCTGGCATGAGGAGTCCCTCTTGCCACACTGCCATCTCTAAATGCTTATTGGTTGTTAAGAAGCTCCCTTTTCCGGAAGGAAAATACATGTATTTTGTGATCCTGGAAGATCCCATCTATTGAAGCCTTGAACTTCGTAACAGAAGAGAGAGACCTGAGAGGGCGTTAGTGACAAAACGACAATATGAAACACATTTTTAATCTTCTCTACACTTAGTCTTTGCAACCTTTCTTTAGACTGATCCTGTCACTTAGGGTGAATGTTTTAATTAAACTGATACTTCAAACAGCCAGTGGCCCCGAGGCTTAAAGCAATTGTAAGGAATAAAATACTGCCAAAGAGCCCAACCCCATTTTCTAAGGTACCCTCTTGTGGGACCCCTCCTGCCTGCCTTCCCTGGGCCGGAGGCAGTTGGCTCTGACCCAGAGGTGGGCATTGCAGCCACCCCTTGTCGCTCTGAGTGCTTTGGCCAACCCTGACTGTTGGTTGACAGTTCCTGACCTGTGCATCCCAGGGGGATCTTGATTTAAGCAGCTTCTACTTCTTCATTTTGATGATGGTTATAATATGACCTTAGCTCAGATTCAGCTAAACAGGAAGTCTAAAATCTTATATTTGAAGACAGGCTGGGTGAACAATCATCAGAGATGTTGTAGACTAGATAGCAGGGTTGGACTAGACCAGCGATAAACTGGTTTTTTAGACACTGGGCTTTCCATGCAAGGAATTCAGAGATGACCTTGGGGTAAAGGGACACTAATAAATAGTAATGGGGAACGATAATACAAAGTACTCACGGTCCTCCCTGTTGATGACAACCATTCACTCAGCAAGTTTTTAGAGTTATCTACAAATGGTCTACTTACAAATATAAGATAAATTTTAAAAAAGAAACAAGAAAGAAAAGACAAGAAAGCAAGTCCCTCCAGATATAATGATGTCCTTTGAAATGGCAGTTTTAGGGAAAAGGATCCTGTTGGGAATGTCCTCAGTTAATCTATGAACTTAGCTTAGGGCCACACTGGCTTCAGAAGTCTAAAGATGAGACACCAAGCCTTGATAAATCTCTGACCTACTCCCTTGTCTTGAGACCAACCATGGACCCATTTCTTTACCTTAGAACAGTAAAATAGATCCCAACAGAACAAACATGGAAGAGAAACTGAAATCCATAAACCATTCAATAGGAGAGAAACTTCTAGAAATTTCCTAAGGAAAAGTCATGTTTCACTCACAGTCTACTAGGAAGTAACAACTCTAGAAATAGGTAGCAAGTCCAGCTCAGGAGGCCACTCTGAAATCCTTATATCTGTAATTCTTTGATCCCACCCTACATGGGGCTTCCTGAGAGCCTAGGATTCCTTTGCCTGGGTTCATATGCTTCCTGCAGTCTGACCTGAGCATCTCTGCTGTAGCTCCCGAGAGGCCAATGTTTCTACTTCGTAGCTTTACTGAGTGGGCTCAGGCTGACATCTCCATGGTCCTGAGAGTCTTTTCTTCCATGGAGGCTTCACTTTCAACTGCCTATAGCATCTGATCTCTTCTGGAGGAATTTGTGAGGTGTCTCTTATTTTTATAATAATTTTACACTATAGTCACTTATTCACGTAGGAAAAAAAAGAGTACAGCATTATTATACATGAAAACCTTTGGAAATCAGTAACAGCGAGGGTCTGAAGATCAGAACAGTAAGTAATGACTCCTCTCAGAATCCGTTTTCTAACCCACCACTTAGCTGGATCCCCGTGTACTTTATTAGTTAACCATTTGTAACAACCTGTTCAACACCTACCTTCCCCATGAAGCTGCAAGCTCCATGATGGCAAAGCCTTTGTCTGTTTCATTCATCACTATATTCCCTAGCAGAATACCAGGCACATTGTAGATGATCAGTATATGTCTGTTGATCAATTGACCAGTGTTGGACTAATTGCTTAGTATTTTAGGTCTTTTAGTTTTTTCATCTATAAAATCAGTGGATAAATTAAATCATCCTCAAAGTCCTTACCAGATGGAACTAATTTGTATCATGATTTGTGAAGTGCACTGATGTCTGCTACTTACTGTGAAATGCATTAAAAACATAAGATTTTTTTGAATCTCATGCATTGTTGAATGCATAGAGGAATGGATAGATATGGGATAAAGCAAGCATAATACAATGTTAATTGTAGAATATAGGTAGTGAGTATACGGATGTTCACTGCCAGTTACTTCAACTTTCTATGTAGTTATAAAGTTTTTCATAATAAAATGTTTGGGAAAAAAATGGGGGGTTCAGAATAGCCTAAAACATGGACTTTGGTAGGAAAAAAAGCTGAAGAAAGTAATTCAATATAAAAGTCATCAACAAGGGTTCAAGATTAGAAAAAGAACAAAGAGACAAAATAGATGTACACATTTTAATAGACTTGTGTGAACTTGCAAAAAACTTATGTAAGTAGTAGAGGCAATACGTGTTCGGTAAGAGTTTAGAGGAGAGAGAGCAATCATGGGGGACTACCAAGATGGGCAGAAAGTGCTTCAAGGACTAGGTGATATCTCAGCAGGGCCTTGAAGGTTATGCATAATTTGAATGGGTAATGAGTTTAAGGAGGAATTTTTAAGGGGCTGAGGACAGCTGAAAATGATAAAGTGAGCATATGTGCGGAGCAAGAAAACAAGCAAGGACAGTGAATTTCACATTGGCTTAGCTGCAACTAAATAGGGAAAGTTAAGGTTGGAAAGTAATGATGATAAATAAAATTTATTAGGATCTTCTGTATATATTTGAGGTACCTGCACACAGCACTTTCCATGCATTCTCTCATTTAATTCTCACAACAAACATATAAAGTATTACAATTACAATAGTTGCTAGTAAGGAAACTAAGGTTTAGAGAAGTATATAGTCATTTGCCCAAGGTCACAGCTAACAAGCAGTAGAACCAGATTTGTCTGACCCCAAAGCCCAAATACCTAACCATTAGACATACTGCCTCCCTGGTAAAGTGAGGCTAGACTCTAGGGGGGCCTTAAATACCAAGGTAAAAAGTTTGGGCTCTACTCCCTAAGCCTGGAGATCCACTGAAAGATTTTTGATGATCAGAGATTTTTTTAAAGAAAATTGGCAGAAATAGGCAAGAGATTGAAGCTAGGAAGCCCAATTAGGGAGCTGTCACAATAAGGTGTGAATAAAAGCCCTAATCCAGAATAATTGCTATGGGGACAGAATAAAGGAATAAGAAGTCTTTAAGAAGAAATAATCTACTGACCTCTTCCTACTAATATTATATTGAACTATATTGAGACATTCACTGTTTTGGTATCAAATATTCAAGTTAAAAGTATCTTTAGATCCCACATGTTGTTTTGTATTAGCCCGGTGAGACTCCAAAGACAAATAAGCAGCCCAAATGTCACTGCAGTCCACTTGCCAAGCCACTCAGGCCTCCGGGATGGTTTGAGGGTCTTCAGAGTGTTGATAGGTTGATAGGCTTGTCTGAGCTGCCCACAGGGATCCTTTGGGCCTACTCTTGCAATTCTCTATCACTACTGATGGGCTCCAGAATGGATCCAAGAGGTCCAAACCTGGTTGTCCCATCAGTAATCTGATAGGGCTAATCTCTCTTCCCCAAGAACTGGATCTAGAGCAACTAGGGTTGGTTAGGCTGCCACTTAACCTGATCCACTGGGAGGGCTGTGGCTTTCTGCTGTGAGCTGCCTAGCGGAGTTAGCTGAAGGGTGGGAATTCTTATCAAAAGAGATGTGTGTGCATATGCAGGCGGATGAAAATGCCCAGGGAGGTGGTGTTCCCTGGGGAGCATCTGTTTACATGTGGGTTGGGGTCCCTGAAACAGCTCTCTGGTGTTCCCTCCTCCCCTGTCTCTCCAGTATTTCCCTGACAAAGTGACATGCTGGGGAGTACAGACCATGAAACAAGAGAAGAAAAGACTCCTGAGAATATAGACCAGTGGACAGGCACAAATATGTGTGTGTGTGTGTGTGCATGTGTGTGTGTGTGTGTGTGTGACTATATCAATAGCCAAGATGGAAAGCAAGTTCTCAGACAGTGAGAGGGTGTTGAATAAGAGGAGGGTCTACCAGAGGGAATGAAGAATTGCATTATTTTCCCACATGTTTACAACCAACAGGCTTTGAAGTCCAAGGAGATTTGCAGGAAGAAGAGTACTATTCAAGTATGAGCCCAAAGCTCAGACACTCAGAAGTCACTTATAATGAGGGTTAGTTAGGCTCAGGGGACTATTGTCAGAATCTAACAAATTGAGAGATGAATCAGTGCTTTATAAACTGTAAAGTGCCTTTAAATTACGAGGTGCTATATAAACTGTAAAATACTACACAAATGTAAGGGAGAATGATGACAATTATTTGGAGAGAAGAACATTTTTCTGAATGTAGTCTGTGACTTGAGAATTAGACAGTAAGAAAAATTTTTAAACAAACAACAGAATTTGCCTGTTGAAATGTATCTTCTCTCTTTCAGAATCAATAATCTTGATGGGGCTTGACATTTATTTCAAAGAGAAACTACTCAAAACATATGAGACTCCTTTTCTGGGATTAATTTCCTTCAGAACCAGCTTACAATCCACACAAAATTATCTCATTAATTTATAGTCACACTGTGTTTTGAACCTTACATATTATCTAGCTTAATCATTAGAGCTGACTCCAAAAGAATTTTAAGTGTTTTTTAAAAAATCAAAATTCACTCTCTAAAGCAATGATTCTTAATCTTTTGTGTGTGTGTGTTGAGGACCTGCCAAAATGCACAATGCACAGGACAGTTTGCATGGGAATTTCTAGATCCCAAGGTAAAGAACTCTTGATCTTCCAAGAGTTATAGAAATTCAAATTTGAGGGCTACAGATCTGAGGGCAATTATTTTCTGAACATAAGCAGCAGGTTTGTTGGAATAAATGTTTAGCCTCCCAAAGGAATTGGTTGAAGGAAACCACACCACTGTAGGAATGATCATATGGTATGAGTGTTTAAAAATTAGTCCGTTAGAGTCATATGGGGTTTGTGTCGTCATTTCTGTAGCTGCAGTGGTTTTTGCCGTGTGTGTGTGTGTGTGTGTGTGTGTGTGTGTTTGTGTTCATTGCTAGTAGGATGTTTAGGCAGCAGCATTTGCCTCCCCAGGTGTCTACCCTCAACTCAATTTAACCAACTCAACCTGAAAGAGCCATAGCCCTAGGAAAAGGAATCAGATGGGCTGAAATTGCCCTTGAGGCCCACCTGGTTACAGGAGAGGAAGAAAGGCATGATTGGCATTTGTGTAGCCGCTCTCGGAGGAGTCCTGCCCAAGCGGGTTTGGAGCTTACACTGCTGTTGTCTTTTTGAGACGGTGGGGATATCTTCTGATCCTCTCACATGCCAACCACTGTTAGAAACAGACTTTAGGTGAATTAGCTAATTTAACTCTTAACCTCCTCAGAAAGTTAGTATTGTTCTCATAGATGAGAAAACCAAGACACAGGAAAGCTAAGGGTCTTATAATCAAAGTCAATTAGCTAACAATTAGCAAAGCAAGCATTTAAACTCAGAACTCCTTCTGCTGCCCAACACTGACTCTTCCATTTCTTCCCAGCCTCTGGGAAATGTTGTCATGAGCTCTGCCCTCCGTGGGGGCCCCTGGAAATGAAAGCCATTCACTTATCTCACCAAGGACACTGTCCCGAAAGGCCTGCCCATCAGACACCTGGGACTAAGGCTCATTTGCTTCGATTACTAACTTCCTTCCTGACCTTGGCAAGCTCCTTAAGTTATCTGGGTTTTCTCATCTGTAAAATGCGAGGATAGAACCAGATGAAACTTCCAGCTGAAAAATTCAGTGACTGAATTCTGTGCGTTCACCCCATTCCCTGCAGCTGGCAGGCCTCCCGATCCTGTGGGCTGCTCACAGCTCCCCACTGGGTGCCACCTTCTCTGACCGCCCAGCTAGAAGGATGCTCCACTCCAACCACATGTACAGCTGCTGTCCACTTTACACTTACTTGGCTTATCTTTTCCATTTTAACTTCCATATCTTATCTGAATTCCTCAAATATTTTTGCTTATTTCTTTAACTCTTATGTAGTACTCCAATGTATGAATAAACCAATTTATGTTTTAATTCCTCCACGAGAGACAGTGGTTGTTTCCATTTTTCACTAACAATGCTGTGACTAACATTCTTTTAGTTGCCTCCTTGAGTACTTGTGCAAGAGGTTCTCCAGAATGAATGTCTAGAAATGGAATTGCTGAGTCATAGGGTTTGTGTATTAGGTACTGCCAAATTGTCCACTGAAGTGCCAGTACCGACAAACGTTCCCACTTGCAATGTGTACGAGTTCTGTTTCTCACATCCTCACCAATCCTATCAAGCTTCACATCTTTCCAAACTAGCATTTTGACTGCATTTGCCTTATGACACTCAGCACTTTCTACTTTATATCTGTTTATATGCTACCTCCCCTACTGGCTGTAAACTTTGTGAGGGCAGAATCCTTGCTTAATTCATTTTTATATTCGTCCCACAGAATTTATTGAGCTTAGTAAGTACACAATAGAGTTATGAACAGATAAATGATAAGCAAACTGAATTCATTTTGACCCAAGGAGATGGGGATTCCACGATGGCAGGGATAAAGTGTCTATCTCTATTCATCTGGGGTGAGGATGTGGGTAGGGAATCCCCATCAGCTGCAGTGATGGTTGCACAGTGGTCAGAACTGGCTGACAGACCAAAGGTTTCAAGATCTATAGAGGACTCTCTCCAACCTTTGGAGAGCCCAGCTTTAGAAAATTTTTTTATCATGGTATTCATCAGCTATTTATTGATTGTTGGGAGTAGCAAATTTCCCAGTCTCTGGGACCATCTTTTTATATACCAAGAGTGATGTTTCTGAATGGAACTCCCCCACCTCTGGCTCCACCCCATTACTAAGGGTTGGATAGAATCCATGTGTCCTTTGGACTAGGAAGCTGCATGACCTATGGTAAATGCCTCCCCCTTTTGACACCCCAGCAGTTCCAGGCTGACTCATTTTCTAAATAAGCCACTGTGGCTTTTGGTCTGACATCACATGTGGAAGAATGAGTAATTTTTCAAGAACCAGAGTTATATTCGATCAGAATAAGATACATTGTGTATGTTACTCATGGTTCTAGGACAAGGGGTCAACACTGGTAACAAGTACCCTAACCTTCTCCCACCCCTCCTTTCCCTGGGGCCAAGGGATAGAGAAAAGGCGAAGGAGAGGTGGTATGGATGTGAAGAATTTTTGTGTACATCTCTAATTTTGTTATCACATTATGTACAGTTTAATAAAATTGTCTTGTTGCCTCTGCTAGATTAAATAAAAGTAATATAGCAAAGTAGGCAAGGCCATGGGGCTCCGCTGCTTGGGTTCAAATCCCAGCTCCACCACATACCAGTTGGGTGACCTTGGGCAAGTTATTGACTCTTGATTTGCTTCCATTTCCTCATTTGTAAAATAATAATAAAATAATAATAGTGCCTATAATGTAGGGTTGTTGCGAGGAATAAATGAACTGATATACATGGATCACTTAGGATTGTGCCTGGAACTTAGTATGCACTATGGAAATATTAGTCAATATTTCCTTGAATCCATCACAATGTTTATGCTCATGTTAAATGCTCAATAAATGCTTTTTGATGAAATGAATTCATCTTATTAAAACATATTTGGAACTGGGAGATAGAAGTGACTACAAGTGGTAGACTCTTGGTTGGAAATGGAAGGAACCATAAAGATCAATTCCCTTGAGCACAGGTATTACCTGCCTTGCCCCGCTTTTGTTTTGTTGGTTGTTTGTTCCCCAGTTATGTGCACTGTGGTGGGATAAGGGCTGCCCCCACCAGGTGTCACTTAATGGAGGTTCTACCTGCTGTTTTTTAAGTGTAGGAAAAAGGCACAAGTCTACATCCTCCAACCCTGGAAGCATGGGCTGAGTTAGAAAGGAGACCCTGGCACCAGAGAACTTCATTCTCTGACTTCTCAGCACCTACTGCTTGTGAGGAGTTAGCAAGACAGCAGCATTAGGATGGGTGTTATTTTGTTGAGTTGTTAGTAGGATGGGAACACGTGTAGGAAATTATTTAGATAAGATGTTAATATCAATGCAGACATGGTATGCATTCTCACAGCATTTGTGGTTTTTTTGGAACATACTCCTGAGTACCGAGAGTCACGAAGAAGCCATGGAGAAATCCCTCGAAACCCGCCCTCTGTCACAGACTTCTTCAGGATGCCGGGGGAGTGGCGGACCCCATTCGTGAGAGCAGGCCCATCCTGCCTCATTGGCACCTCCGTGTGGGTTTTAGGTGAGGAGACTGATGGGCCAGACAAGTACCTCCAACTGGGCCACTACAGAAGCAAGGATGCTATGCTTATTCGAAAGGCTCCACGTTCAGTACAACTGGTAGAACTGCTGAGTTACCAGGGCGGTGTCAGGAAGCGCAGCCTGGGGGGCATCTACAGGACAGCCGTATTCTCAACCACTTGCAAAGACAGTCACACACACACCGACACAAACAGCTTCACCCTCCTGGGTTTTTCCCTTCCCTATACTCACGCGCACACACACGCGCATGCCTCACGTACACTCTCTCAGTCAAAAGGGTGGCCTAGGGGAGACCTCATGGCTGAATCAAATGCTGGTTAATGCTGCTGCTTTTATTACACCAAAGGTCTTAACATTTATTTGGAGAGGAACACAAAACTTGGCATACTGGCATGCATTCTCTACAGCACAGTTTCGGAGGAGCTCAAGATCACTGCGCCCCACACAGGAGAACGGCGCCGGAGGTGGCAGGGGGACTGTAGGTCCTTGATCTCTCCGGTCAGCAGACTACAGGTGCTTCACTACCACAGCAACTGAGGAATCGTCTGTGCTGGGCAGGTGTGTTTTCAACAGCTAAACAGGTGTGGCAAGGGATCCAGGTGTGGGTGAGTCCCTAACACTTAGAGCCGAGAGTTATTTTGGGGTAAGTATATTCTCCCCAAACAGGTAGCACTGACTACAGGGGGGCATGCTTAGCACTGCATCTGAGCTCGGTTAAGCAACCAGGTGTCCTCAGTGAAGGGAATCCTGGTTTCAAAGAAAGAATAAGACATGATGGCACTATCACAATAAGGCCACTAAAGTCACAGCGAACGAGGATCTCAGAGGAAGCTCTCACGACTACAGGAAAGCAGCTCTATCCTCTCTGACATCAGGTGCCCCTCACTGGGTAGGCGGCTGCTCTGAGACCTTCACCTGGTCCTTTCTGAGCTGCACCACATCACTGAGCACAACAGAGCAGAGGAGGGGGCCACACACGTCAAGGTCATGGGACATCACCACCAAGTGTGGCTGACTGTTGTTGGCAAACGCCTTGGATGCCTTTCCCGGTTGGGCCGGGTGCCCCTGTGTGTCTGGAGAGCTAATCTGAAAAGAGGCTGGCAAAGGACTTCCTCAAGCTCCGGATGGTCTCTGCCTTGGCTTCATCCTCACTGGCTGAAGACCGGAAGAAGGAGGACTCAGAGAAGCTGAAGGCATTTGTCAGGGACTGCGACTTGCTTGAAGATAAAAACCAGAGAGAACGTGAGAGGGTGGTGTTCCCAGTGAGGCAGGGAAGGACGGTGACACGAGGATACACGACCGGAACGCCCACTCCCACCCCAGGGAGACTGGGTGACAGAGGAGAAAGCCAGCGTGGGGCATGCTAGCGGCCCCTGGGAGGTCCCTGTGCTCTTTTCTTCACCTGCAGTGCTGCTCAAACGGGAAAGGATGGAGGCAGCGTGGGAGAGAGGGAGAAGGGGGAAAGAGAGAAGAGAAGGAAGGAGAAGGGAAAGAGGAAGAAGGGGTGGCTCAAGGCTCTTTCTTTTACTTAATGCGAAAGGGCCCACAGGCTAAATTTCAGAGCCCCAACTTGGTGAGAACTAATCCAGGAATCTCACACCCTTCCCCTTGGATGAAATGTAGCAACCAGGGGCCGGTGGACTCTTGTGCTCTCTTTCTCATCAACTGTCCAGTAGTAGAGCCAGCATCGGAAGACCTGGGTCAAAGTCTTGGTCCCGCCTCTCACTCACTCTTGACCTTAGGAAGCCACGTGCCTCTCTGAGACTCGGTTTCTTGTTTCGTTTCTTAATTGTGTTATGTAGATGTCTGGTAAAATGATCTCTAGGCCTTTTCAGCTCTTTCTTTTTTGCTTTTTTCTCTGATTCCAAAAGAGCCTTTTGTCTTGGCACGAACTCTAACAACTCTATTTACCGTCCTTACAATGGGCGTAATCGCCCTGGCAGCCTTCCTCAGAGGAGCCTAATGTGAGGTCTGTGAGTTTCAGGGTGTCCAGGGGCAACAGAGATACACATCAGGCCTACACAAGGTTACTGGGTAGTTTTCTAATGAAAAACCCCAAACTGCACACATTTTAGGGACCAATTTTTCCCTTGAGACACTAGTGAGTCAGAGAGAAAAACCATGAAGGCAAGAAGGTGGAGGGGAGGCCAGGCCCAACACTGCAGGAGAGGACACGTGGTCTGGCGTCTCCATGGCCGTCTTCTCTCCTTCTTGACTTCTGCTTGTCTCCTTCCTGCTGGTTCCTGGCTCCAGAACTCCTCTCCTGGTATCTCAGCTCTCCCAGCCCTCCCCTGAACTTGGACACAGCCCCAGAAACTCCCTTCTGCATGGGCATGAGCCTGTCTCTTCTCCCGCAGTGGCTGAACAGGTGCCCTGCCTTTCACTGGGCCTGGGATGAGCCCCAACATGCTGGCCTCTGGGAGCGGGGACTCCTCGGCATGCACAGGCCGAGGGCACAGGTACAAGCCTCCCGCTTGTCATCAGAGGCTGGCTCGATTCAACAGCTTCAGCCCAAAGGCAGTGACAGCCCACAGATCTGTCCTCAGACTGGGGCCAGAGTTGGCTCAAGAGAAGGTAGGCGAGATTAAAAAGTCAGCTGAAGAAAACGACTGGGTTGAGGGGAGGTTGTGAGGCAGGCGAGACATGAAATGTACCCTTGGCCAGAGCTGCGGAGCAAGGCCGGGGGACGGCCCTCCCATCATACAGGACTGGAAGACCCAGAGAAGGTGGTCATCCGGACCACCCGAGCCCTCATCCCGGCTCTGCCGCTAACTAGCAGAAGGGCTTTGACAAAATCAGATCTCTCTCAGCAGTGTTTTCTCATCTGTGTAGTGACTAGAGATGATCTCTGAGTGGCTCATTTGAGCCCCAAACTCCACAGCTCCCTGTTCTCTGTCCCTGAGAGTTTCATCTCTTTACTGAGATGCACTCACGGAACGCTTCCAATCCCCCAGGCTGCAGCTGTCCGTGCTGACAGTCATGACAGAGGTCTGTGGTTGGGGACCTTGAAGAGAGCCGTCTCTGGTTCTGGGGGAGGGTGGAGCTGAGCACCCAGGTGCTGTCCCTACCAAGTGCAGCTATACTGTTTCCTAGGGGCCCTCAGTTCTGCCCTCTGAAGCAGGATAGTGTGACAGGGGTCTCTAGGGTTACTGTTGGGAATGAGGGAACCCAGGAGGATGGAGTTCCTCAGGGTCTCTATATGGGCCTCTGCTCTGATGACCACACCAGAACCCAACCTCCTTCTGACAAAGTTGAAGGTAGAAAGTTAGAATGGATGTAACTACTTCCCCCTTTTCCTTCTGGGCAGACTTGCTGATTGGCACACCCTAAACTGTGAGTCAGAGGCAGAAAAGAGAATTAAATTTTTTTTTTTTTTTAAGAAAGAGAAAGACACATATACACACAGAGAAAAGGAATGGAAAAAAGAGTGGGAGAGAGGATTAAAAAAAAAAAAAACAACGCAAACCCTAAGCTCGTACAAGAATGGGAGGGGGGTAGTAACTGCCTTACTGCCACTCCCCAGGAAGAAAGGGGAGGGTTTGAGCTTCTAGCTAGACCTTAAGACTTTCACTTCCCTCTTTCTTGCCCTCCCCAATCAACCCAACCATGCCCCCCACAAAAAAACCCACCAAAACCCAAACCCCCAAAAAACCCCACAAAAATATCTTTAGGAGGAGGTCTGATTGAAGGTGCTTCCTAGCAGCTCTGGAGCCCAAGGCCTGAGAGGAGGGGCAGGAAGAGGGGAGGGGAAGGCGCTGCTGAGTCGTCTCTTACTTGAGCTGTGGGTGAGGCTGGGGCTTCTGTGGTGGAGCAGCCGGGGGTGGCTGGACCTCTGCCAGGGAGCTGCTGCTGGAGGGTGCATCTCCGTGGGTGGTGGGGCCGCCCGGCCGCTGAGGAGCCGAGAAGGAGGAAGAGGAGGAGGAGGAGGAAGAAGAGGAAGGTGGCAGTGATGGTCCAGGGGGGAGCCGGCGTGGACGCAGCACCTTGCCTGGGGGTTGCATTCCTTGGGGTTGCCCAGGGCCCCCTAGGTTCAGTACAAGAAAAACTTCATAATTTAACCATATCAGAGGGTTTCCTTATTAGAATCTACGTCTCAAAGGGTGTGGTTATTTAATTACCAAAGGATAAGCTCTATGGCAAGAAGCCACCCGAGGCTCTGAAGGGCTCCAGAGCGGGTCCCTGGCTACCCTCAGACATTGCCACTACGAGCTCCTCCTCAGACTCACAGCGACTCAGTCACAACAGAGGGCAGAGCACGGGGGAGAAACCATGGGATGAGCGGCCCCCATCAGAGGTGAGCTCTCTTACGGAAGGCCCCCAGACCACAGGGACCACCCCTCTCCCCCAGAGGTTCCTCAGGTACAGGCCAACCTGGCCCACGGTGTACTAGGAGGTCTCAAGTTCCACACGGCAGACACGGTACAGGGCACTGGAAAGAGCCCTGGTCTGGGGGTCAGAAAACCCAAGACATAGTCTATCAGCAACTCCCTGAGCAAGTCAGCAAACTTCTCTGGACCTCGGTGTTTACAACCATAAAACTGTTAAAAATTAAGACCTAGTCTTAGTTATCTTTCAAGATAGTAGTGTTTCAAAGATGACAATGGACAAGAAAGTTCTTCAAAAAGTATTCTGTGCCTCATGATCATCGATGATCACTGACTTACATTGTTTTTTTGGAGTTGGCCTTAGTCTGTCCCGCTCCACGCCTGCATGTCTGATTGCCGTACCCCCAGCAGGGCTTCCTTTCAGCATTAACTCATGCCCATGACTAGGACCTTTCATGTCCAGTTGCCTCTTAGTACCATCCTCAGGGGCTCCAGTCCCTCCCAGGTGTATGTGGTGAAATCCTCCAGAAATCCAAGTCCCATTCTCTCCCTGGAGATGTTGTGAGCACCATTTGGCAAAGAAGAGGCCCCCCCAAAAGGACCAGGATCCCCTTCTCCCAGCATGAGACAGAAAACCATCTGGTGACCTGGAGATCTCATTTCTCAGTCTCAATCCCAGAGTCCACGTTCACGTGCCCACTGGGAGGCGTGGGCTTACAGAAACGCCAGGACACCTGTACCCTCTGGAGAGGCAGAACTGTATGTCTATACCATAGTACATCCATGATTGTAAGCCAGTTTCCCCTCTACACGGCATGGACTCCACTTTATCATCAATGACCAATTAATACCAGGGTGAGTTACACATAAATAAGGAAATAAGTAAATTAATGGAATTTTGCATGTTGAAGAAGTTCTAAGTTCAAATCAGGTAACTAGTGAAGATGATAGATTAGCAGAGCATTTCATATTAACCAGTTTTTGCCTTTTCCAAAGTTTGACATCATTTGTATCTGCATTTTCTTGTAAAGTACTGCAGGTTGATAGCTCAGCTTCTTGTACCAGAAACCTGAGTGCTTTCCCAACTGTACAGAGATGCTTGAATAGCCAGAAACTTTACAACTTAACACTGAAGACAGATATAACTTTTCCTTTATTGCACATTAAGCTGTACAAGAGTCACAAAAGAGAGGTACTTCAATCACACTTCCAGCATTGGCTGAGGTTCTCCCAGCTGGATTGGTACAAAAAAAGGCGACAACATCAGAAAAGAAATGGGTACAAAACACCTGAACGGCAATCCTATACTGTGACACGGATGCCCCAGGCCACAGAGTTGTCCTTAGCATGCTGCCTGAGGGCAGAGGACAGTCAGGGTGTGCTGTCTGCTTGTGTTTGGCACTGGGAGGGAGCCCTAGTCCCTTTCTCCCTCACCTGACAGACCGTGGCTGACACCACCCTGGAGCCTGACTAAATTCAAACGGCAACTTCGTATTTGTGGCTCACAAATGTCACATGAAAAGCACCTGAATGTTCACACTGATCACATGCAAAGAAGCAACACCACCGTCAGCTCACCGCTTGGACAAAAATAAATTAAAAAAATAAAATGTATTCCTCCATTCTGGGAAATGTTTCTTTATTCCTTTCTATCATTTCATCAGATTGGGAGGTATTTACGGACCTGATTCTTATGCAACCCACCTGGAAGTGCTTAACTGCATATATATGTATATATTTACAACAGACCGACTACCATCGGCATCTACATCGTCTAAGGGAGGAATCGCGGACAAGAACATTCACACTCAGTGCATTTCCCTGTAGCTCAGAATTTGCCAGCAATCAAGACAGAAACCAGGGCACGTGCCCCTTGACACAGAAATCATGTAACACACCACTAACACCAGTTATTCCTCAAACCTGGCAATCCACAGAGGTGACATGTCAGTACAGAAGTGAGAGGGAATGCAAAAGTAGAGCTAGAAGCACTTCTTCTAAAAGGCAAACTGCTGGCGTGAACTCCCACAGCCCATGGTGCTAGAGGAGGCCACTTGGTGCCCGATCCTGGCCTGGCCAGGACACGGCAAGATGAGGCACTGACCCGAGGCCTGGTCTGGTAACTGCCTCATCCCTGCCCAGGAGCTGCATGTCGGAGGAAAGAGGACAAACGGGTGAGGGCTCTTTAAGAGCCACCGCTGTGGAACCACAGCCCCAAACACACAAGCTAAAATCTGAGACAGTCCCTCTCAGGAAAGATAAAGCTCTTCATTCTCTGGACTCTGGAGGGCTTTTGGAACAGCTGACAACTAAAGCAGGTGCCCACCTCAGAGTTCTGGAGGCAGTGTACCCACTCGAGGGAAACGGGACAGTTTCGATTCGCTCCCGTGTCGTGATGCCTCAGGAGAGGCCAAGAGAAGAATGGTTGAATCCTTCCCAGACTTTCAGTAGCTCCCTGCATTCTATGTCCCAAGTTGCTAAAGAATCATCTCTGTATACAGTAAGCTTTGGGGAAAACGAAGCAGCCTCAGTTCCACAGAAGCGCACAGATGGCCAATGCAGAAACGGCAAAGTAGAAACAACTTAGAGGGACTAAGATGAACACAGGGAAAGTACTCACAAGTTCACTTTGATATTGCACATCAGCGGCCCCATTTTTTTTTTTTTTTTTTGTCTAATCTCATAGCTAATTAGTTAATAATAAAACGAAGGGTACACTGGAATGTCAAATACAGAACACATTCCTGGAAATAGCTTATTCTTTATATTTCATGTCATCACTAAAAACACAAGAGCTCTACAGGCACGGCCAGCCTATTCACATAAACTCAAATGCACCAAATTTTAGCAAATGGAGAAAAAGATGGATGCCTTCAGATTCAACGGATGAAGCTACGGAAATCAGACCTCGAAAATCTCTTAAACTTCTATCTATTTACCCTAGTCATGCAGAAAGGAAGCAAAAAGCACAGTTCATTGAAGATCCCAAGCACACTCATGGAGGTAAGCAGGGGGTGGGGGGCGGTTTATCTGAGTCTGGGGGGAGAAGGAGGGGAGTTGGGTTTTATTTTTGTGGTCTTTGTTTCTCCCCTGTCCACCCCCCCCAGTCCTATTTCACCCCACATTATGTAATTAAAATATACTATCAAACCACCCAGAAGCTAGTCACACTGAACTTGGGAGAGGCACAATTCTTTTGTACACTGTTGACAAACAGCCCTGGAGTCACAAGGTATACAGAGAAACATAAGTGAGCGTTACAAGCACGAACAGGAACAGGTAAACAACCAGACAGAGGCGCTGACACTGCATAGGAAAAACACAGTCCAGTCAGCCTTGAAAAAACGCAGAAATGGCACCAATGGGAGGGTCTGTTGCTCCCCTCCCCGCTTTCCTTTCTTTCCTTGTTTGTTTTTGGCTTAAAATTTCTGCTTTGAAAAATTAACTACCAATCGCTTTAAGAAGCTTGGACTTGTTTTGGCCCTACTGCAATGCCATTACAGTCGAGAATATACTGTAAACAACCTTGGGGGGCTGGCCGCTGAGGTGGGGTCTTGCTCGAGTCCGGATCCTTAAGTGTTCCACTCTGGAAGACAAAAATGCAAAAGAGATAAAAACAAAACTCCAAGCAGATTCCAAAGAGAAACCCTGTGGCTCTGTGGCATGGCTGCAGAGGGATCCGGTGGGATCCAGCAGGATCTGGCCCAGGGGTTTCTGCTGTTCCGGAAACGCCTTAAAGGGATTCTCAGCCTCTGGGTCATTGCCGGGGCCGAAGTGTACGCAGTCTGGGGCTCAGAGCCACTCTGACAGGAGTGTCTGACACCTCCTTACCCTCTTTTCATTTCACTCCCTTGCAGACACTCTTTCTAGAAGCTTTGAGACTTCCAACAGCATCTGGTTTCTTCTCTGGGGGCTGCCCAAGGTCCAGCTCCCCTGGTACTCACAGGCCCAGCTTCCTGAGGAAGGATCAACACCTAACTCCCGAGAGAGTGGCTGGAGTGCCAGCGGGGGCTGCACCAGGTGACTAGCCTAGACTTGGCTCACTTCTCCTGTGGAGTTAACCCTGGGGTGGGATCAGCTCTGGGGCTGACTCAGGGGTCAGAGCCACTCTTTGGGCTGGGCTGGAACTCCCACAGGGAGGGACTTGAAGGAGGGGGCAGTCTTTTGTTTCCCAGGACCCTCCTTAAGCAGAGGGAAGGAGTAAGATGTTAATGTTTGTAAAAGTGCTCAAGGCCAAGCTGTTTTTCCCTCTCAAACAGCATAATTGCATTTTACCCAACAACATGGCTCTACTCCCAGGCTTCCTCTCCTCCCAGCTGTGATTCTGATTATGCCCCGACAGGATCAAAGATGCACGTGACTTCAGTTTGTCTAACATTTGTACCAAAGGCAGTGAGCATTTGGAGCTTGAATTTGGCAAGGGGGAAACGCTCTATGAAGCCTGGGGGCTGCCGAGTGTGCAGATGGTGATGTCAAAGAGGGAGATTCGGAGGCAAGGCTGTGAGAGGCTCAGCGTGTCTTCAGCACACCCCACTTCCTCTTTCACTGCTCCTCTCCCTTGTGACAGGCCCCCCAGCCCTACTCCCACATTAAAACTGTTCCCCATTCCCATGGGCCTCCGATCTGGCCTTCAGGCCCTTTTTCAGCTCCACTACCGGGAGAGCAGAAGTGCTACCCTCTCCAGTATTATGGTCTGTTAATGACAGCACTGCCTAAAATTGTTCTACCAAGAGGATTTCAGATAGGAGGAGGCAGGGGGCCTTTGAAATGTCCTTGGTGCCACTGCATCAGAGGGTGCCCATTCCGTCTACAATCCCGACCTCTCACAGATCACAGCAAGAACACCCACACTTCCTTTCCTTTCTTCCAAGGACTTTCATGGGATCCACGAGGTGGGTCTGAACCCCAGCAATGAAACACTCACACCCAATAAGCCAGCTAGAGCCCACACCATCCAGTCAGCAATCAAGACCCATCAGTTTTTCCTTCTTGGCATCTAAGATTCGCCATCTCTTCTTGACCAGCTCTGGTCAGGCCTGTATCATTTCCTGTTTAGACTACTAGAATAGTCTCTCAAATCTTTAGTCTCTTCTCCAATCGATGTTCTGGATACCTATTATCCTCTGAAACCCCTTCTCTAACTGTATCAGTTTACTGCTCTAAATAATTTATAGCTAACACTATATAGTGCTGGGTAACATGATGGACAACTTTATGCAGTATTTCCCTTAAACCTCACAACAGCTCTACGGGGTATCAACATCCCTAATTTTTAGATAAGGAAACTGAGGGCCAACTAAGCAGGTAATTTGCCCAGGGTCATACAGAGGCAACTGGCAGGTGAGCCCAGGCAGTTTGACCTTCTCTTCCCATTGCCCACTGGATGACGTCCACATTCTTCAGGCTGACACCAGAAACTTGCTTCAGCATGGCTGGACTGGCCCTTCTAGCCTCTCCCCCTCATGTTCTAAACTTACCTGACCCTTTACTGTTTATTCTCTAGTCTAGGCCACTCCAATGTTTATGCTAAGTACCCTCCAGAAATACCTTTTCTCCTTTTCTACCAATCCAACCCAACATATCCTGGAGGTCTAAGTCAAATTCTACCTCATCCATGAAATCTCTCCTCTAATTGCCCCTTTCAATTCTGATCTCCTCTCTGAAATCCTGTAATAGCACTTAATAGACTGTCTCGTTTTCCTGAAGACTCCAGATGATGCTTCTAGGGCGGCTGCCAGATCCTTGAGGGCATGCGCTGTGAGTCTTCATCTTCTCATGAATTCCTAACAATTACAGTGCCCATTTTTTTCCAAAGAAAAGTTGGGATATATGGTCTGATATGGTAACTATTTATTAAAAAGGTAAAAATACTTAAAATTGGGAGTATTTTGGAAAAATTTAAGACTATCGCCATTTTACCAATGTCATCAAGCACAGGACTGAGCACATAAGAGGTCTTTAATAAATGCTTATTAGATAAATGACTGTGCAACAACAGTGAAGTCCAAAACGGAGTAGAGTATAAATAAGTCTTTTATGAGAAAAACGTTGTTAAACCATAGATGTTAAACCACACTGTATCTGATATCGACTCTGATTAGCAGCTCTGAAAATGCTCAGGTTAGCGATTTAAACATGAGGCCTGCTACATGTGCCTGCATATTAGGTGCAGAAGGGAAAGTCAAAACAAGTCTCGAAGAAGCAGAAATTGTTTCCTTTTCTTACATCAAGCCTGAGTAATCCAGTCATGGTAGGGATACTTCAGTTCCAAGAGTTCTTTCCCATTGTGAGCTCTTCTTTCTCTTGGCCTGGCTGCCAACTGGAAGAGAAGTCTGCAGGATGGTGTTTGGTAATGGGCGCACAGGATACCAGGGCTGCCTTTTTACCCAAGCTGGGTGTCAACCCCACCCAACACACACACACACACACACACACACACACTGCTGTTGGGTCTCCAATAGTAAGTCTTTAAGATTGGGCAGCAGAGTGACTGAGGAATTTGGGCTTTGGGGTTAGGAAGACGGTGGGTTAAATCTAAATCTCCCACTTACTAGCTTTGTGACATCGGGCAAGTCATTTTCCCCCCTGTACCTGCCTTTCTTCAAATGGTTTCAATGATATAAAGTGAGGTTGCCTATTTATCTACCTACCTACCTGCCTACCTATCTATCGAGACATCTATTGAGATATCTATAAGTACCTGTTCCTGGCAGGTGCTACAAAAGATACGACAGATGATGGTAATGGTGATGCTGACGGGGCCTTTTCCTCTGAAGCTTTGTTGCTTCTTAGGTGTCACTCTCATAATGGAATAACCCCTTATACAGTTTGTGGAGCCACTAGGGGCACTTGCCAGTCCCCTCCCCCAGGGCCTCACCTTGTACCACTGACAGCTGCCAATGATTCACCTCAGACATTGATCAAGAGCAGCTTAAGATGCTCTCCTCCCAGAGAACTGTTATTTTCAGAGACGGTTATGGAAGACCATAGGGCACAAGGGCAGAAGAAGGGCCAGTGGGCAAAAGCTCCAAAAGGTAGACTTTCACTTACAGGAAGAACTTCCTATAGTAAAAACAGTGGGAGAGGCTGTCTTGGGAGATGCCTATGCTCGTGCAGGGGCTAGAGAATTGCCTGACAAAGATACAGTAGGGAATGTACCTTTATTGAATATGAGATAGATTAGATGAACACTACAGTTTATCTTCCAACTCTGAGAACCTATGAGTCCAGGGAAAACTTTAAAAATCCCACAGATTAAGCGCTGATGGGGAAACTCACAGCATGAGCTGATAGGGGTAGTCATACCATGAAGCCTGGTCCTGGCTCTCCTCAGCCTCAGAAATACACAAACGAGACACCCAAGGATGAACCGAGCCCAAAAGTTCCCTTCCAAAAGCTTCATGGGGAGAGCTCCCAGAAACTTCCTTTGCACTGGAGCCTGGGAATGTGCCTTGGCCACCCTTGTCTGGCGCCTAGGGAGCTTCTCCTGCTCCCGCCCCCTGGAGCTTGTGGACTGAAGACTTCCCAGGGGTTATGGGAGCCAGGAGAGTCCCCCAGGACTGTCCCTTGCCAGGCTGAGACTCTCTGGCCCTGCCTACAAGCCTTCTGTCTGCTGGGGCTGGGGGCCTATTCCCTATGGGGTTTGGCTACCATGGAATCTGTCTCCAGTCACCAAGAGCCGCCTGGGATGCCGCATTCCACAGAAGTCTGGCCACTCTGGCGTCACTGCCAAAGTCTGGCCTGTAGCCAGCCCACAGCAGGAACTCAGGGCCACACTGAGCTGCAGCATTTCCCTCAGGAAGCTGAGTTGACTCAAACAGGTAAGAATGTGAGGTCCAATGCTTGTGCCCAGCTGCACACAAAAAAGGAGAATAAATGGCCTTAGAGCGGCATAAGGAAAACCCCCAAACAACCCTGGGCTTAGAGAAAGACGACAGGCTCAGAGGGTGTCAGCTTGTAATGCTGCTGCCAAAAATGTGATGCAGCTGGAGGTGCATCAGTGTCCCAGCGAGGGGAGGTCACAGGTCCGCTGCTCTTGTGGCTGAGAAGCCTCACAAGAGAGCACTGCGATCATCAGTGCTGGGTACCTTTTTTAAGGTGGACACCAGTGGAATAAAACGGGTACATGGAGCGGAGAGGATGGTGAAAAGTGTGAAATGGCATCTTTCCTCATGGGACTTTGGGCAAGTTACTTAATCTCTGAGTCTCAGTTTCCCAAATGAGCCAAGTCTAAGGATTAAATGCGGTAACTGGGGAAGCCTCCAGGATTGAATAGAAGATCAAAGTTAGTCAAATGTAAATCTGATCAAGGTCAAGGGCTGGTGTGGGTAGTAGTGAGCCTCCTGGCATTAGTGTTTAAGCAGGGCCTGGACAAACTGTCAGAGATGCTGTGGATGGGCTCGTGCAGTCGCAGGCAGGCGACTTCTACAGGCTCTTCTGGCTCTGGGCTTCCATTAAGTCCTTCCTACATTTTTCGGTTCTTTAGGTGTCTGAGGTATGAGACAAGCCCTCCTTAGCTGTGGAGTCTGGAGCCCAGCAAGAACCCCCGGAGGTGTCCTGCAGGCACAGGCTTTCAGGAGAGTGTGCTGGGGCTCCCCATCCAAGCCGACTGGGCTCGGGTCCCGCTGTGCTGAGGCCACTGGCCTTAGTGACCAGGGAAGCCAGGGAGAGTGGAGCAGGAGAGAGCTGGTGAAGCACGGGTGCCTCCAGGTTGGGAGGTTCAGCGCGGGGCTGTATGAGGAGGAGGGCGAGGGTTCCCCCCCACGCAGCACAAGGGCCAGCTCTCTCCATTCTTACCATCCGTATGCTCTGGTGGAGCATCAAAAGGGCACAGTGCAGGTTGCTGCAGAGCGTTCTTGGAACTGGGGACCAGAAGATCCAGCTTTCCTGCGTATAAGCTGTGTGACCTTGGACAAATCATTGACATTCTCTTTGCTGATATGTAAAACAGAGTCAGAAATACCAGCTCAAACCGTCTCACGTAAAGGTTGTGAGGCTCAAAATAATGGCTGTGCTTTGTAAGTCATAAAGTGCCAGGTAAAGTAATGATATGAGCATCATTACTATTATTTGAATAATAATAAATATCAATCCAAAGGAATGACGCTTTAATGGTAGGATTTCATGCATCAGTGGAGAAGATATTGTTGGGTGGTTTCCTGTCACCTGGTGCACAGTAGTTTAGGGTGGGCGGGGTAGGGTGTGGACTCTGGGCTAAGCTATGCCATGCCCTCTGTATATCACTGACTTGTTCCAGCGAGGTCCCTGAAGATGCAGAAAAGTCACTTCAAAAGCAGTAAATGTCAGCTCTTGAGCTGACTGGAAAGGAAATCACGGGTCTGGGCGAGAAACCAAGTCCATGGTTGAGAGTTTGCGGGGTTTTGCCAAAGACACCTTTAATTTGCCATCCTGTGGCTTTCAGCAGACAAGCTGGGAAAGAGGAGCTCCTATCTGAGGTCCCAGCAGGCTGGAAAGCTGAGGAAGGAAAGACATTGACTCAACTCTTGAGAGTTGCTGGCCTGAGTCCAGCTGCCCCACCATGGAGGAAAGCCTGTGCTTGCTCAGCATATCTGAGACAGGAAATTGAGAAAGGGTCTCAGGGTCTGGCCCCAGGAAAGAGGCCAGGCCAAGCGCCTCGCCGGACACGCCACAGAGCTATTCTGATCAGCTCCCCAGGCCCCACTCCCCCGGTCCAGGACCCCAGGGGGAATGAGGCAGCGGGAAGGAATGTGGTCGGGAGGCTGTAGGTTCAGCCAGAGCAAAGGGGACAGTATGTTTTCAGGCACCTTGGGACCTTTCTGGGATCACTCCTGCAGTCCCCAGTGCCCAACTGCCTTCTTCTGAAAGGGTATAAAAGGCACCCAAGGATGAGCTCCTCCTCCTTTTGTGAGGGGAATTGCTGCTCCAAGGGCAGAGCTCATCGGATTGGAGCCCTCCCATAATCAGTGATTTCCTAACGACACAAGAAATGTCCTGTGGGGCGGTCCATGAGACCTGTGGGGACCCAGAGGGCCAGGTCACCCGAGGTCAGAATGTCAGCTACAAGTGATTAAAGATGTCCCTTAAAAGTTATGACAGCCCCAAAATAGTCAGTTTCCCTGAATAGTCTGTTAAGGGACCTGGTCACTACTGACTTTATCTGAACCTGCCTCAAATCTCACATTTTCAGCTTATACTCACAGGGGAACAAATTCCCTAACGCAGTCCAGCTGTGGGAAGCAGGAAGGCCTTTCTTTGAAATTTACTTCTTCTAAACTGAATGAAGCCCTCTTATAGTCCCGTGTTTGGGATCTGAGTTGTGTTTCCTCCTTAACTGCATGGCCCTTTAGACTCCATTGAAACCCCTTCTCAATCTTGGTCTCCTTGTACTCAAGAGACTTCATCTTTATGAGCCCTCTGTAGCTAGAAAGACCTGGCTGGAAAGGTTTTTGAGTATCTCTTTAGACCAGAGAGCCAGTGAAAAAGGACTTGCATAATGCCCCGGCAGAGGCCAGAGGTTATCAGGCCTCAGTCCTTCAATTCGGAACACTCATCACTGCCTTTCCCAGTTCTGTGGCTAGCACACGGCCTGGATCACAGCATCTTAGATCTGGAAGGAGATTTTTAAAAGTTGCCTGTTCCAACAGCCCTAGCCCCCAGCCCAGCCTTTCACAATGTGCCTGACAAGTGGCTTGGAAATCAGCAGTGACGTGGCAGCCACATACCGCTTTCCCGAGCAGCCATTTCCTCTCTTAGCATCAGAGACTTTGCTCACGTCTTCCAGTAGGTTTGCCTTTGGCACCAGTTCTGCCCCATGACAGCTGTTGGAGAGCTGAAGATACTGAGTCATGGGCTCCTTGAGACTACTGCTGCTTCACGGCAGTCCCTTTAACTTTTACTCATAGAACAGATCTGCCAAATGCCCCAACCTCTAGGTCTCTCTCCTCCGAGCACCGTCCAGTTAGAGTTCGTCCTTGTTGTGCTGTGACCCTCAGACTGGAAGCAACATGGGAGGTGTGCTCTGATCCGCTCAAGATCGGGGAGGAGCCTCATCTTCCTCCTGGACACAGTATGTGTATTAATGTCTCCAAAGGCTGAATCTTAGAATCACTCCTCATGGGTCTAACCCATAGCCAAAGAGAAAGCCCATGGTGTCCGAAATCCCTTCATTAGCAATTCAGCCCTTTGGCTCTGGAAGATTTTACAGGAAAATAAAAAGGGAACCATGTAATGGGAAATGAAAACAGACTAGCCACATGAAGAGCCCTAGGACACCACCTCTGCAGGCATGACCTGAAAGCTCTGTCCACCTGCAGTTCTCTCCCTGGTTCCCGGGAGTCTCAGGAGTAGCACCTCTCCAGAGCCCCAGGATGTAAGGCCCAGCTCAGATTCCAGACGACAGAGCCCAGGATCAGTGAGTGTGATGGAGAGGGGAGAGCAGGCCTACAGGGAGGAGGTTCTGTAGGTAAATAGCCTAGAGGCTTTGGCCACCACTGGCCACCAGGTGTCACTGCCACCTTGAGAACAGTATCCTAAGGCACTCCAGAGTAGAGGGTCCTTTGCCGTGGCCAACTCTCAGGGCAGCCCTAAAGCCGGCAGGCCAGCCAGGCTGAGGCCAAGCTGTCATCAGCCAGATAAGGCTTTGCCGCTTACCCCCTCCCTGCTCTCAGAGACTTAGCGCCTCTTACACCCTCAGAACTGGGCACAGCAGGTGGCCTGGGCCCAGCCCCATAACTTTGCTCTCTGTTTTCTATAATCAAGCCACTTTGGTCTAGGCGGTTGGCTGACAACAAGGTAAGGGAGGCCCTCTGCTCACCTCCCCTGTCCCTAACCTCCTTTAGGCTCTCTTTTAGAGTCAAAGAAATGAAAGCTTTAACGGGGGAGCTGTAGGCAAGGATAGAGAGGGAGAAAGAGAGAAAGGTAGACAAATGTCTAGTCATAAGTCTGTCCTGGTCTTGACCTAGAATACTGGGCAAGAAGCAGCATCTAGGGCTTGTGACTCAGGCCAGAAGCTCTCGCAGCCTGAGCTGCCAGAGCCACAGAAGACAGAGGCCAGCAAGAGGGGCCTGACTGTGAGGAGTGGAATGTGAGTTAGTGGCAGCACCTGAGGGCTCAGTTCGCCATTCAAAGTCCTGGCTGGGACCTAGGTAACGGGCTTTGGTTTACATCTCTTCCATTCGCACTCTACTAAAATTGTTCATAGAATCCCGACACCAACTCCAATATGCTGCTAGGGCTGTTAAAGACACTTATTCCAACTGGGAACTCGTCCAACAAATATGTATTGCGATGGCAAATCAAGAGAGGGGTAGGTGGGAGTGGTTTATCACTGTTGTTTATATAGAATTGCTGTCACATGGTGACAATAAAAAGCAGACAGATTAGTTTTGTTATTGTTGTTCGACTTTTCTACCCACAATTGACTGTACCTGGGCAGACCATGCCCCCACCCCTCCTTAGTGTACCCAGGGTACATCCAGTGGCTGCCAGGGGCTGGCTACTCTGCCAGACCTGAGGGACACAGCAGTGAACAAGCCCTACTCTTGAGGCGCCGACATTCTAGTGGAAGAGACAAAGAAACACAGATGAGAATGATCGTGGCTGATAGCAAGTGATGTGCAGAGAATTAAAGAAGGGAGGGGTGGTAGCCAGTGACTAGGTGGCAACTTTGGATTGGAGGGTTTAGGAAATATGTTATACAATCATGAAAGAGCCAGCCATGCAAAAATATGGGAAGCGCACTTCAGAGAGAGGACACAGCTAATGCAAAGGCCTCACCAGCATGGCGAGGGCACAGTGAGCTAGGATGGTATGAGGGCACTGCATTTATCACTGTGGCCTTAAGTTTATTAACTAATTTTAAGCACATACTTTGGGGTAGGCCTGTGCTAGTCAGTGAAAACACAGACAAATAAGGCTTGAAAGTATCTGAGAGACATTTGCTAAATTAATTTAATTATGTATGTAGTAAAGAATTTGGCGGGGCTTCCCTGGTGGCGCAGTGGTTGAGAGTCTGCCTGCCAGTGCAGGGGACACGGGTTCGAGCCCTGGTCTGGGAAGATCCCACATGCCGCGGAGCAACTGGGCCCGTGAGCCACAATTACTGAGCCTGCGCGTCTGGAGCTTGTGCTCCGCAGCAAGAGAGGCCACGATAGTGAGAGGCCCGCGCACCGCGATGAAGAGTGGCCCCCGCTTGCCACAACTAGAGAAAGCCCTCGCACAGAAACGAAAACCCAACACAGCCATAAATAAACAAATAAATAAATTAAAAAAAAAAAAAAAAAAAAAAAGACAATGTGAGAAAGGAGAAAAAAAAAAAAAAAAAAAAAAGAATTTGGCCTTGCCCAAAGAGAGATCTGGCCTTTACTCACAACCCCCTCCCCCCTTGGAAAGTAGCCTCTAAACTCTTGGAATTTCCTGAGTGACAGGAGTGTCTCTGTTATTCAAGGTGGGGGCCCCTTAGCCCACCTGATGGTGCATGATAATGAGGTGACTCATGGTGGGCCCCTCAGGCCCCTTGGTATTAGACTGACCTCCAGGGAGGGGAAAGTTGGAGACTGAGTTCAAGGAGGTGATCAATCAATCAAGCAAGCCTACAAGATGAAACCCCAACAAAAACTCTGAACACTGAAATTCAGGTGAGCTTCCCTGGTTGGCAACACTCCATGTGCCTTATCACATATGGATGCCAGAGGATAATGCATCTTAAGGACAAAAGAAGCTTTGTGTTTGGGACCCTCCCAGACTCTGCCTTATGCATCCTTCTTTCACTTATTTTTGACCTGTATCCTTTCCCATAATACACCTGTGAGTATAATAGCTTTCAAGGAGTTCTGTGAGTTCTTCCAGAGAATTATTGAACCCGAGGGTGGTTTGGGGAACTATCTGAACTTCCTGCTGCTGTCAGGAGTGAGGGTAGTCTTGTGGAGGACTTAAGGGCCTTTAGACTTTGCAGCTGGGCTGACTCCAGGTATCATGTGACCTTAGAATTGAAAGGGATCTAAAGATCATCTAATCCAATTCCATTTTATAGGTGAGGAAACAGGTCTAGAGATGGGAACTGACTTACCCACAGTCACGTGATGTCATGGCAGAGTGAGACTAGCCCCTGAGTGTCTTGACTCCCAGCGTGGTGTGCTTTCCACAGTTTTATAGTTTCTGTTGTAACTTCAAATGTGAAGCTCAGCAGAGAAAAACTTACCCTGAAGCCACACTGGCTTTGCTACAAGGAAGTTTTGCAGGTGTGCCTATATTTAGGGAAGCTCATTCCCTACCAGGTTTCCTGCCTTGACTCTGACATATTTCTCTTTAAAATATTTGAGTTGAAATATTTAATGTTTACAAAGTAAGGGGGTTATATGAAAGAAGAATCAATGCTTTCATTGGGTGAAAACACTTTTTTTGGTAAATTCTTTCTTTGTTATTGAACTTCTATCATTTTCATATTATCTAAATTTTATTGTTAGAAGAGATCTTAGCGATTTTTTTTGTTCAACCCTTCATTATACATGCAAAGATGCTGGGGCAGAGAAATAGAAAGAAATCTACCAAGGTGACCTGGTGAGTCAGTGGCAAGGACAGGCTGAACTCAGGTCTCCTGACTTTCAGCATAGCCTTCATTCAAGTCAGGATGATTTCCCTTTAGGAGGCCAAGACAGTGTTGCACACATTTATAAAAGTACTTAAGCAACCCTCACAGAATCCCAGAGAAGCCCATTTTTGTTTATCTTGCCTGGGCAGCATCAGGCTCTCTTACTCTGTCATAAATTCTTTAAGCAGCTACCAGATATTCTCTGTATTTCTCAGTGGGTAAGGGGGGAAGGGGGCTCTTGTCACTTTTCCTCTAGAGCAGGAATGAACATCAATCTGCCAATCCCATCACTGAGACAGTGTGGACTAAAAGGCAAGACTAGGACTCAAACACCTTGATTCCATCAGATTTACAAAATCATAAAATCTACTGCGGGCCTCATATTATTTTAACCGGGAAAATCTTTTTATCACCTCTAGTTAAGTACAATATTTAAATAATGGGCTTGTATCTCTAACAAGCAACTAAGGTGTGTTCTCCTAATTACCCTACCTAATTATCTAGTGACTACATTCCTGAAGCACAGGAACAGATTCTTGCACTTGGTCAGAGGCCCCCAGAGCGTGAGCCACCTATAGAAGGTGTGAAACAAACACAAGAGCTAATCTATGGTAACATCCCGCCACATGGGGCCACTCCCAACTTAGATACCCAAAGACAGCACAGATGTTTCTATGTTTCTATGCTATGATTCTGTGATGTTCAAATGATGAGAAGATAAATGTGGGCTATTTTGCTTCTATACTAAATAATCCAGACTATTTTATCTTGTTTTTTTTTTTTTTTTTTTTTTGCCCTCTCCCCCTCCTTTTCTTCTTTCTTACTGAAAGATTTCAAGAATCCAATTACTTGGCTTCTGATTGCAGTATAATCCCAGCACTGATCTTTAGAAAAGGGAGTGATGATCTCAAAGCCTAAGGCTGTAGGGAACCCACACCCAGAGGCTGCTTACGTAACAAGACAGGTAGCCTTTACTGAGCATTTACCACGTGCTATGCCATGTGTTAGGTTCTTTACTTCATCTGATCCTTGTAACAACCCTAGAAAATAAGGGCTGTTGTTTAGATCTCTCCTGAGCCACAGATACGGTCATCGTTCAAGGTCACAAAGCCAGTAAATGGAGGGTCCAGGATTCAAATTTGGATAGTTCCTGCTTCAAAGCCCACATTCTGAATCACTATCCTATTCCACCTCCCTAACTGAAGTAGGATCTCGAAAGCAAGATTGCTGAGAGATTTTCATTATAAGGGATAAAACCTGAGCCCTGGAAAGGGTAGTAACTTCCCCCCAGAGTCACACAGCTGTTTAGGGGAAGAGCTAGTCTAGGACTCAGTTCTTGGATTCATTGTCCCAAGTTCTTACTACTCTATTATATGGTGGAGAGACGAGTTTGGCGACATTTTTGAAAAATGAGCTACCTCCTAGATGACTGTCTTTAGCCCACTATAGTGCCACAGGGCCTGAGGTTTCACAAAAACCTCAGTGTGGATTTCCCACTAGACCTGCAGCTGGAATACTGTCACTGTGAATGTGACTACCCGGAGTCACACACCACAGTCAACTGGAGAAAGCTGCCTCGTCTCCCTTAGGAAGGAAAGCAAAACTCGAATATGAGTTTTACCTTGTCACTCCCGCTCAGAATGAGGGACCTGACTCTCCCCTCTCTCCAGACTAGGAGATTTCTCAGAATCACCCTTGTTTCTCTACAAATGCGGCAGACCTCTCAGGCAGTGAACAGCTAATGAGAGATCTGATCCAGCCCTTCCTCAGATACCTCCCAGTTTAAAAGTCCCAGGGGAAACAGGTTCTGGTTCCCTGGAGTCTTCAAGTTCAGAGGGAAGGGATCCAGTACTCCATCTCTGGACAGTTCTATAGCTGATCCTGCAGCTTGCTAATGAGAAGGTTTCTATAAGGAGTGGTAGAAGATAATCAGGTGTCCAAAGGGGAGGGAAGGGAAAGAGAGGGAGAAGGAAAAGACTACATAAAGCCCATGCAGGCCTGTAGGTATCTGACCTCTGCTCCATCCTAGAGCCACCAGTCTAGAGCAGTGGGCTTGGCAATGGTTCTTGGCTCTCCTCTGTCTCTTCCCTGCTTACCTGTGGCTGCTGAGTGGTTAAGGGTCTCTGAGGAGACAGGACAGGGGTCCTGGACAGCAGCTGGTTCATCTTGCTGATGGCCAGGTCGGTGATGAGCTGCCTGTCCTCCACTTGGTGTTCCCCCATCAGCGGCATACTACAGTCCATGACCTGGTGGAGGAAGTGGCCCAGATTAGGAAAGGGACTGGAAACATCCAAGGCCTGGTACAGTCTTTCAGAATGAGCAGGACTTAAGCCAGCAGAGAGAGGTTGGGGTGAAGTTGGTGCTTTTGTCTTCGGCTGGAAGCATGTTCCTTTGCATATATTGGCCTTTATCCCCTTCTCCTGCAAGCCTTTGCCTTGGGCCTCCCCCAGACTTCACCCATGCCAGGGCTCAGTGAGACTTCAGTCTGGTGGCTGAAGGTGGTGGGGAGAAAGAGAGAGCAAGGAGAGAGGATGCCTTCTCTTTTCACCACCCATCCAATTTTTCCCGTACCTCAAGGTCCAGATCAGTATTTTCCTCCTTTAGGGAGTGTCTGCTTGCCCAGGATCATAGACTCTGTAGTCCAACTCTCTCATTCATGGATAAGAAAACTGAGGCCCACCGAGAGGCAGAAGGTATGACCATCCAGAAGTTATATGCCAAGCAGACTATGTAGTAGATGCCGAAGCCCACTTTGGGCTCCTGACATGAATCCTCTGCAAATACCACCAATTCTTGGCAAGGAGACTCTCCTGCTCCTGGGAAGACTGTATGGGAATGTGTGTGAAAGACCATATGGCCACTGACTCTCCCTTTAATACAGGAAAAGTGTCAGCAAAATTGTGCCAGAGGCTCAGGCTGAGTCAAGTGTCTCCAGGCTCCGAGAAGGGCTACGGAGAACCTCCTGCACCCGGGAGACCTGAGTTCTAGTCCAGGCCGAGACATCGATTCACTGCGTAGCCTTGGGCACATGTTCATGGCATTAGGCCTCAGTTGCTTCACTGGCAAAATGAGCAGACTGGACCAAATGATTCCCAAGACCAGCTTCCTGAGACCAAGAATGGCAAAACCACTAAAGTCTTCCCAGAGGAGTGGCAGGCTAGGACCCAGGAACCCAAGTCTGGCATCTCTTACCAATGGTGTGGGTCAGCCTAGCTGGTTAGAAATAACATCTCCCACTGGCAGGTGTGTTTTTGCTATGCATACCCCCTGGCTGTGTCATCTGGAAACCTTCCCAGGGCTCAGGAGACTCTAACATAAATGCAGTCCGTGCTGCCCATGTAGGTCTCAAGCCAAAAGCCCGGCCTCCAGCCTCGGGGGTTGTCTCGTACTGAGATACTGTGTGGGCCAGACTCACCTCAAAAATGTAGTCTTTCCCATCTTTGCCATGTACAGCTTTGACAGCACAGATGTCCAGGCCACCAAACATCTCAGAGCAGGTGTCTACCCACAGCTTGTACCTGGAGGGGAGGGGAAGGTGTCCCGAGGCTGGGGCATTAGTCCCATGCTCTCCTTGCTGTCTCTACCTCTCCCAGCCCCCGCCCCATCCTTCCCGCCCTCCACCACCATCAAATACACTGCCTTGTCTACAGGGCCCTCCTGCTTTGCTTTCCAGATCCTACCTACCTTCCCAAGCTCAGAGCAGGTCTCACCTACTCCAGGTGGCCTTCCTTGGCCATGCCAGCCCACAGTAACTCCTCCTTTCCTGGACCTTCTATGGCATGTCCAGTCTTTATCTCCACAATTCAGCACATAACCCATTCCTGCCTGATCTTGTTAACTGGGTGCTTGGGCCTTTGTGTTCCATCTGTCCGGCCTGATCAGAGGCTCCCTTTGGGCAGGGCTCATTTCTTACACCTCCTCATCTACAGAGGCCTCCCCTTACTTACCTGTCTGACATGGCGATCTGTTCCAGCATTGCAGAGCCAGTGTTTGTCTTCCAGTTCCCTGAGATCGACGTCCTCCTACAACAAGGTCCCGCCAGGACAGGACAGACAGTGAGCCGGGCCAGCAAGAGGAGGGCTCACCGCCACTTTCCCCACCTGCTTCTCCCGCAAATAGCCGGGGGCCTGTCTGCTGAGCCTGGAGCCTGGCTGCGTCTGCCAACCCCCGCCTGCAATGCCCTCCTTTCTACACGAGTCCCACCCAGACTGCTCTGGCTCCACGGGGCCTTCACTGATCCTTTCAACCGGATGAGCGCTTGCTCTCTTTAGAACACCTAGGGGACTCGGCCTGCACCTCACTTAAAATCCTGCGTCTACTTTTTACTTTAGTTATTTGAGCTTAGTCTTCTGTCCACAAGTCTATTAATCACTTGAGGGTATATATTTTGTCTTGTATTCCCAGCAGCCTACCCACTTGGTATCTGGGCTGAGTTGGTATATACAAACTGAATTCTATTGATCCTGGAAATACCCTCAGGGTTCCTGTGAATATCTCCCCGTGGCTTCCTTACTAGCTCACTTATTCATTCAGTAGTTAATTTTGAGGGCCTACAGTATCAGCAACATGACTCTCGACAAGTCAGTTAACCTCTTCAGGCTTAGGCTGCCTCATCCATCACATGGAGCTGATGGAATCAAGTCCCCAACCCCTTCTCTTCCGTGCCCTCTGCGCCCTCCCTCCAAGAGCATGTGTTAGAGTCAACTAGTCTTGGACTAAATAGGAGGCAGGTGACCTGGTTTCTGGTTCTGGATTTGCTCTTGACTGGCTGGATGACCTTGGGTGAATCACTTCACCTCTCTGCGCCTCCCTTATCCCTATGTAAACACAGGGTTGTCATGAGGACCAACTGATACAGTTTTAAATAAACTGTAAAATACCAAAAATATGGCTTTTAAATTATTAGTCTTTGCTCAGACATAGTCAAGAGGAAGGGGATGGCCTAGGGGACAGAAAAGCCCTGCTCAACTACTGACAGAGCCCTTCACCTGCTGTCTTTATCACTCACTATGACTGAAGACTGGATGATGTGCTTCTCTGCTCAGCAGTTCTCAGGAGTATTCTCTCAGAGATCTGATTTCAGACACTGAGAAGCCGAGACACACGGCTGGTACTTCAGAGCCCGAGCCAGCCCAGTGAGCCGACCAATATGGTAGAAACAACCCCTCACATTTGTATAGTACTGACTACCTTCCAAGGTTCTTCCTTTCCCAAATCCCTCGCCAGAGCCTCACTGCAACCACCCTGTTTTGAGTAGGCTGCGATTCTTGCCCCCATTTTACAGACAAGGAGATTAAGACGCAGAAAGGTTAGAGGACTTGTCCAGGATTGTATATCTAGTCAAAGTGGATACAAGATAAAAACTCAGGACTCTTGGTTCCTTCATTGTGCTGCGCTTTTCCCTACACCCCACTACCTAGTTCAGAAAAGACAAACAACTGACAGCTGAGTGGCTTGCAAAATATGAATAGAAACACAAAGGCAGATCATAGTAAAAATAATGCTGTCTTCCTAACACTGGTGGTTCACAGGTGTGTTCCTGTGGTGACGCTGGACTCCTCAAGGACAGGGGCAGAGAGTCCCTCACTTCCATGTCCCCAGCACAAGGCCACGGTACATAATAGGGTCTCAGAAACTTTGAGTAATAATAATGTCCCTTATACTTTACACCTTTCTCTAACAACGGGATGCAGGGCGCAGATCCGTGCAGGCTACCTGGAGCATGTGGGAGCAGAGGGGAAACTGAGAAGCCGTTTAGGGAGGCTCACAGGTCATCCGACCTCCACAGAGGGACCCACATTATTGCCTGCTGACAGCGCAGCAGGAGCAGCGCATTCTTCCCACCAACCGTGGCTGTCTCTAGGTCTCTAGGTCTCTAGGGTGAGGGCTGGGGGAGAAGGGAAGAATCTCAAACCTTATCTTGACTACTGCCAAGTCAATTCCTTCTTCTGAGAGCAAGAGAATGGCCAAAACTTTGGGGAAGAGGAGCTGAGAGGGCCTAAACATTCCCTCAAATAACTGACGGTCCCTTGCAAATAAAAAAGTAAGTAAATGGTCATCATCAAAAAATCTACCAACAATAAATGCTGGAGAGGGTGTGGAGAAAAGGGAACCCTCCTGCACTGTTGGTGGGAATGTAAATTGATACAGCCACTATGGAGAACAGTATGGAGGTTCTTTAAAAAACTAAAAATAGAACTACCAGACGACCCAGCAATCCCACTCCTGGGCATATACCCTGAGAAAACCATCATTCAAAGAGTCATGTACCACAATGTTCATGGCAGCACTATTTACAATAGCCAGGTCATGAAAGCAACCTAAATGTCCATCGACAGATGAATGGATAAAGAAGATGTGGCACATATACATAATGGAATATTACTCAGTCATAAAAAGAAATGAAATTGAGTTCTTTGTAGTGAGGTGGATGGACCTACAGTCTGTCATACAGAGTGAAGTAAGTCAGAAAGAGAAAAACAAATACCGTATGCTAACATATATATGGAATCTAAAAAAAAAAAAAGGTTCTGAAGAACCTAGGGGCAGGACAGGAATAAAGATGCAGACATAGAGAAGGACTTGAGGACATGGGGAGGGGGAAGGGTAAGCTGGGACGAAGTGAGAGAGTGGCATGGACTTATATATATTACCAAATGTAAAATAGATAGCTAGTGGGAAGCAGCTGCATAGCACAGGAAGATCAGCTCAGTGCTTTGTGACCACCAAGAGAGGTGGGATAGGGAGGGGGGGGAGGGAGACGCAAGAGGGAAGAGATATGGGGATATATGTATATGTATAGTTGATTCACTTTGTTATAAAGCAGAAACTAGCACACCATTGTAAAGCAATTATACTTCAATAAAGATGTTAAAAAAAAAAAAGGTAAGTAAATGTTTTCTAAAGCTGCTCCAGTCACCCACCCCTCATCAATGGTTGGGGATTCTTTTTTTTTAAAATGTTGATTCTGGCCATTTAATTAATTAATTTATTTACTTTAAAAATATTTATTTATTTATTTGGGTGTGTCAGGCACGAGGGATGTTTGTTGCAGCATGCGGCATCTTTCTTTGCAGCATGTGGGCTTCTCTCCTGCTGTGGCGTGTGGGCTCAGTAGTTGTGGTGCGTGGGCTTAGTTGCCCCGCGGCATGTGGGATCTTAGTTCCCTGACCAGGGATCAAACCCGTGTCCCTCCCTGCATTGGAAGGCAGATTCTTAACCACTGGACCACCAGGGAAGTCCCCTATTTTTTTTGGCTGCGCTTTGCGGCATGCAGGATCTTAATTCCCTCACCAAGGATAGAGCCTGTGCCCCGTGCAGTGGAAGCACGGAGTCTTAACCACTGGACTGCCAGGGAAGTCCCTGACTCTCTTATCTTATGCTTCATTTAAATTGTTTTCAGAAACCCCAACCTTTAAAAATGTGGTGTCTCTTTTTAAGGATGAAGACATTCTTGCTCCACTGTCATAACTGTTTTGAATTTATTTAGGGGATTTTAAAATTAAAGGATAGGATACCTGCTTTCCTAGGTGCCGAAGTCATCAATTTTTCTGCTTCTTTTAGCTAGTTTTTATAATGGTCTTTTAAATTATCCTGTCTTACATTGTGCATAATTTTAAAGCAACCTTAAATTCCTTTCTGAAGCAGAAAGGCTTTAAATAAAAAATTATAACTGTATGCTAACGCATATATATGGAATCAAAAAAAAAAATGGTACTGATGAACCTAGTTGCAGGGCCGGAATAAAGAGGTAGACATAGAGAATGGACTTGAGGACATGGGGTGGGAGGGCGAAGCAAGACATATACCCTACCGAATGTAAAATAGTTGGCTGGTGGGAAGCAGCAGCATAGCACAGGGAGATCAGCTCAGTGCTTTGTGATGACCTAGAGGGGTGGGATAGGGAGGGTGGGAGGGAGGCTCAAGAGGAGGAGGATATGGGGAAGTGTATGCATATGACTGATTCGCTTTGTTGTGCAACAGAAACTAACACAGTATTGTGAAGCAATTATACTCCAATAAAGGTTTACTAAAAAAAAAATTATAAACTTAAAAAAGTAGGAATCGGGTGAATAAAGGTAAAAAAGATTCTGTGCTTCAGTTCTTCACAAGGGCTCTTCCCTGCATACTTATTGGGGGCTACTACACGCCTGCTACTGTACAAGGAAGCAGGGCCACAGAGATGACTCCGGTTCCGCCCAGAGAGCTCAGAGGAGCGTGGTACAAATACCCAACGTGTGAAAAGCCCTCAACTAGAAGTGTGCGAAGGGTTACAAGAAGGGAGTGCAGGGAAGGGACTCCTAACTAACTCCAGGGGTGGGGAGTATACACACTAAAAGGAAAGATGAAGGAAGAAAAATGAAAATAGATGGTGAGAGAGGGAAGCTGCTCAACCCTGACGTCTGCTCAAGTCCTGAGTGGCAAAGATCAAATTCATATATTGTAATGTTCTCTCTTTGTAAAGAAGAACACTACCTTAACATTTTTTACAGTGTGAAGTTAATATTTCCAAAATTGGACTTGTAAGCCATTTTTATTCTTATGTATTTTATGGAAGATCAGGTAGTCTTGAAATCTTTTCTTTTTCTAAATTGTATTGGAGGAAACCTTTACCTTTCCATTCTGGCAAATGGACACAGTTACATGGAGAAATCATCTATTCTCATAACCACTAGGCTTTTAATGTTCTGTAGTGTTTGCAAGGCTATATCGCTACGTCAGGAGTTTTTAACTTTTTCTGTGCTCTGGCCGCCTAGTGAAGCCTATGGATTCCTTTCAATGTGTAAAATATATAAGACGTGTGAATGTAAAATAAACTACACAGGACAACAAAGGAACTCAATTATTTAAAATAATTTACCAGAAGAGTTATCAAAAATAACAAACAAATCTCAGATTAGTAAAAAATATGTTTCTTCATAAATAACAAATGTATTCACAGGTGTGAATGCAGTGGCAAGTCTAACTACCATGATTCTTAAATAGTGATAAAAGTAACTGGAATTTAGAGAGATCTGTCACAAGTGTATGTGAAACAAAAGCCTCTGTGATGACCATTAGTGACAAATCACACGTGCTGCTGCTGATACTCCAGTCTGCTCATAACTGAGGAGAACGTCAGATTCCACTTAGAGGCTAAAATGAAAATAAATACTCATTTTATTTCTCATCTTAGTTCAGGAACCCCTTCTCTGCCTTGAAAGGAAGCCAGGCTAAGACTCCCTTGACTTGAATGGCGCCCTCTCTCTGTTCTCTGCCTTGTGGGCCAGAGGAGGCTAAACTGAGAGGTGGCTACTACCTGGAGGCCGAGAGTCTCCCCAGAGCTGAGGAGACAGCGAAGAGCATCTTTGGGGACCCCACCCCCACTCACATGTAAGCCTTGTAGTTGTTGCCTATCTTCTGGACCCGGATGTCATACTTGGCGTCAATGAAAGGCTCTGCTGTGGCGTAGGTCTGGGTGAGGGCCACCACGCTAGCAATGTCCTGGAAATCGTAGTGGTTTTCCACTTTGACCTAATGTTGGAGGAAGGCAGAGAGGGAGAAAGGGACACATACACACACACACACACACACACACTGAGAGTCACAAGAGCCCTGAGCCCCCAAACCCATCAAGATGTTTCCATCCAGATGCAGACCTGAGTGCCACATCTCCCTAGGAAGTCCCTACTCTTGAGCTTCCCTTCCCAGGGCTCAGGAGCCACATTTGCTGCAAAGAACACAGGGACCAGTCAGGTGGCCTGCACTCTGCTTGCTGCAAGAGGACCGTTTGGGTAACACTCATGGCTTCAGAGGGGCCAAATGGTCTTCTCCTTGAAAAGAAGTCATCAGCAACAGAGGCAGAAGAATAGTCCACAACCAGGCTCTCTGAAAAGTGCCCTTTTTGGCCTCAACCCCAGAGCACAGCAGCCCCAGCCTTACCTTGCCCATGCCCGAGTGAGCATGGCCGATCTTTACCACCACAGGGAACGTGGGCAGAGTCAGCTGAAAGCAGAGGAGAAAGGAATGAATTGGTCAGAGTGTACATGTGGAATCTTACAAATATTTTTCCTGGGAACACCCTTGGAAGGGGTCTTTAAAGAACTAGTGCAACCTACTTGCCTCACAAATTAAAAAACTGAGGCCCATAGGGTGACAGTGACTTGCTTAAGGTCACAGCATATTAGTAGCAGAACTATAAGGACCCTGCTCTCCGACTTGGTACTCTCTACATCTTTAAAACTTATTGCTTCATCCTTCATGTGTCCAGCTTTCCTGTACTGAACCTGGCTTTTCTCCCCTCTTTCACACTCTCTTCCTTGCTCACCAACACCCCAAACTCACCACCAAACACAGCTTAGTATGCGAAGGCCCATTTCTGCCCAGCTTGGGGTTTGGAAGAGAGCTGACATAAGAATTCAACATGTTTATCACTCAAAAGAGATCCTTAAGAGAGTAAACATTACCTTGAGGTAGCCGTATTTTACCAGAGGAACTATGAAAACTTAAAAGAAGAACTACCCTCCAAAGGCAGGATTTCAAGCTGTTACAAAATGGCGATGGAAGAAATAACATGGTGGAGGGGAAAGAGCGCTGGACCAGACGTCAGGAGACTGGCATCCCAGTCTCTCTGCAAGTCCCTTTACCTCCCTGGGCCTCAGCCTTCACGTCTGCCGAGTGAAGAGCCTGGACTGGATGCTTTTGAGATCCCGTGCAATAACACCTCAGACTCTATCTTGGTCGGGTGTTGCATGAAGAACCAACCTGGACACCAGATCTCATCCTTCTCAGTCAGGCTCAGCTCTCTTTCAGTTTCCTTCTTTTCAAACATCACCACCACATCAAGATGAAAACATGTCTTTCAAAGGGAATAATGTTGACTCTGAAGAAAAGTCAGATTCCCATGGGAATCCTGAATGTGTGACCAGATACTGGGAGTACCTGACCGGAGGATTTCAGTGTTTCTGGCTGAGGCCAGTTGAGACTGGGGCAAAATCATGTAGTTCAATCCTACTTTACGGAGCAGGAAGTGAGGCCCAGAGAGGCAAAGGTTGCCAAGCTACCTAGTGACAGAATCAGTACCCAGCCTGCTACCTTCTGGTGGAACACTGTGTGGAAACATCCTACGACAATAATCCCATGGGTTTCTTTCTGTTTGGAGGCTCGGAGCACTATGCCTTCTGTCGAACAGTGGACAGGACTCCAGTCCCTGGCCCCAAGTGCTTTGCTTCTTTGTTTTCTAAGCTGCCCCACCCTCTATAACAAGATGTAGTCTCTCAGCTGAGTAGGGGCCTGAGACAGGAACCAGGGTGGCCTAGGGTCTGGAGAGAGCTTTGAGAACCCAGGTTTGCCCTAAGTGATGGGCTACCCCGTGCTTTGAGCCCCCAGCAAGAGCACGGTCCTCAGCCATCTGCAGAGTCTGAGCTCTGGGCACGGGAAAGCGTTTCTAAAGCACTGGCTGCTTTCTCGGACATCTCTCCCCACCCCCCAGCCGACAGAGCCAAGACACACACACACACCCCAACTTTCTCTGTCCTATTCCATTACTGTTTGCTGTTGCTTTGGAGCCTCATAAATAGGGCATTGAAAACACTTCCTGCAGCTGAAAGAAGAAGCCCTGAGTAGCTCGTCTCATTCCCAGCGTGCAGCTCAGCAAGAGATCCGTCCTTCTCTGTCACTGTCTCTTTTGCCTGTTGTAATTCCGTCTGCCTCTCTCTGACTCCGCCTGTCTCTTCCTGTTTGTGCCTCTCTACACTCTTGTCCTTTCTGCCTGAATCACAGTCGCTTGGTCTCTGTGTACCGGTGCATTTGTCTTTGTTGCCCTGTCTTTCAGTCCTTACATCATCCCCTTTCCCAGCCCTCCCTCTACTTCCAGAAGGCTCAGGCAAGGAAATAGAGACTAGGAGACTCTCCTGGCTTCCCTCTTCATCTTGCTGAGCCTGCCACTGAGCCCGCCGGCCAGGAGGGCCGCTGGTCCCGCAGCCGCGGATGGCCTACAGCCAAAGGAGGGCGGAGCCCATCGGGGCGGGACTGGCCCTAGGTCCACCTCATAAAGCCAGGGGCGAGGGGCGCGACGAGTTCTGGAGAAGCCCTGGAGGGGCTGCTTGGTCCGACAGTCCCCAGAGGCTGAGTCAGGGCGCTGCCGTGACATGCCTTGGAGCCCCCGGACCGCGCCGAGCTGGGCGCTGCTGCTGCGGTTGCTGGCGCTGCTACGGCCGCCGGGGCTGGGCGAGGCGTGCAGCTGCGCCCCCGCACACCCCCAGCGGCACGTCTGCCACTCGGCGCTAGGTGAGTCCGGGGGAGCCCTCGAGGTCCAAGGCAGGGGGTGGCTGTGTGGGGTCGAGGCGGGCCCAGCGGCAGACCCGGAGTCTGGAGGGAAGGGGAGGGGCTCCAATCCCGCACCAGTTGCCTCCTGCTGGGGCCCCGTGGGTCGGGCAGGGCCGGCGCCACAGCCACCTTGCAAGCGCTGCGACCCGCAGACTTGCGAGGAAACAGGCAGCGTAAAGGGCCTCCGCAGCGACCCCCTCTCCCCTGCCTACTGCCGTTACGGGGCGGGGGGGGGGGGTCACTGAACAACAAGTCTCCGGAACTCTCCGGGGATTATTCTGATCTACTGGATGGGGGGAGGGAAAGCCAGGGGCCAGGGACTTGCGCTTTCATTATAAACATCCTTGGGTGTCCAAGCTTATAACTGAGGTTGTCACCACGCCCTGACCTCAACACACACCTTTTGCCCTCTCTCTCCCTCTGCCTGGAATGCCCTTCCTTGAAACCCTTAAATTCCTGGCAAACTCCTATTCATCCTTCAAGATCTTACTCAGGTGTCTCCTCTTCTCTGAAGGCTTCCTGACTCCTTGGTGCTACCACAGCACCTCTGTGCTCCTACCATGCTGTGCTGTTGGTCTTTCTAAGGGTGTTCTCCACCACACCAAGAGTTCTGCAGGATGCGGACCCTGTCTTAATCATGTCTGTGGGTCTAGTATCCAGCGTTAGGCCAGGCACAGAGGAGGAACTCATAAACAGGTTTTGATTAATACCCAAGTGGCAAGAGATGAACTACCTCTGTGCAGGGTCAGGACATTTATTAATTCACTAAACATTTACCAATATCAACTCGGTCAGTCTCTCTCTGAGGCCTTGGGCTACAGCAGTAGATGACCACACACCAACTGCCCTCAAGTGGCTCCTCCTTCCTCCTCTACCTGCCGCACACCTCCACCCCACTGCACCCTGGGCTGTGGAGAACCAGACTTCCCAAACCAGCAGGTAAAGTGCAGGACCCAACAGGCCCGAGGGTTTTGGAACTTCCAGTAGCTGCAGAGGAGATTCCCTCACATGCAGCATTCTCCCCATAACCCACCAAGACCTAAACCCAGAATTCCCCTGCAAAATTCTCCAGGGGCGCCACGTCATCCAGATCCCAGATGGACTGCTCCCACGTGTTGCTGCAAGTTCCCTCTTTTCTCTTCCTATGCAGCGATCCGGGCCAAAATCTCCAGTGAGAAGGTAGTTCCTGCCAGTGCAAACCCTGCTGACACTCAAAAAATGATCCGGTATGAAATCAAACAGATAAAGGTACATGGGGACAGGCCAGGGCATTTACCCCCTTGGGCTGTTAGAAGGAGTGGGGTCTGTGATCTGGGAGGGGTGGGGCTGGTAGGTGAGGCGGCCTGGCTCAGCGGTGTTGGGGTACAGATGCTCAAGTGCAGGGGATGACATGTAGGCAACAGGACCACAGGAGCCAAGGGACAGTGCAGGACAGGCCCTCAGCGCTTGTGCATAGGGCTGCTAGAGGCACCTCCCTTCCCACTGGAATCAACCAAGGTTTAGATTGTTTTAGAGAGGAAAGACCCAGTTGGGCCATCTGTGTGCAACAAATCCTGAACTAGACTTTCGCTTAATTTTTTTAGATTAAGAAAAAGTTTTTCCTGTTAAGATATAAAGTACACTCACTGACCCAGTACTGCTCTTTTGTAAATGCTTTCAGATGTTCAAAGGGTTTGAGAAAGTCAACAATATTCAGTATATCTATACACCTTTTGATTCCTCCCTCTGTGGGGTGAAACTAGAAGCTAACAGCCAGAAGCAGTATCTCCTGACTGGTAAGTTAAAGACCAGCAAGCGGCCCTAAGAGTCTCTGCCCTGGACTTCCCTGGTGGCGCAGTGGTTAAGAATCCGCCTGCCAGTGCAGGGGACACGGGTTCGAGCCCTGGTCCGGGAAGATCCCACGTGCTGCGGAGCAACTAAGCCCGTGCGCCACAACTACTGAGCCCGTATGCTGCAACTACTGAAGCCTGTGTGCTGAGAGCCTGTGCTCCGCAATGAGAAGCCCGTGCACCGCAACGAAGAGTAGCCCCCACTCGCTGCAAATAGAGAAAGCCCGTGCGTAGCAACGAAGACCCAACGCAGACAAAAATTAAAAGATAAATAAATAAATAAATAAATTTATTAAAAAAAAAAAAAAAAGAGTCTCTGCCCTAAGGAAGGCAGTCAAGGAGGAGCCAGGGCTGACCCTGGGTAGTGAGCTGAGCCAGGTGGCATTTTCTTGGCATAAAACAGAGCTGTGTTACGAAGAGGCAGCCTAGGTCGGGAGGAGCCTTGGTAATGTCCCTTTCAGTGCAAGAGTCCTCGCTGCCATTGCCTTGCTAGTTCACAGGTTGCTCTCCCAGCCTAGGGCAACTGGTTCCATTTCCAAACAGCTTTAATTGGTATAAGATTTTTGGTATCTTGAGCCAAATTCTGCTATTCTGAAACTCTCCCTTATGGGTTCAGCTCTGCCCTCTATTCTACAATGACCCTTCAGAGGGCTGAGGACGATAGATACATGCACTCTAGCTCCAGGTCTACTGGCTGTGGTTCCCAGACCCCTTCCTGCCCTGGCCACCTTCAATGGGATATAGCCTGTCCCTGTCCCTCCCCAGCACAGGACCCCGAACTGGACACCACACTGCAGGGGAGGTCTTAGTTACACAGAGTAAAGGAGGATTGTGCGTTTGCAAACTCCCCCTGCAATACACACATAATAGTCACTGTAGCCTACAATTGTATTAGCTTTAGACAGCCACGACAGGTCATACTCTTGGCTCGTGGCTGACTCACATCCAAGGCCCTATTCTGGGGGTGCAGTAAAGCACAGGCACTAACAGGAGCCTTGACTCTAACGTGATTCTGTCTCCATGACCTTGGGCCCAGGCAGATCCCTCATACTGAACTGGCTGGGATAGAACAGTTAAAGAACCTCACAAGAATATAATCCATAAGTGAATGAATGCAACACTGAATTATTTTGCAGTTCAGGGAAAGGTATTTGTGTGGTTGTAAACAGTTAGGGAAGCTTCATTGTGTAAGAGGGATCTGAATTGGCCCTAAAGGATGAAAAATATTTAGAAAGAAGGCCAGGAAGAGAAAAACATAGCAGGTGGGGAGGACAGGAGGAGGAATTCCACTATCTGTCCATCCCCTTAGCAATGAATGACCACCTACTCACTGCCTGGCCTGGGGCAGGAGAGTGGAGACTCAGTAACAAGTTGCAGTCCTCAAAGAGCTCACAGTTCAAACTTCTGAGAAGTCACAGGCATTGGAGGCCACACTGGTAGGGGCCCCCAGCTCTGAGCATGTGCGGATCGGGGCGCCTCTGGGTGGGAGAGGCAAAGGCAGAGGCAGGGCATGCCCCTGAGCCCTCCAGGTCCCAGGACTAGCCAACGAGGCCACCTCCTTCCGGAGCACCTGCCCTCTGCCTGCCTAGCCCTCTCCTAGGTACGGTGGTGCATCAGGGGAAGCAGGAAATGTGCTGGCTGCCCTCACAGAGGTCAAGTCTAAAGGAAGGTGGGGTTAGGTGACGAAGCACAGGCGCACTGAAAAGTCATCAGTGGCGCCTGCAGGAGAAGGCACAAGCTCTTCTGCCTAACACTGAATGCCCTCTGTGACCAGACCCTGCTGACCTCTCCAGCCTTGCCTCCTGCCACTTCAGTGACCGTTCCCAGCCCCTCGCTTCCCCTAGAGCTGAATGAAACTACTTGTGGTTGCAGTAGGTATACTGCTGAGCTACGCCCCTCTGTCCCAACATCCAGAAGTTCTTCCCCACTTGTCTGGCAAGTGAACTCCTACCCATCCCTTCAAGGCCCAACGCAAGCATCATCTGCTCTTAGACACCCTTCTTGCCCCCAGCCCTTCCACAGACAGAGATAGTTGTTCTTTCCTTTGTTCTTATACTGCATCTTGTATATAATCACACAACAGTGTCATTTTTGCCTACTTATCTGTCTTCCTTACTAGTTTTTAAGCTCCTTGGGGGCAGAGATCCCGTCATATTTATTTCTGTATTCCTGGTACCAGGTCATAGTAGTTGCTCAGTCAGTAAATGACTGAGCGACTGAAGTTCTAAGAGAGGTGTGGGCTAGCGGGGTCAGGGATGGCTTTGCGGACGAGATAGTACTAAAAAGGGTCTTTGGAGATAGGAAAGAGTTTGATAAGTAAAGAAGGGGAAGGGGAAAGACTCACCAAGATAGGTATCACTGGGGCAAGAGACTGGCCTGTGTAGATACTGGGAAGGGTTGGAAAGGGTTGAAAAGGAAGAAAGACCTACTATCTATTGAACATCTTCTGTGGGCCCACAACTGTGCTGGGAACTTCACAGACATTCTCTCATTTAATCCTGCCAATCACCTCATTATTCTCATCTTTCAGCAGAGAAGTTACGTGGCTTTCTTAAGGTCACATACTAGTAAATGATAGAAAAGAAGGGGGTTCCACCAAGATTCTGACTTAAAGCCCACATCCCTCTGTCTACACCATGCTAACGTAAAGGCCTTCACCCCACAATTCTCCCTCATACAAACATCATCTGGTAACAGCTTTGATATAAAGACAATAGAGGTATTTCTGGTTCCTTCATTGAGCCCCATATCACCACTGCCACCAAAAGATATTGAAGAGGCTGTGATTTGGGGCTCCTTCAAGAATCCGGGCTCCTGGAGCTCCATGAGCAGATTCCTTATGCTAAGCTCTCCTCTATCTCCCCTTGAAGGTCAGATCCTCAGTGATGGGAAAGTCTTCATCCATCTGTGCAACTACATCGAGCCCTGGGAGAACCTGTCCTTTTTGCAGAGAGAAAGTCTGAATCACCACTACCATCTGAACTGTGGCTGCCAAGTAAGGAATGTCCATTTCCAAGGTCTTTTGGGGGTGGGGGAAGGGTCTTGAGCCGTGCAGCCTCACCTTTCATGTATTCCTTCCTTCATGCATGCATGATCTATTCACTTGCTGTACTATACTTGAGATCTGCGATGGACCAGGCATCGTATGAAGCTGGGGATGGGAAAGCGAGATGGCCCATAGTCCCTGATCTCAGAGTACTTACATTTTAGCTGGGAAGGCAGCCATCATATTAGGCAGACTGGGATAACACACTACCATTTAAAGAGAGTCTACTCTTTTTGCCAGGACCTGTAATCGTTAATTTATTTAAAATATTTAATTTAGTCTTTAAAACAAATCTTTGAAGACTTAAGATTTCCATATTAAGGTGAAGAAATTAATGCTGTGGGAAGTGAAGTGACTTGCTTAAGGTCAGTGGTAGAGTAAGGACCTTCAGGTCTTTCTGACTCCAGAGATGCCATTAAGGAGGCAATACTATAATATATACATGCAGAGCACAGGGGGAAGGAGAACTAAGGGAGAAATTTGGAGACTAGGAAAGGCTTCATAAGGGAGGGGGCGTTTGAGTTAGGCTGTAGGAGAACATGTAGGAGTCTGAAAGGCAATAATGGAAAAAGGACATCCTACTCACTTTGACGTTGTGTGGCTATGGCTCTAGATCACCACCTGCTATACGGTGCCCTGTACCATCTCGGCTCCCAACGAGTGCCTCTGGACAGACTGGCTATTGGAACGGAAGCTCTATGGGTACCAGGCCCGGCATTATGTCTGCGTGAAGCATGTTGATGGCGCCTGCAGCTGGTACCAGGGACGCCTGCCCCTCAGGAAGGAGTTTGTTGATATCATCGAGCCCTAGGAGGGACCACCACATACCTTCAAGAATCCTGAAAACCAAGTCATTTTCCTTCCCTCAGAGCTCTGGCTGTCACCACCTGCCTCATCACTGCCAGACAATGGGAAATAACAAGTGGATGGTCTGGCCAGCATTAGGGCAGGGATGGGGCATATTGCAGCTTGTGTCCAAGACCCCAGTCCAGAACCTGTCAAGGGCTAGGGAAAGTAGCATGACTTTTCTCTCCTGTCCTCAGCCCTTCATCCCTGCCTCCCAAACCCTTTTAGCTGAGCTGGTATTTGTTATTGATTCTGGCTTAGTTTCTTTTCCAAAGCTAGGACTATTCCTTTTTCTCCCCAGATAAATGTGCTTTCTTTTTGTCTTAACTGATCTGACAGGGGAGAGATGGTGACTATTATACATATGAGATGGTGTGGCAGCCTTGTGATGTACAAGAACAGAAGGTGGGTTGACAGTATGATAAACAGGCTGATTTGGAGAAATGAAAAGAACAACATCCTTTGGCTGTGTATCCTCTACTCCTCCTGTCTCAACTCATTCTGATCCTCTGATACACTTTCATCTGTTTGGGGGAGTGACTTGGGGACACGGAATCATCCAGTGTGAAGCCTACAATGGCCTAACCTCCCTCCATGTGCTGTAATCCCCTCTTATCTTGCTAATTGGGCCAGAAGGCCTGGCCCAATTAGCAAGATAAGAACAGACTTGGGTATTGTCTCTCTAGGTTAACTATACTTAATGCCCTCAACTGATGTCCAAAAGGCTTCTCCTCTGTCTCTTTTAGAAAGTCCTTCTCTACTAGATTACTAATGTTTTCATTCCTACTTCAAAACTTTTTTTTAAGCTAAAAAAAGCCTTTCTCTTATAGAGTTGAAATTCCCACTTAGCTTTTGACACCTCAGAGAGATCTTAGGGGTCCTCTCTTGAAGGCAAATATCAGGATAGAGGACGGGAGAAAAGTAACACAAGGGCCCTTGGGGCAAAAGGATGGTAGATGAGGAATACACTTTGCACGTGTTGCAGTTTTTTTCAGTGGTCAGCCTGCTAGATGCTGCAGCAGGAAAAAGCCAGCTTTGAGAGCCCCTTCAGTCTTCAGCTCAGTCCCCTCTTGGACTCCCTGAAATCGCCAAGCACAGACCCCTAGGGTTCCTCAGCCTCTACAAGGCTTCCTGACTTGTCCTAAAAGAGAAAGCCCTGATGAGGGTCTCAAGGATTTATTAAACACAAGGGCTTAAGGTTCCAGGGCCTCTCCTGGGGAAGCTCTGACAAAAATGAAGGAGGCAGTTCTTTTCGAGGCCCAGGGCTGTTATTCATCTTCCGTGCGTGGCTTGCTAATAAGCTGGGCCACGCACAAAATGCCAGGACCAGGCTCCTCATTCACAGAAATGGTGCAAACGGAGATTCCTTCTGGAGGTCTCTGTCCCAGAGCACCAGACTTGGAAAGCTATGGCAGAGAGAGTCTCCACTGGTGGGTTAAGGAGGACCACCAACTGACCATGCAGGCCTGGGGCAGAGTACGTGGGGCCAGAGAAGAAGAAGGAGGTTAAGCCCCAGGTCACCACGAGGGAAAAACATTAGTAACAGCCTCTGTACCAACCATCCATCCCATTTATCTGCTCCTTCTGCCACCCTAAGATGGCCTCAGAGAAGGCACAGTGCAACCCTAGTCTTATCGAAATTTGGAGGAAGCCAAGGGAATGGAAGGGTCTGATGAATAATAACAGGAACAACACCTTACATCTGAAGGGCACTTCACACTCTTCACAGACTATTATGTAAAGAATTCTCACTTAAATTATGCAAGTACCATATTAAATGTCCTGGCCAGGAATAATTATGCCCACTTGCCTTTCGCATTGGGAGACTGACATGCAGTGAGGGAATGCAACCATCCCTGACTTGTGGTGCGGCTGGGCTAGGACCCCAAGCAGCTGGATCTTCTGATTGTTGATCCATGGGTTTGTTGCTTGATAAAATGCCCTTGTTTCTGCTCTTTCCTACGCTGTCTCCAGGGTTTGGAGACAAAGGGCTGTCAGCTAAAACCCAGCCACCCTGACTTCACAAAGCAGGTCTGCAGTTCAACCTCAACAGAGTCTCTGGGGTTGGGAGGCTAAGGCCCTCTTCAGAGCCCCATAGTCACCACGTGGCTAAGCTCAGAGTGCGAAAAGCAGAGAGACTGAAGCCCGCACTCAGTCACCTACCATTTCTTTGTGGTTGGGGTAGTATGTCTGCTCAATGAGTGGGAACTTTTCTCCTCCCAGTGTCTTGTAGACGGCCACCAGCTGGGCAAACTGCAAAAGAGAAGCAAAGGTTTCGGTTTACCTAAACAGCTCTGGAACAGACAGACAAAATGTCAATCCAACAAATATTTGTCTGTCAATCAAACAATTATTTATTGAGTATTTGCTCACTGACGACTTTGTGCAAAGCGCTCTGAGGATATAAAAGAGGTGTCCCATTCCTATTCTCCAGGAACGTATGCTTTAGTTGGGGAAGGGAGAGAGTGAGCTAACATTCATTCAGTGCCTACTCAATTTTAATGATATTTCATTTAATCCTCATATCAAATTGATGAACTAGGTTCTTTATCATCTTCATTTTACATATGAAGCTCAGGGAGGGTAGGAAACTTGCCTAAAGTCACAGAGCTGCAAAGAGCTTGTAAAGCTGGGATTGAAATTTGGGTCTCTAACTCTAAACACCTTCGTCTCTAGAGATGGCAAGTGATGAAGCTGGATAGCTAACGTGGGGCCCAGTCTCGGAAGTTCAAATGCCAAGCAAAGGAATGGTAGCTTTTTCCTGTAGGGAGAATGGAGTCATGGAATGCAGGAGAGACAGATCCAGTCTTCTAGGACGTACTACTCATCTACGAACTGAACTCACTGGACCTTCACCTATGAGAAGCCAGAACAGCTCCATGGTGAAGAGATGAAGTACACATACTTAAGTGTCAGGGTTTGCCTTTGGCAAACATGTAGCACCCCTTGGTGCCCCCTGCCCCCCACACTTTATAAGTGAAGAAACTGAGGCCCAGAGAGGTCACTTGCCCAAGGTCACACAGTAGTTGAGCCAGATTCATAGCCAGGCTCCTTTATTCCTAACCCATAACTCTCCCTACTCCTTGACATAGCAGCCTTTCAGGCTCTAAAGAGATCACGCTCTTCCCACAGGAAACTTTCCAGTTCCGCCCACTCACACACAAGCTCCCCACATCCACCCCAGTGTCCTGGCAGCAGGGGTAATCCAGCTGCTTCTCTCTAGTGCTACTGGGTTCACGCTCTAAGCCACTGATATCTGGAACTGCTAGTAGGAAAAGTTGCCAGATCAAATCTACCTTCTATTTATTAGAGAAAGGAAAGCTAGAACATTTTTCAAAAGCTCGGGTCCTGTTTTTGATCAGGGATGTTAGCGCATGAGTCAGTGCGGGGAGACGATAAAAGCCAGAACTGGGTTGTTAGACAACTACAGTCTTCTGATTCTTCTTGTTCTGCTCGAACTTGCTAGGTGTCCTTAGGCAAATGATTTCTCCTCTCCAGGCCTCCTTTTCTTCATATATAAAAAGAGAGAACTGAATTTGATCAGTTCCTCAAACTTTTTACCACAAAAGAACATCTTTTTTATTACATTTCCTCCCAAACTCCATGATCAAACTGTTGTTTAAGTGATCATCTGCTGTGGTCCTTTTGTGAGTAGAGATAGAATCTGTTATTCTTGAAATGCTGAAAAACACTGGAATTTCTGGGTCACTTCCCTTAGTCACACGCAGTTGGTGACTCTAGATCTCTAAGGCCTCCTCCAGGGCTGCAAGTATGATCGATGGACTCTCAAGGTCCAAAGATTTTATTATTGTCAGAGACTTGAGAGAGTCTCTAGGCCAGACATCTCATTTTACAAATGAGGAGACTGAGGCTACAGAAGCAAAGGGAAGCGCAGGCTCCCACATCATGCCTGGACTTGGGGCTGCACTGGGACAGCGCCCAGATCTCCTCCTGCCCAGTGCATTCTCCACTGTACCCTGCTGTCCTCGCCATTCTCTGGTTCTTCAACCTTCTCTGACTGTCAAGACCACCCCTCAGACCTTTCCTGCCTTCTCTGATTCTCTCCACCACCTCATCTGACCTTTAAGTCCTGCCTGCCCACCTTGGCCTGGCTGGACTCCTGCTCTGTGTCTGGATACCTGCCTGAGCTCCCAAGGCTCTCCAGCCTCCCGGGAGAGCTGATACCAGCCCTGCCTCACAACCTCTGTCCTGCTGCAGCCCACGTCCTGGCATGGCACCAAGGCATGTGGGGCCCTATCTTCCCAGCACGTGGGATTGTTAAACAGACACCACACCGATGCCAAGAAGGCCCACGGCAGGTTCTCAGAGTCCCAGCACAGCCAAGACTAAAATGGCAGCCAGTTCCCGGGCACTAGCTGGGTCTCTGGGAGCTCATGCTACCCTCCTCCACCTCCTGCAGTCCCTTCTGCTCAAAGTACTGGGCTTGGCATCTAACCCCTGCCTCCTTGGAAACTTAGACTCAGTCACAAGCACACAGTCACCAAGTAAACAAAAGGAATATCCGATAAGGGTTATTTCCACTATGCCTAGACAAAAGAATGGATTTGGGAGCTGGGGGTGGTATTGGCAATGAATAGGAAGATAATGTTCAATATAACCACTTATCCAGTGTATCAGGAAAGACTTCTTGGATGAAATGGGATTTCAAGATCAGTCTGAATTTAATATGTTATCCTTATCCCTCCTGGAAATAAAATGCTTTAATTCAACTCATGTGCATCTGTCTCTAAAAACACCCAGAGTGACCGGATTTTCAGATAAATTTGCAGCAATATGGGATGGTGGCATTCTTGCACTCTCTGGAATGCTACTTTCATTGGTAGGTCTACTTCTGCTTCCAAAATCCCAGTGTGCCTGCCCTGATCAATTTATGAGATAGTGGATATGCTCAGAGACACTGTGATAGAGACAAGGTAGAGCCTTTCCCAATCCAGCCGAGGCCTCTCCTCACACCAAGAGCAGCCACAATAAAGAAATTTAGAAAATACGCACCAAAGTCATCATCTCAGAGGGACCCTCCCCTCACAGTCACCAAATTTGTTCATTCGCATTAACAGACAGAGAACGATATATAAAATGCCAGCAGTGTGGTGGCTGCTTAGTGAAAACGAAGGGAGAACTTGGTGTCTTGCCAGGGGGCCCCCCGCTGTTCTCACGCGATGCCAACGGCAATGTGCTGGATTGTGAACGGGTGAGAATGTGAACCCTCACCAGATCCCAAATCCCAGGAGGGGCAAAGCCCCAGGCACAGGCTTTCTGATCTGCCCCTCCCTGGCCTCTGGCACAGTTTTGGAACGTAAAGCAGGGAATTAGTTTCTTTCAGATCCCCAATACTAGGGGACTGTAACACCAGGCTGGCAAGCTGGTGGAAGGTACTATGATTATTCCTAGTTTACAGACAAAGAAACCAGAGCACAGAGAGGTTCAGTCAGAAGGCTGATTAGTGAGGGCGCCCAGAAAAAAAGCTGGTAATAGCAGAATCGCCCTGTGTGGCTATGAGGGAGCCAAATTCTAACAGGTATTGAAGGGGCGAGGGCGGAAAGGGCTAGGACATGAGTGCAGTAGGAAAGGTCATGTGACTAAGGGGAAACCTGGTGAAGGCCTCATATATGCTCTTCTGTGATTAGCAACTCATTCAAATCATACAATTCCTGTAGCCTGTTTCTGCACAACTTTAGGACTCCGGATCCTCAGGCCAGACAGAGGGAAAGGCTGAACAAGTGGCAACTACAGCAGCTCCCAGATCTTTCTACTCCTTGCTCATTGGTCTTTCTCTCACACTGTCAGGTCTCCCTAGCTTCCAATGGAACAGGAAAACTGAGTTCAGGTGTAAAAGTAGAGATGATGGATCCATTTAGTTAAAAAACACCCCCTCCAGCCCCCTGAGTCTGGGAGCTTGGGGTCTGGGAACTTCACAATCAGCCACCAGTGCCATGACCCTTGGCAAGCCAGTATGTGAGACCTGAAATGATTTTTGAAAAACAAGAAGAGGAGGATGTGATTAAGGGCAGGTGTTTCCTTCCAAGAGGACCAGCCTGGAGCAGCAAAGTTATAGGAACTGGATCCCCCAGCTGTCAGAGGGGAGGCCAGAGAAGCCCAGGACCATCACAGGCCACTTTCCCTCCTAGCGTCACTCTTCTCTCTGCTCAAACGTTTCTACTGCCTCCAAGACTTCCAGACTAGCCAAGGAGGAGAACACCAGACCAGCTTCTTCCTCACATGATAACCCAATTTATGCGAGAGAGAGTGTCATCTAGAGAAATCCTTGCCCTGAAACTTTGGTAAGTTACTTAATCCTTTCTGGGTCTCATTTCTCTGTAATAAGTGATAATAATGATAATAACTTCCTTGTAAGGTTATTGTGAGGATTAAATGAAGTTAATGTAGGAAAATCTCAGATGATGGCATCACATAGTAAGTGGTTTTATACTCTTTACCTTCCTTCTTTAATTTTCACATCTCTACGTGAAGGGGGGAGAGCTGATGATCTCTAAGGGCAGTTCCCGCACATATAAGTGTCTGATTGATATATGTGTGGATGAATCTCATTTTAAGGTTGTTCACACACTTGGTAGGACTCTGACACGAACATCCCTCTGAGCTGGACCATCCCCTTGGTCCCCACTGGCCTCAGGCCTTTCCAATGGGTAGACCTTTCACAGACAAGAAACTGGTATTTTTATTGCTGTATCCTATGGCTAAGGGCAGAGCCTACAGACCTGTAAGGGCGTCTTCACAGAATCTTTGGTGTGACTTCGCTGTGAGGCCAAAGGTCCACTCTGCAGCAAAGGCGGCCCAGCCCGTGATGACAAAGTCCTACTGTGAGAGCCTACCCTACCCTGTGTCCCAGCTGAAGCTCCTCCCACATCTTCTCAGCTGGCACCTACTGCACCTGGATCACCAGTGGTCCTCCTAGGGACTGGGAGATAAGAGGACCAGGGTCCTACCCTTTTACCTGGCGGAAGGGTAACTCACTCACCACCCACGGCTTGTCACAGAAGTTGTAAATGGATTCCAGGGAGTTGATGCTGGGGAGGCCTGCATACTGCATGCCAATGATCAGGTGGCGGAAGTCCTCATTCTCTGCCATGCCAAACGCATGCTGCCGGATGAGCACAAAGTCTGGTCGAAAGGACCTGGTAAGAACGTAGAAGTCTGCCATCAACCAGAACCTCAGGTCATACATCCTCTTGTCTCCCATCTCCAAAGACCAAGACAGGGAAGGAGTCTTAGGGGTTACCTGAGCCAAGCCCCTCATTTTATCATTACTATTCTTTTATGGACTAGGAAATGAGGTATTATGTTTGGCACTTCTCAAAGGAGATTTGAACAGATTTCTGAAATTCTCTTATTCTTCTGGGTTAAGCATTGTCTTTTTCTAAGGTGCAAAAGCCCTCAGGAGGGAAGAAACACTTTAGACCCTCACACCTCAGGTCAACAAGAATTTTCCCTGTCCCTATGGGGCACGACAAGAGCTGAAGCTCCTGTGGCTCCAGAGTTGGTACCCCAAGGGGGTCCCAGCAGACTCCGAAGACAACACACTTGGCTGACTTCACTGCCCAGCCGTGTAGATCCCTGATCTCAGCATCCTGCTCTGACTCTTTAAAGCTGCTCCTTAAAATAGGCAGTGCCCTCATCAGGTCCCCTGGTGAGCAAGGGTCCAGGCTGGCTGAGGACAGATACCAGACGTCCCCATGTTATTCTTCCAAAGAGGATGCTAGGGAGGGGTGCAAATACTTTTTGCAGAACTGAGGTTGAGCAACTGGCTACAGGAAGCACTGAGAGTACACAGTGTTCCCACGCATGGGAAGGCTCCTTGCGTTTCACCTCTAGCCAGCAGAGCTGCCAGCCCCAGCTGCTCCACAGGACCAGGGCCCCCATCTTCATGCCCTGATTCCAGAGGAACCCCACCTTCCTGGAGAGTCAGTTCTGTGGCAGCATCTGCTCTCAAGGCTCTAGGCCTTGGCCATTTCACACATGTGTAATGACCTACCCGGTTCCCTTCCCAGGCACCCAACCAATCCCCACCTACAGCTCCAGCCCCACCTGGGCTCAGAGATCAGTCTTTTAAAGTGGGGGTGGAAGGACCTCTCCTCAGTCACTCGGGGGAGCTAGCATCAAGTCAGGTGGCATGTGCTCTGACCTCCTTGTGCCCTAGTTCTGGGAAACTGGCTCCGGCTGTATGCCTGAGACCAAACCTTATATCCCAGTTACACGCACTGAGCTCTAGGCTTGCGGTCAGCTACTGAGTCCCCACACTGCAACTGGAAGGGCCTGCCTTATTTTTGCCAGATCCCTCCCAGCACCCTGACATGGGCCTTCCTGTCACCACCCGCTTGCGTCATGCATCCCTGTGATTCAGTCCATTTGCAGTTGGAGGAGCCCACCATTCTCTCTAGAAGGAGCTTCCTGAGCTCACCCCCACGTGGACAGACGTCTCTTTTTCTGTCCTCCTCAGTCTCCAGGATGGATGAGCTCACATTTCCTGACTTGAGGCTCCAGACACCTGAGTTCTGCCTTCCCTGTCACGGGCCCAGGTCCTGTTGGACACTGGCGGCCTCAGTGTCAGGGTAGCATAGACTGAGTTAGGGAAAAGGGTGAAGTGAACACTCTTCCTGGAGCAATACCCTGATGTCTGAAAACCTGAAGCCACACTGTGCCCCAGGGAAGAAGAAAACTGTGGGAACCTTTCTCCCTCATCTGGAATCCTCATCACTTCCCGCACAGAACTGTTGTGTTACAATTGATGATGTCTGTAAGTCACCCAGCACCCCACCTGGCATGTAAGTGCTTTGTAATTGCAAATTTTCTTCCACCCACAATGTCCCTTCCCACCCCAGGCTTTCCTATCAGACTTATGAGTTCCCAGGAATTTGGAATACAGAAAGAACACAGGGCTGGGAGTTAAGAGAATTCACATAGAACACAGGGCTCTGCTACCAACTTACTGAGGGAATCTAAGCAAATCAATGTAAAAAAGGAGGCTGAACCAGAGCAGAGGTTTCCAAACTTTTTTTAAAAAGCAATGGAACCCTGTTTTCCAGGGGAAATATATTCAGAGATAAAAGCCCAGAGCTGCACTGGCTGAGGTAGGGCCGGAGTCTTGGAACACCTCTTACAGTTACCGCTCAGAGAGCTCTGAGCCCATGGAGCTTTCTCTACCATTGGCCTACGACCTCCCTAAAGGCAGGAGCTGGCTTCCTCTGCCTTCCTCTACCACTGCCGCACAGCACACATCATCAACTTCTGTACACTATACATAGCAATGCTATCCCACTGCAGGCCAGAGATGGTAACTGTGGTGACAGTGACAGTGACCCAGAGGACAGAAAGGACCTTACCGGACAACCTTTGTGCCATTCCGGAGCACCTGCATATCCACAGCATAGGTCCCATCTGCATGGGCCACCAGGTTGAGCTCTGAAAATTCTGCCTGGAAAATAACAGGAGGAGATTAAGAGCGTAGATTTCATGCTATGTGTTTTTTACTATGATAAAAAATGAATAAATAAAAATAACCGTGGGGGAATAAGCCCACAGTCCTGATTCTGCGAGGCCCTCCGCAGAGCAGCAACAGCATCCCTTCCACCAAACATTTATTTACCGTTTGCAAAGCATTTTCCCAAACTGATCTCAACTAACTCTCACAGCTACTCTACGAGGCAGGAGGGGCAGAGATAATTATCCTTATTTACCAAAGGAGCAGTTAAGTGACTTTTCTGGACAAACAAAACTTATTGTTGGCAGAGACAGGAGCAAAACTCAGGCCTTCAGACTCCCCACCCAGCATCCTTTGTGCTGCCTCTACAGAGCGGGAATGCAAACTGGGGCAAACATGCCCTTTATCAATTTCAACATAAATGCATTAAGTTTTAGTTTAGGCAACTGGGTTTTTAGTTCTGCTCCGGCCCAACTAGCTGCATAAGATGTTCAGGCAAGTTACTTGTTCTCTCTGGGTGGACAGTTTCTCCCATCTATAAAATGGGAATAATTTTTTTATCAACCTTGCCTATCTAATAAGTTATTTTAAGAACTGAATGCAACAATGGATAGGAAAGGTACTCTGTAAATCACAGCACACCATGTAAGGAATGATGAGTAACTTCTATCATTACATAGAAAATACATGCATTGTTTAAACTGGACATCCCCCTATCCACTCGAATAGACCTAATCTCTATTTATCATGAAGCAAAGGGTACAGGAAGATAAAAAATGAGTCTTTCAGGACTTCACTGCATTAAGACCAGGAGGTGTTCTTTTCTAAGTTCTCTTTGAAGTGTAGCCTCAGGCGCAGAGGAGGCACCACTGGAGGCCACACACCTGAATGGCAGATGTGTGCCTACCCAGCAAGACCATGCCACCAGCAATATGTAGGTGTGGCCATGTCCTAGGAAGACATTCCTCTAAAGTGTTCCTCAGCCTGAGAACCCTGCACCCCCAGAGGGCCCCAAGAGCCACGCTGCTTGCCTCTCTACGGACACCAGAGCCATGAAGAGAAATCAGCGAAGTTGAAAGATGCAGCCTTCAGGACCATGTCTCATAGAAAAGTCCTGGAAAGGGCTGGGGGAGGAGATGGAGAGCCTAGAAGCTAGTGATGGACACTTATCTCCACTTGGCAGAACTAAATGGTTCATTCTGGAATGTCAAGAGGGGCCAACAATGATGCAGATGTAACCCTGGGCTCCAGGCTGGTTACCTGTTCCACTTTGATATCATAATCTCCAAGGACTTTTTTGCCCCGAAAGCACTTGGCCCTGGAAAAAAGGGAAAAAAAACCCACACAAATTAGTTCTGTACAGGTGTTTGCGGTCAGAAATTCACTCTCACAAAGACGAGGACCATGGCAGACAGAATCCCAAAATGCGAGTCAAGAGACCTGGGTCAGGGTTAGACCCTAAGTCTGCTATTGGATCACCATGAGACAGCCTCAGGCAAACCACGGCCTCCCCTCTATAAAATAAACCGAAAGGCCTTTCACTCTCAGGCATTGTGATTTTTTTTTTTTAAATTGGGGAATGTGCAGCCATTGCTTTTTTTTTTTTTTTAAACTTTTTGGGTTTTATTTATTTATTTATTTATTTATGGCTGTGTTGGGTCTTCGTTTCTGTGCGAGGGCTTTCTCTAGTTGCGGCAAGTGGGGGCTGCTCTTCATCGCGGTGCGCGGGCCTCTCATTATCGTGGCCTCTCTTGTTGCAGAGCACCGGCTCCAGATGCGCAGGTTCAGTAGTTGTGGCTCACGGGCCTAGTTGCTCCGCGGCATGTGGGATCTTCCCAGACCAGGGCTCGAACCCGTGTGCCCTGCATTGGCAGGCAGATTCTCAACCACTGCGCCACCAGGGAAGCCCAGGCATTGTGATTTTATGATAACATCCTTGGTCTTTCTGCTACAAAAGGAGTCTAGAACTAGCAATTTCCCTAATGTTACTCCTGGTAAAGACTAGGTCAACTTTATACATCCCTATAGTTTCCTTATCTTCCCCCATCTTGCGTTTCACTCTGATTTTCTAGTTGGTTTCCACCCTTGGAATTTTAGTTTCTAAGGAAACTGTTATTATTTTACCTCTTCATACCCATACTTCCAAAAAGGATTTGAGACAATAATTTAAAAAGCAAATATATCCAACAAAACAAGGATTAAAGGACAATCAATGAATGAAGGAGAGTTAATTATACCAGAAAAAAAGCAGGGGGCAGGGGGAGAGGCTGAGGAAAGCTTCTATAATTGAACACAAAACCTATCCTGTGTTTCTGAGCAGTCAAGAGAATGAGTCAAGCCTAGATACACTGTACTTATTATCTTCCCGTTTTGTCACGGAGCTGGAGGAACCTCACATTACAGCTGCTGGTAAGGGGACTGTTTATGCTTATATTTATAGCCATTGCTACGTTGCTCTTCACCTCCCCTTCCTCTCATAAGAGTTTCTTATCTGCCTTTATAGGCTGCTTCTCTATCTGTAAAAAGGACCTGTCCACATGCTACCTAGGTTGGGCTTGCTTTCCCAGTGCTTGAAATTTCAAATTAGTTATGTTTCACTGGAGGTTTTCTAAAAGTCCCTCTCCAAAACAAAGGGATAAACTAACATTTATTGGGCATCATGTTCTAGGAATTATGTGCTAGTTGCTTTCAAGAACGTCTCATTTAGTCCTCATAACAACTTATGAGATAGGGAGAAAGGCATTCATTTTCGAGATGAGGAAACAAAGACTCGGGATGAAAATGGAACATTCAAGGTCATACGGCAAGTTAGTGACGGAACCAATATTCACACCCAAGTCTGAGTCCAGAGTCTTTGGCGCTGCACAGCACTGTCTCCCTCTGCTCATTCATTCTCGCCATCCTTATTCCCACCATTACAAAAACTGACTTGTCATGTATGCTGCGTTGCATGTGTCTTTTCCCATTTTCTTTCTTCTGTGCAAAAGGGACTTGATGTTGTGAGCACTAGTTCCACTACAAATACTTCCTACACCAGTTCCTGTGAACTACCCAGGACGAGGCCAGGCTATTTCCTTTCCGATCTGGTTCTGGAACAGTCTGTTCTAGGAAGTTGTCATTTGTCCTATCCAAGTCCCTGGCTCCCCTCAAATTGCTCCTCAGAGGCATTCAGCCGTCCTGGAGCTGGATCGCTGAAGTCCATCCCCCTACCTCTGCCCCAGTTCCTTACTAAGCTTCATCAGCCTGCTTCCGGAGCCCTGTTCAACACACAGCTCAGCAAGCCCCTTGGGCAAGGGGCCTGTAGCACATCCCATCCCTTTTAGGGTTCCACCTTACTCATGGGTTTAAGTAATAGTCTATGCATGGCACTATCACTGCTCTGCAGATCTTGAGGACTCCGTAGGTCTTCGTCCACGACTATAAACAGAAGGAACTGGAGTAAATGATCCAAGAGGTTCCTTCCCTGTGTTGGTGAGGTGTGCCTACCTTGTTACCAGCAATGCTTTTCTGATGCTTCCTCCCATCTTCCTGTCTCAAAATAGCTCTCCTTCTGTGAGGTAAGTCTCAGCAGCATTAACGATAACCTCTCATTCTGTATGATGCCTTGCGTTTTCAAAGCACATTCTTACCTTATTTGTTCCTTACGACTCTGTGAAGCAGCCAGGACAGACAGTGCTGTCCATTTAACCAATGGGGAAAGAAACCCAGAGCAGCTAAACAATATGCTCAAATCACAGAGAAGTTCATAGGAGCTAAGCTTAGAACTAAGAGCTTATGTCTAGGTACTTAGATGCTGCCAAGGTTTTTAATTCACTCATTTATTTTGTGGGTTTTGAACACTGATATTGAAGTATAAATATAGATTCTGTCTGCATTTATCTGTCACTTTCTGCACCTGCCCATTGACCAAGTTGGCTAATGATACTGTTTTCAGGCCTTCTGCCCACCCCCAACTCTCTAATTATCTTAATGCCTTTTCCTTAAGGTAATCTGTCCTCTTGGAAATCTTAGTTTGTGTTTCCTGGCTCTGGGTGACGGACCTCTCTTGGCTGAGCCACAGTCTTATAGAAAAGGAGCCAAGATGGCAGGTGATAGAGCACAGAGTCTTCTTCTGGAGAATGAGAACATTCTCCCAGGTATTTTCATGAAAAATTTTGTAACTTACAAGCAAGTGACAGAATTACTTCCTGATCCTAAGAGAGCACTGTTAGGAAGCAGTGTGCTAGAATTCAGAGGGGTTCTGGATCACAGGGCTCTGGAATCACAGTCTGCACGGGAATCCTAGCTGTACACTTTCTTGGTTGTGTGACCGCAGGCAAGTGGCTTAAAAAAAAAAGTATGTCACATGGTTAAACCAATAAATCTAACTATCTTCAAAAGAATAAGATGGATAAGATGAAAAATACATTTTTCCTTTCCCATTTCTCTTTCATCACACACACTCCCCATTATCAGTTGCAAGCATATCCTTCCAGTGTGGGGAAATTGTGTGCATATATCTGCATACATATATGTTTCAAACATACATATGGCATCATGCTATATAAACTCTTCTTTTTTGAACCTTAATTTTTTGTTGCACTTAAAAATATACCAGTCCTTTGGGTAGGGTAGACATTTTAAAATATTAATTCTTCCCAATCCATGAACACGGGATATCTTTCCATTTACTACTTTATAATAACTTTGTATAGAATATAACCTATAAAAATATTGAATTACTATGTTGTGTGCATGAAACTAATATTGTAAGTCAGCTCTACTGCAATTTAAAAAATACATCTTAGTGATATGCTTTCAGCACATACTGATAGACGTCTTTCTTTGTAATAGTTGCATGAAATTCCATTTGAAGGTCATACAGTAATTTAACCAATATTTACTGGTGATATGGAGGTTCCTTAAAAAACTAAAAATAGAACTACCATATGACCCAGCAATCCCACTACTGGGCATATACCTGAGAAAACCATAATTCAAAAAGAGTCATGTACCACAATGTTCACTACAGCTCTATTTACAATAGCCAGGACATGGAAGCAACCTAAGTGTTCATCAACAGATGAATGGATAAAGAAGGTGTGGCACATATATACAATGGAATATTACTCAGCCATAAAAAGAAACAAAATTGAGTTATTTGTAGTGAGGTGGATGGACCTAGAGTCTGTCATACAGGGTGAAGTAAGTCAGAAAGAGAAAAACAAATACCATATGCTAACACATATATATGGACTCTAAAAAACAAACAAAAAAAGGTCATGAAGAACCTAGGGGCAAGACGGGAATAAAGACGCAGACCTACTAGAGAATGGACTTGAGGATACAGGGAGGGGGAGGGTAAGCTGGGACGAAGTGAGAGAGTAGCAGGACATATATACACCACCAAATGTAAAATAGATAGCTAGTGGGAAGCAGCCGCATAGCACAGGGAGATCAGCTCGGTGCTTTTTGACCACCTAGAGGGGTGGGATAGGGAGGGTGGGGGGGAGGGAGCCGCAAGAGGGAAGAGATATGGGGATATATGTATATGTATAACTGATTCACTTTGTTATAAAGCAGAAACTAACACATCATTGTAAAGCAGTTATACTCCAATAAAGATGTTAAAAAAAAACAAACAAAAAAAGTATAGGGACTTCCCCGGTGGTCCAGTGGTTAAGAATCCACCTTCCAACGCAGGGGACACGGGATCGACCCTGGCCGGGGAACTAAGATCCCACATGCCACGGGGCAACTGAACCCGGGCACCTGAACTAGAGAGCCTGCGTGCCGCAAACTACAGAGCCCACGCCCCCTGGAGCCTGCACGCCATAACTAGAGAGAAGCCTGAGCACCACAATGAAGAGCCCGCATGCTGCAACAAAAGATCCTGCACGCCTCAACAAAGATCGCGTGTGCCGCAGCTAAGACCCGACACAGCCATAAATAAATAATAAATAAATAAATCTTGAAAAAAAAAAAATTTACTGGTGAGTGTTTAGATTTCCAGTGTTTGGATTGTTTTTGCTATTACAAACAGAGCTACAATGGCTTACATTTAAGAATATATTCATAAGATAAATTATTTTTTCCAGCTTTATTATATTATAACTGACAAACAAAATTGTAATATTTTAAGTGTACACCATGATGATTTCATACATGTATACTTTGTGAAATGGGATAAGCACAGATTAATTACCACACCCATCACCTCACATTACTAACTTTTGTGTGTGTGTGTGTGTGTTGTGTGCGTGTGTGTGGTGAGAACACTTCAGATCTACTCTCTTATTAGCAAATTTCAAGCATACAATACAGTATCATCCACTACAGTCACCACATTGTACATTAGAAGGATAAATAATTTATTGCAGAATTGCTGGTGTAAGGAAGAGTTTTTACTGATATCAGCACACTGCCCCCCCACCCAAGAAAAAGATCATTATATCACTCTCCCCAGTGTTTGAAAGTTTGGGAAAGTCACTTCCCTTAGTTACCCCCCCCCCCACAATCCCTTGCTTAAGCTGGGCACAGAGAAGGTGCTCAGTAAGGACTTTCCGACTGCCAGTCTTGCCAAATCAATCCAAATTCACCCCCTGGTGCTCAGTCTAAACAGAAACCAACATGTACATCCTTGAAGCACAGACTAAAAATATCCATGGTGCGTGTGTTGTCAATTTCCCCCTATTGTAACATTTTCTTAACAAGCCTACCAGCTGAGGATCTTTGTGAGTTTAATGGCTTGCCCAGGCAATGAACCACCTCCCCTTACTGCTAAAATGAGTAGAGGCTTCTAGGTTTAACTCGTCTTACTCAAGGCACAGAATACCCTCAGGAATTCCCATCCTCTTGCAAACTAGGGCTCATGAGGATGAGGAGACATCATCAGAGACTTCTCTGCTAAGGCTGCCTCAAAACTTGGCCCAACCTTGCTAAGCCCAGCTTAAATACTCCCTCTTTATGCATGGGGAAATGGAGAAAGGTCTAGAATTAGGAACCAGGGGAACTGAGTTCAGGCCTAGTTCTACCACTTCTCAGCTGTGTGACTTTGGGCAAGTAACAGCCTCTCTGAGCCTCAGTTTCATCATGTATAAAATAGGGCTAATAATGATTTTAATAATAATAGCTAACATTCACTACGTACTAACCACTATCTTAAGTATTCTATGTATCTTACCTCATTTAATAATACCTGACTCACAGGTTGCTGTGAAGACTTAATGAAGCCAGATAAGAATAAATGACATGAAAGTGTTTTGGAAACTCTTAAATATTATGCAAATATAAAGTACTATTAGCAAAATGCAACAAACATTCATGTACCAGGTATTATTGCTGTTTTACTATGACCAGAGCCAACATGCCTTCTTCCTCTTCTGAACTTGCATCCCATTTATTGTCTACTCATGATATTTGGCTTATAGCATCATCATCTGATACCACCTTTCAAACTCAGTTGTCTAATAATCTGTGATACCCCTCCCCCACACCAGCCTCAGATCACTGGATTATGTAAGAATACTTAAGAGCAAGGAGTATCCATATGAGCCCTGGATTTTCCATCATTTTGGATTTAAAATATTGATTATGTCCTACTGTCATATTACATGCTCTGAGCTAAGGCTTGTACAAATATAATCAACATATCTATAAATTTCCAACTAATTCCCTAAACTGTGTACTTATTCACAATCAGGGCTTGCTTACTGACTGGAGATGTTAGGAGTGATGGTGCTGGCTGGACAGATGTAGAAAACCAGAAGAGGCCACCCTCAAGACTGAGTGGACTGAGTGTGTCTCTGCAGGCCCAGCCGTCTTCTCCTTTCTTCTTGCAGGTGCACGTCCCAGGGTGTCATGTTCTTTCTTCTCTCTTCTTCCCCACATGAAAATCTGTTCTCAATCTCCATCCACACCGGAACTAAAGGACCTAAAAACAGCCTAGAGTGTAAATCCTCCCTGGGTGCCTGAGGCTCGCACAGGGATCAAAACCTCAAGCTAGAAGATGAAAGCACTAACAATGCACCTAGTAAATGCCTAGCACTGGTTAGAGATAAATGTCCAGACAAGGTGCTTAGTTTCTGGGTCTTATTGTCTATAACTCAGGCCCTATTCTTTTGGTCAAGCATCTCAAGGCATCAAGAAATTAGAAAATAAACTAGAAATAGTAGAGGAATCTATTCCCTACCCTACACTCAAAGGGTAAATCAGGCCTGCCGGTCTTGGAGAGAGTTTGTGAGCGCCTGCTGCCACCCCCTGGCAGGATGTGTACTGCAGACACACCGTAGTCCTAGCTCACTCACCCACTGAGCTGACTCCACTGGCTGAGTGACAGCCCTCCAGGTGCTTATTTGCTGCTCTGACAAACCATGCCTGAAAATTCACTATTTCTCCTAAAAAGTGTGTGTCCACATACCCCAAGCTAGACAGTTGGCTTTTTGCCATCTGTAGAAAGAAAGGATGTGATTTATCAATAAATTCAGCAACAATTTCCTGAACACCCAGTGGTAGGTGCTGGAAATGTAAAAATGCATTAGTAGGTGCCAAGTAGAGAAAGCACAGTCTAGAAAGGGAGACCAATATACATGTCGGTAATTGCTAAGGACCCTTTCAACTCTTAAGATTTATAGCTAATATTCACATTCCCACCTTTCAATCTTTTCCTTTAAAAAAAGAATTTAATGCACACGACTAAAACAACAGCAACAAAAGTTTCATCTAGCTCAGAAAGATGTTCAGTGAAAAGTAAGTTTCCTCTACCTTCATGAAGCTCACAGGTTAGTGGTGGGCAGAAGCATAAATAAAAGGTCATAATACAGGGTATAAGCTGTAGCAGGGGTGTGGACAAGGCACTGTGGGAACCCAAAGGAGGGAGTTCTCTGCCTGGAGGAGTCTGGGAAGGCTCCAGGGACGCAGCTGAGTCTTAAAGAATGAGGAGGAATTTGCCACACAAGAAGCAGAGAGCAGAATTGAAAGGCACAGAGGCTGCCTGAGCACAGAGCGCTGCAGCGGCCCAGCTGACTGGGGGAAGGGCACGCAGGCTGAGCAGCAAGAGCCGAGGCTCCTGAGAAAGGGAAGCGATGGACTGTCAACTTCACATGTCAGGCTGAGTAGTTGGGACGTTATGGCTAGCTTCCAAAAGATTTTTTTAAAACTTTTTATTATGAAAAATTCTATCCTCAGTAATCAACATTTTGCCAGTCTTTTTCATTTATCACCCTCACTGTTGTTGTTAGGACTATCGTTTGATTGTTTTAAAGCAAATCCCAGATATCATGTTATTTCTCGTGTAGAATTTTAAGTAATATCTCTAACTGGTAATGCCTTAAAATTTTTCTTTACTGTGGCAAAATATATATAACAAAATTTGCCATTTTAACCATTTTCAAGTGTACAATTCAGTGGCATTTAGTGCATTCACAATGTTGTGCAACCAACATCGCTACTTCCAAAACTTTTTCATCATCCAAAACAGAAACTCTGTGGCCATTAGGCAGTAACTGCCCATTCCCCACCATGTCCACCCCCCAGTCCCTGGTAACCTCTAATTTACTTTCTCTTTATGGATTTGCCTATCCCAGGGTAATGACTTTTTAATAATAATTATTATTTAATAATTAATAATAACTTAAAACATCTTTACTGAGTCTATATTCAAGTTTTCCCAACTGTCTCCCAAAACACTGTCAAAGATTTTAAGCAAAGAGGTGACATGATCAGATGTGCCTAAGATCTGATAGGCCACGTTGTCTGGGACACAGAAGAGATGGCAGGGAGCCAACCAGGGCTTGAGATCATTTGGGAAGCTGGTGCAGTAATTAGACTTCAGGACTTGCTGTTTTCCCGGTGTATGGCAAACCAACAGCTACTGTCCAACACTCATCAGGCAACTCAATTGATCATTTGATTGATTAGGGCTCGGAATTTAGAAGCTAGCTGGGAAACGACAGTGATAGAAAGTGGCATAGGACAGACACCTCATATAGATGTTCTGGAACAAAGCCATAAATGAGACGTAAAATAGGCAGGCCTTACATTGGTAAAGGGGCTCTTAACTCAAATTTGGATTTGTAATCTAATTCATAAACCATAAAACTTTCCTTTAGGGCTTCTCTGGTGGCACAGTGGTTGAGAGTATGCCTGCCAATGCAGGGGACACGGGTTCAAGCCCTGGTCTGGGAAGATCCCACATGCCGCGGAGCAACTGGGCCCGTGAGCCACAACTACTGAGCCTGCGCGTCTGGAGCCTGTGCTCCGCAACAAGAGAGGCCGCGATAGTGAGAGGCCCGCGCACCACGATGAAGAGTGGCCCCCGCTTGGCGCAACTAGAAAAAGCCCTCGCACAGAAACGAAGACCCAACACAGCCATAAATAAATAAATAAACAAACAAAATTAAAACAAAACAAAACAAAAACTTTCTTTTAGTACATGGAGAAATGCTTGTTATAGATAACTGGTTTAGGAATAAGATACAAAGCATAGGAAGAAGGGAACAGTTTTCTGGATAAAAGCAACGTTCTGTGGCTGGTCCTTGATATTATTAATTCAGTGATTAAGTAGTTAAATCAAATTCTCTGCTACTTCTTAGATAGAAAGCAAGCTGCATGGCGTCTTAGTTAACATTCATATAAATGATCTGGAAAAGAGTGCATGGGGAAATTGCCAAGTTTGCAGATGGCATTCAGCACTTCCAGGGATTAAAATGCCAAGTTGATTAGATATAAAGTGAAAGAAGATGTGGACGTGGGCAGAAAAGTGGCAGAGGAGTTTTAATGTGACTAAGTGTAAGAAAACATATTATATTCAATGGGAAATGACTTTACCAGGGGATCATGAGTGTTCAACTACAATCCAAAAAAGAACCTGAAATAACAGAAAATTGTTTCCTTGAGATATTAGTCCTGTGAGATGTAACAGAAAAACACAAAAAGACTGAGAGAGTGAAAGGTGAAAAATAATGTTGATTAGCATCAGAAAGTTTATTGGAAACTCAACATAAAGGGTTTCTTATACTCTGAACTCATCTTGTACAAGTCATAGTACTTTCATATTTGTGATACAGCATTATCATGTCCACTTGTCTAAACACAAATGACATGATGAAAGTAGAAATGGCCCAGAGAAAAACAGAACAAAATAAAAAGGTTCTGATTTTAGGAGAGGCTGATATAATGAGTCTTCTTCAGTCTGTAAAGGTAAAGATCCAACGGGGACAGAAGGGTGTAAAGGAGGGAAAGAGAACTTGAGAGACTACATACTACACACATTATTCATCCCAGATAACCAAATTAATCTCACAATATTTCATGCCTTACAGGAACGTCATTTCAATGTTACTGGTTTTATAGGAAAAGGAAGCTCAGATAAATTAAGTGACTTGCTTAAAAGTAGCAGTGAGTAGGTGGCAGAGCTAGTAAAATTAAATTTCAGCACTTCTGATGATCAAGTTTAGAAATCGTATATTTTAGATGGGAACTGTCTCTACTCATTTTTGCAGCCTCAATGCCTGTCTTACTCTTCAACACACAGTAGATGCTAAGAAAATGTTTATGGAGTTATTAAAATGAATACAGCTAGACATTTGGAGGTTAATATCAGAGAGAGTAACCATGCTCAATCTGATAGAGTCCTGGGCTTGTAGATCTCTGAGGATACCTACTTAGTCCTTCTCTGGAGTTTATAAAATTCCCTCAAGTGATCTGCAGAAGGGCTTCAACAGACTTAGATGGCAGATGAGACCCCTTAAGAAAAACAGCAATCTCAAAGTTCTGAAAATGACTAATTACTGAGTAAACACACCAGCTGTGACTTCAGTTGGGAACAGCAAATCACTTTTTCTGAGCAGATTTTCTGAAGATCTCTATTTTGGGGAATAATTAAATGATGCAGTATCACAAGATAACAAGATTATCAAACACAGAAAAAAAAAAAAAGAATCCTGTAACTCAGGAGAACACATGATGGGAAGATTAGATGCATTTGTCTGTAATTATAGTGGAGCTACAGAACAGAATGCTTTGGAGTCATGGGACAGATTCACTTTCCATGACTGGCTTATAAAATTAAATCAGGCTGATTTGATATTAGAGTAAAGTAGGTCAGTATTAAAGTTTGCTTTGGAGAAATATCAAGCAAGTATAATTTTTGAAAGATATGGATTTCTTTTATACCAGAAAAACAGGGATCCTAGCATTGACAAATGTCTAGGTTTAATTCCACTGCCAGGTCACAAATCATACCCATAATCACCACTACCATCAAAGCCATCCATCTCTAGATACACAGAAATGTCCTCTATGATCTGACCCCATCCTTCTATTCTAATCTCTCACTGTTTCCCTCCTGCAAGACTGCTGCAGAGTCTGTGTGAATTAGAAAAAGGCATTCCTTCCTCCAGGTGGACACTCCTACACCAGGGTTCTTGGCTTGGCAAGCAGAGTGTGGGTCTGCATTTCACCCCGACTTGTCTCCTCAGTCAAATGCCCTTGTGCGGTGAACAACCTGAACAAGCATACGCAGGCACCCTGTCCTACTAGCATTCAGACACTGAATGGTACTACTAGGTCAAACTGCCATTCAGACACTGTTTCCCAACTATCTCTTGTCAAACTACTGCTTCTGTGTATTGGTCCATTTAGAAATCACCCTTTTCTATGGAAACAACCTAAATGTCCATTGACGAACAAATGGATAAAGAAAATGTGATATATACATACGATGGAATATTGTTCAGCCATAAAAAAAAGGGAAATACTGCCATTTGTAGCAACACGGATCAACCTGGAGGACATTATGCTAAGTGAAATAAGTCAGACACAGAATGATAAATACTGCATGACCTCATATGTGGAATCTAAAATAGTCAAACTCAGAAGCAGAGAATAGAATGGTAGTTGTCAGGGGCTGGAGGAGGGGGAAATGAAGAGATGTTGATCAAAGAATCCAAAGTTTCAGTTATGCAAGCTGAATGAGTTTTGGAGATCTGATGTATATGGCATGATAGTTAACAATACTGTATGGTAAACTTGAAATGTGCTGAGTTCTCACAGAAGAAGGAGAAGGAGAAGAAGAAGAGGAAGGAGGGGAAGAGGAGGAAGAAGAGGAAGGGGAAGAGGGAGGGGGAGGGGAAGAGGGAGGGGAAGGGGACGGGGAAAGAGAAGGGGAAGGAGAAGAAGAAGGAAAAGCAGAAGAAGGAGAAGAATAAGGTAATCTCAAAGGCTTTGTTTTTCTTATTACATTTGCTTGTGTGGTAAATCACACTGATTGATATTCAAATGTTACATGAAACGTGAGTTCCTGGGATGAACTCCACTGGGCCATGATGCATGATCCTTTTTATATATCATGGGATCCAATTTGCTAAAATGCTGTTAAGAACTGTTGCAACTATGTTTATTGGGGATTTTGGTTTGTGGTTTTCTATTCTTATGGTGTCTTCGGTTTGGTGTCAAAAGTAATAATTTTGGCTTCACGGAAGGAGTTGGGAAGTAAGAAATTTTGTGGAACTTGTATTATCTCTACTATAAATGTTTGAGAGAGTTCATCTGTGAAGCGATCATAGGTTTTCTACTTTGGGTCCAGGAATTAATCTTACTTTATCATATAATGTGCTTTCTAATACTTAATTAGATTCTATTAGTTAATATGTGACAAAGAATGAATGCATCTAGATTTTTAAGTGCACTGGGACATATATTGTTTTCTTATTGCTCTTATCCAAATCATTGTCAAGGTTATTCTAGCCTCAAGAAAATTGGATGGAGAGTCTTCCATTTTCTTTTCTGGTACAAATTTTATGAATTATTTTAGCAAGTATCCTCAAGCTTATTAAAGTAACATTTAAAAAAGAAATCACCTCTCTCCTCATTTTTAAAGGTCCCAAACAAGTTCTGCCTCCCTTTTGAAATCTTCCCTGTCCTCCCCTCTGTGGTGGTTTCTCCTTCCTCTGAAAGCTTAGTCTGAAACCTATTCACTTGTCATTTTAAATAGACTCAGCTTAGTATCATCTGCTGATTTTCTTTATTTGTGCCTCTTCCTCCCTACCGTATCACCCTCTGAGGGTGCACACTGTCTTATACTTCCTTCCGAGTCCCCCACTACTCACCCTCACGCTCACCACTGCCTTATACAGAGCATACCTGGGATAGTTCATTTTATGTGTAAACTTGAGAGGGCCACAGGTGTCCAGATATTTGCCTAAACATTATTCTGGGTGTGTCTGTGAAGGTGTTTCTGGATGAGATTAACATTTGAATCAGGACTGAGTAAAGCAGATCGCCCTCCCCAATGTGAGCGGGCCTCATCCAATCCACCGAAGGCCTGACTAGAACAAAAAGGTGGAGTAAGGGAGAATTTACTCTCTCTGTCTTTGAACTGAGACATCAGTCTTCTGCCTTTAGTCTCAGACTGAAAGATATAGCATTCCTGGTCCTCAGGCCTTCAGAATTGGACTGGAACTATACCTTCGGCTCTCTTGGGTCTCCAGTTTGCCAAGAGATCTTAGAACTTCTCAGCCTCTATAAATGCGTGAGTCAATTCCTCATGATAAATCTCTTTCTCTCTCTTTCTATATATATCTATAATCTTATCTCTCTCTCTTGCTCTCTCTCTCTATATCTATATAAATAGATATATACAGAAAGAATATATATAATCTATTATCTATTATCTATATGTTATCTATGTGTTATCTATATATAGATAATAGATGGATGGATATAGATATAGAGCTCCTCGACTGCTATAACAAAATACCACAGACTGGATGCTTAAACAGCAGACATTTATTTCTAACAGTTCTAGAGGCTGACCAGTCCAGATCAAGGTGCTGGCCTGGTAAGACTCTTCCTGGCTTGCGGACTGCCACCTTCTTGCTGTGTTTTCACATGGTCGAGAAAGAGAAAGAGCTCTGGTCTCTCTTCCTCTTCTTATAAGGACACTAATTCCATCACTGGGTCACTACCCTCATGACCTCATCGAAACCTAATTACCTCCCAAAGGCCCCACCTCCAAATACCATCACACTGGGAGTTAGAGTTTCAACATATGAATTGGTAGGGGGGCGGGGGGTGGAGACACACAAACATTCACCCCATAACAGCACCATTAATAAAGACCTATTGCTTGATTCCTGGCAGAGGACACCCACTCAACCTGGGACTTGAGGGAATGAGGAACCACAATACATAAAAGAGTATCACAAGAATACACAATAGTATATGTTCCACAAATGCCAAAAACAAATAGCCATTTACCTCCTTTCAGGTGGGATATACACTCCCTGAATCAAAAGGAAGAAAGAGAACCTTCTCCACCATGTCACATAGAAACGAGTCAGTTATTCAAGCCAACTCAGAAACTTTGCATTTTAATCAATTGCTGAGTGGCATGGCACAGTGGAAAGAACATGGATTTTAGGGTCAGACTAACCTGGGTTTAAATCTCAGGTCACCAACTTACTACCTAAACTTGGGCTCTTTACCTCTCTGTATTTGCATCTGTAAGATAAGGATAATACCCATTTCTAAAGTTTGTTAGATTCAAATGACGCTGCCTTTACCATACTCCTCAAACATGCTAAACGCACCATCTCTTCTGGGCTTTTGCACTTGCTGTCAGATACTTCCTTCCCCTGGATCTTTGCATGTCCTGCTCCTTCTCACTAATTGAGTCTCAGCTCAAACATTACTTCCTCAGTTTTTTTCTGACTACCTGAGCTAGGTAGTCCCCACCCCTCCCAATCATTCTCTTTATATAATCTTCATAGATATCATCTTTATTTCAAAATTACCTTGACTATGTATTATTCATTTCCCCAACCAAAATGTAAGTTCTCTGAGAGGAGAGACCTTGCTGTTGTGATAACTGCTGTGTCAATCCCGTGTCCAGCTCTATTATAATGCCTGGTACATATTAGGTGCCCAATAATATTTGTTGAAAGAATTAATGAGTATATAAATGTGTATCTGGTATATAAATGTGTATCTAGCACAGCACCCATTCACACATTTCAGATTCTTTTCTTCCCCCTTTTTATGTAAAAATCACTGGGTTAAACAATGTGCCTGTGTGAGTCCTTTGAAATGGAGAGCACTTCAACAAAATGAATTCACTGAATGCTGATCAGGCATTTATAAATGTAGACAGAAATACGGTCATTTATTTCCATGTGCAATGAGACTATCCCCCATCTTAATGTTCTATTTTAGGTACAAATCAACATACCAGTTATTGAAGTGTTTATAGATTTTACTCTCATATGAGACGTTAATAACATAATATTCCCTCAGCCTTCTGAGAGGGAAGATTTTGCTTAGAGGTCTTTTATTTATAAGGAAACAGAGGCCCAGAGAGAGGAAACACTTGATAGTTCAAGGTCAAACACCTAGTCAGAGGCAGGTGCATTCTACCATGCTGCCTCCTTACAGCAAGAACTGCAAGTCTTCCAAAAATTGAATAACAGTGGAATTCAAAGACAGAGATCCCTAAATGATATTATAGGATGTGGAAATTGAGGATTTGATTTCCATTTGGAGTGCTTGTGAGATCAAGTATGATAAAGTAGATAAACAGCTAAGCATTACAGAAGCATAAGAAATTTTTTATTTTTATTACTTTGCTGATGCATTGATTCTGTTTGTGATACTGCATCACCAGGGCATGGTTCATACAGCAAATTGCTGGAAGGAAATAAGAAAAGAGCTCTCCCCTCATTCTGCTCTCATTAGCAAAGGAGACTTGACCGTCTTTTCCCAGTCCAAGTGCAAACTGCCATGACTGGTATTATCAGCCTACTCACCACCATGGCTGGGCAGAAACATCCTCGTACCTCAAGGCAACAACACTCTGGATTTCCAAATCCAAACCCAAGTGGCACATTCCATTCTATAATTTTCCAACTGGCACCAATTCAGAGGGAGATATTATTCACCAGAATAGGCACTAACAACTGAATTTTGGCAGGTTGGGAGACGAACACATGCCACAGGCTCCCAGATACACCCAGGTTTAGCAACATGGTACCAAATGTGTTCTGAATGGAAAAATGGACCTTAGATGCTATACTCTCATTTTTATAGGTGAAAAAACTGAGGCTTAAGGGGAAAAGTGGCCCAAGGTCATGAGGTGGTAACCCTCATCTCTTCTCAACAGTGCTCTTTTCGTTACACCAAGTTGAGCTCACAGTGGATCTGGATTGAAGCTCATGCCTTAGAAAATCGAAGCACAAAGATATATGGTACTGACCTGGTTCTATTCTCCTCAGTGAATTTGTCTATCCTCTCAACCACCTCTAATGAGCCATTGAGGATACATGGTCCTCACATTCAACAAGCCCAAAGAATAATTTTAAAAACCAACCCAAACTGATTTGCCTGAAAACCTGGTTAATTTTATCCTTAGTGTCTCCATATATTCCTTTGAAATAGAGTTTACTATCCAGTGTTTTTATAATGAAATATATTCTATCAACCTTTAAAAATATTCTCATCATTTATTCATTCAACAAAGATTCATTAGAGTAGGTACCTACTATTTTCCCAGCAGTATGCAAAGCACTGGGTGGAGGGTAGGAGAAGGAAAGACTATACACCTCACCCAGTTCTGCCACAAAGAATAAAAATAGTGTTAACAGAAGTACAGGAGATTATTTATCCCAGAGTTCAGGTATCAAAATTATATCAACTACAGTAAAATTGATAACAGCTAATATTTATTAAGTACTTAGTAAGCACTAGTTACTGTGCTGACTTTAAACACCTTATTCAATTAATCCTCACATCAGTCATACAAGCCAGTTAGCATTATCTCCTAATCTTACAGATAAGATAACTAAGGCACAGAGAGACTAATTAACTTGTTCAAGGTCATACAACTACTGAGTGGTGGATTCAGGATCTGAGACCATGCAAACTGACTCCAGAGCAGATCTTATTCATCACTTCACACTACTTCTGAAATATGGAATTATTCAAAAAATTTTAAAAGGGGATTCATATTTTAATACTCACACAGGACAGTAAAGACGACCAATACCTTTAGATACAGTTTGGTAGATTTCTCACTAATAATCAACCACTATAAATATTAATCCTCTTCTTTTCTCCCATAGTGGCTTTCAGAAGAAAAATCTTTTCTTCATCAGGCTCCTAAATAACTCTCCAACTTTTGAAATTAAAGTTTTCAGTTTCTTTTTAATTAAGACATACAGACTTTTAAAATTTCTTTATTTCTTTTATCACACCTTACATGATAAAACATCTCTTCACAATTCCTTGTGCTCTGTGGGGATTTGTTGTTTGATGGACATAGAGATTCAGTTTTGCAAGATGAAGAGAGTTCTGGAGATTGGCTGCACAACAATGTGAATGTACTTAACACTACTGAACATTAAAAATGGTTAAGATGGTAAATTTTACGTTATGTGTGTTTTACCACAATTAAAAATAAAAATTTCTTGTGCTCTTTTAGAGTTAGAATATGTAAACTTCAAAGATATTGTTAACTTAGAACAGATAAGGTCCCAGACATTCTACATATATGATTTTCTGTTTGTGTTACAGTACAGAGAAAGGAGTGATAAATTTTGATTATAGGGTAAATAATAGAAATTTTGTGTAGCTTAGGAATTCATCTGAATTGCATTTTCTTCATATGCAATTGATAAAATTTAACCACATGGTTTCTTTCTTTTTTAAATTGAAGTATAGTTGATTTACAATGTTATATTAGTTTCAGGTGTACAACATAGTGATTCAATATTTTTATAGGTTATACTCTGTTTAAAGTTATAAGACATTGGTTATATTCCCTGTGCTGTACATTACACCTTTGTATCTTATTTATTTTACACCTAGTAGTTTGTACCTTTTAATCCCCTTCCCCTACCTTGCCCCTGCCTTAACCACATGGTTTCTAAAGGCATTTTTAGATTCTGACAGTCTGGGAGTTAAACAGTTAGTAGGATTTCAATATGTGATGTGGAAAGGACACTTCAAAAAGAAAAGTGGCTTAAACAGAAGTATCGCAGCATGAAAGTATAATTCACAAAGCCCTGCTAAGTGGTGGTGCAGTTATGGTATAACATAGGATATACATATGGCAGAGGGGGAGTGAGGATAAGGTTGAAAGGTAGGACGGAGCCAGTTCCTTGCTTCCTGGTTTGCCAATAACTAGGAGAGGGGCCTCTGAAGACCTGTGAAGCCAATAATTTGGAATCTTGAGAATGATGAAACAGAAACCTTAACAAGTACTCTCTTGAAGACAGATTTCTACTTGAATGTTGTTTATTTCCCGGGTTCTTGATTTTGTACTTTGGGGATTTTTTTTCTAAGATAAAGCTGAAATCCTGAGGCCAAAAGTAGCTTCCCCCTTTGCGTCAACAATTCTGATATGTGGCGATGTTCATTTGAATGGCTTAGAGACTTAATAGTCTGTCTCTCTAACATTCACGTGTAGGAAACTTAAAACTAGGTCATCAAATCCCAACTCCCATCCCAATGCAAGAATCTACACTATAATGTTCATAACAAGGGGTCATCAGAAAAATTACTATTTTTCAGGTTTTTCTGTTTTTTGTTTTTTTCATTTTCAGACAGCTGATGGGACAAAATTTGAGGGCTTTATTACACATTTTATTTCTATCCTTGGTGTGGTTACCATTAACTTTTTTTTTTTAAACATGCACACTTTAATTACCAAGTATAAATTTAATCAGTAGCTCTACTGTCCTCCCAAGTTTTAGTATGTTTTAAGACTGATCACTCCTCTTTTCTCTTTACTCCCTTGCCATGTCACATATTACTGCCCAGTATCTTAATTTCACCTTGTTTTTATACTCCCTAAATTAATCATTATTTTTGTTGTTATTCTGTAAAGTCAAGTTTTTTCTGTTTTTGTTTGTTTTAGATTTACTCACATGTTTACCAATTTCTCTAGTCTCTATTGCTTTTTTCATGTCACTATTTCCTTTTGGATTCAATTTCTTGCTTCTTGAAGAATATCTGTTTTTAGCAGTCCTTTCAGAAATGATCTCTGAGATGTAAATTTGATGCCTCTATCTGTCTAAAATTGTCTCTATTTGACCCTTGCTCTTGAATAAAGGTTTACCTAGGTGGAAAATTCTAGATTGGGTGCGATTTCTTTTTTTCTCTCAGCTTTTGAGGGCATTATTCTTTTGTTTATTTTGCCACTGTTCTTGGTTTAATTGTGATTTCTTGTAGGGTATCTCTTTTATCTTTGGATGCTCTTAAGACCTACTTTTTTTTTTAAATTGTGTAATTTTAATTAATTAATTTATTTATTTATTCATGTAATATCTTTATTGGAGTATAATTGCTTTACAATGTTCTGTTAGTTTCTGCTGTATAACAAAGTGAATCAGCTATATGTATACATATATCCCCATATCCCCCTCTCTTGAGCCTCCCTCCCGCCCTCCCTATCCCACCCCTCTAGGTTGTCACAGAGCACCGAGCTGATCTCCCTGTGCTATGCAGCAGCTTCCCACTAGCCATCCATTTTACATTTGGTAGTGTATACATGTTAAGACCTACTTTTAATCTTTGCTGCTATGCAGTTTCACTACAGTATGTCTAGAAGTGGCCTTCTTTTAATTTATCCTTTGGAACTCAGTGTGCTTCCTAATTGAGGTCTTTCATCAATTTTGGAAAAATTTCAACCATTACCTCTGAGTATTGTCTTTTTCCATTCTTTCTATTCTCTCCTTCTAGAACTATTACTAAACATGTATTGAGGATAGTATTCTCATTCTATCCTCCATGTCTCTTAACTTTGCTTTCATAGTTTTCTTTTGTCTCCTTGAGAGGCATCATGGGTCATTTCCGCCTTATCTTCCAGTTCATCCATTTTTCTCTTCAGCAGTGTCTCATCTCCTGTTTAAACAGCCCATTATGTTTTTTAATTTCGATGACTATGTTTTTTTATTTCTGAAAGCTCTATTTGTCATATCTACCTTGTATTATTCATAGTATCCAGTTCTAAACTCATGTTTTTAGCTCTTTATTTGTTCTTAATCATTTAAAAATATTAATTTTACAGATTTTTAAAAATCATCTCATAGTTTTAGATCTTTTATCATCTTAAGAGGGTTTTGCGGTTTCTTCTGCGAGGCACCTCAGGTGGGTATCACTGGCTGGGTATACTTTTTATGTTAATTAATCAGTTTGCAGGACCTCAGACCACACAGGGAGTAGAAATCTAAACTCCGAACCCACCTGAAGATAGACCTATCATTCTGAATTCTGAGAGAGAGACTTTTTTCTTTCCAGAGACTAGGCTAAGACAACTTTCTTGTGTCCATGTATTAATGAGAAGATTTTTTTTTCTAACTACCATGTTACTGAAAGTCCCATCTCACTTGTGGGTTTCAGCTTTAATGCCTGTCTTGTGAAGACTCAAGTCTTCATTTTCTCTTCCTGTGTGGGTATTTAAATCCAAGTCCCAAGATTACCAAGACAGATAATCCCAAGAGGCCTGATACAACATCATCTTACAGACTTACTGCTCAGTCTGTCTTTATTTTCAGCCTCTGGAGAGTCCCTTACTTTCTTGCAAGTTCAGTTATGCATTAGAATGTTGTTACTTTTTATTCAGAGCTGTTAGGAGTTTAGTGGTAGAAGATTTTCAGGTTATTGAGTCCAAATTACTGTTGGAAAAAGAAGTAAGACTGTTCTCTTTTTCTGAGCTTCAGATAAGAAGCTCAAAAGCATACTTCAATTCAGCAAACATTTACTGGTCACTTATTGTGATGATTAAATTTTTACGTGTCAACTTGGCTAGGCTATGGTGCCCTGCTGTTTGGTTAAACACTACTTTAGAAGTCAGGTACAAATAGATAAAATATAGCATGTAAGTACCCAGATACAGATAGGTGTATTCTATTATGTGACTAGCCTGACTTAGCTTGGAGGCGTCAGGGAAGTCATCTTGGAAGAAGTGATGCCTGAGCCCATCCTAAATTTAAATCGGACTTAGCTAGGCAAAGTGAAATAAAAATTAAAGCAGGGGGGCTTCCCTGGTGGCGCAGTGGTTAGGAATCCGCCTGCCAATGCAGGGGACACGGGTTCGAGCCCTGGTCTGGGAAGATCCCACATGCCGCGGAGCAACTAGGCCCGTGAGCCACAATTACTGAGCCTGCGCGTCTGGAGCCTGTGCTCCGCAACGGGAGAGGCCGTGACAGTGAGAGGCCCGTGCACCGCGATGAAGAGTGGCCCCCGCTCGCCGCAACTGGAAAAAGCCCTTGCACAGAAACGAAGACCCAACACAGCCAAAAATAAATTAATTAATTAAAAAAAAAAAAGTAATACATGTTCTAAGATCGTCTCAATGGATGTTATGGAATGAACAAACTTCAAAATGAGGATATTGGAGCAAATAGATCACCAAGAAACACTCTAATTAAAAAAAAAAAAAAAAATTAAAGCAGGGATTCTGGGCAACCGGACAGCATTAGCAAAGGTAAGGAAGTGAGAAATAACATGGTGCAAAGTTGCAGTATATAAAATATGAGGCAGGGAATGATGGGAGACGGGGCTAAAAAGTTATAACACTGCAACAGAGGGAGAGAGAATAAGCGTGGAAGTTTTTGAAAAAGACTTCTTGAAGTGGTGTTTAAGCTTACTCTGGAGAAATGAGTAATATTTTAATAGGTGAAGATGAGGAGGAAGGGTAGAAAACATAGTACTCTGGGAGAAAACGCAGGATGCGTGAAGGGGACTCTGGGAAATAAGAATACAGAGGTAGATTATGGCTAGACTACGGAGAGCTTTGAATGACTGATGACTCCCAGAGTAGACGCTTAGATGTATTCCCTCAGGTAGTGGCTAGAGGCCTGTGGAAAACAGAAGCTAATCAGGAAATTGTGGTTATAAACACCCACCACCTCCAAGGGCCTGGAAGACCCTGAAAGACACACCTGGCCATGGCATTCAGCTGCCTCTGAAAGACACAGCCAGACTAGCCAAGGGACAGGAAACATCTGTGCCACCCTGACCTGTCTGAATCTGCTCTCTCCCCTAACCTTGGCACTATAAAAACTGGGAACAGAACAAAGGCTAAGGCAAGCCCCAGCCTGGGTTCTAGAGAAAAACAATAACAAGAGGAGGGCCAACCTGATTTACTAGCAGAGAAGAAGAGGTGGACCCTGTCAGGTCTCATCAAGGAGAATATAATAAAAGACCCATTGTTATTGTTTTCTCCCCCTGTGAAATGACTCTCTAAACGGTAAATTGTGGTGGAACGAGCACTGACCTGGAAAGGAAACCCGGGTGCTAGTCCAGATCCTGTCACTAGCTTGCTGTGTGGATTAGGCAAGTTGTTTTACTTCTCTGGGTCTCTGTTTCTCCATTTGTATTGTGAGGGAGTTGAACTAGACTAGTGGAGTTATGCGGACCCCAGACTATCTCTGGGAACCCTAACCCCATTTCAACTAAAGCAGATGCACTTTAACCAGTTTTATATATAATGAGTTCTGCCTAAAGCTTTGTTTGAAAAAGAAAATTCAACTACTTAACAAAATATAAGACCCTTGGATTTGAATCTTTAAGACCCTCTCTGACTTCAGTGGTCTATGAATTTGTGGTTTCATGATAAGCTGTTGTTAGGGAGCTCCCACCTTAACGTCTATTTTATCTGATATGAGTATTGCTACTCCAGCTTTCTTTTGATTTCCATTTGCATGGAATATCTTTTTCCATCCCCTCACTTTCAGTCTGTATGTGTCCCTAGGTCTGAAGCGGGTCTCTTGTAGACAGCAAATATATGGGTCTTGTTTTTGTGTCCATTCAGTGAGCTTGTGTCTTTTGGTTGGAGCATTTAATCCATTTACATTTAAGGTAATTATCAATATGTATGTTCCTATTACCATTTTCTTATTTATTTATTTATTTATTTATGGCTGTGTTGGGTCTTCGTTTCTGTACGAGGGCTTTCTCTAGTTGCGGCAAGTGGGGGCCACTCTTCATCGCAGTGCGCAGGCCTCTCATTATCGCGGCCTCTCTTGTTGCGGAGCACAGGCTCCAGACGCGCAGGCTCAGTAATTGTGGCTCACGGGCCTAGTTGCTCCGCGGCATGTGGGATCTTCCCAGACCAGGGCTCGAACCCGTGTCCCCTGCATTGGCAGGCAGATTCTCAACCACTGCACCACCAGGGAAGCCCTATTACCATTTTCTTAATTGTTATGGATTTGTTTTTGTAGGTCTTTTTCTTCTCTTGTGTTTCTCACTTAGAGAAGTTCCTTTACCATTTGTTGTAGAGCTGGTTTGGTGGTGCTGAATTCTCTTAGCTTTTGCTTGTCTGTAAAGCTTTTGATTTCTCCATCAAATCTGAATGAGATCCTTGCTGGGTAGAGTAATCTTGGTTGTAGGTTCTTCCCTTTCATCACTTTAAATATATCGTGCCACTCCCTTCTGGCTTGTAGAGTTTCTGCTGAGAAATCAGCTGTTAACCTTATGGGAGGGAGTTCCCTTGTATGTTATTTGTCGTTTTTCCCTTGTTGCTTTCAATAATTTTTCTTTGTCTTTAATTTTTGTCAATTTGATTGCTATGTGTTCGGCATGTTTCTCCTTGGGTTTATCCTGCCTGGGACTCTCTGTGCTTCCTGGACTTGGGTGGCTATTTCCTTTCCCGTGTTAGGGAAGTTTTCGACTATAATCTCTTCAAATATTTTCTCAGGTCCTTTCTCTCTCTCTTTTCCTTCTGGGACCCCTATAATGAGAATGTTGTTGTGTTTAATGTTGTCCCAGAGGTCTCTTAGGCTGTCTTCATTTCTTTTCATTCTTTTTTCTTTATTATGTTCCACGGCACTGAATTCCACCATTCTGTCTTGCAGGTCACTTATCCGTTCTTCTGCCTCAGTTATTCTGCTATTGATTCCTTCTACTGTATTTTTCATTTCAGTTATTGTATTGTTCATATCTCTGTTTGTTTGTTCTTTAATTGTTCTAGGTGCTTTTTCTTTAATTCTTCTAGGTCTTTGTTAAACATTTCTTGCAACTTCTCGATCTTTGCCTCCATCTTTTTCTGAGGTCCTGGATCATCTTCACTATCATTATTCTGAATTCTTTTTCTGGAACCTTGCCTATCTCCACTTCATTTAGTTGTTTTTCTGGGGTTTTATCTTGTTCCTTCATCTGGTACAAAGTCCTCTGCCTTTTCATTTTGTCTGTCTTTTTGTGAATGTGGTTTTCCTTCCACAGGCTGCAGAATTGTAGTTCTTGTTTCTGCTGTCTGCCCTCTGGAAGGGCAAGTTTCTTGGGGGGCATATGTAGAGGAGAGACTCTGGGTGACAACATAGAAGGAGTCACAGGCTGACACAGGAGTTAGGGTTAATAGAAAGTTGGTTTGCTAGCTTGGAGCCTCGTAAGTGAATTCCTGCTACATTCATCTTATCTTTCATTTGCCTTTATCTCATTATGTCCGTCTTATGAAGCTGAAGAGAAGGTGGGTAGGAGAGGGGGCTCAAAGAGGAACTAATAGATTTCCAAATTTGGTTTCCTTCCCTCCCTAAACTTTTTATTATGAAGAATTTCAAACATACAGCAAAATTGAGAGTTGAAAGAATTTTATAGAGAACTTACCACCTAGACTCTACCATTAACATTATACCATACTTGCTTTATGACGTATCTGCCTAGCTGTCTATATCTCTGCCTATCCATTAACCCATCTTATTTTTTTGATCAGTGTCAAAGTAAATTCAAACATCTGTACACTTCCTCCTAAATACTTCAGCATGCATATCATTAACTAAGTTTAATACTTGATTCTTTTCTTTTTTTGGTATAAAATTTACACACAATGAAATGCCTAAGTATTAAGTGCATTTGCTGAGTTTTTATAAGAACACATGTTTCTGTAACCCAAACCCCTATAAACATATAGAATATTACTGTCACCTCACAAAACCTCTTCATACCCTCTTCCTGTCAATTCCCATCCCAACACTCCTGGAGGCTATCAGTGATATGATTTTTTCCATAATAGATTAGTTTGTCTCTTCTAGAACTTCATATAAATGAAATAAGATAGTAAGCCTTCTTTTTACTCAGCATAATCTCTTAAAGATTATTTGTGTTGCTCTATGCATCAATAATGTTTTCCTTTTTGTTGCTGAGTAATATTCCGGTATATGAATATAAGAGTTTGTTTGTTTAGTCTCCTTAAATGGGATATTTCCAGTTTGGAGCTTTATGAATAAAGATGCTATGAACATTCTTGTATGAGTCTTTTTTGTGAACATACATTGGTTTCATTTTTTGTTTTACTGCATACTGACCCTAACCACAGAATTGTCAAGGTCATAAGAAAGGTCTCTCAAGTTCATAAGAAAACTACTGTGTCCCAAAAGTTCTAACGACTACAGGAAAAATATGAAGGAATTAGAGTTCAATCAAAAGAGTGTTGGATCTCTAGGGAGAAGACCTCAGCTCTAATTAAGTTTATGTGAGCCTTCAATAAACCATTAAACTTGCTGAGAGCCTCAGTGTCCTTATCTGTAAAATGAGATATTATTTTGAGCCACCTTGTTATTAAAAGAATAATGAACCACCTTGTTATTAAAAGAAAAATGAGCCACTTTGTTACTAAAAGAATAAAATTAGATGTAAAAGCACTTTGCAAATTTCTTTTGTAAAAACAAAAGAAATATGTTACACTGTTTCTCACACTGGGATAATGTGTACTCCCAGTGAAGTGAAATCATATAATGCAATGGGTAATATTTTTTTAAAAGCAGGGAGGGAAGTAATTCACAGATATGATCTTATATTTAAGAAACTTTAAAGAATCCACCAAAAAATTAGACATAATAAATGAATTCAGCAAAGTCAAAGAATATAAGATAAGCATGCAAGATCAGTTGTATTTCTATACACTAGCAATGAACAATCTGAAAAGGAAATTAAGGAAAGTCCATTTATAAAACCATCAAGAAAAATAAAATACTTAGGAATGAATTTAACCAAGGAGGTGCATGCTTGTACCTCTTAAAACTATAAAACATTGCTAAAAGAAATTAAAGATGACCTAAATAAATGGAAAGACATAATATTAAGATGGCGATACTCTCCTAAATGTTCTACAGATTCAACACAATCCCTACTGAAAACCTAACGGCCTTTTGTCAGAAATGCAAAAGCTGATCCAAATTGTCAGATGGAATTTCAAGGTACCACAAATAGCTAAAACAATATTGCAAAAGAAGAACAAAATTGGAGGACTCACACTCCAACTTACTACAAAGTCACAGTAATCAAGATAGTGTGGTACTGACATAAGGACAGACATACATATCAATGCAGTAAAATGGATAGTCCAGAAATAAACCCAAATATTTATGGCTAATTGATTTTAGACAATGGTGCCAAGACTAGTCAATGGGGGAAAGAATAGCCTTTTCAATAAATGGTGCTGAGACAGCTGGATATCCACATGTAAAAGAGTAAAGTTGGACCTTTACCTCAGACTGTATACAAAATTAACTCAAAATGGATCATAGCCTTAAGTGTAAGATATAAAATTATAAAACTGTTAAAAGAAAACATAGAGATAAATATTCATGATGTTGGATTAGGCAATATTTTTTTAGATATGTACCAAAAGCATAAGTAACCAAAGAAAAAATAAATTTGACTTCATGAAGAACTTTTGTGCATCAAAGGACACCATCAAGGAAGTGAAAGACAACCCACGGAATGAAAGAGAATATTTGCAAACATATACCTGCTAAGTACCAGATTACATAAAGAACTTTTACAACAAAACAACAGAAAGACAACCCATTCTTTTAAATGGGCAAAGGACTTGAATAGACATTTCTCCAAAGAACACGTATAAATGGCCAACAAGCATATGAAAAGATGTTCGACATCATTAGTCATTAGAGGAATGCAAATCAAAACCACAATGAACTATTTCTTCATACCCACTAGGATGGCTGTAATAAAAAAAGAGAGACAATAGCAAGTGTTGGCAAGCATGTGGAGAAATGGAAACTCTCGTATATTGCTGATGGGAAGGTAAAATGGTGCTGCCACTTTGGAAAACATTTTGGCAGTTCCTCACAAAATTAAACATAGAGTTACCATATGACTCAGTAATTCCACTCCTTGGTATACACCCAAAAGAATTGAAAACAGGTGTTCAAAAAAATCTTTTACATGAATGTTCATAGCAACACTATTTTCCATAGGAAGAAGATGGAAACAGCTCCAAAGTTCATCAACCAATGAATGAATAAACAAAATGTGGTATACCCATACAATGGAATATTATTCAGCCATTAAAAGGAATGAAGTACTGATACATACTACAACACAAATGAACCTTGAAAACATGCTAAGTGAAAGAAATCAGACACAAAAGACCACACTGGAGGATTTCATTTACATTAAATATACAGAATAAGCAAATCCACAGAAACAGAAAGCAGATTAATGGTTGTCAGGGTTAGGAAATGGAGAGCAAATGCTCAATGGGTACAGGGTTTCCTTTTGGGGTGATGAAAATGTTCTGGAGCTAGATGGTGGCGATGATTGCACAACATTGTGAATGTCAAGGATTCTCTGATTCTTCAGCAGGGAACAGTAGTCAATATCCTCAGAGATGAATGGTTCAATGCAGTGAACTGATGGGTAAAGAGTTCCAGATTTCCCTTCCTTAAAAAAAAAAAGCCCACTAACTAGGACCATTTGGTAGGTTGGTAGAGTGGGCAATATATTGACAACAAAAGCAAATTCAAAGCTTTTGAGTCAGAATTCCCATTTAAGATAAAGAAGAGGAAGATCTAAAAAGGAAGACGGCCTAAAAGATGAAGACCACTTTCTCTGAGCTGTTCTACAGGACTGCTTAGGAATTGCCAGTTCTTTAAAAGTTCATTTAGGGTTGTCTAAGGACCTGAAGAGGATCTGTACGGGACGATGATAATAACAACAATGGCAACTAACACTGACTGAGCATCATAATGTACCAGGTACCATGCTAAGTATATACACACCACAACTTATTAGGTAAGTGTTATAAATATTGCCATTTTAAAAAGGAAAAAACCAGAAGTTTCATCAAATTAACTTGCCTTAGCTTACTCAGCTAGTAAATGATAGGAGCCAGGATACAAATTCATACCTGAATTTCTCCCAGGCTTGAGTCCTTAATCTATATACTCTGTGGCCTCTCACAGAAAGCCCAGATAGGCAGAGTTCCCTCCTCTCATCCTACATTTACCTCAAACCCTTGAGGGGAGTCATCTGTAAAGATGGGTCTTATTCTCTTCCCTACAGAGAAAAGAGCTGGTATCAGGGAAAAAAATCAAGAAGTTTGGCAGTGGGGAAGGAAGGAAAGGAGAGATGAAAAGATAACTAACTGACCACTTAGCAAATGTCAGGTACTTATGTATTTCCTTTTATCAATACATTAAAGCAAAAATATCTTTACTGGTTTTCTGATACCACATAATTATCATAAAAAGTTCAAATAAAAAAGAGAAAGTAAAAAAATTTCTCAATCTCATTTCCCAAAGGCAAACTCGAATTGCTGTGATGAACATAATACAACATAATATAATAAACACTTGTACTTTGATTTACGTAATCTTCATAATCCTGAAGATAGGTAGCATTGTCTTCATTTTAGAGATCAGATAACAAGCCTAGAGAGATTAAATACCTTATCCAAGATGACATAGCTCAAAACCAGGAAGTGTGGTAACTTCAAAGTCCAGGTCCTTTTCACTGCTGTGCCTCTGGCAGCTGTATCTTCTGTGCCTGTTTCCTGCCTTACACTTCTCCAAGTCCCCAGACCTCCAATCGTGTTCCAATACTGCCTCCACTCTATTCCATTTCCTATAAAATACTCCCTTAATTTCTGATAATGGCACTTTCTGATAAGACAAAGCAAGGATAAAAAATCTTCAGCATGTATAAGAAATAGGTATTTAGGGATGGAATTACAGGCTACAAGCAGGAGCAACCTGCAAACCTCATTGAGTCTTTATGGCTTTTTTCAATTGAACAGCCCAATATTGAGAATAGGTATTTGAGTTTTCTCCATATGAACTCTTTCCCCCCTACTTTCCATCTATTTCCTCCCTCTTTCTCTTTTAAGTAGATGGTCAGGAAAAGCTCTGGGAGAATTGGCTCCTAAATGGATTGTATCTTAAAAAACACCCAATCAAACAAACAAAAAACCAAAAATAAAAAAACCGACTAATGTGTGAAGAATGCAAGTCCCCACTTGTGACATGCATTCCTATAGTGCAGACGTTAGAAAAGAACATGGCGGGGCTTCCCTGGTGGCGCAGTGGTTGAGAATCTGCCTGCCAATGCAGGGGACAGAGGTTCAAGCCCTAGTCTGGGAAGATCCCACATGCCGCAGAGCTACTAGGCCTGTGAGCCACAATTGCTGAGTCTGCGCGTCTGGAGCCTGTGCTCCGCAACAAGAGAGGCCGCGATAGTGAGAGGCCCGCGTACCGCGATGAAGAGTGGCCCCCGCTTGCCACACCTAGAGAACGTCCTCGCACAGAAACGAAGACCCAACACAGCCATAAATAAATAAATAAATAAATAAAATTTAAAAAGAAAAGAAAAGAAAAGAACATGGCTGGAGCCTTATAACTTAGTAAGAGTTTTTTTTTTTTTTAATAAATTTATTAATTTATTTAATTTTGGCTGCGTTGGGTCTTCGTTGCCGCGCACAGGCCCCCTCCAACTGCGGCGAGCGGGGGCCACTCTTCGTTGTGGTGCGCAGGCCTCTCACTGCAGTGGCCTCTACTGCCGTGGAGCATGGGCTCTAGGCACGTGGGCCTCAGCAGTTGTGGCACGCGGGCTCAGTACTTGTGGCGCATGGGCCCAGCTGCTCTGTGGCATGTGGGATCCTCCCAGACCAGGGCTCGAACCCGTGTCCCCTGCATTGGCAGGCGGACTCCCAACCACCGCACCACCAGGGAAGTCCCATTAGTAAGAGTTTTTACTCCTGAAGGGAGAAGGGAAGATAAGAAGCCTTTACTTAAAACAGGGACTCTGCACACAAAAAGAATGGAACTAGAGTTGAAAAGAGCTATTTTATGACATTCTTTAAAAAACAAACAAACAAACTCCAGTGTATTCTTTAAGTCAAAGCCCTCTTCTCACTCCTACCCCCAAACTGAAGCCCAGTCAATGTTAAAGTTATGGTCATCTTTAGCAAAAAAGGTCTTATGGCTCACAGTTGCTAGGTGAGCTTATCAGTTTGCTAAGAACTGCATTATAGTAAGAAAAGCACAGAAGTGGGAGACAAGACATCTGAATAGTTTTCATCCAAGCTTTGCCACCAACTCACTATCCTAGGTAAGTCTCTTCAACCCTCCAGAGCCTCAGATTCTCCAGCTGTAATATGGTAGTTCAACCAAATGACGTCTAAAGCTACTTGTAATAAAAGTACTCTATAATGCTCCTTAGAGTTGGTCTTAGTTTCTTAGATTATAAAAAATCAGCCTTTCCCAAACTGTTTTCTATGAAATTTATTGGGTGTTCAGTGGCAGGGCTTCTGTAGTCAAATGATTTTAGAAAATGTTGGGTTAAAATCCATCCTGCACTGAAAAGTCAGAGATGATGAATAAGTCATATTGTTCCTCCTTACATGGTATTCTTTGAAATACAGTATTGTATTCCAGAAGCCTCCACATGAGTCATCTCAAATAGGAATGACCTCTCTGGATGACCATTAGCAGCTGAGCTAAGCAGAAAATTACATTACCCAGTCTGATTACAGTGACATCATTACACAGACAAGCTCTCTGATGGGATAAGTATCCACTAATCTATTTTTTGAACAGATTATCAATAAGGGCTGAGCAAATGTCATTAAATTGCAACAATAATACCCATCACTCAAAACTACAGGTTAAAAAGCTACTCAAGCAGGAAGGAAAACATTAACATTAGATAGTCCCAGGGTAATAGACTTTCAAATCCAAAGATAAACTTGTCCTGGAACCTACTGTTGGCATCCATCTGGATACCAGGAGGAAATGGTTAATCCCTCTGATACCTAACTTCAAGTATTTCTTTCTTCACTTGGAATACTTCTGCTGGGTATCTGGAATCAAAATGTATAAGGCACAGGGCTTCCCTGGTGGCACAGTGGTTAAGAATCCGCCTGCCAATGCAGGGGACACGGGTTCGAGCCCTGGTCCAGGAAGATCCCACATGCCGTGGAGCAGCTAAGCCGGGGTGCCACAACTACTGAGCCTGCGCTCTAGAGCCTGCGAGCCACAACTACTGAAGCCCGCGTGCTTAGAGCCCGTGCTCCGCAACAAGAGAAGCCACCGCAGTGAGAAGCCCGTGCACCGCAACGAAGAGTAGCCCCCGCTCGCCAAAACTAGAGAAAGCCTGCCTGCAGCAACGAAGACCCAAGGCAGCCAAAATAAATTAATTAATTAAAAAAAAAGGATAAAGCACAGAGTTATGTGAAATAGTATGTTTGAAAAATATAGAAGATATTTATGTGAAAAAGCAGTTTGCAAAATTTTGCTTTTAAAGCAGCAATTAAAAAATAACTAGGAGACTCTATCTGTACTCTATCATTTTATTAAAACTACAAAAAAACTACAAACTGAACTACACATGATTTTAGAAAAATATACCATGCTACATAATAATCAGAATAGTGTTCATAGCCCTGAATTATACAATTAGTTATTCATTCTTTCATTAATTCATCTAAATATTTGCTAAAACTATAGTATAAATCATACACTATGTCAGACACTAGGGATTTAAACATGAATAAGATTATACATCTCATACATAACCTCTAACATTAATTTTTAGTCACTGATGATGTAAATATCAGTATTTACTAACTGTTATTATGTGCAAGGACTCCTAAGAGTTCTCAAGACTCTTAGGACCTAGTAAATGAGATAAAATATACATACAAATGCGGTAGGCATAATTCTAAGATGGCCCCATTCCCGCCCTAATCCCAGGATTGTTGAATATGATGGATTTTATTCCCATGAACAGCTGACTTTAACAGAGGGAGTTTATTCAGGTGGGCCTAACCTAATCACACGAGCTCTTTAAAAGCACAGTTTTCCCCAGCTTGTGGCAGTAGAAGAAGTCAGAGGTTTGAAGCACAATTAAGATTTGATGTGCCACTGCTGGGTTGAAGATTGAGAAGGCCACATGTTAAGGAATGCAAGTGGACACTAGGAACTGAGAGTGGCCCCTGGCTGACAGCTAGCAAGGAAACAGGGATCTCTCAGTCCTATAACTGCAAGGAAATGAATTCTGCCAACAAGAGTGAGACTGGAAGCAGATTTCTCTAGACGAGAACCCAGCCCAGCCAACGCCTTTATTTTGACTTTATAGTACTCTATGCAGAGAATCTAGCTACCCTGTCAGACTACTGACCTACAGAACTGTGAGCTAATAAATGGATGTTGTTATGCAGCAACAGAAAACTAACACAACAAACTATTACCATAGGAATTGTATGAGTTCAGAGTGTCTGCTAAGGTGGCAAGGTTGGTCTGGAATAATACATAGCTTCCCTTCAAGCTAGGCTAGAAAAATTTCCCTGTACTATAACAGAGTCCATGTGTTCTCCAAAAATCTTGAGAGAAAATTTTCAAGTGTCACTATATGAATTCTACAGCTAAAGGACTTTGAGAATATTATGGATTGTTTCATTAGGAGGCTTCTGATGCTTTCCTTCTTCATGGAGCACCAGATTTGCCTTAGAGCAAGGCTGTTTTCTCATAAGTCAGTTCTCTTTCCTCTCCTGGGCTACCCAGGACCAAACCCCCTGGAAAGCATGGATCTTCTTTCTCCCTCTTTCCCTTCTATTTTCTCATTCAAATGCTTTTTAGATGACCACTTCATGCCAAACACTGTGCATAGATAAAAGACTGCAGTGACTCAGAGGAGGTGGAGGTTACTTCTGGCTATAAGGGGGTGGGGTATATTGGAAAGGCCAAAAATTACTTTACCAGGCTTTTGCATACGCAAAGAAGTCGAAATTCAGGAGTCAAGAATGCTGAAAGAAGGGTTCTGCCCCAGAATTCCAAAATCTCTATTCCTCTCATTCTAGTGACTGGATGCAAAGCCCTTGCCTAACACTGCAGCTGCTGCATGAGTTGGCATTCTCCTAATTTAAACCTGATGAACAGATGAAATCAGATTGCTCATACAATTCAATTTTGTTGTCAAAGACACAAGCAGTTCCCTCTCAATTCATGGCAGGGCTTGAAAATTTAAAATATAGATGAGTTTCACAGGGATGATCAAGGCTTCAGAAACAGTGATTACATGTATTGTGCTCACTTAGTGCTAGCAGTGCTCAAAATAAATCAAAGATTTAGAAGGAAAATCTTTTGAAGCCCATCTTATCTATAATACACCTATCTGTACCACCAATCTCTTCCTTCTTAGTTATTTTAAGTTTTGTTTTGTTTTGAAAACTGTTTCATACGTGCTTAAGAAGGATGTATAGTGACCCTGGAACCATGTGGGGGGTTACGGGCACCAATCCTTCCACTCCCCAGCTCAGTGGAAACTGCGAATAACAGTCAGCCCTCCTAACCGAATCCGAGGTTCCACATCTGAGGATTCAACCAACCACGGTAGTACTTGTGTAGTACTGTAGTAAGTACTTATCGAAAAAAATCTGTGTGTAAGTGGACCTGCACAGTTCAAACTCGTGTTGTTTAAGGGTCAACTATATATTCTCTAATTGTTGGGTGCAGGATCTGTATATGTGCCTATTAGATCATGCAAATATGTTGTTCAAGTGTTCTATATCTTTACTGCTTTTTTGATGCTTGACCTTCAAATAATTAAGAAAGATGTAGTAAAACCTCTTAGCAAATATACTGCATTATACATTTCTCCCTGTGGTCCTATCAATTTTGCTTTATATATTTTGAGGTCATTTTAGTATTATTAAATCTTCTTAGTTGAACCTTTTTGCCTTAAAATATGTTTTATCTGATATTAATATGAATATACTAACATTCTTTTTTTTACTTTCTAAACAGTTTTATTGAGGTACTATTGCTCCCCTAACATTCTTTTGTTTTTGTTTTTGTTTTGATAGTAGCCCTCTAATGGATGTGAGGTGATACCTCATTGCAGTTTTTAACAAAAAAATTTTTTTTAATTTAAAAAAAAATTTAAAAAATTTTTTATTTCCCCTAGCATTCTTATCTTTAGTGTTTGTCTGGTATATCTTTTTGATATTTTTATTTTCATGACCTTATGTTTTGGGTGTTTCTTGTAAAAAGGATATAGTTGAATTATCTTAAAATCCTATTTGATAAACTCTCTCTTTTAACTGGTTAATTTTGGCCACTGACATTTATTGGAATTACTGTTATGTTTCAACTCAACTGTGTTTTGTTTTGTTTTTTTTTTTCAACTGTGTTTTTTATTTGCCTTGTACGTCTTTTTTTTCTCTTTTCCTGCCTCCTTCTTTCTTAATTTGTTAATTTTCTGAGTCAAGTTTTCTGAGTCCTGTGCTGATTTGGAAGTTATATACATGCTAATTCTTTTTTTAGTGATTATTCTTGAAATTATATTGTTGACTTTAAGTACATTTGAAGTTAATTGATATCATAATCTCCATCCCAACAATTCATGGACGTTGGAAGAGTGCTTCTCAATTTTTAGTGTACATATGAATCATTTGGGGAGTGTTAAAATGCAGATTCCAATTAAGTGTGAGGTAAGCCTTGCATTCTGCATTTCTAAGCTCCCAAGTGATGCAATACCACGGAGAAACACAACCTTAGAATACTTCAATTATCCCCCTTTAGTCTGACATGCTATTGTTGTCTGGGATTTTGTCTTTTTTTTTTTTTTAATATTTATTTATTTATTTGTTTGCGCTGGGTCTTGGTTGCAGCAAGTGGGGTCCTTAGTTGTGGCTTGCTGGCTCCTTAGTTGTGGCATGTGAACTCTTAGTTGTGGCATGCATGTGGGATCTAGTTCCCTGACCAAGGATCAAACCCAGGCCCCCTGCATTGGGAGCGTGGAGTCTTAACCACTGTGCCACCAGGGAAGTCCCTTTAATTGTCTTTTTTAAATTCCATGATTATACATTATTTTTTTACAATGTTCAGTTAGACTTACAGAGAAAAGTTTATTCATTTCTTTGCTCACCTCTCTTTCTTACATCTCAGACTTTCCTTATGGGATTTTTGCTTTCTTTATTCCTGAAGTTCCTTAAACAAAGCTCTGCTAGATGGTTCACTCTCATTCTTGAAAGACAGACTACCTGAGTTTGGATCCCTGTTCTGTTAGTTACTAATTGTAGACTTAAGGAAATTGACCTCACTTCTCTGGTTCTCAGTTTCCTCATCTGTAAAATGAGGATAATAATAGCATTTACTTCAGAGAGTTGTCGTGAGGAGTCAATGAATTAATATAAAGCTCTTATAACTGTATTTCACACGTTGTAAATTCTAAATAAGTATTAGTCATTATTGGTACATAATTCTAAATTGTCAGTTATATTCTCTCATCACTTTGGAAATACCATTTCAGTTCTTCTGGCTCTTATTATCACTTTTGAGAAGTCTATTATCTGTATCAACTAGGATAGGCTAGGTTTTGCTTCAGTAATAAACAATCCCCCAAGCTCTGTGGCTTAACACAACAAAAGTTTATTTCGTGCTCACACTATGTTTTCTACACAAGTTACAGAAGGTCCTGTCCCTCACAGTCACCCAGGGACTCAGGCTTTTAAAGGTTCTGTCTTGGCACATGCTTCTGTAATAGCTTATACAGGAAAAATGAAAGTGCTGACTCACATACAGGTCCTTCAGGGAGTGACATCATTTTTATTCATATTTCATTCATCAAAGAAAGTCACATGCTACACTTAACTTCAAGGAATAGAGAACTGCAATCCTACTATATGGCCCAAAGAAAGAAATGAAGTATTTGTAAAGACGTTGCTGCCTACAAGTCTAACTGTAGTTCTTTTATCACTTAAATTCTGGTTGTTTCAAAGATATTCTCTTTTTCTTTAATATTCTACTTTCACTACAATGTGTATAGGTGTAAGATTTTGGGTTTTTTGTTTGTTTGTTTTTTAGTATTTAAAAAAAATCCTGTTTTGTGATTCCTCTGCAGATTTTTTTTATCAGCTCAAATTCTTACTATTATCTTTTTGGATAATGCCTCTCTTTTATCTCTTCATGCCTGGGACATCAATTTAGATGTATTTTAGATCTTTAATTCTATTCTCCATATCACATAGCTTCTCTTTCATATTTTCCATCTCCTTGTCTGTGTCCTTTATTTTAGGCAATTTCTTTAGATCAACATTCTAAATCATTAATTTTCTTCACAGCTGTATTTAATCAGCTATTCAATCCAATCCATTTTTTTTTCCACTGACGGTTTGTCTATTCTGTTTAACTCTCATACTGCATTATTTAACTTTTCAAATCACTATTGCATGTCTCAGTTGAGTTCAGCATGTGTTTACTAAGAGTCTACTATGGGCCAGACTGACATCTGCTCTCTCCCTACCACTCTTGTGAAGTATCTAAAACACAAACACAGAACCTTGAAGCCTTATTATTTTTCTTTTTACAAAAATTTTATATTGGAGTATATTTGATTTACAATGTCGTGTTAGTTTCAGGTGTACAGCAAATTGATTTAGTTATACATATACATATATCTATTCTTTTTCAGATTCTTTTCCAATATAGATTATTACAGAGTATTGAGTAGAGTTCCCTGTGCTATACAGTAGGTCCTTGTTGATTATCTATTTTATATATAGTAGTGTGTATATGTTAATCGCAACCCCCTTCCCTCCCCTTTGGTAACCCTAAGTTTGTTTTCTAAGTCTGTGAGTCTGTTTCTGTTTTGTAAATAAGTTCACTTGTATCATTTTTTTAGATTCCACATAGGAGTGATATCATATGGTATTTGTCTTTCTCTGTCTGACTTACTTCACTTAGTATGATAATCTCTAGATCCACCCATGTTGCTGCAAATGGCATTATTTCATTCTTTTTTATGGCTGAGTAATATTCCATTCTATGTATGTACCACACCTTCTTTATCCATTCATCTGTCAATGGATCAATCCAATATATTGAGTTTTTTTTCAATGATAAGAATTTTTATTTCTAAAAGTTCTATTTGGATTTTTTTCCAAATCTTTCTGGTAATGTCTTATTATATTTCCTTAAACATGTCTTTCGTAAAGATTTTACTTTCTTTACTTGAAATTTCTAATATCTGAAATCCTTGGGAGTCTGAATTGGATGTTTGTTATTTATGATTGTCTCACTCATGGTGCCTTGCTTCCTCGTATGTTTAGTAATCTTTGATTGTGAGCTCATATTTGGTTGAACTTAATCTGTGGAAATCCTGAAAACCTAAATTAAGGATGTTTTCCTCCAAAAGAGGCTTTACATTTATAGCTTTCAGGAGTTGGGGAGGAGGAGGGGAGTGTGTGACCAATCTTACCATTTTAGCTTCCTTTGAGATACTATCTTAATGTGAGTCAGCAGTAAAGTTTCAGGGTCAGCATCCACCTTTCAGAGGACAGAAGGTTTAGTCTGTGCATCCCAGTGTTGATATTAGCATTCTTCCCAAGGGTAATCCAACTTTCAGGTTCATTTATTGCTTGCACTCAAATTTAGCTTGCATTCACTTTTAAATTTTTTCTTTCAATTTTTAAAAATTATTTTTTAATTGACATAACACTGATTTATAACATTATATGTTTCATGTGTATAGCATTATATTTCTATTTCTGTATACCTACTACACGCTCACCATCAAAAATTTATTTTCCATTTGTCACCATACAGTTGCTCCTCTTTACCCCTTATGCCTTTCCCCCCACCCTTCCACTATGGTAACCACTACTCTGTTCTCTGTATCTATGTGTTTTTGTCGGTTTGTTCATTTGTTTTCTTTTGCTTGTTTTATTAGTTTTTTATATTCTATATGTGAGTGAAATCATGCAGTTTTTGTCTTTCTCCATTCGACTTTTTTCACTTAGCATAATACTTTAAGGTCCATCCATGTTGTCACAAATGGCAAGAGTTCATCGTTCTTATGGCTGAATAGTATTCAACTGTGTGTGTGTGTGTGTGCGTGTGTGCATGTGTGTGACATCTTCTTTGTCATCTGTCAATGGGCACTTAGATTGTTTTCATATCTTGGATATCATGAATAATGCCACTGATGAACATGTGGGTGCAGATATCTTTTTGGATTAGTGTTTTCATAGTCTTTGCATGAATACCCAGAAGTGGGATAGCTGGATCATATGGTAGTCAGATTCTTTATTTTTTGAGGAATCTCCACATTGTCTTCCATTGTAGCTGCACTGATTTACATTCCCACCAACAGCGTATGAGGGTTCCTTTTTTTCCACATCCTTACCAACACTTGTTATTTATTGCCGTTTTTGATAATAGCCATTCTGACAGGTGGGAGGTGATATCTCATTGTTGTTTTGATTTGCACTTTCCTAATAATTAGTGATATTTTATGTCTTTTCATGTGCCTGTTGGTGATCTGTATATCTTCTTTGGAAAAATATCTATTCAGCTCTTCTACCCATTTTAAAATTGGGTGGTTTTTGTTGTTGAGTTGTAAGAATTCTTTATATTTTTGAGGTATTAATCTCTTATCAGATATATCATCTGATATCTTCTCCAGTTTCATAGGCTGTCTTTTATTGATGGTTTTCTTTGCTGTGCAGAAGCTTTTCAGTTTGAAATAATCCCATTTGTTTATTTTTGCTTTTGTTTCCCTTGCCTGAGGAGACATATCTAGAAAGATATTGCTAAGACTAATGTTAAAGAGCATACTGCCTATGTTTTCTTTTATGAGTTTTATGGTTTCAGGTCTTATATTCAAGTCTTTGATCCATTTTGAGCTAACTGTTGTGTATGGTGTGAGACAGTGGTCTTGTTTTTTTGTTTGTTTCTTTTTTATTTTTATTTTTTTGCATGTGACTGTCCAGTTTTCCCAATGCCATTTATTGAAGAGCCTATACTTTCTTGATTGTCTGTTCTTTGCTCCTTTGTAGTAAATTATTTGCCCATAGATGCATGAGTTTATTTCTGGGCTCTCAATTCTGTTCCATTGATATGTATCTGTTTCTGCTGGTACCATGCTGTTTTGATTACTATGGCTTTGTAGTATAGTTTGAAATCAGGGAGTATAATACCTCCAGCTTTGTTATTTTTTTTTCTCAGGACTGCTTTGGATATTCAGGGTCTTTGTGGTTCCATATAAATTTTAGAATTTTTTGTTCTATTTCTGTGACAATGTCTTTGGGATTCTGACAGGGATTGCATTGAATCTGTAGATTGCTTTAGGTAATAAGGACATTTTGACAATGTTAACTCTTCCAATCCATGAGCATGGAATATCTTTACATTTATTTGTGTCTTCTTCAATATTTTTGAACAATGTCTTATAGTTTTCAGTGTAATGTTCTTTCACTTCCTTGATAAATTTATTCCTAAATATTTTATTCTTTTCATTGCAGTTGTAAGTAGGATTGATTTCTTAATTTTTCTTTCTGCTAGCTCACTGTTAACATATAGGAATGTAACAGATTTCTGTATATTGGTTTTGTATTCATCAACATTATTCATTTATTATTTCTAATAGTTTTTTTGGTAGAATCTTGAGGGTTTTCTACATATAAAATCATGTCATCCGCAAATAGTGACAATTTTACCTCTTCCTTTCCAACTTGGATTCCTTTCCTTTCTTTTTGTTGCACAATTACTCTGTCTAGGGCTTCCTATGTTGAACAGGAGTAGTGAGAGTGAACATCCTTGTCTCGTTCCTGATCTTAGAGGGATAGCTTTCAATATTTCACCATTGAGTATGATGTTTGCTGTGGGTTTGTCATACATGGCTTTTATTATGTTGAGGTACATCCCTTCTATACTCACTTTATGAGAGTTTTTATCATAAATGGGTGTTGAATCTTGTCAAATTCTTTTTCTGCATCTACTGACATGATCAATAACAAGATGAAAGTTTTTATCCTTCATCTTGTTAACGTGGGGTATCACGTTGATTGATTTGCAGATGCTGAATCATTCTTGTGTCCCTGGAATAAATCCCACTTACCCATGGTGTATGATCTTTTGGATGTTTTGTTGAATTCAGTTTGCTAATATTTTGTTAAGCATTTTTATATCTATGTTCATCAGAGATAGTGGCCTGTAATTTTCTTATTTGTGTTGACTTTGTCTGGTTTTGGTATCAGGGTGATGTTTGCCTCATGAAATGAGTTAGGAATTGTTCCATTCTCTTTAATTTTTTGGAATAGTTTGAGAAGGCTAGGTATTAAATATTCTTTGAACGTTTGGTAGAATTCACCTGGGAAGCAGTCTGGTCCTGGACTTTTGTTTTTTGGGGAGTTTTTTTTTTTTTTTTAATTTATTTTTGGCTGTGTTGGGTCTCTGTTGCTGCGCACAGGCTTTCTCTAGTTGCGGCAAGTGGGGGCTACTCTTCGCTGCGGTGCATGGGCTTCTCATTGCAGTGGCAATTCTCATTGCCGAACACGGGCTCTAGGCACACGGGCTTCAGTAGTTGTGGCACACAGGCTCAGTCATTGTAGCTCACGGGCTTAGTTGTGGCTCGTGGGCTTAGTTGCTCTGTGGCATGTGGAATCTTGCTGGACCAGGGATTGAACCCGTGTCCCCTGCATTGGCAGGAGGATTCTTAACCACTGCGCCACCAGGGAAGTCCTTTAGGGAGCTTTTTGATTACTGTTTCAATCTCTGTGCTAGTGATTGGTCTTTTTGGATTTTCTATTCCTTCCTGATTGGGTCTTGGAAGGTTGTATGATTCTAAAAATTTGTTCATTTCTTGTAGGTTGTCCAATTTGTTGGTGTATAGCTGTTCATAATATTCTCCTATAATCCTTTCTATTTCTGTGGTATATGTTGTTATTTCTTCTCTTTCATTTCTGATTTTTCTCTTTTTTTCTTAGTGAATAGCCGTTGGTCTTATATTCAGGTCTTTGTTTTTTCCTGAATCTTTTTTTTTTTTTTTTTTTTGGCTGCGTTGGGTCTTTGTTGTTGGGCATGGGCTTTCTCTAGTTGCGGTGAGCAGGAGCTACTCTTCGCTGCAGTGCACAGGCTTCTCACTGTGGTGGCTTCTCTTGTTGCGGAGCACGGGCTCTAGGCATGTGGGCTTCAGTAGTTGTGGCATGTGGGCTCATTAGTTGTGGCTCGCAGGCTCTAGAGCACAGGCTCAGTAGTTGTGGCACACAAGCTTAGTTGCTCCACGGCATGTGGGATCTTCCTGGACTAGGGATTGAACCTGTATCCTCTGCATTGGCAGGCGGATTCTTAACCACTGCACCACCAGGGAAGTCCCTTATATTCAGGTCTTATATTCAAGTCTTTTATCCATTTTGAGTTAATTGTTGTGTATGGTGTGAGACAGTGGTCTTGTTTGTTTGATTGTTTCTTTTTTCTTGGTGAATCTTGCCAATGGTTTGTCAGTTTTGTTGATCTTTTCAAAGAACCAGATTTTAGTTTCATTGATCTTTTCTACTGTTCTTTTAATCTCTATTTCATTTATTTCTGCTCTGATCTTTATTATTTCCTTCCTTCTACAATTTGGTCTTTGTTCTTTCATTTCTAGTCCCTTTAGGTGTAAGATTAGATTGTTTATTTGAGATTTTTCTAGTTTCTTGAGGTGGATCTGTATTGCTATAAACTGCCCTCTTAGTACCATTTCTTCTGTATCCCATTGATTTTGCTATGTCATATTTTCATTTGTCTTCAGGTAATTTTTAAACTTCTCCTTTGATTTCTTTGTTGACCCAGGAGTTATTCATTGGCATGTTTTTCAGTCTCCACAGATATGTGATTTTTCCAGTTTTCTTCTTGTGGTTGATTTCTAATTTCATTCCACAGCTCTTTTTCTTTTTCCCAATTCAGTTTGCACTCACTTTATTTTTTCCTTTAAAAAAAAAAATTCATGGAGGGATATGAAGAAGGGGAGTTTAGAGACTTCCATTATGTTTTTGAGGGCCTAGCAATGATTAAAAATGATATTTTAACTGTAGATTATCAAGGACCTAGTTATATAATGGGAAGAATCTTTAAAATCTCCTGTAACATGCTGGAAGTTATTACAGTAAAAAGTCTTCCACATCCCCCACCACTGTCCCATCTATCTGGGTCCCATCCCCAAAGTCAACAAATGTTTTCAGCTTCTTTGCCTCTTTCCAGAGATATTCTATGCTTATGTAAGTAATTGAATTTATAATTTTTCCTCTTTTTATGCAAATGGTAACAGACTGTATATACTCTTTGTACTTCATCTCTTTTTAAATTTAAAAAGATATCTTAGAAATTGTTCCATATCAGTACATAAAGAGCTTCTTCATCTTCTTTATGGCTTCATTTTATCCCATTTTATGGGCCATCTAAAATCTCACCTGTTTCCTCAATGCTCTTTACTCCATCAGAACAATGTCCTCATAAGACTTTTTATCTACTTGTTGGTCATGTGTTTATGTTCTTTAGAGAAACGTCTATTCAAATCCTTTGAACATTTTTTTCATTGCATTGACTTTTCATTTTCAAATTTTAAGAGTTCTTTTCATATTCTATTTATTAGATGCTTATCAGATAAATAATTTGTAAATATTTTCTCTCATTCGGTGGGTTGTCTTTTCACTTTATTGATAGGGTCCTGTGAAGCACAAACATTTTTAATCTTGATGAAAGTTTATCAAATTTTTTCCTTTATTGCTTGTGCTTTTAGTATTGTATCTAAAAAACACAGACTGTCTAATCCAAGGTCACAAAGACTAACATGTATAGTTTCTTCTAAGAGTCTTATAGTTTTTAGCTTTTATACTTGAGTCCCTGACCATTCTGAGTTAGTTTTTCATATAGTGTGAGGCAGAGGTCCAATCTAGTTCTTTTGCATGTGGATATTTAGTTGTGCTAGCATCATTTATTGACCATACTCTTCTTTCCCCCATTGAATTGTCTTTGCATCCTTGTTGAAAATCAACTGACCATAGATGTATGGGTTTAGTTTCTGGGCAATCAATTCTATTTCATTGATCCATATGTCTGTCTAATGTCAGTTCCACACTGTTTTGATCTCAGTAGCTTTGTAATCAAGCTTTGAAGCAACTTTTGAAATCAGGAATTGTGATTCCTCCAACTGTCCTTTTTAAAATTGTTTTGGCTATTCTGGGTCCCTCAAATTTCCATATGATATTAAAATCAGCTTCTTAATTCCTTTAAAAAAGCCAGATGGAATTTGGATATGGATTGCATTGAATCCAAAGACTGATATGAAGAGTAATGCCATCTTAACAATGTCTTCCAATCCATGAGCATGTAATGAATTTCCATTTATTTAGATCTTTAATTTCTTTCAACAGTGTTTTGTAGTTTTCAGTGTTCAAGTCTTGCACTTTTGTTAAATTTATTCTGGAGTATTTTATCACTTTTGATGCTGTTATAAATGAAACTGTTCTCTAAATTTCATTTTCAGATTATTCATTGCTAGCATATAAAAACACAACTGAATTTTTCCTCTCCAACCTGGATGCCTTTTCTTTCTTTTTCTTGCCTAATTGCCCCAGCTAGAAATTCCAGTAAAAAGTTGAGTAGAAAATGGTGAGAGTGGACATCCTTATTGTGTTCCTGATCTTAGGAAAGCTTTCATTCTTTCACCATTAGTATGAGGTTAGCTGTGTGTGTGGTTTTTTTTTAATAGATTCCCTTTATCAGGTTGTAGAAATTCCCTTTGATTCCTACATTGTTGAGTGTTTTTATCTTGAAAAGGTGTTGGATTTTGTCAAATGCTTTTTCTGTGTCTACTGAGATAATCATGTGGGGTTTTTTCTTTTATTCTATTAATATGATATATTACATTGGCTGATTTTTTTCAATGTTGAACCAACCTTACATTCCTGGGATATATCCCGTTTGGTCATGATGTATAATCCTTTTTATATAGTGCTAAATTCAATTTGCTATTATTTTGCTGAGCATGTTTGTGTGTATATATACATTCATTAGGAATATTGGTCTGTAGTTTTCTTTTCTTGTAATGTGTTATCTGGGTTTGGTATCAGGGTAATATTGGCCTCATGAATTGAGTTAGAAAATGTTCCCTTCTCATATTTTTTGAAAGAGTTTGTGAAGAATCAGTGTTAATTCTTTTTTAAATGTCTGCTAGAAATCACCAGTGAAGCTATCTGGTCCTGGCTTTACTTTGTTGGATTTGAAATTATTATTGTTAATTCAATCTCTAATTTTACGGGTCTCTTTAGATATTTCATTTCTTCTTGAGTCAGTTTCAGCACTCTGTCTTTCCCAGAATTTGTCCATTTCTAACTAGGTTATCTATTATATTGGCATATAATTCCCCCATAACCCTTTTTATTTCTCTCAGATCAACAGTAATGTCCCCTTTTTCATTCTTGATTTTAGTCATGAGTCTTCTATCTTTTGTTTTCCTTGGTCAGTCTAGCTAAAGATTTGTCAATTTTATTGATCTTTCTGAAGAACCAACTTGTGGTTTCAATAATTTTTCTCTATTGTTTTTCTATTCTCTATTTCATTTCTTTCCACTCTAATCTTCATTTTCTTCCTTCTGCTTGCTTTGGATTTAGTTTGCTCTTCTTTTCTAGTTTTTTAAAGTCAGAGGTTAGGTTACTGATTTAAAATCATCCTTTTTAAATATAGGTGTGCATAGCCATAAATTTCCCTCTAAGCACTGTTTTAACTACATCCCATAAATTCTGGTACACTGTGTTTTTTGTTTTCATTAATCTTAAAGTAATTTCTAATTTCCGTTGTGATTTCTGCTTTAACTCATTGGTTATTTTAAAATGTGTTGTTTAATTTCCACATATTTGTGAATTTCTTAGATTTCCTTCTGTTATTGATTTCTAATTTCATTTCACTGCAGTTGAAGAACATGTTGAAAATCATACATGTATGATTTAAACCTTTAAAATTTACCGAGACTTGCTTTATGAACTAACTTATGGTCTATCTTCATTAATGGTTAATGTGTATTTGAGAAAAACAGACATTCAGCTATCCTTGGGCAAAGTGTTCTACAGGTTTCTGTTAGGTTTCTGGTTTCTGGAATCATTCAAGTCCTGTGTTTCCTTATTGATCTGTTCAGATGATATATTCATTTTTTTTAACATCTTTATTAGAGTATAATAGCTTTACAATGGTGTGTTAGTTTCTGCTTTATAATGATTTATTCATTTTTGAAAGTGAAGTACTGAAGTCCTCAAGTATTACTGTTGACTTGTCAATTTCTCCCTTCAATTCTGTCTGTTTCATTTTTTTTTCAGTCTCTGTATATGTAGGTGCATATATATTTATAATTACATTTTATTGACAGAAAAACCTTTAATCTATATATAATGTCGTTCTTTGTCTTACTAGAGATCTAGTAACAATTTTTGTCTAAAGTCTATTTCATCTATTAGTATAGCCACTCCAGCTCTCATTTGGTTACTATTTGCATGGTATGTATTTTTCATGGTTTTAACTTTTAACCTATATGTGACTTTGAATCTAAAGTCTATCTCTTGTAGACCGCGTATAGTTGAATCACGGTTTTTTTTTTAATTCATTCTGAAATTATCTGCCTCTTGATTGGAGTGTTTAATCTATTAATGCTTAATGTAATTACTGTTAAAATAGGATTTGCATCTGCCATTTTCTTACTTGTTTTCTCTATACCTTATGTATTTTTTGTCCCTTTATTCCTTCATTATTATCTTCTTTTATGCAAAATACGTACTGTCTACTGTACCATTTTAATACCCTTGTCATTTCTTTTACTTTAAAAAAAATATTTTCTTAGTCATTGCCCAGGGGTTTACAATTAACATCTTAATTTGTAAATCTTGTTTGGATTAATATCAACTTATTGCAATAGTATATAGAAACTTTGCTCCTATATAGCTCCATTCTTTTCCCCCAATCCTTTGTGCTGTTATTATCATACAAAGTATATCTTTATACATTATATGCTCATCAACACAAATTTATAAGTATTGCTAGCAATAAATTCTGTCATTTTTGTTTATCTGGGAATACCTTATTTTCTCCATTTTTGAAGAATAATGTTGGATATTGAGTTCTTGATTCACATTCTTTCTTTTAATATTTTGAATGTGTCATCCCACTGCCTTCTGACCTTCATCATTTCTGATGAAAAATAAGCTGTTAATCTTTTTAATGACCCCTTATAAACTGATGAGTCACTTCTCTTTTGCCACTTTCAAGATTGTCTTTGGGTTTGGCTTTCAACAATTGGATTATGATGTGTCAAGGTGTAGATCTCTTTTAAGAGTTTACCCTACTTGGAATTTTTTGAGCTTCTTGAATGTATAAATTCCTGTATTTCTTCAAATTTGAGTTTTCTGGCTTTATTTCTTCAAACATTCTTTCTGTTCCTTTTTCTCTCACCTTTAAGAATGCCCATTATGTTTACGTTGGTACACTTGTTGATGCTCCACAAGACTCTGAGGCTCTGTTCATTTTTCTTCTTTCTTTTTAATTTCTGTTCCCCAGACTGTATAACTTCAACTGACCAATCTTCAAGTTCAGTTCCCTAGACTGTATAATTTCAATTGACCAATCTTCAAGTTCACTGATTTATGCTTGCTTAAATCTGCCATCGAACCTCTCTAGTGAATTTTTCATTTCAGTTACTGTACTTTTAAGCTGCAGAATTTCTTTATATGTGTATACACAGACACATGGCGTGCACACACATTTTCTATCTTTTTTTTATTCCCTATTTGGGGAGACATCATCCTCATATTTTCCTTTAATTCTTTATACATAATTAGCTTTAGTTATTTAACCATATTTAGGGCTTCCCTGATGGCGCAGTGGTTAAGAATCTGCCTGCCAATGCAGGGGTCACGGGTTCAAGCCCTGGTCCGGGAAGATCCCACATGCCGTGTGCACCACAACTACTGAGGCTGCGTGCCACAACTACTGAAGCCCGTGCACCTAGAGCCCATGCTCCACAACAAGAGAAGCCACTGCAATGAGAAGCCCGCACCCTGCAATGAAGAGTAGCCCCCACTAGCTGCAACCAGAGAAAAGCCTGTGCGCAGCAACGAAGACCCAACACAGCCAAAAATAAATAGATAAATAAAACAAAAATTAATTTAAAAAATATTTAAAATAGCTGACTAAAGTGTTTGTCTGTTAAATGTCCCACAACTGGGGTTCTTCAAGGATAGTTTCTATTGAGTGCTTTTTTTCTCCCCCTGCGTATGGCCCATACTTTTCTGCTTATTTGCATGTCTTGCAAGTTTTTTTTGAAAAGCAGACATTTTAAATAATATAATGTGGCAACTCTAGAAATCAGAATCTCTCATGTCTCCAGGGTTAGTTGTTGTTGCTGCTGCTGTTTTCTTCTGTTTGTTTGTTTAGTGATTTTGATGAACAATATCTGTACTCTTTGTTTTGTGTGGCCAGTGAAGTCACTGTTTGGTTAGCTTAGTGGTCTCCTAATGATTGGAGATTTCCTTAAATGCCTGGAACCAATAAGTCTCCTAGTCTTTGCTGAGGGTCTGTGTGTTTTGGGGAAGGACTTCAAAACTCAGCCAGTCTGTTTACAACTCTGATCTAGTCTATACATCCTGTTTGTACTAAGCCTCATGTCAGCTAGAGGTGAGAGATTAGGGCCTTCTCAGGTATTTCTGGTACATGAACGCAGCCCTGCATATGTGCATGGCCTTCTAGATTCCCAGAAATGTGTCAGAGCTTTTCAAAGTCCTTTATGGACATCTCATTCCTGAACTTTCCCTTTTAAGTTTGTTTCACCTCAAGCAGCCATGATGTTAAACTGCCACTGATTGCTTTTAACAAATGCCCCCAGGGAGAAGGCTTTTCTCACTGGGCAATTTTCCAATCAGGCAAGCCTTGCAAGTGAAGTCTTACAGGGAACCATAAGACAAGTCAAATAATGACAATTCTCTGGGAATAGGGCTTTGAAGGAACTCCATCCTCATTCTGTCCATCCAGTGGCTGACAGTCTGCTGGTTTTAATGGTGATTGTAGGCTACTGGTTTTTAAGGCTACAGTGGAGCTGGGGAGTGAGGATTGGAATAGGGCAAGTTACAACACCACAAGGCTTTCTGTTCTTATTGAGATTTAGCCATTTCTTAAATGCTCTCTGGATTGCTGCAGGCCTTTAGTTAATTTCCATAGTTTTGACAAAGTTGATTCTGACAATTTTTGCCACTACTCTCACTGCTTTTATGGAGAGGATTGTCAGAGGTCTTCACTCCATCATTCTCACTGAGGCAACTCTTAACTTCCTTCCTGACTTGGGCACTTCTTCTTAACTTGACCCACTCTTCACCTTTCTTTATTCCTGTTTCATCAGAGTCTCCATCTTCTAGTGCACAATTTCTTTCCTCTTGGATCTAGAGTCACTGTGCACTTTTATGAGACATTTCCAAGTCATTCTCTGATGTATTCTTACACCTATGGGCATTTTCTCTTCCTAAATACCCTCTTCCTGTTACGGCACACAGATTCATTCTTTATGATCTAGTTCAAATATCAACTCCTCTGTTAGGTCCTCCTCACTCCATTTAGCCATGAACCAAATCATTCATTCCTGCCCCTTCTCCTATAGCCCTCTTTACATGCATCTATTATAGCTAATGTTTAATGTATCCTATCTCCTTTACTAGACTGCAAATCTTTTAGAACAGATACTATACCTTATTCATCTTTGTACACTTAAAATCTAATACAGAGAAGGTATTGAGAAAATATGTTTTGAACTGATTCTCAGTAAAGAAGTCATCACTCCACTGGTAGTAAGAACCAACTTCATCAAAGGCACTGAGCCCTCAGACCTAAGCTGAAGCTGATGATCACAACTGAATTTTATAACACAAATCTAATAGCAGAAGTCTTATAATTAACAGAATAAACAGAAAAGCCGTGTACCTTCTTTTTATTTAACTTTGAGAAAATGTCACTTGGAATCAGATTAGTGAGAATGTCCTTCTGGTGCTCTGGACACCTGGGTTCTCTTCCAAGCCACCCCCTGACCTGCTGTAGGATTCTGAAGAAGCCAAAAAGAATCTGCCCTTTAATGTGAAAGTGATTAATTTCATCTTTAACTCGTACATGCTCAATCATATTTATATTTTTAAGGGTTCTCTTTCCCTGCTGTATGGAGAAAGCATTACAAGAAGACAAGTAGGAAGTAGGAAGAGTAGATAGGAGGCTACTTCAAAAGTCTAGTTGAAAACTGATAGTGACCTGGACCAAAGTGAAATGAGGTGATGTGAGAAATTCTGGAGACAGAACATATTTGATCTGGTGTTAGATTAGATGTCAAGAATGAGGGAGAAAGAGTCAAAGCTCATCCCAAAGTTTTAGCTTGAATGATTAGATGGTGGTATTATTTATTAAGATGGGAAAAAAAGTGTTGAGGAAGAGACAGGTTTCAAGGGGAAAATATTTAAGGGCTCTGTTTTGGACATGAATATAAGACATGTAAATGGAGATGCCATGCAGATAATTGAAACTCAAAGGACAGGTCTTAACAGAGATAAAAATTTGGAAGTTATAAGATCAAGATAGTATAAAATCTACAGCATTGGTTGAGATAACCTAAGAAAATAATTTACAGAGCCTGAGGAATGCCAACATTTAGGGATCAGGTAGAGTGGGAATAACTAGGAAAGGTACTCCAAAAGAACAGCCACTGGGGTAGGGGAAGGAAAGAGGGAATGGCCAGCTGTGCTGAATGCTGCTGACAGGGCAAGTTCAATGAGGAGAGCGAAATGCCCACTAAATTTGTCCAGTTAGGAGTGCTGGTCCTTATAAAACAGTCATTTTAGTGCAGTGGAAGGGGATGGTGCAGAAGCCAGACTGTACTGAGTTGAAGAGTAAATGGAAGGTGAGAAAGAGAAGACATCATGAACAGACAAATTGCTTGAAATGTTTTTTCCCCTTGGCTTCAGTGACACTGTACTTTCCTGATTCTCCAACCTATCTGGCTGCCTTTTTTTTCAGTCATCTTTGCTGGGTTATCCTCTACTTACCTTTAAATGTTGAAGTTGGGGCTTCCCTGGTGGTGCACTGGTTGAGAGTCCGCCTGCCAAGGCAGGGGACACTGGTTCAAGCCCTTGTCTGGGAAGATTCCACGTGCCGCGGAGCAACTGGGCCCGTGAGCCACAACTGCTGAGCCTGCGCGTTTGGAGCATGTGCTCCGCAACAAGAGAGGCCGCGATAGTGAGAGGCCCGTGCACCGCGATGAAGAGTGGCCCCCGCTTGCCGCAACTGGAGAAAGCCCTCGCACAGAAACGAAGACCCAACGCACCCAAAAATAAATAAAGAAATAAATTTAAATGTTGAAGTTGTTCAGAATTTAGGTCATCTAATTCTGTTCTCTCTCTTCCACCTAAGGGCTTCAGTTATCACATGTATGCTAGTAACTCCCAGATTCTATTCTGTATCTTTGTCTCAGACCTCTCTGAGCTCTAGAATTGCATATTCAATTGCCTATTCAAGATCTCAAAATTAAACTCAATATTCCCCTTCCACACCTGTTTTTCTTCCAGTGTGCCAGATTCTCTGTAAATTATATCATTATCTTCTCAGTAGTTCAAGATAGACACCTGGGAGTCATGCTTCATTTTTTCTCTCCCTGTGTACCACACTAATCCAATAGGAAGTCCTGTTCATTCTACCTTCAAATATGTCTCCTTTATAGACTGTCTACAGGCCAAACATCCAAAGGCTCTTTATTACATTATCTTTCTCCTTAAGGTTCACAAATACCCAGTAGGGTAGGTATCATCCCCATCTTGAAACTGAAGCTCAGAAAGGTTAAGTAACTTACTGTGATAACACAAAAAGTAAATGGCAGAGAAGAGTGATTTAATACTAAATACTCTGACTCCACACTACCTCTGACTCCCACTACTCAACCTCTCTGAGGCCAAGTCTCTTCAGGAGTAAAATGGACCTAATATTTCCAATCTTTAGGCTATTATAAAATTTTTCAAATGAACTATAAGGTACATATACCTAGTACTGGGTATCCATTCAATAAATGTTAAGTTCCTTTACAGTCTTTTACTCCTTCCTCTATATGTTTTTTTCCCCTGGGGCCAATTCAGCAATGTTAGGATTACAGAGATGAACAAAGATTGCTCCTGACTTCAAGAAGCAAATAATTTAAGGAGACAAAATGAACATGAATAAAACAATGAGATAATAATATAAGACAGTAGATAACTAATCATTACATTGCATTGCAGAGGCTTCTTATAAAATTTCAGAGAAAGGAGAAAGGGCAGTTGGGGGAAGGGGATTGGAGTGGGCTTTTGGAAAGGTCTATTAGAACAGTTAGGATATATAGTAAGGATATCAACAAAGAGGGGCAGGACACTCAGAAAAAAAAGATACTGACGTGGAAATGAGAACAATACGCTCAGGGTCAATGATGAGAGCAAACGGATTTCAGCAAAAGGTACTTATTTTTCCCCACATCGAAGTATTTTTACTACCAAGTTTCCTTGAAACGATTTAAGTTCCCAATGGAACAAAGGAAAATTTGGGCCTATTATTAAGACCAAATGTCCTGGCAGGCAGAGCCATCATTAAACTGTCTACCCGCCTTCCCAGGGAATAGGAACAAGCCCTAGACTCTAACCCACATGAGATAAAAATAACTCACATGCTGGGGTATGCTTTGAGAATAAAATCACACTGTCAAAATGGGTCTAATGAAGTCAATCACCTTTTCCTAGCTTTCATCTCTCAATTGACACCAACAAACATCACCATTCCTATGTCCAAAGTATCCTTGGATAAAAACCCAGAGAGACCACCAATACTAATATACCCGCTACATCTGGGGTTTGGATTAAGAAGTTTTAATTCTCCAGAGCCTGTTCAATAAACCAATTTGGCTTCTATGACAATGAAATGTGATACATAATTTGTTCCACCATTCAGCAGAGCTTCTGGACAATGGCATCATAGAATATTAGAGCTGGAAAGAAACTTAACGATTACTTTGGTCTTATTTTACTAATGAAGACACAGAGGCTCAAAGGGGATAAGTGATAAGTTCAAGGTCAAAGGGACCCTGCAGGAGAGAAGGTCATCAGGATGGCCAACAGACCTTGGAGAAGGAGAGTCACATAGGGCCCCTGGTGAGAACAGTAATGAAAATGGGGGAAAAGTAAAAATATTATAGAGCTACTCGCAGAGCTCCAGTGGTTCTTTGGTACTGATGAAGAAACGTAAAAGATTATTCTGAAGTCACCTCAGATTCTGGCCCAACAATCCCTTTCCCTAACTCCCCATAAGCTGCTGCCTTATATTTGATGGTCAAGCCCTCTGTTCCAGTAATCAGCAAGCAGAGATGTTGAGTCATGGGCAAAATATAGAGGCTAGACCACTGTTAAGTTCCCACTAAATCTTGATGTTTCATTATTTTGACAGAAGTAAATACATAGCATAAATAATACCCATAATCCAATTTAAGTTTTTAAAAAATCCCCCCAAATTAAGTACAAAATAAGAGCCCTGTGACAAATCAAAAGGCATGGCTACAAGTCCTAGTTCTTCTGCTTACATAGGAAGTGATCTCAGATAAGTCACCTTCCCTGTGTAGGGTCTCCCTTATAAAATAAGGACGAGATCAGCTGAGCTGTGAGGATCACAAAACAGACCTTGAATATGAAAGCTCTTTGAAAGGAATAAAGTGTTTCCTCAATAAGAAGAAAGAAGCAAGGAAAAAAACATTTAAGTGTTTAAATGCCAAGCGCTAAGTGCTAAGTGCTATGCTGGGTACTTACACATATCTTACTTAATTTTCACAACAACCTTAAAGAGGGGGTAGGGATCATCTCTGAATAAAGCCATGGAAGTTCACAGAAGTTAGATATCTTGCCAAGGCCTCATAACACATAAATAGAACTCAAGTTTCTTTGCTTTTGGTTTTTGCATAGAGATAGATTTTTTTTTTAAATCCAAAACCCAGTCCTTGTCCTGTTACATCATGCTGCCTCTCAAAAATACTGTAACCATCATACCTCCTCTCCATACCCACCCAGCTGAAATAATCAAACTTGCCCATACATATCACAGTAAACAGTTTGGGAAACATTAACATTAAAAGTTATCACTCAGCCTAAACTGTCAAAATATTTCTGAAAGAAGGTTAGGCCAAAGTTGTCATCTCCTCTTAGTCCCACGCCCCTTAAATTGGAATAATGTGTCCAAAGTACATATCTCCACAGAATGTGCATAGAGATTCTTCCTGCAGTACCAATTTTACACAATGATTTTTGGGCAGAAAGGTGGTTATTTTTTAAAATCCTACTTTTTTTGAGTATATACTGGTAATAAATTCAATATAAAAATATAAACTTAAATGAAAGTCCTCATCAATGTCTCCTCTGAAGATAAACTACTAAAGACAGTTTAATGTTTATCGTTATTCCAAACTTAACCTTTCTATCTACCAAGATTATGAGGGGAAGAGACAGAGGAAATAAGTTTTTAATTTTCTTTTCCCTAAAAATAATTTAAAACACAATGTTGATATTTAAAATATATATATATTATGGAATAGATTTTTAAAATTTTACTTGACCTTGCCTTAATATAACATTTAAAATATATATCTATCACTCAACTTGAAGTAAACTGTTTAGTGCTATACTGTTCCCCTCTCCCACAAAACCTTGCGGTTCATCTTCCTCTGTCATTTGGGATATCGGTGGAGGAAAAGTTAGAAAAGCACTACCTGGCCAGTCGGTCAGGGGTGCAATCAGATACAGCACCTTGACTTCAACTAGGCCAAAGTACAATTGTAAGTAAAGCTCCATTTTCAGGATCTTGGCCAGGAACATCCTGCTATCCCTGCTGTCACCCCACATGACCTTCTGTCCAGAGGCTTCCAGCTCTGGTCCCTTATTTCTGAGTTGCTAAGTTGCAGTTAATAAAACTTGAAACATAGTCCAACTATCTTATTTTACAGCTGAAGATCCTGAGGCACAGAGAAGTAAACTCAGTAGCTCAAGGACTTATTGATAAGTATGTGGCAGAGCCAGGACTTAAGTCCTCAGACTCTCAATTCAATATTCGTTCTGCCCCATTGTGTCATCTTTCTTTTTGAGTCCTCTAACTCACATGAACTCACTGTTTGTATTTAACGCTTCCATGTGACCTTGGGTATGTCCTGTTTCAGTTACGTGGTCATAAAGTCTACCCCAAACCTGGCAAGTGCTGCCTAGCTATTCAGAGACAAGCTAGAGTTTCCTCATGGTCCTTTATAAATAACAACACATTTGCAATAAAATGGCTTAAGCTTTCTGAAGGCCACAGCCAGAGACTTCCTTTCTTCATCAGTTCTGGGTAAAGATCTCTTAAGGAGCTGTTGATTTTATAACCCATAAGGACCAAGGGGCCCGTCAAAAGGACAAAAAAAAGTTCGGGAATACATTCGCTAGTGTCAAAGATATGTGTCCCCTGGAGGCCAAGTCTAGGCAGAAGTTTTCTTTAAATGCAGTTAGTCTATTTCCTGGTAATCACAGCCTAGAGTGCTTTCAGGCTACCTAGTGCTTATTAAATTCTCTAATCTAACTACCTCACACTATAGATAAGAAAACTAAACACCAGAAGTGACTGCGCAGAACTACAGAACTTGTCTGGAACCAAGGCAAGATCCAGGACTCTTGAATCCAGCCCAGGATTTCCTCCTGTCCCCCACTGATCTTCATGTAACAAGCAACTGCTAGGACACCTTGTCTACCTCTCTACACCCTCTACCACTCTCCAACTATTTCCCCCTAATTCCCCTGGACACCTCATGCCCTTAGGCTTCCTATAGGCTGCAGCTGTGTTGTAACACAATTCACCCAGGATTGCTCTAAAATCTATGATCCCTTCTAGATTCTCATCCGATTCACTGTCTAGGAGGAAAGAATCTGATTAATTTGCATATGGATTTAATGGATTACACTTCCCAGAGGCATCTGCAGAGTACAAGAGAACAGCAATTAACAAAAAGAGAATAAAACTCTTTAAAATTTTGAAAGGCTCTTCACAAAATAATGGAGTAGTCTGAATGACATCAACAGACATAATTAAGAAAATTAGAAATGAGAAGATATTATAGGGAAGCAGCATTCACCTTAACATTATAGATAATATTCAAAGTGACCCAGGGGGGAATTCCCTGGCGGCCCAGTGGTTAGGACTCTGCCCTTTCACTACCAAGGCCCCAGGTTCAGTCCCTGGTGGGGGAACTAAGATCCCACAAGACTCGCAGCACGATCAAAAAAACAAAACAAAAACAAATAAACAAAACCCCCAAACAAACAAAAAACCAAGGTGACCCAACGGATTATCTCAAGGGGCAGAAATAAACTCAAGGAATAGTTTTAATTAAAACCTGATGATTGGGCTTCCCTGGTGGCGCAGTGGTTGAGAATCTGCCTGCCAATGCAGGGGACACGGGTTCGAGCCCTGGTCTGGGAAGATCCCACATGCCGCGGAGCAAGTAGGCCCGTGAGCCACAATTACTGAGCCTGCGCGTCTGGAGCCTGTGCTCCGCAACAAGAGAGGCCGCGATAGTGAGAGGCCCGCGCACTGTGATGAAGAGTGGCCCCCACTTGCCACAACTAGAGAAAGCCCTCACACAGAAACGAAGACCCACCCAACACAGCCATAAATAAATAAATAAATACTTTAAAAAAAAAAAAGAGAGAAACAGGAAGTTGTTTTAAAAAAAAAATAAAATAAAATAAAACCTGATGATTACCTAATAGGGATGCCATAAATAGGATTTCTGAATTACATCAGTGAGGAGAGACATCTCTGGACAAAGGACGATCCCAGTGCTCTCCTTTGCCCCACTCCAACCCATGAAAAATATTACACAGCCTCTACGGATTTCTTGCTCCCTAGCTTTGGTCATTTTCTACTTGGTTGAGTATTGGCAACACATGGGGGTAAAATTCAGATGTTGTAGTAATTCTGCTAAGTAGATGGAGGGGTTAGGTTTTCCTCACCCCCAATGGGCTCCTATTTCCAGACAGATTAAAACTAGCAGATGGCTGGGCTCTGCACCATCCTAACCAGAGACCACTGGTGGAACAGATGATGAAGGGTCATCTTCACTGGGAGCAGCAGCCCACCTATAGGCTCTTTATGCTCAGGGAGAGTCACGACAGTTCACAGAAACAGAAGTTATAGGGACATAAAGAGTTCCAGAAAAATACAGCACTTCTAGTATTTTCTGAGTGTTTTCCTAAACCTGAAGACTTTCCAAATCTAAGGGGGAATTGTTGGGGGAAAAAATAAACATTTCTATTGTCCTTAGCTCTCCCCTTGAATTTTCCCATTCCTCAATGCCCCAGTTCCACCAACCAGGTGTAAGATGCTAAACTCAAACTTTAGTCTGCAAGATTTGTTAGCACCAACGGCACAGGTGGTGAGACTCTTAGTCACAAGGATTCTAGGTGAAAAATGGAGATGTGTCCAAAAGACATAATTAAGAACAGGAATGGTTAGACATTATACGTAAGTAGATATTTACCTCAATATCATCAAGAACTTTGTAACCATCAAAGTAATCCAACAGACTCCCTCAAGGTGGCAGAGATAAGAGAGCTAGGCAGAACCTTCGAGATCAAAAACTTCAAGTCCTTTCTAAACAGATAAGAAAAATTAGGGAGACAAGTCAAGCGTTAAGTCAAGCACTAAGTCAGTCAAAATTCAGGTCTTTTGATTTCTAATCCAGTGCCATTCCCCAGTATAATAAGGGACTAACACATGGAACAAAGAACCTACAAAATAACATATATTATGGGACTATAAAAGTCCCAGAATTGTAGAGCAGCAATATATATCTGCTGTAGGATATATCTCCTACAAAATGTCTCATGGAGGTTTCTATCCAATTTACTTGTAAATACCTTTCATTAACAAGTTAATATTTATCTCCTAAGTTAGCCTATTTCACCTTCTGACAGCACTTTTTAAAAGTCTTCCTAATATCATACAGAAAAGAGTTAACATAGCAGGTCTGAGACTGCTATACTGAGAAATGCCTGCTTGCAAGGTTGGCCCTTGGCTGGCATCTAGGAACCTGGATTTCAGGAGGATATCAACATTCTCAGAATTCATAAGAATGGATCACTGTGCCTAAACTGTTAGTACAAACAATGTGGTTTATGCTGAACACTTGCTTTCCTTCTAGGGGCCTAGGATTATGTATGTGCTAAGCAGAGGGTGCCCATGTGACCAGGCCCAGTAAAACCTTTGGGCACTGAGTCTCTAACGAGCTCTCTTGGAAGACAACATTTCACATTTGGCACAACATGTGCTGTAGGAATTAAGTATATCCTGGGTGACTCCACCAAGGAGGACTCTGGGAAGCTTGCACATACTTTCCTCCAGTCTTCATCTGTGCACCTTCTCCCTTAGCTGATAACTGCTTTGTATCCTTTTGCTATAATACATCTTCGCTGTGAGTATGACTATACGCTGAGGCCTGGGAATCTTCCCTCCTAGCAAATCACCAAAACTGGGGGTGGTCTTGGGGACACCTGACACATAGATGGAGCGTAATTCTCCCTTCCTTAGTTTCTGTCCATTGGTTCTTCAGTTCTACACCTTAGAACAAATGCTAAAGTTAATGACAAACCAGGAAGCATATCAAGAAAGAACAGCATGAGCTATAGGAAAGCTTGCTAGAGGAAATAATACTTGTGTCGGGCCTTGAAGAAAGAGTGGCATACAGATAGGTGGAAAATAAATTACAAATCAATCCATTTAGACAGTCGGGCAAGCACTCTGACATAGTATAAGGCTGGGGATTGGTGGGGGAGGGGCATATTTGGTGGCAGAAGGATGGGTGAGATGGCTACTGAAAAAATACATCTCAGATTCTCACCCTCTAATTTTTGAGCACTGTTAGAAAATCATCAATTCAATTGCAGAACATTTCCTAACCCAGAAATGTACAGAACATATTCTTTGGGTCTATTACAAAGGATGGATCGATCACTACTAAATTTTCTTCTCAAGTATTCTTTCAGTACACTTGCGATTTGCATAGGTAACAAAGGTAAATTAAGGGAAGAAGCTAAAAGCTCAAATGTCTAAAATGAACAATTAGATAATGTGCACTAAAATAAGGTATGCTAAAAAAGCAAATCATCTTTCAGTTACATTTTTATTGTAGAAATGCAAAATATCTGGAACAATAGCTCATTCCTTCAGAAACCAACAGAAGGTTATATTACATATTCCATTTTCCTTTCAAGTAGTTCTTTTTGTGATTTGATATTATGGACATACTTATGGCATTGCATTAGAAAAGACAATTGTGTGTGCTTAAATAAAAGGCAGCTTTTCACTTGTTTATTCAATGAGCATTCATCAAGCATCTACATGCCAAGTACTACCAGGCTAACAGTACAGATTAACCTTTGACTAAACTTCGTTGTTTGTTGTCTAAAAATGCTCTAAAATCCAGATATGATAAATCCTCTCATCAGTGAACATACACTAACAGGTGATGCTATTTACTTTCTTCATACTATTTACAATTTAATTCTTTCCTCTAAACTATCCGTCTTCAAATTCTTATAGTTGAACAATTTTCTTCCACCACAGTTAGGATAGCAAAAACCCTAAAACACCTTATTCCAATTTTGTTTGAAATCTGTAGCCAGGTTTGGAGGTTATTCTTACATGAATTTTCCTGAGAGTGAATTCATCTCTCCCTGGGCTATAAGGATGATGCCAGTTTGTTTCCAGAGCAGTGTAAAGGGAGGTTCGAGGACTTTGTAATGACACAGATATAGGTTCAAAATACAGCTCTACTACTAAGGAACCATGTGACACTAGACAAGTTACTAAACCTTTCTTAGCCTTGGCAGGAAATAATACTTACCCAATAGGATTGTTGTGAGGATTAATCAATACAGGTAAAACACTTGGCAGAGTGCCTGGCACCTAGTAATCACTATTAGCAATATTCCCTTGAAATTATTTTTTTCTTCAGTCTCACTCCTCATGGTGATCATGTTATCAGACTAAAAAATTGGTACACATGGTCTGATTTTTTAAAAATGCTATTTCTAGGTTCAAAAAGCAACCTGAGAAATGTATTTTACATGCCCAAACACTGGATTTTGCCTAACATTTTCATGGCTCATGGGATAAGGAGACTATTTGAAATCAGTACTGAGAAAATTTGAGAGCTATGGTAACACAGGCACTTATCAACTCACACTGGGATTCCTTCATTTGCCTCCTTACGAGCCTGCTTTTTCCCACCATGGAAGGCAGCATAGCATAATGAGAAAAGCATGAACTTCAGAATGTCAGACACGTATTCTAGTCCTGGCTCTACCCAGTTATGTGACTTGAGCTTGTTACTACTTTAGTGGCTGTCTATAGCTGAGAAGGTGAGGGGTGACAGGATGGCTGCTAATGGGTACACAGTTTCTTTTAGGGGTAATGAAAATATTCTAAAATTGATTATGGTGATGGCTGCACAACTCTGTGGACATACTAGAAACCACTGAAATGTACAGTTTAAATAGGGTGTTTTTTTTTTTTTTTTAAACATCTTTATTGAAGTATAATTGCCTTACAATAGTGTGTTAGCTTCTGCTTTATAACAAAGTGAATCAGTTATACATATACAATATGTTCCCATTTCTCTTCCCTCTTGCATCTCCCTCCCTCCCACCCTCCCCATCCCACCCCTCTAGGTGGTCACAAAGCACCGAGCTGATCTCCCTGTGCTATGCGGCTGCTTCCCACTAGCTATCTATTTTACATTTGGTAGTGTATATATGTCCATGACACTCTCTTACCCTGTCACATCTCACCCCACCCCCTCCCCATATCCTCAAGTCCATTCTCTAGTAGGTCTGTGTCTTTATTCCCGTCTTGCCACTAGGTTCTTCATGGCCTTTTTTTTTTTTTTTTCCTTAGATTCCGTATATATGTGTTAGCGGGTGTTTTTTTTTTAAGAGAAAAAAAAATAGTATCACTGAAAAAAAAATAGGAAGGTTAGAAGAAAAGTCGAGGAAATCTTCCTAAAAATACATTTAAAAAAAACCTCAGAGATGGAAACGAGAAGAGAAAAAAATTAAGAAATTAGCTGATTGGTTCACAAGGTTCAACATCCAAATAACAGTAGTTCCAGAGAGACCAGAAAAATATGGGTTGGAAATGAACAATGAAATAATTCAAGAAAATGTCACAGAATCGAAGGACTTGTTTTCCAGATTGAAAGGGCTCCAGAGAGCCCAGCACAACGAATGAAGATAGATTCTTACATGAAGGTTCAGCATTATAAATTTCAGAAGAGCAAGCCGAAGAGAAAATTCTTAAAACATTCAGGGAAGAAGGTGGGAACAGATCACATACAAAAGATCAGGAATCAAAGTGACTTTGAACTTTCCAGGAACAATACTGGAATCCAGAAAATAACTGAGCAATGCCTTCAACATTCTAAGGGAAAATGACTTCCAACCTAAAATTCTAAAGTCAGCTAACTATCAATTAAGTACAAGGGTAGTATAAAGATATTTTCAGACATGAAAAGTGGAAATTTAAATGTTTCTATAAAGAGAGAGAGAGATCAAGTACATGCCAAAAAAGCTTATTACACTTCAGTTCATTCAAACTTTAATTTAAAAAATTTAGGGGAGACCTTCAACATGGCAGAGGAGTAAGACATGGGGATCGCCTTCCTCCCCGTAAATACAGCAAAAATACATCTATATGTGGAACAGCTCCTACAGAACACCTACTGAATGCTGGCAGAAGACCTCAGACTTCCCAAAAGGCAAGAAAATCCCCACTTACCTGGGTAGGGCAAAAGAAAAAAGAAAAAACAGCAACAAAAGAATAGGGACGGGATCTGCACCTCTGGGAGGGAGCTGTGAAGGAGGAAAAGTTTCCACACACTAGAGAGACCCTTCACTGGCAGAGACGGGAGGTGGGTTGGGGGAAGCCTTGGAGCCACAGAGGAGAGTGCAGCAACAGGGGTGCAGAGGGCAAAGCAGAGAGATTTCCGCACAGAGGATCAGTGCAGACCAGCACTCACCAACCTGAGAGGCTTGTCTGCTCACCTGCCAGGGCAGGTGGGGGCTGGGAGCTGAGGCTCGGGCTTCGGAGGTCAGACCCCAGGGAGAGGACTGGGGTTGCCTGTGTGAAGACAGCCTGAAGGGGGCTAGTGCGCCACAGCTAGCCAGGAGGGAGTCCAGGAAAAAGTCTGGACCTGCCAGAGAGGCAAGAGACCTTTGTTTCGGGGTGCACGAGGAGAGGGGATTCCTTCCCAGTGTGCCCACAGAAGGCAGAGCACTGCCTAAACGAGCTTCAGAGACGGGTGCAAGCCACGGCTATCAGCTCAGACCCCAGAGACAGGCATGAACCGCTAACTCTGCGGCCGCTGCCACCAAGAATCCTGTGTGCAAGCACAGGTCACTATCCACACCCCCCCCGGGGAGGCTGTGCAGCCCGCCACTGCCAGGGTCCCGTGATCGAGGGCCAACTACCCCGGGAGAACACACGGCGTGCCTCAGGCTGGTGCAACATCAGTCCAGCCTCTGCCGCCGCAGGTTCCCCTCACATTGCAATTATGACTACCGTACCCCTCCCTCCCCCCAGCCTGAGTGAGCAACAGAGCTCTAATCAGCTGCTGCTTTAACTCCCTCCTGTCTGGGCGGGTAACAGACTCCTGAGGGTGGCCTACATGCAGAGACGGGGCCAAAACCAAAGCTGAACCCCAGGAGCTGTGTGAACAAAGAAGAGAAAGGGAAATTTCTCCGTGCAGCCTCAGGAGCAGCAGATTAAATCCCCACAATCAACTTGATAAACTCTGCATCCAAAGAATACCTGAATAGACAACAAATATTCCCAAAATTGAGGTGGTGGACTTTGGGAGCAACTGTGGACTTGGGGTTTGCTTTCTGTGTCTAAGTTGTTTCTGGTTTTATGTTTATCTTAGTTTAGTATTTAGTGTTTATTATAATTGGTGGATTTGTTTATTGGTTTGGTTGCTCTCTTACTTTTTTATATATATATTTTTTTTTCTCCTTTTTTCTTTTTCTGAGTATGTATGTGTATGCTTCTTTGTGTGATTTTGTCTGTATAGGTTTGCTTTTACCATTTCTCCTAGGGTTCTGTCTGTTCATTTTTTTGTTTTTGTTTTTGTTTCTTCTTTCTCCCTTTTCTTCTGAGCTGTGTGGCTGGCAGGGTCTTGGTGCTCCGGCCGGGTGTCAGGTCGAGCCTCCAAGGTGGGAGGGCCGAGTCCAGGACATTGGACCTCCAGAAACCTCCTGGCCCCATGTAATATCAATCAGTGAGAGCTCTCCCGGAGATCTTCGTCTCAACACTAAGACCCAGCTCCACCCAATGGCCAGCAAGCTCCAGGGCTGGATGCCCCATGCCAAACAACTAGCAAGACAGGAACACAACACCACCAATTAGCAGAGAGGCTGCCTAAAGTAATATTAACTTCACAGACACTCCAAAACACACCACTGGACGTGGCCCTGCCCACCAGGAGGACAAGATACAGCCCCACCCAGCAGAACAGAGGCACCAGTCCCCTCCACCAGGAAGCCTACACAAGCTACTGAACCAATCTGACCCACTGGGGGAAGACACCAAAAATAACGGTAACTACGAACCTGCAGCCTGAGAAAAGGAGACCTCAAACACAGTAAGTTAAATAAAATGAGAAAACATGGAAATATGCAGCAGATGAAAGAGCAAGGTAAAAACCCACCAGACCAAACAAATGAAGAGGAAACAGGCAGTCTACCTGAAAAAGAATTCAGAGTAATGATAGTAAAGACGACCCAAAATGTTGGAAATAGAATGGAGAAAATACAAGAAACATATAACAAGGACCGAGAATAACTAAAGAACAAACAATGATGAACAACACAATAAATGAAATTAAAAATATGCTAGAAGGAATCAATAGCAGAATAACTGAGGCAGAAGAACGGATAAGTGACCTGGAAGATAAAACAGGGGAAATAACTGCCACAGAGCAGAATAAAGAAAAAAGAATGAAAAGAATTGAGGACAGTCTCAGAGACCTCTGGGACAACATTAAACGTACCAACATTCAAATTACAGGGGTCTCAGAAGGAGAAGAGAAAAAGAAAGGGTCTGAGAAAATATTTGAAGAGATTATAGTTGAAAACTTCCCTAACATGGGAAAGTAAAGAGTCATCCAAGTCCAGGAAGCCCAGAGAGTCCCATACAGGATAAATCCAAGAAGAAACACACCAGGACAGATATTAATCAAACTAGCAAAAATTAAATTCAAAGAAAAAATATTAAAAACAGCAAGGGAAGAGCAACAAATAATATACAAGGGAAACCCCATGAAGTTAACAGCTGAACTTTCAGCAGAAACTCTGCAAGCCAGAAGGGAGTGGCATGATATATTTAAAGTGATGAAAGGGAGAAACCTACAACCAACATTACTCTACCCAGCAAGGATCTCATTAAGATTTGATGGAGAAATTAAAACATTTACAGACAAGCAAAAGTTAAGAGAGTTCAGCACCACCAAAACCAGCTTTACAACAAATGCTAAAGGAACTTCTCTAGGCAGGAAACACAAGAGAAAGAAAAGACCTACAAAAACAAATCCAAAACAATTCAGAAAATGGTAATAGGAACATTCATATCAATAATTACCTTAAATGTAAATGGATTAAATGCTCCAACCAAAAGACACAGGCTCGCTGAATGGACACAAAAACAAGACCCATATATATGCTGTCTACAAGAGACCCACTTCAGACCTAGGGACACATACAGACTGAAAGTGAGGGGATGGAAAAAGATATTCCATGCAAATGGAAATCAAAAGAAAGCTGGAGTACCAATTCTCATATCAGACAAAATAGACTTTAAAATAAAGACTATTACAGGAGACAAAGAAGGACACTACATAATGATCAAGGGATCAATCCAAGAAGAAGATATAACAACTGTAAATATTTATGCACACAACATAGGAGCACCTCAATACATAAGGCAAATGCTAACAGCCATAAAAGGGGAAATTGACAGTAACACAATAATAGTAGGGGACTTTAACACCCCATTTTCACCAATGGACAGATCATCCAAAATGAAAATAAATAAGGAAACACAAGCTTTAAGAGACACATTAGACCAGATAGACTTAATTGATATTTACAGGACACTCCAACCAAAAACAACAGAATACACTTTCTTCTCAGGTGCTCATGGAACATTCTCCAGGACAGATCATATCTTGGTTCACAAATCAAGACTCAGTAAATTCAAGAAAGTTGAAATTGTATCAAGTATCTTTTCCGACCACAACGTTATGAGATTAGATATCAATTACAGGAAAATAACTGTAAAAAATACAAACACGTGGAGGCTAAACAATACACTACTTAACAACCAAGAGATCAGTGAAGAAATCAAAGAGGAAATAAAAAAATATCTAGAAACAAATGACAATGAAAACACGACCCAACACCTATGGGATGCAGCAAAAGTAGTTCTAAGAGGGAAGTTTATAGCAATACAATCCTACCGCAAGAAACAAGAAACATCTCAAATAAACAACCTAACCTTATACCTAAAGCAATTAGAGAAAGAAGAACAAAGAAACCCCAAAATAAGCAGAAGGAAAGAAATCATAAAGATCAGATCAGAAATAAATGAAAAAGAAATGAAGAAACAATAGCAAAGATCAATAAAACTAAAAGCTGGTTGTTTGAGAAGATAAACAAAATTGATAAACCGTTAGCCAGACTCATCACGAAAAAAAGGGAGAAGATTCAAATCAAGAGAATTAGAAATGAAAAAGGAGAAGTAACAACTGACACTGCAGAAATACAAAGGATCATGAGAGATTACTACAAGCAACTCTATGCCAATAATATGGACAACCTGGAAGAAATGGACAAATTCTTAGAAAAGTACAACCTTCCAAGACTGAACCAGGAAGAAACAGAAAATATGAACAGACCAATCACAAGCACTGAAATGGAAACTGTGATTAAAAAATCTTCCAACAAACAAAAGTCCAGGACCAGATGGCTTCACAGGTGATTTCTATCAAACATTTAGAGAAGAGCTAACACCTATCCTTCTCATACTCTTCCAAAATATAGCAGAGGAAGGAACACTCCCAAACTCATTCTATGAGGCCACCCTCACCCTGATACCAAAACCAGACAAGGATGTAACAAAAAAAGAAAACTGCAGACCAATATCACTGATGAATATAGATGCAAAAATCCTCAACAAAATACTAGCAAACAGAATCCAACAACACATTAAAAGGATCATACACCATGATCGAATGGGGTTTATCCCAGGAATGCAAGGATTCTTCAGTGTACACGAATCAATCAATGTGATACACCATATTAACAAATTGAAGGATAAAAACCGTATGATCATCTCAAGAGATGCAGAAAAAGCTTTTGACAAAATTCAACACCCATTTATGATAAAAACTCCCCAGAAAGTGGGCATAGAGGGAACCTACCTCAACATAATAAAGGCCATATATGACAAACCCACAGCCAACATCATTCTCAATGGTGAAAAACCGAAGCCATTTCCTCTAAGATCAGGAACAAGACAAGGTTGTCCACTCTCACCATTCTTATTCAACATAGTCCTGAAAGTTTTAGTCACAGCAGTCAGACGAAAAAGAAATAAAAGGAATCCAAACTGGAAAAGAAGAAGTAAAACTGTCACTGTTGGCAGATGACATAATACTATACATAGAGAATCCTAAATATGCTACCAGAAGACTACTACAGCTAATCAATGAATTTGGTAAAGTAGCAGGATACAAAAATTAATGCACAGAAATCTCTTGCATTGCTATACACGAATGATGAAAAATCTGAAAGAGAAATTAAGGAAACACTTCCATTTACCACTGCAAGAAAAAGAATAAAATACCTAGGAATAAACCTACCTAGGGAGACAAAAGACCTGTATGCAGAAAACTATAAGACACTGATGAAAGAAATTAAAGATGATACAAACAAATGGAGAGATATACCATGTTCTTGGATTGGTAATATCAACATTGTGAAAATGACTATACTATCCAAAGCAGTCTACAGATTCAATGCAATCCCTACCATCAAACTACCAATGGCATTTTTCACAGAACTAGAACAAAAAATTTCAAAATTTGTATAGAAACACAGAAGACCCTGAATAGCCAAAGCAATCTTGAGAAAGAAAAACAGAGCTGGAGGAATCAGGCTCCCTGACTTCAGACTATACTACAAAGCTACAGTAATCAAGACAGTATGGTACTGGCACAAAAACAGAAATACAGATCAATGGAACACGATAGAAAGCCCAGAGATAAACCCATGCACATATGGTCACCTTATGTTTGATAAAGGAGGCAAGAATATACAGTGGAGAAAAGACAGCCTCTTCAATAAGTGGTGCTGGGAAAGCTGGACAGCTACATGTAAAAGAATGAAATTAGAACACTCCCTAACACCATACACAAAAAGAAACTCAAAATGGATTAAAGACCTAAATGTAAGGCCAGACACTATAAAACTCTTAGAGGAAAACATAGGCAGAACACTCTATGACATAAATCACAGCAAGATCCTTTTTGACCCACCTCCTAGAGAAATGGAAATACAAACAAAAATAAACAAATGGGACCTAATGAAACTTAAAAGCTTTTGCACAGCAAAGGAAACCATAAACAAGATGAAAAGACAACCCTCAGAATGGGAGAAAATATTTGCAAATGAAGCAACTGACAAAGGATTAATCTCCAAAATATACAAGCAACTCATGCAGCTCAATATCAAAAAAACAAACAACCCAATAAAAAATGGGCTGAAGGCCTAAACAGACATTTCTCCAAAGAAGATATACAGATTGCCAACAAACACATGAAAGGATGCTCAACATCACTAATCATTAGAGAAATGCAAATCAAAACCACAATGAGGTATCACCTCACACTGGTCAGAATAGCCATCATCAAAAATCTACAAACAATAAATGCTGGAGAGGGTGTGGAGAAAAGGGAACCCTTCTTCACTGTTGGCGGGAATGTAAATTAATACAGCCACGATGGAGAACAGTATGGAGGTTTCTTAAAAAACTAAAAATAGAACTACCATATGACCCAGCAATCCCACTAATGGGTATATATACCCAGAGAAAACCATAATTCAAAAAGACACATGTACCACAGTGTTCATTGCAGCACTATTTACTATAGCCAGGACATGGAAGCAACCTAAGTGTCCATCGACAGATGAATGGATAAAGAAGATGTGGCATATATATATGTACAATGGAATATTACTCAGCCATAAAAAGAAACGAAATTGAGTTATTTGTAGTGAGGTGGATGGACCTAGAGTCTGTCATACAGGGTGAAGTAAGTCAGAAAGAGAAAAACAAATACCGTATGCTAACAAATATATATGGAATCTAAAAAAAAAAAAAAAAGGTTCTTATGAACCTAGGGGCAGGACATGAATAAAGATGCAGACATAGAGAATGGACTTGAGGACACGGGGAGGGGGAAGCGTAAGCTGGGATGAAGTGAGAGAGTAGCACAGACATATATACACTACCAAATGTAAAACAGATAGCTAGTGGGAGGCAGCTGCATAGCACAGGGAGATCAGCTCAGTGCTTTGTGACCACCTAGAGGGGTGGGATAGGGAGGGTGGGAGGGAGGTGCAAGAGGGAGGGGATACGGGGATATATGTACACATATAGCTGATTCACTTTCTTATACAGCAGAAACTAACACAACATTATAAAGCAATTATACTCCAATAAAGATGTTAACAATTTTTTTAAAAATAAAATAAAATCGTGATATTGTTAAATTCTAAAAAAAAATATTTATAGAATGCTTGAAAGGTGAAGACATGAAGACAGAATAAGTTCAAGGATTTTCTTCTAGGAAAGGAACAGGAAATTGGGTGGTAGCTATATGCAGTATGGGAGTCAAGGAAGTTTTTGTTTGTTTGTTTGTTTTAAGATAAGTTGAGTCTAGAGCCTTTATATACTGATGGAAATGATTCAGTAGAGAGGAAAAAAATGATGCTACTTGGAATGCCCCTTCCATCAGCTCTATGAGGTCTCTTTTATAGCAGCATAAAGCTTCCAAAGGAGCTAAGTAGATACCCTCTAAATCTCTGACAATCCTCTGAATATATCAGCACCAACTGCAATCAGATCCTTAGGCTGGACCTGTGTGACTTCATATAAACCTTCCTGTGTACAGCTGCAAAGGCTCTGAAGTGAATCTATCTGGGAGGTAATACTGCTCATAGTGCCTAAAGCACTAGAGGCAATCATTACAAATAATCTGGGAGAAAATCTTGATTCTTTCAGTGCTCTGGGCTCAAGCTATGAATGTGACTGTGATTCTTGAAACTTTTATCACCCATCAGGAGCTCCAAGCAAAGCCTATCATCTTCAACCAAATACTTAAGCCATACAAGCCCTGGAATGTTAGCTCTGCAAAGGACTGCAAGAATCATCTTGTCCAGCTCCTCAGGGTGAAGATGAAGAATCTAAAGACCTGAGAGGTATAGTGATTTTCCTAAGGTTAAAAGAAGGTTAAAAAAAAGAATTCTGTAAAATGATTTGGGACCAATAATGTTGGGATTAGATTAAAAAACAACTTTATTGTTTCAAAAATAAAAATCAGAGGCAGAGCCAGAACCAGAACTTAGAACTCTTAAGTTTGATTCTCTTACATGTCCTCCTATCTGCCTTTCATCAATGATAACACCTTCGTATACTTGCTATCTCCTCCCTGAATGCCTGACAATCCTATATTACTACATCAATGTATACTACAGAGGTTACAGTAACTCAGCTGATAAATGGGCCAAACAGAACATCAATGATACTGGCACAAGTGCAGCCACTTACTTGCCAAGGCCCTACAGAAGGCCCCAGGATATGTGCAAACAGTTTACAATGCCTGCAGCATAGAAAAGTCTGCACTCTTTAGTGTTATGTGAAATAAATGTACCTTCTCATCTTTTACTAAGAATGACTGTGATATCAACTTGAAAATATAAATAACAATGACTCTGCACACAGAAACAGTGCCTGGAAAAATGTTTAATTAAAAAAAAAATTAGGGCTTCCCTGGTGGCGCAGTGGTTGAGAATCTGCCTGCCAATGCAGGGGACACGCGTTCGAGCCCTGGTCTGGGAAGATCCCACATGCCGCGGAGCAACCAGGCCCGTGAGCCACAACTACTGAGCCTGTGCGTCTGGAGCCTGTGCTCCGCAACAAGAGAGGCCACGATAATGAGAGGCCCGCGCACCGCGATGAAGAGTGGTCCCCACTTGCTGCAACTAGAGAAAGCCCTCGCACAGAAACGAAGACCCAACACAGCCAAAAATAAATAAATAAATAAATAAATAAACCCCCCCCAAAAAAGAAAAAAAAATTATTAATATCCTAACAGGTATTCAGCCCTGTGTAAAATGCTCTGCAAGATATGAGACGAAAGACAATTTCTGCCGTCAGAGACTTTCACAAAGTGGGATGAGACTGACATACATGATTATTTTATATCAGGAAATGACCTTAGAAATCGTATGAGACAGTTCTTTCATATTGCAAGTGGGGAAATGGAAGCTAGGAAATGCAAATGACTAGTTAATGTCCCAGATCACATGAGAACCCAAGTCTACTGACTTTCTAATTACTGTCCTTATCATACCAGCTATAACCACACACCCACAAGTAATTTTAATGTTTAAATCCTTTTACAAAGGATTTAAGAGTGCTTCCTAACATACATACAATAGAGGAGAATGAAAAATAAATTACTGATGGTGTTAAGCAAGGAAAATTGCAGCAGCAGAAAATAATGAAGCCAGGAGGAAGAACAGTTCAGATGCATGCCCTAAGATCCTACATACAGTTGCGAGTGATGGACAATAAACTTGGCACTCTGTTTCTGTAAAATAAAGCAATGAGCAAAAATCAATGACTTGTAGCATCATTAAATGAAAACAAATCTGTTAGTTGGAAATCTATGGCAGGTGGATTCTTAACCACTGTGCCACCAGGGAAGCCCACCCTAGGTGTTTTTGATGTAGGTAGTCAGACTACCACACTTTGAGAAACCACGCTCTGAAATGATCAAAACTAACAATATATTTATATAATTATTTTTAGTTTTTAAATTTTAACACGCTTTTAAAATTAAAAAACCAACTCAATTTACATGCTTATTTTAAGTATTTTCATAAACTCTTACCTGATTGTCTTATAGTAACAATAAAGGCATGCCAAGGGAATGGAAAAGCAGAACAACAGAGAGAGTAGAAGAGATCAGTTCCCTGTAAGCTAAGAGTACAAATAAAGTTATCAACAGATAAAATGCTAAGAGAAATAAATCTAAGTCAAAATTAAATATAAAACAAACTTTCTAAAATCAAGCTGCAGCCAGAAAAATAACAGTTTGAATCCTGGTCAATCTACAGGCAAGTCTAATCCAACTTTATACAGTGTTCAGGGCTAAAATCAACACAAAATATTAAAAATAAAATCTCTCCTGATACATATATTTCTATATGTTTAAGACTGTTCTGGTACTGTTCAGCTACTGGACTAAATTTGAAACTCATTCCAAATTTCAAATATCTTTTTTTTCATGTTTCACTAGAAAATTCCCCTAAAAACAGGAGATTTAAAGGTAACACTGTATGATACTTACGATACTTATGTTATCTTCTTAGAAATATCTTTTTTTTTCTGTTAGAATGAATAATATAACTGGTCTTTCTGTATCATAGATCATCTGGAGAAAGAGAATTTAACATACATGTTTCCATAAAATTTTTCATATACATGAAACACACAACTTTTCAGAAGGGTGACTAATTTAAGGATAGATACTGTAGACACTGAATTTAGAGAGAAATCAGTGTACCACCCACACTTCTGCTTGCCAATAGCAGTCAATGAGAAAAGTAGAAGTAATATGTACTTTGGAACCAGGTCAAGTTTGGGCTTTAATTTCTACTCTGCTACTCACTACCATGAGTAAGTTATTTAACCTCTATAACACTCGGTAAAACAGGGATAGTCGGTTTTGAATATTAAGATATTATCTGTGAGGACTTCCCTGGTGGCGCAGTGGTTGGGATTCCGCCTGCCAGCGTGGGGGACGCGGGTTCGAGCCCTGGGCCGGGGGGATCCCACATGCCGCGAAGCAACTAGGCCTGTGCGCCACGGCTGCTGAGCCTGCGCTCTGGAGCCCGCGAGCCACAACTACTGAAGCCCACGTGCCTGGAGCCTGTGTCCCGCAGCAAGGAGAGGCCACCGCAGTGAGAGGCCGCGCGCGCCGCCACGAAGAGTGGCCCCCCCCTCGCCGCAACTGGAGAGAGCCCATGCGCGGCAACGAAGGCCCAACGCAGCCAATAAATAAATAAATTTATAAAAAAAAAAAAAGATATTATCTGTGAAACGCCCTAGCACAGAGCTCAGCATATAGTAAAAAAAAAAAAAAAATGTTTTTATAAAGCTCCCTTCTTTTCTCCTCTGTGCCCACTAATCCTCTTGTTCATTAGCTCAGACCACAGAAAACATTCTTTTCTTTAAACTTTATATTGTAAAATAAAACAAAGGGACAGAAAGTCACACCAAAAAATGTATTGCTTAATGAGTTTAATGAGTTGTTAAAGGTAAACACTCATGTATTCACCATCCAGGTTAAGAAACAGAATTTTGCCTGCTATCCCAGCAGCTCCCACAGTCCCCTGTCCCAAACTTAGACTCCTCCCTTCCCCTAAAAGTAATCTCTATCCTGACTTTTATAATGATCGCTCCATTATGTTTGCAACCAAGTATACATTCTTAGACACTATAGTTTACAGCTGCCCATTTGAAAAAAACAAAAACAAAAACAAAAACTTTATGTGTCTTCTAAATCCCTTTTAATCCACAGGTTTCCCCCTTCATCTGTTTTTTTTCCCCCTTATGGCTGCTATGTTGAAGAACTTGGAGCCCTGGACATAAAGGCAGAATTTTCCGAGAGGAAGATAAACGTGTTCCTTGGGCCTCTGTGTTCCCTGCAAATTGGCAGCTGGATCCAGAGGCTTGATCAGACTCATGTTAGGTCCCTTTATGTTCTTTTATCAGGAGCTCATAATGTCTGCAGTCTCTCTTTTTGTGATGTTAACAGCTGTTGGTGGTCAATGCCTAGTTACATTAATTCACTAGGAGTTGCAGAATAGAAATATTCTAATTGTCTTTTTTTTTTTTTTTTGTAAAAACTTACTTGTCTCTAGGTGCCAGCAACCAATAAATAAAAAATGAAATTCAAAGAATAATGCCGTTTACAATAGCATCAAAAGAACCACCAAACACCCAGGGATAAAGGCAATGAAATATGTGAAAGGCTTCCACACTGAAAAACCACATAATGAAATTTAGAGAAGTTAGAGAAGCAACAAATAAATGGTGGGATACATCATGTTTATGAACTAGAAGATTCATAATTGCAAAGATGTCATTTCTCCCAAAATTGGTCTGCAGAGCCAACACAATCACAAAATCCCAGAAGGTCTTTTCTGTGTGTATGGTAATCCATGCTTTTTTCTGTATTTCTTTTTTCCTTTCAGTTTATTCTTTTCATTTCCTAACTTCATAAAATGGACACTTAGGGCATTCACTTTAAAGTTTTCTTACCTAATTTATGTATTTAAGATTTAAATTTTCTTCAAAACTCTACCTTTGCTTTATCCCTCAAATACTGCTGTGTAATGTTTTCACTGTCATTCAGTTCTAGGTATTTTAAATTTGTGTTACTTATTTAGCAGTATGCTTTTTAAAAAATTTTTATTTTATATTGGACTATAGTTGATTAACAATGTTGTGTTAGTTTCAGGTGTACAGCAAAGTGATTCAGCTATACGTATACATGTATCTATTCCTTTTCTTTTTAAAATTTTTTAATTATTAAAAAATTTTTTATTTTATATTGGAGTATAGTTGATTAACAACATTGTGTTAGTTTCAGGTGTACAGCAAAGTGATTCAGCTATAGATATACATCTATCTATTCTTTTTCTTTTTTTAATTTTTAAATTATTTTAAAAATTTTTATTTTATATTGGATTATAGTTGATTAACAATGTTGTGTTAGTTTCAGGTATACAGCAAAGTGATTCGGTTATACATATACATGTATCTATTCTTTTTCAAATTCTTTTCCCATTTAGGTTATTACAGAATACTGAGCGGAGTACTCTGTGCTCTACAGTAGGCTAACAGTATGCTTTTAAATTTTCAAAATACATGGGGAATTTAAAAAATTTATCATTTTGTATTAACTTCTAATTTCATTGTGTTGTAGTCGAAGATCATTCTTTATAATTTCTATTTTTGAAATCTGTTAATGTGTTCTCTAGGACTTGTTCATATTAATTTTTATAAATGTTCCATGTAAATATATCCTTAAATTGTTTGATATAAAAATCTATATAATCTAAAGTTCAAGCATCAAGCTTTTTATTTTTTAATTCTGCCTTCTTAACCTATCAACATTAAACTTCTCAAAGTAATACGAGATGGCAGAAGACAGAGCGATAATTTTCTAAATTTGGGGGAAAAATTACTATTTTCAATCTAGAATTCTGTATTCTAGTAAACTGTAAACCAAATGTATGAGTAGAATAACATTTTTGAACATGCAATTCTCAGAAGATTCATCTCTTAGGCACTCTTTCTTAAAAACCTCCTGGAAGATGTGTTCCTGTAGAATGAGGGAATAAAAGTAAAGCAAAAAAGAAAAAAGTGGGATCCATGAAACAGTAGCTACTCCCCAGGAGAGCAGTTAAAAAAAAAAAACTCCCAAGATGCAATAGGCCTAGGTAGCAAATAGTACAGATTGAAACAGAATAGAGGGTTCTGGGAGGGAGATCTCCAGACAGGGGATGGGAGAGGAGAGTATCAGTAGATTTTTCAGATATTGTTAGCAACTGATTATATTAGACACATATCTGAGGCCAACTAGCTACATTCCCTGAGTCTCTGACTCCTCCCACAACTTCCAGATTCAGACAAGGTGTCACACTACAGAAGGTAGGATCTTGCTTCCCTCTAAATTGCCAAAGACACATCTGATGATGCAACCAGGAAAGGGGAGGTTATTCTTCATGTGGAAAATTATAACCAATGGGAAACAGAAAACAGAGGGAAGTCAATAGACAAAATCTCTTTCCCTCTTTCTAACAGACTATTCTAACAATTTTCAGTACAGCCCATATGGAAATGTCCTGAGTGGGTGAGTAGGTGAACCTGTCAAATGACCAGCTGTTATCTCTTTACGGCTTGTTGTTAAGCAGTAGCCAGTGCAGTAATGCATCACCTTGCATTTGCTTCCCATTCTTGCTGCCTCATTTCCCCTTACCCTCACTCTTGCTGCCCTGGTATTGCACCTCTCAGTCAGCATTTAATGCTCACCTCAAGCTCTGTTTACTAGAGAACATGGACCAAGTTACAGGTGTATGATGAATTCTGATGAAACAGTATGAAAATTTAAAACTTAGATTTATAAAATTTATTCAAGGAAAAAAACATCAGAATACTGTTAACTCTAGAAAAAAAGGTGTACGGGAAGCATTACAATCAGAGTACGATATATCATCTAGCTCTGCAGAAAACAATATTTACGTAATTATAATAATGTAAACACTGATCACTGATATAAGTACAAATTGTGGAATAATTAAATTTGATGGATGGAGAGTAGACGGGGAGTGTGAGAGCTAAGTTTACCTCTACCAGGTAATGAGAAAAAACTATCACTCATCAGAATCCTATTCCCAGCTCTAAGGTACTTTAATGTGTGATCTTGTACAAATTGTCTAATTTACGTTGGTCTTGGTCTCTTCATTTATCAAATGGGAATAACATCTGCCAGGCCTTTTGCAGCACAACTATTGTAAAAGTAAAATGAAACAATGTGTATGGAAGGTGTTGAGAAACAGAAAGGTCATCTTTCAGAAGAGGCATGGGAACCAGCAGCAAGTTCAAAGCAGCATTTTGGGGTCAAAGGAAGAGAAGAGGGATATGAGTCCAAATTCCCTAACCTACCACTTCTTTGAAGGCTAAACTGCAGGGGCAAAGCTAAGAATTTCAAGAATGCTATGATCCTTTGCATTAAAAAAAATTCCCTTAGAAGTAGAAAGACATGACCAGGCCTGGCTCCTATGGGTAATCTAGATTAAAACAATCTCCTAGCTTGTTTTCTGGCCTCTAATCTCTCTTCCCACTAATCTCTCTAGCTAGCTTCACATTCCCAACCTAACTCTTTACCACCTTATCCACGGATCAGGGACCTATAATGGCTCCAGATCCCTCAATTTAGGTTCTATCTTCTCTTCAAAAAATTGTATTCGTTTCTTTGGTCCACTCTGATTTTTCTTGCCCTCTTCTAACAGTTCAACTTAATTTTTTTTCTTGAACGTATAACCAACAATTAACTCTTAACACTTGATTAAGTTCTACACTGTCTTTACAAATCTTGACTCCCTCAGACACTCCCACATGAGTTCTGGAGAACAGCAAACATGTCTTTTACTTCTCTTAAGTGCTAAGGACAGTTCTAATCGGTGGTAGGTATAAAAAAACCAAAAATGAATGGAATAGAAGTTGCTTAATCTCTTTAAGATTCTATTTCTCTTCTCTAAAATGTAGATAACACTTTACAGAGATGTTTAAAAATGATATATGTGAAAGACTAGCACAATGTCTAGCATGTATCTAGCATTCACAAATGTTTGCTAAATCTAAATACTAAAATGTGTATAATACCTATCTTATATGATTGGTGGGAGGATTAAATAAGGATGTGTCAACAATTTTAAAACCAAAACACCTGTCAAAGGCAAAGAATTATCGTCATTAAAAAGAACAACATAAAGAAACAGAATGGAAGAGGAAACTAGCAGAAAGCCAGCCCAGAGGCAGTAACCCACATGGGAAATATATAGTGGATTTAATAAGATTTCTGGCCTCCAAAAAACTTCTCTCTGGGAGAAGCTGAATGAATACCTGAGAAAGTTTTTGCCTGAAGAAGTGAGATCCTAACACATAAGGCCAGATGCTGTTCCAGAGTGTGCTTCAAAGGATGTTCTCTGCAATTGATCCATTTAAGGTAGATTCCCTCTGGTCCAGAGAAGATCTCTGGTAAAGAATTTCCAAGTGGGCTAATGCAAGAACAAGCCTCAATGTACAGTTTCAGAGCTCTGAGACATACTTAATGTTGAAGAATAGCTCAGAACTAAAAGTAATCCGTAAAATAAAGGAGGCAGACCAAAGGTAAGACCCTTCAGCTCTGCCATTTGGGTATTTATTTGTACCAGGAAAACTTACTGGGGCTGCAGCAGTGTGAAGAACAGACCACCACCACCCAGAACTAGAAGCCCAGCAGCAGCTCTGGAGAAGAAATTATCAGAGCTTGTGCCTCTTGCAGAGATGTAGAACAATGTAGCAACTCATCTCTCAGCACAATACCCTCTGCTTATGTTCCAATTAAAAATATATATATATCCATTAAAAGCCACCAAGAGAATCTAAAGAAACTGACACTATATATCCCTTTGCCTCCGTCCTATGAGGCCATCTTAAATCCCTGTCCATCCAGAAAACTATATTTTTTTGCTAAAAATATTGTGTAGGATTTATTACTTCTTTTATTCTTATAATCTGAACTGCTTTTATTAAGAAGACACTTAAAGACAGGTAGATCCATCATCACACACGAAGCACTGGTCTGTCACTCAAAAGACTTGGATTCTTGTCCAGTCTTTTCTAATGACTTGCTGTGCTCTCTTTGACAAGGCACTTGTCCTTTTGCTATTCTCGTTCTGGGTCTCTGTTTTCTCTATATTTAAAATGAAGAAGTTAGATGAGGTGACCCCAAAGATCTTTCCAAGTCTACAAACCTACAAAATCAGTCCAAACTGGAGCCATCATTGTCAAGGAATCTACACTAAATGAAGGGAATAACTTCAGGATCTGCTCACATTCTAAGATTCTTGCAGAGAATTATAATCATTGACAGCCTAAGGACTGGTTTGTTGCTTGGATCTCCTGCCTGCTTGGAGCTCTCCAGGGTACTGATTCCATCTCTGGCTGGTATCTGCTCTCCCAATCCTCTGGATACAAGCATGTTTCCAAATCCATCAACCACCCAGGCAGAGGTGTGGCACAAACATATGCGCTGCCCAATGGATATATAAATAAACAAAAGAGAAGAATTTCGTAACAGAAAACATCACAGGACGCAAAACAAAATTAGTTCCAAACCATGGTTTTCATTCAACATGTTCTAGCCACTTTACACGAAGTACTGTACCATTTCCTATACATCACCCAAGCCGTCTATAGCACTCTGGTACTAGACTTGAACCCAGATCTCTCAAGCTTCAATCTAATGTTCTTCTCACAATTCCTCTCTGCTTCTCTTTTGAGCCCCAATGTTAAATTTCCCAAAGTTATGCTAAACCAGTAAGAATTCAGACTATCTTATATACCATACACCTAGCACAATGTCCTGACATACCCTAAGTCTTCAATAAGTTTTTGTTAAATGAATGATAAAGATGGGGCCATGAACATTTCTAAACTTCAAGTGCCTCCAGTCTCATCTGCATATTCATAAACCCTGACAATACCTTCTTATATAGAACTCAAAAAGATGGGCACACAAGCTCCCAGAGCTTAAGTCTGCATGTAATAGCAAAATTAGTAAACCAGCTGACTTAATGACCAAAAGTAGACACTACTATGTTGATTGCTGCAATTCTAGTATAGTGATTATGAACAGGGGTATGGAATTGGACAACCTTGGCTTTGAACCCCAGCTATCACTTAGAAGCTGCATGACTTGGGCATATCACTTACCTAAGCCTTACTTATCTGTAAAATAGGGGAAACATAGTTTATACCCTCATAAGACTGCTGAAAGGATTAAATGAAATACTGTATTAAAACACTAAGTAGGCACTTCCTTAGACTGTCCTATTTACTGTGTAACTGGCACAATGCCTGGCACACAATTAATGCTCAATAAATGTTAGCTATCATCATCATCTTTATAACAAATCACCAGATTCTATAACTAAAATGAAGACTTTTCGTTATATGTGAAAAACAGTCTCAAAACAATGCAAAAAAATTGTAGTTAAAAAATAATGAAAAAAAATAATGAAATCTCATACTATCCTCATGGGAAAGTAAAAACAATGCAAATATTGATTGCCTCATTTTAAAAAGGCACAGAGAGGCTAAATCTTTCACTTGGGATCACAGAAAATGCTCAGTCCACTAGAGACAAATAATGGGCATTTTGCCTGTAAGTCAGAAGCAAAAGGCTGCAATACACAAAGTGTGTAAACTGTATGTAATAAGGTACCTAGGAAACTAAAGTATTCTTATACCAAGAGTTACTTGCTAATTTATTGAACCTCCTTAAATCTGAATGCCTTACCGCAAAAAGCATGTTAATAGCTCTCTTCAAATTAAAGAGAACATTCACATGCTGCCTCCGTAACACCCTACCACAATCAAATGAGAAAGGCATCAGAACTTACCCTCCTATTTTACAAATGAAAGCAATCTATGTCTTCACAAATCCTCCAAATGATTCTGATGCAGACTAAAGTTTGAGAACCACTACCTCAGTCCATTGCTCCTTTCCTATCTTCTTCTGCCTCTTGATTCCATGACCTAGTATTTCAATAACCTATATTTCCTTTGCTTTTCATCGTTTCTACTTGGTAAAACCTCAAAAACCCCTGATAAGCTCAATTACACACCTTCTCCAAATATGTCCCCAAGTTGCTGAGGAATGCCAAAACACACAACAGTGCAGAAAGGCACCTCAACAAGGCCTTTGACTGTCGATAAATCATGCGTTTGTATGGTCAAAAGACAATGGTGATTTCAAATCTTATTCATTCCCTTCAAATAGCACCCCTTCCTTCTTCCTTCTCAGTAGATGACCTAGCCTCCTACTTAACAAAGAAAATAGAATCCACCAGATGGATACATCCTCAACTTCCCACCATTCAATCTACACAACTTTCTGTATCTTCCCTCCATCCCTCTGTATAGTCTCCTCTATCCCTTCTGTTAAAATAATAAGTCAGGTGGCCCTCCTCTAATCTAAGACCAAAACCACCTGTTAGCTGGACCTCATTTCCCCTTTCTCTTAAAGGAAACTCACATTTATAAATTACTCTTCTCTCCCATCCAAGTACTAACCAGGCCCAACCCTGCTGAGCTTCCAAGATTGGACAAGATCGGGCAGGGCGCCTTCATGGTGGAACTATATTCAGTATCTTGTTATAACCTATATTGGAAAATAATCTGAAAAAGAATATATATATGTATAACAATCACTTTGCTGTACACCTAAAACTAACACAACATTGTATATCAACTATACTTCAACTAAAAAAAAAAAAGGTCTGGGCAAAAAACAAAAAAATTACTCTTCTCTCTCCATATTATTTACCTTTTCCTTAGGTTAATTATGCCACATAATTGGTACCTTAGTATTTACACATGCAGTCATGAAAAAAAGAATAAGGTAGTTCTTTCTGTCCTCATAGTCACAGAATACAATATGCTTTCCTGAAGTTCAAACCCATATACCTAACTGCCCATAGTCATCCCCTACTTGGACGTCTCATAAGCACTTGAAACACAGTCAAACACATGTCTAAAATAACACTCATCTTCTCGCTCTAAAATCTGTTTCTTCAGGCTCCTCCAGTGTTCCTCATCTCAGTAAATGGCCCAGGATCTACGCAGGTGCCCAATCAGACACCTATCAGACATACTTTGCTACCTCCCTCTCCTTCATCTCACATCCAATTAATCATCAAGACCTGATAATCTTATCTAGCAAGTATTTCTTATATTATTCCACCTCCTTTCATCTCCACTGCCACTATCTTTGTCCAAGCCACCATCATCTCTCACCTGGGCTTCTCAAAGCATTTTAATGGTTTCCCAGCATCCACATTTCCCCTCCTCCAATCCAGTCCCCACTAGATAGCAGCTAGGACAGTCATTTCAAAAGGAACATCTATCATGGCTCTCCTCTGTGAAAACTCTTACAGCATCCCATTTCTATTAGAATCAAGTGCAAACGCCTTAACAAAGCCTATAAGCCTCTGCATGATCTAGCCTCTGCTTACTCCAGTTTCATTTCACACCACCTTCCCCCTCCCTGCATTCCAGTCACACAGGGATGTGTTTCTTCAAACTAACTAGGCTCTTTCCCTTTCCCAGATGTTTTTTCCCCTCAGAACATTTTCCTCATTATTTCCCTAGCCAACTCCCGTTCACCCTTCAAGTCTCAATTTAAATGTAACATCCTCAATGAAAAATTTTCCAACTCCTCAGATTCAGTCAAGCCAATTTTAATCCCCCTTGTCCCAATTTAACAGATTTATTCATTCAATAAATATTTATTAAGCACCTAAACTGTATCAGTTGCTGTGCTAGGTGTAGAGACTATAATTGTGACGAATACTGACAGTCTCTCTCCTGATTAAATTTGTATACTAGTGGAAAATATAATCATTAAACAAATCATTATTTAATTACAACCGCAATAAATACTACTGAGGAGAAGTACAAGGGTGCTTTGAGAATGAATGTCTGGTAAATAGGGGAAGGAATTCAAATCCAGATCTTTTGAGTCCAAATTCTATGCTTTTTCCCTGCTATGCTATGCTATAAATAGAAGCTTCATTTTTATTTCTAAGCAAACTGATTTTAACTTTTTTCTTAACTCCAACAGATTCAAAGTTTATATCGTTCTGGGAGGCAGCTCTGAGCTCCCCTCCACTCAACATGGCAGTACTAACTCCACAGGGCCCACAAATCAGTTCCCCAGGAACACTGTTCTGGAGACTATAGTTGGGTGGGGAGTAAATAACACACAAAACATGTTACAATACAGTGCAGGGCTCTGTGCAGAGGACTATGGGAACACAAAGATGGAAAGACTAATGTTGTTTGGGCAATAACCTAAGTGAAAGTACTCTGTAAAATGTAAAACATTACTCAAATGATTGTTATTAGTGCTGGTGGTCTCCCTAAGTAACGTAATCCTCCAAGGACAAAAAAAAAACCAAAACCCCACCCACTCAAATAGAAAAATAGCATAGCCACTTAACCCAGGAAAAAAACGTGAAATATATTTCTCCTCATTCATTCTTAGCATCTCATTTTAAATCACTTAAAATACAAAACTCTTATTTGCAGTAAAGGGAAAATTAATTTATGCATTTTGCTTTTTATTTACTCTCTTTTATTGCATCAGAAAAATCTTAAAATGCTGAAAGTCCTAATTTATTATAATCATATCTCAGTCATTAAGCAGTCACTGAAGTTAAAATTAAAAAGAAAAAACACTAAAATACTAAATGTAGTAAACGCCCTCTAAATTTCATTTTTAGCACAGATTTTGTTACACCACAAGTACCGCCCCCTGGTAGTGGTACAGTGGAATGACACCGGCTGGAAAGGGGACTGTGACTCTAGATTACGAGGAGCCCAGGCTGGGAGCCCCCAGACCACATAACCTTTAAGGCATACAATTACAGATTTTTAATTATTCTGGCTCTGCCACTTCTTAGCTGCATGACCTGGGGGTACATTTCTTAACCTGTTAATCTTCAATCTCCTCACTCATAAAATAGGAATGATATATACACCTGAAACACTGTAAATCAACTATACTTCAATTTTAAAAAATAGGAATGATAATTGTACCTATTTTATAGGGTAACTGTGAGAATTAGTCACAGATGGTCTCCAAATTATGATGGTTTCACAATTTTTTGATTTTACGATGGTGCAAGAACAATACACATTCAGTAGAAACCATACATCGAATTCTGAATTTTGATCTTTTCCCAGGCTAGCGACAGGTAGGATGCTCTCCCACGATGCTGGGCAGCAGTAACGAGCCACAGCTCCCAAAACCAGTCAGCGACAGGAACACGAGAGTAAACAAATGATGCACTTACAACCATTCTGTACCTAGAGACCATTCTGTTTTTCACTTTCAGTATAGTATTCAATTACATAAGATATTCAACACTTTATTATAAAATAGGCTTTGTGTGACATGATTTTGCTCAACTGTAGGCTAACGTAAGTGTTCTAAGGACATTTATGGCAGGCTAGGCTGTGATGTTTAGTAGGTTAGGTGTATTAAATGCATTTTCAGCTTACAATATTTTCAACTTACCACAAGTTTATCGAGATGTAACCCCATCATAAGTTGAGGAAGATCTTTAATATATGTAAAGAAATTAGCACAGTGGATAGCACACAACTAGTACTCAATAAACATTTGCTCTATTATTCTTACTATCTCTTTCAGCTCTAAAGTCCCATGAATTCCATATGCCTAATGCCATAAAGTACAATAAAATATAGAAAACTTGTTTATAGGTATTGTTCTTATTCCCCAATAGCAGAAATATCTGTAGTTCATGACAAGAACCACAACCAGGTAGACTTATAGTTAAAAGGGATGCCAAATGCTCATCTAGAAACCTCAGTGCCTCCAAGTATTTCCATAAAACTAGATGATCATGACTCAAGATAAAGAGAGTCCTCCTATTTTGAGGGGCTCTAATGTTTAACCAAATGTCTTCATTAGACTCCAAATATCTCATACCAATTCGCCTAGTTCTCTCCTCTGAAAGAATGGAAAAACCATTGCTCCGAATTGTTTCGACAGAGCAAGATAATTATAGACAGTTACTAAGTTTTCAGTCATATTTCTGGAACACTTTACTTTTCCACAAAGATCTCATTTCAAATCTTTCAGTACCCTAATTATTCATGTAGTGGGAAAGACAGAATGAAATACAATGTTCCACCAGGAATGTGAACAAGTTTGACTTACAGAAGAATTCTCATTATTTTTTGCCTTTGCTCACATCATTCATGTTCATGCCTTACCTCTCTTCTCATCTGAATCCTACCTATCCTCTACAGTCAAAATTATACTTCTCTTCTGACCCTCTGATTTCATTCCACCATTTGACTTTGTGAGTTGAACAAGACAGCTATCAGCATCAGCACCCTAAAAGGGGAAACTAAAACTCAGAGGCTAAAATATGTGGTCAAGTTTACAGACATAAGTGACAATGCTATCATTTTATAAATCCACTGAAATATCAGTAGTCAGATTTAACAACAGGGAAACACAACTTAGTAGCACCAAGAACATCCAGACCACCAACCTGGGTTATTCCAATGGAAAAAAATCTAGTTTATTTCAAACAGGTATCAACATAGAAGTAAATCTACCTCTTAATGAGCCCAGTGTACTCATTTTAAAAATACTAAAATAAAGGCTCAGAAAAGCTTGTTTGTTTTTTAATAAATTTATTTATTTATTTATTTTTGGCTGTGTTGGGTCTTCGTTGCTGCGTGTGGGCTTTCTCTAGTTGCAGCAAGCGGCGGCTACTCTTCGTTGTGGTGTGCGGGCTTCTCACTGCGGTGGCTTCTCCTATTGTGGAGCACAGGCTCTAGGCGCGTGGGCTTCAGTAGTTGTGTCACGTAGGCTTCAGTAGTTGTGGCTCCTGGGCTCTAGAGCACAGGCTCAGTAGTTGTGGTGCACAGGCGTAGCTGCTCCGTGCCATGTGGGATCTTCCCGGACCAGGGCTCGAACCCGTGTCCCCTGCATTGGCAGGCGGATCCTTAACCACTGCGTCACCAGGGAAGTCCTGAAAAGCTTGTTTAAAGTCACCTTTTCAGGTGACTTGCAAAAGTAAACTAGGCAAAAACAAAATTACTAATTTACATATATGAAAAGTCCAGGTTTTGAGTTCAACAGATTTTAGGAGTTCAGAGGATCTGGTTGCTTTTCATCTCTGTTTGGCTTCATTCCCAGGCAGAACTTCTCCGGAGGACCCCAGTCTTACATCTTCCCAGGTTCATATCCAATATAAAAAGAATACATACTTTCTCTAAAAAAAATTGATCAAAAGTCAGTCATAGATCCAAATTGAGATTGCTGCTCATTCCTAAATCAATCTCCATGATCAGAAAAATATAATGCTCTAATTAGCAAGGCATGAATCACATGTCCATCCTTGAAGCCAGGGATGAAGTGGGCTCTGCCCAAAGCACAAGACCTGAGTTCTAGGGAGAAGATGGCTCTCCAGAGGAAAATCTGGGCATTGGTATTAAAAGAAGGGGAAATGGACACTGGAAGGCAAAAACAACAGAAGTCCACTATAATCATATAACTAATTACACTCATATCTGGGACCAGAACTTGCACTGTGACCCCCATGTCAGTGTTCTTTCTCTCATGCTACGTTACTCCCCTAGAAGAAGAAACTATAAAAGAGGATCTCGGCTTCCCTGGTGGCACAGTGGTTGAGAGTATGCCTGCCAATGCAGGGGACACGGGTTCGAGCCCTGGTCTGGGAAGATCCCACATGCCACGGAGCAACTAGGCCCGTGAGCCACAACTACTGAGCCTGCGCGTCTGGAGCCTGTGCTCCGCAACAAGAGAGGCCGCGATAGTGAGAGGCCCGCGCACCGCGATGAAGAGTGGACCCCGCTTGCCACAACTAGAGAAAGCCCTCGCACAGAAACGAAGACCCAACACAGCCAAAAATAAATAAATAATTAATTAATTAAAAAAAAAAAAAGATCTCAACCACCTCTAAGCCTTGAATTATCTGAAGCTTAAAATGTTGTGCTTTGCTTCTTAAAAGCTATTTTCATGAAAAGACAGCTTCACAAAACTCTCCAGGAAATAAGTCTGCTCCATATGGAGAGTTTCAGCATCAGTTTTCAAGGTGATCTTGGCCTTATGATCTACTTCACATCTATACCTGGCAGGACCAGCCATCTAAAATAGAGGATAACCTATAAGGTTGAATATTAGGGGAATCAAAAGGCTCCCAACCCAGACCTCTACATCAATACTTGTTAATATTTTTAAAAATTCTACCACCAAATTCAACTGGATTTGGAAGGCCTATCAGGCTACCAGTTTTCCTAGAAAAATACAGACATCCTAGGAAGTAAAACACCATTAATCTACTCACTCAACCAACATTTAATGAATGTGAAGCAAAAAACTAGGCATTTTGGGTATTAGAATGGGCAAGAAAAACCCTTCTTTTAGAGAAATTTGTAGTTTGGGAGGCAGGCATCTAACATGATTATAACATTGTGAAAATGTTATGATAGACCTCTTATAAACTTATTTAGAATACAGCATAGCAACACTTCAGAACAGAATTAAATGAGAGTCAGCAGACAACAAGGCCCAGAGAGGGTATGACGTACACAAGGATAATAACGTCACTGAAAAGTAAGATAGGAAGAAACCAAAGATGAACTTTGCCTTCCAAAAGTTGGCACTGGAACCTGAAAACTGGGGAAGAGGGAGAAGAGGAAAACAGAAATCCAACTAACAATTAATTAGTAGATGTTATGAGTAAGGATTCCCAGTAGGTAATACGGAAGATATAAAAAGGAACAAGACAAGATCCTCATCCTCAAGAAGCTGACAATGTACCTGGGAGAGTAAGACACAGGCAGAAATCACATAATAAAATATAGACTATGATAAGCGTAATAAAATTCAGTAGATAAACGGTTATGGAGTTTCAGATGAAAGAGAGAGAAAGAGAAAGAGAGAGAGAAAATTATTAGGTAAAGAGGAATCTAGGAAAGTTTCATGAAGGCTGAGTGAATATGTAGGTAAAGATGTTGGGGGAGAGAGGCTAAAAGTCAGGCCCAGAAGAAAGGTCATATGAGACTTCCGGCCCTCTTTTGACTAATCCACCATTCACATCTTTAACTAATCTAGTAGGGACAGACCATCACAATTCAGTGCCCAGTCACTGTGAGGACCACAAAGTAAGTTCCTCAGGCAACCAACAGAAGAAGAAAGTATTGATATATAGCTGAAAACAGAATGATAGAATATTTTTGAAACATGAGTTTTCTATTTTACCTTTCTGAATCTTATTTTTCTGATCATAAAATATGGATAAATAACCCCTACCTGCATAAAGCTGTTGAGAGATAAAGTAAAATAACATATTATAGTACCTAGAACAAGGCTGGTATATAAGAGACTTTTGGTAATCATTTTTTCTTCCCTTCTGTATTAGTTTCCTAAGGCTGCTGTAACAAATCAGCACAAACATCATTGCTTAAAACAGTCAAAATTTATTCTCTCACAGTTTTGGAGGCTAGAAATCTGAAATCAAGGTGTTGGCAGGGCTATGTTCCCTCTGAAAGCTGCAGGGGACCATCGGTTCCTTGCTCCTTCCAGCTTCTAGTGGCTATCAGCAATCCTTGCTGTTCCCTGGCGTGTAGCTACCTAGCGCCAATCTCTGCCTCTAACTTCACATGGGCTTTACGTCCCTGTTCCTCTCTGTGTCCTCTCTTCTCCTTATAAGGACACCAGTCATTGAATTTAGAGCCCACCCTAAATCTAGGATGATTTCATCTCAAAGTCCTTAACTAATCACTTCTGCAAAGATCTTACTTCCAAAAAAGGTCACATTCTGAGGTGATGGGTAGATATGAGGGACACTATTCAACCCACTACACCTTCCTTCTTCAGATCCACTTGAGTCTGAAACATTCATAACATCTTTTATAACTGTCTAGTTCACAGGAAGACAGTACTTTTTCATTGCACTCCCAGCATATTTCCATGGTATTGAATAACAATGTCTACAAATCCCTTAAAGAAAACTGGGATTTTAAGAAAACCTGAGGTAAGTCGGCATTTTCAACAGAACTAAAAACTTGGACTCCAGTTCTGTCTACCAGTTAGCAACTGTGAGACCTTGGACAAATTATATCAAGTCTTTTTTTTTTTTTTTTAGTAGTAAGTTATTTTTATTCCTTTTAGTTCACCTTCTTACCCTCTAAAAGTAATACACAATTAAAGAATTTATGAAAATTAAAAAGCTGAAAATAAATCACCTGTAATCCCTAAACAAAGCTTATTTTAACAGTCTTTTAATGTATTTTTCTTATTTTTTTTCTAAGTATGATTGTATTTTTACCAATGCAATAATACTAAATGTGTGATTTTTTTGTTTGTTTGTTTTTTGTTTTTGTTTTTTCGGAGTATAATTGCTTTACAGTGCTGTGTTAGTTTCTGCTGTACAATGAAGTGAATCAGCTATATGTATACATATCTCCCCTCCCTCCTGGACCTCCCTCCCCACCCCCATCCCACCCATCTAGGTTGTCACAGAGCACCGAGCTGAGCTTCATCTCTTTAAGAGTCAATTTCTTCATCTTTAAATGGGACTATCACAAAATTTCTGGAAGAATTAAGTGAGATGATAAATGTAAAAGCATTTGTAAACTCTAAAATAATATACAAACACTAGTTATTACTTACAAAACTTTCAGTGTTTAATAATTTAACAAAATGTACTGACATGTGCCCAGCGCCACCTTAAATACCATGGGGAAGAGGAGGAAACATGGTCCATAACTTCAAAGGGCTCATAGTCCAACACTAACATACAAATAACCATTATGAAACAATTTATCACTACATTATTTAGAAATTACTATATATGGTTGATAGAGCACAAAAGACGGTGATCGATGCTAGCTTGAAGGAGGAAGAAATTGAGCTAAGACTTACAGGACAGGTAGGTAGGTTTTAGCTAGAGCAGAAGGCCATATATAACACATTTCAAAGCCAGACAGCATGCCTAGACTTGATGCAGAGCGGCAGCTACTGGAGCTTACCTGAATGGAGAGTGCCATGATGAAAGTAGGCTTTCAGGGAAAAAAGCCTGGCAGCATTTGTAGTCTAAATTGGCAGGGGAGAGACTAAAGGCAAGAACACCAACTAAAAGGCTGTGGCCCTAATGCAGCACATGTTCATCTTCACTGGTTGCTAAAATCGTGACTGGCAGCAAGATCTGTCATTTCCGGAAAGCTGTTTACATCTTAGGCAATAATTCTAAGTCTTTCCCAGGGTTTTTTCCTATGCTGACCTCACTAAACCAATCATGGACTATATAGAAGCTTCCAATTCACATTTCTCATAATCTCCAGGCAGAAAAGAAGCTTGGAGAACACACAGGCAATCCAATTCAATGTAAATATCCTCCCTAAAGCAACATGGATTGAGGGAGTCATCCACCGGGAGTTAACAGCCTCTGTTTAAACACTTCAATCTAAGAAATGTCCATTCCACCAAAGCCACTGTCCCTGCAAACAACAGAGGTCAGATATCAATACTCAGCTCCTTGCCCAAACACTTGGTCTGCCTGAGTCCTGGGCAGCTCTTCGTCCAGGAAGGTTAGAGTTTGCCACTGCTAGAGTCGAAGGAGAAATAACATGATCCTGCAGCTTTTGACAGAGATTCAAGCCATCCCCAATAGTGGCTGCCTGCAAGGAGGCAGGTCTGAGTCAGTCTGTCAGGCTGTGAAATCCTCACTCCATCTGCTCCGAGGGAGCTGTCTGCCAAGTTTGGTGCCTGGACACATGAGCTCCCACTCCCACACCTACCACTTTCTCCCCTGAGAAACAGAAACAAAATCTGTTTCAAAGCTTCATTTTCTTCTCCTCTTCCCAAAGCTTAGCTCTAGGAAATTACCTTTTACTTATAAGTCATGGAAGCGAAGAGAGAAACATATATTCCCCTAATAACTCTAAATGGGCAAGATCACTATAACACGACATATATTAAGCAAAGGCTGCCTGGCATTAGTTCCTTGCTGGGACTTGATTCTCTTCCTTTATTTTTCCACCTGTTTTTCTTTCATGTCCCCCTTTTTTGAAGAGATATTGGATATATTTTAAAATGTGATATACAGAGAAGTTATAAAGCCTACTAATAAAAAGAACACTCATGGATCTACCACTCATTTTAAGAAATAGAACCTACCAATACCATTAAAGCTCTTTACCATACCCTCCTGCCTCACCTTGGCTTCCATCGGAAGTAATCACTATGCAGAATTTTGTGTTAACCATTTTTCTCTCATATTCATCAGAACTAGATTAATTTGCTAATACGAAGACCTCCTACCGCCAACTTTTCCACTCTAAAGTCTACTTTCACTGCCTTTTCTGTCTGCAACTACACACTTGCCAGGCAATCTCTCATTAAATTCCAATCATCTTTGGAAGCTGAATCCCCATGAAATACTAATTCATGGTAATCCAGCTGTTGAACACCCAGGGAATCTCTGCTCCCCAAACACGGGCACAAATCTCCCAAATCATCAACTGGTGTCCCAAATCGGCATACTTTATACTTAATCATTCCATCCTTTATTATTATTAACCAAGTATACAATAAGGATTCCAGGCTCCCCCAACACCAATGCCCATCTGGTTAATGTGGGCATTGCTAGAGGCCCAGAACATCACTGTACAGCTTACATGTCATCCACACTACAACACTAACTACTTACAGGCAGGAAAAGTGTCTTCTTTAACCCTGAGGCTTAAAGATGGTTTTCATTTAAGGGTTAAGGCCTGATCCTATCTGATATCAAAAAAGGGTGGCCATACAACCAAGAAAAACTTGTATTTCTTTCTATGCCCAGCCCTTCACCTTATATAAGATCTCTAGCCTATGATTATACCCACGATGGGTCCAGTTCTGTTATTACATACATAAAAGTAGCTTTATAACTTATAACACACCTTCAAAAAACCGGCTGCTTCATCTGGCTATTTGGCTCTGCCTTACTTCTTTTCCTTGCAGTATCAATCCCCATTTAAGAGAAGATAAGTGCTAAACCAAAACAAAAATTTTTTTTGCCTCTTTGTTTTCTCATCTGCAAGACAGGGACACCACTACCTAGAAGTTTAAATAAGAGCGCATATGTAAGGCCTTTAGCATGGTAGCAGCACACAGCAGTTGGTAAAATGTGAGGCACCTTCTATTTCTCTCTGTATAATGTCAGATCTATTAAAAACACTTTGCAAAAAGCTCCAGCTACAAACAGTATGCTAACAAACCAAATCTAGCAATATATAAAAAGAATTATATATAGCCAATATTTTATAATAATTATAAATGGAATACAGTTTTAAAAATTTTGAATCACTTTGTTGTATATCTGAAATTTACATAATATTGTACATCAACTAGACCTCAATTAAAAAAAAAAACACCTCAGGGGGAAAAACGGATTATATATGATGACTAAGTGAGATTCATGCCAGCAACGCAAGGTTGGTTCAACACATAAATATCAATATAATACACAATATTAATAAAGGACAAAAACCACATGATCATAGACACAGACAAAGCATTTAACAAAACCCAATACATTTTCATCATAAAAAACTCTCAGCAACCTAGGAATCAAAAGGAAATTCCTCAACTTGATAAAAGGCATCTATGAAAAAAACCACAGTTAACATTATACTAATGGTGAAAGACTGAAAGTTTTCCCCCAAAGACCAGGAATAAGACAAAGATGTCTGCTCTCTCCACTTTTACTAAGCATTGTACTAGAGATTTTAGCCAGGACAATTAGGCAAGAAAAAGAAATAAAAGGCTTCCAGATTGGAAAGGAAGAGGTAAAACTACTGCTATCTGTAGATGACATGATCTTGCATATAAAAAATTCTAAGGAATACACATATACACACACATTCTATTAGAGCTAATAAACGAGTTCGGCAAGGTTGCACGATACACAAATATAAAAAAATCAGTCGTATTTCCATATACTAGTAATGACTAATTAAAAAATTAAGAAAGCAACTCCATTTATAACAGCATCAAAAAGAATAAAATTATTGGTAACAAACGTTTAAAGGAAGACTACTGAAAACTACAAAACATTATTGAAAGAAGCTAAAGAAGATCAAAACAAATGGAAAGACAGCAGTGTTCATGGACTGGAAGACTTAAAAATGCCAATATTCTTCAAATTAATCTGCAGATTCAACGCAATCCCTATCAAATTCCCCATTGCCTTTTTAAAAGAAATTAACAGGGAATTCCCTGGCGGCGCAGTGGTTAGGACTCAGCGCTTTCACTGCCAGGCCCCAGGTTCAATCCCTGGTCAGGGAACTGAGCTCCCACAAGCCACATGGCACAGTCAAAAAAAATAAAAATAAAAATAAATAAAAGACAAACTGACCCTAAAATCCATAAGAAAATTCAATGAACCAAGAATAGCCAAAAATCTTAGAAAAGAACAAAAAGAACAAAGTTGGAGGACTCACGCTTGCCAATTTCAAAGCTTACTACAAAGCTACAGTAATGAAGACTGTGGTAGTGGTATAAGGATAGACAGTAGATCACTGGAATCCATCTCATCAACAGAATAGAACTGAAAATCCAAAAATGAATCCATAATTCTATAATGAGTTGATTTTTCAACAAGGGTGCCAAAACAATTCAATGGGGAGAGAAGAGTCTTTTTCAATGAATGTGCCAGGAAATATAGATATCCACATGTATAAGAATGAAGTGGGACTCCTACCTTATACCATAAAATTTATACTTATAAAAATTAATGCAGAATGGATCAAAGACCTAACTGTAAGAGATAAAACTATAAAACTCTTAGAAGAAAACAGATGACTTTGAATTAGGCAATGATTTCCTAGACATAAACCAAAAGCACAAGCAACAGAAAAAATAGATAAACTGGACTTTATCAAAGTTTTAAAATTTTGCTTGTGCTTCAAAAAACACTATCAAAAGTAAAAAGATAACCCACTGAGTGGGAGAAAATATTTGCAAATCATATTCTGGTAAGGTACTTATAACTAGAACATATAAAGAAAACTCTTACAACTCACCAACAAAAAGACTCAAACCAACCCAATTAACCCAATTAAAAATAAGAAAGTATTTCAATAGGCATTTCTCCATATAAGATATACAAATAGTCAATAATCACATGAAAAGATGCTCAGCATCATTAATCATTAGGGAAATGCAAATAAATAACATAATGAGATACCACTTTATACACACTAAGATGGCTAGAATAATAATTTTTTAAAGTACAATAACAATGTTTTCGAGGATGTGGAAAAAAAATGGAACCATCACGGGACGTCCCTGGTGGCGCAGTGGTTAAGAATCCGCCTGCCAATGCCGGGGACACGGGTTCAAGCTCTGGTCCAGGAAGATCCCACATGCCACGGAGCAACTAAACCCGTGTGCCGCAGCTACTGAGCCTGCGCTCTAGAGCCCGCGAGCCACAACTACTGAGCCGGTGTGCCACAACTACTGAAGCCCACATGCCTGGAGCCCATGCTGCAACAAGAGAAGCCACGGCAATGAGACGCCAGCGCACTGCAATAAGACACCTGCGCACCGCAGTGAAGAGTAGCCCCCCCTCACCGCAACTAGAGAAAGCCTGCGTGCAGCAACAAAGACCCAACACAGCCATAAATAAATAAATAAATAAATTTATTTTTTTTAAAAAGTGGAACCATCATACATTACTGGTGGGAATGTAAAATGGCACAGCAAAAAATAAATAAATAAATAAAAATAAAAAATAAAATGGCGCAGCAGCTTTGGAAAACTGTTTGGCAGTCCCTCAAAAAGTTAAACATAGAGTTACTCCTATTCCACTCCTGGGTATATACATAAGAAAACTGAAGGGGGAAGGGTAAGATGTGACAAAGAGAGAGAGTGGCATGGACATATATACACTACCAAATGTAAAATAGATAGCTAGTGGGAAGCAACTGCATAGCACAGGGAGATCAGCTTGGTGCTTCGTGACCACCTAGAGGTGCGGGATAGGGAGGGCGGGAGTGAGGGAGATGCAAGAGGGAAGAGATATGGGAACATATGTATATGTATAACTGATTCACTTTGTTATAAAGCAGAAACTAACACACCATTGTAAAGCAATTACACTCCAATAAAGATGTTAAAAAAAAAAAAAAGAAAACTGAAAACATGTTCACATAACAACTTGTACACAAATGTTCATAGCAGCATTATTCATAATAGCACAGAAGTGGAAAAAACCCAAATATCCATCAACTGATGAATGGATAAATAAAATACGGTACATCCATACAATGGAATATTACAAAAAGGAATAGAGGAATAAAATTCCATAAAAAAGAACTAAGTACTACTAAGTGCTATTTACTTAGTTCTTTCTTATGTCCATGCTACAATGCGGATAAACCTTGAAAACATTATGTTAAGAGAAAGAAGCTGGACACAGAAGAAGAAAAAGTCACATGTTATATAATTCCATTTATATCCAATGTCTAGAATAGGCAAATCCATAGAGACAAAAAGTAGATAATCAGTTGCCTGGGGCTGGGGGAAGGGGGTTTGGGGAATGACTGCTAATGGGTATGGGGTTTCTTTTTGGAGTGATGAAGACAGTATGGAATTAGATAGTGGTGATGGTTATGCAATCTCATAAGTATACTAAAAACCAATGAATTGTACACTTCAGAACGGTGAATTTTATGGCATGCAAATTATATCTCAGTGTTTAAAAAAAGCCCCAGCTATGTATCATATCACTCTCTTGCTTCCTACTCTGCCTCACACCTGGATATTATCTAAACTTACCACTGGCCACAGCATAATGTGTTTCATTCCCAAAGTGAGGAAAGTACTAGAATTGCTTTAACTCTTTACACTCTATACTTTATAAGGCTACTCTTCTGATTAGCCTTTAGTGTTGATTCTCCAAAGTCTCTTTTCTGGCTCTAATGCCTAAAGGTCCCCCACCTATAATTTTTCCATTGAGCTACAAAATTGCTATGACTCTATTAGCAGAATTATTCTGCTTTCAGAGTCATGAAATGGACAAAACATGAGTTTTGAATTCAGACAAAGATTCAAATCCTCACTTACCACTTTCCAGCTATATGCAACTTTGGGGAAGTTACTTAACTATCTTTTCATATGTAAAATGGTGATAACAGCTCTTTTAAGGTGTAAGGAGTCAATGAGGTAATGTATGTGAAGTGCCTGCTCATAGTGACTTTTCAGTCAATGTCAGCTCACTCCTTCTCGCTATTTTGTAAAATGGATGAAGCTGACAATGGCGCCAACTGGGCAGATACTGTGCCCCAATCTGAAACCTGTCCTCAACCAGGATAGGACTCATGGGATATAGGGACATCTCAAGGGCACAAACGAGAAAAAGAGGGCAAATGGGTGAGACACCCTTCATACATGTTTAACTGGGAACCTGATTCCTAACCTAATGCAATTCATAGGCTCATTATTATCAGGCTCTGAGGCTCTCTAGGCAGGGAGACGAGTGTTTGACAGGAGAATGAAAAGCCACGCTGCTCCAATTACCACGAATGTAATACATTACAAATAAACATACGTTTCCAGGGACAGAATGAGGAGATCCATTATGGAGAAGAGCTGGGAAGTTGGAGCCACAAGCCTGACTCTAATTTTTCACACAGGAGGTAAAATTACAATCTTCCACTTCCACCCCTGATGATGAGTTTAAATGGAAAGGACACCACTGAGTTTATCACAGTGTGGAAAGTCACTGCCCAGCAGCAGAGCCTCCCCCACCCCCTACCCTTTCGTTTCACACAAGTATTACACATATATATCCAGCACTCTGAGCCAATTAAGAAGAAGAAATTAATGTAGACCCAGGCCACCAAGGTTCCCTCTATTCAAAGTCACTTCTGAGTATGTGAGCATCACTGCTGCCAGAGCTCCTATGCAGAAACACTGCTGTGTGGATCAGGGATCCTGAGTCTAAAGGAGCCCCAAATGAATGAAGCAGGGCTAATTCAAATGATACTTACACTTCTTCATTAGCCCTCAAATGTTCAAGTCCCTTTACAAAGAGGCCTCGTCGCCTAGCTTTCCTCCTTCTTTCCCTTTCCATCATATACAATATCTATACCAAGAACACAATATTTCCAAAATAGCAATGTTTTTTCATGTCTTCCTGCCTTATTTCTCTACCTGAAATGCCTTATCTCCCCAATCTCCTAATCCACCTAGTGAAACTCTACTCTTCCTTTAAGTCCAGCTTAGATGCCTCCTCTTTGGTGAATCCTTCCCCAACCTCCTACCCTAGGCAAAATTCATTATACCCCCTCCATTCCCTCACAGTGGTCAGAGGAAAGCATGACCACAGAGGAAAGAGGAAACCTTGTATACATATTTTTTAAAAATGTAAAGGGTGAAAATTTTGCTCGTTTCAGTTTTGTCACTCATTATCTTTCATAAGGTTTTCACAAAGTGATACACTGACTTAGTAGATATCACCTAGTCTAGTGTATTTCAAGCATGTACTTGTCATATAATCTTTCACTTTAAAATCTCAGGAGGAAGCTCAATACATACACAACAAATAAAACCAGAGCTGCTCTGTTTATAATAATATACAGAGGATTCAAAGTATCTTCTGCTTGAGTCTTCCCACAGTAAACCTTAAGGACGGCCCACATAACCACTAACCCCAGTCCAATGCCCTCTTTCTACAAATTAGAAAACCCGTGACTTCCCTGGTGGTGCAGTGGTTAAGAATCCACCTGCCAATGCAGGGGACATGGGTTCGAGCCCTGGTCCGGGGAGATCCCATATGCCGAGGAGCAAGTAAGCCCATGCGCCACAACTACTGAGCCTGCGCTCTAGAGCCCACGGGCCACAACTACTGAAGCCCGCGCGCCTAGAGCCCGTGCTCCGCAACAAGAGAAGCCACTTCAATGAGAAGCCCCCACCTGTCGCAACCAGAGAAAGCCTGCACACAGCAACGTAGACCCAATGCAGCCAAAAATATAAAATAAATTTTAAAAATAAATAATAGAGGAAAACAACCTTGACAAATTGACAAATTATAAAAAAAAAAAAAAAAAAAAGCAAAAAAAACCCCGGGTCAAGAGCAGGTAGATGTGATATTCAAAAGCATACAATTTAGTATTAGGGTCAGGACCTAGGTCTCCTGCCTTCTAGCTCTTTCTATGATATGTCATTCCTGTCTTCCTAGTCTTGAGGGGGAAAAAAGCTACAGGAAGAAAGCTGGTAAGAGAGAGAAATAAGAGGCTTGGCTAGGGTTAAAAATTCCATGGGAGCTTCTTCCATCATCCTGCCAGCTGGAGCAGAGGGTGTGCCAGTATAATATCTACCTTGAGACAGTCTTAATGATCGGCTGCTAAGTGATTCAGTGGGGAAGCAGAGAGGGCACAAGGCGGGGGAGGTGCCTGGTTGGGAGGCTGCTGTTTACAGGGTCAGCTAAGTACTAAGTCTCAGAAGGGGACTACCTATATGATGGGACTTCAGGGTCCCCAAGAAGAGCCTCCTCTATCCACCAAAAAACCGAAAACACCTCACTGACAAACTGCAGTTTTATGTGATGTCATTGTTTGGATTCAAGCAGATCTAGATTGGATTCTAGACAGCAAATATGAGCTGCCGAACCTGTGAGTCTCAGTTTTCTGGCCTGTAAAATCAATATGATAACACTGATCACACAGTTTACATGAGTATTATCTTGATTAAATGAGACAATGTAAGTAAAAGCACCTAGGCAGTATCTAGTATGTGTCAGGCCTTCAATAACCAGTACAGTCGGCCCTCTGTATCTGAGATTCTGCATCTGCAGATTCAACCAACGGGGGATCAAAAATATTTTGGAAAAAAATTCCAGAAATTTCCAAAAAGCAAAACTTGAATTTGCCATGCAGCAGCTATTTACATAGCATTTATATTGTGCTAGGTATTATACGTAATCTAGAGATGATTTAAGGTATACAGAAGGATGTGCATAGGTTATATGTAAATACTTCACCTTTTTATACAAGGGAGTTGAGCATCCATGGATTTTGCTGGGGGGGAGAGGGGGCTGGAACCAATCCCCTGTGGATACAGAGGGAAGAATGTAGTTCTTTTCTTCCTTTATGCTAGATATAGCCCTCTCTGTTCAAGTTTCTTATAACATAAAAGCCTTTGACATTTAAAATACTACAATACTGAGTTATTATGGACTGAATCTTTTTGTCCCTTGCCAAAATCCATATGTTGAAGCCCTAATCCTTAATGTGATAGTATTTGGAGGTGGGGAGTTTGGGAGGTAATCAGATTTAGATAAGCTTGTAAGGATGGAGCCCCTATGATGGAATTGGTGCCCTCATAAGGAGTTGAAGAGACCAGAGCTCTCTCTCTCTCTGCCATGTGAGAATAAGGAAAGACGGCATCTACAAGCCAGGCAGAGGACTTTCAACAGAACTTGATCATGCTGGCATCCTGATCTGGGAGTTTTAGCCTCCAGAACTGTTAGAAATAAGTAATTGTTCATTAAGCCACCCAGCCTATGGTATTTATTATAGCAGCCCAACCTAACTAAGACACAAGTATTGGTGAGGAACTCTTAAACTCTGCTAACAGCAGTGTAAGCTGGTAAACTCTGTAAAACTCTATAAAGTATTTGGTAGTATCTACTAAAGCTGAACTTGCATATGCCCTATAACCCAGCAGATTCTACTCCTGGGTAGGAAACAAGAGCTTATATTCACCGGAAGACATGTAAAGGAACTGTTCATAGCAGCATTATTCATAGTTGTTCCCAAACTGGGAACAACTTAAGCATCCATCAACAGCAGAATGCATAAATAAATTGTGATATATTCATACAATGAAATACAAATGAGCACTGAAAAAGAATGAACTAATGCTCCGTACCAGAAAACAGAAAAATCTCATAAACGTGATGTCAAACAAAAGAAGCCAGACATAAAAGAGTTTGTACTGCATGATTCTATTTATAGAAAGCTCAAAACCAGGCAAAATTAACATATATTGAAGGAAGCCAAAATAGTGGTTACCTGTTGAGGAAGGACAAATAATGACCGAAGCGGGTTATAAGCTTAGCAGGTGCTGGATATGTTGTATATCTCGACTTGGGTCATACTTTATACTTTGTAAACACTCATTGAACTATTAGTATTTGTGCACTTTTATACTTCAACTTTTAAAAAGTTTACAGGGAAAACAAACCTCTGGGAGATATAACAGACTGAAGGTCATAAGGTCCCAGAGCTCCTTCAGCCTGGGACTATACTCTCTGACATCCTTGTATCCACTCCTTCTTTTCCACGGCCATGGTCCTATTAGAAGCCTCCAGTCTCTCATAGATGGAAAACCAAAACATGCCTCTAAATTGGTCTCCAGCCCTGCCCAAGTTCTTCCTCCTCCCCATTTTCTACAGTGTCCCCAGATAAACCTTACTAAGCACGGCATTGATCAAATCACTCCCCTGTTCCAAAACCTTCACTATTCCCCACTGACTACCTCTGAGTTTTGCATTCAAGGTTGTCCTTATTGGATCCTAATCTACTATTCCAGGATCAGCTCATGATTCCTCCATATCTTAACCCACTGCCTCAATCAAATCACTTACTGCCTCTGAACACGGCCCATGCTTTTGCCATGTTCATGTTGTTTTTACTCTTCTTTTTGCTGTGCTTCATTCTCTAGGAAAAGGACTTGGGCAGAAAGAAACTAATCATTTGGTAAAGTGATAAAAAGCTTAACAAAGTCTATTCAATCCCTAAAGCTACCCAACCACATCCTCCATCCTCCCTCACTATTTCCTTGGGGGGAAAATAATACTTTAGAAACTTCTATTTCATCTTCAAATGATAAAGATTGACTGCAAAATATGAAGACTAAATCTAGCTCCTGGCAAAAAATAAAAGTAACTTTATCCCTCTGCTCCTTGGTTACCTACATGATGGTGATGATAACAATGATTTTTTTATTCACATAGCACTTTACAGTTTACAAAGCACTTTTATAACCTACTTTATTTAAATAAAGTCTCACAACAACCCTGGAAAGTATGCATTCTCATCCACATTTACACATAAGGACACCAAAGCTCAGGTGACCACTAAGATTACATTCCTGTTCTCATATTCCTGGGATTCTCTGCAATAGATGAGGTTTATTCTTGACAACTTCCTACTACTCTTCTGAGCATCTCTCTCACCCCCTCTCCACTCCTCCATCACCAGGTATCTATTTTTTATTCCACCCCTATAGAGTATTGCTCTCGTATTGTGGTTATTTATAATCTCCGATATGTTGCCTGAGACCACCACGGCATTGATGGTATTTATAAATCCTAGAAGTATTTATAAATTCCAGGAGGTATCCTTTACAGGTATTTATAAATTCCTAGAGGCCTCCAAGATTAGAAAGTCATTGAGAACCAAAGAATGAATTTTAAATGGTGAAGATGTGAGAATGATATTTAGAGAAGGAGACTGTCCCAAGAAAGTCATATTCCTTCAACAATTTTTTGAGGCCTATTATTGGCCAGGCTGCTAAATGCTGAGTCAAAGAGTAAAACATGGCCCTTGCCCTGAAGGAATTCACAGCCCAGTACAGACCCCACAGGTGTCAGTCCTACACAGAGTACTGACTCTAGCTCAAAGAATCTGACCCTTAACGCCACAATCACAGAAGTTTTTTGTCAAATTAGAGCAAATCCCCAAGAAGACAGTCTACGCACTGTTATCCATTCCTCTTCATTGACAATGAATATCCCATTCAAAATCAAGCTGTCAAGTTAGCAAATCAACCAGTAAAATGCCAAAAAACCAGAGCAATCATTTCACATAATATATTTATAAACAAACATTAGGGAAAACATTCAACTCATCTGTACTCGTAGAAATACATGGTAAAATAGCCAAATACTGCTTTTATACCTATTATATTAACACTTAAAAAGATAATATTGTATGCTGAAAAGTGAAGTGAATATAGTTGATGGACTGCAAACTGAAAAAACCTTTTACAGGAAGCAATATAGCAGTATCTATCAAAAGCTACATATATCATCATAATTTTTTTTTTAAGCAACCCTCAGAAAGGCATAGCCCCAGTGTCCCAAAGGCTTTCGAAGTGTCAGTGATCAATGTGTCCTGCAATTCTCATTAATTCTGGAAACTAATTGCGTTCTTCATTTAGGTTTGCGCCAAGAGATCCAACGTTAAGAGTCGTATTATCATAATCTTTGATCAAATAGTTCATTTCCTGAAAACTGAGAACGCCTATGGTATTACTACGTAATAATGTTGAAAAATTGGAAGTCAACAGTTCTCTAATAGAAACATAATTGAATAAATCATGGTACAACAGTTATTAAAATACATAATAATTATTAAGACTATATTACAATATGTAAACATTATTTACAAGTAGAAAAAACAAAATATGAAATTATAGCTAGATAACAATCACAATTATGTAAAAATATGCCTGCCTTTGGACAAATATTGGAAGAGAACATAAAAATGTGGCAGCAGCTGCTCTATTGCTATGGTGAAATTATGAGACAAACATGTTCTATTTAAAACTTCGTTTAATCATGTTGATATAATAATAAATCATCCTTCATTACACTGCTTGTTTAATTGACTATCTTCCCAAATAAACCATAAGCTTTGTGAAGACAGAACAACGTCTCTTGTGTTCAGCATTATAGCACTAGTTCCCATGGAATACTTCATGAAAGAATTAATGAGATAAATGGGAAACCTCAAAATAATCCCCAAGAAGGAGAAAGGAAGTAGACCAGTAAAAACAAACAAAAGGTGGGAATTCCCTGGCAGTCCAGTGGTTAGGACTTTGCGCTTTCACTGCCGAGGGCCCGGGGTTCCATCCCTGGTCGGGGAACTAAGATCCCACATGCTCGAGGCCAAAAAACCCAAAACAAAACAAAAGGCTGATCTCTATGCCTGTTTTTAAGCTCTAACTATGGGAAAAACCAAATCAACTCATTGAAGAATCTCTGGGAAGTCTTTCTTCCCTCAAGGCCACCGCCCAGACCTTTGCTCTTGAAGGGTCTGGAGAAAGGCACAGGGTTCTGCTAAGTAGACACAGCAGCAGGGTGCTTCCACGATATTCAGGGAACATGTGGAGTCAGAAGGGACAGGAGCTTCAGGTTCTTTCTCTACCCCAAACTCACTGCCCTTTGACTCCCAGAATCTTGCAAATAACTATAGCTAGAATTAACGGGAAGAGGGAGGGGGATGTAGCGAGAGGGACCGGCTATGTGGGAAAAAAAATAAGGGCAGAAAAAAATTGATCGGCGGGGAACAGTCTTTTTAGTAGGAACTTAAGTCTGATGCCACCCAGAGCTCTGGCTAAGAAATAAATTTCCAGGTACAAAAGGAAAATAAGAAGCTTTAAAGGAATTGAGCTCTGGAGTGAAAATCCCCTCTCCTGACAACTTAAAATCAGTCTGAAATACACCAGAGGCACCAGAAGGACTCTAAGTCATCAGAGTATTACAAGCATTAACAAAAAACACATAGGGAAAGGAGACAATCTTTAAGTTATTTTTCAACCAACCTACGCAGCACCTGTCACAGACCACACAGGCACTTTCCAGCTTAAGCAATTTCTTATCTGTTCTTGGTGCTTTGAGGCAAAGGGATCATAATTGATTAATGCAGAGCTCAGAAAGTTTAGCTGCACAGAGAAAAGGGGCACTGAGTAAGGAGAAAAGGGTACAGAGAAAGAAGAATCTAAATTTTACATACAGCTCTACCTATTTCATGTTGTAATTCTAAGCAAACCACACTCTCTTTGAGCCTTGGTTTCCTAATCAAAACAGGCAACTATACCAACTTACCTCACAAGGTTAAGGTGACAATTAAATGAGATGACACATGCAAGTCGAAGTATATAATAAATTATAAAGTTTTACTTAAACATGTGACCTAACTACAGAATCACATATGCTACAGTTTCCTTCCAGGATGAAAGTTCAGTTCAGTGCATTTTTCAACCTGATCTGACTGTATACGTCATCTGGTGGCTACAGGAAAATCAATCTCATCCCCCTTTGCCAAGTTTTTTCTTTTAAAGAGTAGACTTTTCATGTGGGTGCAGGGCAATAAAGAATGATTCTCTTTGTCCCCCAATCTTAATGCTAAAACTGCACTATTCATTACTTAGGGTCAGAGAAGATTTTTTATTTTCCAGCTTCTTCTATGAAAATGCAAAAACTTGTGAAAAGGGATTGCCAACAGCCATTAACAACTCACACTGAGCAAAGATTAACTCAGCCTGCTGAAAACAAAAAGCTAGGAAATAAGGATGCCAACAACAATTTGGTCAATTCCCAGGAACCTCTGGATTTCAAGAAGGTTCCAACCACCAACCACCAAAATTTCCCCCCAATTCCCATATTGCAGCATCTAAAAATCTCTCAGACTATTTCTTACACTGAAAAACAAGACCTCATGTCCCAATTTTGTTTTAGAAAATATGTTCACCTCTGGAATGGGTCCCAGGTCACAGGAGTCCATGGACACAAAGTGAAAGGCATCAGTGGGGGGAGAAGACACAGAAAAGTGAAAAAACAAAATTCACCATTTCCACAGCTCTGACTAGAATCAGCAGCCCTGATACTAGGGAAAAACCTATTTTCTCCCCTAAATTTTTACTCCTAATTAACTAGAAAAACTTCCCATGACAATACTTAAGAGGAAATTAAGTGGGGAATTCCTCCTCTTATCTACACTCAGTCCCACCTGTTGCTACAGTTTCAGTCCATATATATTTAAATCTGTTGTGTATGTTACAGTTTGCAATCTGACCTCACAACAATCCTATGAAGAAAGTAGGGCAGCTTTTATTACTCCAATTTTAAGGATGAGGAAACTGAGATTCAGAGAAGAATAGAAGCTTGCTATGGCTGAATTAAACCCAGACCTTCTGACTCCCAATCTCCTATGCTGTCCAAAACACCACGATGTTTCTTGAGGTCTTTTGGCTCCAGTCTTGCCAGAGAAGATAAATACCAGTCCCATCCTTCCTGTGACCACCTTCCATGGCTCTGTTCACTGGCTTTTTGTGTCAAATCTAGCAGTTTCTGCAAGAGAATCCCAAGGTAGCACTAAAGGGAAATCATTAAGCTAAACACCCATGGAAAACAAAGTTTAATAAATGGCTGGAAGAGCTAATATTATTGTTCACTTAATACAAGCTTCCAACTAAATTAGCTCACCATCTAGCTCTATGGCACCTGCAACTCAGTCTAGGAAGCCCACAGCAAAACACAGAAGATCCAAAGGCAGAGACCTGGGTGGGAGTCCTGACTCTGTCACTTCCTGACTATGTGACCTTGGGTAACCTCCCCATCTTAATTCCTTCATATGTAAATGAAAATAACATTAATTACTGCCCCACAAATACTGTTGTATGGAGGATTAAATGAGACAATGGATGTGACAGTGCTCAAAGTATAAAGTTTCTACAAACAAGCCATCTCAAAAACATCTTCCCCCAAGACTGTTTCAAAACATTAGTAATCAGTGTTTTCTAAACTATGTGCAACAAACTACTCCAACCAAAATGAAGGAATATTCATCTAGGCTTGTCCTATTTTTCAAATTTACTTTTAGTGTCATAGAAACCTGTCTACAAATGACTTTACTTGACTTGAAGGCTCCTATAAAGACTCATATGGTAAGCTGTTGCCTCAAAGTTGCTATGAAAATCTGCTTGTCATGGTGGAACTTTTATTGAACATTTCCCAGGTCCCAGTCACATTAGGCATTTTGAGAGTTTATGTCAATTGATTCTCATAAGAATGAGAAATACTTTATCTCCTCTTTATAGATGAAGAAACTGAAGTTCACAAAGAACAAGAAATTGCTCGAGGTAAAACAGGTGTCCGTGTCACTGAGGAAAAGAAACACCAAGGTGTTTAGTGGCAAGGAGAAATTTGGAACACTGTTACCTAGTGATTATAGAGCATGGTGGATAAGCGCGTGGTCTCGGAGCTGCACTACCTGGATTCAAATCCTGAATTCACTATGCGTTTCCTCATTTGCAAAATTAGGTTAATAATAGTAATCTATTTCATAACTCAGTAAATCAGTTAATACATCTACTTGGAACACCTACCTATCACACTGTATACTCGACACATTAGATATTATTGCCATCATTTCTCCCACCCCGCTTATCCAAACCTCACTCCCTCTTTTCCCTGCCCTGAAACCTGTGTGCTGACTAGCCTAAAGCTCCCTTACACACATTTTACTCACTGTTGTTTATGATTTTGCTCTTTCTCTTCCTTTTAACTGAAATGCCTCTCTCCTTCCTCACCAATCTAAATCTCCCTCAGCCTTGAAAGCCTAGCTCAGACCTAGCCCCTTCTGTGAAATATTTTCTGACTTCACCAGCCCACAGTGATTTCTTCTTTCTCTGAACAACTCTTTATACTGTCAAACTATCTAACCTTTAGAAATCACTTGATTTCTAAAGTGGTTTCTAAAGGACTCTGAAGATAAATGATTTAGCTCAAATCCCTAATTTTTGAAATAGAAAAAGAGGCTTAAAGAGTTAAACTGCCTACGGTGACACAAAAAGTTACACGGCAGAGTAGAGGCTTGACCCAGATATTTTAAATGTTTGCGATGCTCTTACCACTAGACAATGCTAATTTTGCCTGCCTTGAGATTCCCTACAAGTTCTCAAAAGTGAAAGCATGTATTATATAATTGTCTGATTCCAAGTATTTCACTTACTTTGTAGCCTTCATGGAAACTAACACACTGGAGTTAGTAGCTCTTTGCTAACTGATTAGAGATCAATCTTTCACTGCTGCCCTTTTGCCCCGCAGTTAAAATGTTAGTAAACATAGGACTCTATAGAACTTAAATTCTCATCATCAGCAGTTGCCCCGCAGTTAAAATGTTAGTAAACATAGGACTCTATAGAACTTAAATTCTCATCATCAGCTATTCCTCAGGGGGTAACAAGGACTGCAGAGGGAATTATATCCATATGTGTCCCTGAGTCACATCACAGGGTCCAACAAGAACAACAAAAAACTCATTCTATATCACTGAAACCTGGAAGTATAAAAGAAAACAGTTTTCAGCTGTGCTACTATTAATATTAGGGCCCTCTAAGGATTCAAGTCCACAATAGAGAAAAGGGACTTCAATTTCCCCCCCGCAAGGCCCAAGCCTCTTTTTGTAGGATTAAATCGGGCTAAAGTTACTGCATAAAGTTGTTAGACCCCTTGAGTGGAGAAATAGATGAGAGGTATATATCCTGGAAAGGGATTAAAGCTGTGTTTGGGAGGAGTGGAATGGAAGAATGGTCCTAGGCAGAAAGAAAAAAGAAAGAACAGACTCTAAAATCTGAGAAAGGCTCCAGTAAACAAAGACATCTTAGTGCCTAGGCTGAGAGAGGGGAAGAAGCAGAGAGCACAATAGCTGTTCTCCAGAAAGGAAGGAAGTGCAAGCGTGGGGTGTTCATGCACATCAGAAAAGGGCAAGCTGGAGAGCTTAATAGCTATTTAATATTTGGAAAGCGACTACTTTTATGAGTCTGCTTTTTCATCATTTGAAGATAAAATGAGACATTGGGTGTGAATATGTTGTGCAAACTGTACAACACAGTGCACATGCCAGGGATCAGGAAATAAATGCTGTTAGCCAACACTTCAACATATGTATACAAAAGTTCTTAGAGCTATCAGGGAGAGAGGAATTCAACCACAAGTCCACAATTCCCATTACTGAGTAGGAAACATACACAGTGGGTATTACAGGATTAGCCCCTTTTTTTCAGGATACCACATGGTAGCAACACTGTAAGAAAGGGGTACTGAATGGAGAGTACTCGAAGATGAGCTTTTCATCCAAGGACATGTTTAGCCATGTACTGACCTATGCCTCCCCTTCCAAAGATTTACAAACATTACCACATAGAATAAATCATAGAGCTAAAGCTTTTGAAAGAAAATGGCACAAAAACTGTAACATGGAAATAATGTAGTGCTGTAAAGGATCTTAGAGAATGTTTCAATCCTCTCATTTGACAGAGTTTAGAAAATCAAACTCCAAAGAGGCAAAGTGGTTTATCAAAGAATACACAGTGGCACATTTTTAATGGTACAAACATTTCTAACCGCAACATCTTCATTCCTCTCTGCTCCCACAGCATCCTATGCATACTAATTACCATACTGTACTAAAATCCTATTTAAATGTCTGTCCTCTCCCCTGCTGGACTGGAAGATCCCAGGGGACAAGGCCTATGCCCAACTTAACCTTATATCCCCAGCACCTGGCTTGTGTTTAGATGCTCCACTGCACTGAACATATTCCAGTTAAAACTGTTTTGTAAATTTGAGGGGAAGGTAGGCAATTCTGGAAAACTTGCTAATTAGGCCTCCATTACATTTTGCTTAGCAAGATATTGAAAAGGCTAATGTTACCATAGACCTGAACTTGGGTACAGAAAGACAGTAAGCAATCTTAGGCAGACAGGGACACTAAGGTAAAAATGGGTCCCTGAAAGCAAGGTCATCATAGTAGCGCAGTCCTACTAACTTTATTATATATTGTTGGAGTTTGATGACTAGGTCTCTAATTAAGAGTCTCCTTCAACCATTTTACAATGACCTTTGTTGAAACAACAATAACACAAATAAGACAGTGAAACTGCTAGTGGGGATATAGTGCAATATGCTCATGTGGTTCTTTTTTAAGCACTTACAACTCCACAGTGACTCTTTAAAAGCAGCAGACACAAACAGAATTTTCAAAGAGAAAAAAGGTTAAATTTAAAGAATCTACTCATAGAGTAACTTAAGAGTCAGAAGATGCAAATTCTGGTTTCCATTCTCTCACTAACTTCTTATTTGACTTTGGGCACATTGTTCCATTTCTCTGGGCTTAGAAGAAAGACTGAAGTTCTAGATCCTAGTTCTGAGTAAATTTGAACAAGCCACTCTGCTTCTTCAGAACAAGATTTCCCCCATTTATGGGACTTCCCTGCTGGCGCAGTCGTTAAGAATCCACCTGCCAATGCAGGGGACACGGGTTCGAGCCCTGGTCCTGGAAGATCCCACATGCCGCGGAGCAACTAAGCTCCTGCACCACAACTACTGAGCCTGTGTGCCACAACTACTGAAGCCCGCACACCTAGAGCCTGTGCTCCACAACAAGAGAAGCCACCGCAATGAGAAGTCTGCACACCAAAACGAAGAGTAGCCCCCGCTCTCCGCAACTAGAGAAAGCCCGTGTGCAGCAACAAAGACCCATCGCAGCCAAAAAAATAAATAAATAAATTTATTTTAAAAATTTCCCCCATTTATAAAGTAACCCGGATTATCTTCCAGCTCTAATAACCTAGAATTCTAAGCTATAAGCTACTGTTGCTATGAACAATGAAATTCAATGTAATCAGTATGTTTGTGTTAGAAACAGGACATGTAGATAAAATATTTGGCAGAGAGAAGCCTCAAACCTCACTGGAGCTTTTCCCCCAAGTTTCAATTCAAATATTTTTCTAGAACTACACACAAGCACTGGTCCAGACTTCTGTACTTCCCCTATTCTTAATGAAATGCCCAAAGACTGACCAGAAAAGAATGGGAACCGGCGCTTCCCAGATAATGCATCAATCGAGTCTCTTGGTTGTCTCCCTCTTTCCTACCAGTGCACTTTCCTTATACCATCCACTGTCTGGACTGAGCCAACCTATCCCTTTTGATTTAAATTCTTCAAGGCTCAGTTCAAATCTCACTACTTCCATGAAGCATTCCCTTCCCATTCTAGCCCACATCCATCTCTCCCTCTTTTAAACGTCTACAGTACAATACACTGTTGTGGTAGGGATTAAATGATATTTGTAAAGAACTCGGTACCACATGTGACATATAGCAGTTACTCAAAAAGTGATAGTACTTGGTGTTGTTGCTACATCTCTAGCACTAATCACATACCCTTTAGTTCAGTGCATCTTAAATTTAATGTGCATGTGAATCACCTGGAGATCTTATTCAAATGCAAAGTGTGATTCAGTAGGCGTCAGGTGGGACCCGATAATCTGCATTTCAAAAAGCTCCTGGTTGATGCCTATTCTGCTGATCCAAGGACCACAGTTCAAATACAAGGGGAAGTTTTTAGTAAACTTTTTTTTAACGTATTTATCTTGTCTATCCAGCCAGATGGAAAGATCTTAGAAGAGAGATACTATGTCTCATTTTTCTTAGCATATATACTCTATACAGAGGTGTTCAATAAACATCTGTGGACTTATCAAATCTGCAATCTCTAGGTACTCTAGATAATCTCTAGAATGCCTGTAATACTGATTTTCAAATTCAAACATTGAGACATTCGAGGTTGAAAAAGCTCACTTGGTCACTGGAATTGGAATCACTGGAACAGAGAAAGGGGAGAATCTGAGAGAAAACTTACCTTATAACCAGTGAGAAGGTAAAACACAGAAAAAACAACATATACAAATGGACGCTTGTTCCTTGTTTAAGCACAAAGATTGTTAAAATGCAATCTTAACTGCACTTCTAATTTAGGTACGAACCTTGAAAGAAGACATGCATTTTCAGGCATATATATATATATATATATATTTTAAAACTAGTAATAATTAACTAAAAAGGTATATAATGAACTTGATATCACGTTTTAGTGGAACAGAAATATTTTTCAGTGATCCATTAATGTGCAATTAACCTAAAGATCTCAGGCAACCAATGAAAACACATTTCAAGCAAAAGAAAGAGAGAAACACCCTCCGATTTTCCCATCAACCTGGCCAGTGATAAGATCCCCAGATTCCATTGCCCACAGTTACACTACAGAAATTCAAAAGAATCTGCTGTGTATCAAGGCTGCTCTGAGAGGCTGCCTATTTTAAGCCCTCCTTTAAATCTCCAATTATTTAAATAGTTGTTAAAACCCTCCGTATTTTAGCATTCCATAATTCAAATGGGACCAATATTCTTAAATTTTACTGGGAGGCTATACTCTGACTTCCTATTCAAGTACCAGGAAAATAATATCGGGCATGTATGACACCTGCTCACAGAATACTATCTAGGTAGCTTAAACTGTGAGACAAATCTATTAAAATCAGTCTTTAGAGCAAAAAGCACCTTTTTAAGTCACTGAGCTTGTCATAAACAGGCATCTGCGCCTTAACTCATAGAGACCTTTCAATAAAACCACTCACCAATATTTAACTGAGATATTTTTAACAAATACAGACACCTTAAGACAGACTCTGCAAAATTCTGAGAACTGCCATTAAGCACAGAAACACAGAAGCACAGAACTGCTGTCAAGCACTAGACTCAAACTGGGTTTATGAGTTTTAATAAATCCATGTTATTACTTTAGAGAAAATCAGAAAACAGCTGGGAGTCAGCCTACAGGAAAGTGGCTTCTATTTCTTCCATCAGAAGTCTAGTCTCCTGGGCAAGGCAAGTTCTGTGGTTCATGCCAGGCAGGCAGTCTTCCTCGAGAATAATACTATCCAAGGAGAGTTTCAAATCCCAAGACACTGAAGCAGTTATAAACACATACCCATACAAATGAGTGTCTTCCTACCTGCGGGTACCTAACTAGTAATTACACCCAAAACAAACGCCTTCAGCAGGAAAGGAGATCAGGACCAGGTATAGGAGGGTCAGATTCTTGCATAAAAAATGAAGCACCAATTTCATTCTCATTTCTCCCCTCCTTTTCCTGGTCTTTCTTCAAGACTCATCCTTTGTGAAGCTTTCTCCAATAACTCTGACCCTCACTCTCAATAACTCTAATCACTTCATTTATTGAAAGCCTGAAACACCAGTCTCAACTAATTATTCTAGATTCCTTTTTGTTAACTGTTTCAAGTTTTCATTTTGTCTCCCAAATTTGAGTGAGTTCTCTGTAAGGCCAGTACACTGCCTAGCCCCTAGAGGGGGCCAATTATTAATATTGCTAATAATATAATAATAATAATGAGGCAATATAACATAAGGGAGTGGCAAAAGTGGAGTCAAATAGGCCTAAGTTCAAATTCTGGTTCTACCATTTGACTGTGAACACATTACTTATTTTCTCTAAGCCTCAGTTTGGTGGTGAAAATTCAACAAGATATATATTAGTGCACCTAGTACAGGGTTTGGCATATAACAGATGCTCAATAAAGCTTAGCTACCTTCACTTCCCACTTAATAAGCACTTGTTGATTTGAACTGAGTTAGAGTAATTCTCCTAGGGGACTGCCAATGGCACCATCATATACTCTCTTACTTTCCCCATTACACTCTTGCGTGTGCCTGTGTCATTTCCTTACAAAGGTCCCTTCAGGTTTTCTACTCTGCTGTCCTAAGAAAAAGCCAACTACACAAGTCAGCAGGAGGGCATCTCCACATCTACATCTCACTTTTATCACAGCCACGCCAGCACTCTCTCCGTCCGGGTCTCCCAGTGAGAAAATGATAGAGAGAGAAAACCAGGGAAGCAGCCAGAAGAGGAAATGGAGATAAACAGCTCTGTGGTCCCTCTGTGCCTCCCTCTTGGGAGGAAAGACTTAGGTCTAGTCTCCAACCCCAACTCTTGTGAGGAAAAAAAAAAAAAACCCTTGCCATGTTCCAGAAGAAAAAGCAACCCCTTTTCCTCACCTCTTCACTTCTTCAAGCCCTTCACCAGTCAATTCCACTATCACCTCCCACCCTAACCATCCCCTGGGTCAACTTCCTCCTCCATAAAACAAAGCCTCTTTTAACTAATTTGTCTTAAATAGACCTCATTCATGCTTTTATCGACTAGAGGTCACATATTCCCTCAGCCTTCACCATTCCAAGTTGGAATATCCCTTAAAAAAAAAAAAGAAGAATTTTTTAAGTTTCCCATCTTCTGCATTAAGGCACATCTCTTTTTATTTGTGTCCCTTTAATGATCCAGAATATTGAATGATGCAGAATACCTCGGTCATCATTCTTCCAGCTGGAAAAAGCCACCATCACTTCCACCCCAAAACACATACTCCCCCACCCCCCAAAATTTTTTTTAATCCACAAATTGGGGATTTGGAAAACCACAAGAATATTTGGGGCTGCAGAAAATACAAGAATTGTATTATTCTTAAACGAGTTCACCACGCTGCACGGGAACAAGTCCATGTACACCTGGGCTCCCACACCTGTGATATGATCAACTTTGATGTCAGTACTGACACCAGCCTTAATCGGACCAGGTGAAAAAATACCCCCTCGCCCTCTCCCTTCCCCGCCCCCAAATACCCATCTCCATTCCTGATTCGCCCCGGGGCCCATAAAGCAGAACCTTTCTTATTGGCCTTAATGTCCCTCGGAGGATCTGGGACCCTTTTCACCTCAGCTTTGATGTATCGAGGCAGAAAAGTCTGTTCCCTCCACCCCTCCCTCAAAAAAAAAAAAAAAAAGACTATTTCTTAAGACTCTTCCCTGTTGGATAGTAGCTCCAGCATTTATGTGTTGGGGGATTTGAGTCAACTGAGGGGCTATTTTACCGCAGGCTTCACCTTTCCAGGCTGACCAGTGCCTCCCCCCGCCCTCGACACACACACGCTCGCTGGACCCCCTCTCCTCGCGGCGGGACCCCAGACCCTCCTTTTCGTTGCTCTGACACCTCCCTGGGAGCCGGAGCATCCTCGGAGCGGCCCCGAGCCCCGGGCGGCGGCGGCCGGGCACCTACCAGTCGGTGTGCGGCTCGTCGACGACCAGCAGCACCTTGGCCTTCCTGGCGGCGGCGGGCGCGGGCGCGGGCGCGTCCACCAGCCCGGCCGAGGCTGCCGTTTGCTTCACCGCCTGGGAGAGCGAGCTGAAGAAGCTGCTGCCCACCGACGGCGCCGGGGCCGGCTGCGGCGCGGGCTGCGGCGCGGGCGCCGGGGCGGGCGGCGGCCTCCGCTCGGGGCCCGGCGAGGCGACCGGGGGCTTAGACGAGGCCGAGGCCGCGCCCGGGCCGGGGGGCGGCGGCTGCTGGGGCTCCGGCCGCTGCAGGTCAGTCATGTAGCCATTGGGCAGGTTGGCGATGAAGCTGCTGTCGGACAGCCGGCGCCGCAGGAAGTTCATCATCTGGCTTGAGGGGCTGAGGGCGCGCGGGGCGGCGGAGCCGGGAGGCGCTGAGGGCGAGACGGAAGCGGCGGCGGGGGCTGAGGCGGCTGAGGCGGCTGAGGCTTGGTGCGCGGCGCGCGAGCCAAGCAGACAGCCACGGCCGACTGGGCTGGGCGGGCGGGGAGGTGCGAGGCTCAGAGCCAGGGAGAGGGCGGAGCCGGGGGCGGGGCCACGGGTTGTCCCGCCCCGCGCCGCAGAGCCGGCGCCGCCCCAGACTCGCAGTGGGTGCCGCCGGCTGTGAGCAGCGGGCCTAAGGGGGCTGAGGGCGCGCGGTCTGGGGAGGACCAGGCCTCCTGCGACCTGAGCGTGGCTCTCTGGGGAGGGCGTGGAAGCTAGTCCTGCTCCCCAAGAATAGGGACAAGGGAGCCCAGAGCCCCTACCACCTTTTTGATTGGGGGAGAAAAGAACCGTGTCCCACCCGAGATGGAGGAGAGGGAAACTGTCCCCACTCCCTTTGGAGGAAAGAAAGGTGTCAACCTCCCCACCCTGAGGTGTGAAAGAATCCATTCCCCTCGCGCGCGCGGACATGCACACACACACACACACACACACACACACACACACGCTGTAGTGAGAAATAAAAGAACCACTTTCTTTCCCAAAGCTGAATGAAAGGTGCCATCCTCCCAACCCCCAGGTGAGGGAGGAAGGGATAATCCGCCCCCACTAACACACACACACACACACACACACACACACACACACACACACACCCTATGGTGAGATGAAAAAGAACTATCCCTTCCTCAGTGCTGGGAGAGAAAGACATCCCCCTACCCTAAGGTGACAAGACAAGACCTAGTGGGGAAGCGAAGGGTCACCTCCTCTACTTTGGGGAGAAAGGGGGTGGGAGACAGACTTTCTCCACCTGCCTTGGAAGGATGTGTGGGATGCACATTCAGCACCTGCACCTCAGGGATGGCTCACCTCAGAGCACCTACTCCTCTCCCCCATCTCTTGCACAAGAGAGAGGAAACATGTGCAAGTCTGGAGATCCCCCCCTGCAGGACCCCTGAGTGGGATATCTAAGGCTCCCCCACCCCTTCTGCGTCCTTGCTTACAGGCATTGGTGCATCCTACGTAGTATCAAGAAGGTCACGTCTTCAAGATCTTTCTGTTTGTTTTTTCCAGTTCATTCATTGGCCAGATCTGCCTCGACCTCCATGAAGGCTTTCTGATTACCACCTTCCCATGGGCACTCCCTGAATCTTGTATGCCCCCTGAACCTTTGTTTTCACCTCTCAGGAGATATGCTTTTAATCCCTATGTTGAATTGGAGCAGGACGCAGCAGATATACCTTACATTCAGACCACTCTGCGTGATATGTGACCTTGGGCAAATCAGCCCTCTGAGCTTCTTTTCTGGGCTAGTAAAAGGAGATAATACTTTTCAAAGTTGTTACACAGAGTAAGTGAGATCATGTATGTAAAGCACCTGGCACACAGTAGGTATTCTAGTAGTGGTGGCAAGATTCTTATTCGTATTGGAACTAGTTCTCAGTAAGTATTTATTGGGCTGAATGGAATCAATGAGCAGCTTGTCACTAATGGTGGCAGGCAGTTCTTGCTTCCTACATCCCAGCTGGCACTCAGCTTGGGAGCTGGAGATGCACAATCCAGCCCTGAGCCAGAGACCCAGTGATGTCCGAGAGGTCTTGGGTCAACTATAGTAATGCAGTGGTCCTCCCATCTCCCATGTCCCAGGCATGGTTAGAGCTGGATAGACTGACATGAATGGAAAGTATCCTGTGTTTGCGAGTTCACCATCTATGTGGGCTAGAGGGGGAGAGTAGGGAGGACAGACAAAGAAACAATCACCACAATAAGATGGGCGGGGTGTTTTAGGAGCACCAGAGAGCGAGGGATTCATTCTGCCTGTGAGGCTTAGGGATGGCTTCTCAGAAGACGTGATATTTGAGATGGGTCTTGAGGCACCTGAAAGGGTTTACAAGCAGAGAAGAGGGAAAGCACTCAGACAGAGAAGGCCTGCAGGAATGTTCCTTGATGACTCCTCCAGGAAGCCTCCCCTCAATCCTCCAGGGTGGGCTGTTTCAACGCCTGTGCTTGGTTTCGTCATAGCCCCTGAAGAAATGATAATAAAATATTCTGGTGACTAGAATATAAGCTTTTCAAGGATGGGATTGTGTCTCAGTCATCTTTGGACCCCAACACCAAGCACAGTGCCTGATACATAGCAAGGACTCTGCTGTTTGAGAATCCAGCTCTACTCTTACCCAACTCAGTTCTTGTGTCTATTGGAGAATAAAACTGATGTCACTAATAATTTAAGTAAATAAACTCAGTTTAATGTATTAAACTGAGTATTTTTTAGAAAATGAGAGGAATCTTTTCCAAAGGCATGAATCTCTACTGATGAGATTTCAGACACTGTATCACTTTAAGTTTTTTGAATGAGTGGGTTGTCTTTTTTTATATATATTTCACAAATTCCCCCTAACAATTAAGCTTGTAGTGCACGTATAATATTTAAAAATCAACCAATTAACAAACATGTTTTGAGTACCTAATACACACAGGGCATCATGCTAGGCACTGGAGGGTAAAGGAGATTCAAGGATGAAGAAAATCCAAGTTCTGCCCATAAGAAGATGACTCAGAAACACGTGAACACATAATTAGCAATAGCAGAGCATCTGTGTGTGACCAGAAAGTGGAGCAGGCAGTGAGGGTTAAAGGAGCCAGAGGAAGAAGAGATCTCTGGGGTAGGAGGAGATTTCACAGGAGCGGTAGAGCCCAGGCCATGTAAAATGGGTGGAATTCAGATAACCAGGACAGCATAGGGGAGACAGTCAAGACGGAAGAGATGGCAAGAGCAAAGTCAGGGAAATGGGATTGGATAAGTCATAAGAATGTATAGATCTACTCCTTGAAGGCAAAGACCTTCCCTGTATTATCACTATACTCCTTAAGCCTTAGAATAGCACCTGGCATGTAGAATGCACTCAAATATTTGTAAGAGGGGCTCCGAGAGGCTGTACTTGTGTGTGTGTTTATTTTGTTGGTGTCTATCCAGCTATATTTTTAGACGGCAAGAACCTCACAGTGAGGAATTCTGTCTGCTGCTTCTCTCAGAAAGATCTGCAAAGCCTGATGTAACATTCAACACACAGGAAGTATCCCAGTCTTGGGTGCTAGATCAGAACGTTCCCAGAGAACTGCTTACCTATAGATTTCTTCACTGATACAATGGAGGCCCACAAGACCATTAAAAATATTTATCAAATATTCCACTAATTTATAAGTATTTTCTGGTTGGTTTTAGTAAGAATATTACTCTTATGGAAGAACAGAATATTTTCTTATGATTGGGCATGGGTGGTTATTAATCACTTGAATATAATCAGAAGATTTTCATTAGTTGGCACAAATGTAAATCACATCCGATTAAAACAATATCCTCCGTGTTCCACTGAGTCCTTGCCAATAAGTGTCTGCAGCGTGCAAAGACACTGTATTATAAATGGGCTTGGGTTTTTAATAAGCTGTAATGAAAATCTTTCCCGTATCCTTACCTGTGGATCTAGGTTCCAGATGCAAGGAGAATATAGCCCTCTTCATCTATCTTATATCCTGCCTTTTCTCTGGAATTGAAGAGGGAGCAGGATTGGGAAATGCTATAAAATATAAAATTCTGGTGCAGTTAGGGCCTTTTCTACCTATCTCCCTCTGAGACCAACCAGCCGTTCCCCATCTCCAGGTAGAAGGCATTTCTCCCAGAACAATCAGTGAAGAAGGGGGGACGGGGGATCTCTCCCATCTTTCTTTTTTTTTTTTTTTTAACATCTTTATTGGAGTATAATTGCTTTACAATGGTGTCTTAGTTTCTGCTGTATAACAAAATGAATCAGCTATACATATACATATCTCCCCATATCCCCTCCCTCTCACATCTCCCTCCCACCCTCCCTATCCCACCCGTCTAGGTGGTCGCAAAGCACCGAGCTGATCTCCCTGTGCTAATCATTCAGTGACTGACTAAGCCCTGACTGACTATTCTGATTCTGACTATCAGAATTTCGGAAGTCTCTTCTAGTTCTGGAAGCCTGGCACTCTTTGAGGTCCTTCCTTGTGTAATCTTTATCTTCCCACTGAATTGTAAACACAAGTAAACATCTGGCGACTGCAGATGAAAGAATCCTGCTAAACTCAGGAACCAATTTAAATGCTTTACCGCCCCTCTGATTTCTCTCTTCCCCTTGAGCAACAGTGCGGCAGAGAAGGCTCACAGGGAGCCAGACTGGGTACAGGTCGGAGGAGCAATTGAAGTGCCTTCTGCAGGCAGAGCTCAAAAACAGAGCTTAAAGGGAAACCTCGGCACACTGTCTTGGTTCCTCCCAAACAAGGAAGTTTGCTGGAACATGCCACCCTTGGCCCTTGCTCATGCCTCAGGATCAGAGACCCCATTCAGACCCAGCTGCCCTAAAAAGAAGTAGAAAGACTTTGGGATTGAGGAACTGTGGGTTCTCGTCCTGGCTCCATCACTCATTGGCTTTGCAGATTTTCAACAAGTTGCTCGGCTCCCTGGGCCTCTTATGTAAACCGGCAGGATTAGATCTTCCTCGGGCCTCTCATGAGATAATATGAGACCACTTTGAAGGTGACAAAGTTTTACTGGAAGAGGCATCATTATTGCTCCCATACTATCTTGTTACCTGCCGTTTGGAGAACCCAGATGAATTGAGGGTTTGCCATCTCTATTCAGGTGGGCCTCGGTGACCATCAGCCCTGGGGATGCCCTCCTCCTCCACCTCTGCACAGAAGACGGCTACGTCCCGAACTTTGAATTCTCTGAATGTGGCACATCAGCTGGGCCACTTTGCTATACTTACGAGTCACACAAATATAAGTTCAACTCCTAAATCTGCCTAGTGGTAACTGCGTCACTCTGAACAAGTCACGTTCAGCCTCAGTTTCCTGAGCTGTAAAAGAATGGCGATAATTATCATAACGACCTGGAAGGACTATTTCAAGGGCTAAATAAGATCAAGTATATGAGTGTATTTTATCAGCCATAAAGCACTGTGCAAATGTTAGCTATTAATATTTCTGATGCCAGGGGAATCACAGAACTTGCCAGTAGCACAACTAAATAAAAAAAGGACTCTCCTCATACATACGTATCCCCACGTTACACACCCAAGAGAATTCATAGAAGGCACGTGGTCGACCTCTGCCACTACTCCCAGGCTTAGTCATACCTGCCCAAAATAAATGCAACAACCACTTCAACTATTGGCTTCTACCTTTCTGGATAACCTTGAGAAGGCACTTCACTTCTGTCTCCAGGCTTCCATTTCCTGTCCTGGAAGATGAGGGAGAGGGAGCTAAGCTGGGCGATCCTCAAGGTCTGGTGTTGTGGGATTCTCTGGGTGGGGCCCCTCAGGGAGAAATAAGCACCTGACGTCACCAGGCTGAGCCAGGGAACACAGGGGAAAACACTGAATGCTGGCAGATGGCTTTAGGAAGAGAGAGAAGCCGGGGCGCCCAGAAGAAACACAGGTGGCATGAATTCTAATTCCAATACCCCTGACTTAAGGGAGTCAGAGATGGTGCCCTTGCCAAGTCTCCATTTCTCTGACAGTACTGGGGACATCATAATAACTACAACTGATTAGTTGCTGACCAGATGCCAGAAACTGCCCACGTGTCATCTCATTTAATCTCCCACAAGAGAGGTGTTAAATATCCCCCTTTTCCCAATGAAGCAATTAGACTTCAGAGAGGATACACCAACTAACATGAGATCTTCGAACTAAAAAGTTACAGAGCTAGAAGTCAGGTCTCGTTGTCTGCAAAGCCCATGAAATTCTGCATTAGGGTATACTGACAGCCCCTTTAGAAAGGTGCCATCCATCAGCAGCTTGCCTAATAAACACATTTATTGGAAGCCATGGAAAATATAATATGCCCCCTGGACCCTCCTCAGCTTCCCTGCCATCTCCCTTTGCCCAGATTCCTGCAGACACAGGAGGCTTGGAATCCTGTATAAACATTCCTGCCCCAGCAACAAGCTAGCCTCAAGCAAGAAGAATCTAGCTGATGAGACACTCCTCCCCCCATGCACCCCACTCCTACTCCCACCAAGCTTGGACCACAGCTCCCCACAGAGCAGCTCTGGCCTCTTGTGGGATGCTGGTGTATTGGCTGTTGCCATGGTGATAGAGGAACATTTCTGTCATGCACGCAGGAGCAGCACAGAGTGGGTTTCCCTGCCTGGGAAGCTCAGAGGATTCATCAGAGGTTGCTTTTTAGCAGCATTTGCACACCACTTCCCAGATAAGTAAAAGAGCATCCCTTCCACTTAGCATTTAATCCCACCGCAGGGAAGGAGCTGAGCTTTCTGTACCAAGTCGGTGCAGAAGGCAACCCCTTCCTTCTACCTCTGGTACAGTTCCTCTTCAGGGAGGTGCCTTCCAGGTGGTAGGAAGAGATATTTACAAGATGCCAGTAAATGAGCTGTTTACAGAAACAGTGGGCAGCCCTTGACTCCCCATCCTGCTCGACCACGCCCAGACTGTGGATCAATTAGATCTTTAGTGTCAGACCCATGCAGGTTTATCCTCTGCCTCAGCCACCTATTAGCAAGGCAGCCTCATACAATTTCTTTAATGAGACTCAGTTTATTTATCTGTAAAGTGGGGTTAACCATTTTTTGCAGAGTCATTGAAGAATATCGAGATCATGTAAAAATACTGCCCAGTACAGTGTCTGGCACATGGTAAGTGCATATTCATGATAGCAGTTATTTTTTCAAAAGAAATGTAATGAAACTTATGTTCTGATTTGGAGACAGACTAATATTTGAATCCCTGGCTCACCACTTAATAGCTCAAGAGCTATGTAATATTCTGCAGTCAATTTTTTTTTGAGTCTCCCATTTCCTGAAGAGGTCAGGATGAGATTCATAGACTCAGACTCTATGTGAAGATTTTATTTAGAAGGTATGGTTATAATATCTCTGCTGAGAACCTGAGGATCTGGGCTAAAAAGAAAAAGACATCTTCTCTTTTGGTGAAATGGCATGAGGCATTGATGGCATTACTCCTTAACGTAAATATCCATACACTGAGAAGAACCTTTCCCACCTCCAACACATTGTATGAGTTCCTGCATGGCTGTCCCCCAGGGAAAGGTTCCTCGGTGGCAGGGCCAGCTCGGAGCAGATGGCCCCATTTCTTCTTCTCTTGAAAACAGCCAGCTCCAGGGACTGGAGAAAAAGAGAGTCATAGTTCAAGGTCAAACACTTGACTGTCGTTTTAATGAGTGTGATTCAGCCTGAAAGTCCATCAGTACTCTCTCTCCATCCCCTCCCCTTCACCCTGCACATCTGCAGGACTCTGCCAGCACTAGAGGCCCTCTCGAGGGCTGAAGACACCTGGCTGGCTTGCCTGTCTCCTGTTCCTGATCAGGAGTGGGTCAGTATTCCTATTTCTTTGTTTTTATCTTCTCCCTACACTGCCACTGTCAAGAGAATGTCTTTTCTCATCTCCAAAAGAGCATCTGGTCCATTTGAAGCAGACTAGCAGTAGGCTCTCTGCCAGCACCCTCATTTCTTGGAAGATGGAAGGCATCCCCCATCCAATTATCTAAAAGTCCCTTTGCCTGGTGATTCAGCCAACCCCTCCAACAAGAGCCAGCCCTGGGTGTCCTAAAGTCACCTTGAACAGACTGATTGTAATTCAGTGCTTCACACGTTGCTTTGAATTCTTACAGCAACTCTACAAGGTAGGAATCACATGCTCATTTAAACAAATGAGGAAACAGAGGCTCAGAGAGGGGAAGGGACTTCCCCAAGGTCATACAGCCTGTCACAGAAGAGCTGAGATGCAAACTCTAATTTCCAGCTCTAGGAGGAAGTGTTGAACACTCACTTGCCACTTGCTTTTCTTACAAGCCATAGTGAATGCTTTGGAAAGTCCTAGAGTTTAGAGAGCGTGGCAGCTGAGGGTTCCAGAAAATCAGCCCCCGTGTCATCCCTAGTGTGCCCCCAAGCCTTTGCTCAAGCTTTTCTCTCTGCTTGGGATACCCTTCCCCATGCCTTGTAGCGTGGCATGGTGGAGCAACCACAGGCTTTGCAATAGACAGAGCTCTTTTGGAATCCTGTCTGTACCACTTGCAGCTTTATGATCTCAGACAATTTATCCAATCTCTCTGAGGTTTTCTTCCTCTGTAAAGCAGGGCTGTCTACCTCATAGTATTGTCATGAGGATTCTCGCAGAAAGGGCCTGCCTAGCATGGTACCTGGCAGTTAGCAGGTGCTAGTGACTATAACCAGCCCTTCCCAATGAGCTCAGGCACCTCCATCTCTGTGAAGTCCTCCCTGACTGCAACTCCTGTCTCCATGCCCTAACATTCATTCATTTTTTTCTTCTTTCTTCATTCAACAAATATTTGAAATACATAAATAACTCAATCATAGTACTCAGCACACCATACTGTAATTATCGGGTCATCATGCTCTGTTTCCCTCATTAGACTGGGATCTTTCTGAGGGCAAGGATTTCAACTGAGTCATTTCTGAATCCTGAATGCCTAGGCCAGGGCCTGGCAGGAGAAAGGAAGGGGAAAAGAAAGAAAAAGGAAAGAATAAAAGGAAAGACAGAAGGAAAAGGAAACAAGGCACAGGACTGCTTATGACAACCTGCTCCCCCAAAACGCCTCGTCTCCGTATCCAGGCAGACAGGAAAGGCACCTGGTCCCCCCCAGCCTCCTCTGAGAACGCATCCCGATTCCTCCATTGACAGGAGCCAACAACTAGATGAGAATATCAAGGACCGCCAGAGTAGGAGGCCTCCAATGAGCCTCGCATTGAGAGTGGAGCCGGTGGGAAGGCGCAGCTGCAGAAAGGAAAATTCCGTCTGTGCCGCCGCTGGGGACAGAGTGCCATCCCAGGCCTGGTAACGGCGCGTGCGGGCTGCGAGCCGCGCCCCGCGCCCCGCCCACCTCCGGCCCCGGCAGCTGCAGCCCTGGCGCTCGCTCAGCCCGGCGGGCGGGGGAGGCATCTACCGTCTCAGCCGGAAGGCTGGAGGCTCGCCCGTGTCGGCTGGCGCGAGTGGAGTGTGCTGAGCCCCAGAGCGGGAGCTGGGAGCCCCAACCCTTGGGCAAAAGCATCAGGGAGGGGAGAGGAGAGGAGAGGAGTGGAGGGTCCTCTTCTCCCTGCTCCCCAGACAGTTTCCCTGCCCACCACCAGATGGGCAGGGGGGACTTCTAAAAAATTCCATTCTAATCCCACCCCCCTTTCTCCGCAAAGGGTCAAGCCACTTGGTATCCGTGATTCTCCACACCACCTGACTAGCTCATCTCCTGGTCTTCCTTGAATGGCTCTGCAGCCATATTCACCTTCTTTCTGGTCCCCAAACAAGGCATGCTCTGTCATACCTCTGGGCCTTTCTGATGCTGTTTCCTCTTCCAGGAATGCCCTCTGCCCATGCTTCGCTGTGTGGGGTCAGTTTCCCAGAGGCAGACCCTGAGACTAGGATTTGAGCACAAACAGTTTGCTTAAGAGGTGACCTAGGAAGCACCATTGGGGACATGGACGAGCAGGACCAGGAAGGGAAGGAAGCCAGGAAAATGTGCATTAGGGAGCAAGTTATCCCTTTGAGCAGCTGGGGCCCAATCCCACGGAGCAACGCTGGTAGATAGTGTAGAACACATCTCGGAGCTGTCCCACTCAATGGGTGAGAAACTAGGGCATTTATCCACCAAATTCCATTCCAGATTGGTTGAGTACTGCTCCTGGGAGCATTAACTACCACCACCCCCCCTCCCCCACGCCCTGGCATCCTGCCCTGTGCAAGAGCCAGGCCCATCCCACCAACAGTGCTAGCTCTCAAGTAGAGCCTTACAGGGCACTAGTACCGTCTGCTACTCTTGCCAAACTAGCTAACTACTCCTTATCTTTTAAGGCCTAGCTCAAAAGCCAATACCTCTAATCCCAAATAAATTCCACAGCCCCCTCCTCTGCGTTCCCATGGCATGTTGAACACAAGTCTATTGAATATTTGTCCTTATTCATTATAGTGATTTTCTGCCTATCTTCCCCACTGGATGGCAGGCTCCTCTAGGGCAGGATTTGTGACTTTATTCATTTCTGTGTCCTCAACTCCCAGCACAAGATGGCACATAGATAATAGGTGCTCATTAAATATTAGTGATGGTCAAGAATGCTAACGAATATTGACGAGTTGCAATACCAGCACAAGATTCAGTTTCTCTGGGAGGATGCCTGACACCCTATCGCCTTTTGTGATTTGAGAAAAAAATAAAGTCTCATCTTAAAAAGTATAATACTGAATGCTGCCTCAGTTTCCTCAAGTTGATCAACTGTCAGGACACCAAAGATAAGTCTATCCAAAGAGTCTCAGACTGAAGCAACATAAGCTTTACTTTGCCATCTTCTGCCCTGGTGTAGACGGACACCCCACAGAGGATAAAAAGGCATTGGATTCATACAGATTTGTAGTTGTTTATGACATGCATAACATCATCAACCTATTTTAGTATACATGGCACCCATCCTAGAGGTGCTTAGCTGTATGGATAGGGCATTCCTCCTGCCAGAACCCTCAGACACCATCTTTATCCCAAGGGGTCTGGGTCTTGCCTGCAGGCTGATGGCAGGAACTGGAACCCAAGTCAAGTCAGATGTGAAGTTTCCCAAAACAACTTGAGGCAATACTGCCAGAGTGGAGTATTGTTGTCAGTTATTCCAACAATGTTGGAATATTGTTGGAAGTATTGTTGTTACAATTGTTGCCAAAACAATATCCAGTTAGGAAATATGAGGGAAGGGAAAAAATATTTATAATAGCAATAAAAAAGATACATTATCCATCAGTAAACCTAACAAGATGTATGCAAATTCTATTTGAAAAAAAATTAACATTACTGAGGGACATCAAAGAACACTTAAAAAAAGAAAGGTATCTCTTTTTCTTGGGTAGGAAGACTCAACTCCTAAAGATGTCACTTCTCCCTAAATTAATCTGTAAATTTAATGCAATTCCAATAGAAAAAATACCAACAGATTTTGGGGTGGCAGGGGTGGGGAGGGAACTAGACAAATGGATTCTGAAATTCACATGGAAAAATAAACAATCAGGAATAGCTAGGTGAATTCTGAAAAGGAAGAGCAGAAAGAGAGGGACTGACTCTCCCAGATATTAAAACATGGTATTAAGCTGCAGTAATTTAAACAGTGTGGTACTTGGGCATGGAGAGACAAATAGATCAATAACATAAAGCTCAGAAATAAACCTAAATATGTCGAGAGATCTAGTATAGAATAAATATGGCATTTCAAATCAGTGAGGAACTAGATTATTCAATAAATATTGTTGGAATGACTGGTTTGCTATTATGGGAAAAACTTAAATTGGATCCATATCTCACTCATTACAGCAAAAAATTTACAGCAAAAACCCATAACAGTAATAGAAGAAAAAGTAGGGAACTTTGTTTTATAAACTTGGGGTAATTAATAGCTGTCTAAGAATGACATACCCCACTCATAAAATATAAAAATTGACAAACTCGACTGCCATAATGTTTCTCCATGGAAAAAACCTTTGCATTTTTAAAAGGCAAAAGACAAACTGGGAAAAATATTGGCAATTCATACCACAGGCATAGGACTAATTCCCTTAATATATTAAAAGCTTCTATGTATCAATAAGGAAAAAAATCCAATAATTCTAAAGCAAAATAGGTAATAGACATGAAAGAAAGAAAATACAAATGACTTCTAAACTTCATCATAATAAGAGACTGGGTAACAGGGAAATACCTGGATGCTCTTTTGTATCTCTAAATTTTGTACCATTTGGCTATATTACCCAGTTTTGTTTTTTTTTTAAAGCACCCAAGCTCAAAAAAAAAAAAGAAAAGAACAAACAAAAATTATTTTAAAATAATAATAAGATTCTGGGTACTAGCTGAAAGGACCACTGTGGACATCAAAGTCATACGTGGGAAAACAAGTAATAAAGTTGATAACTGAGGACTTTAAAATTAGAAGCAAGGGTGGGGGAGTATAGTGGGGTGATCAATCACACAAGCTTTGGTGTTCAAGTTCCAGATCTGTTTTGTCCTAGCTGTGTGACTTTGGCAATTAACTTCATTCTATGATCATCAATTTTCTCATCTGTGAAATGGGAACAATCGTAGATTTTCTGAGGTTCAAAGAGGATATGCACAAAAAATGCTTAGGGCAATGTCTGATATACAGTAAATGCATGAAGGGCACCTTGCGTGTGCTAGAAAAGAGTGGGTGTCACAGCTTAGTGGCTGAGCAGGATAGGTACAGAGTCCTAGATCTCTGACTCCCTCAACTTGTCCCCTGTCAGGCTATGTCTGTACTCCGCCGACAGTCACAAAGTCACCTCCTTTTATCTCAGAAGATCCATGAGAAACAAATACCCCATATCCTCTTCTGTAGTTATTTCCTTTATTTCCCAAAGCCTCTGATACCCAAGAATTACAGATTTCTGTTGACATACACAGGGCTCTCCGGCCCTGAGTTCTCCTGGAAAATTCCATTAAGGCTCCAGATGTACTAATCTATAATTGTGGCTCAATTCAGCTCGTGGTAAGATTTCAATGTGTGCATTTTGCACTGTGCCTCGACCATTCCACCCTGGGACTTTTCAATAAGACCATCCCACGCACTCATCATATTCCTGCCAGACCTTAAAAGCAAGGTATAAAGGGTGGCTGGTACGTCAGGCAATCCCACAATGCCAGTCGATCCCTACTGCTATCTGATCCCAACCCTCCGCAATCGATCTGCCTCCCAGATCTGAACCCCCGGCTCCATTTCCGGATTTCAGTCCCTGCCTCTGGCCCCTTCCAGATTTTTGTATCTTGTGCCTCCCCTGGCATTTAGACCTCTGGGCTCCTAAACTGTTTATTATTTGCATAGCCATTATAGTAGTTAAGGCCTGTACCTTTGTTCCCCCATTAAGGGGAATCCAGATACAGCTGGCAGAATTGGGAAGAAGATACAAGTTTGCCTCTAATTCCTTCCTACTCCTATTTCAGGGACCTTGGCCCAGCCTTAATGATGCTAGTCTCTTCTGGGCACTTTCCATAAAGCTTCTCTTTGAGTTGACTCATCAGTACCCTTACGACACCAGCCAATAAGGTTTAAGAATGAGTCTTCCCAACCCCTTTTGCCATGGACTTTCCAAAGAGTTCTGAAAACCTGCAATGCCTCCAAGACCCTGTGGAAATTTTTTTTTTTTATGGTTGTGCTGGGTCTTCGTTTCTGTGCGAGGGCTTTCTCTAGTTGTGGCAAGCGGGGGCCACACTTCATCGCGGTGCGCGGGCCTCTCATTGTCACGGCCTCTCTTGTTGCGGAGCACAGTCTCCAGACGCGCAGGCTCAGTAATTGTGGCTCACAGGCCTAGTTGTTCCGCGGCATGTGAGATCCTCCCAGACCAGGGCTCGAACCCGTGTGCCCTGCATTGGCAGGCAGATTCTCAACCACTGCGCCACCAGGGAAGCCCGAAATTTTTTATTGTATTATCATCTGGCATCCTCTTCCCCAACCTTTTCTTGGGAAATTTTCCCCCATAATCCATCCACATGGCTGCCATGTTTTCACATGACTCACTCTCTTGACTATAGTTAATTGGTTTACCTGACTCAGGCCAAGCCAATTGGTCTTTCTCTGGGAGATTAAAAAAAAAAAAAAAAAACTGGATTAAAGAATAATAACTAGTCTTTATGGTGGTAGGAACTCTAAGGTGAAATGCAAGACTTACCCAAACTCTTTTTATTACTTATGTCAGTTCAAGTCTTCTGAAAAGCTTGTACCAAGTGGGATTCGACATAGAAGAGATTTCTTAGGGAAACACCTGTGAAGGATAAAGGGGAGCAAGCAGGAGTAGGAGAGGGAGAGCCTGGATTGCAATGCAGGTCTGACACCTGTGAAAGGAGAGAGAGAAGGAAAGAGGACTGATTAGGAAAGTCTCAGACTACAGCACAGTTCTAAGAAAGTTTGGGCCAGGCCTATGGGGAGTCACCAAGCCAACATTGCCCAGTAGAGGAACAGACCAGCATTAGACACCCACCTGCTCAGTTACTGCCTGGAAACTGTCTGGGGGAAATGTGGCCTCAGCAAAATGCTATTGTGGGTCCAGAGGTACACAGCAAGGCCTCTCAGTCACCCCTGCTCCCCACGACAGGCTCTCTTGAAGGCGTCTGTTCCTCCAGTCCTCCGAGGGGCAGACACTAGAACAGGATTAAATGTTCAAGGAGTTTATTAGGCAAGTCATCTCTGAGAGAATAGGGGAAAGGAGCCAGGGAAGGCTGGGAGGATCATCAGACTGCCTTGCAAGTCTGACTCCAGGGGAAGGACAGAGGAAGGTAGCATCCTAGACCGCCATGCAGTCCAGGGAAGATGTGCTAAGCTGTAGGAAAGTCCTCAAGCCATATCAGTCATCAAGGGATTCTGGTTTTCCAGGAATGGGCCTGCCTTAGTATCCTTAACACACTCTCTCCCTGGCTTGGAGCAGCTCATGAAAAGGTCTGTCACTGCTTCCCAAGCTGAGTCACATCCTAAGGTAACTGTGTTAAGAAGGATTTCACCGTGGGATTAATTGGGGGAAATTCCTAAACATTAACATCTTTTACTAGGTTCCTCAGAGTCACCCTCTTCCCAATCTGTGTCATCGGTGAAAAAGCACTCATTATCTCTGCTTTAAAACCTGAAGTTCTCTTTCAATGTGTTCTTTAAAGTTATGCTCTGATAAGCTCGGATCTATAACTGAAAGCTCTCTGGCTGGAAAAAAAAAATTTGGTAACAACTTCCCAGCTAGCTGTCAGAAAATGTGGTAATTGGAGAAAAAATGAGTTTGAGGCATCGGTGCAATCACACCATTACGTAAACTGTTTCTTTCTCCTTCTGCTTCACCCAGAGGTGAGAAAGGACCCTTCCAGGAAAAGGACCTTGGCAGAGATTTCTGTGGTCAAACAAGAATTTGAAGAAGGAGAACTGAGGCTGCTCCACTAATGATCACAAGCAGGAGAGGGATATGAACCAGAGGAGCCACTGGGGATTGAGAAGTCTCTAGAAGGATGTTTAATGTCAACCTTCTTTGAAGCCCATCCAGCATGGAGAAGCTGTAGGAGGATTTAATGCTAGGAGAGATTCAGAGTGTTGCAAAAACACGTCTATGCCACAGCCAAATCAGTTCTCAGTTCTGACCCTTCCTTGCTTGCCCCACCTGACAGCAACTCTTAAAAGTAAAGCCGGGTGGGAGTAGGGGTGAGGCAACTTGCTCAGGGTCACAAGAACAAGGAAGCGTCTGATTCCGGCCCTTTGTAGCTAAGCTCCACATCTGCATTGGATCTGTAAGTGATCTTAGTGAGAGAAATCAGGTCTGCTCAGTGTCATCTTTATCCCCATTCAAAACAAAAATTTCTCATGAACCCCGCGTGTCCCCTTTCGTCTAAATCAGTTCTTCCGCAAAATACTTAGATTTGTCATCCAGACCCTCAGAGCTGCACCACCCCAACCGCCTTTTTTTCATGTTTTTCCTTATTTCTCTTTTGCTTGCCCCAAGACTCATGTCAGTCTGTTCCTATTCTCTCTCCTGGTTCCCTCTCTCCAATTAAAATCTGCTCTCAGGAAAGGGTGCACACATCCACATCGGAATGCTTGAGCAACTGCATTTTAACAAAAATATGAGAATGGCTTAAGTGAGAGGAATTAATACTTCATGGTAGAACCTCAGATACCATCTAATGGGGAGGGGAATCATATCTTGGGGAAAACAAAGTCTTCCCAGGGCTCTTAAAGTCACACCAATAGGGAACCACCTATCCATTATAAACAGATCAATTTCACCAACTTTATAGATTTGGGTCCATTTCATTAAAAGGCAGTTGGTACATTAGAAACCACACTGGACAAAGAATCATCCGAACTTTGCTTTCCTCATATGTAAGCACTGGAGGTTGTATCTTACAACCTCTGCTTGACATGCTAGAATTCAGTGGTGGATTTTTAAGGATCATGGCTCTGTAAACAGTCAGACCTGGATTAGGGTGTCATGTCTGTCACTTACCATCTGGGAGAACTTGGCAAGTCACTAAACCTCGCTAAGCCTTATTTTCCCCATCTATATAATGGGAATTAAAAGTACCTACCTCAGAGTATTGTGAAGAATTCAACAAATCGTGTGATACATGAGAGGGCTCAATAAATATTAGTTATTATAATCATTGCCTCTCCTTAAAGGGTGATCAACTCTTCCTCAGTCAGCAGTCTGTCACTTGATATTGGATATTCTTTCAATAAAGCTTGAGGATGAACTTTCCTTTAGTTTTAGTGAATTCTCTAACCTAACTTCAGAGAGAAATTTATGTCCAAAACAACCGGAAGTCTATGGAGAAGAAGGAAAATAGTTCCTTTCTTAAACAAATGGAGCTCTAATATTCTAATTTTTCACCCTAGCATTTATGTCACTCAAATTAATTGGGTTCAGTATTGAAAGAAGCACATTATCCTCCTTATATTTCCATAATCAGCTGCCTGGAAAGTATTTTTAAAGAGAAATCAGTATGTCACACCTGGTCAGTGTTATAACATGATTAGTACTTTAATTAACAAGGGGGCAGGAAAATATCACATTTTATTAAGTCTTCTTGGGAATAAAGTTGGATTCTAGCAGCTCAAAACTTTGCAATAATTCAGCACGGCCCACACCCAAGAAACTATTCAACAGAAAAGTATACATATATTTTATTCATCAAAATTTAAAACGTTTAAAATACCTCCTTACTTACCTGAGCTCCTTACACTATCATTGATTTCTTTTCCATCTCTTCCCTTTAAGGCACAAGTAAATGCAGTTTCTTTATAAGAAATAAAGATCAGCAAAAAGAAAAGAAAATCCCCCAATCCAGCCATGCCTGAAGCCAGTGTTATTCCTCGAGCCAATGGATTTCATTTAAGTCAGCTAGAGGCCCATCTCTTATCACTGACTTCCTAGACTGACACAGGCAAGAAGCATAGCTGGGGAATCCAGGAAGTCATTCTCTTTCTTACTTTCTCTTTCTCCAAAGGCCCATTCATCTCTGTTTCTTTCCCTGTGTCTGCCTCATTCTTTTCTGCCTTTGTGTGTATATGACCATTAAGGACCACCCGCTCTCTCCCTAGTTTACATGTCTTCATTTTGAGTGACCAACGGAGACTATCAAGCATCCAAATCCAATCCCCAAATTTCTGGGAGAGAGAATCTGAGTCACCCAGCTAGGATCAGCTGTCCAATCCTGATCCAGACAGCTAAGGCTTAGGGGGCTATGGCAATTTACGTAACTTTCTGGGACCTCAGTTTCTTCATCAGTAAAATGAGGATAATAGTAGTACCTCCTTGTAAGTTTACTGGGGGGACTAAATGAGATCACACTTGAAGTTCTAAGCATAGTACCTGGTGTGTAATAAATGTAAGCCATGAAAATGCTGTTTCATTGGTAATGCTGTTGCTGCTCTGTCCTTGGTCTCCTTAGATACTGCCTGAAGTCGTGGTGGTGCTGAGGCTGCAGGGGGTGATGGAGATCTCAGCTGTGGATATGAGAAGGATTTGAGGCAGGAAGCCAGACAGGCGATTACAGTGGTACAGCATTCCACCCAGGAGGCAGCCTCTGAGTATGCTGAGTGAGAGAGAATTCTTGAAATTCGGCCAAAACTCTCCTCTCTCCAGCCTAGAGAAGCTCATTGAAATAAGCTCTTCTCCCCAAACTGATGCTGCTGCCTTTTGAGACATTCTCAATCAGCTCAGCCCTATCACCTGGTTTTCCCTTGGGCTTGTCTACACTAACAAGCAGATTAAAGAATTCACACAGACTCGCAACGGTAGCGTTTGAAGCACTATCTCATTGAATCCTCACAACAACCCCCGAGATAGGTATCACTGTCATTCCTTTCTCATAAATGAGAACACAGAGGCTCAAAGGGGTTTCGTAGCTTGGCCATACCGTAAGTGTACAATTCAGTGGGTTTTAGTATATTCACAAAATCGTGCAACCATCACTACTATCTAATTCCAGAACATTTTTATCATCTGTAAACCCTTTTCTGATCCTTTCTCTCCAGACAGTAGTTTTGGGTGACGGGTGGGCTTTAGTTCCTCGTTTTGCTTTGCCCCTGTAGCTAGGGTGACCCCCCCTCATCCTGATTTGTCTGGGACCTTGCTAGCTTAATACTGAAAGCCCCACATCCCAGGAACCCCCTTAATGCTGGGTGTTCACCTTACCTGTAGGATACATTGTCAATGTCATGCCTGTAACCCTTACCACTGGGTGTGTACCAGCTGCCTTTCCACTGCCAGTTCCTGCATCTCTTTGTCTAATGGCTTTCTCCAAAGCCTTGGAAGTCTGCTCTGCTCACAACCGCAGGACGGAATTAAACCCTGCCATACAAGAGTGGCCCTGATGGCAACTGGAATATCAGTACCCCAGCTCTGTCACCTCTTGGGTGGGGTACCTCAGAAGGTGAGAGTTTTACACTTGCTCCCCATAGTTTCCCCAGCAAGATCAGCTCCGTTCACCCACAACGGTAGCTGGCTGGATAACGTGCCCTTATTGACTGCCTCCCCTTGTTTGTTTCACTTCTCCATTCTTTTTTTTTTTTTTTTTGATATATTTATTTATGTATTTATTTATTTTATTTTTGGCTGCGTTGGGTCTTTGTCACTGTACGCGGGCTTTCTCTAGTTGCGGTGAGTGGGGGCTACTCTTCGTTGTGGTGCGCAGGCTTCTCATTGCGGTGGCTTCTCTTGTTGCAGAGCACAGGCTCTAGGCACGTGGGCTTCAGTAGTTGTGGCTCGCAGGCTCAGTAGTTGTGGCTCCCGGGCTCTACAGCACAGGCTCAGTAGTTGTGGTGCATGGGCTTAGTTGCTCCGCGGCACGTAAGATCTTCCTGGACCAGGGCTCAAACCCGTGTCCCCTGCATTGGCAGGCGGATTCTTAACCACTGCGCCACCAAGGAAGCCCACATTTCTCCATTCTTGAATCTTTATCTCAGGGTCTGCTTGTGGTCAAATCCAGACTAAGACACCTCCCCTTCCCAAATCTTTGAAATAGACAACTAACGCTTTCTCAAACATACATAAAGTGTTATGCCAGTGGAAATTCCAGTCCCTTCTGCTAACCAGATTTGCTGCCCATAAAGCACCCCCCCCTAATATAGGAATTCTGGAACTGCCGCCACTTTGCGGGACAGATCTTGATAACCCCCGCCCTGCAATACACACAATCCCTTACCTGGAGCTCAGCCCACCTTCAGCCTTTAAATTCCTCCTTGGGGACCAGGGAAGGCCTGCTCCAAAGCAGGAAACTTTCTAGTCATTGTTGGCCCGGGCTCCATCCAATGGCACAGAAGCAGACCAACATTTTTTATTCCTATTTATTTTCAATGTCAGGTCCTCTTGGCAGGCAAGATCATGCCCCTGCCTATCAGTCATGAGGGCTGTCTGAACCTTTTGAGAAAAATGGATCATAAACTAACTGCAGTGTAAGTGCAGAGCAGAGGAAAGCAGAATTACAAATGCAGGAAGCTAGAGCAAAGAGACCCCAGGGATCAATGCGATCTGACGGGAGCCACAAGGAAAGGACCCTCTCCCAAGCCCACCACCCAAGGTCTGTTCCCACAAACCTACCTGACCTGTGTGTGAGATCCCACTGTTAGAAAGTTGTGCCAGATGGTATTTTCCAAAGACAGCTACACCAGTACATGTCCATCCCACGTGTTCTCCTTATAATGTGACATTGACATTCCTGCATTGAGAAGTGGGTGGACCTTTGGTACTGCCTCAGCCAGTGGGATGAGGCAGAAGTGACACTGCACGAACTCCAAGACTAGATCATAAAAGGCAATGAGTTCTGTCTGACTCTCTTTTGGGTTACGTGCCCCGGGAACTCAGTTACCGTGTTGAGAGGAAGTTCAGGCCACATGGAGAGGCCATGAGGGGGGGGGGGGGTTCCAGATAACAGCCAGCCCCAGCCACCAGACTTGTGAGTGAATAAGTCCTCCTTCTGCCCTCAGCCTTTGAGTCCTGCAGCAGAGGACCAAGACATCGTGGAACAGTCAAGACTTCACCTTTCTGCCCTGGCTGGGTTCCTGACTCACAGAGCTTATGAGAGATGATAAATGATTGTTGTTGCATCAAGCCACCAGGTCTTAGGGTAATTTTTTATATAGCAATAGATTACAAATATAGGAATGAACCCTCAGTTGCAGTAGAGAGCACTCTAAGTGCAGACACACCCAGACGGAGAAACATCTAGCCCTAGGTATAGTCATTCACACTTCAGTATGAATCACCCATACTTGGCACCACCATCCCAACGAGAAAAGAGACAGAATTAAAAGTCTTAGGAAATGAGAGAGAGGACCTGGGAAACTGAAGAGGCAGAAATGGATATGGGTTATTTTGTAGAAAGAGATCTGGACTTAAAGCCAGACAGGACTGTGTTCTAGTCCTAATCACGCCCCTTCCTGACAGAATTTCCTCTGAGGTACGGAACGGGCTCTGCCACTTTTTAGCTATGTGACTTGGGCACAGCCTCAGCTTTCTCATTTGTAAATCATTCACAGCAATACCTACCTGTCTCTCAAGATTGCTGGGAAAAGCAACTAAGACAGTTGTTATGAAGACAACTTGTTTATGTAATTGAGAAAGCTGCAGGATGTGGTGGACCAAGCAGGACTCAGCAGATCTGGGCTCTAGTCCAGGCTTTGCCAGTAACCCACTCTGCAAGCCTTGGCAAACTCACTCCCCTCTGCACTGTAGTCCCCACAAAGCTCATGCCAATGTAATACTCACCTGTAGACCCAAGCACCCCTGGTGCAAGAAAGCCTACAGCCATCAGTGCCAGCAGAAAGTTGCAGAGTCTCAGTCACCAGTCCAGGTAACAAGGAAAGGTCAAGGTTAAATCAAGGTCAAAGCAGGGTCAATCTAGCAGAGTGAGAAGCCAGTTACAAACAGGGTTAAAGGGGTCCAAAGTGAGTCCCATTGTCGAAAGATACCTTTCCAGCCCTGAGAATGAGATGCAACCAGGGACGCAGCTGATAACTAGTCACAGGACCATCCACCGCCGTATAAAATGTTATTTAGGAGCTTAAACTCTGCAGCCAGCACACCTGAGTTCCAAATTCCAGCCTTACTGTCGATTAACTATAGCGATCGTGGGCGTGTTATTAACCATTCTATGCCTCAGTTTCATCCACTGTAAAATGGAGGTGATAATTACTTACAGCACCCTGTTGATGGGGTTATTGAGAAGATTACATGGACACGTGCAGTAAGAGTTCTTTCACACCTGGGAAGCTGGCCCTCAGTGAGGCAATTCTGGCTCATGTTTCCTAAACTGAAGAAAATGGTTATAGGGCAATCTTAGGAGGTAAATTCACAGGTCCTTCAACATAAAATCACATGTCCCCCTCCACTCCCACTAAAATCAGTTTTCAATGCTCTCTTGATCCTTCTGACTATACCAAAGAGAAAGTGTCAGCTTGGTGCAAGTAAATCTTAACACCTCTCTGGCTCCTACTAATTTGCTAATCCCCCTCCAACAAAGTAAAGTGCAGGGCCTGTAGCTCAGAGCCTTCCCAGGCAACAGCGTCTAGCTACAATTCAATAATATTTTGCTTCTGTCATATTTATTTTTACAGTTAATTTCTTTTTACTTGAGTGATTCTGGTTTTACACTTATAGTCATGATTTAAAGTTCTCTTTTAAAGTAAACGTATTTTTTAAGTAAGTCTTTTTTTTTTTTAAGTTTAATTTTTATTTATTTATTTATTTATTTATGGCTGTGTTGGGTCTTCGTTTCTGTGCGAGGGCGTTCTCTAGTTGCGGCAAGTTGGGGCCACTCTTCATCGTGGTGCGCGGGCCTCTCATTATCGCGGCCTCTCGTGTTGCGGAGCACAGGCTCCAGACGCGCAGGCTCAGTAATTGTGGCTCACAAGCCTAGTTGCTCCGCGGCATGTGGGATCTTCCCAGACCAGGGCTCGAACCCGTGTCCCCTGCATTGGCAGGCAGATTCTCAACCACTGCGCCACCAGGGAAGCCCCTAAGTAAGTCTTTTTTGATATTAAACATTATGGTATATATGGTTCTTCGATATGGAAAATAATCATGCAGGTGGGAAACGTGGTATCAGGTTGCATGGGCAGACATGGCATCTGCAGGGAGCTACATGGATCTACTGACAGCTAAAGTACATGTCCTAGTCCTAAGTTGCGTCCCCAGACACCCCGGTTTTGTTTCCAGGACCCCAGAGACTCACGCTGCTCTCCAGTCCTTCCAAATGCTGCCAGAATGTAAATTGGTACAAACTCTGGATAATTTGGCAAGTGTATCCTCTATACATCGGCAAATCCGTTGTTAGGAATTTAATAAAATAACCAGAGATATGCCCAAAGATACATGGTTGCGAATATTTGTGGTCACATTATCTATGACAGGGAAAAATTGGAAATCATCTAAAAGGCCAACAATAGGGGACTGGCTTTGCAAATTACAGTATTTTCACAAAATGGACTGATCTAAAAATAGTAATATGACAAACACTCTGCACAAGGTAGATGTTATTATTATTAACTCCACTTTACAGATGGAAAAACTCAAGCACAGAGAGGTTAATTATCTTGCCCAAGGTCACAGAGCTAGTAAGTGGTAGAGCTGACATTTGAACACAGGCCACCTAGATCCAGAGTCCATGTTCTTAACCGCTAGGTTGTAGTCCTGTCATTGAAGCTGACATTGTAGACGAACATTTATTGCCATGGGAAATTGTTCCCTCAATGTATCGGTAAGAGAAAAACAGATGGGAAAAAAACAATCTGGAACATACACCATATGTCAAAAGAGGTTATTTCTGGTTGGTGGAATTATTTTATTTTTGTTGTTTGGTTTGTTTGTTTTTTTAATTTATTTATTTTATTTATTTATGTTTGGCTATGTTGGGTCTTCGTTGCTGCATGTGGGCTTTCTCTAGTTGCGGCGAGTGGAGGCTACTCTTCGTTTCGGCGCACGGGCTTACTGCGGTGGCTACTCTTGTTGCAGAGCGCGGGCTCTAGGCACGCGGGCTCCAGTAGTTGTGGCTCACGGGCTCTAGAGCGCAGGCTCAGTAGTTGTGGCGCACGGGCTTAGTTGCTCGGCGGCATGTGGGATCTTCCAGGACCAGGGATTGAACCCGTGTCCCCTGCATTGGCAGGTGGATTCTTAACCACTGCGCCACCAGGGAATTCTGTTTGGTTTGTTTTTATGTGTGTTTTCCAGGTTTTCTGTTCCGAATGCCTATTACCTTCATAATAGAAATGAAACATGAAAATATGACTTTTCTCCTCAGTTCTCCCATTCCTTTCTGCTTCTAAAGACAAGACAATTGGTTCTTCATGATGACAATAAAAATGACAATGATGATAATAATAGCCAACATTTACTTTTCTTTTAGTATGCTAAAGGAATGACAAGCACAATTTCATTTAACTCATCACTGCCACTTCCTGTGTACGGCCTCCCAGTCTGTGCACTGCACAACTCCGGGGAGTACCACTCATATATCATCTACATTATGGACTGAGCTGTGAATGGTGCTTCTGGGAGCCATGCGACAAGGCCACCCTGTCAACAACCCTCAGGGGTAGGTACTCTGATCATCTCCATCTGATACAAGAAGAAATTGAGGCACAAAAAAATGCTAATTAACTTGCCCCATATCACCCAGCTAGTGAGTGGAACCGGTATTGAAACTCAGGCAGTCTGGCTTCAGGATCTGGTCTCTTTTTCTTTTTGGCTATGAGGCTTGTGGGATCTTAGTTCCCCGACCAGGGATCGAACATGGGCCCTAGGCAGTGAAAGCACGGAGTCCCAACCACTGGACCGCCAGGGAATTCCCTGGTCTCTTATTTTTAATCGCAGAGGGAAGGTAGGGCATGACAAAGAAGATACAGTAAAATCTGGACATCTAGACAAAGATTACAGATCCAACAGGACATTGTGGCAACATGAAGAGAGCACTGGTGTGAGAGGGAGGACGTTGACATTCTGTCCCTTGCTCTGTCCCCACCTAGCTAGTGACCTTAGCAACTTAGCAAAGTTCCTTTTTTTTTTTTTTTTTTTTCTTGCTCTGGGCTCAGCTTCCCCATGTGTAAACTGAAGGAATTAGATCTTTAAGATCTCTTGCAGCTCTGAGTGTCTGCAATTACAGATGGCATCCCAATATGGGCCCAGAGCCGTGGCCTCCCACTCAGCACAGCCATTCTCCCACCTGCTCAGGGAAGCATCTCTCAAGCTGACCTACTTTGTGTATGGGGGAGAGAAGGGCAGAGAGGAGGCCTAAGGCAGGGGCGAAAAACCAAAGGTTTGCCCTCCTGAGCAGCCAGGCTCCTCTCCAGCTGCTAATGATTCAGTCAGGGCCCCCTCAGAGGCTTCTGGGGCCTCTCTCCCTGCTCCGCAGAAGGCAGCAGGCTTAAAATATCTGACAGGGTGGCAAAGCTGTTTTAATGCATTGCTTTTAGTTTTTAATCATGCTGGTGATTCACCAGGGTATTTCTCTGACTTTCCAAACATGCTTTGTTAAAGTCATTCTAGCAGGATCTTTAGAATGTTTTATTAAACAAAAAACCAAGGTGCAGAACAGTGTGTATAAGGTGAGAAAAATTGTTTAGATATACAGTTGTGTCTGTTTGTGAAGGGAGAAAGAATGAATAACTCTGGGAGGAAACAAGAGAGATTGGTAACCATTCACCTCCCAGGAGGGAAACCAGGTGGGTTGGGGGAGGGGCGGAGGTAGGAAGGAGACTTTATGCCTTTTACACGTGGATGTATTATTACCTAGACAATTTCCCATCTCAACAGTGTTTAGTTCTGACTTCTCTTCTTCAAAGATATTCCTGGCTGTATTAGTTTGCTAGGCTGCCATAACAAAGTACAGTAGACTGGGTGCCTTAAACAATGGAAATGTATTTTCCGATACATTCTAGAGGCTAGAAGTGCAAGATCAAGGTGTCTGAAGGGTTGGTTTCTCCTGAAGCCTCTCCACTTGGCTTGTAGATGGCTGTCTTCTCCCTTTGTCCTCACCTGGTCTTCCCTCTGTGCATGTCTGGATCCTAATCTCGTCTTATAAGGACACCAGTCATGTTGGATTAGGGCCCACCCATACAACCTGATTTTAATTTAATTACCTCTTCAAAGATCGTATCTCCAAATACAGTCAGTTTCTGAGGGCTGGGAGTCAGGACTTCAACACATGAATTTTGGAGGCTGCAACTCAGCCCATAACCCTGCCCTACACCAATGAACTCACCCCTTCAGACCAGTGGCCTCTGAGGAACGAGTACAGGTTCTTATATTCATCCAACTTTAATTGAGCATCTCTTGAGAGGGAAGCAATGTTTTAGGGTTGGAGGTGATATCCAACTGAGTTAGATTTGACTCTGGCCAGAAATAAATAGGAAAATGAGAAAGTGCAAGACTAAAAATCAGAAGACCTGATCATCCAATCCCAGCTCCCCCTCTTACGAGCTGAGTTAGTCTGGACACGGCTTTTAGCCACCATTTTTATCAACAAGGGCAGGTTGTAATACATACCTCAAAGGGTTGGGGAGAGGATTAAAGGAGAAAAGACAGGTAAAATACCTTGTCTATAGTACTTGTTCCAGGTACAGTGCTTGTTCACCTCAGCTCCTCCCTGGGTTGGGGCTCGGGGAGCAGGGTCCACACCCTTTCATCCTTATGGCCCTGGAGTGGAGCAGTGAACAGCGGGGTGCTGGCTGGACGGCTTTGCCGGAGCAGCAGCCCAGATGGATATGTGAGGCCATGTGAATATACCCCAGAGGGACTTTCAGAAATATCATAGAGGCTGCCTTTAAAAGCAGTTTTTCAAAATGAAAAAATTTGAGTATTAATGTTAATACGACCTCCTTAGGAATCACAGGCTGATGAAGCCCAGGAAGATTTGAGCTATATTTGGAACTTCTGTCTTTCATGCCACACAGATCTCCCCAGGATAACAGGAAGCACATAAGATTTGTAGTGGACATTTGCTATTTTGATCTGCCAAGCACAGATCCTTCTTCCTCTGGTAACAGAATTCCACTGTTCTTTTGGGGAACCACCCTCCAACATTCCCAGTCCATGTGGTTTAGACCAGCAGACCACATCTCCAGCTCCAGGAAGGAGCACATGACTCAGGCCTGCCATCGAGAGTTCTACGTTCTCTGGTTAACCGTGGCTGACTCGGCAACTAGCACGTGACCCCAACTGGGCAAATCAGCAATTCCTGGGAGTTTGACAGGCTCTGTCAGGAAAGAAGTGCTCTTTTCACTAGGGTTGCTAAACTAAAACTTCTAATGACCATTTTGCCACCACCTGGGGAAAGTCTGCCTGAGATCCTGGTGACATTGTTTGAACTCCTGGATTTAGCCTTGCCGGAATCCAGCACAACCCTGAACCTCATGTTGATGTGAGCCAATAAACTTTCCTCATTTCTTAAATCAGTTTGACTCGGGGTTCTGTCACTTATCAACCAAAAAAATGGCACGTACAGGATTAGTTCTCGGTAACATCTTTCCATGTGTAACTTTGATCCTCTCTTTGCGGGCTTAGAACTATTCATTACTAGAAATCAATTCATCAAACAACTTGCATGTAAACTCCCTCTGGAGTTTACAGACACCTTTCACAAATCAAGGGGTATGTGTGAAAAGAGATATTGGAGATGGGGAGGAGATAAAATGAGAGCTGACTGGTAACTACACCTGCCAGCTGGATCCAGATTGCTGACTCTGGCCCAACCAGCACACTTGGCTACAAGGTGGCTGATTCTGTGCTCTGGGCCAGCCGCGTGCTGAAGCTGGCTTGTACCCGCTAACAAGAGGATTTGTTAAATAACTGGGAATTTTGCAGCTGGTTTTAAACCACTGGTAGTTTGAAATTGGCCATGGTGAGAGTATTTATACCATGGATATCACCAAACACTAAAAATTAAGTTAATTTTTTCCCCTTGGAGAGTTTGTTTATCAACAAACCACAGGCTTTGGCCTTGATTCAACAGGTCTGAAAATGGCCCATAAGAATGAGGGCTAAACAGCAAAGATAACCAAAATTTATATTCCACTTCACAGCACTTTCTCACCCAAAACCTCATGTTGCCCCTCTAGCAATGCTGTAAAGTAGAAATTATTATTCACATCCTACAAGTAAGGAATCCAAGGCCTGGAGAAATGTCTTCCTTGTGGTCAGATGGCACAGCTAAGAAATAAACTCAGGTCTTTGGACCCCATGCCTAATGTTGTTTCCCTGACATCCCAGTAGGAGGTGACTGAAGCATCAAAACAGGGTCTAAACAAGTAATTTTGTCACTGGGTATGGAAAGGCTGTTTCCAAAAAAAAGAGCTTTTTAACAATGTATTTCTGAACAGAGGTGACCAATTAGCAAGGCAGTTGCCCGGAGATTAGCAATAATACTACATATTCAATCTTCTAAGAAAACACAGCATCACTTCTAATAAATTATATAGCTCACATTTGTACAGAATATTTGGTTGGTTTATAAAACCCTTTCAAGTATGTTGCCTCTGTAGATCAACTCCTTTAAAATATTCAGAAACTTAGGCCCTGCGTGGCATACTGATTAACCTAAAACTAACCATCAACACTCTTCTCCCTTAACTGCCTCCACTAAAACATCTGGAAAAAAGGAATATTTACTTTTTCAGCCTCCCTTAGAGACCTACAGACATGTGATCTAGTTCTGGCTATTGAGACTTAAGCAAAAGTCGTCCTTCCTGATAAAAAGTATTGCCTTTGCCCCTCTTCATCCTGTCTCAAACAAGGACATGATAATGGTACTGCAGCAGCCATTTTGTAACCATGAGGTGACAAGACAAAAAGCCAAGCAGAGCAGAAATAGAGCAAAAGTATGGGTCCTTGATGGCATTATTGAGTCTGCACCAGGCTGCTTCCTCTGAATCTTTTATAATGGGAGAAAAACAAACCATTGTCATTTGACTATTCTGCTACCTACAGTGGAAACATTCCTAATATAACTAGAAATTCTACTTCTAGGAATTTATCATAAAGATCATCTATAATAGAGGCAAACTGGAGTCTCAATGTGCAACAATAGGAAGTTGATGAAACATAACACAGGGTGGCTATATAATGTATACTATTCAGTTATTGAAAATTATATTGCAGGCAAGAGATTCTTAAACTTGTGTTCTTAAACAACTAACCCTAAATACATACAGACATTAAATACATACAGACATTTTGTGTGGATGCAGATATGCATTTTTCTAGGTACATAATTATTTTCAGATTCTCAAAGCTTTCAAAAAAAAGTTTAAGTATCACTATTTCAAATTAATATTTGTAGACATGGAAAAATGTTCACAATATATTGGGGGGACAGAAATTGACAAAACAGCATGTTCAATATTCTTCCATACTGGAAAAAATTACATATATATTATAAATGCAGTATGCATGGTGGTGAGCTGAAATTTACAGAATACATACTTGTGAGCCCCCCCCAAAAAAACCCACAAACTTTATTTCTGTAAACTTAGCTTAGCCTACTATCCCACATTCTTGCTGATTACAGAAAACTTAATCTTGCAATTCAAAGTAACTCAGACACTTCCTGATTTAAGATGGTCAGTTCAAGATCCTTCCAATTTCTTCCTCCTCCCCTGCTTCTCTAGTTCTTCCATGGACAGATGCATTGTCCTGGAATCCAGAGGAGTGGCATCTGGTCCTATGTTACCCTCTGTTCTTCCCTTGGCCTCTGCAGTTCATCTTTTCTGGTCCCCATCATGAAGCTCTGGCATCTGCTACTAATGTCTGTGGTCTTGTCCTCACTGTTAGTTGAGAAATCTATGCACTCCTGATCTACCTGGTCCCAATTTATTCCCAGCCCGTTTAGTACCCTTCACAGGGGTCCATGGGGACCGTTCTTAGATGCTTTCCCACATCTGAAATGATGCCCTCAGCCTCACCACCCCCACCCAAGCAATGGCTGCTTTGCCCCTCAAGGTACCAGGTTTGACATGGACTTTAATGGACTCACATCCTGGGAAGAGAGACTCAAGTGCCTCCTGTTTGCTGGTTCTCCCTAAACTTATTTAGGATTCCTAAGGCCCACTCCCAGTCTCAGGTGTGGGGCAGAACTCTGAGCCCCTTCTCAGAACCGAGGTAATGTGTCAGCTCTGATCTCATCCTTCCAATGTTCCCTTTTCTCTCCAGATATTCCAACTCTTATCTCTTTCTTCAGACCTGCATTCTTCTTCACTCTGGGGTTTATCTTCCAAACACAGTGCTCTGAGGCTCCCAGGTTTGCTCTTTTATATACAAAGCCAGGCTATTGCAAATCCGAAGATAAACTTTTTGTTTTCTCTCAAAATCCTGGCTCTTGTGAAGCAAAAGTACTCTCTGGCTTCCAAACTTTTGTCCCTGCTGTAAGTTTTCAAGTCACCCTAGGGGTAGCCAAGAATTTGGCTTTTCGTTTTTGTAACTCTTCATTGTCCCTCATGGGTAGTGCCTGAAAAATGCCCAGATGGTGAGTGTAGAACACAAGGTACAAGGTAGCATGTGTTAGGAGGAAACTTCTTAATGTCTCAAATTATTTTCCTGATGCATATGCATCGGAAAAGACCTGAAAAGATGCAAACTGAGATGTCATCATTTATGATCCCTGGATGATGAGAGTATATTAATGTAATAGTTATGATGGAAGTTACAGAAAACCCAACTAACAGTGGCTTAAAATAACAAGGGTTTATTCTTCTCACAAGATAAGAAGTCTGGAGGTGGGCATCTGCTGGCATTGGCTCGGCAGCCCAACACTGTCAGGGCCAGCATCTGTAGTGTTCCCTCGGCCTTTCTCCATGGTCTCAAGATGGTTGCAACACCACACGTTACATCCCACATTCAAAAGGGAGAAGGGATGGCATGAGCCCCATCTGTTCCTCTGAGCCAGAAAAGCCAAAGCCTTACACTTTCATCTCATTGGCCAGAAATGGGTCACATGGCCACCCCAGCTGCAAGGGAAGCTGGGAAGACCCCAGGGACCAGTTGGCATGGGTTTAGCCAGCTGATGGTGCCTACCACAAGGGATAGCTACAGTCTTTTTTCTTCTTGCTTCTCTGTGTCTCCTAATTTTTCCACTATTGACAAATATTACATTTATAGTAAGTGCAATATTTATTTATTTATTATTATTTTTTAAAAGAATGAGAATTTTTTTAATTTTTATTTTATTTTTGGCTGTGCTGGGTCTTCGTTGCTGCACATGGGTTTTCTCTAGTTGCGGCGGACGGGGGCTATTCTTCGCTGCAGTACGCGGGCTTCTCATTGCGGTGGCTTCTTGTCACAGAGCACGGGCTCTAGGCATGCAGGCTCAGTAGTTGTGGCTTGTGGGCTTAGTTGCTCCGCGGTGTGCAGGATCTTCCTGGACCAGGTATCGAACCGAACCTGTGTCTCCTGCATTGGCAGGTGGATTCTTAACCACTGTGCCACCAGGGAAGTCCCAATACGTGCAATATTTAATTAAACAAATAGACAATGCTTAGAAACCAAATACATTGCCTCATTTGATCCTCCCAACACCTTGCCCTGGATAATCTTACCCTTGTTTCAGGAAAAAGTGAAGATCAGAAGTAAAATGACTTCCAAAGTCACACAGCAAATGATTGATAACACTGAAGAAAGAAAGCAGGTATCCAGACTCCAAATCCTCTGATTTTTCTCTACACCAACTTGCTGCTAAAGATCAGGAAGCTTATAAATGAAACTTCACAGTTACAGTTACACTGAGAGAGAGGCGAGTAGAGATTAGTGAAGCACAGCACAAAAGGCCTATTCCCCACGTTTCAAGCAATGTCCCGTAAGGCCCCTCCTGACCGTCCAAGCCTCTCCACCTCCTCCTGCCTCCTCTGTCCTCAGCCCTCCCTCCTCACACTCTCCGCCCAGCCTTTCCCACCTGCCACCCCCAGCAGAGTGTCACCCAGTGGAAGTGTGCCAGCTGTGCCTTCAGGTACTCCTGAGTCTGAGTCCCCGTTCCACCAATTAACTACCCAACTTGAGCAAGTTGCTTAACTCTCTGGGTCCCCAATTCTTCATCTGCTAAATGAAATAGTATTACTTGTCTCATAGGACTAATTTGTTAATTTTACGTAACAACATAAGTGAAAGCTTCTTGGGTGGTATCAGACGCTTAGTACATGCTCAATTAATGCCAACATTAGTAATTATTGTCATAATATGGAAGCTCAACGACATTTGAAATCTCAGCCTATAATCCTGCATTATTATGAACTAGGGCAAACATATGCCAGAGCAGAAGGTCATCAACTGTGCTGTCTGTCAACAAAGCAGTCACTTGTACGTGTCACTTAGGATTAAAGCAAGTGGATTTAGGAGCCGACTTTGAGGACCCACTCAGTTTGCTGAGTGGAGGAATTCTTAGTAGCACATAGTTTTGAGCAGAGATGGTTGAAATCATGGCTCTCACACTTATCAGCTGTGACCTGGGTCAAGTGACCTACAGTCTCTGTGCCACAGTTTGCTCATTTAGAAAGTGGGGATAATAATAGTATTTACCTTTAAGGGTTGTTGTGAGGATTCAAGGAGTTAAAATATGTAAAGCACCTAGAAGAGTGCCTGACATATCAGATCAAATGTGTTACATAACTCTACTATTAATGCTATTATTATATCATATTGAACACCTGCTATGAGCCCAAGGTCATGAGTGAAGACAGGATTTAACCTCAGCACTCTCTGAGCCTGAATCAGCACTTTTAACCCCTAACCAGCCTTCATCCATCATCTCTAATTTCCTCCCCTCCCCCATTGCTTCCCCTTCCCTTCACAATCCAACCCTTCCCTTGTGTTCCTAGGATACAGGTCCTTGTCTCCTCTTTATCCATTCTTGCCACCTTTTATCTCTACTTCTCCTTCTCCACCTCTTTCCCCCTGTGACAAGCCTGGAGCTGAGGACAGACTATAACACCAGCTATATCAGAGACCCAACTCCACTGCCTTAAACACATTTTTATTTTCTCTTCTCTTTCTCTTACATAAAAGAAGTCTGGAAATGGGTAGTTCAGGGCAGTTGTGATAGCTCAGTCATCAAGCTGTGTTGCTTATCTAATGGCTTCCATCATCAAACTCACCTCATGGTGACAAGAGTGATGCTGCATTTCTAGCCATCACATCTATACTCCAAGTAGTAGGAAGGGGTAAGATTATAAGAGGTAACCTTGTTGACTCAGCACAGTCAACATCCTGGAAAGAGCTTTCCTTGAAGTCCCACTTAAGTACTGTCATCTGGCCATTCTTATCTTCAGGGGAGACTGAGAAATACAGTTTTTCATGTGGGCACATTGTTACTCCCAACAGAGAACTGTTATTAAGGAAAAGAAGGAAAATTGTAACTGGGTAAGTAGCTAGCTCTCACTGATATCCTATCTTCAGAAAGAAGAAAAGGAGACTGGATGTTGGGTAGACAGTTAACCATCTCTACTGCTCCATCCTTAGAATTCCTTCCAAGGAGAGTACTGTGCGTGGTTGGGAACGATTCTCTGATGAACCACTTAGACACATGATAAGACACCCAGGAAGCATGGTCCAAAAATTATGGGTCCCTAACTCATCTTTCAGGAAAGAGGTTCAGATTAATTCTGGCCTTTGTTCTGCTGAATGGAGATGTGAGTTTGAATCGAGAGCCGTTTTGCTTGGACAACAGAGAGACTAAATACTGCCAAGAGGACTCATTTGTTTTCATTCTTAACACACAACAACATTCAGCCTCTTCTCTAAATATCTTTTTAGCAAATATTTGAAGACTAATGGTTTGAGGGATACCAAATTATTAACCTGCCTGGGATAGACATTACTTGTGCTCACCGGGTTCTGGTTTTCCTTTTCCTCTTTCTGAGTGCACAGGGAGACTACACTCTTGCAACTCTACAGGGCCATGTGGCTAGTTCTGGCCGGCAGGCTTCAGCAGAGGTGACATATGTCACTTCCAGGGCTAAGCACCCAAGAGCTGATGTGAGTTCTCTTTGCTTCTCTCACCCCACATCCTGGTCAGTGCAGAGGTCTTGGGTTGAGATGGTGGAGCCACAAAACTGAAGCAGCCTAGGGCACGTGGAGGACGCTGCCCTAGGGGTTTGTAGGGGGGTCCCAGTGAACTCTGACCAACCAAGAAACAAATTTTTCATAATAGCTGAAAAGTATAACTGTTTCTTTCTGTGTAAGATGTAGACACTCATTCAGAGCGTGCACAAAACAGCTAGTATCATGTCACATAATAGTTACCCTCAATGTATGACAAAAACAAAAAGAGCTTTATTTTCTCACTTAATCGTGACGATAATCCCTTGAGGATTAGAACTCCGTGTTTCCCTTGGGACTTCCCTGGTGGTCCAGCGGTTAAGAGTCCGCCTTCCAATACAGGGGATGCGGTTCGATCCCTGGTTGGGGAACTAAGATCCCACATGCTGCGGAGCAACTAAGCCCGCGCGCCTCAACTAGAGTGAAGCTCGCATGCCATGATGAAGAGCCTGCGTGCCACAATTGAGACCCGACGCAGCCAAAAATAAATTAAAAAAAAAAACAACTCAGTGTTTCCCAAACGTGCCTGGTTATAAGAACCACCAGGAGGGAACATGGTATAATTATAGATTCACAAACTCTCGCCCTGGACATTCTGATCCAGTGGGACTGAGGTAAGGCCTAATGATTCTGTATTTTCATCAGGTGTTCCGAGGACTCTTGTGAGCAGGTAAGTTCGAGAAACACAGCGGGTGTTACTATTACTTTACTGATAAGAAAAGCGAGTTTTGGATGAGTGCATCTTCTGAGCATTGTAATGGGCAGGAGAATCACCTGGGGATTCTGATTCAGTAGGCCTGGGTTGGGGCCTGGGGTCCAGGAGTGCTAGCAAGTTCCCAGGGGATGTCCGCACCGCAGCCTGAGGACCACACCTAGCGGAAGGGCGAGCCTGGAGGGTGAACTCACTGGTCCTCAGGCAGCTGATCTTTGGTGTCAACTAAAAATGCTGATGCCCGAGTCCTGCCCCCACAGATTCCGATGTAATTAGTAGGGGTGTGGCCTGGACATTGGAATTTTTTTTTTTTTTTTAAAGGGAACCCTATTTATTTATTTGGCTGTGTTGGGTCTTCGTTTCTGTGCAAGGGCTTTCTCTAGTTGCGGCGAGCGGGGGCCACTCTTCATCGCAGTGCGCGGGCCTCTCACTGTTGCGGCCTCTCTTGTTGCGGAGCACAGGCTCCAGACGCGCAGGCTCAGTAGTTGTGGCTCACGGGCCCAGTTGCTCCGCGGCATGTGGATCTTCCCAGACCAGGGCTCGAACCCGTGTCCCCTGCATTGGCAGACAGATTCTCAACCACTGTGCCACCAGGGAAGCCCCTGGAATTTTTAAAACCTCCCCAGATGATTCTACTCTACAGCAAAGTTGGAGAACCATCGGTTTAGGTAAGTCATATAGTTTGAGTTCACAGAGCTAATAAATGGCCAAGCCATTTTTTTTCTTTTTTTAAAATTGAAGTATTGTTAATTTACAATGTTGTGTTAATTTCTGCTATAGAGCAAAGTGATTCAGTTATACATATATGCATTCTTTTTTATTTTCTTTTCCATTATGGTTTATCACAGGATATTGAATATAGTTCCCTCTGCTCTACAGCAGGACCTTGTTGTTTATCCATCCTATACATACTAGTTTGTATCTGCTAATCCTATCCTATATATGCTAGTTTGTATCCCAGTACTTCTGTCCCCCACCCCCCTCCCCCTTGGCAACCACAGTTCTGTTCTCTACGTCTATGAGTCTGTTTCTGTTTCGTAGATAAGTTCATTTGTGTCCTTTTTTAGATTCCGCATATAAGTGATGTCATATGATATCCATCCACGTTGCTGCAAACGCAAGCTAAGTATCTTGTGAGAAGAGTATACAAAATGGTAACTGATATTATTACTAATATTATTATTATGGGGGGGACCCTAGAAGTATGGCACAAAAAGGTAGCATAAGGCTGGGGTCAGAATCTGTAATTGGCCAGCACCAAGTGGGCCAGGCCAGCGGTTCGAGCAGCCTACAGTCTAGGCACGAGCTCCCTGCCTTGACTCTCCCAGCTGCAGGCAGACAAACGTGGGCGTGGGCCACCCCCTCTCTTGCTGGCAACCCTCCAAATGGCATGAGCAGCTGCTGAGGCCTGAGCTCACCTCACACCCACACTGACAGCTTTTTGAAGATGGAGACAAAAGCCAGGCTGCCCTGGCCCCGAAATGAGAGGCACGATCCATCAGCCTTGAGAAAAGGGCAGCAGCCCCTAACTCAATTTCTTACCAATTATCCCAGCAAAACGTCTCCAAGGGACAGATGTCCATGGCCTGATTAACTATAACGCCAGACCACCAGAGACAGACAAATATTCCAACCACAAAATTCATTTGGAAGACTCAAATAGAGAAGGGATGTCAAAAGAGACTGACTGTAATTTCAGAAGCCGTGAGTGGTACCACTTGACATGAATAATAACAAATAAAAGCTACCATTTATCGAGGGCCCGCCGTGCGCCAGACTCCAGGCTAGGTACTCTCCATGCATTATCTCATTTAATCCTCACCACCGTGCTATCAAATAGGTACTCTTGGACCCTCTGAATAGGCAAGGAGATTCAAGTTCACAAGCCCCAAGTTCACACAGCTAGTAAGTGACAGAGCTGTGGTTTGAAGGTTTAAACCCCACCCTAGCTCTTACCCACTTTATATTTTCCTTCTCACTCTGTGTAGCTGGGCCTCATAGATCACTGTCTACTTTGGCCTTTAAACAAAGAAAGAAATATTCTTTCTCTGATTCTGCATCGTAATAATTATTCACCTCCACTAAGCCGTGGCGACACAGAGCCCAGCTGTTCCTTGTACCCATATCCATCTCTCCAAGTGCCTGCTCTCCAGCGAGGAGAGGGACTGGCTCTGCGATCCTGCAGGGCCCCAAAGGAGGGACGAATATACTCGGCTTTGCAGGGCGCCAGTAACAGAGCAAGTGAGGTTGTTCTGAGTCCTTGTCTTTAGTTTTTCATCAGAGCTTTCTGCTGTTTTAATTTGCCCCAGGGATCTGGAAAGACAAGCCCTCTGTTCTAAAGGCTTCATGCAGAAACAACTACAGGTGTGGTCATTTAATTTCCTGTCTTTAAAAAAAAGAAAAAAGGATCCAGTGACATTTTGAACCAGCTGGCAGAATTTTGTTCTGAAGAGCAGGATCGTTGCTAGTTCTTATTTTATGCTCTGCACCGCAGGGCATACCATGGTCCTCTGTCCTCTATCAAGGTGATTCCGGGATACAGCGTTATCTACCCCCCTATCTGAACTCTGAAGCCTGAAAACCCTTTCACAGGGGGACAAAAGCTTTTCTTCCATTAGAGACCAGGGTGACAGGCAGATGGCCAGGAGAAAGGCAAGGTGAGGGCTTTCCAGCCTATCTGCAAGCAAAGACCTAGAATCACCAGGAATCAGGCCCTTTGGCAACTCACAACCAGGAATGCCTTGGGAGGGCAACTGTAGGCAAAAAGCTGGGAGCAGTCTTCAATCGTAGGCTTTTAGCTAGCTGACAAATTAGTGAACAAAGAATCTGAATTCTTTTCTTCTTTTTCTTTTCCTTTTTTTTCTTTTAACTTGCGCGCTAATGAGGAAACCTCTTCCTTCAAAGTTCAGAGCTAGCTAACAAGCTAGGGAATAAATGGACTCCATGGTGGATTTCAAGCTCTTTTGTTGGCTCGGATTCAACTTGGTTTGGAAACTATTTAGCTAGCAAGCATGCAAGCAAATAATTTGAGGGACCATCTTGATTTTTTATCATTTTGGCTACAAAACCCAAACACAGATCCTTCACCAGTTCTTTCCCTAGCTATCAGCAGGCTTAGGTTCCACTATCATTATTATTGGAATAAAGTACCCAGTATTGATAGAGGACTTACCATTTGCCAGAGACGGTTTTGAAGGGTTTACAGGTCTTAACTGATTTGCCTCTTTTCATTCCAATTTACATGTGAAGAAACTGAGACACAGACACTAGTATCTTCTCCAAGGACACAGACAATAAGAGGCCAACTAGTCTGATTTCTGAGCCCACACTCTTTAATATTTTAAATTGTGAACATTTTATAGAAGGATAACAGACAGAGATCAAGAAACAGAATATGGTCAGACCCAAGTGACTTCCTGCTCAGTTCCAATCCCTTCCTGCCACCCCAAGGTAACTACTATCCTGATTTAATACCATGAATCACTTTGCCCGTTTTGAACTTTATATAAATCTAAGTATACAATATGTAACTTTTCATGTTTATCTTCTTTCATTCCTCATAATTGTGAGATTCACAATTGCCTCTCTATCCCATTCTGTCAGTCTGTCCGTCCTTGGGCCAATACCACACTGTCCTAATTACTATAGTTTTTCAGTGCATCTTCACATCTGATAGTAACAAAAAGCTATAATAATTAAGACAGCTTTATTCTTCTTCAAAATTGTTTTGGCTATTCTTAGCTCTTTGCCAAGCTTGTCAATCTCCACCAAAATACTTGTTGGGATTTTTTTTTTTTTTTGTCGTCGGGATTGCATTAAAATTATGAATAAATGTGGTGAGAATTGTCATCTTCACAACAGAGAGTCTTTTGAATGAAATATCCTTTCATTTTTTTTAAGATGTTCTTTTTCTCAGTAATGTTTTGTAGGGTTTAAGGTATTATACATCTTTCATTCAATTTATTCCTAGGTATTTGATGTCTTTTATGTCATTATATATAGATTTTAAAAATTTTTCCTTTTTGATTTGTTTGTTGTTAGCATTTAGAAATAAAATGATTTTTGTACATGGACCTTGTATCCAGTGACCTTGCTAAATTCACTTATTAATTTAATCATTTTGTGTAGATTCTTTAGAATTTTTCACATACACAATTATAATATCTACAAATGTTCACATTTTTGCTGCTTCCTTTCCAGTAACTATGGCTCGTATTAATCTTTCTTCCTTCAGAGCTCATTACCTAAGTACTATGCTAGAACCCAAATCGCCATGCAGAACAACAGAGCTCTCTGTAGAACCTGCTTTCCTCTCAAGTTAAACATTCCTGGGAACCCACAGCAGGTATTCTTTTCTTGGGTTCACTTACCAAGTTAAGAATGCTTTGTGCCCCAAAGGACAGAAAACCTGATCTTTGTGGCATAAGCAAATAGGAGAGTGTTTTGTTTTCTTTTGTTTTGCCTGAACCATTTATGGAGATTCTAAATAAATGGCTGCTGCAGCTCCAGCCATCAAATCACATTCCCGGCAGGAAGTAAAAGGAAAGGGACCAGGGCACCTCGTGTTTATATCCTGAATACTTTCTCAGAAGTATCCAGAGCGGATTGCCCCTTAGGTTGCATTGACCAGAACTAGGGCACATGGTCATTCCTTAACTTCAAGGGAACCTGGGAAGGTGGGGTATGGACTTATTAGAAATCCATCATCTGGGCCAGATTCACTGCCTCTTTGAACAAGATGTTAGTTCAGCTGGCAAAGAGGAAATGGTTTTGGCTAGACAACTAGCCACGTCCACTACAACTTGAATAGACTCACCTCCACCGTAACAGGCTTCCACGTGCCCTCTCTCCCTATCTCCCCTCTTCTGCACGACACCATCTCCTCCCACAACTGAAGCCTCCAGGTGGTCAAGCTGCCCTGTGTGTAGCAGCCAAGTGGAGCGAATGCTTCTCGCCTCCTTTCCCGCTACCCTCTGTTTGAATTGTCACAGAGTAGTGCTGGTCATGCTCAAAACGTTATAGAATTGTGAGTAAAACAGATTGCTTACAATCCTCTCCTTTGCAAGGACCTCGACACAGGTGTCTGGGGCTGAGCCAAAGCTGAGTGGGAACCACCATGCGTGCACATGGCCCCATGTGAAGATCGGAATTTGCTGGCCAGCCAAGCTCCTTATGCTAGGCGCCCTCTCCCCTTAGGATGAGCTCTTTCCCAGGAGGCACTGGCCTTCAAGTGAGCCAGGATTCTGATCTGAATCCCCTCTCAGGCTTGAGCTGGAACCCGGGCTACTCACATAAGTGAGCTAAAAACTAGGAAACCCTTTTGGCTTTGGAGCACTTTTGAGCGTGGATGACAAAGCAGTTTTGCATTTTTTTTAGCAAGCTGGCTAGTCAAAAAACCTGGGTCTGGACCCAATCCTGGTAGTAATTGGCAAATTAGTCTCAGGCAATTCCAAGCCCCTCTCTGGGCCTCGGTGCCCCCCTGAAAACATAAGAGAGCTAGCTGGACCAAACGGCCTCTCATATTCGACCCACCTCAGCTCTTCAAGCCCACCCGATGAGAATGTGCTAGGGCAGTAGTCCCCAACTGGTCCCTGGTGCCGGTCCCTGGCACCAGGGACCAGTTTCATGGAAGACAATTTTTCCACGGGGTAAGGGGGAAGGTTCAGGTGGTAATACGAGCGATGGGGAGTGATGGGGAGTGATGGAGAGTGATGGGGAGTGATGGGGAGTGGCAGATGAAGCTTTGCTCACTGGCCCGCCACTCACTTCCTGCCGAGCGGCCAGGTTCCTAAGAAGCCTGAGGGTTAGGGACCCCTGTGCTAGGGGAATGCCCCGTGAGCCCTCAGTATTTGTCCCTCAGTGTTTGTCGGCTTAGACCACGAGTACCCTAAGAGGATTCCAATACCATCCCACGTTAAAGATGGGGAAACTGTGCGGCTCAAAGGTGAGGCAAACTGTCAAGATGGCACAGTTAGTAAGCAGTGATCAGGGTTTGAACCCAGATCTATCTGACTCCCTTCCAGGCTCCAGATCACAGCAGGTGGCCTCTACGATACTGGTCCCACACCCCCTGGGAATGGGGCCTCTGGAGCCACTGTGCAAAGCCTCGGCTGCAGGGAAGATTCTCTTGCTTCTGGGTGAGTTGAAAGAGCTCCCAGGTGAGGGGCAGGGCTGTCATCTGCCCACCCATCCTTCCTGTGCATCAGCTGCCTACATGATTACAATTCTCCGCTAAGCCTTCGGCTTTTCTCTGCTTTCCCCTACCATAGGCTTCTTATTTCATGATTTCCATATAAATGATTTCCTGGGAATTGTCATTCCCTACAGTGCTCAGCTGCTACAGAAATCAGATTGCCCAAATCTACAGTTAGGTTGAACAGAGGAGGTAAACGTACCCTTAGCTCTAAGGATGCAGGACTGAGCCAGTAGGCAGCCTCCGCACGTGCACCATGTCATTCGCCCTCCATACATGCATCCCTGGACCAGCCACGCAGGCGGGCTGCAAAGACCCTCGCATGTGTGCATGCTCTTCCCAGAGTCTCCACGGGAGCCCGTATGCACTCCAACAATTCCACCTTGAAAAGTTTTTGTGAGAACTTATGTCATATTTGTTGAGCTGCCTCAGTTTTCCCCAAAGCAATCAACCTTTGGGAGGACGAAAGGCAAAAAAGCAAATGGGAGTTTTTGGTTTCTGGATCATTCTCTGAGGCAAAGGCAGCCAAGACTGCAAACTTCTGAACTCTCCACCAGCTGCTTACCACTACAGGTTCCTGAGGGATGGCTGTGGAAATCTCAGCAGTACCCGCTCCTCGTTACCTTCTTGTCTCCTATTCTAATAAGCGTGGAACAGAAAGGACCCCTTTTCCCCCTTTTTGCCTGAAGCTCTCAGCAAGTGCTTCTCAAAGTCTCCTTGGTGAAGGACCACTTCCTCCAATCTGTCATGGATAGATAATTTTATAAAATACAATAAAAGTGAACTACTAGAAAAAAAGTAAGGAAAAAACATGCAAATAAAAGCCTAAATGTTTTATTATTAGATTCAATAGATTTGATAAAATTACTGTGCCAAATTGCTACAAATTTTTTTTGAACACTTACTCTCAATTTCATTTCTTACCTTGTTGCAGACCAGTTTCAGACAGCCCACAGATCAGCCCTGGTCCGTGGACCGTAATTGAATAGCACTTGTCAGACCACTGAGGGGCAAATAGGTGGCATAAGTGCCCTCAGTCTCCTATCCCACAACTACAGCAGACACTGCTAACTGATCACAACATTCGTTCTTGAATGCAATCCCAGACTCCTTCTCTTTCACCTACTCCCAAAATCAGACTGAGGGTGCAAAAGGAAAACTATTTGCTATCCCTGGTTCGCTTTTTCCAGCCCCACGTTCTGATCCTGGATCATCTGACTCTGTGCAGAGCCGCTGTCCTGAGTCATCCACTCCACCCCTCTTTGCCACTCTCTCCAACACGGATAGGTCTTCCAAGGGGCCAGAGCTTGCCTGCAGAGGAGACAGCCCAGCACTGGATTCACTGGAAAGGAGAGAGAGCAGTGCAATCCTGAAATTTCAAGGAAAGAAAAATCTAAGGATGTTTTCCCCGCAACCAGTGCTTTTAATGATCTCTTTACACCCCCCCAGCAGTATGTACTAATCACATGCTCTGAATCTAGAGACGCCATCTGTGGAGCACCTGCAATGGATCAGACCTTATTTTAGGTGGTTACTTTTGCTGTCTCAATTCAAAACACCCGTATGAAATAGCCATTATTTTATCCCCATTTTAACAGAGGATGAAACTCAGAGAGAGAGTGACTGCTCAAAGTCACGGAGCTGTGAGTGATAGAGCTTGGAGTTCAAGGAGGTCTGTCTCATTCCAAGGTCTGTGTTTTGATTCACTTTACCTTCTCATCTCCATCCAGACCCAGTTTCGGAGTCGGGGAAGACGAGCTTGAGCTCCCTCTAGAGGTGACACTATGCAATCCACCGTCTTCTCCAGAAGCTACCACCAGGCAGGAGAGGCAGCACTTCCCCTCCCCACCCCTAGGCGGCAGTGGAGGGCAGACTGAGGCGCAGCCCCAAACCCAGCGTTTTATCTTAAAGACCATGTATGAACGTGTATTGAGGAACTGCAGTGTCCACTCTCACAGTCCATGGGCGTTGCTAAGGCAGTTAATTGGACATTGTTCATTTGCTTCTCTGGGTCCTGGAATCTTGACATTTTAAGGTGGGAGGCTACAGAATGTCCACCCAAAAAAAAACTGATGGAATGAGTCAGTCAGTATGTAAAATAGATAGCTAGTGGGAGATCAGCTCGGTGCTTTGTGACCACCTAGAGGGGTGGGATAGGGAGGGTGGGAGGGAGACGCAAGAGGGAGGGGATATGGGGATATATGTATACGTATAGCTGATTCACTTTGTTATACAGCAGAAACTAACACACTATTGTAAAGCAATTATACTCCAATAAATATGTTAAAAAAAAAAAAAAAAAAGCATTGGCTGGAGAATTCACCCATCTGGCCTCCTAGACAACTGCGGAAATAAATAAAACCAAATAAGAAAATGGGGATAACAACTGCTACTATTTATTGAGCTCCATATGCTGAGCTCCGTGATAAGCATATATGTATTCCAAAATACATATATTCCAAAACTTCAAACAACATTCCTTTGCCATTTCTTCATGAAGGAAAAATTTTCATACTTTGGGAGAGTGATTTTTCACCAGACTCTAAAGTCATTTGATATACATGCCGTTGAATTAGGTGGGTGATGGAACCAAATAACGGCTTTTTTTGGATCCAAAATGAAATGATGACTATAGAGTAATATAATCAATTTCCTGTGGGTCTCAGAAACTAGCTCTTAAGACTGCTAGAGACGGGGCTCTGGAAGATTTTGAGTAGTGGCAGCCTTCCAAAAAAATATTTGTAGTCAAGGTGACTTCTTTTTCCCTTTTCAAAAAAAGCAACGTTTATTTGTTTTCTGAATTGCAAAGGCTATTTAACTTTACTGTAGAAAGTAGAAAATAGAAAAGATTAAAAACAAAAACATAAATTATTTGTAATGTCCTGTTATTGTTTTGTTGTTTCCAATTTTGTTGCTATTAAAATTATGATGCAGTAATATTCTCCTATTCATCTACTTTTTGCACATCTCTGATTATTTCCTTCATACAAATTTTTAGACGTAGACTCTCTGGATCAAAGAGGATGTATATTTTTGAAACTTTCGAAATTCATTGCCAAGTTGGTAAGTGAAAATGTTATCTTATTTTAAGATGAATGTTTTAATTATTAATAAGATGGAATTTTTAATAGGTTTATTTGTATTTGTTCTTTTATGTGTTGCCCATTTATAACTTTGGCTTATTTTCTTATTGAAGTATTTAGCTTTTCCTTTTTTCTTTTTTGGAAGGAATGCTTATCCGGTGAGGAGCCAACCCTTTGTGTCTCTTGTTGCTTTCCCTAATTTGTCACTTGCTTTTCAATCTTTAATGATTTTTTAGCATCCTGGTTTTTACTTTCATGTAGTCAAATACATATTGATAGATCTTTTTCTATGTGTTATCTGTCTTTGCTAGTATACTTTAAAAGCCTTTTCCTAAATGGAGGTAAATATTCATTAAGGAGATTGCTTTGCAGGGAACAATATGGTTTTGGATGTATAAACACCGGTATATTGTTTTTAAAGTCTTGGTGCTTTATAGTCACACTTCTTAATGTATTCATTCAATCATGTTTTTCAACCAACATCAGATGAATACCTCTATTTTCCAGGCTCTATGCCTATAGTTGGGTCATATATTTTCACAGATCATGAAAATATTTTCACGGATCACCTGACCTCACTCTACTTTGGCTGAAGCCAAACTTGGCAACCCATGAGGCACAGGAAGAAAAAAGCAGGGTCGCTCTCCTCAGTCTCCTGTCCTTGACCTCAGTATGTCCCTTAGATTCAGTGCTTCTTGGAGTTCTAGTCTAGGTCTTCTTTTCCTCTCACTCCTTACAAGGTCCCTAGATGATCACCTCCGATGACTGTGGGGTCACCCTCCTGAACATCAGGATATATGTTACCTTCATCAACACCCGTGGGTCCCACAGGCACCTCAAACTCAACTCATCATCTTACCCACAATCCTCACTCGCCTGTTCAGCTCAGTAATGGCCCCACTGTCTACTCAAAGTTCAAGCCAGCAACCTGGGCTCACCCTTCATTCCTAACCTCTGTTTTCTAACCAATCACCAAATCCTGACAATTCTACCTCCTGTCATATTTCATCTCCACCCCCTTCTTTCCAAACCCACTACCATGACCTTACGCTGGGCCCTCTCATCTTGCACCTGCATGATGTCCCAGCCTCCTAACTAAACTCCATGCGTCCCGTCTGGTCCCCTTCCAGCCCACCTTCCACATGGCAACCAAAATGATTATTCTAAAGAGCAGCTCCGACCACAACACGTCCCTCCTTCAGTTGGTTCTCCCTGGCCTCAGGATAAAGTCCATGCTCCTTAGCTGGCCCTACAAAACCCCCTGTGATGTGGCCCCTGCCTGACCTCTCTAAACTCATCTGCCGTATTCCTTGCCCTCCGCCCTTCCTCATTCCGACTACATAAACTACTCACAGATCCCTGAATGTACCAAACTTTTTGTTGCCTCTAGCGCTCTTCACATGCTGTTCCCTCTGCTTGGACCTTTTCCTCCCGCATCTCCACCTGGCTAACTCCCATTTTTCCACAGGGCTCAGTTTAGATATCACTTTCTCTGAGAAGCCTTATGTGAAATCCACCTCCATGTCCAATGACTTACATACCCCTCCTCTCTGCTCCCACAGTCTCCCTCCTTACTTACCTTAAATACAGTACCACAATGGCCTGTTTACTGGTTTGCCTTCCTCTCTAGACTGTGGCATAGCTGCATGGGTTATACATTGCACAACTCACAAGAGACAATGATGTAGAGAGCGGCCCCTGAAGTTATGCAGCATCTGGCAGTCCTACCTGTGACCCCTTGAGGAGGACTCTCTCTGTTCACTCTCGTATAACACATGTGCTCGGAAAATAATTGTTGAATTGATGGATGGAGAGATGGATGATGAATGGGTTGATGGACGGATAGGTAGATACAGAGCTTCCTCCTTGGTCTCCATGTCTGCTGGCCAATGAAAGTTCACATCTTTATCCTTGTCGCCTCCCATCTGCTCTGCTCACCTCTAACCAATTCACCTTCTCACCAAGCTTCCAAGCAAAACCTTATTTATGGGGTTTAGTCCTTATATTGCTTAAAATCAAGACTCATTGCTCTTTAGTTGCCACCCCAACTCCTGAGTCTCCTGAAGGTTTAATCAGGAGTGACTGATGACCTAGGGTTATGTGGGTTTTTGTCTTTGACATTATGAAAATTAACTAGCCTGTCTGCTGTGTTTCCTAAGGCATAGAAGATTTAAAGAGAAAACAACTCAAATGCTCCTTCCTCCCCCACCCCTTTTCCCACTGTTTAAAGAGAAATTTCCTTTGGAAAATTACAGAGTTGTTTTTTTTTCCCTGCATCCTAAGGAAGGAAAAAAAAAACTTTATAAGAATTATAACCAAAGGACTGTGCCTAGGAAATATGTGAAGGTATACTATGCAGATATACCAACTGAAATAAGCCAGACTCAAAAGGCCAAATATTATATAATTCCATTTATATGACATTCTTGCAATGGCAAAACTGTAAGTTCAGAAAACAGATTAGTAGTTGCCGGGAGTTGAGGGGCTGGGGAATTTGGGGGCGGGGCAGGGATAGAACTGTTCCATATCTTGATTGTGTTGGTGATTATACAACTGTATACATTTGTCAAAACTTGCAGAACTGTACACTAGACAGGATGAATTTTACTGTAAGTAAATTATACTTTAAGTTTTAAAAATGAAAAAGGTTGTAACATCCAGAGACCATTAACACCATGTAAATGTGAAGAATGCAGAAGGCAATGTATGGTAAATTTAATTCTGTTCATTTCTATTCAGTTTCTACCTCTGGAAATCCACTGAGAACGTCATTTTTTCTCACCCTTTACTCCCCCCCCTTTTCTCAAACAAAAACAGACTTAGGTTTGAAACTCACTTTGCTACTTCCCAGTACACGAATCCTGGACAAATCACTCAACCTCACTGAGTCTCATTTCGGGGTTTCCTTATCTTTAGACCAGGAAAAATCGTATCCATCTTTGAGAGGGTTTCTGTGAGTGCAAAAAAAAAGATGATGTAAATTCAGGCAGGTACAGTGTCCTGGGATAACCCGTAGGATAGGTGAAGTGCCATTCCATCCACCCATCCATCCACCCATTCATCCATCCATCCATCCATCCATCCATCCACCCATTCATCCATCCATCCATCCATCCTCTACTGATCACTTAGGGATTAAGGAGAAAAAGGACCAGTGAATTCACTTTGTTAAGGGTCTACTGGTACTGTAGACCAAACACTTTCATTTAAAATTTCTCATTTAATCCTCCCAATCTCATGATGAATCTCAGATTCAGAATATCAGGCTGCATCCCCAGGAAAAGGAGTCAAAAGGATGCAAATTTTTCTGAGTCCACCCACTCCTTCCCCAGCTGTCAGAAATTCTGTTTTTCAAATGTCATCTCCTTTGGGCCTCACAACAACCCTACAGGGCACCCAATCTCATCCCATCTTATAGCTGTGGAAACTGAGTCGTTGTCTGTCCCTTGCCCAAGAACACATGAGGCTAGTGAGTGACTTTCTTCTACAGCTCCAGTCCAGCTCTTGTCACTGCTAACTGGTCCTGGTCATGTTGCCAAGCATGGCAGCCACCCTCTTTTGCCAGGCGAACACCTGGGCTGTGTGTGATGCAGTGCACGGTCAGGGCACATAGGAGGAGAGGTTATCACTGCCCTGAGGGGTGGGAGACACTTGGGAGTTAAAACCACCCTGACAGGTAAAGAGTCTTCATAGTATGCGGGCTTTTCCATTATTCAGAGTGTGACCCTGTACCTATTACTTCCACCTTTGGAATCCCCATGGCCTCCTCTGTTAAATGAGATTGTATCATGCATACCTGTCAGAGTGTGATGGGGATTTAATGAGATACGTATGTGAAATCACCTGGCACGGAGATGGTCCATAGTAGCTGCTCAATAAAATGTAGCATTTCTCTCCCTTCCTTTTCGCAGTCCCTGCCCTCCCAAAGCTTAATCCCCCTGTGAGCAAGTAGTGATGATATTTATGGCTCGTTTATGTGCAATGGTGGAGGGGAACTCAAATCAGCAGCACCTGTTAATATGATTAGAATGGAATGGAATCATCTTAGACTTGGAAGAAGAAATCTAAGGAGACAAGTTTATGGGGTTACACATGGATGTTGGGCATTCAGATCAAGGCCTCTACCCTCCATGTGAGAAGGATCAGGAGTGTCCTTCCTTAGATGTGGAAAGGGGAGTAGTTGCTGTAGTTACCATGTGCCCTGGACAACGCAGTTGGATGGGACCCAGCCAAGTCTTGGGGCCCAGGTGGGCATTACTCCTGCAGGACCCTGCTGGGTGCTGTTGAAGGAGGTCTTCACTCCTCACCAGCAAGACAGCAGAGCCCTTAAAACAGAGGCTGGGAAGCCCCAGGGCTCCTGCTGGCAGCTGAGGGCGAGCATTCACGCAGGTAGAAGCTGGATGGTGGGCAGAGCCTGGCTCAGCGCCTCTCCATGGGGTCCTTTCAGGCCCACACCCACAGACTCCCCACCTCCTCATGCCCTGTCTGTCTCTCTCCTCCTCTCTAGCACAGAGAGTCATTCTGTAGTTCTGAGGACAGGAGGCCTTGGTCAAGAGGCCTTAAATTTTTCTCTCAAATGTATTGAATATGCCCTGAGTTCTTTTCATTCTCTTGAAAGTCTAGGCTTTGGGGACTCAAAACCCAGGAGCTCAAAACGCTCTTTCCTCCGCCAACGTATCCCCTCCCTGGGATAATCTGTCCCAGAATAATCTAACCCACCCCTCAAAGTGATTAGCAGTAAATGCATCACTAGGAAATTTGTTGCAGGTACAAGTTCTGGGGCCTCACCCCTGACGTACAAGTGGGCATCTCGGGGTGGGGGGGAGGGTACCGCTCAGTAATCTGCTGGAACATCCCTCTAGGCTTTGCTGACACAAGATACAGTTTGAAAAGTATTGCTTAGCTGATGGCTCAGAGCCGAGGTGAAGTGGGTTGGGAAGGAGTCGAGGAGGAAATAAAAATACTAAGAGGAACCAAAGCAGTTATTATTTTAAATATGTTCTTCTCTTATAATAATGGCTAATAATTGTATTTGTAACGACTAAGGCACTTGACTGCTTACTGTGTACCAAGCACTAAAGCAAGCGCCTGACCTGCGTTGCTCACAACATCCTTGTGAGGTAGGCACGCTCGTAATTCCCATTTTCCAGATAAGGAAACTGAGGCTTAGAGAGACGATTAGGACTTTGCCTTTGGTTATATAGGAAGTAGTGGGGTCAACATTGGGATCTTGTGTGTGTGGGTGAACAAAATGAATGAAGGAGATCGAAAGGTACAAACTTCCAGATATAAGATGAATGAGTCCTAGAGCTGTAATGTACAACTAGACTAGAGTTCATAATACTGGTGACTAGAGTTCACAATGCTGTGTATTATATTTGAAAGCTGCTAAGAGAGTAGATCTTAATGGTCCTCATCACAAGGAACAAAACTGTGTAACTTTGTGTGGTGATGGATATCAACTAAACTTCTTCGGGTAATCATTTTGCAATACATACATATATGAAATGATTATGTCATACACCTAAAACTAATGTGATGTTATATATCAATTAGATTGCAATAAAAAAGATGAGGATCATGTAAATATTCAAGAGCTCCATTTGAGCCCTAACTTAAAAATATCAGATTACAAAACAGTCACTAGTATGGAAAGTAGCATTACAGATGACTTTTATTTTCTTCTTTCTAATTTTCTATATTTTCCACATCTCTCCATGAACATGTGTTGCTTTTTAATCAGAAAAAGCGTTGCTCTTTAAAAACAAAAAAAACAATTTGTACCCTATGGTCCCTTATTGGTAAAAGAAAACCCATAAGACATATAATTATATATAAATGCACATATGTATTTACATAAATAGATATATTGATAGTTATTTATTCATAAAAGACTAGAAGGCTCGCATAAAATGTTAGCAGTGATTATCTCTGTGTGGTAGGCATCTAAATGATTGTAATTTTCTTCTATTTGCTGCTCAGTATTCTTGTATAATAAACATAAATTACTTTTGTAATTGGAAAGAAAAATATCTTAAAAAGTCAAAAGGCTTTTTTTTTTTTTTTTTGGCGCTTTGGGTCTTCATTGCTGCCCATGGGCTTTCTCTAGCTGCGGCGAGCGGGGGCTACTCTTCGTTGCGGTGCATGGGCTTCTCATTGCGGTGGCTTCTCTTGCTGTGGAGCACGGGCTCTAGGCACGCGGGCTTCAGTAGTTGTGACACGTGGGCTCAGTAGTTGTGGCGCACAGGCTTAGTTGCTCCGCGGCATGTGGGATCTTCCCGGACCAGGGCTTGAACCCGTGCCCCCTGCATTAGCAGGCGGATTCTTAACCACAGTGCCACCAGGGAAGCCCTACTCTCTGTTTTTATGAGCTTGGCTTTTTTAGATTACACATACAAGTGATATCATACAGTATTTGTCTTTCTCTGTTTGACTTATCTCACTTAGCGTAATGTCCTCAAAGTCCATCTGTGTCATTGCAAATGGCAGGATTTTCCTTTTTCCATTGTGTGTAATATATATAAACAGCATCATCTTTATCCATTCATCTGTTGACAGGCACTTAAGCTGTTTTCATATCCTGGCTATTGTGAATAAAGCTGCAATAAACATGGAGGTGCATCTGTATCTTCAATATCCTGTTCTAATTTTCTTTGGTGTATATCCAGAAGTGGAACGGCTGGATCCTTACTAGCAGATCTTGTTTCTGTCCAGGGGATTTACTTCTCCCCCAGGGAAGGGGGAAGCTGATACCACCCTCAGCTCTAGGAGACCATGTAGGAGATGAGACAATCCACCTTGCCGGTGATTGGCTCAGGTACCCAGGCTCAAGCCAATCAGTGCATGCTGTTCTCTCATCAACTGTTATTGGTCCAGGGGTGGGCATGTGACCCAGTCAGGATGAAAGGAATAAGGAGGGTGAAGAGAGTTTTGATCTGTCCCACCAGAGGTGGAGTGAGGAAGCATGCTGGTCCAGTTGATACCAGCAACCATCTTGAAACCAAGAAGCCAAGCTAGAGGAGGCTAGAACCTAGAGGAGAAGAGAAAAATAGAACGAGAGCACTGTTCTGTACCTGAAGCCTACTTAACCCCTGAATTTATTTTAAGCTACTTTGTATCCAGACCTGTTATGTGTAGAGAAAGAAGCCAAATGGATACACCTCTCAAAGCATAAGGGTGGGAGCAGAAATTGTTTGTTTGCTAATCCTGTGGCCACCCTCTTACCCCAAGGGTTCTACAGATAAAGAAATAGAGTTACACTTAATAAATGCAGTTTGTGATAGAAGTTATTTCAAGTTTCCACAGGGTGTGGCTGTAGTACATTATAAATTTTAATTTTTACATTTTATATTTTGTATTTTATAGTACATTTTAATTCTAATTTTTTTCGCTGTTTTAAGACCCAGGGTCCAGCCAGTGCTTGGCACACACACACACTCATAAAATATGTGTTGAATGAATACATCACAAGAAACTCATAAAAATGGGTCCTTAGTGGTGAGAGGGTTGGGAAGTTATTTAACCACTGTAAACACAGAAACATTGTATGCTTTAGGTTAAATAAGACAGTGTACCTAAAATGCCTAGCACAGGATCTGGCACCTAGTAAATAAATGAGAACTGACATTAAGATTATTGGAGTCAACTAAGCCAGTCCATCTTGAAGGTTCCTTTTTTTTTTTTTTTTTTTTTTTTAAACTTAACTTGCAACTCTCACATTGTGCTTTTTTTTTTTTTTTTTTAATTTTATAGCTACTTTATTTATTTATTTATTTATTTTTGGCTGTGTTGGGTCTTCGGTTCGTGCGAGGGCTTTCTCCAGTTACGGCAAGTGGGGGCCACTCTTCATCGCGGTGCGGGGACCGCTCTTCATCGCGTTGCACGGGCCTTTCACCATCGCGGCCCCTCCCGTTGCGGGGCACAGGCTCCAGACGCGCAGGCTCAGCAGTTGTGGCTCACGGGCCCAGCCGCTCCGCGGCATGTGGGATCCTCCCAGACCAGGGCCCGAACCCGTGTCCCCTGCATTAGCAGGCAGATTCTCAACCACTGCGCCACCAGGGAAGCCCGAAGGTTCCTTTTAAATTTAATTATGTTGTTGTTCTAGGACATACAGTATAGTGACTAAGAATGTAGCCTTCATTCATAATTTTCTAAAACCAGAAACAATCTAATCCAAATTCCATCAGCAGGGGAATGGATAAACAAATTGTGGTATAGCCATATAACAGGATACTACTCAGCAATAAAAAGGAACAAGATACTCATACATACACAACATGAATGAATCTCAAAAGTATTAATGTCAAGTGAAAGAAGCAAGAGACAAAAAACTACATTCCATGTGATTCTGTTTTTTAGCATTACGTAACATTCTCAAAAAGACAAAACTATAGAGACAGAAACCATATCAGACATTGCCAAGAGCTGGGGATATGAGTAGGAAATTAACTAGAAAGGAGTATGGTGGAGCTTTCTGGAGTGATGGAAATATTCTATATATTATTTGCAGTGGTGGTTAAACAATCATATATTTATCACAACTCACTGAACAGTACACCCAAAAAAAGTGACTTTTACTATAATTGTATCATACCTCAATAAACCTGGCTTTAAAAAAAAAGTAACATGCAGACTGTTTGTACAGACTGAATTCACACAGACTTGGTTTCATATCCTGGCTTCATCACTTTCTGTGTAACTTCAAAGATGTTTCCTTAATCTCTTGGGGCCTAAGTTCACCACCTAAATAATATCAGAGGAGATTTTGTTCTGGGTAAGATGGAGTAGACACATTCTACCCTCTCTCACTCACTGAATACAGCTATAAAACTTAGGCATGATGATTGGCACAGATATTTGAGGTCTCTGAAAAGTAAATACTAGCAGTCAAATTAGGAAAGAAGACTAGAATTCGAAGTACCACTACACTGAAATATAACTTTTTTTTTTTTAATTTATTTATTTATTTATGGCTGTGTTGGGTCTTCGTTGCTGTGCGAGGGCTTTCTCTAGTTGTGGCGAGCGGGGGCCACTCCTCATCGCGGTGCGCGGGTCTCTCACTATCACGGCCTCTCTTGTTGCAGAGCACAGGCTCCAGACGCGCAGGCTCAGTAGTTGTGGCTCACGGGCCTAGTTGCTCCACGGCATGTGGGATCTTCCCAGACCAGAGCTCGAACCCGTGTCCCCTGCCCTGGCAGGCAGATTCTCAACCACTGCGCCACCAGGGAAGCCCCAACTTTTTTTTTAACTCCAATATCTCCCAGCGTGGTCTCAGTATAGCCTCAGCCTGCAAGTGGACATCCACGTGGACAGGGAGAAGTCCTCTAGTTATGGTTCTGGGAGCAGGATAAGGGTGTCCTGGTGTTCAGAGAAAGTGAGGGAAATCTCCTGGGGGTTTTAACTTCCTTTTTTTTCCCTTTTTCTCAGCTCCTGTGTATTCATCCCCAAGCAATTGCATGGCAGTGGCAGTGATGTCATTGGCAAAAGGGACTCACAGGTGCTTAAAATTCTGAGAGGGGAAAATTCCTCTCTGATTATAGCAGAAGTGGTCCCAAAGAGGTGGGGCAAACTTGTTTATTTTTCTCTTTCTTGATCCCAGATATGGGCAGTAGAACAGGATAAATAAATCCCCAGCTTTCTGACTAAGGGCCAGAAAATATTTAAAGTGTTAAAAGAAAGAAACTACAAAAGAAAACTGAATAAACGGAGACACTGACATACCATGTTAATGGATCAGAAGATCCAACATAATAAAGAAGTCAATTCTTCCCATACTGTTCTATGGATTTAACATAATCCCAGTAAAAATCCCACTGGGATTTTTGAAGAAAAAAAAAAAAAAAAAAGACAAGCTGATTCTAAAATATAGGGAAAGGCAAAAGAACTAGACTACAAACCAATTTTGAAAAAGAAGAATAAAATTGAAGAAAACACACTATCCAATTTTTTAATTATTATTTTATTTATTTTATTTTATTATTTTGGCCGTGCTGCGCGGCATTCAGGATCTTAGTTCCCCGACCAGGGATCAAACCGATGCCCCCTGCAGTGAAAGCACCTCCAGCGAAGTCCCCAGTTTTAAAATATTGTAAATCTCCATTAATCAAGACAACTTTTTAGTGGTACTAGAGAAGGAACAGACATATAGATCAATGGAACAAAAAAGAGTGTCCAGAGATACACATAAAATATAACCAATTGATTTTTCACAAAAGTGCAAAGGCAACTCAGTGGAGAAATGACAATCTTTTCAACAATCGGTGCTGGGTAAATTATATATCCATCTTTTTCAGATTCTTTTTCATTATAGGTTATTACAAGATATTGAATATAGTTCCCTGCACTATACAGTAGGTTCTTGCTGTTTATCTATCTTATATATAGCAGTGTGTATCTTTTAATCCCAAATTCCTAATTTATCCCTCCCCCTTTCCCCTTTGGTAACCATTAAGTTTGTTTTCTATGTCAGTGAGTCTATTTCTGTTTTGTAAATAAGTTCATTTGTATCATTTTTTAAGATTCCACATATAAGCGATATCATATGGTATTTATATTTCTCTTTCTGACTTATTTCACTTATTATGATAATCTCTAGGTCCATCCATGTTGCTGCACATGGCATTATTTCATTATTTTTTATGGCTGAGTAGTATTCCATTGTATATATATACCACATCTTCTTTATTCATTCATCTGTCAGTGGACATTTAGGTTGCTTCCATGTCTTGACTACACCGTGCATATTAATATATTAATGCTCTGAGAAATCCCACAGCAAAGAAATCTATTTACCTCTACTTAATCTGATTTCCCAAACTTAGGTGACTATGGAATTTTTTTTCAAATAACTCCAAATAATAATTCAATGAAACCCACTTTGAGACATGCTGCTCTACACCAAATCCAGATTGCAGACTTTGCTGGCTAGAGATAGACTAGGTATATAGTAATGAATTCTTTCTTCTCTAACTGGGTTCTTTGCCAATTCAATTTCTCCCAAAATTCAGGGCCAGTTTTACAAAGAGATAAAGTAGACAGTTGCTGACTTGCTTGAAATTCAGGGACAGTATATGATGATGATGATGATGATGATAATAATAATGGCAAATGCATACATAGTAGTCACTACATGTCAAGTATTTTTCTAAGCACTTTATGTATGTTAACGAGTTTAGTCATTGTGACAACCCAGTGAAGTAAGCACGACTATTATCCCCATTTTATACATGTGAAAACTGAGGCACAGAGCTACTTGCCCAAGGTCACACAGATAATATGTGGCTGAGCTAGGATTCAAACCAGGCAGTCTGGATCCAGGGTCCATACTCTTGACCACTGTATTATACTACCTCTCAGATGAGACACCTGTTCTGTTCCCTGAAATTCTACTATTATTCATTCATTTCTTTAGTACTTTAAGAGTGTGATCTTCCAGAACTTCATTGGAAAACACAGTGCCAAGAAGCTTTCCCAGAAACCTTGAAGAGCTGTCTTACCACAGGTATGGTACAGACCATCTCTGTATTTTACTGTACTTGGTTTGTATACATGTCTATGACGTTCTCAATTGCAGAAATTTTGTTTCAGGCACTGTGCTAGGTACTAAAGGATAGAAATATGAATAAGATATGGCCCCTGACCTTGGAGAGTCCCCAAGCCTTTTATAACTCTTCCTTTTTTTTTTAATTAATTAATTAATTTTTTATATTGTTTTTGGCTGTGTTGGGTCTTCGTTTCTGTGTGAGGGCTTTCTCTAGCCGTGGCAAGTGGGGGCCACTCTTCATCGCGGCGCGCGGGCCTCTCACTATCGCGGCCTCTCTTGTTGTGGAGCACAGGCTCCAGACGCGCAGGCTCAGTAGTTGTGGCTCATGGACCTAGTTGCTCCGTGGCATGTGGGATCTTCCCAGACCAGGGCTCGAACCCGTGTCCCCTGCATTAGCAGGCAGATTCTCAACCACTGCGCCACCAGGGAAGCCCTATAACTCTTCTTGATGGACACATTTCGTATTTAAGACCAGGGCTGGAGAGCTATAAGCAAAGAGTTACATGTGGGCATGGAGGACAGAACAGTTACTTCTGATTAGAAGGGGGTGATATTTGAACTGAGGGTAAAGGAAGAGGAAGATTTCAATGGGAGAATGAATGAATGAATGAATCCCTTGGGAAAATAAATGGTTTGTGTTATTTTTATGGTACAAGAGGAAAAGAATTAGATTTGGCACCGTATTGGGACTTCAAGCAAATGACTTCATTTTTCTACACTTCAATTTATCCATCTGTAAAATTGGACTAGTAACCACTAATTTCCCAGGATTTGTTTTAAGAATTAAATAAAACCATGTCTGGAAAAGTTCTTTGTGTGAAATGCTAAGTGCCATAAAGATATTAGGTATACTTATGCTTCTTAATCCCTCTTGTACATTGTCTCTTCAGAATCCAATACGACAGAGAACATTTTCTGAGAGCTTGCTCTGTGGCAGGCACTTTCTGGATACTATTTTATTGGCTGTCCCAACGATGCTAAAAGGTAGGTATTATTCGTATGCCCATCCTACAAATGAGGAAAAGAAGGCACAGAGATCTTCAGCTGTCTTACTCAAGGTCACACAGCTATTAACTCCTGGGGCCCTGATTCAAACTCAGGTGGTCTCTCAGCGCCCCGATGAGAGACTAAAAATGTATTAAAGATGCTCTCAATCTGGCCCAGTTTTGACACGTCCTTCAGCTGAGAATGGACAGATGTGGCAGGTGACCCACCTCTGATGAGACAGATCCAGACCTTTCTCCTTTACGTCCATCAGCAGGTCAACTGAAAATATGGTTAATTGTAAGGATCACAGAACCTGAAGTTTCTTTTCCCAAACACTTTATGCCTTTTACTTAAACACTGATTAGAAGAAAAACTAAGGCATAAAAGTTTTAGAGATTTCACAGGATTTTTCAGAAAATGGAATAGGTGAACATTCTCCTGGTGAAACCTAGCCTGACAAGGTCATTGTTAAGGAGCACAAAGCCAACAGCGGGATAAGTCAGGAAAATGAGATCCAACATGCAGTCAAATCAAGTGGTATTTATCTATATTTTAAAATGGCTCTCTAATGTTTTTATTTCATTGGTATGAGAGTTCCAATAGAACCCTAAAGTGATTATATAGAACACTAGAGCTTTTTAATAGCTTCTAACTTAGCAAGCTACGGTAATTTAAAAGGAAGTGGATGAGCTGCTAGGAGCAGGGAGAATTCTGATGAAGAATACAAATGTGTTCTTGCTACATTGCTTCTGCCTCTTTCTGGGGAGAGGCGAAATGCACACAGGAACGTGATGGAACTTTCCAGTTGGTGCTTTTGCATTATCAGGAAAGAAAGTGTTTATGAAAATGAAAATTACTGATAATTACGTGTGAAAGCCTGCAAGGGAAAAAAATGGAGAAACGTTGCAGAATCTTTATTTATATCCAGGGCTGAACTCCATTGGTGGGAGTGGAAATTGGTACAATTTTTTGGAGGAGACTTTAGCAACGTCCTGACACTTTGACCCAGCAAGTCCCCTTCTAGGAATCTCCTTTTTAGCAATACTTGCATATATTCCAAAGCTCTATGTAAAAGGATGTTCACTGTAGCATTGTTTGCATGTACAAAAAAATGGCAATAATCTATATCCATCAACATGAAAATGTTTAAACAAATGATGGCATATCCATATTTTAGAAAATTTTGCTAATAAATGGAATGAGATAGATCTATATATTCTGATATGGAAAGGTGTCCCTGATATTTTAAATGAAAAAAAGCAAATTGCAAAAGAGTATCTATCATATGCTTCCATTTTAAAATGTTTTTAATGTTCATATATTCATAGAAAAATATGTGGAGGAATATGTACCAAAGATTACCAGTGGTGATCTCTGGGGGATGGTATCCATATTTTTGTAATGTTTACATTTTTATGAGTATGGATTACTTTTGCAAAGAGAGGGGGGAAAAAAAAGCTGAATTATTTCCTCAAGGGAAGAAAGAAAAAAAAGAAAAGAAATATGCCGGCAGAGATTTATTCACTACCTTTAGGTGAAAGGTTTCAGTGTAATTCCACGGTGAGTGCATCTCAGATTCTGGCCATCGGGGCAAGGGTAGTGTTTAGTCAGAATGAACCAAAATGCCTGTGTTCCCAGAGGGAGACTGAGCCGCACTGTGTCTCCCTTCTGCCATCCTCTTTCTGGCCTTGTGGTGGCCATGGCAGCTGCTCCTCAACCTTGGTTGATGGAGTAAAACCAGCTGGTTTCCCATGCCCTTCCCTTGCCTCACAAGCTGCCCACTTTAGAAGGCTCTGAAACAAGGTGGTAAAGAGCTCGGCCTTTGGAGCTCAGGAGCCCTGGGTTCAAACCCTGACTTTGCCACACTCCTAACTGTGGGATTGGGGAAATCTGCTTCTCCTCTTAGGTGGTCTGTTTCCTCTTGTGAAAAATGATAGTCTAAGAGAACCTGCCTCAGGGGTCTTTGGAATGAAAAGAATAGATAAGTATAGAGAATGCTTGGAATAGAAAATAAACAATTGTCACTTATTATTATTGTCCTATTGATTGATCCTTCCTTGGTAGAATCTCCCATCTGTCTTCTGCTTGATAATCTCCTACCCATCCTTTAAGGCCTGGCTCAAATGCCATCACTGCAAAATCTCCTCTGGTCTCTCCCTGCACCTCCAGAACTGATTGACGCTCCCTCATCATAGGTCCTGCAGGGCACTGGGTACCCAGCTTCACCACCGCACGTTATATTCTGGGTTTGCTTGTCTGTCTCCTCCATAGACCCTGAGTGCCTGCAAAGCAGCATTCCTAGTCATCTTGATCCTCAGCACTAACCTCAGAGTTTGAATTCCAATAATCATTTTTCAAATTGAATTAATCCCATCCCTGCCTCTATCACCCCAGGCCAGGCAACTTAATTCACAATGAAACTATGGTAACAGCTTCCTAACTGGTCTCCCTGCCTCTCTTTCCCCACTCTGATCCAGGCTAACATTTGAGCCTGACAGGTCCCTGCTCAAAACCCTTCAAGGACCGAGTGGAATTGTAGGACATGGAGCCAGATTCTTCATTCCAGTTTTGCCACAGGCTGATGTGATCCCAAGCACATTGCTTTCTCTAACGCTTAGCTGCTTCATCTGTAAAATGAAGGCAATCACTTCCTCCCACAAGGCAGTAGAGGGAACTCAATGAAAAATGCATGTGAGTGCATCACCGTTACCCAAGTTTAGCTATTACTACTTCTGTTATTGTTGAGAGGACATGATCATCAGGGAAGAAGGGAAGAGTATCTGAAAAGTCTCTGTCTGGGGACTCAGACTACATGCTGAATGGCCCTGTGACCTGGAGCAAGTTTCTCTAGTTATACACAAAGAGGTGAGCTCTTCACCTGGGGTCCCGTTTCCACCAGAAACTGCATTTAAGGTGCCCTTTTGTGAGCCCAGTCCCCCAAACGAAGGGGCAAATACTCCTCCCCATCCTTAAGATTAAATACAAATATCAGAGAACTTTGGTGCCGGCTTTTTGTTATTGTTGTTGTTGTTTTTGTTTTTACCATTTATGGAACACTTTCATACCCATTATCGGATTTGAAAAGGGGTTTAATGGGAAGAAGACACAGCAAACTCTTAACAGTAATAATCTCTGGATGGTGGGATTGGGGGTGATTTTAATCTTATTTGTGTTTTCCTAAACCTTCAAAATCTTCTGCAGTTTTGGAGCTGCATAGAGACATGGTTACACACGTTGCGAATGCAGTAAATGCCACTGAATAGTAAAGCGTACAATTTTAGGTTATATGAATTTCACCTCATCAAAAAGATCGTCTGCAATACTACACGCATGATTTCCTAGTCACTTATTAAAATGTGGTTTGAGGCGAGAACAAAAAAGAATTATTAAGGTTCAAAAGCAGTTCAATCAGCTGTTACTTTCCCCCACTCATGCCCAGGTCACCGTCCCAGGCTGCCAGCCTGCAGTGCGATCCTCCGACCACCAGGGGTCTCTGCGAAGGCCTCGCGTCCCCGCTCGCGCGCGAGCGCCTGCTCTTACTCTTGCGCCTTCGGAGCACGTGTGCGTGTAGGAGGCGTGGCCCGGGGTGGGCGCTAGACCAGCCTGACCGACGCCCACTCGGTTCCCTGCCGGGTGCCTACCGGCCTCGTGTCTGACTGGTCTGCAGCCCCGAGTCCTTGCCGGCTTCTCCACTCCCCGCCCCCGGCTCCAGCCTTCTCCCTTCTGGGCCGGTCTCCGGCTTCCATCTCCCACCCTGAGCGGGTACTCGTTCCCCGCCTGCTGTCCTCCAAGGGTCCCTGTCTGAGCCCCGGCCCCATGGCTCTTCAGGCTTTGCAGAGCTCGGGGGTGGCCTTTCGCAAGATCCTGTCTCACTTCCCCGAGGAGCTGAGCCTGGCTTTCGCCTACGGCTCGGGGGTGTACCGCCAGGCGGGGCCCAGCTCAGACCAGAAGGTGAGCCCGGGCCGGCCCCACGCTGGGAATGTTCTCACGAGTTCCCTTTGCCTTCGGTCCCTCCAGAGCCCTAGAGCTGCCTGTCTGCTCTGCGCACTCCACGTATCAACTGGCAAAGTACAAACCGTACAGAAGTGCTCCTAGTAGAACGACAGCGTGAGCTGAGTTTTGAAGATACGTAGGAGTCAGCTTAGGTCTAGAGCGGGAGGTGCAATCATGCGGAGGGAAGAGCTAATGCGGGGACAAGATGGAAGAAAGGAAAAGAAATATTTGCCAGGAGCTAGTTCAGTGTTCCTAGCCTTGGCTGAACATTGGAGTTTTCTGGGAAGTTTAAAAAAATACTGATATCTGGGTTCCAGCTGCGGAGATTGAGATTTAATTGGTCTGAGATGAGCCTGGGCTTCAGGAATTTTTAAAACTTCCCAGGTGATTCTACTACGCAGCCAAGCTTGAGAATCACGTCTCTGGCTGTAGGAGAAAATACAAAATGATTCTCCTGACTTCGGGAAGCTGACGGACTGATTGTAGGGTCAGGGGATGTGCAGTGACGTTAACTAACAGCAGAAGTTAGTGATGACCAGTATATTTGCCCCTGCTCAGGACATTTAACAAGAGTCTGTTTAGGGCTAGGCATTGTTCTCTTCGGAGTTGGCTGAGCACAACAGTAGTGAGGGTACAGTTTTCCTTGTGATTGCAGGTTTTTTTTTTTTTTCTTCTGCAAATGGAAAAAAAACTGCTTCCAAGGTGGCGACAAGATTCAAGACATAGCAGACAAGTGGCAGGCAGATATTTTTCATTTAAATGAGGCTTTTAATTGACTTTGATACAGCTTTTGAACTCTTGCTGAATTAATGTAAAAGGAGCAGGAGTCTAGATAGAGATGTTTTCTGTCTGTGCAACTCGTGTTCTGGACTGGGTTTCTTTAATAAATGAAGGAAATGGTAGTGTGCAGTTTGCAGTAGGGCCTCGTGGATTTGGACACCTGGCTGTAATATGTCTTTCAGTTAACCTTCGTCTGTTCGCTTCCTGGTGAGGCCATCTGTACTGTTGCTTGGATTTCCTGTTTCCCACCTATACTAGTATTTAAGTAATAGTTTTCCCTAAATTGACAGCATATGAGAAATTACAGATTTGGGGCATATAGTTTGGGCAACCTAATTGTAGTTTGCAATAGGCTAGTTATTTTCTTGTAACATACATTAACATAAATTTTTAAAAAATATGTCCACCCCAACTCTTAAGTATCACCACTGATTTGTGGATCACACTGTGGGAAACTCAGAACAGGCCTTGGCCTCCTGATTCTATAGCCGCCTCTTCATTTTCCTGTGTAGATTTTCCGTTGAGCAGACCTGGAATTCCCTCCAAGAAAAGGTCCTTCTTTTTCCCTCACCCTCATTCCCTACAAGTTAACAAGTAAACTCCAGCACCTAAGTCTCTCCCAGATGGGCCCCTGCCCTCAGTGCCTTAGTGACAGTTAGCCTCATGTGGTGTTCCATCCTTTAGTCTCTCCTCCTCCCTTTCTACTGCAGGAACATTTCTTAGCGTGGCAACCAGCCTCCCTCTCTGGTCCCATCTCCCGCCACTCCCCTGCCTACGTCCCATTCCAGTCCTGCCGGCTCTCATCTCCACAAGAGTGTTTTCCTCTAACAGTACTCCCTCCCTTCCTCAGGCCTCCTAGTACTTCACCAAGCCCACTTAACTCTTGCACATTCTTTTAAGACTCAGACTTATCGGAGTCTGGAAGAATATGAACCTGTAGGAAAATTCCTCCTTCTCTGACCCCATTCTGTGTGAAATTAGTGCATTTTGTGTTCTCCTACCAAGTCCTTTTGCTAGCAACCTGTCTATTCTCCCCAGTAGACTTTGAGGCCTTTACCTCTATCCCAGGACCTATCAGAGCTCATCGTAGGTGCTCAGTGAGTGGTTGGCGAATGGGTGAGAGTTAAAATAACATTTCCCTTTACATAACGCTTTATAGAGCTTGTCCATATGGTGTTATTTGATCTAGGAGAAAAGTAGAGCATGTTTAACTAGATTTAGGTGAAAGACAGTGTAGCATAGTGGTCCAGCACAGAATTTGGAACCAGATTATGTCTGTCACTCATTAGCCATGTGTCCTTGGGCAAGGAAATTACTCTGTGCCTTGGTTTCCTTTCCTATGAAAATGGGATAATGACAGTACCTACCTTGTAGGATTGTTATGAGGCTAAAAAGAGTTACTATAGGTATAATATATAAAGTGTTTAAAAGAGGTCTGGAACATCACTTCAATAAGTGTTACTGTTATTATGTGCGTTGACAAAAACGAAGCTCAGATTGGTTCCAGAGACTTGCTTAAGTTTCTGATGACAACCCTGGGTCTGCTGTTAATCACAGCAGCATAGAGTCTTGGAGCTTTCCGCTCTGCCTAGGTGCTTTTCTAGGAATTAAAACTAAAATTATTCTCTTTCCTTCTCCTCCCAGAATGCCATGCTGGACTTCGTGTTCACTGTTGATGACCCTGTTGCATGGCATTCAAAAAACCTGAAGAAAAATTGGAACCATTACTCTTTCCTAAAAGTTTTGGGGCCCAGGTTTATCACCACTGTCCAGAATAACTACGGCGCCGGGGTTTACTACAACCCATTGATCATGTGTGATGGGAGGGTAAGTGACAGCGGGCCTTTGTCTTACTTGGGTGGTTATTAATCTGTGTTAATAGAATACCAGCTAAATAAATGTGTTCTTACAGTTAGGAAATGTTCACACTTTTGCTGGATGAAGGTGGTGAATGTGACTGTTTTTATTTTTTGCCTTTGGCCAAATTTTTTCTGGTTCTCAAATTTTAGTGTGCATCAAAATCACCTGGAGTGCCTTTAGGACACACAGATGGCTGGGTCCCACCCCCAGAGTTCCTGATTCAGTAGGTCTGGGGTAGGGTTTGAGGATTTGCATTTTTTAAAAACTGAGCGGTAATTGTCATATAACATTGTAGTAGTTTTAGGTGTGCAACGTAATGATTTGATATTTATATATATATAGTGAGGTGATCACCACAATAAGTCTAGGTCACATCCATCACCACATGTATTTACAATTTTTTTTTTTCTGGTGATGAGAACTTTTAAGGTTTACTCTCTTAGCAACAAAGATTTGCATTTCTAACAAGCTTTCAAGTGTTGCTGATGCTACTGGCCTGAAACAAACTTTGAGAACCACTGGTCTGGGCAGTGGGAGGAATAGGCAGGCCCACTGTGGATCAGGGTGGAAATTAATCTTATCTACATACAGAGGGGCAGACACTCCCAGAAAGAAGTTGGAAGTGAAGAGGGTATCCTAGGAGAGGGTTTCATAGGTAGATGGGAGCATGTGGTGCCTCTTGTTGCCATCGGGTGGGTGGAATTTGATGAGGGGTATTGGAGAGCAGGTGAGAACCCAGATCCCAGCAGAGGGTTGTGTGACAGCAGGAACCCTGCCCAGCCGTCTTTCATATGGAGGGCCCAGGCTCTAAAAGGGCTTCCAGGAACTAGGCAGGACCCCAGTCTGAGAGGACCAATGGGGAACTGAGTCAGACGCCTCCTAGAGGTCAGCTGGGCTGAGGATGACTTGCTGTGCCAGCTTTGCTCCCTGCTGCTGATGGCTTAGAGCAGTCATCCTTTGATGTACAGACGAGTCACCTGAGGCTCTTTTTGAAATGCAGATTCTGATTCAGTTGGTCTGGACTGGAGCCTGATATTCTGCATCTGGTGATGCTGGTGCTACTGGTCAATGGACCACACTTTGAAGGGCAGGAGGTTGGAGTACTGACTTGAGAAGGATTTTGAAGACCTATCTGAACGTGGCAGGAATGAGTGCTGTGATTGATTGGTGACATCTTTGGGCCATACATTTACTTTTCTGGTCAAGGTCCCATCCGACACCACCTGTGGTTTGCAGCTGAGGAAACCAAGGTTCAGAGAGAGGAAATGACCTCCCTAGTTATTTAGTGACAGACCCATTACCTCTCAGCTGTTACGCGCCTGCAGCAAGAAGGGCTGTCTGCAATACTATGGCCAGAGTGGAGGGAAGAAGGTTATTCAGCCCAACCTTGCACATCCACTCTAGTCCTGCCGGACGCGTAGCTTTGTTCTTTCTCCGTATTAACATTATGCTGAGCCGATCTCTAATTAGTAGTTTCAAATCATATTACAAGCTCCAGTAACCCAACGTTTGGGCATAATTATGTGCCAAAGGGACTGTACTTTTTAATTGAAATTCTTTAGCTACTTTTTAGATATTTGCAGCCTGAGAAGGCTGTTTGGGTACTGAAGTTCAATGAAGTGAGTCTGAAGATATTTGTTGAAGCAAATGGGATTTCATAACCTGGAACAACTGCATTCAGGGTTTGTGTGAATTACTATTGAAATGAGCTTGACCATAATTCCATGTGTTCAGCACTGATAAAGAGGTTTTATTTTTGAATGTTGCTTTGTGATTGTAAAAGTGTTTGAAATAGTCTATAGTGAAAGAGAAATTCACCATGTAAAGGATGTCAGTGAAAACGTTAAAGAAAATTTCTTGTGCTTTGTAATGAAACAAACATTGGAAGCCCAGACTGAAATTCAGGGACCTAGTTTAACTCTGCTATCTGTGGTGCCATCTTGGGCACATCATTTATTCTCTCTGAGCTTCAGGTTTCTTATTTCTCAAATGAGAAACGTGAACTATATTATCACTTCTCGAAGTGTCTGTGGTGAAGGACCAGTTTTTTTATTTCCAGTCCACTGAGAACCAGTACCAGACAGCCTCTAAGAGCCACTCTGCCTCTAACGTCACAAGAGCCTGAGTTAAAACAGTGGTCACTTCACCTTGAATACCTGAGGAAACACACAGTCTTGGAAACTAATCCTTTGCAAAAGATTTTGTGGAGATGTGTATTTTTACAAGGTAGGCAGTTTGAGTGGCTTTGGAAATCAAGCTTCTGCTCTGGTCAGAAATTTATTTTATTTCTTTATGTTTTGTACTTGCATAAGGATCAGTGTGGTATTTTGCTATTTTTCATGCCCATTTCTTTTCTTTTCCAGCTTATCAAATATGGCATCATTAGCACTAGTGTTTTGATTGAAGATCTCCTCACCTGGAATAACTTATACATTGCTGGACGACTCCAAAAACCGGTGAGTGAGTGTTTTATTAGGGATGCCTGTCCTCTCTGAACCTCACCTTCCTTTGATCTTTGTGACTGCGATGACATAGAAATGAGTTTCACACTCCTTTCCCTCCCTACAGAATTTGTTGCCAACCAGTATCCAGGTATTTCCTACCCTGCTCCCTCCCTCCCTCTCAAGATTCTCCAGTTGTCTGAATGGATCAGGTTCAGGGTCAGTCCGTTTGGCCGGGGAGGATGGCAGAAGAGGTGTCCAGTGCCTTGGTGGAGCCTCTGTCAGCCTCCCTAGATCGCCGCCTCTTCTGGAATGCAAGGGCCATGGGGCACTGTTTGTCCAGTGATTTGTCCCAACAGTGCCTGGGACGATGCCTGGCATGTAGTATGCATTCAGCAAATATTTGTTGAATAAATGAATGAGACAGGTCATCATTCTGAGGCGAGTGGACTCTGATCCCCTTTATTCTCCTCCTCAGGCCCTACCCTCGTTTGGGGCGTTGCTGGAGGAGGCTGTAGGGGCAGGCTTCTCCTCCGGCTTTACTAGAAATGGAAACAAACAGAAAACAGGAAAAAAGTCGAGTGGACTTGAACTTTTTTTTTTTTTTTTAAATATTGATTGATTGATTGATTGATTGCTATGTTGGGTCTTCGTTTCTGTGCGAGGGCTTTCTCTAGTTGCGGCAAGTGGGGGCCACTCTTCATCGCGGTGCGCGGGCCTCTCACTATCGTGGCCTCTCTTGTTGCGGAGCACAGGCTCCAGACGCGCAGGCTCAGTAGTTGTGGCTCACGGGCCTAGTTGCTCTGTGGCATGTGGGATCTTCCCAGACCAGGGCTCGAACCCGTGTCCCCTGCATTAGCAGGCAGATTCTCAACCACTGCGCCACCAGGGAAGCCCGGACTTGAACTTTTGACTCGCATTCGCAAATATCAGGTTTCTTCTTTTTTGCAGTTGTAGAGTCTGTTTTCTGAGAAGGGGTATTTTCGTAGTTTAAGAACTATTTGAGGATTTCCCTGGTGGTCCAGTGGTAAAGAATTCACTTTCCAATGAAGGGGACTCAGGTTTGATCCCTGATCGGGGAACTAAGATCCCACATGCCGCAGGGCAACTAAGCCCGCGTGCCACAACTGTTGAGCTCGCACGCCTCAACAAGAGAGCCCGCGTGCTGCAAACTACAGAGTCCACACGCTCTGGAGCCCGCGCTCCACAACTAGAGAGAGAAAACCCGCATGCCACAACTAGAGAGAAGCCTGCACGCTGCAATGAAAGATCCTGCATGCCGCAGTGAGGATCCCACGTGCCACAACTAAGACCCAGTGCAGCCAAAAAAATTTAAAAAATAAAATTTAAAAAAAAAAAAAAGAACTATTCGCAGTTGTCACAGTTGCTAATCTCCCAGCAAGGAAGAATTTTCTCTGTGCTGTCAGAGGGTCTTAGGTCCCAAAGAGCGTTCAGGAATTATTCCCAAATGCCTCTCATGGGTGACTATGCTGCTTCTTTTTTGTCAGCTATGGCAAGAAATTAGAGAAGTTTACACAGTCCTAGCTTACTTGGTTGTGTCATAAAATCTGTTGATATATGTGGGAGGTTCAGATTCTCTTGCCTTGTATCTGGGCTTAAAGTTTAACAGTGCAGGTCATTAAGACATACAGAAGCATTTGATCAGGGTGATAGTTAAATGGGTACATCCATGTGTAAAAATTTGTCAAGCCGTGCTGATTAGATTTGTTTGCTTTACTGTACAGTATATAATTTTTACTTCAGTAAAAACACGTTTTAAGTCTGGAAACAATAGGCTTACTGATTTAATTTCATATTTATGTAGATGAATTTCTCATTTCTAGGCTGGATAACTAGTAAGCCTCATAATTAAGCAAATAAATGTAATTGGAAATTTGTAGATATTCCTTTTCTTTCCAAGTTTCTTTTTAAATATACAAAATATGTAGTTTGATGGGAAGATTAATGAACGTGGAATTAGAAGCCTTGGGCCTTATTCATTCCTGCTACTTATTAGCTGTTTATGTGATCTTAGGCAAGTTGTTTTACCTTTCTGAACCTCAGGTAGTTTCTCTGTAGAATGGGAATAGCAATCCTTGCCCTGCCTACTTCACAAAGGTGTTGAAAATTGGAAGCAGAATGGTAATGCTGGAAAGGACACAGGTGTTTTAGAATCAGACAGAACTGGGGTTTGGGTCCCAGCTCTGACACTCCCCAGCTGTGTGACCCTGCACCAGTGACTTAATCTCCGTGGGCCTTGTGACACCCTCACCTGGGGACAAGGCCAGTGACACCGACCTCAAAAGGTGTTTGAGAAATGCCTAGATCTAAAATGTCCGGCATCTAGTAGACACTCAGGAAACAATCTTTCTCTTCTCTCTGTCCTCACCTGTCTCAGAGTTATTTTGAGATAAAATGAGATATTGAATGTGAAAATGTTATATTATTCTCTGTACTATGTTTTGTGCTTGGAATAGTTCAAGTTTTTTTAGAAATAGGCTGTAGAAAACTATAATGCCATGAAATCTCAGAATGTAAGCACTGGAAATGACTTCACATTTCATCTAAATGTCATGTATCCTACAAAAATAAAAACATCAATTCAAGGCAAGTAGTGACAGCTGCACTCAGATCATACAAAACTGCATTTCTCAGCTAACTTGGAGAAGAAAATGTTCTTTATAACAGTGACTGCCCCTCAGACTTATTAAGAAGCTTCTAGCACAAGAAAATTAAACAATCTTAAAAACCGTTTGAGGTGTTGAACATGACACGATTTTGAAAAATCAAAAATCATAAATGGGTGAATTAACTCTTCCACCCACACCTGCCTCCAGTTTCCCTTTCCCACAGAAATCACTGTTAACTGGAGAATTCTTAGGATAACTATCTTTAAACTAACTATTTTTACCTCTAGGTGGCAGCAAATATTAATCAAACTCTATGAAACAAATCCGATGAAAAGAAAGGGTTGGTAGCATTTTGGACAAAAATAATGGGTGACTATCTTAAGAAAGAATTGTGAGAATGAGTGTGAATTTTTTGTTTTTATGTGTTTTAAAACGAGTTACATTAAATTATATTGTCTAAAGCTCTAAAATTATCTTCCATATTGCAAATAGAGTAGAATTTCTCAGTCACTAGCAATTTAAGTCTTTAAAAGGAATATGCAGAGGATATATGGGGACTCTCTGTACTTTCCATTTGGTTTTGCTGTGAACCTTAACCTGCTCTAAAACATAAAGTTTACTATCAAAAAAATATATAAAGGAGTACTTTGATTAAAAAGATGGCTATTTCTGGAAAAAGTTGAGTGCAAATTAAATTTCTACCATACTTTAC